>NC_137467.1:68308338-70708338 GCF_964235325.1 Thermobia domestica | reverse complement strand
CTGAAAGATAAATAATCAACACGTATTCACACAACGGCAAATATTATATGGCACTATTTTTTCTATTAGCCAGTAATACATACAAAGACTACATTTCCAAATGAAACTGTATACATTAAGAGGTCACTTCAAAAAAGTGGGAGGCAACTGCCCGCTGTTGCCCCCCTTCCCTAATCGCCGCCCCTGGTTCGAATTCTCATCCACGACTGCACGTTTTCTGCTCTTGAGTTTCTCAGAAGTCACAAATGGTTAACGCTTTGGTGCGAGGAACTGTATTCAATTTCCAGTGATATTATTTGTGGTTCACATAGACTCCATACAAAACGAATTAATACGTCAGGCCATTCGACTGTCTGCCAGCTCAACAAAGTTTTGAAAAAAGATCGAACTCTCACTCACTGTTGAGTTGAAGATTATTTTCATACTTATAGTTGCCATTCATGGTGTTTTCCTTCTTACTCTTACGTCTATGGATTTTGACATTCCCTTATTGAGGAGAAAAGCATGCCAAGAGGAAGTTCATCGTGTATAGTAGTCTGACGAATGTGCCGCTTTTTGAGGATAGAATTGGGATAAAACGAGCAGGCGCCTATTTCAAATGTGTAGTCAGTACAAAAAAGAACCTCTTGTGTGGCTTCAGTAATTTCAAAATAGACTAAATTACATGTCTTAAACTGGAAGGACTCTCCAATTTTCTGTATGAAAAATGTTTTAATTGTTTTCTGAAACTGTGAACGTGTGTGGAGGAGCATCAATTCTGGAGTGCAAATTTTATAGTGCGATGTCAATCTGTACTTCCTTCTTTGATAGAAATCACCTTTACGAAGATACTTATATGTGTCATAGGGAATAACTACATGCCACAGCAGGGTTGACCCTGAGGTAATTTGTTACCAAAAGAGAGACTTGTGTTAACTAAATTAGCCAGATGAAGAGTATCTGGGAGAAGGTAACAGTTCTTGCAATAATTATATTTTCTGAAATCATAGTGATTGCTACGAAAACTTCTACATTAGTACTAGGAGTAGTCAAAATGATCGGAACGGCAGGAATACTGCGGTATGGAAAGCAGCCAGTAACTCTCAGTAGTTTTTTCCTAGTTTACCGCAAAGAAGAAAAAATATATATACATTTATCATTCGCAGAGCAAAATATAGTTTCATACACAAAAATATCCCCTGTTCTTATCTTTGAAAACTGGAAAATTACTAACACCGCTATATCTTGATATTCATGTAAGGATAAGAAAAATCGGTTAATCGACAAGTATATTATATCCGTTCTTAGTAGCTGATGTAAACAAATATTTCGTGTTGTGACACGTGATCAGAATTTGATTGACCAGTACAAAAGATAATAGCGTGAACTCGCAGATGCCCAAAAGGGAAGAATTTGTTTTACTGCTTAAGGAAAGTCAGAATTGTGAGTAGGGGAGAGTTTGAAAGAGATTATTAACAGTATAGCAAAGTTCATTGCCATTTCGTACTTGTGAAGCGGAAAATTTGGCTTCTAAGTGGCTGGCAACGGCAAAGTGTTTCAGTTCAGATAGATGCCGTGTGTGTATTACACTCTTAATTGCTTAGTTTGAGAAGTTTCATGAATTTGATATCTTTTGTAGATAATAAAATAACTGGAATAAGAAATATAGAAGTCCGGTACCGCAAGAAGGAAATCTCTTCCATGACTACTTTATACAAAGACAATTCATTTAGAACTAAATTAGTTATTTCCCTAAAATGAATCCTCCTATTTTCTTCATCTACATCTCCCAAACCGCCTACAAGGATTATGGAACTTCTAAGCGGCACGGTGTTCGCATTGGCCCAGTACGACACACCACGGATATACGGTGTATATATATAGTACGTACGTTTCAGGTTCAAGAAAAATCCACCAAACTTTCAAACCATCTCTACATAAAATTTGGAGGAATGTTCATTGTTTCCGGATTTGCTATTGAGTTCCTTTATTCCTCTCCATTTTTGCTTCAGCTTCTTTATCTTATCCGTGCATTGTGCTGGTGTCTTCTCAATGTTTTTTGACCGTAACCTCCCCGAAATAATGCTAAATATTTTCGAGTTTCGAACGCAGTTAATCAGCATACCATTGACATGCCATGGTATACTTGTTATTTAGTAAACAATTTTACTGTACACTTGATCCATATAATGATATTATGTAGCTATGATTCTTCTTGCTGGTCTAGTGGATAGCGCATGTGCCTTTGGTACGTGTAGCCCCAGGTTCGATTCCCGTTAGATTACGAATTTTACTTTCACTAGCATTTATTTTCATCAATCATCCGTCTCGTTTAGTCTAAATGAGCTTAACCGTGGAACGTTAAACTAATTTTTCATGACGTTAATTTATTTTTAAAATATAATTCTGGCAAACACGATTCTGCCCTCTCTTATTAAATCTGTAATTGGCTTTCTGTCTTGATGTATGCGTCTCTTTGTGTCAAATATTTAACTGAAAGATAACTACAAGGTTTGTAAGAGTATAAACTCATGAGAATTAGGGAAAATATAAGTTATAAATAATATAAGTTGTACTTTAACTTAATATAATAGTTGATTTTCTTATAAGGCATCGTCAAAATTCAATCAAGCAAACCCGTAAAATTGGTTGTGTAAGACATGAGATACAGCTGAGCCCAAACAATGTTTTGCTAAATCTTTTTGCGTAGTGTGTGTCCAAAACTGCTGCATAACTTTTATTATGAGAAGACGAATAGACGTAAAATTATATTTGAAATAGTGAAGACATGGTATATTAAAAAATGTAACACCGGGAATCAAACGTGAATATCCGAGCTAGAGCTCGAATACTGTAGAGCTAATACTTCGGTTACTTCCGGGCGATCGGCCCTGTGCGAATAACTAATTTGTTTGGATTAACTGGTCTATACTATACAAGTGAGACCGGGTCTGAGAAACAATCTCCGACTCGAGTGACGTGGATAAATGTCGTAACCAAAGTGATCCAAGTTTGCAACAGTAGTAAATAATTTCCAAGAAATAAGAGTTTACGATAACGATCAAAAAAAGCTTTCCCAAGATCAACAATGTAAACATGATATTGTGTATATTCAGTTTAATTTTCCTTTTTATCAATTTAGTTGCTAAAGATAAATTTGCGTTACTGAAAAGGTGTTGAGGAAAGTATTTAACTAAATCTGAGAAAATTAAGGAAAATGTATGAGAAAAAGTGTTCAAGACTATGCATGCAAAAGTATGGTGCCAGTGTTTTGTAAGCTATTGACAAAATAATGGCTGGACAGAAAAGAAAATCTCTTGAGAAATAAAACAACTATGTTGTAGCATTCAAGCTTAATTGCTACTATTGCGACATATATTCAACTTAAGTTAAATTTTAGAGAAAATTCACAGCTTGACTGTTGATAACATGCAAAATGTTATCTGTTGTCTATGATAACGAAAAATGGCTGAACCGTTTAAAATGAATTATTTTAATGTAGTTAACAACTACCTCGAACGGGGTTGTCATATAATTTATTAAAATTTGTATTGTAATAGAGGAGAGGGGGTTAAAAATGTATGCCAAAAATAGAGTATCTCACGTTAGGGAGATGAAACGTGGTATGTAAAAGCCTTATTGAAAACGAGTGCGCACGTGTCCAAGCGTTTTCAGAAATTTCAACGTTAAGTAGGGAATTTCTATCATCTTTGCTCAATATTTAAAAATGATGACATCGAGATTGTTAGCAAACCGGATAAACTGCTTGAAGAACACATTGTATTTAGCATTTGGCTCCAGTCGGGTTTTTATCGTGTTACATTCATTAACATGTATATTATAAGAGGAAAAGGTATTTTAAAGGTACGCCGAATATAGAGTATTTTTGCATCCCTTATGTTAGAGAGAGAGGTGAAATTAGGTATATAAACATCTTATTTTAAAATACATGACCACTTACTCCATCGTCTTTCTTTTCTTTTTTTTTTTTTTTTTTAACTTACTTTTAAGGGCAAAAGGAGCAAGTTTCAAATACTTCGTTAATATTATAAAAGTTACATCGTGTTGTCTGTCTGATCATCACAGAAAACGAATGATCCATTTGAAATGAATTTTGAAACACATTTAGTACTTACACGATAATATTTAGCTGACGGTCACTGGGAATTTAACAAAACTTGAGACACAATTTAGAGAATGGTCAGCAACTTCTACACGTAAATATAAAATTTCAGGTAAAAGTGAACACGAGGAGAAAGGTAATAAGGAATTGAAGTTTCTCAATGACTTCCAATGCTAAACATAATTTGATGCGCACGAACAAATACTTCTTACGGGATTTGAACACGAGCGTCTAATTAACAGATTTACCATAACCGCTCGGCTACCAATATTTCTTGCGAGTAAGGTTGTTTAGTTGCTCTCTAATTGGTGCTGACCGATTACGGCTGCATCAAAATCTGTTTCAGTTCAATTTTGATTCCATAATTTTATTTACTTAGTTTCACAAAGTTTCTTTTCTAGCTCATGCTTGCACCTACAACTATTTAGTCCGTGTCTTATTTCCTTTCATTTTTTTTTTTTTTTTTAATTTCATACAAGTGTTTTTACTTCTTCGTCTACAGTCAGCACAAAATTGTGATCAGACTTTTATTTTTAACCATGGAAGTTTATGATTCGGCAGCTGATTTTTTTCTAACCATCGGCATTTATCATTTTATACCGTACTGGTATAGATTTTCGATACACAGATGTCATTAAGTAACTTAGGTAACATCTCTGTCTTTCTATAGCAGTTATATGCTTTGAGATAGTAACAGTGGACTTTGTGATGGACGAACACCGTGTGCGTGGGTTTTCTCGGAGTTTTCCCGTTTCTTCCCACTTTCTTCATTCCACCATTTCATTTATTTCTCATCACCGCTGTCTCCTTTAGCCCACCCGGCGTAACCGTGGGATATAAACTCAAAGATTTCATTTTTCATTTAATTCGAAATAGCAGCTATCCATTAATTGCATTTTTCCTCCTGTCTCTCTTGTTTTATTTCCATTACACCACAGTATTTTGAACCCAGTTTCTTTCCAAAAGATCCATTTCATATAAGTATATAAACAATGTAATACTTCTGCTTAAGAAGAAATATAACATTCATTTGTTCTACTTGTTTGTTTACTTCTTCCATGTAAGTCCTTTAATTTTTTATACAATTTCTTTCCTACACTTTTTTTTGGGGGGGGGGGGATGTCGTCGCCCGTTCTTCGCCAGAGACGTCCATGTGGTCAAGAGTCAAACACAATAGAAATATATATATAAACAGATGAAGAGACAATGTATTTATAACAGTATAACCATCATATTAATAAATAAATAATATTTCGTTAATACGTCTTGAACTTAAAGAATTCGGTGTGTGGATGAAATGCGTGTGCGAAAAATTGATCCGCGCTGACTTCTTTCTAGGGCAGTGTTTACCAACCGTAGACGCCAGTTGGGTTTTCCCCATAACTTTTTATTTATTTTTTTTAACTTGCGTGATCAGCCCTTACAGAACAGAAAGAAATACAAAGAAATCGGTTGGAACACACAAGGGAATAACTAAGTAGCCAAAGCAAAGGAGCTTAGCTGCTCTTGAAGGACACAACTATTATTCAATTATGTAACGACAGAGTAGCATCAAGAATTGATGCAAGGAATACGTTTATAATGATCTTGACCCATTAATAATAAAAAATAAAGAAAAAAGTAGCTTGCATTACTCAAGGCGGTTTATATGCATGCTTTGTGAATTGTAAGTGGGTTTAGTTCGTTATTTGACAGAACGTCAAAATCGAAGGACACTGACGTAAGCACAGGTTACAATGTACATACACTGTTCCTTTTATTGTTATACAAAAGTAGATTGCGTGTAACACTTCAAAGTGGGCAGAAGAGTCTTTTTTTATCAACTTATGCAATATACTTTTAACATAGTAATACAGTATGGTAATTAAGTGAAATTTGTTCTCGTAATTAGCCTGAGGAAATTAACTTCCCTGACAGTGCTAAATTACTTCCGTGTCGTTCCTATTGAACCGGATGTTTATGCGGAAAAGTGATTTTTAAAGAAATCATTAGCATGTGTTTCCAAAGGCTTCCTATTCACAGTTCTTGTCATCCGTGATAAAGTGGTTGTTAATTGATCGGTAATAAATCATAACGAACTAGCAGAATATCCGTTCTTCGCACGGGGAGAATATGTTTCATTTTGTACATACTCGTAAATGGGTGAATTTGTATTTAAACGGCATCGGAAGTATCACTGTTCATCACAGCGAAATCGAAAACTATGGATTCGACAGAAATAATGGTCATTTTCGATCATTTTTAAATCTCTCTCTCTCCTCCTCCTCCTCCCCAAAGTTGCACCGTCAAAGTGAAATGATAAAAGCCATCCTAGGCCCGAACCTCACTTATGTTTTTTTTTTTTTTTTTAAGTGATCGAAATCTGTCGGGGTGTTCAAGAGGTGTAAAGACACATAGTCACTTTCATTTTTATAGTTAGTAATAACAAGCTCACTTTAAAGAGAGAAATGTACAATATTAACAAAAAGTAATAAAAAATAGTTTTATGAGGCATTAATTTGTTTGACTCGGCACACTTCCAGAAATTTTAATAGATAACTAGCTGAGCTTGCACTGTCTACTCAGCGCATCATGGATTTCCTTCTCATTTTCTCGCCATATTTATGTGTTTCTGTTTACACACATAAGTGAAGGACAGGACGACTCACAAAAGGAGTGAATTGCTATAGATAAACATGTAAACGTAGTTTTTAATGTGTAGGTGTTGGGTTGAGTTTGTGGCAAACTTGGAGAAATGACAGATGATGTCTGATGGAATATCTGCCCGAGTGCACCTCATTGCTACTCTTGAGGTCTTTGAATGAATTGATGAATTCCACGATATAACTCTAAAGATTATGATTACGTTCTGGTTAAATGTGCATGATGCCAGCATGCAATAGGTTCTACCATTCAAATTTAAGCAAAGTGCCTGCAATATATGTCAACCCGCTCTACATAACTCCTGTACTGGTTGCCTAACACAAGGATATGACCCTTAGCTCCGCCCTAGCGACGATGTTAATTTTATGGGCTAAAAGCGATCCGTAAAATTTGATTAGAACAATAACGGTACTTTTTTTTTTAAATGAATGAGAACTGGCAGTTCTACACAAAGTTCTAAATAGATCAGAGGAAAGAGCGCGTTTCTGGAGCTTGTTGTTTCCTAGATCTCATTGTAAAAAAAAGAAATTGGCCACGAACATCAAATATATATCACTTTAATATGTAGAAAAAATAAGTTATTTTCTGCATTTATGCGCTTTACAGATTGCTTTTTCCTTTTAAACGCTTTTTCAAAAGTCTGTTGTTTCTTCTTTTTAGTACATTTTTGAAATCGTTGTTTTTAAGTTCGTTTAATTTTTCCTTTTCTTGCTCTTTTTCTATAGTAGGACACAAACTTCCAATAATATGGATCGGCCTTCAAAACATGGGTAAACATTTTTTTAACATGTCTATGAGTTGCGAAAATATACGTGAACACACATACAATTAAGATATTAACACTGATAGCCGTTGAGGATTTTCATGGTGTAGCTCCGAAGACTACTATTTGATCCTGTTAAAATTGCGATCGAGACCAGCATGGAAGAGTACTCTTTTCAAACAATTTAAACAAAAATTGAATCAACAATAGGTGCACCCATGACGAAGTTAGCGTGATCTCACACACAACTACCATTGATGAATTCCATGATATAACTCTGAAGATTATGATTAGGTTCTGGTTAAATGTGCATGTGGAAATACCACAAAGCAGTGTTTCTTACAGGCATACTTTCAGAAGTTTCTACCCCCCGTCGGTGTTGGTCAACCCCCTTCCTCAGAGCTAAGAAATACTAAATTGCTATTCCCAATATACCAATGTAGTGTCCCAGTACAGCCCTGTCCCATTTTGATTTCGCCCCTCCGGATAAAATTTTCTGGATACTGGATATACTTCCAAACGGGAAAAGAATAATCAAAATTGGTGCACCTGAATATTGAAGTTATGCGTGAACATATGTATATATATATATATATATATATATATATATATATATATATATATATATATATATATATATATATATATAATATGTGTGTGTGTGTGTTACTACATTTTGTTATTTAAAAATGTGTGTTCTGTAGTGGCTATGAACATAATACGTTCCTAATATAGTATATCTTCCGAAGAAAATTCATAAAAATAAAATACTTGAACTGCCACACTAAACTTTCTCCCTTCCATTTCTCAAGTAACATAATGTAGTCATTATTGAAGAAGTTTCATGTGAATGAAATTTCAATAGAGCTTTTCGACAAACATCGTCGGCACAAAATTTAGCTTATTGAGTAGAAATTTTTTGAAAAATGAATCATGTTCCTAATGTTTTATGCCAGTGAAATATTTTTGAAATAAACGTGAGAGAGGGAGATTTTTTAGAAAATCGCGGTAATCCGTTTTGGTTCTTCCATATTTTGGTGTAGTAGAGAAAATTTGGAACACCGATGAGATTCTTCTTAAACTAGTGTTTTGTGTTTTTGAAATTTGGCCTCGGTACGTGGAACGATGTATTCTTTAGTTCTCTATATAGGCCTAAAAACGAACAGTTAGACGGAGTCGAAACACCATTATTTTTTTAGGCGTGGACAGGTTATGAAATGTGTAGATGATTTTTATTCATTGTTTTTCATTATAAAAAATCTTCACTAATGTTATTGCTCGAAAATAATAGCTAATAATAAAGTAAAATTACTTGCAAACTACCCCTTCTGACTTTTCAAAGAAAATGACCTCTTGTATTATGGTTACTGATGACAGTTGTTTATCAAATATGAAGAAAATCTCCTGATCCATTTTTGAAAAAAATATATGAAAAAGTCACCTCGAAGATGAAATTTTCAAGAGGAATTTCTTATGCTCTATTATAGGGTGTTAATGGTATATGAAATACAAGTAGAGTTGCTGAACCGTTTCTGAAAAGAAAAATGATTAGGGAAAAAATAAACTATTTTGTATGAATGTTTCAAGTGAAGCAATTTATAAAATATAAAGGAAATTGTTTCGAACCACTTTCGAGAAAAATACTTTCGTTTTTCACTCTAATTTAATCGAAAAATATTCGAATCCCTGCTGGAAGATTTTATAAAAACTTAGAATTAGTTGTTGAAGCGTGTGTATGTACAGTTCGCAGCAAAAAAACTGCGACATGAGCATGTAAGTTTGTTGTGAAACTACGCCTAACAGCGCAGGGAATCAACATAACGCTAAGTGGCACGAATCACGCCAGGAGAAATCTCGGCGTCCTCAACTGCACACTTATTTTGGAACAAAAGACTTCGTCGTTTCTCAATAAACTTACATGCTCATGTTGCAGGTTTTTTTTTTCCTGCGGACTGTACATTGGGACGAACAGATGTCCAAAAATAGCTTCTTCGGCATGTATAGGCCATAAATCATGTAAACCGCGTTCAATTTTTTTTTTTTTTTTTAACACAAGATTTTTGGTCTCTTATTGAAGTTCGAAAATAACGATATTAATAAATACTTATTTGCTCATGAATAGCTTTGCAGTTTAGATCAGTGGTTCTAAACCTTTTTGAGCTAGCGCTCCTGTGTAAATGCGATTATCCTGAGCGCCTACCGTCTTAACTCAATCCACCCATTGCACAAAGCTGAACTTAGAAAGAAGCAGTCTAAAGACTAGAAAAAGGGTTTATTTGTTAAAATCAGCCTTAAAGAAGTTATGGAGTGAAAAGAAATTTTATCTATAATTTCTCTTATGTTAGCTATCTTTTCTCGTACATTCATTTCATCAAACCCCTCCCCTAAAAGTTAATGATCTATCGCCCCTTTTTGTTCCAGCGTCCCCTTTGGAAACGGGAATGCCCATGTTGAGAAACACTGGTTTAGATGGTACAAATTCAACTGAGTGTATATTGGCATTAGAGCCAAATACAATAAAATCTCTCAACTTGGCAATCTGCTTAAATTGGCCTCAATGCTAGAGGACCTGTATTTTCTCATAAGATATGCATTATTAACTGCAAATTAGCCGCCTCTCTATCTTGGCACTTGGCAGCTTTAAAGGAATGTTATCCGTGAACTGTTAATGTTAAATTTACCTCTGTATCTTGAACATTTTAATACGAGGGGGAATCAAAAAGTAATGCCTCCTGTGTCACAAAAATGTATTAATGAACATAGAACAAGACAAGCTATTGCAGAGCATAGCCTGAATTGTCCTCTACAGAATCCTGCCGTTCAACATAGTCTCCATGAATTTGAACACATTTACGCCATCTTTGAACCCAGGCGTCAAAACCTTTTTGGAAAAATTCAGGAGGTTGCTTTTTGACCCATGATTTTACAGCTGTTTTAACTTCATCCAAATCATTGAATCGGCAACCACATAGGTGTTCTTTTAAAGGGCCAAACAGATAAGTCAGAAGGGAGCAAACCAGGGATGTAGGGCGGGTGAGGCACAACTGACCAACCCATTTTCACAATCGCGTGCGTTGTGAAAAATAAAGTGTGTGGGCGTGCATTATCGTGATGGAGTTTGAAGGAATGAATGTCTTTCAATAGTCTCTTCTTTCGTAGCGCTTCCTTAAGCTTTCGAAGTGTGTTTACGTAGGTGGCGCGCTGTCAATTGTGGCACGATCTTGGAGGAAATCAACAAGCATAACACCCTGTGTATCCCAAAAGACTGTTACCATAATTTTTTGGGTTGATCTGAAAGACTTGAATTTCTTGGGACGGGGAGAATCACTGTGGCGCCATTCCTTGGATTGCACTTTGCTCTCAGGGTCATACAGGTATGCTCACGTCTCATCTCCAGTGACCACATTTTTTAAGAAGTATTGATTCTCAACTACAAATGCGTTCAGGAGCTTTTGACAAATGCCCACTCGCCTCCTCCGATTTTGACAGTCAATTGCTTAGGTACCCACTTAGCACATACTTTGTGATATCCCAAGTCAGCAATTATTCCTTGGGCAGAGCCATACGAGATGTTCAAACATTCTGAATTGTAATGCGCCTGTCTCTTGGAATCAATTCCTCATCACGTTCTTGGTTTGCATCTGTGATCGATGTTGTCGGCCGACCGCTTCTTGGTTTATCAGGGGTTTCTGTTTCTCCGTTGCTAAACTTCACCCATTGCCGTACATTGCTAATGTCCATTACCGCATCCCCATAAACATTCTCCAAGTGCATATGGATTTCCTTAGGTGGACAACCTTCTTCCGCCAAAAATTCGATGACGACTCTTCCTTTTAGCTTCAGATCCATGGTTCTAATAACTCAATCTGAAAAAGAAAAGACTACATTAGTGGAGGAAAGCTACCTCTATAACGTCATGCATAGATAAGTCAGTAGCTGTAACAGAAAAAAATATAATGAGGGAGGCATTACTTCTTGATCCTCCCTCGTATTTAGAGCTATGTGCGATCTCTTGCAAACATTCTGTACTATTATGTTCGGAAAGGCAATGAACCATGGGAGAAAACTTGCCCAAAATACAGGATGCGATAGTACTATTTGTTTCGTATGTCTGATGTCGGTGTGTGTATGAACTGAAAGACCCCATTCACACCAACATATTGAGTTATAGATCTTTTGTCTTCATAAAGTGTTCAAAGGATTTGCTCAAGAAACGCTACCGATATAAGGATATGGTAAATAGCAATATCAAATGGAGGCATTGTGTGGTAGGGGGGAAATCAGGAACGAAATGAATGCTTTGTAATGGAACGATAGACAAAAGCATGAATAACATGAAAGGGTACACGTGGATAAATACAACACCGTTTGTCTCATTCTTTTGCTGCACGTAGTAACGGAGATATGATCATAGGCATTGTAATCAGAAAGACAAGTGACCCACTTAACCGCCAGTACTTCGGTACGTATACCGTCTGAGGTGTCTGACTGAGTAGTCGTTGACGCGGAACAAGTTGCGATTACCGAGCCACAACGTTTCATCTCCATACTTAATCTCTACTAAAACCGGAAGTGAGAGATAACTGCAACTTCCGGTTTCAGTGTTGATATACATAGAGTAAAAACGATAGAAGATAGCGAGAAGCTTTTTTTTTTTTTTTAAATCGATTTAGCATTCTCAGAATAGGTACCATCTTCTCTCTTAACCTTATATTCAAAATGGATGTGGCAGAAATCACCTGCTTCCGGTTTTAACGTTGATCGCATAGTCGAAATGGTAATTTATAGCGATAAACTGTTTTCCGTAATCAGTTAAGGTCCCAGTATTCTGTCTCTACTAAAACCGGAAGTGGTTGGTATCTACTACCGCTTCCGGTTTCAGTATAAGTTGAGAAGATACCGCGTTATGCAAACCAAATTTCTTTACATTCTGTATACTTGACATTAGTACTTGCTATAAATAAGTATACCTAGGTAGAAGTGTGGTTTCTTTAGAGCAATGCGTCTTTTATTAGTAGGAATGTTTTGAGGACTATTTTACTCTTATCGCTTTCGAAAACAAATTTACTTATATTCTAATGTTTTGAGCATATATATTTTAAAATAACATTAATTAAAATTATTATAATTTAATATTGGTCGTAATAGAACAAAATACATAGTTTTTTTTTTTTTTTTTTTTTTAACTTTCAGGCTATCAGGAATATTCTATAAGCCAGCGTTTTCCAACCTTTCTACAGCTTTTGACACACTATGTAGTTTAAAATCGTGTGACATTTTAAAATGGTTTTTTTTTTTTTCCGTACCTAATGCCAATTTAGGTTTGTAGTTTTGACCACAAAGTAACAATACCTACATAATTGAAGCTGCCAAATACTGAAAAATAGTTACTTCTTGAAACATAAAAATAATACTTGTAAATATGTCAAGAACGTAAACTTTCTCTATGCACACCGTTTGAAAATGGCGTATCAAGCTATTAGAATTTGTATGGGCGATCCTTTTCAGAGATTCTCAACTATAATGTGTGATATGTTCACTTTTTTTTTCAGTTTTTACAGTGGGCATTAATGTTCAATCTATAGAGGACAAGAAGGAAAATCTCGAGGACCACTTGTGGTCTGTGGACTACAGTTTAAGAAACACGTAGTAATTAACCAGCGCATCAGTACTTGCGGAAATAGCATTTGAATCCGTTTATTATATCACCTAAGCAGGGCCGTGCCGTGAGGGGGCGAGGGCCCGGGGCGCCGAAGGAAGGGGGCGAAAAATTCGGGAGAAAAAGGAAAGAAGATAGGAAGAATTGTTTGGAATATATGTATGGGGGCGCCGTCGTATACTCTCGTCCCGGGCGCTGATTTTTCACGGCACGGCCCTGCACCTAAGCAACAAATTGGTCTGGAATGCGAAGTCAATCCAAAATGTCTATATTTGACGTCATATTGTACCAGTAATGTTTCAAACTTCTCTGGATGCCTAGTTAAATCGAGTTCCATTGAAATTTAGTAATTAAGTAATAAAGAAAGAAACAAATATTCTCATTTCAAAACACAGCTTTGTTCGCATGAATAATGTTGATAGTTTATTATAGAATTGCTTGTAATACTAGCAACAGAGAAAATACGACTTGGACATAATTTTTAGCTTTAGTATACATCACGGAGATTATAGAACCTATAAAACAAATATCGTATGCACTGACACGATAAAAGAAATGTATAATGCATTCCATAAATTTATTTTGCTAGTGACATAACATGGAGAGCTATGTTATGTCACTAATATAAAAGATTTACATGCCAACTGGGCGGCCCTTCGATCCTCGGTGGGAAATTAAGAGAGAGAACTTTCACTACAATGTAATAAGAATTGTTTTGAGTTGTGAAAGAGAATGTAAAATGTAATATATGAAGTTGAAAAAAAAAATGATTTTTTTTAAGTTTTACGTCCCACGCTTATGCCGGCTAGGCTAACGGTAATGATGAGAAATGAATGAAATGGTGGAATGAAGAAAGTGGGAGAAAACGGGAGAACCCTGAGGAAACCCATACACACGGTGGTTGTCCACCACAAGATTCACTTGGCTGGAGCAGGGTTTGAACCCACCACAAGATTCACTTGGCTGGAGCAGGGTTTGAACCCGGGACCCCATGCACCAAAGGTGAACGCGACCACTGAGCCACCGCAATCCTTTATATAAAGTTGGGTGCGTGGGAGAAGTCATTTTTTATTATGAAAAGTCAGTGTTTTGAAACAAAACTGTATAATTCATAAAAACTAAAATTAAACCAGTTGAGGATGCTTGAAGAGCATTACCAGAACGAACTTAAAAAGAATTAATTTTGAATCAATAACTGGTATTGGTATTGAATCACTATTAGTAAAATATCATTTCTCTGACTTACGTTCCCGAGATATGGTTCCTTAAATCTCCCGAAATCAGATTTTTTTTTTGTCAATATCTTGCGAACGGTAAGAGTGACGCAAAAAATTCCATCACTTCTTTCAGATAGTTTTTGATGCTCTATCGAATGGACGGCCCAAAATAAAAAAAAAAAAACTCGCAAATAACAGAAACACACACACATACATATAGAGAATTCAGTAACGAACTTTTTGTTTGATATTATAACACTAAGAAAAATAATATTGATAAATGTCTTTCTAATTTAACTTCTTACGTGTCCGTGGGTTTTCCAGCGGTACTACCGTTTCCTCCCACATTTTCAATCTACCAATTCTTCCGTCACTGTTCACTTGCCTTAATCAGCCATCCCCGTTAGCCTAAAAGGCATATTCGTGAAACGTTAAACTGAAATATTTCATTTAATTTTTTAACTTCTTGCGTATCACTTATTCTATACTTTTACTGGGGATATTATAGACACATATACATATGCCATTTACGTAATTTTACTCTTGTGCAACCACATTTGAAGATTTTAATGCAAGTTGCAGCTAATCCTTGTAGAACGTTTATTTGAGATGTCTTTTAAGAAATAATTAACTGTTAATTTTTTTTAAATCGTTACGAATATTTTTAACGCTCATCAATTAAAAGTTAACTCGTATGATTTTAATTGATTAATTTAAAAGTTAATAAAAGTTTTAATTGATTAATCCTTAATCTTGTAACAGATTAATAACAAACCTGCTTAAGATAAGACTATAAAGTTTAACCCTTTCGTGTTCAGTGGGAAATATTCGTACCACCACAGGAGCCTAAATAGGCTCTTATTTGCTCCACTGGGAACCGTTGTTTCTATTATAGTCATGAGTCTTTTTTCACTAGGGAATGGAAATTGCACTGGGGAATGGAAACTGATTTTTATTTTTATTGATTTATTCCTTTTAAGCGTGTGTTGCGTAACGTGGAAGAGGTATCGTCCTTCTAGAAAAAGTCGCCCACGAAAGGGTAAGCAACAAAATTTTACTAGCCCAAGAAAAAAAGCTACTAGCCCACACCCCATATCTCAATCGTGATTTTTATAGTCTTTACTGTTTAAAAATGCCCGCACCGATGAACCACTCGCCCTGAAGTCACTAACACATTCTTTTGCAGATTGAGTCACTTTGAATTTGTTGAGTTGGTGGGGAATCGGTATGTTTCCATTCCATGGATCTTATTTTGTTTATGACGTGCAGTCATATGCCTAGGACTCGTTGCCTGCAACGATACCTTCCAGAAAATCCTGTCATTCAGTGTATCGTGCCAAGTGGTGTAGGTATGTCATCATTCGCTTCCTTATAGACGTATGTGATGTTCTTTGGCACTCACCGACCATTCGTTCTACGATATTTCAATTTCTAACTTAGCTATCATATCATACACTGCATCGTACGAAATGTTGAACGTGTTCGAAAATAGATTCGCCGGTCATTATGCCGGTCATTGGGCTATGTCTTCAATGCCCATGACATTTTGTTCTCTTGGGGGTGTTACTGTGCGCCCAGTATGCAAGCGGTGGCGTGACTAACGGGCCCACAATTCGGGGAGCCACGGCAAAAGGGGCCTATTTGAGTTTTGTACATTAACTTTATGATGCAATATTAAAATCCACTTTTCAGGTTTTATATTGGGTTAGCCCACAAGTTCTGACGTTTTTTTAAGTGGAAATTTTGCGTAAAAAATAAAATTTTTGGAATGCGTTTTATGGTATTCGATAGAGAACTATGTGCTCTACAAAATAGTGCTTTGTTTGTTTTTGTTTTCTTATGTTGATATACCTTTTGTTCTGTTCAGGTCATTAAAGTGGAGTGTCAAGTCGACAAAAATTGGCATTTTCGACACCTTCTGCTTTTTGTGTTCAATCGAGGTGCCAAAGCCACAGAAGCTGTTCGAGAGATCTGTGAAGTGCATGGCGAAGAAGCAATGCCTCTTAGAACGGTTCAATATTGGTTTAAGCGAATAAAGACTGTACTTTCGCCCTCAAAGACGTGTATCGCACTGGACACTCCGTTCAGTTCAATGAGGAGCGACTGGAATCAGCTTATTCACAACGATCCATGCCAAACGAAGAGGGAATTGGCCGAGACAATGGAATGCTCCTGCAGTACCATAGAGCGTCACCTATACTCGATGGAAAAGGTTCAAAAGTTGTCCATATAGGTTTCGCATGCTTTGAACGACAATAACAAACACCAACGAGCTATAATCGCCTCATGTTTGCTTGCCCGTCATCAGTCAACTTATGGATACAAGCAGCTATTCTTCTACTGAATTATTACCGACAACGAAAAATGGTGCATGTGTGTTAATATAAAGCAGCGCAAAGGATTGTTTAGCCTCGACAAACGGGCGACACCGCGAGCAAAATAAGATCTTTACCAGCACAAAACGATGCTGTGCGTATGGTGGATTGGGAAGGCGTGATACTTGCAATCGCTTAATCGAAACCAAACAGTAAATGCGAAAACCTAAGCTTTAAAAAGCGCTAGTACTTATGGGCTAACCGAATACTATTTCATAATTTTTCCTCAATGTTGTTCTGTAGTCTTATAGTATTTTCAGGTTAGTCTTAAAAAACTATTTAATTTACCGCGAACACACTGTATGGGAACTGGAATAATTCTTTAATATTATTAGCGTTTAAGGAGAAAAAAGTCCACCGATCAGTCATACACCAGTCACTAGATGTTATTGACAAGAACAAAAGCTCGTGCGTAGTTTTTGAGAAAATTATTAAGGAAAACGAAATATTTTGAAAATCTATAAATTAATGTTGAACAAAAAGCACACCACCTCTTAAGGTGAGACTGATGCTGAAGTATGCCATTACGAAAACCTTTATTATGACGCTAGTAGGATAATAGCACGTTATATTGTTAACGAAATATAGCTCAAAATTATGATTAACTCTTAAACTTTAACTAAAATATTCTCCGGAGATAAGATATAGATTAGTTGATAGATCACATCGAGCTTACCAAAATTATATACTTGTGGATAAATTCTGATGCGTAGTTTACGAAAAAAATCGTCAAAAACTAACCAAAAATTGTGTTGTTTGTTGCCAATAATAACACAACTCCCCCCCCCACACACACAAAAATTTCCTGCACCGGCCCCAGGGTATGGATTCAATGTGTTTTGTTACACATAATCCAAATTTCGAAATGGTGTAAATGTTGTTTTATGGACGAAAAACGTGTATTCTTCGTATGCAAAATCGCTCAAATTTTCGCCCATAAAAAAAATGACGGTCAATTGTTCTGGGGTTTCAAAATTTGGATTCTGTATAACAAAATTACATCGAATCCATTCCATGAGGTCTGGTGCACAGAACTTTTATTTCTGCATGTGTATGTGGCTGTCTAATTGACAGTTCTTCTGCAACAGATTGTTTATACTATCTGTGCAAAAAACCATGTTGTGAAAAATATCAGATCGTGTCTTAACAGTGACACACAGACCCTACTGGCTGTAACAGACACCCCTAACGTTTACGAATATACTACTTTCATATCTTCCAACATTTAGTTATATTAATTTGATTTTCATCGATGTTTGTGAAAATAGAAATCATGGATAAAAGTTTAGAGAATAATCAGAATTTCGAAATGTAGGTAGTTAGTATTATCAAAAAAATACTTTTGATAAAGTGGATACTTTCAACTATCTAGGATCAATATTAACAGATGAAAACCATATTCGCAAAGAAATTAAATGTCAACTAAAAGCAGGGAATTCGTGTTATTATTCAGTTCAAAATCTTTTGTCGTCACGAATTCTGTCGAGGAATTTGAAGCTTAAAATATATAAGACGATAATCATACCTGTTGTTCTGTATAGTTGCGAAACATGGTCACTTACTCTGAAAGAAGAACATAGACTGAAAGTATTTGAGAACAAGATCCTCAGACGAATACTCGGACCCAAGAGGAACGGCAATGGGAAATGGCGGAAACTTCATAACGAGGAACTACATAATTTATACCATTTACCGAACATTGTTAGGGTCATCAAGTCTAGGAGGCTTAGGTGGGTAGGTCATGTAGCCAGAATGAAAGAATGGGAACGCTTTCAAAGTCTTGACTGGAAATCAAGTCGGAAAACGGCCATTAGAGAGACCTAGGAGCAGATGGGAGAACAATATTAAGCAGAAGCCAACTGGATCCAGTTTCTACTTTGGATTCCTGTTTCTGCATTTCTGCTAAAGATAGAAATCAGTAGAGAGCTTTTGTAAACGCGGCATTGAACCTTCGGATTCCATAGGACATAGTTTAGTTAGTTAGCTAGAATTCCATGATATCCACTATTTTGATTAGTTCAAAAACATATTGTTTAAAATGGAATATAGATATATTACAAAAATAACAACATAAATATATAAAGGCAATGAGTTATCAAAACCATCTGCAGAATAACACTATTGAACAGAAATTAAGTATACAACATAAATATATAACTTCAAATGACATGAATAAGGAAAAGTAACGTATCAGCTGGGAGGTAACATCTCAGGGACAAAGCATTGGAACAGAACGGTACATTGCATGTAAAATATGATTTTCTTTCTTCTGATAACCCATTACAAGAATTACTACTTACGTAAAAGTAACAAATTAGATGTTTACAATGTGTTTTTATTCAATTATTCTCATTTCTGAACTGCACTGTAGAAGTATGACTTTAGCTTTAGATTCTGGTTCATGAAGTGGGCTTCTTCTCAATAATGAAAACGTGGAGCTTAAGACTCTTAACTATTTGGTACGTTTAACTTTTAAATGCCCATTGACACAACTGCTGCGTCTAGGCTTTAAACCTCAATAGTTCAACCCCTAATTAAGCTAGGAAGACAGTGTTGATATGAATGTGTTCCTGAATGATCGTCGCTTGCGTTTTATATATGTGGAGGTAGCACGACGGAGGGAGAAGGTAAAATTAGTTTATATATATATATATATATATATATATATATATATATATATATATATATATATATTCGAGGGCATTTCCTTCCCCTTAGGGGGTACACTCATAAACATTGGTATGTGAAACAATGAAGTAGTCCACTACATGGTAATACCCTGTATAGGCCTATATACTATTTGCTTATATGGGGGAGGACGGGGGCCAGAGGTGGGCAATTCTTTTTTTTTTTTTCTTTCTTTCGTAAATTACATTTATTTTTAGGAAGGTTTCATAGAAGACTTCTACGAATAGGGCGGGAATTCACAAATGTTACCTTGTCGGAAGGTGTGTTCCATAAGCTTTCCAACGATGTAGCAACATGACTCTGTGATAATTAGGGGAGTCACCAGAGCCCCCAACGTAAGAGTCTACGATTTCGTTCAAATCCCTGCAAGCATTTAAAGGTTAAATGCAAAAAAAAAAAAAAAAAAAAAAAAAAAATCCATATTCATGAGACTGCTTCGCAGTTAGCACTGGATATTGCATTTAACGGAAAGAAAAACATGTGCGAACATGACACACATAATAAACGGTCGATATGGATGAGTGTGTGTTGTCATACGTAGTTTTCGAGAAAATAGGTAAAAAAAAGTTTCTTGTAAACATAAAAAGTTCTGCTGTTAGATAATCATGCCACTATTAAGATTATAGACTGATTCTGAAGTACATACCAATCAAGGTCTTCATTATGACATGAGGAAGACGACAGGTACGTTAATTTATTTGACTACATCGAGATGAAAAAAATGTGAAAGTGATTATTATGCGTATTTTTTTGATAAAATGGACAGAAACTTTTTTTTTTTTTTTTGTGTTTTTGGCGGTAAAGTGTTCATTTCTTGCCAATCTAATGAAGTAAGTTGCTTTTATTATGCTAGAATGTTTCAAGAATGTGAACCACTAAGTAACAATTGTCTCTATTCTTGTTTGATTTCACTTACTGATACTGCTACTCATAAACAGAAAGGAGTTTGCAACATTCAACAATTTTCGGGAGCAATCTATTGGGAGCGAACCTAGTATTACTATGTGCACAGAGCTGCTGGATAGCGCTCTCTTTGCTATAGAAAACATAACCACTAGACTACCGTTAAATATGCGTAAAATGTTTACTAGTGTTTATGTTCAAATTATTACATCATCTAGTTGATTTGTGCCATCTGGCCGACCTTTGTGGTGGACTGTAGTGCAGGAATTTTAGTTCAGTTTTAGATTTCATATTAATTGGGTGGGAATTAAAATTTTATTTTGGATTTCTTCAGAACTACGACATGGCACACCATTTATTCAACTCATGCGATAACTACGAGTAGAGCAATAAAATTTCTCATTCTATCTTAGTGATACGTTACAAAGGTTAGCAGTAGAGTTTCACATTTGAACTTCTTATCTTCAAACAAGATACAAACTTGGAACAAGAAAACGTTCTGTAGACCGAAGTCCGAAATAATTAGATGAAAACTTCCCAGAATTAACTGATATTACTTCAAATTATAATTCGCATTATATAGCTAAAATCCGCTGACGGACGAATTAGTTCTGATGCATATAGAAAATCTCTGTCTATTGAGGACACAGTTGCTGGATCCTGGTTCGATCTCGGGCCATGTGACTTTGCACCCTTCATGGGTTGTGGTTCATTCCGAAGGAAATTCTCTCACCCTTCTCATCCTATTAATTACTCCGTCATCATTCATCCGCAGTTATCGTCCGTCTCTGTAACCTTTAACCCTAGAAAGACCGAAGGGGAGTCAATTTTGCCCGCGAGTTCTTTATTTCTTTATTTAGTTTGTATAGATTAATATGTATTCAGGATTCTGTTTCTTGTTATTGTTTCTTTTGATAAAAGGTTCATTTTTGCTTTTTTTTCAACTGGAATATTTTGTAAAATAATAATAATTCATGTTGCGCGGGTCAATTGGATTCTCCCTCGGTCATAGGTGCTACCCATCTTAGTTTTCCCCAAAATTCCTTTCATTTGTGCATGGGTTTTCTCGGGGTTCTCCCGTTTCCTCCCACTTTCTTCATTCCACCATTTCATTCATCTCTCATCATCACCGTCTCCTTTAGCCTAACCGGCAAAACCGTGGGACGTAAGACTCAAAAATTTCATTTCATTTTCCTTTCATTTGTATTTTTATATCTGAAACTTCAATTACTTTTTAAAAATGTTAGTTTTCTCCTTTATGTAAACATTTAGGCTTTCATAGAACTTGTCCAGTGTTATTTATAATACTAGTTTCCTGCATAGTATTATAAGAAATTTAGTATAATATAGAAACAGTTTTACGCACTAGATTTAGCCTTTTTTGTACAAATAAAAAGCATAGTTTCTTGAAAAGTTTCTTTTTTGAAATTTAATCAAACGCATTAACTCAAATTGAACAAATATACTCAGTTACTTAAAACCAGCGTGGCGAAATTTGACCTCCCCCACCCTGGTCCTTCACGTAGCAGATGCAAGCATGGTATTTTAGTTACACAACCTCAAGGAATGTGCACTTGCACGCATCGGCGTCAGCAGCACACAAACTTTTGTGCCTCCGAAACTTTTTTAGAAAAATGTTCTTCGTACATTGTACTTTAAAGCATTTTTAACTTAAAAAATAAACACTTCAAATATTTTTGTTTTATTTTTATCTTTGATAGTTTTTTTTTAAATATAGTACTAAAAAAACGCATACTTTACAGTTCCCGTGCTTGCACGATTGCTTCCGACATCTGACCATCGCCGATAACATCTACGGTAGTCGGGAGACACTAGAGTGGGTAGACGAATGGAGGGCGGCCGGTATTTACCGATGAAGCTTGTTTCTGTCTCTGACACAGTGATGGCTCTTTGAATCCTTTATTATTATTATTATTATTATTATTATTATTATTATTATTATTATTATTATTGCAGTGCTAATAGGCTACTACTTCTTTCTCCCAGCTCCCCCAAGTAAGATTTCTGGTGGACAAATACCATGTGCGTGGGTTTTCTCGGGTTTCTCCCGTTTTCCACTACTTTCTTCATTCCATCGTTTCCCGGAAAAATAAGTCATTACGCTAACCACCAATTTATCACATAGCTATGTTTCTGCTACTTAGGAAAATCGGGTACGAACTTCTTCAGTCATTTCAGAATATCCACTTTCATCCAAAATTTGTGCAAATAATGAAATCCAACTAACATCCTTACATACCAAAAATTTTTCCATGATAGTAGTTTAATCTATGAACATAAACTAAAAGAATTTAAAATATCTACAATGAAAACTTCAGTGCAGTGGTGGCTCTTGAGGAAAGAAAGCTGCCAATATATATATAATATAGGGTTGACCGGGGCTGGTTGGCGAACGTTTCAGTCTTTATTTTTTTATGAGCAGTTGGTGTGCTGTATTGCAATGTAATGGATGTGTACGGACAGGCCAATGATTCCTCTAATAAATTCATTTATTGTTTTTGTTTCGTTGGTTACAGTTTTCGAGAAATAAATTTTTCTTTCTTTTAAAACGGAGTATGCCAACCGATCCTTAGTAAGGGACTGGTTGGCTGATATTATGGGGCTAGTTGGCGTACTTTTTAAGTATAGCACAACACAAAAATTGGATTTTTTAGAAATAAAAGTTATTTTTCTAAATTCTATTATATATATTGCAATGAAGTAGGCTATTTGAAGTTTGGAATGACTTTTATTCACAACATTTAAAAGAATCAGCATTATGAAATATGAAAACTTCTTCTTTCATTCTAGCTTGGTTGTCATGACATTGAAAACTACAAGATTATCAAACCACATCAGTTTTAATATGATTTGTTGTAGGTTAATTCTTCTTATTATTTCAATATGTAATTAAAATAACTGAACTATCAAGAAAGGTAGTTTATTTCCCGCTGTTCACAAAGTAGCTAAGAGAAACTAAGATATATATATATATATATATATATATATATATATATATATATATATATATATATATATATATATATATATATATATATATATTTGAGCTGAATTATCGAGAAATGCAGTTTATTTCCTACTTTCCACAAGGAAAGAAAAAGCAATAGCTAGGTCTTAATTTTTGTAACAAAATATTCTTGATTCTGAGAATTAGGCCTATTCAGGAAATTGAGTCCGACATACGGTCTTATCTCGATTTCTAAATTTTGACAGTAATCCAATACGTGCATGCTATTCTATAACATTGAAGTAAAAGATTGGTAGAACTATAAACTACATAACAATAAAACAAACAATATAACAATAAAAGTAAAATGAAATAAAATTTCACACGAGGTTGTTTGGCGCACTTGCCAACCAACCCCAAATGCTATACGCCAACTAATTCCAAACCCATGTTGTCCAACAAAGTCGTAATTACTTAGCAATTGTTTGGCATTTACGTTTTATTCTTTGAATATCCATTAAAAAGAAAGTTCAGATCTAACTAATGCTATATTACTTACCCCTGTACTCCAAGTAGTGACGCTTGTGTGATGTTATAACGGAGAACTGAAAAAAATACTTCAGACTGGCAAAAACACTCTTTATCTAATAGACGCCATAATCCGCAAGTTACAAATTCCATATGAAGGTGGCAACTGCGTCCATAGGTCGCTCTTTTATGACAGCAACAACAGCTCATTATGTTAATTAATTAAGGAGTTATATGCAGTTCGTCAACCAGCCCCGGTCTCCCCTATATATAATGTGCAAGAATTAGAACATTAGATTACTTTTCTTCCCTTACATTATAGCGACAAAATTGTAATTTTTGACGATGACTTCTCCCAAGAGCCGTCGCTTCATCAAAGTGTAATTTTATTAGATGAAAACACAGTATGCTTTGTACTGTACGACACACCAACCATAAATTAATGTGCGTGTATGTGTGCCAGAGGCAAAAGAGTTGGCAAGAGTAATGAGTATCTCATAGGGAACAGAAGGTATACTAATTTAGAGTGCGCTTGGTACAGCAAAAAACCTACAACATGAGCATGTAAATTTATTGTAAAACTACGCCTAACAGCGCAGGGAATTAACATAACACTAAGTGGCACAGATCACGCCAGGAGAAACCTCGTCGTTCTCAACTGCACACTTATTTTGGAGCAAAAGACATCGTCGTTTCACAAACTTACATCCTCATGTTGCTTTTTTTGCTGCGGACTGTATTAAGAGTAAAAATTGAAAGTTTTTAGAATTATCTTTTTAACGATTTTCAGTACATTAAATATCAGACTGGCTATTCAGGATTCAAGCAAAAAAAGAAAAAAAAACATTTTTAATTGACAGTACCTAGATAGATAATTACACATTTACCTGGCAGCCTTAAATGCATATTGTTGTAAATGACCTATATTTTCAGAGGGATCTATTTAACAGGATGTCTACTGATAATGGAAATACTGGAAATATACTGGAATTTTGATCCACATACTGGAAAAATCATGAAACTGGTAATTTGTCAACAATACTTTTTTTTGTAATTCTTTTAATAGTCTCAAAAACAATTTTGTGTCCATTGAGATTGTAAATTTTCCAAAGCAAGAGTTGTATGCATTTCGTAATTAGACATTTAAAGCAATGGGTGGAGTGGAATGCTTTGAAGATAGTTTGGAGGCCCTTTAAAAAATGTTTAAAAAATCATTGTATTTAAAAAATCAAGGTTAACTAAATTTATTAAAAATAAAATATTCTTTTGATGGTAAAACAATTACAAACCTGAAATCATCAAGAGTGTGATTATTCCTAAAGAACTTCAAAAAAATCATTGTATTATCTACAGGAATTTTGCTGATAGTTATACTGAATATAATGGAAATATACTGGAATTTTGAAACTCAGTAGACACCCTGTTTTACCTCATCATTAGGCTACGGATTGTATTATAGTGGGCTCGCGTAGTCACTAACGTTTCGGCCTTTGATGCAAGCAGTTCCTGGTTTGATTTCCGGGAAGGTCCCATCCTGAGTGAGGCTTTCCTGAGTTTATCTGATTCACATCAGGTAAATGCCGAAATGATACCTAACATAACCGTCCCAGGCCCATTCTGTCCTTCCTAATTCCTTTCTTCCTCTCCAAATTCCCCCGATCGTACAATATATCGCAAAAGAAATGCAACCCAAAATTTAATCCAGTATTTCTTTTAAGTAAAAATAATAGAGACATGGTTTGTGACAAAAGTTAAAGGTGTCTATGGAGGTATTTTGTGAATAAAACCAATGAGACAAACCGTAATGTTAAGTTTTAGTAATAGTTTAAATGACCAAAAGTGTAATTCAAAAAATTGCCGAGGGACATCACCCCTCATACATGACGGGCTAACATGACCATAGATGCCGAAATCTAATTCCTAATCCTTACGAATTATTTGTTGATCAGTACTAGTACTAGAGAAGTACTACAGTCCAATTGATATAACTTGTACTTTCTGAGAGCAACTTTCCTCTTTTTCTTTCATGCACGTTGTCATAACAATCAGGCAAGAGGAACTGTTTCTATGGCAACAGCACGGTCAGCCAATTGTAGTGGCTCATTTCCCTCTCTCTGTAATGGTAAACATTCCACCCTTTCCGCACGTTTCAAATTTGAATATAAACAAATGCACTTTGTTTTAGTCGAATGTCGACTTGAGTAGTGGACCTGCTGGTTATTGAGAGCATTCTTTTTAGTTCTCCTTTGTGTCATTTAATTTCATAAACTGAGATTTACTTGCAGTGAATAATTTCGTGTTTCAATACCTGACGCAAAAGCTGGCAACACAGCATTGAGTACCACGTGCGCGCAGCGAGCTGTCAGAAAGAACAAGTAATATCAATTGCAGTATATTAACCTTTCGTCCCGATGGCAGAATTTCCTGTGTCTTTCTGCGATGAGCTTTTGTAAATCAAAATTTTTCTGCAGGAATTCCAAAGTAAAAAATCAAGATGATACCATCATGTTTTTATTACAGCGTTACATAAAGCATGGTAAACAATTTTTCAGCGGTATCCCTAGTTCGAGTTATTAACCTGTGAAGTCACATTATAAAAAGAGTGTTACTAGAAGAAATAATTTAAAATATTTTTGATAGGATACACTGTATTTCGTAATGAGAGCAGCTTTAAGGAATTTTCTTGTTTCTTTGTATCCTGATGGGGATCCATGTAGATTAATGTATGTAAGCTGGTCTGTTATTCCAATATCATTACTAAGTTCATTCTTTGCTGCTGGCCTTTCCTCCATCACATTAGTAACGACTGAACCCCAGCTTTCACTGCCTTAGACAATCCTATACTCAAATAAAACATCATTAGCTTTACTGCAACAGAGTATTTGATGTAAAAAAAAAAAAAAAAAAAAAAAAAAAAATCAAACTATATCATTTTACATCTACACATAGCAGGCATGTTTTTATAGTTTTCTGTTAGCTAATTTTATTTATTTTTCTTCCTCTGGCAATTTTTCTGCGTAGGCGCGGAAAATTTTCTGTGTTCACATCGGAGCTGCACGTTCTGCTATGGGACCTTTTATGCGTCTCACATTTTGCAGAATCCACAGGTCATCCATGAGAGTTATTATTGTAAGCTCTTTGTTTCAAACTTGCTCACAGGAAAAAAATATTCTACGAGGAGAAATCAGGGAAACATTGGGACCATATACACTTACTTATGAGCATATACAAGAAATCACAAAGCACAGTCGTTGTTGCATTTTACGTATAACTGGTGGCATCTGTGGAATAAATGTCTTTGGTATTCTGTAACGCAAGAAATGAAATCGTTCACAATAAGCAAATACAATTCATGTAGCAATTTATGAAGAAACTGAAAAAAATGATCCCAACAATACGTCCACATGTTCTGGCATACTTAGTTATAACAAAAGTTCCAAAGCGTAAACTTCAGATTACCGTATGAAAATCACAATAATCCTTTGTGAAAGACATTTTGCCGGTTTATTCGTAAAACAAATCGTATTGCGTTTTGTTTTACTAGTATCACTATTGAAATGTTGTTGTTTATCCTTTATCGCTTTTCTGTTTGAAATTTCATATATATAGGCGTGAATTCTTTGACAAGTTAAAACTTTTTCTATTTAAGTGCTTAAGTAGGCTTGATTGCTACTGAACAATCTATGGTTAAGGAATTAAAACTTCAGTGAACCTATTGAGTTTGCTGAAGCGAATTCATGTCAAATCAGACTTTAAAAGTATCCATTTTTGAATTCTACATAGTTGCGACTTGTTTCTGAATAATATTTGTGTTAAGTAGGAATATAAGAAAACGTGATTACACAAAATGTAAATCATTTAATATATTGAAACTGCCTACTGGATAAAATGGGCTTCAATCCTGCTTTACACTGGGTAAAGCTCAAACTATGGTTTTATCCTGGATCCGCCACACACACACACACACACACACACACACACACATATATATATATATATATATATATATATATATATATATATATATATATATATATATAATATAATGTGTGTGTGTGTTTTAAAGCAACACCGACAACGTTTAGGAGGTGATTCCTGACTATAGACCAACCTGGGTGCACAAGTGTTTCCTTTCGCAATTACAGGATGCCGAAAATATATATAATATTAAAAAATGAAGCTTAAAGGTCCATAGCTCCAATACTATGGAACCTACCGTAGTCGGGTCAAGATTTTATTTAGGAACTAGTATGTGCCCTAACCAAATATCCAGGTTTCAGAATCCTGCGGTACTTCCGCAACAATTTTTATAGAGGTAGTTGAAGAGTACTTCAAATTATATGACCATCACCAAACTACCTCCATAACAATTGTTGTGTTGAGTACCTTAGGATTCTGAAACATGGATATTTGGTTAGGGAACATACTAGTTCCTAAATAAAGTCTTGACCCGACTATGGTAGGTCCCATAGTATTAAAGCTATGAACCTTTAAACTTAATTTTTTCATGTTTTCGGCAGTCTGTAACTCCGAAAGGAAGCATTTGCGCACGCAGGTTAGTCTGTACTTTTCGTCTTATCTTGGTGTCAGGAATCACCTCCCAAACGTTGTCCTTGTTCTTTTGAGACACCCTGTATATACTACTTGAAATAGCCTATTTGTGGAAAATGTTTAAAATAATTGTTGTTTTCCTCCGCTTTTATAACATTACAGCAACAGCTTTTGGTAGTTGCAATCAGGGCCGCCCACAGGGGGGATGTATGGCGCAAGCTGCGCCATTGAGAAAAATTTTGGGGGGGATTTTACTCTACTTTCGAACTAGCAATTTTACTGTCGGAATAGCATTAAAACACAATTTTGAGAAGCTAATTTTCAAAAATTTTCCGGGGTGAACCCCCGTACCCCCTGCTTTGATACTCGATGAATGAAGTACCGCGCAAGTAGCCGTATGAAAGGAAAGGTTGGTTCATTTTAAGAGAGAAGGGCCGCCCACAGGAGGGATGAATGGCGCAAGTTGTACCATCGAGAAAAAAATTGGGGGGAATAAAAAATTGGGGAAGAATTTTACTCTAATGTCGAATAAGTAATTTTGCTGTCGTCAGAATAACATTGGAACACGATGCGATTTTTTTTTAAATCTCGAGAATGAATCCCCCTACCCCCTGCTTAGAAACTCTATGAATGAAGTACCGCGTAAGTTGCTATATGAAAGGATGGCGCCAAGTTCTGGTGAACAACAGTTACAAACACTCAAGGAATCACTTTCAAATTTAGATTTGAAACTTGCCTATGTTGTCTGTTGAAAATTATAAAGTAGTTTGACATAATTGTGAGCTAGTGGTAACCATACAGACAACAGCCAAGTTTCAAATCTAAATTTGAAGTGAGCCAGTGAGTGTTTGTAACTGTTGTCCACCAGAACTTGGCGCCTATTTTTGTGATTTCAATTCTTTTTAAGGCCACTCGTACTTGGCTCTTTTACAGGAATGTTTTTTGTTGGATATCACTTCTTTTTGTAGGCTAATTTCGAGGATAACATTTTCTTTTGGTATCAAACTCAATAACTTGTAACTTGCGTCTTACTTTTCATGTACAAGGGAATTATATCATTATTTTGTAAAGAAAAAAATAATAATACTAATTGTAAAAAAAGAATACCTGTGCCATACACAGTGTGTAGAAGTTTTTATACCCTTCAATATCCTTATAGAACATATTTAGTATTGTACACTACCAAGACTACTAATAAAAGTAATGCCATTTTTATAATTACTACTGCCCCTACTACTACTACAAGCATTCTATAATACTACTACAGGAAATAAAAACAACAACAAAAATAACAATTACTACTACTATAAAAACTACTGCTACACTGGGCAATTGTTTTTAGAGGACTTGAGTTTTGAGGAGGGAAGAGATTATTAGTTTTGGGGGGGAGTGCGCCATCAGCTTTGGGGGGATGGGCACCCCTGGTTGCAATTACAAGTCTTCTCAGCTACATAACATTAAGGAGTGTTGCAAACTTTACCAGTGTTTATCATATCTTTGGAACAGTAAAATAATTTATTCGTCTATTAAAAATCATGTAATTACTTAGATATGATTCTTGTATAAGTATTTAACGAAATAAACCCTGTCAAAAAACATCGATTTTTTTTATTCGCTTATAGCTTCGTTCCATTTATTCGAAATGCTTCATGTCATGGCCTGAACACTAACGTACTTTGGGCATGCAGTGCTCTGTACGTCGTAGTAGAATGAGGCTTCCAAAATTTGAATGTTTGTAATACTTTAGCGTCCTTAGTTTGAAACTCTGAATAATAAATATTGTACTTTAAGTTTATATTTGTGTAGATAATTACAATAATTTGACGTAGAATCATTTTTTTTAAAATATAACATTATGTTGGATTGACACTGTTTATCTCTTGGTACTGCAAGTACGTCAGACGATTTCTTCCTATTGATATTTGCCTAGTTCAAAATTTCAGCGTTTTTTATTTGTTGGGTTTCCTAATATATATATAATATATCTTTCAGATTACTTCTCAAAGGTTGGTAGCATATCATGCCTATTGCTTTTAGTTTTTATGTATGTCATCCGTACTGATTTCAAACTCCCTGAGGGCAAATTAATATACGAGATATAAATAATATCTTATTGATTAGAGACTTGAGTAATACCGTTAGTAAGTATTTTGAGTATATTTACGAGGGTACATCAAATTTAAACGGGTCTTTTGTGTTAAAATAAATGGAGCACTTTATCACTATTCGCTGGGATACCACTGGGCTGCTGTTGTACAGGGTGGTGCACGAAGTGATCCACTGTTTTCTTTTTAAATAAAAACTTGATTCACAATCAGAACAGAAAGAAATGCACGTCACAAGAAAGAGTACTGTGGAGAAATGTTCTAATTCAAAGCATGTTCAATGTGGCCGCCATTGTTGATCTGAACCGCTTTTAATCGAACACTGAGGTTATTCACTACTCGACGACTCATGTTTTCATCAATTTCACTGCAAGCCTGAACAAGAAGTCATCTGAGCTCTACCAAATTCTTGTTTTTTTTTTTTTGTTTTGTTTTTTTTTTAATATTTTCCTTCAAATACCCCCACAGAAAGTAATCACATGGGTTAAGATCAGGACTATGAGGTGGCCAAGATTGTCCAGCATGAAACCAGTCTGGAAACCGATCAGAAATAACGCGCATGTGAAAAATTTCGTGTAAGAAATCCAAGATAACACTCGCAGTGTGCGGTTTGGCTCCATCTTGCATGAATCACTGCGTGTTGATGGGCGAAGCAGCAGCAAGCAACTGCGGGACAAAGTATTCCGGAGCGTAGTCAAGTACCGCTCACTGTTTACTGTTTCTTCGAAGAAGAATGGCCCAATCAGTCCATGTCTGGAAATTGCAACCCACACTATAATCCTGGGAGCGTGGTGTTGTTTCTCATGAATTAACCGTGGATTTTCATTGGCCAGAAACGCACATTTTGTTTGTTGACCACTCCGTCCAAATGGAAATGCGCCTCGTCAGAAAACCAAACGTTGTGAAGGATTCGTTGCTTACCCTCTGCCCATTGCGCGAACACTAATCTCTGCTGCTTGTGATCATTTGTGAGTCGTTGCACAACGGTCATCTTGTATGGATAAAAATGGAAGTCACTCTTCAGAATTCGTTGAATCGAACATCTTGATACGCCAAGTTACACTGCTGTCTTTCTTGTCGACTTCCCGGGACTCCTCTGGATTGCAACTCTAACAGCTTCAATATTCTGAAACGAACACAGGCTTCTGTCGAGGACGCTTCGGCTCCAATATTGTTCCTTCCCTCTGTAAGTTTTCATAGTCTGTGGATGGTTTTGTTGGAGGGAGCCCATCGGGTATTAAACCTCTCGAAACCGTCTTTGAGCAACAATAACTTTGATTCATGGAACAAAAGCACGATTGTTGAGCGCTGCCCTGTGGTCAGTCTGCTCTTGTCAGCCATCTTGAAAACGCCCTCTAGCGGCGGCAGGGTGAGTTAGGTGTCAATTCTTCAACTGTTTCTCCAAACTGTACTGCTACTGCAGTAAAATTGTAAATTTCGATTTCTTGTTCCCCTGAAACGATTAAAAAAACAAAAAAAAATGGTGGATCATTTCGTGCGCCACCCTGTAGATACAATGAGACTGTTCTCGATTGAGTGTGTACTATAGTAGTAATCGTGATATATTAACAGAAAATGCCTGTCACAATTGTACCACCCTATATAAATGCACTGATCCTATATAAAATCTTACATGTATAAAATGGCTTAAAGAATGGAAATTGAGCGTCTAACTTACGAAACTTGAAGGAAGACTAGCAGTAAAATTGCGAAACAAGCGAGGAGCAAACTTTGAAAACATAACGCCGTGCTTATTTATTTTAATTTTATAGGAGACATGTAAAGTTGTTCTAAAAGAAAATACTCTACTTACGATCGTTGAAATTGCTTTCTTTTATCAAAACAGGATATCCGGAAGTAATAGTTCTTAAAAGCGTGTTACTTTAATATTATAAGAAGTGGCTAGAAACAAACACATTTTTGAAGCAAACTCATCAAGTTTTATTGGAAACAGTTACAGCTCAATATAGCTTCAAATGAGCTCCGTTTGTTGTACGGAAAGTGTCCAGCCTGTATTGAATCGCCTTCCAGTGTTCTGCTGTATTTAAGGGTTTATCGAAGTAATAGCATTTCGAATACAGTCCTCTGCTTGTTGTGGATCATCATGACGAGTATACCATGAAGTTCCTAGCTGCGTGCTCGCTACTTGTATTGATTTTGTTGGGCTTCCAGTGAATAATTTCTTACTAACTTAACATGTTCGCCCTACAATTGGGGTTTACCACCACCGTGGCATTTCATCACATACTATGTCGGTGAGTATTGCTCCTTCCATGTCTTGATAGTGTTACGGGACAGAAAACCATTGTGAAACACGCGGCGAAAATTGGTTAGTTGCAGTTAAGCGTCCCTTTTCAGCACCGAGGCTGTATCAGACGTGGACCTACCGAAGTACCATAGTAGCTTCAAATTTGAATACGTTTACACAGGAATCGAACCCGGGACTTCGTGTATCAAAGATGCATGCCCTGGCTACTAGAATAGCGGTGTTATCACATGAAAAAAAATCTTTCACTTGTGCAATTATCATCATCTTTGCATACCACCACATGCATTGTGCCTTTTCCTGTACCGACGCTATTTTTTTTTTTTAAAGCGACACCAACACCCATGTATGAAAATTTGCTAAATCAAACTCGCAAATGTGCTATTGCTTTGCAATCCCTTGTTAATAAATAGACCAGTGTGTTGAAATGTAATAACCATTTAAAAGTTGTGGGTGGTGCGGCTTCTTAGTATAGAAGATTTTGTTGAGAGAACTACTGCAAAAAGATAACGCCCATAAACCACTGCGAACGGCCTTAAACAAATGTGACTTTTATTTTGCCTTTTGTATATATTACAATGTTGTCAACTTCCTAAATTCCTTGATTAGTAAAGCTGGTTAAATCCCTTTTCAGAGGGGGAGGGGGCGTTTCTTTTCTTTATACCTGTCAAGCAAATATTTCTTCCAGCTCGAGTCACCTCCCACCCCCTTTTTCGAGCTTGCATCTCAGATTTTATCTCGTCGTCCGCTAGGCGGTAAGACTAACACGATTTCATTTAAGGGGTACACCATGATATTCAGCAAAATCATAATATGAAACTTTCTTGTAAAATGTTTTTTGAAACTTCTCGCATTTTCTCTTCACACTTTATTCAGTCTTAAAACTGACATGTAGCATGTTTAAAAGCTGAGGAGCACTTTTGAGTCTCCTTGTCATACATGCTTTTATATGTACAGTATATACAGAAGCTGAATTCTCCTTGTCAAATACTGATAGAAATATATGCAAATTAGCTGGACAGTTTCCATTATCATGATTTAGCCCGTCTAGCTATTGCCACAGTCGATATTATTATGGGTAAAAATACTCAATAGGACGAAGAAAGTCTTTGAAATGTTCTTCGTTCGTACGATACCTGCTATGGCATATGTATTCGCACAGGAACAATTCTGTTCTAATTACCCTCATTCTGCCAATTCACAAGGGAAAAGTTCACATATTTCTAGAAGTGCTTCTTGCATTGATTTTGCATTATCCTACTTCTGTGATTATAAGTGAGACAGGACTGAGTAAAAATACTGTCTCGACAGTTCTGATTGAATTCACACAGCTTCTTTCTGTGACTGTTGGAAACTGCCAAAAGATCGGAAGCATAGGATAGAGTATTGAAATTGACGAGAGTGTTTTTGGAAAGCGGAAAGAGAATACAGGCCGCATAACACAGACCCGATGGACGATTGGAAGTATTTGCAGGAACACGCGACAACTTTTATAATATTCGTTGAAAGAAGGAATGTTGCAACTTTGGAGAATGTAATTGATGATAATGTCTTGCCAGGAACTAGAATAATAACTGATTGCTGGAGAGAGTATGGCATATTGGCATTTTTACGATACTAGCATGATACTGTTATAGGGGAGCCAGCAAGAGAAGGTCTCTGACGGCTCGCAGTGACGTTGCCACCACTCACGTGTTAAGGCTTTTTTCGGTGCAGCTATAATGACAATTTAATTAATGGTATAAGGCAGAGTAACTGTGGTTGGTGACACTAGTACCAAAATAGAGGCTGTATTGTCCTAACGCATGTAGTAAGAAACGTCAGAGACCATCTCTTGTTGGTCCTGCTATAACCAGAGTTTATATTTTGAAAACCCGGGCAATACACACACACACACACAGAATATAGGATATTGGTCTGGAGTAAAGCGTGACTTGCGACGGCGAATTGGCAGGATGAGCGTAATTAGAACAGAATCATTCCTCTGTGAGTATGTATAACGTGTTGGCGTGTCTCGTGTGTGACAAGGAGACTCAAAAGGGCTCCCAGTTTTAAAACACTCCAATGAGAAATAATTACTACATTGTCAGTGGTAAGTCTGAATAAAATGTGAAGAGAAGCTGCAAGAAGTAAAGTAAAATAATAATAATAATACATATTTTAGAAAAAAGTTACATACTCTGATCTTGCTGAAAATCATGTATTCATCATGGTGCTCCCCTGAAATGGGAATGTGTTAATCTTACCGCCTAGAAGAAAAGACAAAACAAGATAAGATCTGAGATGCAGGCTCGAAAAAGTGATGGGAGGCGACTGAAGCTGGAAGAAACACTCGCTTGACAGATATAGAAAAAAAGATGAAAGCTGTTTCTCTTAAAAGGGATTTAACCGTAAAGCTTGTTAGACACATACATCACCTTGAATATTGCGAAGTATAGTTTCCTTATTTTAATTTTTATCGTATTAATGGTATAGTTCCATTGTTTATGAAGACTACCTTATCTAAATTTGAGTTTGGTGCTTTTGGTTCTGATCAACTATGATTCATAGGCAAGTCTTTCTACTAGCGATTATGTTCTGTAAAATATTAACTATACTAAATACTATGATTTTATTCACTTAAATGCTTAAATAATCCGTAAACTGCTAATTGCGTATCTTAAGCGTTCTAATTAGCTCTTTTATACTGTTGTGTGTATTTCTTATCGTCATTCCTTTGTAGGTTAGTTGACACTCACAAAATCACTTTCAAATGTCCGGATGTACATTTCCACCAACAAAATAACTTCTGATGACATTTAAATGTACCTTTTATTTGGATGTAAGAGCTAGTCGAAATTCACATCTCTGTGCTGCTTTTTTGTATAGTTTATGGGAAAATCTAGGCCATAGTGGGAAAGAGACCCAGTTGTTAGAAGATTAATTATCTTTTTCTTGGATTGAGTTATATTACATTTTTTGTATATTTTGAGTGCTTTTTCTTTCTATTTATCTAACATGTTGGGAGTTCAGAGCACAAAAGAAGCAAGTCACGTCACCAGAGTTGTAAGAAAAAGACAAATATAAGGAGTAGGGACAAATTTACAGTTTCTTACATTATAAGGGTTATTTTTACAATATCTGGACATGAATCTTTTATACTCTGAAAGGAAAATGAAATGAAATGAAATATTTCAGTTTAACGTTCCATGATTATGCCCTTTAGGCTAAAGGAGACGGATGATTAAGGCAAGTGAATGATGATGAAAGACTCGGTGGAATGAAAATGTGAGATGAAACGAGAAGAGTACTCCGAGAAAACCCACCGACATGATATTATCCACCACAAACTTATTTGGACAGAGATCGAACCAGGGACCCTACGCACCAAAGGTAGTGGTAGAGCGTTCACCTCTGGTGCTTGGGGTTCCGGGTTCGATCCCAGCCTCCGCCACGTGAACTTTGTGGTGGACAAACACCGTGCTCGTGGGTTTTCTCGGGGTTCTCCCGTTTCCTCCCACTTTCTTCATTCCACCATTTCACTCATCTCTCATCATCACCGTCTCCTTTAGCCTAACCGGCATAACTGTGGGACGTAAAACTCAAAGATTTCATTTTTTTACGCACCAAAGGTAAGCTCTACCACTGAACCACTGTGGTCCCGTGCTCTGAAAGCAGCTTCAAGTGAGGATTTTAAAGATGAAATATGTACGAGATGACCAAAGTGAACTTCATCCCTTGTTCGCTAAACGTACAATGTATTTAGAATAGCTGTTATGAACACCAAGTTTATGTGCTTACTTTAATTCTTTAGGCTCTTTAGGTAACGTAATTTTATATACTCTGAAGAAGTAATTGATCCATTATTGTATAGATCGTTATATGAACATCTGTAATTGGCAATAAAATAAAAGATATCCGTATATTTCTTATTGTATTGTTACCACTAGAAGTAGATCATACACAGTTTCATTCAGACATATAATAAAAATGAAGATTATAAATCAGGCTGCGTACGTGATCTAATAATTTCACTGTTATATATTTCCAGGTGTTTACTGATGGAATTACAAACAAATTAGTCGGATGCATGCATGAAGAGGATACAGATGGTGCTGATGTTGTTCTTGTCCGAGTTTATGGAAAAAAGACAGATCTGATCATTGACCGCAATGCTGAAGCAATGAATATGCAGGTAAGAATTTATTTATTTGTAACTATTGCTTTTAGGATGTTATGGAAATCAATTTAAAAAGATACTAAAGTTGGTTTTGTTCGCGAACGTTGTGCACCTGAAAATAAACTTCTCACTAAAATCCTTAATTTTGTAATTATTCACTGTTAAGAGGATTTTATTTCAGTCATAATGTACAATGATTGTTGATGTAAATAAAAACATGGTAATCCGAAAAGGTAAAACGTAACTTAAATACACATAGGCCTACATTGTTGTATTTTCTGAAATATTATTTTTCTTTCTTTCTTTCATTCATTCATTCTTTATTTAATTCTTTTTTCTTTCTATCTCACTTTTCTTTTTCTTTCTTTCTTTCTTGCTTTTTCTTTGCTTTTCTTGTTTCATTTTCTTTCTCATTTCATGATACCCTTTCAAATATAATAATGGAAACAACTCTGTGCAGCTCAAAGCAATAAGCATCTTTAATATATGTTTAATTTTAATATAAGTTTAAGATTAATCTTTTAACTTCTGAAAGTAAGTATTCTAACTTCCAAGGTGGAAAATAAAATATTCCACCTCCAGGATCTCTAATCCAGGTAATATCTAGGTAATATCAAATGACAAACTTGGTTAATAATCATGTAGAATGTGATGTTCTATGGTGGTTTTCAGATAAATCCGTACCTAATACTAAGCCATATAATTACTTTATTCGATTTCTGGTAGTATTTTGTTACGCTATTTTTACGATATTCCTTACTTATTACACCAGTTTTTTTTTTAAGAAACAATCGGTATGACTACAATGAACCATTCTAGCTGGAAAATTTGAAAATATTATTTAGAGTTCAGCTTACAAAAGAGGGGGGGAAGGGGGCGCGGTGGCTCGATGGTAGAGCGTTCACCTCTTGGGCTTGGGGTCCCGGGTTCGATCCCAGCCCCCGCCATGTGAACTTTGTGCTGGACAGACACCGTGTGCGTGGGTTTTCTCGGGGTTTTCCCGTTTCCTTCCACTTTCTTCATTCCACCATTTCATTCATTACTCATCATCACCGTCTCCTTTAGTCTAACCGGTATAACCGTGGGACGTAAAACGCAAAGAGGGGAAATGAAAGAAGTGGAAATTAAGAAAGCGTGTAAAGTAAAAGATTGTGAGCTCAAGTGTGCTTTTTTGTTCTCAGAAATATTGCACAAAAGTTTCATAAGTTTGTCACAGCAGGCATTTTTTACGCAACAAGACGTACATAAAAACGTGACAGCTTTTGTGTTTGGAGTCAGAGTTTTAAACGTTCACTGACAGAATCCATTAAATTATTGACGTCCATATTTGCGTTGAAAATAAACAAAAACTTCACGTATGCTACAGCGAAGGAGAAAGAAGTTGAATAATTTTTTAACGCTATTATGTTAACAAATATTTACAATACCTTCTACAAGAATATAAATATAAGCAGTAGTAAGGGAAGATAGTAATTGCAACGTTATAACCAACTTTAAGGCAAAAGTGCTTTTAAATATCACACTAGCTAGAAGAAGAAAAAGAAAGTTAATTTAACACTGATTAATATCGTTTTATTTGTTGATAATTCCAAGTTTGTATGTTGACTTCTATTTTACTCGTTGTTATGGCAAAGAATGGTATCTAGGAACTCGTTTATTTATTATAATTATGTTATAACGATGTAGAACGACGAACTACAAGGACCTACGTAAGTTTGCTGTGGCATTTAAGGCAAATATTGATAATACATTGGATATTCAAATTACTGCAGCTAATGTATAATCATTTATACGATAAATATCTTAGAATAATTTGTATAGTAATTATTGCAAAAGTTGAAATAACGAACTGTGTAGGCAAATATTTGGTTGTATAGTCCAATCTCTTGCATTTGTTTTACAGGTACTAAAATTAGTAGAGAAATAAGGAAGAAAGCGTATTCTTCCTTTTATAGTAGAAGTAAAGTTTTAGTACTTCTACATATTTAAAGATGTACCTATCAATATGGATTTCCTATCTTGGCTTTTTTCTTTTTTCACTTACTTTTTTCACACACATATTTTATTTAATAAAATTAGAAAAAAGTAGGAACTAAAGAACCTTCGAAGAAGAAACAAAATACAAACAAATTAGAAGGGGAATCTCCCTGCATTGTTGGTTACTTCTAATTCTAAGTAAGTTTTTAGCCGTACTTTAAAAAAAAAATCCAATCAATAGATGATCGCTTTTAAAATTTCTTTTAGAAAGAAATATAATTGGATGTTGCAGCACTCCGCTAAAATAGTTCGGTGTTTTCTTGTCTTGCAGGTTTTACATAAAGCAGGGTATGCTCCTCAGATATACGCAACGTTTGAAAATGGTCTTGCTTATAAATATTTACCAGGAGTGATACTGAATGAGAGAACTTGCTGCATTGAAAACATTTATCCACTGGTTGCTCGGAAGATGGCCTTTATGCATTGTGTGACATACGATGATAATAATAAACCAAAAGAACCATTTGTGTGGAAGAAAATGAGGCAGTTCATGAGTTTAATACCAACTACGTACTCGGATGAAGGAAAACAAAAGAGGTGATTGATTAATAATTATTTTCTTGTAATGCTTTGTATTTAAAAGACAACTACCTTAATAATAAAACTGACGTTATTATGCTTGTACGGGGCGCGTTCGGAAAGTAAGCACCGATTGGACATTGTGCATGAAGTAGTGCGAGCAACACTACCATCTTTTCACAGACGTGCGCGGTAGATCAGTCTGCATCCAGCCTTCGTAGAGTGAAGGTTGTCTGATCAATAGTTTCACTTTTGTAGCGTCTCAAAATGTGTGCTGCAATAGAAGACTCCCCCCTCCCCAAGTGCTAAGTGTGAGCTGTTATACGTTTTCTTACGGTAAAACAACATTCGGCAGCGGAAACTTTGTGCCGTGTATGGAGCAAGTGTAATGAGTGAAGCAGCTGTTCGTGAATGGGTTCGTTCATTTAAAAGTGGACGAACAAACATTCATGACGAAGAGAGGAGTAGCAGGCTATCAGTGGTCACTGATGAACCCGTTCAGAAAATTGATGGAAAAATTCGTAAAAATCGACGTTTCTCAATCTCGGAGCTTTCGGATTAATTTCCACAAATTTCCAGGACCGTGTTATATGACGCAGTGACACAGAAGTTAGGTTGCAGGAAGTACTGTGACTCAAGGCATAGGCAGGAGAGTTTTATGCTGATGGAATTTCTAAGCTAGTGCAGAGATATAATAAGTACTTGAATGTTTATGGAAACTAGTTGAAAAATACAGGAAACAATTAGTTTTCAGATGTATAAAATAAATTATTCTTATTTACTTTGGTGTTGCTTTTTTAACCAATCGGAGGTTACTTTCCGAACGGCCCTCGCATATTTTGTGAAAATTTCAGGAACTCTTTGTACAGTAGCGTTTCTCAGGCTGTTGTTCGCGGAAACCAGAAGTGTTCTCTACGTATATCATTCCTTGTAGTCTCTTGGATTGAACAAATAAAAGAAATACAAATTCAATTGAAATTCGTATCACCCATTATAGCTAAGAATCTTAAACATGTAGAGATTGTATAAATTATGCAACAATATTAGCCTTTAACGAGAGGGAAAAATGTTCCAAAATGATACATATATATATACCAATCTCTATAGTTCAGTGGTTCACAACCTGCGTGTCGCGACACACTGGTATGTCACACAGTCCCATAGCATGTATCGCGAGATTTTAGAATTAAAAAAATATAAAGCGTTTAATAATTAGGCAAAATCAATTTTGAAACAGATTGTATCAGTCAGCGGCTCCAGCTGCAGCAATAGTGCTCGGTACTACATAGTCACCATTTCCTAGAAACTTAGTCTTACACTACCTTATTATTATTATTATTATTATTATTATTATTATTATTATTATTATTATTATTATTATTATTATTATTATTATAAACATGTCGCGATGTCATGTGCGTTTAGTAAAGTGTCGTCAGTCAAAAAAGGTTGCAACTACTGCTATAGCATACTGAGCTGAACAAAATTATATGCGTGAGTGTAAATTCTCATGCGTAGCTTTTGAGAAAATCGAGAAAGTATTTTTTTTTTAAAAACTAAAATTGATATACGATAACTAAGCCGCCTATTAAAATAAAAATACATTTCTGAAGTACTCTCACCAAGGTTCTAATTATGACACTACACAGTATGTTAATGGGATGTAACTCAAAATTATGATTAACACTTAAACTTCATTACGCAATATGGTTAATGGCATGTAGCTCAAAACTATGAATAACACTTACTTTATTTACTTTTTAACTATTATATTTTACAAGGATAAGACCTGTATCATACATGACATAGATCTGAATAAAATCAGGTGCTTCAGGGTAAATTTTCACGTGTATTTTTCTAGAAAAACTAATTTTCACATTCCTCAAAAACAGGGTTACCAGGAACCTTAGCAAACTTGGAGAACCGGGAAGAGTCAGGGAAAACCTGGAAAAGTAAGGGAATTTAGTTGATAAATGAAGTCTACTAGGTAGCGCTCATACAAACGTTTCCATGGACTTTTTGAGTCTTTGGCCATTGAAATGGAATAAAACAAAACGTCCAGCCACAATACTTAAGGGACTCTAGAAGGTATGCGAGGACGAGTGAATTAAACTCGATCAGGTTGTGTTGAATAAAAGCCTCCTCCAATGTAAACTCCGATCTCGTGCAAGCAATTGTTCGTCATCAGGGTCATCATATTGAACATGGTCGGTCGTGGAAAAGGGATTTTACAGTCTTTTCCCCTCCATATTCTCGAAAGCTGTGTGTCAGGTTTATTGTTCACACATACCATTTTGTTCAGCTTTATAAGATATATCAATTGGTATGTGTTTCTTCCTCATATTTTTTATCCTTAAACGCTGATGAATTATCGTAGAATTAATTAAATGAACATTGTTGAATAAACCATTATACAGTTTCCTAGGTACATTTTTAAATTGAACACTCAAAAAGTCTAAGCATTGTCGTAACCATAGATATAGACCGAGACCTGCTTCTCAATGTAAAACATTACTCCTTCATTATATCAGGCAACGTTGAAAACTTTTCTTAAAATTGGATGGAAATTTATTACGAAAACGGCTTTATCATTAATTGGAACAAAATAAACAAGTTACTGACTGACGAGAAAAAAAGTTAGTAAAACAAGTCTGCTATGAAGATGGTAAATATCATGTGATGTATCCTATAGTCGACATTATATAACCGAAAGAAGGCTAGTGTATATAGTTATGTACAAATTTTTCGGTTTTATTTTACAATCTCTTTAAAATTTTTACTTACTTACTCTAACTCATTTTGTTTCTTGTATGAAAGTTGTAGTTTAGCGCTTTTATTCAGCATCGAGTCTATATGAGACGTGAACGTACAGTTTCGAGATGGAATCCGAACCACCTTAATGCGTTCAAATTTAAAGACTCCCTCACTAGGAATTGAGCTCGGGATCCCTTGAATCCAAGGCGTGTGCGCTTCCTACTAGACCAGCGAAAAGGGCTTTAAACAGTCATGGTATTACATGAAATATAAAACCAATTTTGTTTGTACTCACCAAGAGTTGGCTATTTCTTACCTATACAGTAGGGCGCGGCGAACTTCAAGAAATGTAAACAGAAGCTTTTGTCTCTAGTTCTAAAAGTTGATACAGGTAAAGATAATTTCGTATGTAACATTTCAGATTTTTATCTTTTGATTTAAGGGTCCCAACTTTGAGTTAACAATGAAGCTACTATTGGCATATGATAAAAAGTTTTTTTTTTTTTTCTGTTCAGTAGGTTTATTGTTCTAAAACATGCATTATTTTTTTTAAAGATGTATTACTTATCTGCTTTCAGAAAGGCATGCTTAGTATCCAAATTTCCTTCTTGATTCCTCGGATGAAGCAATCATTCCATGTCTGGCTTTATGACCAAAAACTTTTGTGGAAACCCTGGAAACTTCTTTTACGACTCGATCAACTGCTTGTGAATGACATTGAATTCCTGTAAATTCAAGTGGTCCTATTTCAATCTTTGCCAGCAATTCTTCATCTGACATTGAGTTTACAAGTGGAGGTGGCGTTGTGACGGAATCATCCCAATCAATCATCTTGCAGTAGTTTTCTGCTTCGAGATGAATCATAATATTTGATTTACAAAATTTTCTCACTCCAGCTTGATTGGTCGTTCTTGCAACAACAATCTTGTTTACTGCATTTTTTTCTTACTTCAATGTCTGGATCTGCAAGAAAAATATTTCCACTGTGGGCAAAATAATAATTTAACTTTAGAGATCTTATTGCAGCTTCCTTCATCTCACTATCGGGTAAATTTCTAACTTTCTCCAAAATAAAATAGAAGTTACGTGATCCATCAGTGCAGTTGGAATGGGATTTTATCTCGAACCAACTTGGAGCATACACTCTAACGATGTAGGTTACAAGCTGCAATAGGTTTTTGGATGGATTTCTTGTGCTCATGAACAAACGAAGGGTTCGATTGGCGAGCGTCAACCACCTGGCGTGATTAAGGGCACCTGGAGAAGCAGTTTGTAAAAATTTTATAACAGCAGCATCAGCGTTGCCCTTTCCCTTTTGTACTGCGATGCAAGCCTTCAGCAAATACTTTTGATCAGCGCTAAAATCTTTTGTGATATTCACACAAAATTCCTTGACATTTCCACTGACGGGCTGGAAATCAACTATTGGAACATCCCGTGGATCAAAACTTAGCATCTTTCCGATATGCCCCGAAAATCCCTTTGTACAAATGAGCCACTGTAAAGGTCGATTTAAAGCTGTTTCCAGTCGACGTATAATTCCAGAATGTTCACCGGTGTTTGTATTTGTTTCATCACATACCACAGCACGCAAAGTAGCTGTCGAATCCGTGTCACGTATAACAGAGAATATTTCATTTGAAATATCTTCTGCTTTGCCACTTTGTGGAGCAATATGATCCACGTATTGCTCACTAGGATATGCAATAATAACGTAGTGATCCTCCTTCTTTGTTAGTTGTCCTCCATCTGGTCCAAATAGTCTGGTTTCATCTATGCGCCCATCAAAACCAACACAAATTAGCCTGCGCAAGTCAAACGAACGAGATTCTGTTCCCGTGTCTCTCCAATAAATTTGCTGTCTCCGCAACTTTGTTAGTTCTAGTATATTTTTCGGTTTATCCAGTTTCAGGTCTTTCAGGCATGCATTAATTAATTTGCAAGCATCTCGGTTACTAACGCCAGTCCTTTCCATCATTTGGCTTAAGTTTGGGTACTGATGCCTATTTTGTGCTGGCCATTTTTCGGAATCTGCGTCTTCAGAGTCGGATGTGTTTGCTTCATAAGGTGATTCATCTTCCAAGGCCACACCACTTGCTTCATTTTCTTCCATAAAGGTCAACTGACAGGTAGTAGTTTTAGTTGTAGTTAGGCTTTGGAAATGCTTTTTCCTAAACCGCTCTTCCTGATCCTTCTTCTCTGCTTTTTTCTGAAGTGAACTCGAAACAATCTTGTCAATCGAACCGATTACCATTTTCCGACCCAGAAGTCTGATCTACCCAGAAATTCCACTCAATTTGTGGTACTTTTATGGCGCATTTACACAACTGTCTGTCCATTATTTTGTTTCCAACACACTTGCAAGTACAGATATCAAATACTTGTTTGAAATTGCTGAAGTCCGCTTTGAATGTAAGTGATGTGCGCTTTACTGGTGGATATTTTTGGAGCTGTTGGGCAAGTCGTATGAGCTTTGAAAGTTTGCCCAAAACGCTGGAATATCCAATGACTGGAATGCTAGCTTTGTTCCAGATACTGACAAGATCATTCGCCACATATTTTAAAATATCTCGTAGAAGGTGTTTCTTTCCCCTCTTCAGGTAGCATTTTTCTGTAGAACAGGTAGCATTTAACTATTTCTTCCCTCGTCAGGAGTTGTCTTCCAGAAAATACTTCAGGCTGACCAAATAAAGAATGATGAGACTCTGATCGAGTCAGTGGTCCTCTCGAAGATGAAGCCATACTCACTGTTAGTTTGCTATACTGAAATACATACAATTTCACAAAATCGTTGTACTCTGTATGGAAAATTTAAAACTAAATATGAATGTAATAGATTAAGAGATATACTTCACACCCACTAGGGATGAGAAGTCCGTTTTTTCTGAGGCGGTTCACCCTCTTAGATATTTGATGATAGCGTGCTATATTCCCACCCACTCACAGTAAGAACCCGTTTTTTAATGAGGCGGGTGTCCTCAAATCGAAAGTACAGATGATGATTAAATTGTTCTGCTCCCACTAAAAGTGAGAACCCGTTTATTAATGAGGCGGGTGTCCTCAAGTCGAATGTATAAAGCTAGCTGTGACTCCCCTGTGCTTTCAATAAGAGAAAAGCATGGTGATGTCGATCTTACGATCCTTCACAGTGTAAGCTCCTTCAAAAATATAGATTTTCTTGTGGCTCCCCTGTGGTCTCAGAAGAAAGACACGATGATGTCGACCAGAGACTGATCCTCCAGTAAGTGAAATTTTCATCTCATGAAAAATAACGGCGTACAGATATAAATGCAAAATTTGGTAAAAACTTGTTGCAAGTTTTAGGATAAAACTGCGTTAATTGCATCGAAAAAAACTTTATTTTAAGCAAAACAAGAGAAAAATGAAAATATGTATAAACTATAATTAAAATGTGTGGTAAGGAAATTCTGCAACTACACGCAAAACCTTTTGTTTTACAAAAATACATTGACATTTGTGGTGCCATCTAGCGAGAAATTGGAAAATTACGAAATAATAAAATTACTAAATCAAATTCTAGTTGTGATCAGTAGAAGTGTGATTTTTTTAGAAATCATACTGAAAGTGTGCTTAGCACATGCAAGCGCAGTGATCTTCATTAAATTTGCATCAATGTTTTTCCCCGCCCTACTATACAGGGTGTTACAAAAATTTGTAACAATATTTTGGGAGTTGAGTTGATTTTAACGTCCCTTTCAGCAGCGGTGCTATATGGGACGGGACCTACTGGTTAACATTCTTTTCAAACAATTTAAACAAAAATAGAATCAACAGTAGGTGCACGCATAACGAAGTTAGCATGATTAGAGATTTAGGATTTAGATTTTTTTTATTTTTGGACTTTCGGCATCCATGATCATTTAGCCTGTCACGTATGAGGGATGACGTTCCTCGGCGAGCACACTATTCGGGGAAAGGAAAGCGGCCTGGGACCCATAAATTAGGTACCACCCCAGTACATTTACCTGGTGTGAAAGGAAATCCCAGGAAAACCTCGTTCAGGGTGGCCCTGGAATCGAACCCGGGTCTCCCACGCCAACAATATTTTGCGAATTGATTCCTCACATCAAAATAAGAAAAAGGTTTATATGGACCTATGGTTGGAAGTGCATAGTTTCGGAGTTATAGTGTGCCGAAAACGTGAAAAAAATGAACTTTAAAGGACCATAGTTACACTACTATAGGACCGATGGTAGTCGGGTCAAGACATCACTGAGGAACTAGTATGTGAACTATCCAAATATCCATCTATCAGAACCTTCGGTACTTGCACAATCATTTTTAGAGAGGCTGTTTGGAAGTACTGATACCTCTTTAAAAATTGGTGTGCAAGTACTGGAGCATTCTTAAACATTGATATATGGATAGTTCACATACTAGTTCCTCAGTGATGTCTTGACCCTACTACGTTGGGTCCCTTAGTAATGGAGCTATAAAAACCTTTCAAGTTAACTTATTTTACGTTTTCGCCACCCTATAACTCCGAAACTATCCACTTTGAGCACAAGTCCACATGAACTTCTGCAAAATATTGTGACAAAATTTGTAACACCTTGTAAGAAAGCTCCATCGAATTTCGACATAAATTTTATTTAAATTACTTCAGTTCCGAGAGTAAAACCATGTTATCTTTGAGACATTACCTACAAAACAGTGTTAGTTTTAGATGAGGAACTTCAGAAAGCAGTACTTTTTTACATAATTAAAACAGCATTAAATATCTCCGTTCTCTTGTTTCAGGTTTGAGACTGAGATCTCGTCAAAGTTAGAGTTGCAAGAAGAATTGGATTTATTGGAGTCGGAGTTAAGTCAGCTTGGAAGTCCTATTGTGTTCTGTCATAATGATGCTTTATTGGCCAATGTCATATATAACAAGAAACAAAATGATGTGATGTTCATTGACTTTGAGTATGCAGCGTTCAACTACCAAGCATTTGATATTGGCAATCACTTCAACGAATTTGCAGGTAAAGCAAATTATTTACTTTTGCAGGGTGTCTATTGATGCTTGAAATACTTGAAATGCTGAAAATGTACTGGGAATTATTGTGTAATACTGCAAAATGTAAATATTTCTATTGAAACACTTCAAAATGGCAGCCCCATCAGCTAGGTGTAGGTGGTAATAAGGCTTACTGGCCAATCATTGAAAAACTAACTAGTTCGAGAAAGAAAATGGATAGTGTTGATAATATAAGTGTTTATAAAATTTTAACTTATTTCATATACCGTACGTGTTCATTTAATATCTGTGAAGTGTCAAGACAGTCGCATATCTAAATGTGCAAGCATGATGATTAAACACGTTACTCTTTCATATTTGTAATTAATTGATCTTCTACGAGAGTTGTACAGAAAGTAAGACTTTTGAAATAAAAAAAAGTACAGAATAAACAAACAAAATTGCATTATATAGATTTGAAAGGTACATTCTTAAGCTATTTTTCCACATCATCACCATGCAAATTAAGGCACTTACCATGCCGTTTTCAATACTGTCACGGTAGAAATCTGCTGCCTGAGATTTCAACCACTGGCTTACACCGGCATGCAGTTCGGCGTCAGTATCAAAGCGTTGTATAGGGAGCCATGTCTTCATCACTGGGAAGAGGTGGTAGTCGCTCGGCGCCAAATTCGGTTTGTATGGTGGATGTCGAACACCTCTCACCCAAAACCATCCAAGAGCTCTCGGTCATTTAAACTCAATGCTCCATTGCCTCACTCGGCCTTCACTCATTATTCCATGTTCATACGCTTCACAGTTGGCGATGGATTTCAATTGACTTTTGGTTTTTTGCCAATAAAAACCTAATCACAGAACGCACCTCACAAGAGGCGGGAATTTCTATTGTAGCGCACATTGTAACACGTCACACAAAGCACGGTAAGAGCATCACAGTCCTCACGCTACCACAGCTGGATCCGTACTGAGTGTGGCAACGTTCGTACACCAAGATGGCGACTAGCCCCGCCCACTGCCGCGATAATCTAAAACGTCTGGGACTTCCTGGACAGCCCTCGTACTTAATTGTTTCTGTACCAAATGTAATATAAATGTAAAAGAAGTAAGTATATGTAATAACAGTGAAGTAGGTGAGGAAAGGATTGGCTGTAAGGGAGTGGAGGCTAACACAAACACAAAGTAAGTGTGGATTACAATAAACATTCTTGGAGAAATAACATCCAGAAGACGTTTACTCTTCTGGTTATTTTTTTCTTTCTTTCATTCTTTGACTTTAATCCACTAGATTCTGTGAATTTTTTCTGTTAGAATATTGAAGATTTTGCTTTTTCAACATATTTTACAGGCTGTTAAATAGCATAAACTCATATGTGGCACTCACTTTTTTAAATTCACCGAGGTATACTGCAAATTTTTCTACCAGGGACACTGGAAATATTCAGGTCAACTCAGTAGACATCCTGTTGTAGGTTAAAATGTGCTTAGTTTTATAATCAAAGACTTAATCTTGTAAGCGTCAATTTTATTACTTAAAATAATAATAATAATAATAATAATATAATCACGCTGTTTCTGCTAATGATTTCCTTCATCACTGTTGATTAAAACAAAAGTCATCCTTTGAACAGTTCTGTTATTTGAAAACCCTTCGCCCTTATAAGTCTTAGATTATAATTAAGTTAACTGTCCGTTTGTCTCTTGAGTACCTACAGTACTCGTTGAAAAGATAGTTGAACAATCTTGTAACACTTTCGACTGCAGCATGCAACCGTCATCATCAAATATAGAATACAATGAAAGTTAAAATATGTACGAATACCGGTTCCGTATAAATAAAGAAATCTTTGGAGCATAAGTTGGTAGTTTGTGCTTGAGATATACTGTTTTTTGTATCATCATTACAACGGCCAGTCGATATGGACTGACAACTTTGTTCATATTTCATTATTAATGTGGCATAACTCATTGTTTTTTGGGACGATTTTCTCAATAACAAGTTATGCCATTTTATTCATATTTCATAGATAAATATTTCATTAATTACTCTATAATATTGTGTAAATTATTCCTTACGAAAAATCATAAGGGGTAAGTAGTTTACTCTTGGGGATGAGTTTCTTCTCAGACTACTTTCTCAAAAACGGCACAGGCGATTTTGGCCATATTTCATAAATATTTCATTATTACTCTTATAGTGTTGCATAAATCATTTGTATGAGAATATCCACAAGGGTAGTTTACTTTTGGAGACGAGTTTCCTTCCGGAGAAGTTTTTCGAAAACGCCTTAAAATTTTGTTCGTATTTCACAGAAAAATGTTTCATTAATAACTGCAGCACATGATTTAGTTTAAGAAATTGGAGCGAGAAAATTTAGTGCGGTGACTTGTACCTTTTATTCTTTTTCCGGCAGAAAAGATTACTATTTTTCCTTAGGTTTGTGTATATCGTCTATCAAACGAGCTCCTTCGTGGCTAATCGGTTAGCGTATTCGCCTTTGGCGTGCGAGACCCGCGTTCAATTCCCGGCGGGAGCTCATATGGTTCGGATTCCACGTCAATCAGTAGGTCTCGTCTTATATAGCCTTGCTGCTGAAAAGGACGTTAAACTCAAATTCAACTCAACTCTTCTATCAAACGCACTCAAAACATATAACTTTGAAGATAAGTTCGAATATATTTGACACAAGATACACACATCAAGGGAATTTCAATACTAAAATATGTAAGAAATGAAAACATTTGAAAAAAAAAAAATAGAAATCTACTGCCGGAAGAAGAAAACTTAGTAGTTTTTAAAAATATTGTGGATGTATATGCACTTTATTTTTTCTGAAGGAAACATGAAGATGAGTGCGAAAAATTTAAATAATTGTTCCATACATTCTGTAAGTAATTGTAAATGTATTCTTATATACTAGTGATGAAACTCCTTCCTTTTAGCCTTAAGGCATTGATTTAAACAGTGATATTTTTTTCTTTTCAGGTGTAACAGATGTTGACTACTCACGGTACCCATCACCTGACTTTCAATATAAATGGCTCAAAGTGTATTTACAAACGTACAAAACGGCTGTTAAACATGGAGATAGTAGAGGTACAAACTGTAAGTGCTCTTTGGAGTCCGTTACAGAAGATGAAATTAGGACTTTGTATGTGCAAGTGAATAAGTTTGCGTTGGCGTCTCACTTCTTTTGGGGAATCTGGGCTCTCATTCAAGCGGAATACTCAACAATCGATTTCGATTTTTTGGAGTAAGTACTTTCTAATACTACTGAGTTCAGTAAAGTTGCAAATTAGTTAACATGGGTATATTTCATTACTATTTATTATAAGTTCCTTATTTATCCAGACATCGTTAACCAAATTTTAATGTAAACCCATCTTAGGCGCCAAAATCTATTTCATCTTTGCCTGAAGCGGCAGGAGCAACTGTGCGGAAAGAAGAGGATGTCCAACATCTTGATGGATCCCTGATGGAACGGCAGAAAGGTTTCATTCCTCTACAAACTCATCTTCCTGTTAACATTACCCTCCCCCTTTCCCATTTCCTACATAAACAAAAGCTTGCTCAATCGACAGGTGCTGGAATGATGTTCTTTTTATAGTGTTAGCTGCAAAAAAAAATAAATAAATAAAAAATAAAAATAAATAAATAAAATAAAATAAAAATAAAAAATAAATTTTAGTACATTTATCTCTATTTATCTGAAAGTTATTTATCCTATTTACTCTCTCGTGTACAAGTGATTGGAGTTTGTATCATGAGCATGGATTCCATTTCTGGTGAGGGCACTTTTCCTGGGGAAAGCCCCAAGAAGTGCCCCGAATCTCACTTTAATTCAGTGTTAATTAATAAAAATGTATGCTAAACCCATCTTGAACATATTAGTGAAGGAAGTTGATGATTTGATAATGTAATGAAGCATCCTCGATTTCATTATCATATTACAGGTGATCAAAACGTGACGCAAGTAATAGAGGTACAACAAAAGATCTTGAAAAGAGGTCACCATTACTGCTTCACACATGTGAATCCTTCTTATCAGGATCCTGAACGCGCTGAAGCGTTGCATGCAAAATGTTGTCCATAGTTAAGTTAAATGTTACAAAGTCGGCAGTGACTAGTCGTAAGAAGTGGGTGACGAGTGGATTGTCTCTCGTGGAACTTCATGCGTGCCAGTGTACGCCGTATGGTTGCGTGGGGTATGGGTGTTCTGCATCCATCATTGTATTGGTCACGCAATTCCCGGACACTGATTGTTCGTTTGGTTGTCACGAGCTGTTTGATCCGATGCTCGCCCCTCGTTTCGAAATTCTGTACGGCCTACAATTCAGTCTCTTAGAGACAGTTACCCCATTTTCTTCCTACTCTTTGAATACCTTCACTACACAGGAACTGACGCATCCGAGAAGCATCGCTGTCTGGGTTATTGACGCATCTATTGCTCGGGTACCCACAATCATGCCCTATTGGAATGCGGATCAATTCTGCCCACGTCCCATTATCATGCTGTCTGCCAACATGTAGCCTCGAGTGTGTTCTTTCTCTGCAATACTACCAGTCGGGGTGGTCATGTATCAGCTCAGCTGGTGGCCACACTCTTTGTGTGGAGGGGTGATCACAATCAGTGAGCACTCAGTGTAATATATCAAAGTCAGACGCACTCGCCAATCCAAAAATGATGGTCACCAGTATCTCGTACGTACAAATTATGAGAGGTCTTCCCCCCACCCCACCACCCACACACACGGTCTCTGGTTTGACAAAGATTTTATTGTGGAAACACTAAGAGTAATATTACATTCTTTGTAGGTTCACGGTGCAAGCAGACCGACACCAGGAGATTACCGCGTTAACACATTGACAAAGAACGGCATGCTTCTCCAATCCTTGCACGAATTGCTATTTCGATTCGCGTTTCTTCAATTGGTTCTTTACTATTCGCATAGAGGCACTGTTGTCGATGAATCTTACGACTAGGGCCAGATGGAAGTAGTTCCTCCCTTCCTACATCTTCATTGATTTATTGACTGATTGATTAGCTGAAAAGAGAAAGTAGTTAAGTTACGAGTGATAACGGTATTTCATGAAAATATCCATGTAAAAACAAATATGTTTTTACTTATTTATCACTGACATCGTGACGTGATTGCTTGATCTATTCTAGGCACTGGGCTGTCCCCCCAGCTGTTCTAACTTCAAAACAGTGGGGGAAACGATCTCTCGCATTGACGTACCAGGGGGAAAACCATTTTGATTGAGGGTAGGAAAGGAGGGCCAAATTACAACGTTGTGAAGACTTTACATTCCGTGTTTTCTCTCAGTCAGTGACAATTATTTTCGTGCGAAACAGAAACTGCGCGACCCTGTGAGTTTAGGTAAAAACCATTCCTACTGAACACTGGTCGCCAGCTCTAAATTTCTAGCCATCAATGATGACCTGGCGACCGGAAATTTTGCGCCCCGATATAAATATACACAATAATAATAAGAGGACTTAGAGTGCAAACCTACATCAAGAGTCATGAAATCGAAAGGAAAATATCCCACCCGTCTCTCTCTCTCACTCACTCTGACTCTCTCTCTCACACACACGCATATTATATAATATATATCAGGGTGTCTATCGGTCACGAATGTCACGAAATCAGAAAACGGTCATGAAAGTCACGAAATTTAGTTTTTGTGTCACGATTTTTTTTAACTACAAATGTAAGTACAGACTGGAAAATTTCGTTCTACAACACGTCAAAAGTCACCACCAAAAATGTCTATGGTCGGCTTTAGACGCTACCAAATCGCAAGCAAAGTACGTTTCTATCTCATGGATGCAAATTCGGCCTAATTCGCACCCAAATTTGCTCTTGAAAATTTAAAAAAAAAAAAAAAATGATTTGGTGAAGAAAAGGTCACTAAAAAGTCACGAAATTTCATTTTGAAATTTAGTAGACACCCTGTATATACACTTAGTCAAAAACATAGCGGAAGTAAAGATAATAGTAATGATCCGATCAAACACTTTGCAATTAAAAAAAAAAAAAAAAAAGCAGAAAACTTTCCAAATATAAACTAAAAGTATTCAAAAATAAACATAATTTTCCAAATTACTGTAAGTTTTGCGTAATTGTGATAAATAAAATTATATTTTATGGTTTATTGTTGTTTATATTTTGAATTGCATATATGTGGGAACACCAAAATGAGTTAAGTGCTTAGGGACTCTAAGGTGATAACCCGGTTCTGCATAGGACCCACATTCTAGCACGAAGATTGTATTCTTGTAACCTAATTTACATCCTTAAATGGGCGAAGCTTAACTCTTCTTTCAATTCTCATCAACGATCACCAATATTCCTGCAGTGCTCAAATTCCACACTTTTCGGTGAAAAGTTTGCTAAGTTCATCCCCAACTCTCTTTTACTGAATAACTTAGACAACGAAGAACATCAAAAATTGAGAAAGTAAGATGTATAAAGTATCTGTGAAGTGAATTATCAGTTGTTTCCAAGTTTCTAGTCTTTTAACAAAAGTTTGGAAAGAACAACAACAACAAAGTCCCCTCGTTTCACTGTGTGCAGTGTTATGGGTCCTTCCTTCTCCTCCCTGTTCATATAGAATTCGACTGAGTTCAAAGTCGTGGACATAATTCCAACGTTTTGTATGGACATCTCAGGGAAGCACTTCACTCATTTGTCTTCCATTCTAAGACCAACATAGGGGGTGGTGGCTCAGTGGTAGAGCGTTCACCTCTGCTGCATGGGTTCCCTGTTTCGAACCCAGCTCGCGCCAAGTGAACTTCGTGGTGGACAAACACGTTTGCGTGGGTTTCCTCCCACATTCTTCATTCCACCACTGCATTCATTTCTCATCATCACCGTCTCCTTTAGTTTATCCGCCAAAATTCAGATTTCATATTATGTAGGGTCTAACATTTAGAAACGCTGAAAACCATATTTAATTATTTTAGATGAAAAGTTCAAATACCAAAGTTATGTCTCTAGCCTTAAGAGATTTCGAGATACAGACATCTTGTTATAATGATTGTAGTTCCCACCCATTTTCGTCCCCTTTAGATCATTGTGTATATATATAATATTTGGATGGTTGAATTCGGGTAACATTTTGGTGGGGTAACAAAACAATGGTGAAATTGGTGCTTCGTGGCATCCTGATAGTGGGGAAATAAAAGAATTTTTCACTGAAGTACTGTCTAGTGGGGCTAACTTTACTTTGAACAGATGAATTTTATGTCAATTGTAGCCAGATATGGAGTACACATTGTACTGTATACGCATTCTGAACTGCTACCTGCAGTACTATAGTGGTACAGATTGCAGACAACGTCAGATCGGAGCTCTGTCCAGTTACAAACTAAAATGTGTTAAAAGTAATTTATTCCAGATTCGTTTGTAGATCACAACATTAGTTTGCTTTTGTTGTGTTTTCAATTACTACGACAGTGTACCTAGGTAGAGTGAAGAGTAAATATTCTCAAATTCTTAAGTGCTAAAGCAACTGGCAGGACAAACTCTTATACAAAATTAGACTGTCTGTACAGAAGGCATTTCTGTTCTAGAATGTTTCGTTTGTAGTATTACACCATGTGGAGAAGAATGACCGAAGACCCTAGTACGAACAGTGGATACATCTTTGACATTGCGTTCAACATCGAGTGAATGATCCAGATATTTTGGTAGAATAATTTGTGTCCTTGATGATAGAATAACTGGTCCAGCGACACATGAAGGACCTATTACCAACCTGCTGTTATTTAATCCTCAGACCAAACCCATTACTGTGTTTCAACCTGAGCCATTAACGAAAGATCTAAGTTGTGATCAGCTGTATTTACTAAGGATATGCGTACTACTTCAGCAAGGGGTGCAAAATTCAGATCCTTGTATTCTGCAATACTTGAAAACTGCACAACCTGGTGCCTTAAGCCATGCATGATGGCTGACTAAAGCTAACCGACTACTTCGATTGTACATTTCAGACGAATCTCCATCAGAGGAAGTGAAAAGTTTGTACGATTCGTACTAAACTTCTGCTATTATCCTATATAGTTCTACATTCCATTCATACTGTCAAGATGGTACAAAGAATTATTACTTCATGGCATCACTGTATCAAAAACTTCCTCCTGAGGACAAGATCATAATTCTTAACGTTCTTTTAAATAACTCCTGTTTCTACCATCCTGAAAACCTGTTGCTCGCTGGTGCTGCTGATGAACATGAAAGCAGAAGAACATTTTCATGTCGGCACATTCTTCAAGCAAGAAAGAAGACTCCCAGCAGTATGCAAGTCTGCTGCTTTGATAAAAAGCAACTAAAAGTCAATCTCAATGCCACTATCTACATGGAACTAATAGACTGGGAGAGTACTGCCAACTTCCTTCCGCCTTTACTTGATGGCATAAGTCATGATATTCTGGTGCGTAATCAAAAAATTATTGTACCAAAGTATCAGTGTCGTTCAGTCGATGTTGAACGCAATGTCAAAGATGTATCCGCTGTTCGTACTAGGGTCTTCGGTCATTCTTCTCCACATGGTATAATACTACAAACAGTGTTCGAAGTGGAAAGCAGAGGCGGTATGTTTTATTATGATTTTGACTCAACATACCGGCTATTTAAATATTGTCTTAATCACTGAAAAACCAGAGACTGTATGTCCTCATTACTGAAAAATCAGAGGCGCTATGGCATACCACCGCATACCGTCTCACTTCGACCACTGACTACAAACGAAACATTCTAGAACAGAAATACCTTCTGTACAGAAAAAGTCTAATTCTGTATAAGAGTTTGTCCTGCCAGTTGCTTTAGCACGTAAGAATTTGAGAATATTTACTCTTCACTCTATCTAGGTATACTGTGGTAGTAATTGAAAACACTAATGTTGTGATCAACAAACGAATCTGGAATAAATTACTTTGAACACATTTTAGTTTGTAACTGGACAGAGTCCCGATCTGACGTTGTCTGCAGTCTGTACCACTATAGTACTGCAGATAGCCGTTCAGAATGCGTATACAATGTGTACTCCATATCCAATGTGGCTATAATTGACAAAATCCACCTGTTTAAAGTAAAGTTGGCTCCAATAGACAGTACTTAAGTGAAAAATTCTTTTATTTCCTACTATCAGGACGCCAGAGCACCAATTTTACCATTGTTTTGTTACCCCACCAAAATGTTACCCGAATTCAAACCACCCTAATATATAATATATATAATATGTCTAATACATATGTCCAATTATTTTAAATGGGAAGTCCATATACCAAATTTCATGCCTTTAACCTTCAGAGATATGGACAGAGATATTACAGTAATCACCACCGTTATCCTCTCCCCTCACTTTCTTCGTCGAATTTCTAAAAATCTTTCCTGGGTGATACTATGTCACATTCTATGTATAGTCCAAATATCAAGGTCTAGCTTAAGCGGTTTGCGTGGACGTTGATCAATCATGCAGGTCAATAACTTTTATATATAGAAACTAGCAGCGTTCACCCCGCTTCGCTGCGGTCACCCCGGAACGCAATAAACTTTGTTACTTAGATAATTTTTACTTTTTCGCTTTCAAATTGCAGTAAATGTTAAAATTATAGCGCCTGTCATTTATGTTAACCCGCCGAGTCACATGGTCATGCGGGTTGCATATAAATACGTTTATTTTTACCTATGATGAACTAATAACAAACGATTTGTACGTATGGACACTTGAATGGTCAATTATCTCAAGACACTGGTAATTAAAAATTAAAGTGATATGATAAAAACCATCTAGGGTCCAAATCCTAATAACCCCCCAAAAATGAAAGAAATTGGTTCAGCCGTATTAGCGTGATGAGTTCACAAAGGATTTGTGCGTTCTTTTTTATATATATAGATTATTATTATTATCGTGGTAGTTATGATGAACAGTAAATTCCCTTAATTTTTTCATTCTACTTTTTCTTCGACTTATTTTATTATTTTTTTATCTCATTTTAATTTTTAAGGAACTTGATTTACTAAAACTTCTTTAATATTAAGTACTTTTGAGCTGTTTCGGTTTACCGAGTAAAGTATTTCCGTCTGTTCGGGGGACAGAAAAAATTCTCTACTTGACGGATTAGGATGATATTTGACAAGATGTAGAGAGTCATAAGTTAGGAATAGCCCATCTATAGAGATAAAATCCAAACCGGAAGTGGTAGAAATTAACCATTTCCAGTTTCAACTTAGGTCACTATAGAGCAAAAACGATCATAGATGGCGAAAGTGATTTTCTGCAATCGATTAAGCTTCCCTAGAATACATTTCGTCTCCATCTTTAATTCTGTACTAAAACCGGAAGTAATAGAAATCCACTACAACTTCTGGTTTCAATATTAACGTACATAGAGTAAAAGCAATAAGAGATAGTGAGAAGCGGCTTTTTGGAATAGTTTTCCGTTCTAAGAATAGGTACTATCTTCTCCCTTAACCTTTTATTCAAACCGGAAATTAATATCAACCACTTCCGGTCTTAACGTTGTCCCTATAGAAGAAACACAGTAATAGGTACCGAGAAATGGTTTAGTGCAATCAATTAAATGTCCGAAGAATATATTCCATCTCCACTAAACTTTCTACTAAAATCACTAGTGGTAAATATATTCTATCACTTCCGGTTTCAATATTGAGAAAATATCACGCCATACAAACCAAGTTCCTTCACATGACACTATTTGTTTAAATATTTACTTTTTGTTTATTTCTTCATTAATTTTCATTCTGTCCTTTCTCACTGTTATACATTTTTCTACTTATTTATTATTCCAATGCTGCTTTGAACTCGTACAACCAACGCAATAATTTTATCTTCTCTCCCGAACTCCAACTACTTAATATATTATTATTTTGATTTGTTTACGCAATCTTATATTGTATGAAAAATAAAAGTTGTAATATGCCTTCCGTTGTTTTATTTAATTAGTCACTCTAATTTTTTCCTTCCTTATACGGAAAGAATAATTTGACAAGCATGTAAATAGAATCTTATATTGTCTTTCTAAAAGTAAAATATTAGGGTCATAAATTAAATAAATCAACGCAAGGTATGTTAAACCTTATTTTCCATCTACTTAAGCCTTGTAACACTATTTCAGAACTCTGCTCTTTCATTTTTCTTTTCTACGTCGTTCCTTCTATCTGATGAAGTGTTAGGTTTACACTGTTCTGGTAAATACTTGTATTTCACATATATACGAGGGTTATTTTTCAAGTAAGATCCGCCTTCAATAAAAACGAAACAATTAAACATTGTTAAAATTATGTATATATGTTCTATAGTCAGTTTTTTATGTAATTTCCTTGCCTATTGAAACATTTATCGTAATTATCAACGACTCATAACTTTTCCGCCTGTGATGATGATCAGTTATTTACGGCCGTTTGTATTAACGCCTGCTGTCTAGGGTCTTCAGATGGCGGAAGAAGTTGTAGTCGCTAGTCTCAAGTTTTCGTGATTTTTTTTTTTTTTAAAACCAAATCGTCAGTCATTACAGATGGCAGATCAGAGCGCGATTCGTCATGGACATTCTTCAACCTCCTTGAAACAGTCTAATCAATTTTCACACTTTGTATCACTCTTGCATTGTCATCATATACGTGACATGTCTGGTGATGAATATTCGCAGCTGTCATGTGTCTTGTTTTTAGATACCTGATGAAAGACCTATTTCATGTTCGGTGGGCCGCTGAAGACTGACACCGTGAATGCAAATGGTATCAAATTGTACATAAAATATGCCAGGAATCTTTACCTGCTCACATTCTCAGGGGCGCTAAATTTGAATCGGTGTTCACAAACGAAACCTACTTAAAAATAACCTTTGTATATATTGTGATATTGTAAGCAGATAAACAAAATAAGCATTTAAATCAGAAATTTAAAGAAGTTTGTTTTTTTTCCCTACAGGTATGCAACTGTTCGATTTAAAGAATATTATGCAAGAAAAGAAGAATTTTTATCGCTAAAAATATAAAAGTAATGTTGGAACTGTTCGAATAGCGAATCGATTTCTTTTTTACAAAGCAAAAAGAACATGTACCTAATGTAAATATGTAAAAGGTTATAAGTTTACATACGTAAATGTTGTTAAGTACAAGCCCACCTTGTTTTAGCATAATTTATTTGTCAAACTATTGAAACTATTGCAATGAATTATTTTAAGATGTAGCATAATGTGTATATTTATCTGTAAAGTTAATTGCAGACTTGTGCGTTTATGGTAAAAACTATATTTTTATGGTACAGTTTTAGAGCAGTGTTGAATCAAGATATTTATTAACTTTGGCTTCCTGTAATATATATATGTCGATATGGCTTTTATTTGCATCATGGAAGATGGTTGGAAGATTTGTTTTAATACTGTGTTGTTATAGACGTCATAGTACACCTAAGAAGGTTTAGCTTGGGCTTCGAGATGTTTGAGATTAAAGGAACTTGGTTTCATGTAGTTTTTGATACCGAGTTACAGAACATTACTATTGTAGCGTTATTTATTGCAATTCACTGCTTGCTCCGATAAAAATCTTCTGACTTCTGTTTGTAAGTGGGAACAGAGAAAAGGATAGGGCTTTCAGTTCCCATAGTGAGAAAGAAAGAGGTCGTAGAAATATAGGAGGCGAACGTGAATGTTCATTTTAACAAAACCTAATTGAAGACAGAACCTTTTACAATTTTTATTTAAATAATGGAATAAGTAGTTTAATTTTATGTATTTGATATGATTAACGTTCTCTTGTCTTAATCGGGAGATCTTAGGTTCAAATCCCACGACCAACTACCCTAACCGACTTTTTTCTTTTTCCTTTCTTCAGGATTCTTCTTTTGTAGTTGTTTAACGTCATAAAATAACCACTTCTGTAAATTGCCGAATAACTTTGCATCCGTCTGTCTTCTTTAAATGCTACTATGCTACCCTATCCTGTTCTTCACCCATGTTTTGGGAAATAACCTTCTAATGTTTTTATTTTTCGTAATCCTTTTACAGATTACAGCAATTGCCAAATATCACTCGGATCTTTTTTGTATTACTTTATGCGAGAGCTAGAAGTATTGACCATAAGGTGAAGTACTCCTCTAACCACCTACCATGAACTTGTCGTTTCAAGTTATTGTGCATCTTAGGACCATAGCCCATTCTAAATCTTCTGCCATGTTTATATTTATGTGCGCGCATAATAAAGTATTAAATATCAAACCAATTAAAGTATATGTTCAATACGCGTCTGTGATATCAGAATTAACAATAATGGAAAACATCTCTATATTGAGTAACACTAATGTGAATCTCAGTTTTTCTGCGTTTTATAAGTTTTATTATTACTATGCATTGTAGCTGCTGTTATAATTTGTAAACGTATCGCATCGAATACAAGGTAGCGAAGAGACTGAGGTGGTAAAGTAATTTTCTGTTTTGTTTAGCGGGAAACTTGACTTGTTGTGGAAAACATGGAAATATATTTATTTTTGTCTGTGTACTTTTATTTTCCTAATGTAGCCACCACTGGTAACTAGTCAGTGCTTGATCAAGAAGTGGAAATTTAATCTATTTTATATTGTTTTAAGTAGTTATTTTTCTTATATTTATTGAATGGAATCTCGGAATTTAGTTTATAAATAATTTTTATTTATATCAAAAGTGTTATATTTATGCTGCGAATATTGCAGTTTTATGTTTTAAAGCATAAAAGAGGCCAGTAGATAAGAGGCAGAAAGCATCCATATAGTGAATTCTCATAATCAAAATGTAAGTGATAGTATGCATAATTACGCATTGTTATGAACATTAATAATAAATTCTTATTTACCCTACTGCGAAATTTGATTTATACTTAGCTGTGGATTGTAAGGATTCCAGTTTGTAAGGATTCCACTAACTAAACCTGTTTACATTCTTCTATCTTCTTTTCTTACATCTATATTTCTATTTGTAAAAATCCCAAGAGAGTACTGTTGCCTGATATTCTTAGTATGTTTAAAACATTTATTCATTTGGTATTATACAAATAGAAATATAGCGAGCCCATAAAAGCACACTTTGATTTGAAATGAGTATAAAATCGAAATTTATTGAAATATTGTTTTACTTTCATTTACATAGTTTCATTAAGTTTCATGTGGTACAGACGTGTGATGTAGTCCTCACGTGTTACCCGCCAAACATCGATGTTGTAATCGACTTCGGGCCACACTCTCCGAAATATGTCCAGCGTGATCGAATTGAGAGTTTCAGTGAGGCGTTTCTACAGATCAGGATGGAAGTGCAAGCAATTACGTAAGATCTTGCTAACCCTGCATTTGGTATTTGGCTACTTCTGGCTACCTCAGGTTGTTGACTTTTTCGGGCTTCGCAAAAAGGTTCCTGTGACGCGAGCAATAACTTGGTTTAAGACTGGTTGTCGGCCTGAATATCTGTTTCTCTGATCACAAATGCATCCCTCCCTAACAAAATTGTTGTACCACTTGAAATTGACTTGTCCTTGGGTGGTTTGCACTTGAAAGTACGTTGCATTAACACAGTGAAATTCTCACTCTCACCAGCTGCGTTGACATTGGGTTAGTGTCATCTTGAAGATTATTTTCCTGCCCTCGAGTGGTACAAAGTTTATGTAAATAAACAAGAAACAAATGTTTTGAGTCCATGTATTTCAACATATTCAAGTAAGTTCTGATTTTATAACTTCAAATCAAGAAGTGCTTTCATGGTCACGCTATACCATTATGCAAGCAAATAAGATAGAACGATGTAAATATGTGTAGTTCAGTGTAATTTAAAAAAAAGTGCACACCAAGTATGAGGACGAAATATCGCTAGACATAAATCAAACTACGCATTAAGAGAAGAAAGAATTTCTTTTATTATTATGTATTTTCAAAATTTATTATCAGATAACCAAGAAAGTTCATGCGGTTTTTGAGAACAGTTTCTTTTGTCGCGTTAGTGTGGTCAAATTGATTCTAATCACTTAACATGTTTACATTCCTTTCAAACCTTATTCAGTAGAGAGTTGTTCAGTGCATCGCAGGTTTCCTCATCCGTTTTCCAGGAAGCGCAATCCTCGAAAGAACATGCTGGAAAGGGAGATTTTGAAGCCTGTTTTGCGTTAAGAGTACAAATTAGGGAACAAAACTGCAGAGGCCGCTAGAAGAATATGCTCCGCGTTTGGAGAGACGCCAGTGAGTGAACGGAATGCTGAATAGTGGTTCAGCCGCTTTTCTTCCGGAGACGACAGCCTTGAAGACAAGCCTCGGATTGGTCGTCCATCCACATATGACAAAGTCCAGCTGGAGGAGGAAATCAAGTAGAATCCCCATCAAACCTCTCAGGAGCTTACACACAGGTTTGGAGTATCTGACGAAACAATTCGATCATAACTTTGGGATGACATGGAAGCTAAGCAAGTGGGTTCCTCATGTCCAATGCGAGGAAAACAAGCTCCAATGGTTGAACATCTGCTTGTCGTTGCTGTCGTGCCATAGTAAAGCTTCGTTCCTGGACCAAATCTCGACATGTGACGCAAAATGGATCATGTATAATAAGCGGAAGAGAAAACACCATTCGTCGATTTCTAGATCGGTCTCATTGGCCGCTAAACCGGACATTCACCAAAAGAATGTAATGTGTGTTTTGGTGGACCAGCGCTTGTATAGTGAAAAGTCTAGAAAGTGAAAAAAAATAATAATAATAACAGCCGAAGTCTACTCGTCACAATTGCAAAGAGCTTCAGCTGCACTGTTTCAGAAGCAGCCAGCACTGGTCAACAGAATAGTTCTCCTCCACGATCTTGCCAAACCTCATCAAAACATTGGGCTGCGAAGTTCTGCCTCATCCACCCTATTCCCAGACGTCACATCGGACTATTGTCCATCCTGTTTTTGGCCATGGATAACCACCTGCGGGAACAGCAGTTCCGAAAACGCGATGATGTCGCACAAAGGCTGTATCACAATTTTTGAACTTCAGGTTTTTTTCTTCTAAAAGGGCATTTATAAGCATGTATGTCGTTGGAAACATGTCATTGAAGTCAATGGTGATAATTTCAAAAAATAAAATGTGTGTAATATTTTTGTGGGCCGTGATTGATGAGTGACGAAAGCCGCATGAACTTTTCGTGGTTACCGGATAGTTATGGTTTCAATAAGAAGAGAATCTGAATTCATAAGTAAAAGGAATTAATGCGTACCGTTGATGGTTGTGATCTTTAGTTCCTAGAAGGTGGTTAATAAGAGAAAACTAACAACAGAAGTAAATATCTTATAATCGAGGGAGCCTTTCAAAAGGTATTTTGTATGGTAATGAATTATTCCCGAAAATGGGAATTTACATTGAAGCATCTAAGTAGCTACTCAGAGGTATATTTATTTAGTTATATTTCAAAACAGACTTAAAAACTTGTAGCATAAAATTATAGAATATATATAAAACTGACAGTAACTTACTTTTACCTCCCGTTATATCAACATTCTTATGAATGAGTAATGATTGCTTAACTAAAAATTCTATAAAATTTTAAAGACTCTCTACGATAAATTAGTATTTTCGGTATAATCATTGATAATAAAACAAGATTTATAAAAAGGGTCCTTCTCTGTAATGTCATGTTCATGACGTTAGTGAAATCGGCTGAGAGACTCGCAGTTGTATTTTAAATTTAGCTTTCATTAAATGCACGTTTTACGTAAATTTATAATTGTGAATCTCTGATGATATAACATGAATCCAATCAATCTGTGTAGTTTTATTGGCAATGCCATTTAATTAATAATAGGCGAAGAGGGACTGTGTGTTAAGCAAAGAATTTATCAAACCATCTGTTTTCATCATTCATTACTTGTTAAGTGTACTTTACGATTTGATTTAATTAACTATCCATTAAAATGTTAGACTTCTTAGCGCATAATAATTAGTTGTTTCTTTAACAAATGATAAGCAATATTTAATGATGTATTAAAATGTAATATTCGTTGGTGAACTTGAACTTTTTTTTTTTTTTTTGGTCAGAAGAGCTCTCTCGTGGTTAGCGTGCGCAGGAGACCTGGGTTTGATACACAGTAGGAGCTCATGTGGTTTGAATCCTATGTTAAGCTGTAAATCAACGTCTCATAAAGTCTCGGTGCTGAACGGGACACTAAAATCCAAATCAACCAACCATGATCAATGAAAATGAATGATCATGAAAGAATTAGTGGAATGACAAACCGGGAGAATCCTCGAGAAAACCCATGGCCACGATGTTGTAGACCAGAAACTCTTATGGCCTGTACCACAAGTTGTTAGATTAAGACGCCTATCTATGGGCGCAACGTGTCGCTCGTATTGGAAACTCGTGCGGATGTATAGTTGGTAAGGCTTCGGGAGGGGATAGAAGAAGATTGGGAAATAATAAAAAACATTTTTGGGACGTACAGGGTGTCCGAGAAGTACTCGTTCCCCTAGGTTTTGGTATCACAGAGAGCAATGTCAGTGTAATTTTTATTTATTTAGTATATATACTAAATAAATAAATAGTATATATACTAAGTTTAGTTCGTACAAATACGAACTATGTATCCAGTGTATCCGTATGAACTATATGCATCTCACTGTCCTCCTTGACTTACTCCGGAGCATCTGAGGAGTTATCATTCTAAGGGCTTCCTCCACACTTTCACACAATTCTTCATCTGTCATGTACAGACGATGAGAGACTTGTGACTTGATTATTCCCCACAATGACTTGTCTGGTGTTGTAAGGTTAGGGCTTCGTGGAAGCCATTGCAATGGGAATGAAGGTGTTGAGAGAACCACACCCAGTCTAGCGGCATAAAAATTGTTCATTAAGGCAATCAAAATGGGTTAGTGTCTTGTCCTTGGTTGAAAACAGAGATACCAAACAATGTCATCTGTGACCATGAAACCAGCATTACCAATACCACAACTAAAATTACAGACATTGCTCTCTATGATACTCAAACCTATGGTTACGAGGACTTCTCGGACGCACTGTAGAATGTACCAATCCCGCTCGGATTGGTTTATCGCAGATGATGATCCAATGGGTACCTAAACTGAAGAACTTTTTACCATGATTTTATATATTAGCTTTTAACTTTTGAAGAGGGTAGGAATTTCTTCAGTTTAGATATCAAATCCTTTAAAATGTTTTATTGTTGGGCTGCTCAATTATACGTGGTTTTGATGGGAATCCCTATAAGCTGTATCAATAAATAAACTGTGTAATACATATTTATCTTTTGTAATATGACAGACATCAATGTGGTAGTCCAATTATTCCGAAATTCATCATATTGTCTCAATGATAGAAGTGTCAGCGGTAGTTCTGATGCATTGTTTCATCGCGTGCCCTGACATTTCTTCCTCCAATTATGGATGGACCGCCTTTTTGTCGTATTTTTCGAAAACGGAATGAAACTGACAGATCTTGGTTTTGTTAGTTCAGTCATTCAATAACTTATTCGAGAGTATTAACGGCCATTTTGTTTAACAAGTAATGACGTACCAATGAAATCTTTTCGTTCAACTCTTGGCTGCTACAAGCATTAAGTGTGTATTTTACAGTTTCAATTTTGTTTTCATTTCTGGTAACCTTTTACTTTTGTTTACCAAATATATGTGCACAGTTCTCCAGTTAAAAATGATCATCATTTGCATAATACAAGTAATTTAAGACCAAAATCTATATATATATATATATATATATATATATATATATATATATACATATTTATAAGACCAGAATGCAAAGAATATGTACATTGATTGAAATCATTCCATTGTATAGTGTACATAATGAATTATGCATATAATTTTAGTTAGATAATACGCATGATACATTTATACCTGTTACTTTTTAAAATGTATGTATACTTTCGCATCTTGTATTACGTAATTCTTAGAGAAATCAGTAGGAGTATAAGATTTTTGTACAAAGTTTACCTATTCGTGTTGTTTTGGAAATTTGAAGAAAAAGTTCGGTTGTAGATGAAATGGGAATGTTATTAGTTTTTAAAAAATATGTTATCACAGAATTGTTTGTGTTCAGTAAATATGATGTATCCATTAATAAATATCGTATAAATGAAAGTTCAAACTATATGTTTACTTGTTTTCAATAAAGTTTTTAATTAAAATCTGTGTTTTATTGATTTAAAAATAAATACAATTTTGTGATTTTGAACGTATGAGTGAACATCAATAATCCCATGAGGCTGCGTGCAGTAATAGACAAAAGTAAATAGATTCTTCATATGTAATTATCCTGTTTTCGTTTGTCGATGAATGTACAAACAGAATAAGATTCCTCATCTGCAATAATAAGCGATATACAGCACTTTTTTTCCAGAACACAACCATGAATAGAATCAGTGCGGGATTAACCCATCTGGAGGCTCGGGGCTTAAAAAAAAAAAAAAAAAAAAAAAAAAAAAAAAAAAAAAAATGAAAGTACAGTAGAAAAGTTACGGGAATATGTTTCATATTTTTGGTTGTATATTATCTTATAATGATGGTTGAATCTTGCTTAATTCTCTTTAGACAGCTAGTTGAGATTTTGATCAGAGTGAAGGCCCTCATCCACCTAGAGGCCCGGGGCTAGATCTTTCCTCTTAATCCGGCCCTGGATAGAATCCACCTCGTATCAGTAAGTTACAATTGAGAAAAAGCGATAGTCAGTCAGACGGCTCACATTTAACTGGATGATGTGTGGCATTCATATTGGGAACTCCATGGCCTAGTGGTTAGTGTGTTCCGCGTGGTCCTGGGTTCGATTCCCGGTCGGTGCTTCCCCAATTATCGACGTCCACCCAGCGTCGTGAGGCAAACTGGGGAATCACGTGAATAAAATACGTGACGGCCGCTAGGTCTAGAAAGCTCCCGATACGCCGACGCTGACCACGTGTTCGTCGCTAGACTGGATGTGGTTCCACCAGTCGCTAACAGATGGCGTGGAGCGGCTAAGGCTAATAAATCGGGCCGTTAAGCCAAGTGGCATGGCATTCATCTCTATTATTATTGGTTCTCTGTACCGGAATTCAATATTTCTAAATTCTACTAGCTCAATTGTTACGTGATGTTAATATAATATTGCCCCCCCCCCCTCCCCTAGGTATCCAACCTGAAATCACGTGCGTTCATGTAGGCCAATAATCAGCAAATTAATTTATAAAATACGAACTATCAGCATCTTCGCAATTAAATGACTGATATAAAACGGAAACACACTTCTTCAAGTTCAACGTACAACGACTGAATAATAACAAACGACACTCCACCTCACATAGTTGGTCATGCTGAAAGAACTAACGCTGATGCCAGTAGTAAAAGTGTCCACACTTAATTAAATTTCTCATGCGTATTTTATACTAACTTGAGGACAATGAAAACCCATGACATTATTTTGAAACATAGCCGTCCAAAAGATCAGAAAAATGATCTCATGGACAAATATATTTCAAAACAAAAGTAAAATATTTATCTGCGTGCTTCTCTTTTTACTTATACCGCTACATAATTTTTACCGTTTACCAAACATTGTTAGGGTTATTAAGTCTAAGAGGTTCAGATAGGCATGTCATGTAACCAGAACGGAAGAAAGTAGGAACGCTTTCAGGATTGTAAATGACAAAGATAGTTAGGAAGACCTAGGCGCAGACAGGAAGCCAATATTAAGATGGCTTTAGCAGGAATAGGAATATAAAATAGATACTGCATCCAGTTAGCTAAGAACACAAGTCAGTAGAGAGCTTTTGTGAATGCAGCATTGAAATTCCAGGTTTCATAGATCATAGAGTTAGTTTTTAATATATTATTTTTAAAGAACCATGATAAGAGTGGGTAAATACGAATGCGAGGCTTTTACTACTGACGTAACAACAATAAAAACACCAAAATAATGTGGGAACTTTTCTGAACAAAGGAGCATATAACTTGATCTCGTTATTTTACAGCGAGTCGCACGATCACTTTACCAGTAATGGCAGCAATAGATTGGACAAGGTTTATCCTTTGCTCTTCTCCGCTGAGTTCATTCCTTTTTACGTTCTTGATGCTTTTATTTGTCTTTCCTGATGTGACCAAGGTTCCAGGGAATAGTTGAAAGCTTGCAGGTGCAAGGATTTTGAAACCATCAGAATTCGAAGCAATGTGATCGCTAAGATTCCTGAGTGTGTTAGCTTTTACAGTCGCGAAGGAATTAAGTCAGCAGGGCAAGAGGAGAAAATATTCCCAACCCTGTTCACGTGAGTTAACTTCTCCGAGAGACTTGCTGCTTTCACGTGAGGTCTGTAAGCAAGTGTCCCTCTCAAACAAATCTAGTGTCTGCTGACAAGCAATCTTCTTTTCCATACTGAGCTTAGTGCTTTCAGACACAGGAAAACAACACTTGAATTTCTTTTTGAGGAAAACAAAAATAATTTATGCACAGTAGTTTACAAGTGAAAGATTGTTTAATTAATTCAGATACCTAAATACTCATGATCTACTCACAAGTAATTAGGTGTGAACAGTGAAAAGTAATTTTGGAAATTAAGACACCATTATTGATCTAATACTATGAAATGAAAAACGAATTTTAACACCGCTGGATTCCGTCCTGAAACATAAAAGGAAACGGACGATGAGTGAAGAAAATGAATAATGAAAGAAACTGAGGAAGGAAAAAGAACTCTCAGAAACCAACGGACACTTATGCTGTTAAACACAAACTTCTTGGCATAGCCTGCAATCGAACCTATGACCTTGAAACCAGAAGTGAGAACTTGATCATTAAGCCACCATTATAGTTGATTGGTGGATTGATTTCGAGTTTAGAGCTCCTTCGTGGCTAAGCGGTTAGCATGCGCGCCTTTGGCGCGGGAGACCCGGGTTCGATTCCCGGCGGGAGCTCATGTGGTTCGGATTCCACGTTAATCAGTAGGTCCACGTCTCATATAGCCTCGCTGCTGAACGGGACGTAAAACTCAAAAATCAATCAATCAATTTCGAGTTTAGTCTCTTGTTCAGCGCCGAGGCTATTTAAGACGTGGAAATACATCTTAACATGGAATCCGAATCTCACAAGCTTCCACCAGTAATCGATCCCAGGTCTCCCGTGTCGAAGATGAACACGCTAAGTATATAGTTACGAGGAAATTATCCTTGGTCACGACGTAAACTTAGGGATTTTCGTTAATGTTGTTCACGAAATGAGATTTCGATCTCTCTTGTCTCGTGAAGTATCAGGAAAACTCATTTAGTAATCAAAACAGTTTACCTATTTCTATTGGACGAGGTCGTCTTGTCTCGTTTCCTCAGCAACACTACTTTCTGCACACAATAACACACAAGGATTAATAGCATGTGTATGAGTTTTCAATATTATGTCGCTTCGTTACTCGTCATACATTTCAGTTAAAAGATCATAGTTGTAGCATCTCTATTATCGTAATTGTGTATAGGTTAGATATCCTAGTTCTCTATTGCGTAATTGCTGCTTGTGAAATTTTCAACAATACCGTTCCAAGAGTTCAATTCAATAGGTTTCATTATTTACATTTGTTAAGGGCGGAAGTTTGGATCACTTTTTTATTATTATTATTTCTTTATAAATGAAATTAGGAGGTTAAGGAAGAATCATGCTTAGTCTCAATGGAGGTAGTAGTAGTAATAGTAGAAAAAAAGCTAACAAGGAAAGAAATATTTTGTAGTTGAATATATGTTGCCCACACACTAAACGATAACTTTTATTTTGCAACACTTCAGATGGAGAATGTCCCAGACGTCATCTTCCATTAAATAATCAAGAATCAGTTCTCATATAAAACACTACAACAAAGCTGTTGATTGAAAGTCTACTATGTTCAAGTATACGTAAGACACGTCTATGCATGCAAGTAAAACGGTAGTAATTTATTTTTAATTCGACCACTGGAGAGCTGTTCGAGAGAGCTTTTACTGCACCACCAAACCTCATCCTGTTAATCTTGACACATTCGCTAAGAAAAGGTGGAGTAATGTAACGTCACATGGATTGCTTCAATGTGCTGATATTACCGTAAAGGGTGTTGTTAGTCTGTGGATTAGAATTAGTGTAAGTTAATACAGTGAAGGTTAGCTGTATCTTAATTCGATACAATGTCTCATACTTCTGAAGTAATGAGAGGCCGTATAGTTGGCATGTAGGAATGTGATCGTAGTGCTTCGTATATTGCTATTATGGTTAATAGAACCAAAGCGTGTGTTCAATACTAGATCCAACGCTACCAAGAAGAGAGCGAAGAAGGGCTACAGAACCACCCAAAATCAGGAAGACTTAGGAAAAATTAAAGCAGATGATGATAATGCACTCGTTTCTGCTAATAGGATTACATGAAGTGAAAATCCATCACAGAAATTCCTGCCGTAAAAGAAGAATTGACTGTACATCATGTCTCAAGAACGTCATTTTCGTTGCAGTATCTACCAGCTACAAAAGAGTTCTGGGATACCGTGATTTGGATAGACGAGAAAGCGTTCTCTTCCGCCCAAGACGGAAGACTGTCTCTGTGGCGCCCCAATTACACTCATTCGCCAGACCATATAGTAAAATGGGCAAAAAGTGGAAGAAATAGCGTTGCTTTCTGGGGTTGGATATCAGCAGCAGGAGTTGCAGAATTGGTAGGATGGATTCGGGAGAATATGCGGAAATATTAGAACGACTTATGTTACCGACCGTTTATCCGAAAGACGAAATGCCTATAATTAATTACATCCAAGATAACACTAGTGTTTATACTTCGAGAATAAGTAAACAGTGGTTCCAGAGACATCCTGACATTTCTTTGCTCGACTGACCATATAAATCCCCGGACCTTGACCCCATCGAAAATATATAGGCATTAATGATGCAGAATTGGGAACCGAGAAGAGAAAAATTTTGAAGCTCTGAAGAACCATGTTCGAGAAGTCTAGGGAAGCTTCCGTAGAAGGCCTACTTGTATTCATCACTAATTGATTCTGTCTCTCTTCGAATCAATGCGGTGATAGATAATCATGGTGCAAGGACACGCTATTAGGTTTAAAATTGTAACAAGACTTTTATGTTTATTGAAGAATGTTTTGTTCAAGACTAATATGAGTTTGAATATATGAAATGTTCACGAGCAGAAGAAAAAAGAAAAACAAACATTTCAGTTCTAAGCATTAGGAATTGCTAAGACAGGCTGAAATATTTTATTTTGTTCTTTTTGTTTGAGTAAAATTATATATATATATATATATATTTCTATGGGAATTAACAATTCTCATTATTCCTTTATGTTTCTATGGGAATTAGGAAAAACATTCTCAACAATTTTGAAACACTAAACGCCAAGGCATAGATAAATATACTATTTTATTTCGTTATCTCTGTGAGAGAGATTTTTCTTTTTCATTTTATATATGATAATTAACATTACGCTTTATTCTTCTATGGAAATTAGTAAATGGATATTCAGAACAATTTTGGTTTCCAAACACTTAATGCCAATTTATTCTTCCCATGAAATAAGCATATATTTTTCTTTCTTTCTTAATGGCGTTTAACACTCTTGTCAAATCGATCGCCAGTAGTTTGTCTGAAGGCATAACGTCGCACAGCAAACAAGTGAATTCGACGTACAGGGTTTGGTGTGCATTTTTTCACCTTCATGCTTTCATGAAAAAATATATGTATCTTCGCTTCTGTACTATCTGAAGTATTTATGGCACTTAAGCCAAATCATGGCAGCGCAAGATAAGGTGATGAGATTAATCTTCGAAGTGTAATAATAATGTGTAATATTTTATTGTGCGTGTCAGAGACCAAAATGTAAAAACAGTGCGGTGGCATGTAACTTTCAAACTCTCACATATACATACACTATCTATATATAATTTATTCTGGTATTGGTGTACGATTTGAAGTGACATGCTGTTTTACACCAGATTAAAATCGTTTAGACCATTGATGGTAAATATATAATGTATTGCGGGCCAAGACAAAATAAGAACCACAGTTGGAAGTCATTTTCCATTTTTCTTGGGCCCTCTCCCTACCTTTCTAAAGCGACGGTTTGCTGAATAAGTCTGTCACATACATTTTCTGAATCTCTGTTCTATTCTATGTATCTTGTTTCTTGAGCCTCCATCGTAGCTAAGCGGTTAGAATACGTGCCTTTGGCGTGCGTGACCCGGGTTCGATTCCCGGCAGCTCATGTGGTTTAGGTCCCACGCTTAACTGTACGTCCACGTCTTACATAGCCTCGCTAATGGAAGGGACGCTAATCTCTGAATCAAATAAATAAATAAATAAATAAAAAAGCTTCTTGTTCCATATGTTTACTTTAATTAAAGCTCTAACATAATTTTAAAGTAATTCTACAAAATATGCATCTTTCTTTAAAAAAAAAGAAAAAGAGAAAAAAGAAAAAAGCTTACGTTGCAGAATGATTTTTGTAATCACATGGTTAAAGAATATATTTTCTCACTTAAAAGTCTCGATTCATATATACTACAATAACCTGCTAGAATATTCCTGCTGCGCATGAATGAATTTATTTATTTATTTTTTTTTAACAACTTTCCAATTTTATTCGCGGACCTCATTTGGCTATCACTAGTTTAGAGTATTAGTAAAGTTTTTCTGAAGTTAGTGAAATATGAGCCTTAAGTTCAGTGGCGGCCGGTGGTTTGTGGTTTCGGGTGTTGCAGTACGAACGATCGGAGACAGAAGATATAAAGTGGACTCATTGACTAATCAGCATAAATTTAGATGCAAATGCTATGTGACATCTTAAATTAAATAAAAATCTGTTTTTAAAAAATAAAAAATGCAGAACATTTAATCCGATTAATCACCTTATTTAATTAGTAAGTTCATTCTTCTCTCTTTGATTGGAACAAATCTGCCTAATACATGCTGGTTGAACTCTAGTATTCTTATTGTCAGGTCTTTTTCGATGGAGAGCATAACCAATGGTGATAACCTTTCTTGGGACATTCAATTTCTTGAAAGTGTCAATTCTTTTTGATGTGAAAAAGAACTTTTCTTCTTTTACTGACTCCATAGGTACAGTTAATATTAATTGCAGAAGCTTTGTAGATTCACTAAATATTTTTTCTAGTTTTTTGTGAACAATTCATTCTAGCAAACTCAGTCCCTGACAGTGATCCGAATTCCTCTTCAGTGTAGACTGAAGAGAGTTCGTAGCAGAGATTAATGTTATAAAAAAATGTACATTGAACACGCTTTACTCACAATTTATCTAGGAAAATTTCAAATAAATTGTGGAAATGTACCTAGTGCATACAACATTACTGCCATGAGGTGTCCTGTAAACTTAAACCGTTTTTTTTTTTTTTTTTTTTTTAAATTTTTTTCGAACACTCTCCTGAAGTGCACTTTGATTGTTTTGTCTAAGCCCTAATTGTACGTTTTTCCTCAGTTGAAAGCTGGGCAATTTTTTTGTAAGTTATTTACAGAAGTCATGATATGCAATTCATTCAGAATTTGTAGGTTATGTACAGAATTAAAGCACACACAATAAAATTAAATCTAATAACTAATAACCAAAACAGCTGATACAAAAGAGATACTAGTATACGAATTGCGAATGGCACATATTCATACATAGGGCTGTAAACTGGCCGGCTTTTCATTGGCCTGGCCGGAAAAATTGATGTTATTTTGATTAAAGCGGTGACCGGTGCAAACTTCTCACCAGCCCCTTTATAACCGTTTTTTTTTTTTTTTTTTTCAAATTTGTATCTAGTTCGAAGTATAGATATTGAAAAGTAGCTGTCATTCTGTAAACTCAAAACTGTTACCTTTCACCATGTATCAACGATTAATACATTTTGTTCACCTGTTTAGAAAATTTTAGAGAGATGACAGGGACTGTATCAGGGAAAATTTGAAATTTACTTTCAAGGAATTTTATACATTTATTAAGAGTAGAAAAGGACTTCTTAAAGCAATTTCCTATAGTTGAAGTAGAGACTATAAAGAGTGTTTAAAGAGTGAATTTCATTTTCCAAATCCAAAATTGTCACGTAAAGATTATTATACTTTTGTTCATCTGTTTCGATAATTTTAAAGTAATGGTAGTTACTGGTAAATACAATAAATTGATCAATGCCGATTGATCAATTTCAGTTTCTCATTTATAGCACAATGTATCTATTAAGGTTATTAGTGAATGTTCTAAGGACATACATAATATATGTGTTAATGCATTTTCGGTCACGATAATACATTTCCTTTCCATGGATAGGTCCGAACAGAGATACTTCACGCTGAGACCTATATCACAGAGAATTTTGAGGAAGTGTCGGTTCTTTTTATTTTACAGAGTTGGCAACCCTATTCATATATCAAAACACACACACACACACTTACTTGTGCGTAAAAGAAAGAAAAAACATCATTCCAAATCATCCGTCTTGGTTGTTACGCAATACACAAGGAACACAATATACTTCCACATGAGGCGAAACAATGTTTATCAACGTTCTGGAAATCAACCTTGAAACCCGCCAGATATAAGAACAACATGTTAGCTGGGAGGGGTCCAAAGTATTTGAGGAAGGTCCAATACGTCTACGTAATAACGAATCTGTCTTTTACTGTACCCGAAAAGATAAGTAATTCTTAATTACTGTCACCTATATTTTTAGAAAAAATGATAGAACGATTATTTCTATAAGAAAAGAAAGAGTACATGATGAGGCGTAAAATAAAATATTTAGCTTACATCAATCATTTCTCTGTTAAACAAGTATAGCTCGTTAAGAAAGTCTACAAATGCTAGTCAAGTTTCGAAATTTTGGGGAGGTCCGGACCCCCCTCGTGGCTACGCCTCTGAGCATTGCTAACTAGTCCCAAATTCAATGTGGCGTTCCCCACCATACAGTTCTATCAAGAGTATAAAATATACTTATTTTATAAAAGAAATATGTATATACTAAAATACTATCCACAGAGGGAAGGGGGGGATTCTGCATATTGACTTAATATTTGGTTCACAAATTACTGTAGAAGAGATTTTCATTATCTATATAAGCTAAGACTTAACTTGTAAATGCGGATCTACTTTCATTTGATTTCTACTCTACTATATATTTTCTTTTTTATTTTGTAATTCTGCTATCACCTTTTTTAATTGTCATTATATTGATTTGCTTCAGTATTAGTACCGTAATATAAAAATATGAATGCATAAAAACAAATTCCATTTGTTAACTGCTAGTGAAATAAAATTTAGAAATCTTATTTAGCGGGAAAAACCTTCTCGTTCACTGGACACCGTGCTGTGTTGCAGAAGCACTGCAACGACCAGACTCTTTAACTTCTGAGATAGGGAAAAGGAGACTTAACATTTGCTCCAATTCCCGCGCTGAAGGAATCTGGTCGTTGCATGCTCGCTACAACACAATATAAATTAGAAACTCTGACGGATTATTTTTCGCTTTTTAAAACGGATTAACGAAACTGACACTTAGAGAAGTAAAAAAATATGTCATTTAAAGTATATATGGGAGTATTAGAAAGTATTTTTTCTGTTCTTTACTACTATTGCTAATAATATTTTTTTTCTTGAAATACTTTGGTCGTTGCGCAACGCTGCAACACTAACATTAGCCGCCACTGCTTAAGTTCAAGAACATATTTGCTTCTTCAAAACTCTCGTCTGGAATCCCCAGTGAAAGTCGCAGAGCACGAATTGAAGTTTTAAAATGAGGAAAAAAAATTAGAAATCAACAGACGAATATGTGCTTAATACAAATTATACCGTCGTAATAACTTCTTAAAAATGAGATATTCACTTACCTTTTACTTACTGAGTATAATTTATACTGTTTCGACTGTTCGCCTCACCTCTTCAGTAACTGTGAGCGTGCCTAGTTGAAAAATGATGTTAAAATACTTTTCAATGTGTATCCTTTGTGCTTCAACTACTTTCTTTTTCTGTAAGCATCTTGTACTAGAATTTGTGAAAAGAAATTATACAAATAAAAGTGAATGTAACGGTTTTTGGCATTTAACTTTTCTTATATTGTTGTACCGATTTTGATGATTTGAAGTACACTCATGTCCAAAATTATTGTCGCATGTCTATAAATATGTTGTTGTAAGAGTAGAATTTGATAACGAATTCGCCAGGTATTTCTTATAATGTCAGTATGTGTATAATCGGCAAAGACATGTATGTGGCAAATTTCATGTCAAAAGAGCAGTAAAGAAAAACAATAAAACGAAAATAAAACTTTCTTGTTCATTCAGCAACATTTTGTTTTACTTATTATAATTTTCGTATTTACAATTCTTTTCCTATGAAATTTACCACAAATATACATTTCCCAGAAATTATATTTTCTATTTGGAGCAGGCAGGGTTGCCCACAGACTGGTTTTAGGGCGTTGGTTGCACACGTTACTTTTTTTTTTTTTTTTTTTTTTTTTTTTTTTGAGGGAAGGGGGCCATATTTTCTTTCAAAATGACAAAATCGCACTTTTAATTATACTATAATTTTCCTTTTAAGAACGGAAACTGTGAAGGTGAATGAATGTATTCTCTGTGGCTTGAAAGGATAAAATTATGACGGAAGGTGGAAGAAAATACTGTATAGACTGATCCTGTTTCGAAAGAATGGACAAGGGCTACTAAATGATGTAGCCTGCAATGTATTCGACATGCAAACAAGTGTGGAAACTCATTGGGGAGGGGGAATCATCTCGCAAAGAATTTAAGCACTCTGTTTTGGGGGCGAATAGTATATTCGGGGGGAAATTGCGCCCAAGTAGTTGGAGAGATGGGCTCCTCTCGGCCGAGGGCGGGGGAGGGCTGCAATTCTTATGTGGTTAACTGCTAGCCTAAGATTCAGAATTCACCTCCTCTCTAGATAATTCGTAAATAAAACACTGACTTAGCCTACAAAGCCCCTATTAAATGGCAAATGAAATCTGGCGGTAATGTGTCTTTAAAAATGTAGATAAATACAAAAAAATTTAATTTAATCTGTTATTTTATGACACTAAATGATGAATATTCTTGACCGGATTTCGAGGCCAAATACTCCACTGTACGGCATCAGTGTGCCTGACAAAACATCAAGACATTCCATGACTATTTTCTAATTGCTTCTAAGAAATACCTGATCACAAAGACGCTAAAACTTCTATCCCAAGTTGTCCAATGAGAAAAAAAAAAAAAAAAAAAAAAAAACGGTAGCGGACCAAAGATACTCCCTGCCTACCTATGGTCGTTTCACAGTTGGTGTTATCTTCAGATAGAGAAAAAGAAGCTTTTGTGTAGAGAACAAAAAATCTACAGTCTTTTCGAATTACAATATACTTCGGAAGAGCCAGGTGTCTACTTTAATCCAACCTCACTTAACCTCACGCTCACAAACTCATTTCGATCTCACGCTCACATCAGTCTGACCTAACCTCACGCTCACAAACTCATTTCGACTTCATACTCACTTGTCCTCACCGGTCTGACCTCACGCTCACATCATCATTCTAACCTCACACTGATTCAACCTCACGCTCACTTCGTAAGGTTGAGGTCGAGTGAGCTTAAGTTCCGAACTCGTGAGCACCGACCTCACGAGTTTGGACACCTTTCTTTTCGAATCTAGTCCCCTGTGAGAAAAGTCACTGCACGCCACTGGTATGTTACGAAGACACTTCTTGTAAGAAAGCAAATTGGCAACTGGAAATGAAATTTAAAAAAAAAAAATCTATTTCGAACATTTAGGTCCTTTAATATTTTTTTTTTTTTTTTTTTTAAAAAAGAACAACGATTATTTAATAAAGCCGCTTCTTACTTCTGGTTCTTGAACTTTTAAGGCACTCCCAGTATTTGTCTGGCGCGTTTTGATGAAAACTGAAGTAGTCTTCACTTACCAAGGATTTGAGTTCTGAGTGTAATAGGGTTTTATCCGAATTTTATATTATATAAGAATTACCCACCTCTTTGGAAAATTGTCTATTTCCTTCTTTCTAGAAATCGAAATAAAAGCGAATGTTACTGGTCCAAAGTGTGTCCTACAAACCGCGGAAGAGGCTTTACGGATTCCCTTGAGCGACAATGTCTGACGACTATGCAACGAGACTAAGGGAGACGGTGATGAAGAGATGGATGAAAATGGAGGCATGGCGTAAGTCAAAGGATACTGAAGATACCCCTAGGAAAACCATGACACGGTGTTCGTCCACCACAAAGCCCACTTGCTGGGAGCTGCGATCAAACCAGGAACCCGCACCAAAAATGAGCTACTGCCACGACCCCACACGAAAATTTCTAGTTTCGTGGGTACATGCACAGTCATGAAAGAAAGTATTCTTCAGTTGACAAAATTTCTTTTCCTATAACTCGACAACAAATTAACCTATTGGGGTACCGATTTTGGCAAGTTAAGTTATAACTATTCTAAGGATAGCAACAAAAAGATACACATTAATTCATTTGTTCCCGGGTTATTGGCAAATGAAAATTTTGTCAACTGTCAAATACTTTCGTTCCCGTGTGTACAATAGAACATAAATGCTTAAGTTCTTTTTAAACTAGAAATATGGACTGAAGTACGTATACAAAATTTAATAAAACCCACTGGGTAGATTTTTTAAAATTAATCTTCGGTTTTTCACAATCCAGCTGAAAACACAGTACATTTCTCATATTACTTGTCGGAGAGCTTCATCGTTACGGCCTATGATTTAATATACTTAATTGGCTTAGAAATTCAGCTCAAAATTGCTTTCTTTTAAACTATTACGTGCTTAGAAATTACACTCTGGATTGCCTGAATCATGCAGGTGAAATTTAGGCACACCACTTGAAATGTTTGTTGAAAAATTGTACTCCTTCCATTAATTTAGTCCTTATTGTTTTCCAAAAAATTTGCAATGGGCGATGAAAAATTAGTATTTCACGATTACAGACATAATTATACCATAAAAACTACAACGCTAAAAACACAAACCAACCTGCGCCAGGCGACCAGTAAACCGCAGGAATGCTATGAGTCAGTGCATGGCGAAGGTAGGGGCCTACAGGCCCGCCAGAGACGGTGTGTATTCGCGTAAGCAAAGGTGTATTGAAAATACGTAGGTTCTCGCAGTGACGCAAGTTCTTATAGCACCTGTAATGGTTTTACACTAGTAAACATAATATACAGTTTTTGTAGATTGCACAGAAATACTCCACCGGCCGAAAATAGTATTTATTATACTCATTTATTTTAAGTGCCGTAAGACACCTGTAATGATTTTACATTAGTAACCCGACACTTGCAAACAGAAAATACACGTGTATAACTCAACTTTCAATTCTGCTGCCTGCAAAAATTTGTTTCTTGTAAACATGTCTTTCCGTGCAGAATATTGAATTTCACCTGTGTATTTTGCAAAATACGGTGAAACTACACATAACCTGCATCATAACATTAGATGTCAGTAAATCTGGGTTCACTCGAGCAGAGTTCTACCAAATGGAATAAAATACAATGTGAAACATATTTCGTGCAGGAATGAGAATGCGAATGTAAGTAATTTCTGTCAGTGCACAACATATTGCAATGAATTTTCAATGGCAATGAAAGTACCGTACGTGTAACTATATACTGAGGCCGAAGGCTGCAAAATACAACAGTGCAAATTCGATAGAAACAGACGGCGGGAATGTTCGGTTCGTACGTTAGTAAGGAACGTTTGCGACAGATGTAATACAAAATGTAAGAAATTTGTCACCATTTGGCAGAACCGTTTTACAAATCTATGAACCCTCAAACTAAGAAAGTAGCAAGTTAATTACTCTATGCCCACACCCTCATATTCTCAAACAAATCTCTTTGGTGAGCTTCATTAGCTGATGCATGTCAAGTGACTTAGTTATGTATAAGGAAGTTTAACGAGTATGTACTACATGATAGTATCATATTGATGAACTGAAATCTATATACAATCTGCTGCACTTGTTTATTCAGCAGCAACATTATAAAATATACATATACTATATAATTCACGTGAATTTACACATTTACTGCTGTCTTTTCTTTCTCTGCCTCATCGTCCTCACTATCGCCTTCTTCATCTTGAGACGATGGGGGAGCCATTGGTTGCTTTTCACTTTCATATTTTGTAAAGTCCACTTTCAGTTTTTCACGAGAAGGTTCTGCTGTAAGATAGCACAAAGTTATAAACGGACCTTGTCGCCGTGGTCGTACACTTAATACATCCTTAATTACTGCTGCAAAGTTCTCCTCTAAATGTTTTGTTTCCATACTTAATTTGCCAATTGGAGCTTTGATAGATCCAAAGTCCAGCTCGTACTCATCTTTCGCGCACTTGTACTCCACTCCGTTTGCGAACTTGCGCACTAGTGCAGCCATATCAGCACCAAGAGTACCTGCTTTCAGATTAGGAAGCTTCCCGCGCATTAATCCTCTTAAAGCTACAATATCTGGTAAAATATTCGGGTGCGCAACCACAATATCAAAATCTTGCGGTAACAGATTACCAGCAATGATTTCCTTCACTAAATCACTACCTCCTGCCACTGTGGCCCCTGCATCTAACGCCTCTCTTTGCTGTTCTTGCTCTTTACAAAATGCAAGTACAGTTCGAGTCTGTTCGTGCTCAAACGAGTATGGAACATCCACGTACCGCGTAAAATTATCCACGTATCTGTTTTTCTTTTGTGCACGCATGTCAAGTTCAATGTTCACATTCAAAAATTCGTCCACTGCATTGTAAACCGTAGGATGATGGGTTTCACGGTGACTTTGTACTGCTTCCTCAAAGCTATACACTGGCAGCCGGTGGTGCAACCCAATCCACACATTGTCTACTGGAAATGGTTTCGTGCTATCATCGGTGCGTCTCGATGGGGCAGAAAGTCTCTGTTGTTGGGCTAATCGTATCTTGTACGGTACAAATTCTTCAACTTTTACCTCTTTTTTCACTTTCTTTAGACGTGCTTTCTCACGAGTTCCTTTCCTAGCTGCGTAGTTTCTTACTAAGTTTAGTATATTGAAAGTAAATTTACAATATGTTAAACTCTGGTTTACATACAAAATCTTGTATGTACTTGCGGTACAAATCATGATTAATAAAAGTAAACAAAATCTCACACCACAAACAACAACTTCTGCACCATGCAAGCACCGTGCAGTATGAGTTTGTTTTGTTAACAGTGATGCCAAAACATGCACTCAGAAAGTAGTTGAATGATGCTCAGAATCTGGCTTAAAGGAAAAAATAAACATAAACCCATATGGTGGAATCAAATTTGCCAACAAAATATAAATATGGTACAAAAAGCTTACCATACTTTCATTAATAATAAAACTAGAGACAATTTTCTACATTATTGTGCACAAAAAGCTAAATCCAAAAAAATAATACAAAGTATCAGAAGACAAAGTTGGCAAGATTTTTGTAACCAACTTTCTGATAGGTCTATGTTGCATCATATCTGGAATTTCTGGAGAAAATACACAAAAAATATGTCGAATATGAATACTCCTTTATACCTTAGTCAATTACATTGGATAGATAATTTCCATCAAAACCTATCACCACATTTTGTTAACAATTCAAGGCTTTTATTACAGAAACAATTACTATGTAATAAAAATCCTGATTTAGATAAAAACTTTACAATAAGAGAATTAGAACTTGTAATCAAAAATATCACAAAAACTACATCACCTGGGTTAGATGGTCTTACATACCCTCACTTTAAAAATTTAACAGAAAAAGGTCTCAAAGTATTATTAGAATATTATAACAATATTTGGAACACCAGCGTCATACCCCTACAATCGAAAAAAGTATTAATCATCCCAATTCCAAAAGCAAAATAATCAATTGGTAAAGTAGATAATTATCGTCCAATTTCACTCCTCTCTTGTGCATTTCGAGGGGCTTATACTTAATCGCCTGAATTGGTATTTAGAATATAACCAAATTCTGCATAAAAATATAACAGGGTTTCGCAAAAATACTTCAACCTATGATGCATTGGCCCCAGTAATTCTAGATATTCATCATGCATTTTATTCCAGAAACTATCTTATAGCAGTTAGCATAGATTTACAAAAAGCTTATGATTCTGTAATTTTAGATATACTTATTAATACGCTATATGTGTTAAATATACCGAGTAAAATTATAAGGATAATACATAATATTTTAATTGATAGGAAAATATATATTAAAGTTGGTAATACTTATAATGAGGCACGTACTAAATCGATAGGGCTACTGCAAGGCAGTAAATTAAGCCCTATACTTTTCAATATATACATTAACGATCTAATTAAATTAAATAAGGGAACAATACAACTAGTATCGTTTGCAGATGACATACTTATCACAACAACGACTTCAAACCTGGAAATGGGTAAAGAAAGACTAGAAAACTTTCTTAATTCACTAATTTCTTGGACGCAGCTTAATGGTTTTGAAGTAAATTGGAAAAAATCCAAATTCATAATTTTTACCAGACGAAAATTGGTACCGACAATAACAATTAATATACAAAATCACAAACTATCGATCGAATCTCATATTAAATATTTAGGATTATTTTTAGACAAAAAATTAAATTGGAATCAACATCTAAGATATCTTACACAGGAATCAGAGAAATTTACAAAATTATTTCAATGTATAGCAGCTAAGAAATATGGTATCAATCCTTTCAGTTTATCAAATATTTTAAAACATACAGTAATGGCTAAGTTTACTTATGGAGGAATATTTTATTCTAACAATCTCAAACAATTCTATAATCGAGTAGAAAGCATACTCTATGATTTACAAAAAATCATTTTTTCACAACCAAGATTTTGCCCTAAACGAGCACTTTTAGAAGAAACCAATTCAATTCCATTAACGATATTAGTACAACGAGCGGCAGAAAGGTTTATTTTAACAAGATTTGGTCTCACTTCTTCATTAATAATTAATAAGTTACAACAAATAGAAGAGTTATTTAATAGTAATAAAAAGATACCATATCTCAATAATAAACCATGGATTTATATAGCATATACTGGACTTAAATACATACAACCATTTATCCATAAGGTACCCCTTCTTCCTTCCTTTACATGGCAATATACTGTCAACTTAGTAAATATAAATGTCACGATTCCGAATTTTATAGAAATCGAAAATTCGGAATTACGTAATGAAGTATATAAAAATATTTGGGAAGAAGAACTTTAAGAATTACGCACAGACAATGTTTTAATTTATATAGATGCATCTAAATACCCAGATTCTTCAGTGGGCGCTGCAATATTCATATCATCTAATAATCTTACTCTTAAATATAAATTACCATCATCTTTATCAATTTTTGAAGCAGAAGCTTTCGCTATTCGTCAGGCATTATTATATATTTCAAAACACAAAATATTGATATCATGTATATGTACTGATTCACTTAGTGTCCTTCAAACACTGCAAAATACATACTGGAATGCAAAACTTACTTGGACAATTTTAAATATAAAACATCTTTACAAAACACTTCAAAACAAGAATTACACTGTACAGTTTTACTTTATGCTTTCCCACATTGGCCTAAAATATGGCGATCTTATTGACAATGCAGCAAAGTCTGCAACTAGAATTGGAAAACCATATTATATAAAAATTCCTTATAGAAGTTACCATTATATTATAGATACACATTTTTCAACAATAGTAAATGAATGGCAACAAAATAATAAATTATTACCTGGAAATACTTATTGGGAAATCATCGAACATCATTCCCATAAACCCAGGGAATTCATAAAACATTGGGCAAGAAAGGAAATCATTGCATATTATAGAATACTTTTAGGTACAGCACTTACCCCAATTAAATTATTCCAAATTAGGAAAAAGGAGACTTATCACTGTTGGTGTGATAAGGGTATAGGCACTCTAGATCATTTATTATTCGAATGTACTTACTTACAAAACCAAAGATCTACATTTCTTCAAAAAATAAATTATCATATCGGAATGGGACCATTAAATACAAATATATTATAGCAACATATAATTGGAAAGCAATTCAAAGCATGATACAATTTATTCTTCTTAATGGTATAAATATATATATATATAAAAGTAAAGGAAAACAATAAATTAGTTAAATATAAGAAGGAATATTTAAGGAATATATATAAACACAAAAAAGGTATAGAACAATTTTGAAGATGAATACAAATAAATTGCTTGAAATATTCCTTCCATTGAAGAAGATAGTAACTTAAGTCGAAATGTTCAATAGAGATCACCTAACGAATTTAGCATTTGGAGCCTACTAAAACTACATTTAAGACGGAGGAGAGAAAAACACTGTTAATAGTGAGGAAGAAAGAAAGAAAGAAAGAATCTGGCTTAAATGAGTGAACTCTTAAAATTATGAGCGAAATAGCAAATTTGGTGCAGTTTTACTATACGGATCCACAGATTGTAAAATGTGCGGAAAATTTTGGGGAAGTCTTTAATTTGCCTATTTTATGTCGAGAACAGAACCCAACGAAACCCTGCGGGGCTTCTAACCCACTTCTATTCCTACTGCTACTACTACTACTTATACTATGGATCCGTATAGTAAAACTGCACGGCAAATTTTACAAGGTAAGCAAGACATTTGCTGTATATTAAGAATAATCCGTCAAATTGAGAAAGCATTTTTCTTTCGTTTTTCTTGCTTTAAACGATTCCCCAAGACGTTCTAGTTCTAAACCGTTATTACCCTGACGCCTGACCAAATAATTTCTTACAGATTCATAGTGTGCTTACAAACTGATGTGCCCTATGTTCATGCAATTATTTCTTCAAGAAACGCTTGTAGTGCCTTGCAAATTGTTTCTTAAGTTAAAGTCGTATTCAGGGGTGCAAATTTATTTTATGAAGACTTCACCTTACCAGAAGTAAAAGTGGATCTCATACGGTATGGGGATGCTTGACGTCACGCCGTCTCCCGTACCTATCTTTACCCATTGTATTTTTTTTTAGAAAGTGGGGGACGCCAAATATATTTGTGGAAGTGAGTGAACGACGTTCGCCCGCGTTCTTCCTTACTTTTACCCCTGCCCCTTACGGAATAAATACGTGTTTGGGCGTATGCCATAAAAACAACTACGTAAACAACACAGACCAAGTTTAGCTTGCTGGCTTCTAAAATGAGAGTTTTAACTGAGTCAGGGCAGGAACGCGCGGGAGTGCGTCCGCAGGAAGCAGACGCGCCAGGGACCGGATTTGTGCGCATAAACGAGGACAGTGCAGGAAAAAATGGATATCGCATAAAATTCCATATGTTAGGGCACGTATTATGTTTTCAGACTTGTGACTGTGCGCTTTAAACACAAACTATAAGTTTCCTACACGTGCAGAAATACTTCGCCGCTCAAAGTTAGTATGTACGCAGACACCTTTCATATGCACTCTTACATTTTATCCCTAGAGTATTCCTTATAATGGTTACACATTTGTAAATGTGAAATACTGGTTTCCTGCATTGTGAAAAATTTCTCCTATGGTGGAATAAATATCCTACACAGAGGGAATTGGGGCGCGGTGGCTCAGTGGTAGAGCGGGGGTCCCTGGTGGTAGTGGACTCCGGTGCTTGTGGTCCCTGGTTCGATCCCAGCCAGCGCCGTGTGGACTTTATGGTTGATCACCGCCGTGCTCGTGGGTTTTCTCGGGGTTCTCCCGTTTCCTCGCACTTTCTTTATTCCACCATTTCACTCATCTCTCATCATCGCCGTGTCCTTTAGCCTAACCGGCATAATCGTGTGACGTAAAACTTAAAGATTTCATTTCATTTTTTACACAGAGGGAGGGGATTTACATTAGGCCTTCCTAGGCCCTGACCTAGAGCTGAAGAAATCGTAGGGTCCGCACAAAACTCTTATGCAAAACTTACAGAATTAATTATTTTCCTAGTGGTTAGCACACTTAAAGAACGACTGGCAGGAATCGGATGATAAGAGAAAGCTTACAGCTCGTATGATAGCAGCTGTAGAAGCCAAGAGCTGTGAGGTAAACGACTGATAGTGTTTATTTTTACCCAAAACTGAACGAGGAAACACTACGAGACTTTTAAACGAATAAAGAAAATATATAATACAAGAAGAATATAATGGGAAAAGAAACATGGGAAGAGATTAACATGAGAGAAAGAGATCTTCAAAAGATGGCTGGAAAATCTTGAAGTACTGATATTTGAAAAGCAGGAGCAAGCTTAAGATCATTAGCAGACTCAGAAAATACTAAAGAAAACCACAGAAAATTTTAGGAGCGAAAGGACTTAAATCAGGGCCGTCACGTGGGTTGTAAGCGCCCGGGGCGAGAATTCCAAGGCGCCCTGCTCCCAGTGTGTTATGAGAAACAACCAGAGTTTATTCTGTACTTCTAGAGTTAAATATGGAATGTAAGTTCATACTGTAAGATACAAGAAGTTAGTATTATGTCATTTTTTTAAGTGAATGGCTTTTATAGTTAAACCATAAAAGTTAATGAAAACAAGTTTTGAATTATTGAAATCGTGTGCTATTCTTGTTTATTTTGAACTTGATACACATCAACATAGTAATAGCATATGATATACAAGTATAAAATTTCAAAATTAAAAAAAAAAAAAAACTCTTCTCATAGAGTTCCAGAAGATGTTTTGCATTACGGTAATTTTTAAGTTCAATACTCTATTTGAAGTCTCTCAAGGATCTTATCTAGGTCCTCTGTTGTTTCTTCTTGTTATTAATGACATTCCTCTTTGTATTAAAACTTTTCAAGTTCTTCATTTTGCCGACACTACTATCAAAGATCTAGGAGTAAAATTTTGATAGCAAATTAATCTTTGCTCAACACGTTCACGCAATAACGAGTAGTGCATATGGAAACCTAGGTTTAATTTATAGAATAGAGCAGGATTTCTACAAAGAATCAACATTTATAACTTAGTTATATTTTTTCCATGTGAGGTCAAAACTACAATACTCTTGTGCTGTTTGGACACCTAATGTCACTAAATACTTTGATGCAATAGAAATTATACAGTTTAATTTTTTTTAATCCTTGCATATAAGAGAACCGGTTTCTACCCAACCCTATGAAGACTTAATATCGAATTTTAGTTTTCAAACATTAGAAAAAAGGAGATGGATGTTTGTTCTGTTCAAATTACACAGGTCTGCAAAAATAAAGTAATGCTAAGCTGTTTCGGTTCAGTTAACTAATTCGTATGTGTTGTAGTGCGTTGAATCCAGGAATGACAACCACTTTGTCCTGGGACGTCTGGGTTTCGAACAAACGAGTGGTCATTGTTGAACACAAATATGCGATTTACATATACACCATTAACAGCGTAACACAAATTAATGTAGAGAAACACGCACACACGTAAAGACATAAAAGTAATACCGCCCTCAATCAGATTGCTTGTGAAATCGTCGTTTTTCAAAGGTCAAACTTCGTTTGGAGCTTGTCCTTTGGTAGGTGGCTGCCGGAAGATCCCTAAACAACATCCAGCAGTAGTTTGCCATTATCTTGACACTCCAGTTCCCCTGATACCCTCGTTCCATTTCTTTGATATCTTGATGGAAACGCTCCCCCTGCTCTTCACTCACTGCCCCAACTTTGTTAGAAAAGTAGGAGTTAAGAAAATGGACTTTTAAGCTCGTGGAGTAACCAATCTTTCGGAAAGAGTGCGACATTTTTTCCACTATTTCCTTGTACTGTGAATCCTTTCGGTTTCCCAAAAAATTTTTGATGACTACAGTAAAGGTAACCCAAGCCTCTTTTTGTGTTGGAGTCATTGAACTGATGAAGTCTTTGTCGGATATGAGTTTTCTAATATCAGGGCCAATAGAAACCTGCGTACTCGCGTACTCGTAGTATTAGAGCAACAGTGTAGCCATAACTACTTACCAACGTTTTACAAATCTAAGATGTAGTCTACTAAATTCGTTTCATGAACAGATTTATTGTTTTTGTTTTTTTCTTTGTAATCTCGATACTCTCATTCATGACACATTAGGATATGTGTCAGTGATTCCCATCCGGACCAATTTACATGTATTTTCGTGTTTCGGGGAGCACAATTACATTTAATCTGCCATTTTCATTTTTTATTTTCGTGTGATACATTTGCAATTTAGCGATTTCCAGCTACCTGTTTGACCACGTTACATTTAGATTGTGCAAAAACTTGACGTCCCAGGAAGAAATGGGGATCATTTTCGAATTCGATGCATCCAGAAGCGTAAAAATCAGCTAAATTTATGCAAACAGCGTTTTGGTTGCAGACCTGTGCTATTAAACAGTAAAATTGTCTGTCCAGAATTAGTTTCAGAAGTATTATTACGTGTTCCAATAGGTAAGACTAGAACAGCAAACGCTGGGACATTCTATTACAGGAAAACAAAAACCAACATTACGTAAGTCTCCTCTGTGGAGAATCTTTGCTTCATATAACGAAATGATAAGATTTCATGTAGTAGATGTATTTAGTATGTCCGAAAACAAGTTCAAAACAATTGTCAGCCAATAACTTTTGCATAATTAAATTACGTATATTCATGTATATTAGATAATTATGTACATGACACTGTAACTGGTCATTAAGCCTGTTGTGTTTCCCTTATCAAATAAGTAAATAAATAAATTTTACTTAGCCGTGGCCTGATATTATTATTAAAATATCTGAATTAACATTATTTTTCTTAATTTTATTTACCAACATACCGGTAATCCGAATTCCCTGAATGTTGTTGATTAGTCGTCCCAGCGCCCCCCTGGTCGCGGCGCCCGGGACGATCGCCCCGTTGCCTATTGTAATTAGAAAAAATTCAACATAAAGAAAATTAAAACCAGTTAACATATTCCGTTCGCGCATTGCACTTAATTTTTTTGAAAATTGCAAAAATCGCTCTTTCTTTGTAAATTTTTAAAGTTACTTTAAACTTTTAAGATGAAGGCACTCTACCACTTTTAACCTTTTTAAGGTTTAAAGAACCTAAATAAATTAAATTCTGATCAATAATATTATATTTTTCGTTCGCGCAAGGTATGAGAATAAACAGAAATTTATCAATATTTCTCAATTTTCATTGTGAAATTCTTCGTTCGTCTTGCTAGGAAAAATACAGCAGAACTCACTTGACATTGATTCAACTGATTTCAACTGGATTGAATCTATTGAAAAAACAATTACAAAAAAGACAAATTTGAAGGCCTAGCGGAAAGCTCGCAATCTTCAGCGAGCACTGAGTGGAGAAGAGGTTGCTAAATCGGGAGGTTCTCAGAAATTGATGATTACAAATATAATTCTACCTCTGAGGTATCGGAGTGTGTGGAAGATGAATGGCAGCTCGACTGGAAAGCTCCAATGGCAGAAGAGAATTCAACTTAGTGCAACATCGCTAAACAGTTATCTCTGATCGGGCAGCAGCTGTCATAGCATCAAGTGTTCTTCAATATGTTGGGATGATAACTGATACAGATTTTCCTATGTAGTTAATAAATGTGAAATAAGAAGAGAACAGAGTCGCTAGAACTAATTTAAAAAGTAAATTCAGACCTCCTGAGGAAAATTGGGGTCTCTTCTTTGATGGACGAAAAGATAATACTTTGGTCATAGAAATATTAAATGCCAAGCAATTTCATAATATTGTGCAAGAAGAACACTATTCTCATATCCAGGATCCTGCATCAACTTATATTGAACATGTATCTCTTTTCTCGAGTTCGTGAAATGATAGAACTCTAAACATAGTTTCTTGCTTGTTTGAACTAACATTGAAGAACTTGAAGTAGTAGGGTGTGATGGCACTGTAACTAACACTGGATGGAACAACAGTGTCATCCACTGGCTAGAAAAATCATATAGGATGTCCGCTAGGGTGGAGCACATGTCTCATGCATGTTATTGAGCTTCCTTTTCGCCACATTTTACTACATATTGATCATCATACTGCAGACCGTAAATGTTTTACTGGGCCAATAGGGTAGCACCTCTCTTGCTGTGAAAAGCTCCCTGTGGTGGATTATGAATCCAAAGCTTGTTCTATTCCTGATATAGACAGGATTTTTTTTTTTTTTTTTTTTTAGCAAAGACCAACAATATTTGTTGGACATTTTAAAAGGAATTACTTCGGGACATTGTCCAGAAGACTTGATCAACGGAATCCTGGTCCTTTGTCCCATTCCAGTTGGCTAACTGCTGCAAACCGTGTCCTTAGATTGTATGTAAGCTTGTTAGATTCAATTGAAAACTTAAAGGAAATAGATTCATTTTGAAATTATACATCCCTGTCTATTTTTCCATAAAAAAAAAAAAAAGAATCCATACCTTACTGACGGACCAAAACATGTCTTTGAAGTAATCCAGACAACAAGATATTTATCTGACAAATTACTTGAAGTTAGTAACTAAGTAATAGAACGAAATGTGTTTTTTGCACATCAGAGAATTTTCTGTTGGCAATGCCAGTTGATGACATAGAACATACTCGGAAGCTTGATTATAGAAGGATCTTAAAAGCAAAACAAACTGCCCCCAAAAAGAATACTGTTCGAAATTTTGTACCACCAAATATAAACTTTCAGGCTTCCTATTACTTTGAAATTATTAATATTAATTCTTGTGTGTTGCATCCTGCTCCAGTTCTGCGCAACCTTAGTGAAAATGATACAAAACTATTCATCAAGTCTGACACTACACCCATCAAGGAAATACAGAAGTTTTTCTCTCACATACACGTTGTAGAGAGGTGTGTCAAACTTGTGACAGAGGCCTCGAATTAAGTTTGTGAGCATGAAGCTAGAGATTAGTATATTCTAGCAACACGTAAGTCTAGTTCAATCATGCCTCATTTCTCTCCTCCCCCCCCCCCAAATAACTTTAAATGTGTTTAGATACAAAAAAGAAAGAGTAAATATATAGGATGTCAAAAATTCTACTGTGTGAAAAATATTTTTACATAGTATATTGTAAAATGAATGAATAGGGGGTTAATGGGGATGTCAGCAACGAGGCTATATGTCCCCGTCACAATATATTCTAAACTGTAAATAGCTGTAAACATAATGTAAATAGCACACCCAACAATTGGATTGTTGGTTGGGTAGGGTGTAGGTGGAACTTGACGTGCAGCCACCTTCAGATGATGAGTTTTGTATCGTTTTATTTTAGAAAATGAAATAAAATGTTTGAGTTTTACGTCCCACGATTATGCCGGTTAGGCTAAAGGAGACGGTGATGATGAGAAATGAATGAAATGGTGGAATGAAGAAAGTGGGAGGAAACGGGAGAACCCGAGAAAACCCGCGAGCACGGTGTTTGTCCACCACAAAGTCCACACGGCGCGAGCTGGGATCGAACCCGGGACCCCAAGCACCGGAGGTGAACGCTCCACCGCGCCCCCCGTTCTATTTTAGAAAAACGAGCAAAGAGTTGCACAGTGAAAATTCCCGAAAATTGTAAAATTTCAGCTTTTTCTCAGTACTTGCGCGAACGAAAAATGTAACATTATTGATCAGAATTTAACTTATTTAGGTTCTATACATCTTTAAAAAGCAGGGGCGGACTGGCAACCATAGGGCCCACCCTGCTAAACTGAAATGAGGGCCCACTGTATAAAAATGTAAAAAATATACTTGGCATTCTTCATATGTATTACATATAAAAGTCCATCTTCGAACCCATAAATAGTATCCCATATGTTCATGCAAAAGCAGAACATTAATTACAAAAATCTAAAGTAGGAACATTTTAATAGTAACTCATACAGTGTGTAATTGGCATTATCATTTTTTATTGTAAACACACACAATACCGGAATTGGTGCTTTCAGTTATTTATATAGTGCTATTGTTTTTTTATGTAATGAATTTAAACCATTTATTTAAACAAATGAGTGTCATGTTTTAGAAAACCCAAAATATATACATGTGCAATAAGTAAAAACTAATCTCAAGTCAACTTTGAAACACTAAATAATTAAAGCACTGACAGAAATAATGTGAGTTTCTTTCCTCATAAATCAGTTCTAATATCAAGTTGGTAAAATTTGCTACTGAATTGCATACTGTAACCTAATATTATATAATATTAATATGAATTCCAGAAATGTATCCTAATATTAATATCTTCATTATGCCCCAGTTACACTCACAATTTCAAATATCTACCTAATTCTTTGGAGCTAGATACAAGATCGTCAATCACTTTGTCGTAATCAAACGTATATGATCTTTCTATGTATAAAAAAATAAATTCTTCCAACACATCTTGTCCAAGCAATGAAGGCAACCGATTTTTGATCACTTTCATAATCGAGAAAATTAATGTTTAGGAATGCGATGATTCATCGTTGCACAGCCCCATTTACATATGATGGAAAAAGTTTTTCAGTGGAATAAGGGCATGTAGCCTCTTCAGGGCCGGCGGAGAATGAACAACAGATTTTTAAAAATTATAAACTAGCTAAATTTGACATGATTTTACCCATGTCTGCTGGAAATCCCAAAATAAAGACTGGTGTTTCAGAAAATGCCATCAGATTTTTTTAATTAATTTTGAGGCAATTTTTATTGCGTTTTCATGTAAAATAACATATCTGAAACTTTTTTTTTAAGTAACCAAACCTGCAACCACCCTACTTAACGAAGATCCGTATTTTGTCATAGCTGATCTGGGCTGCCCTCCCCCTTGATACGTAAAAAATACCACTTACTTCAGTCGAGAGTCTGCTCGCGAATGTGCCGCAATCTCTCTCTCTGTACCTGTCTTTTTGGCGGGAAGAAAATGTTGTAACCCACATACACAAACTCGTCTAAATATTGCTGTATAATCTCGAGGAAGTACACCCCGCTCTTAGCAGACAACTCCTCCCCTCCCAAGCGTGTCAGGTGAGACAACAGACATGGCGTCAGTGTTTGAAACTTGAAAAAGCTGTAACTTTGTGGCCTCAATGCAACACAAAGAATTCGATTGGAGGTAAATTTGCGATAGATTTCGAAACGCAAGATTTTCCTTGACATAAGTAAGTCATAATATCATATCTTCATGTCGCAGAAAGATTAAATATCGTCTATCGTCTAGTGCAGTCCGCCCATTCCTCGGCTGGCCCAACTTCTCTTTTTATATGAATACCTACTTTGCACATCACAAATAATTTTTACATTTTACTACACTTTTATTTTAAATTAACTTTAAATAACTAAAGGGAAGTTAACATTTACACGATATACACACGGATTTGACTGACAGCATAAGTGTGCAGCAGCTAGTGCTCTCAAACGGGTCAGGTCAGGCTTCATCGGGTCAGGGCTCGAGTCGAACCTCCTTGGATCACAGGTCGGGTCAGGGCTGCTCTAAAAACGGGTCGGTTCTGGTCAACTTTCTTATGCGCCGTTTCGGCTAAATCCTTCTCGGGTCGAGAGGGTTGGGTTGAGTTGAACGTCGACCCGACCCGACTCATGACCCGAATAGAAAGTTGACCCGAGCCGACCCGTGGCTAGAAAGTTGACCCGAGCCGACCTGTGGCTACAGTAGCCTGACCCTAGCGTAGGTGACCTGACCCGACCCGTGTCTCAAGCAGGCTTGACTCGACCCATGAAAGCCTGATCTGACCCGTTTGAAAGCACTATGTGGCAGCAAACAGTTCAGTTAATTTCGTGTTCGCCTGTTACAGTTGTGTAATTTCAAGTAAAAATAGCCATTAAAGATAAGCTACAATTGACTGAAATCATCCAAAGACGTGGTGTATACATTATAATTTTTAAACACCTTAAACAGAAAAACAAAAAAACAAAAAATACCTGGCAACTGTCTTGCAGTACTCGAATGAGTCACATCACGCTCATTTGTTTCTTGGGGCTTCACAGATTCAAATAGCCTACGTTGTTTTGGGTCAGATGCAGCTTTTTGTAAATCACATCTTCGTTTGTGTTCTCGCTTTTTAGCACCACTTTTATATTTTTTCTTTACAGTAGAATCACTCCTATCATCCATACTGACACAACCACATCTGTCTTCCACGACAAATGACACGTAACTGGTGTTCGAATAATTGAATTGCTGCTATCGGATTTGCTCTTCGATGTAATATACAAATAAAACACGAGCCGAGGGCAGCAACTTCATAGTAATTGTTTGAGATATGTATAAAACAATCGTTGATAGTGACGACTAATTTCTTTTCGCTTTACCGCACTGAAAAAGAAAACAAAAAAACAAAAAACAACGAAGCCTGATCCGATTTCTTTCTTCGAAGCTTGGTCTGAGGACAATGCAGTTCAAAAGCGTTCCGGCTCCACCTCCACTTTCCACAATAACAATATCTATGACACTATTGTTTCTTTAAAACATAGCCACTCGCCGGCTTGTAAAAGGACTGGAGTAGGCAATGGTATCCAAATCCAATAACAGCCTGAAATCTACTGTGTTTCTTATATTAAAAAAGTAGTAGTTAACGTGCTCGTTTTTAACAGCTGCTGTATCACAAACCCCGCAATGTTTTAGGGCCTGATTGTCTCATAGACAGAACTTTTTCAAGTCGATAAACGTGGAGAAGAATAAGGTCTGTTCATGAAAGTTTAACTTTACGTCTTTTTTTATGCAAAACACAAGTTTGCGGGAGTTACCCTGCATTTTTTGATGCTGGTAGGTTTAGTTGAGCACATCTTTTTAAAATTGGTGGAGGGGGCCCACCTGTTTGAGGGGCCCACCCTGCATTTGCAGGGTAGCAGGGTGGGCCAGTCCGCCCCTGTTAAAAAGGTTAAAAAGGGTAGAGCGGCTTTATGTTAAAAGTTCGAAATAACTTTAAAAATTTACAAAAATAAAACGCAATTTTTTGCAATTTTCAAAAACTTTAAGTGCAATGCGCGAACGGAAGATGTCAACTGAATTTAATTTTCTTTATGTCGAATTTTTTATTAGCTACAATAGGCAACTTTTTTTTTTTTTTTTTGCACTAAAGCATTTCGAAAAAAGAAACTGACTTTTTATCGAGCCATCCTAATGTATGTTCATCCAACTTCCTGTATGAAATGTTTGCATATGTGTTAATATTCCATTTACATATTTCACAATTTCTTATTTTATTCCCATTTTTTTTTTAAAGTGATACCATGACTAATGTGGTAATCGTCATCTATCATAGTAATTATTAGTTCTCAATCTACTTCTGGATTATAATTTTCCCAACTTCTCTTCACGATATTTGTTTATTATTTTTTTCACGTCACTCTCTTGTATTTTTTAATTTGCAGCGTAGGTGTCAGCTATCAGTTACTGCCCCTGCCTTTTAATCAGGAGTTCAGAGTTCAAATCTGGTGAACCGTCCTCCTAACTGAAGATTTCGCACTTTTTCGGTTTCTCGACGTAAATAGCTATAGAGATTTAAAAAATGTTATGACTAACTTCCGTTCTCATTCTTCTCTTGCCGCAGTGACTCAGTGGTAGAGCTTCACTTCTGTTGCATCGGGTCCTGAGTTCGATCCCAGCTCGCGCCTAGTGAACTTTGTGTTGGACAAACACCGTGTGCGGAGGGTTTCTCGGGGGTTTTCTGTTTCATCCCACTTTCTTCATTTCACCATTCATTCATTTCTCATCATCACCGTCTTCTTTAGCCTAACCGGCATAACCGTGGAAAGTAAAACTTAAAGATTTCATTTTCCTTCTTCTCTTGCAGTTATTAACTATTCTAGTCTAAATTGGCCATGACAGCATGAATTTCATATATTTTGTCAGTATTATTTTGCATTTTCTTTCTTGGTTTATCACAGCCTGTTTCTTTTCATGATGGGGAATGCCATCTCTCTTTGATTTTTTTTTTTTTAAGTTGGAATACTATCTATACTCTTATATTAATCAATTGACATATTCGGATCATATTCCTAAATGATCAATACAATACAACCCTCAAATCCGAACTAATTGGGGCTGAAGCCTGTTCGGATTTCGGGGGGGTTCGGATTACCCGGGAAATAATATTACCAGTGGCGGAGCCAGTGGTGGGCCAAGGGGGGCCAGGCCCCCTTGCTCAAATCCTTGGCCCCCCTAGTGCCCCCCACACAGAGTGATATTGCTATAGGTTGACAAACGGAGTCGCCACAAGTCGCCTAGTTGATAGTCGCCACAAATGAAACTACTACCGAAAGAGCAGAGTTGCCAAATGTAGAATACCGTATGTTGCAGTAGTCTGCGTTCCGAGTAAAAAGCTTCAGGCAGCTCTTTTGTTTGTAGTACAGCAAGAATCTGTATCGTACATGCGTTGACCTCACCATCTGAACGTTCATTTTAACCTCTGTCCCTTATCAGGTTATCTTCTTTGTTTTCAACAAAGAATCAGAAAAAAAGCAAAATTAGTCAGCATTCTCATTCACTTGAATGTTGAAAGTCATATAGATGCTTGCTTACAAATAGCATACACCACAGCAAAACATGACATTTGCGTTCAACGAAAGAAGTCTTCGTAAGCTACTTATTATAATTCATACACTAAGTAATTAATTTCCATTGATTATGGCGACAGAACAAATGCATCGCATCCATTAAATAATTTGGTATTATTATTATTATTTTCAAAGAATCTTAATATCGAGCCGTCTTGTTTAATATACAGTAAAAGGAGAGAACAAAAGTTTTTATCAGGTCCTATTTCTGCAATAGTCATTCTCTCTCTTGTTCGTGTCCAGTTCGCTTGAGAAAAATAAGATACTGAATACTACCTACACCTAGTACTTGCTACCGATAATGATTCTCCCTCTCGACTACCTTCTGTATTTGTCTCTAGTATGTCTTTTTTTCCCTAACGCTCTTAGCTGTTGGCAACTCTGTAGAAACCTTCTGCTATGACTTAACTAGCGATACTAGCGAATTCCAAGGAAAAGGAAGTCAGCGTTTGGTGGACCTATATTACTAACTAAAGCCTGGGGAAATGCAGTAAAAATCAGTGATTTTTAAAAATAAATTGTTCAGAACTATCTTTTTAAACGATTTTAACTGTAGCCTAATCCCAAACATACTACTACTAGAGAAATTCCGAAGCTTATCAATGCCAGTGCTACAATCACCTGATTACTAACCATCAGGTAAGATACCGAGATGATACAACTTGGTCGCGGCAGTAATGCTATTTTATGTAAAAGAGGTAGTTAGTACCGTGGCCAGGTTGTTTCATCCCGTTTTCTAATGTTTAGTAATCAGAGAGATATGAGGAGTTTGTGGGACTGGTCCACGGATATTTCATACAGTGAATTCAGTCAATGAATACCCAATTTTATCGCAGGTTTATATTTGTTCTTTGTCAAAATATGGATTTCTAAGAAAATTAAGCATTCAGCATTTCTGATAAAATTACATTGTAGGAATTATGCAGAACAGTAAATTAGTGGTGACGAATTTTTAACAGGATATTCTAACTATTAGCCCTCCTTCAAATCTAATCTGAAAACTAACAATATTAATTTAGTATCGACTACAGGATAATAGCAGAATTTTCTAAAGATAATGTACTAAGAGGCATTTTTCTGCCTTCTATTGATAAGGCAATCACTGAGACGGAAAAATGCTTTGGATCACGTAGCAGAATCATTAGATCAATCACCGCTCCACATCCAAAAAGTGAAAACTTCCTAAATTACAACATTGTCGAGCCTATGGACCAGTATTATGCAAGTGATTTGGAAATATTCAAATGTGAACACAAAATCCCCCCAAAACAAGTAAGTTGTATGAAGACGAGAGAAACCCAAAGTTGATTTCTTGATGAATTTAAATCGTTAGATCTTGATGAAGTTGTTGATAAGTTTGCTGCTGCCCATAAGAATAGAAAGATCCTCTTTTAAGTAGAGGCATGAACCTATAAGTTATTTTCTTTACCTGTAAAAGTGTATTTCTTCTGTTTCCACTTAAATCAACAAGCCACACTTGTTTTAAACGCCTTGATTAAATAACTACTTACTCATATTAGAAATCAATTGTATTAATGTACCCTAGTTGTTTGAGGTAGTAAATTCTTACATTTTCACACACACACACACACACACACACACACACATATATATATATATATATATATATATATATATATATATATATATATATATATATATATATATTAATGTGAATACAATTTTTCATTCATTGGAGATGGCCCTCTCAAAATTTTCTTGGGCCCTTCATTGGCCCCTCGTGGAAAATATTCTAGCTACGCTACTGAATATTACGTACTCATTTCGTCACTGAATTGGCGGTAAAACAACGACTGAGGTTAGACAGGGTGACCCAGTGGTCGAAAGGGCAGTGACCTTGCCTGGCGGGTGTACACTCATGTCCAAAATGATTGTCGCATATCTATAACTGTCTTCTTGTAAGAATATAATTAGATAATGATTTTGAATAAGCATTAAATCTAAAAATGTTAAAACCTTAAAAAAAACTAAATTTGTGTGATTAGATCTATTTTTTTTCATTTTCCAGCTGTAGTTATTTTTTTCTCTTGAGAACGTGTTCGGATTTGCCGGGTTTTCGGATTTCCGGGGTTCGGATTTGAGGGGTTGTACTGTATGTGTTTGTTATCTAGCGATTGCCAGTCAGCATATATACGCACGTGCTCAATATAATCACGCGCTCGCCAAATCCTTAGTACAACATACGTACATCGTTTCTAAACATGGTTCCTAGTAGTTTCACTTCTATTTTGATATTTCGCTTTAAAAATTTTGTAATTTTATTGCCGGATATTCTAAATCAAGATGGGAATTTATGCCTCACGAGATGGGATTTTTGTATGGCATCACTGCTTTTCGCTCTGTAGATGCTCTTCTGTTCTTTCCGCCGCTATAATTTAAAAAAAAAAAAAAAAAAAACAAAGTAAATAATTATATTTATTGAGAATGCGGACAAGACGATAATATTCAAAACCATAAATTCCTCTCCTAGGAGGATGTAGAGGAATATAAGGTAAGATAATTATTGAATTCAAATTTCCTTGAAGGTTTGAACAGAATGTAATCGTTCTTAGGGAATCATTACACATTCGCTGTCTAATGCATTATATGCATTTTCCCAAAGTATTTTATATGCTATTCCATTTTAGGGGAACATACATTCATGAAATATTGACTTCCCTTAGGAGGAAATGCACTTGTACTACCTTAGTATTCCTTAATGGAGGTGTTGGATTGACGAGTGCAGATAGACTTTAGGAGGGCTAAGAATAAAGGTAGCGTGCGGATATGACAAAAACTAGTGCATAAAACATGAATCAACTTTAAAACAGGCATATATTCCGAAGTTGGGCGTCCGCTTTCGTCAAGTTTTTTCTGTTATCTCCTTTCCACACTTTCTGCAATTTGTTATTAGGTTCATTAAACCGTGCTCTTCACAAACTTTTAAAAGATTTTGCTCGTTATCAATGTATTCCTTCACAAATGTTAAAACTGCTAGTTCATTGCCCTTGTACATTCGCCATGTTGGTAACATAAATGCTCGTTTCTTTCCCACAATGCAACTGTTCGGTTACCTTGCGCCAAGTAGTTCCCTCCGCTCGCCATATAGTCCCATGTTTATAACCGCTTATATATAAGAAATAAACAGATTTTTCGAGACTCTTATATATTATCAAGCACACAAACGATCAAATTATCCATATATTTCCTGTAAATTTTAAAAAATTCGCTGGAAACGGACGCCCAACTTTGGAATTTAACCCTTAAAACACGATACTGATAAAGTTGGGAAGGTTGTAGAACACATCCCCCCATAATGGTTAGTAGCTAGGTTTATTTGTTTCTGTACCAAAGTTTAATATTTATCTCAAATAGTATTGCCGAGCGAATGTAAGCGAGTGAAGGCGGGTTGGAGTCCAGCACGTTGTTTTCTGTCTTTATTACAGCTCAATGGGAAGGGGGACTTGTGTTCTGGAACCTTGCCGATACTGTTTATCCCCTTCAGTGCGTAATTTTCAGATGCGAACCGCTGTAAAAAGTAGTTTTTTTTTTTTTTTTGGTCATTATCACTAAAAGCGCCATCATCACTTTTCTCCGACTCCAATCCTGTTGACTCCAAATCTTTTTCAAAATCTTTTACATCAGAATCACTAATTAATAACTCTTCCTCGATGTCAGCATCGTTGAAATATCGTGTTGACGCCATTACTGTGCTGCCTGCTCTCAAATATAACACAGAATGAAAACTGTATTTGACGAAGCACAAACGCTATTTTAATTTCTTTCTTTTTTCGTCTTCTTTTAATTAAGCAACAATTGAAACCAGCTGAGCGCAAACTCGCTAAATATTGTCGGGATAACAGTACTCATACTATGGGTAAGTATATTCGTCATACGCAATACAAAATAGCCAAAGCAAAATGAAAGCGTATATACACGCCATCCGCACAGCAGGTGCATTTTTAAGACACGAGTTAACTCGCCACCCACACTGAAGGGGTTATGCAGGAATTATTATTTTAGGTCAATAAAATGCAAACAACGTATCACATTTTGAAATTTACAACCTCGTAACGCTAAGCACTACCTACAAAAATGATTCTATATAATCTACAAGTGGTAATAGAACACACAATAAATCCAGATCATGTTGAGTTCACTCTCCAATATAGATTGTAAGTACAGCCTGATCTGCATATGTTATGTGTTTATTACCACTTGTACATCAAATAGAATCATCTTTGTAGGTAGTGCAACACTAAGAAGGCAACAGTTACAGAGCCGAACTTCCCGTTTAGGGAAGGAGAAACACCATACTTTCAGGAATTATTAATTGACTGTGAACATAACATGATCTGGGTTTGTTGTGTGTTCTATTACCACTTGTAGATGATATAGGATCATTTTTATAGGCAGTGCAGCAGTAAGAAGTATCCTCGTCCACGGAAGATGAGAAGTAGCTGTTGTAAACTATAATAATAGGTACAACAAACGTTGTTTTTTGGAATCGATCCAGCGTCTCAAGAAAATATATCATCTGTACCCTTAAGAATCCACAAAACTGGAAGTGATTGAAAATTTGGGTTAAGTGCCGTATCGCCGGACCAATTTTAGGAAATTTACCGGGTCAGTTGGAGAATTTATTTAAGTTTGAGGAGGAATGAGTGAAAATGAAGTAAGTGAAATAGTAAAAGTGAAGAAAGTTGTTGTTTTTGTTGGTTGTTTTTGATTATGTAAGCGGCACTGTATGTGGAGGCGGAAGGACTATTTTGTGGAGAGGTACATTTCTTATGATATAGTAGCGCGAAAGGAATGGCGCTGAAGAAGAAGCAAGAGCATTTCGGGGCTATTTAGTGGAGTATTTAAGGAAAGGAAACTGTTGTATACGATTTACTTCTTGAAACTGGAAAAATTTACAAGCATCAGTTTTGAATGTAAGTGACTTCTAACTGTTCTCACTACCCTCGCTTACCCGTATTCCCACCGTCGCTGACGCGCTCCCTTCGAACTCACCCCTTCGCTCTGCTCGGATCCTCTGCTGCGCTTCTGCTCTGACTCGGTTAGATAGCATTCATATTTGTGGCCACCTAGCACAGGTTGGTTTGTGTTTTTGTCTATTAGTTTTTATGCCGCTAACGAAAGTAACGTCATCTAACGTAACTTAATGTAATCCAACAAAATGTAACCGAATGCAGTGCATTTTGTGCTTTTTTTCAGCTTTCAAAGTGGTCCGGCGATACGGCACTAATGCCGAAAATTTTTAGTACTTCCTTTTTGAATAATGATTTCCAGAGACAAACCGGTAATAGATATCAAGAAGCGATTTTCCGGAATACATTCAACGTCTGAAGTTTGGGTGCCATTTCCACCCGTAACACTACTAAACCGAAAGTGGTAGATATTTACTAATACGTGTATTTCCGGTTTCAATATTGATATCCATAGAACTCAAACAGTAAAAGATACCATGATTTTTTAAATTATATTCAGCGTTTAAAGAATAGATTTCATCTCCATATCCCTATATTCAAACCGGACCCATTCCTGGTTTCATCGTTAATCGCCCTAGAACGGAATCTTCAATAAAAAGCGATAGACTTTTTTAAAAATCCATCTTTAAACGATAGACTTTTTAAGACAATTTTCTATCGAAATACCACCACAATAGCCAAGTGCAACAATTTTTTAGGACGGAACAATAAAGGAACTCACGGAAAAGGAACAGTCTCAATAGAGACAATCCGCCTTATGCAGAATCGTTTTTACGTATGATTAGAATCACACTAAAGGCCTGACTACTGCTGGAAATATGTTAGTCGAACTCTTTAACATGGCACTAATCACGTGTCAGAACGACTTTGCATAAGGCCCAATATGTTTTAACTCAGCCTATCTGGTAGGCCCTTTTCAAGAACAAAAACATTCAACAGTCATTTGTCGTACGGGACAGGACATTTGGGCGCGGACGTTTCGGCGCTGCCATTTGGGCGCAAAGTCGTTTAGGCGCCAGACATTTGGGCGCGAGGTACATAGTAAAAATCACAATTTAGGACATATAAAGTAAGCTAGGCACTGAAAACTAAGCGCGAATCAAGATATATACTTTTCCTACACTTCTATCTTTATTTCACCTCATTTATCTGTATATTTTCTATCTCTATCTTATTTATTCATCTAAATTAAATAGTTTAATGCGTTTGTGGCATTTGTTGCCTAACCTCGTCATGGATTGATTTTTCGGTTGTTCACGGTTCTTGTACTTCTGATCTAATGATCTCATTTTTGTATTATATAAGAAAGCTAGGAAATGAAGGAATCAGACGAACTGTTAATAATTTTGTTAATGTTAATTAAAACATATTGATTTAATTTTTGTATTTTTTTAAAGTTAATAATTACATACTTATGAATATTAAAATTTGTTTTCTTTCGTATTACGTTTGCCAAACTCTTCTCTTCCTGAAGTCCAATAAAGAACTACCAATAAAAGATTTCCGCGCACTTGAGTTGAGGGAAGTAGCCCCGCGTAGCGTAGTCGCTAATGCTCTCGCCTTCGGTGCGAGCGGTCCCGGGTTCGGTTCCCGGTGGGGGCATTCTGTCGGAAAATTGTAATACGCTCTTTGTCACACACCAGCCACCCTGAATGATGTTTTCCTGGGTTTTTCTTATTCACACCAGGCAAATGCCGGGGTGGTACGTAATTTATAGGTCCAGGCCGCTTCCTTCCTCCGCATTCCCCGGGTAGTGTACTTCCTCAAACGTGACGGGCTAAATTGCCTTAGATGCCGAAAGCCCAGAAATATAAAAATTCTAATCGAGTTGAGGGAAAGATGTTAATACAGGGTGTCTAAGACATTGAGATTAGGAACTGCAGTATGCCGTATTTCGGGTATCACTTTTTTTTTAACATTCCAATATAAAAATCAAAACTTAACACACTTTTTTTTCGTCCTATTGTAAGCATGTAATCTGCATTGAAGAAAGTAGCGAAAGGAAAAAAAGAACGATTTCAAAGTGAAAAATAATTGTTAAGTGTACATATATTGATCATTTAGCCACTAGAAATGTGTTTGGCATTTACACTTATCGCATAACTACAGTAGAAGGCCTGCTTTAAGTTGTTTAATGGAATGGGCTCACTATGTATGTAATGCAAGCAATCATATCTAACTGGTCTACTTACCTATGGCTTGAAAAGTTATCAAATAAAAAGCACACTTAACTTTGACTGAAACTTAAATTTACAAAATTTAATTGTTAATTCAGTTTTTAGAATTTTGAAATTCCAGTATTTCTAGTATGTAAAACAACATCCAGTATAATTCAAGGACTTCCACTACAGTAGACACCTTGTGATATCGTAATTCGAACTTAGTATTCAGCGCCTAACATAATGACTTTTTAATTTGACTCGCGCCCAAATGGCGGCGCCCAAACGTCACGTACCGTTTGTCGTAGCCACAAGAACAGCGAATCAGTAGCTAACATCCCTCAGCCATTCAGAAGCCAGTTTCTGTCAGCTAATCACAAGCTCCCAGTCATAGCTCTGCCCTTAAGTAGTCACCATATATTTATACACTATATATATATATATCAAGCGCGCCCAGACGATAGCCAGTCGGGAGACTTTGAATTTAGCACAAAGAAACCGTCATAAAGTTAGTGGTCCCATTGGAAGAAGGAAAAGCTAAACGTTGCCATACGTAATGTCTTCCTTTCCCTCTCTTTCTCTTCTATCCATGTATCTAACAGTGTGTATGGAAAAGGTTGTGTCAAAGAAAAAAGATAATTGACAGAGATTTGGCAACAGTTTGAGTTCAGTTTATTGCTTGTCAGTTACTTTTCAAGGGAGAGAAATACCAAACCGGACAGTATGAAGAGAAACCGCACACAGGGCCGGCTTCCCTTTGTGAGCAAGTGGCTGTCTTTAGAGTGAGGTTACTATACATGCTCATATCTCCGGTCTCTTCATTCCCAGTGACTGGTGGAAACGGATAACGACCAGGCGAGGCCATGGACAATGATTACCGACTTGCATGCTTAAAAATTAACAGATGTCCCACTAACAATGCAAATTAACAGATATTAAGTTAGGGTTTGCAATATAACAGATAATTTATTAATCGGCTATTACAGACATGTTCTCATAGATTTTTGCCATCCCTTCTCAGTTTGGTTTTGCCATGTAAATCGCCTGTTGCATGCAGCAAGACTGACAAAGGGTTTTTTTTTTTTTTCCTGGTTCCCAGGTTTTTTACCCTGTATCAAAATCAGATAACTCTTCATTCGCGCTTTCCTATCTTTTGTTTTACCCTTGTTTCTTCCTATCTACACAACTGTAGATTTGCGTGTAAATGTCTTCCGGAAAGATAGATTCCGTGGTACACACTCACCCCGACAGATGGTTTAGTTTACTAGCTACGTGTCAGAAGCGGCATGTAGACAGATTGTTGATGCCTTACTCTCTGTCAGTGCGCGGGATTTCTTTAGGAGCGTCCTTATTTTTAACGTTTCTGTTCGGTCTCTTCATTATAATCTCTGAGGATGAATGCGATGTCTGCGTTCGAAACGTCGGATGTCAATACCTTCACTGGCTGATTGATAACCGGAGAAGAGTTACAATCAGGGTGGCTTGATTTAAATCACGATTTTAATCAAGATTTAAATCACTTGATTTTTTTAATAAAAATCGTTGATTTAAATCAAATTTCGAAATAAATTAATTTAAAGTGAAAATAAGTAAAATCCCGTTTCTGTTCTGTTATTTCGATTATGGAAGATAATAATCATAATACAATGAGACTCAAATGTATGTACAACACAGTATGAAAACGAGTATCATGCAGAGGATGATTAGGAAAATTCCCGTTTTGAACGGGTAACGGGAGAATCCTGCTTTCTTGTCTTCGTAACATAGGGTTTTTAAATCGTTAACTATTCCAACGGAGAAATCACCATCGACATTTAAGACAAAAATTCTTTTATGTCCACGTCTATTTGTTTGTTTCCAGATAATAGGGGCGTATTTAGAGGGGCCCGATCCCCTTTCCGAAACAAAAAATAAATAAATAAAACTTGAGGCGAAATTTATGTACTAAATACATAGAACGAAGTTCCTCGGGATCGTAATATGGCAAATTTTGGATGCGCTAAAATATCGAATAATACGTTTGATAAAGTGGATTCTTTCAAATATCTAGGATCAATATTAACAGATGAAAACGATATCTACGAAGAAATTAAATGTCGACTAAAAGCAGGGAATTCGTGTTATTATTCAGTTCAAAATCTCTTGTTGTCACGAATTCTGTCCAGGAATTTGAAGATTAAAATATATATGCTTGTTGTTCTAGGGTGTCTAGCAAGCAAGCATAATCAAATTCCCTGACTTTCCCTGACAAAATTATAATTTTCCCTGACTCTGTCATTCTTTTTTTCTTAGTAACTCATGAAAAGTAACTTATATTTAAATCATGAAAATGAAATATTTCAGTTTTACGTCCCACGATTATGTCGGTTAGGCTAAAGGAGACGGTGATGATGAGTAATGAATGAAATGAAGAAAGTGGGAGAACCCCGAGAAAACCCACGACCACGGTGTTTGCCCACCACAAAGTTCACACGGTGCAAGCTGGGATCGAACCAGGGAACCCAAGCACCGGAGGTTAACGCTCTACCAGTGAGCCACCGCGCCCCTAACTTATATTTAAAGTGAACTGTAAGTTTTCACCATTGTTTATATGCTTATACAATATTCTACAAACGTACAAACGAACCAATTCATTTACCTGTAATTTATGACTATTTTAGTGGCATTCCTTCACCCCTCACAGCCTGGGAAAGATTTTTCCCTGACACACAATGAAATTCCCTGACATTTTCCCTGACTGGTAGACACCCTGCTTCTATATGGTTGCGAAACATGGTCGCTTACTATCAGGGAAGAACGTAGACTGAAAGTATTTGAGAACAAGATCCTGAGCCGAATATTCAGACCCAAGAGGAGGGGAATGGGGGAAATTTCATAACGAGGAACTACATAATTTATACGGTTTACCAAACATTGCTAGGGTCATCAAGTCTAGGAGATTCAGGTGGGCAGGTCATGTAGCCAGGATGGAAGAAAATAAGAACACTTTCAAATTCTTAACTGGAAGACCAATCGGAAAACGACCATTAGGAAGATCTAGGCGCAGATGGGATGACAATATTAAGATGAATCTCGCAGAAATAGGAATACAAAATAGAAACTGGATCCAGTTGGCTAAGGATAGAAGTCAGTGGAGAGTTTCCGTGAACGCGGCAATGAACCTCCGGGTTCCATAGGCCATAGAGTTTAACAGTTAATTTTGGGCGAAATTTATGTACTTTAGATGTATTTCGTGCCGTTGCGCTGGGTAGTTTCGATGTTTTAAAAAATATACTTCTGCCAAATATCAGGAACTTTCGTGAAAAGAAAAGTGTCATGTTGATAAACGTTGCTGTACGTTTCTTTCTTAATGCTTAAGAAATATTGTTTCGGATTGAAATAGGTTAACGATTGAGGATTAATTCGAAATTAAACCAAAATACTTTCACTTAAATGGCATAATTGTCATTTAATATTAATTCCTAATGTTTTTTCTCCAGTTCGCGACTTGTATTATATGAGGAGAAAGATTTGATTTAAATCAAAAAAATCGATTTAAATAAAAAAAATCAACAAAAATGATTTTTATTAAAAAAATCATGATTTTTTTCCACCCTGGTTACAATATATATATATATATATATATATATATATATATATAGATAGATATAGATATATATATATATATATATATATATATAGATAGATATAGATATATATATATATAGATATATATATATATATATATCTTGATGGTAGAGCTCCCTCGTGGCTAAGCGGTTAGCCTACGCGCCTTTGGCGCGGGAGACCCGGGTTCGGTTCCCGGCGGGAGCTCATGTGGTTCGGATTCCACGTTAATTAGTAGGTCCATGTCCCATATAGCCTCGCTGCTGAAAGGGACGCTAAAATAAAATCAGCTCAACTCAGCTCTCTTGATGGTAGAAATTTACTACTACTTCCGGCTTAAATATCGATCTCTGTAGAGTAAAAGGCGGTGATGAGAGTTATTGTGTAGTGGTCTTTCCGAATCCATTGAACGTTGAAAGTAAAGCTTTTAATTCGATCTTTATTCCTATATGTCGACCAGAAATGATGGAAATATGCAATTACCAGTTGTGATGCTAATTACAGTAGTGCAAAAGGGTAATAAATATTTTAATGTGAAGTTAATACCGTAGAAATAGGTTTTTTCTTCAACTTCATTCCTCTATTGCAGCCGAAAGTAATAGATGTATAGTAGTACTTCCAATTTCAATATTGATTCCCATAAATCGAAAACGGTAATAGGTTTTGACAAACTTTTCTAAAAATTTTATTTATTTATTTTTATTTTATTTTATTTTACTTATTATTATTATTATTATTATTAGTAGTAGTAGTAGTAGTAGTAGTAGTAGTAGTAGTAGTGGTAGTAGTAGTAGTAGTATTAATAATAATATTTACATGGCTGCAGTACCCATGATATCATGTTTATTCAGGGTTGGGTGGTTTAAACCAAGTTGGATTAAACCAGCTGTTTTTTTTTTTTCAAAAAAAAAAAAAAACAACAACAACTGGTTTAAACTCAAAAAAAAAAAAAATAAATAAAAAAAAAAAAAGAACGAAAAATGTTTAAATCGTGTGAACTTCATGGTGACGTTTCCACATATCAAACCATCCGCATTACGTTTATCTACTTTTCAACTTTTAATCAAGGGGTCCCGTGTTCAATTCTCGGTCGAACCACAACCCATCTTTTAAGTGTAAACCAAGTAGCCATTCGAGGTGTCTCTTTAAGCGGAAGTCTTCTCCGTGATAACGTTGGTATTTCATAAGGATATTAAGCCTAAACATACGAAATGAAGCCAAATTATATATTTCTACTTGAATGAATGCCTGTTGTTTTATAAAGAACCCAATGTTGCTTAAACATATTGATAGAAATTGGCAAAATTTATCAATTGCTTACGTAACTTCCAACATCAGCTTGGATTTGACTTTGTTTTAATTTTATTGAATAATATCTGCATACCAAATTTGTAATGTAATTTGTCTTTTTGTCCTTCTGAAATGACTCTTGACAATTATGTTAACAAGTAAGCCTATGTAAAGATCAGTACAACGCATTTTTATCAAGAGTTCCTTCGTGAGTGAGTCGGCAATCACATTTGTAATCAATTAGCCATGGTTTCGTGTCCAAATGGACAATTTCTCTTGGATGTAAGTCGAGAAGCAGTTTGGATTCCGCTTTAAGCTTATGTGACCCCTTCCAGCAAGACCTTATTGTTGCATAATAACACCAAGGCGAAACAAACTAATTTCTGTCCATATCTAATATAAATACATAGAGTAAGTTATTTAAACCAAAAATAACCTGGTTTTTTGTTTTTTTTTTTTTTTTCAATAAAAACCGTGGTTTTTGCCAACCCTGTGTTTATTCCTCCACTGAGACTGGAAGTAGTAAGAAATAGTAGATCTTTTCCTTCAATGTTAATTCCTATATAGTAATAATCATGAAACATATTAATAATTTTCTTTTTATGTGGATTCAGTGTCAGATGAACAGGTTTCATCTCATTTATCCGTCTGGTGTAGCCGGAAATTTTAATATTGTTGATTCATCTGTTTCAGAATTGAATTCACGTAGTTTGGAAGTCTATCGTGGTTTCACAACTGTGAAACAAAACTCGCTTGTTTTAAACTGTTATTCGTTCTGAGTTCTTTACAATTGCCGTTCTTAAAGGAATTATTATTTTACAATTGAAATTCGCTTGTGCCATTTGCAATGAAAAGTTAAGAAGTCAATGAAAAATGATTGGAAGACGTGATGGAAGCAAAGAACATCTAAACCGTCTCGACTGTACCACAAAATGGTCTTGCAGTATAAAAGATGAGTGGGAAACTATAACTCCGACAATAGTCATAAAAGCAATAAAGACTGCTACCACTTGTTATGCTTTTAGAGAAGTTAACTTTCGGTTGACTGACGTCGTAAAACACTCAACAGTAATAGATATTCTAAGATATGATCAAATAGGTGTCCAACATACAGAGGTGAAATTAATACTGACAGCATAGGAACAACGTTGCTTCAAATCGGCTAAGTTCCAAGATAGACAGGTGGCCAACTTAAGGGAAAATTCAGGTTCCATAGGAAAGAGGTCACCATCAAACGGCCAACCTAACAAGTTTTACGTATAAGCATGAACTTTAAAAATAAGATTTAACTTCAGATATTCTCGCAACATATTATACCCCTTCTGTCATCATCATTAGTGTTGTGATTCAAGCATATTATTAATAAATGAGTCCTGGCAAAGTATTGTCTGTTCTTCTAGTCAGAATGCGCCTGTCTTGAAGTCAATAAAGATTTTTTTTTTTCAGTCATATTGCTTGGTTAGTTTGGAGTATAACGTCCTCTTCTGTAAGAAGCTATAGGGGACATGAACCAACAGATTAACGTTTGATCCAAACCACATTAGTTCCCATCGGAAATCGAATACAAGTTCTCCGCACTGAAAGGGAATATGCTAATCGTATGGGCAGGATGGAGCTCATGTTTTTAAGCAGGCGATTCGGGGCCGCTGTGGCTCAGTGGTAGAGCATTCACCTTGGTTCATGGTGTTCTTGTTTCTATCCCACCTCGCGTCAACTGGGTTTTGTGGTGGACAAACACCACGTGCGTGGGTTTTCTCGAGGTTCTCCCACTTTCTTCATTCCACCATTTAATTTATTGCTCATCATCACTGTCTCCTTTAGCTTAGCCGGCATAACTGTGGGACGTAAAACTCCAAAATTTTATTTCATTTTATGTCTTTTTCTTGAGTCTGTTTCCTGTCTTGCTACACAATAGTTTTGTCGTTTTCTTTCAGTTTCAGTTTTCGTGGCTGGGGTTCTTACTCAACAGCGAGGTTATGAAGCACGAATTCTTCTATTAACGTAACCATAACCTGTGCTTACGGGCTGCGGTGGATCAATGGTAGAGCGTTCACCTCTGCGTGGGGTCCTTGGTTCGATCCCCGCTCAAGCCAAGTTAACATTGTGGTGGACAAACACCGTGTGCGTGGGTTTCTCAGGATTCTCCCGTTTCCTTCCACTTCATTCCACCATTTCATTCATTTCTCATCATCACCTCTCCTTTAGCCTAGCCGATATGACCGTTGGACATAAAACTGAAAGATTTCATTTACATATAATTTGATCACTAATTTCTTCATCTTTAAACTTGCCTCCAATCCATGGTAAGCTTACTTTTTTGCTAATTTATATTTTCCAGGCTCAAGATGTGTCAGCTACCTCATGCTATGGAGGAAATTCGAAGAAAAGCCCGCGGATGGAAGAGGAACAGTGTGTTATGGAAACCCAGTGGCAATATATGGGGAAATGATGATACGAATTATGATCGTGATAAGTTGGGTAACAATAATCTAAAGGCGTCTACAACTCAGGAATCGTCAACTAGTGTTGTCACTTCAGTGCCAAACTCGAACTGCAATGTGGATCGTAGTGATGAAGATGATGCCGGAAATTTGAATCACGATGAATTCCAAAGCCCTATACGCAACAAATTACTTTCTCTTGATAATTCATACCTTGAGTCAATAGACTTGGAAGAAGTTGAACAAACTTTTTGGAACTCTTCCAATAATAAGAAACCAAGGACTGAAGGCGAATGTGGTGATAGCGTGAATGGCAATAGTGAAGAATTAAATTCTATTTCGGATAGTGGTTTAACTGAAGCGAAACTTCCAACACAAATAGTAAACCACAATAATGACAGTTCTAGTAAGAATTTAATAAGTTCAACTATTTCGCCAGACTTATTTAATTCATCTGAGAACGATACTTGTGGTTCGGAGACTTCACAAGTAGAAAACGCAGAATCTGTGAAGCGGACTAAAAATAGTGGAACAAGTGATTCAAGTGGTCGAACTATAGTAAGTTCCATTAATTTATCATCTTCAGTTAGTAAAAATGTAGAAAATAACTCAATACCTGTGAATGAGCTATGTAAAAGATCAGAAATAAATTCGCACTTAAGTGCAACAGATGATGCATTAGTTTCTTCGTGTGCTTCGTTAGGTGATTTTGCGATTGATAAAAGAATCAGAAAAGCTTTAATAAAAAATGGTGAAGAAGTTCATAAACTAGAACGAAACGATAAATTATCTATTTCTAGTGAAACAGTTACAAATGCTGGAAATAAGGATAGCAAATTGGGTGAATTTTTTGGATTACCTTCAGGCTTAAAGGAATTATTTAAAAAGTTCAAAGGGATCGAACAGTTGTATTGTAAGTATATTTTTTTTTTTCTGTAGAAATATCTGTCACTCCACCTTGTTTCCTCTTTTTGTGTGTATTTGGTTTTCGTAAGTTTGTTTTTCTGCACACAATTTTCTACTATCGTCGTGCATAACAGACTGTTTCAAGATCCGTATCTTGCAAAGTCCTCCCTCCTGGTCTAGTACCCCATAGCAGAACATGCCGCGATCTGCGATGTGATCGCAGAAAATTTGCCGTGCCTGCGCAGAAAAATTGCCAGATAAAAAAAAAGAAAAACAAAGAAAAGAAAAAAAGAAAGCCAACAGAAAAGCATTAAAACATGCCTGCTGTGTGTATATGTCTTAAATGCAGGGACGACTCGCATAAATATAGTTTGAACTGTTTTTTTTACGTCGCGTAAAGCGTATTTTTAACAATCACAAGTGTTTCTTCTGCAGAATTCTTGCAGAAAAATTTTGACTCATCGCAGACAGACAAAAATGTTCTGTCATCGGGGTCTGGTAGCTACGCTCGCGCAGCTTTTCTGCACGTGATCCCGTGTTCGATTCCCGGTGGAAGGATCTTGAATTTGAACCCATTATGATGGTTCGGATTTCATCTTAAACTCTAGGTCCACCAAGGTTTGAAAAGCTCAATCCACCTGAATCCATTTGGGTTTTTCGACTTTTTCGTGTTTAATCGTATTTTCGGGTTTAATAGTTGTTTTATCGGATTATCTCAAGTTTCTTTGGTTCAAAAACGTTAAACTCTGATTTATACATAAAGATAATATACTTGTCATCAGTCACAATTATTTCCTATTCACTGGTAGATAAAAGCTTCTTCAAGATTTTCTATTTTAGAGGTTGAAGTTTATGCTTATCTCGGAGCCGCAATGGCTCAGTGGTAGAACATTCACCTCTGGAGCATGGGGTCCTTGGTTCGATTCTAGCCTGCACCAAGTGAATTTTGTTGTGGACAAACACCGTGTGCGTGGGTTTTCTCGGGGTTGTTTCGTTTCCTTCCACTTTATTCATTCCACCAGTCATTCATTTCTCATCATCACCGACTCCTTTGGCCTAGCATGCATAACTGTGTTACGTAAAACTGAAAGGTGCCATTTCATTTCTATGCTTATCTGATGTTAAGCGTTTGTTTGTTTATTTATTGAAATTTGGCACCAAGGCTGAGACGCGCCTACAGTTCAAGGTGGAATCCGATCCAGCGTAAAGCGTTGAAATTTAACGCTCTCTCACCGGAAATCGGACCCAAGATCACGTGTACCAAAGGCGCACTAACGATTAGGCCAGCAAGAAAATGTGTTTAACGCTTGAGTATATAGGAAAATCAGTATGTTGTGTGTAGGAAGTAAAGGTTTATTCCACACTTTATCACCTTCCACTGAATTCAGTAACTTTCGATGGCAGAAGATCATATAATTAAGAACTAAAAGAAACAAGCTGTTTTCATTTTATAATATAGTGTATAAACCTTTTTAAGTTCGTCACAAGATTTCATTAAAAAAGTTGTCAAGTTACAGAAAATAAATGTAATTTGGAGCAACTAATATTTATTATCTGCATAGAATAAAGTTTCAGTCAACATGGGTCAAACAACACCTCTTTTTGAAGTTATATACCGCCAAAAATGCGAAAAATCACATTTCTAAACGTCCTGACTTGAAAACTGTGGGGTCTGTCGCAAGTGGATCAAGGAATTACATAGGAACTAGCTTCTGAAACATGAATACTTAGAGCGCATACTAGTTCCTGTATAGGTACTTGAACCGCTTGCAACAGACCCTCATAGTTTTCAAGCTAGGGTGTTTTAAAAAGTAATTTTTCATATTTTTGGCGGTTATAATTCTGAAAAGAGGTGGTTTTCGAGTTTTATTTGTTAGAACCTTTGTTTTCTTTCACTTGGTATAAGGAGTCATCTCTGGGAGTTTGGTAGTGTTATTTTTCTGTAGCCTGTATATTGCATATTAAAGCCCCTTCATGGTTACATGGTTAGTATACACAACTTCAGCGTGGGAGACCTAGACACGATTCCCGGTGAGAGCTTGTAGTTCTCTTTCCATGTTAAGAGGTTTCGCATATCCTAGGTACGAAAAGTGATTTAAGCTCAGAACCCACCAACCAAATAGGACATAGTAAAAATTATTTGTGCAATATAAAAATATCATACGTATTCTGTGATTTAAATGTTATAATTTTAACCTGCGAAACTATACGGCACATTATTTTATTCGTGTTTCCTTACTGTCCACCTGTGACAATTGATTCAGATAAACTCGTCAGTTCCAGAAAAAAACTGGAGCATCCAACCAGCCTAAACTGGTATTTGGTTTTGGGTTCACAAATCGATTCATCCTGCTAATAGAACGACCAAGGAGTGGGACTTTATGACTTAAAAAAAAAAAAAAAAAAAAAAAAAAAAAGCAACATGAATCCAATCGACATTTATTATAAATTTCGTGCAATTTTTCAAAGAGGGAAAGGTTTCGAACACGTGATGTGATTCTGCAGAATTTGAATTTTTAGTGCTCTTTTTATGAGATAACCTTTTTGACTCCAGCGCTAACATGAATATGTGTATACGCCTATTTTCCAGGCCAAAGGTCCACTCTTGTACCAAGAATGTTTAAAATCGGTCTAACAGTTTTGTATAATAATGTTGAATTTGAATTTTTAAGCCTACTTAGTGACATTCCTCGGTTGCCGAAATCATTCCAAGAAAATAACTATCCAATAAGGATTCGCAAGGCGTATAAATAAAAAAAAGTTAGTGGATGTTAATACTAATGGATATGATTGTTTTGCGAAATTCGACCCCTGAAAGACAAAAAAAGCAGGAGTTAAATATACCTTTTCTCTTTCATCAGATCTCCACAATTTGTGGGTCTAAGATCTTGAAATTGTGTAACTCTAGGTTGTGGGTAAAGACGACGGAATTTGGATTTTAGATTTATTTATTTATTTTTTTTTCTTAAATATTTTTGTACACAAAGTTGTACTATATTTAGAGGGTTGGAAACAAATATTCATTGATTTTTGTATATGCTTAAATTGTTTTTGAGTGGCCATTTTGTATAGGCAGTAAGCCTATTTTGGAGTTTACAAAGATTTGGTGTAAACGCTGTACTCCGTTATTTTTGAAGATATTAATTTCAAATGTAAACAATCTGAAAGAGTATTAAAATGTGCAACATTTTATGTCTAGCTGCAAATTTAAGCTTGCTGCACTATGAATGTCTTTAAAAAAATATTGAAAGTTGAAAGTTTGAAAAACGCAAATTGCAGTTTTTGAAGTTAGAAATTTTAGAGAAAAAAGTCAGACTTGCTTTTATATATATATATAAAGGTATAGGCTTTGTGGTATGGTACTTCCTAAATAGAAGTTCAGTACCTGAGAGTGTTACCCCTTTTAGTTATCGGTCTTCAAACAATACGATTTTTCAAAAATTGACTATATTCAACCTGAAATATCTCAAAAGGGACACACTTGAAAAATTCAAATTTTCACAAAACAAGCGTTATTTGTGTAGTATCAGATAGTTAAAATTTGAGCACTGAGACTTAAGCTAGTTTTTGAGTTGCGGTTTGATTTTGATGTGGCAAAATTACAACAAGTGGTAAATGTTTGTCTTCAACTCGTTAAATATAGTACAACTTTGTATAAAAAAGTTTTAAGAAAAAAAAATGTAAAGATTGTCAGCAACCTTTTAATCTGAAATTGAGTGATATCAAATGGATTAACCTATATCTATGTTGATTTAAATTGTATTTTTCTTTAAGTGAACTCATAAATTGATTTTGTTTTATTCTTTTTTTTTTTAAATCATAATTACACGTTTTAAGTAAACTGTGGTACGGAACAGGACGTTTCGGCGCCACCATTTGGGCGCGGACGTTTCGGCGCTGCCGTTTGGGCGCGAAGCCGTTTAGGCGCGAGGTACATAGTAAAAATCAAAATTTACGAAATATGAAGTAAGCTAGGCACTGAAAACTAAGTGCGAATCAAAATATATACATTTCCTACACTTCTATCTTTATCTAACTTCATTTATCTATCTATTTTCTATCTTATTTATTCATCTAAATTAAATAGTTTAATGCGTTTGTGGCATTTGTTGCCTAACCTCGTCATGGATTGATTTTTCGCTTGTTCACGATTCTTGTACTTCTGATCTAATGTTGATCTAATTTTTGAATTATATAAGAAAGCTAGGAAATGAAGGAATCAGACGAACTGTTAATAATTTTCTTAATGTTAATTAAAACATATTGATTTAATTTTTGTATTTTTTAAAAAAAGTTAATAATTACTAGAGACCGGATGTTAGGCAAAATGCCTATTCTTTATTATTAAAGATATGATCAAAAATAACGTTATAAAGTTTGTATGGGGTTTATACTTTCGATTTAAGCCAATTTTATTTTGCCTATTTTGCCTATTTTGACCTTTAGTGCCTAATATTGCCTATTCTGTGTATTTTCTTCAAAATAAGCCTACATTGGGAAAATATATAATTTATATAACATAAATAATACACACATATTAAGTGTTTGTAAACACAAGCACGTGGTACATTACGATATATATACATGGTCAACTTCAACGATGTGCACATACTTCGGGAGGTGATTAGTAATATCAAAAGAAGACAAAATGTTTTCTTGTATTTTGTCGAATTCCGTGTCTTCTACGACTGACAGAGTGCCAATTTGGTATTGAAAATTGAATCCTGACAATTGGAACGGAACCGTAAGATGTGCACATACTTTGAGAGGTGATTCGTAACATGAAAAGAAGACAAAAGTCCTCTTGGATGTCACGAATCACCTCCCGAAGTATGTGAACATCTTTATGTCTCGTTCCAATTGTCAAGATTTGATTTTGGATTCCAAGTTGGCCCCCCTGTTACTCATACACGACGCAGAATTCGACAACATGCAACAGGACTTTTTGTCTTCTTTTCATGTCATGAATCAGCTCCCAAAGTATGTGCACATCTTTCAGGTTCACCCAGTATGTATGAAATGCATAACAAGCTTCGTTTTTATATATACAATAAAAGGAGATATTAACAAACAAGTATGTTTTTATATTCTTTGAACATTATCTATGACTTGAATCTATTTTTTAATTATATTGAGTATTTATCTTCATTATTTTGAGTTACATTTTAGTGCCTATTTTTTAAATTTTTAGTGCCTATTTGCCTGCCTATTTTCCAGGTTTTTAGTGCCTAAACATCCGGTCTCTAATAATTACATACTTATGAATATTAAAATTTGCTTTCTTTCGTATTACGTTTGCCAAACTCTTCCTTAAGTCCAATAAAGAACTACCAATAAAAGATTTCCACGCACTCGAGTTGAGAAAAGTGGCCCCGCGTAGCGTAGTCGCTAACGCTCTCGCCTGCGGTGCGAGCGGTCCCGGGTTCGATTCCCGGTAGGGGCACTCGGTCGAAAAAGTGTAACACGCTCTTTCAGGCCGGCCACCTCGAATGAGGTTTTCCTCATTCACACCAGGCAAATGGTACCTAATTTATAGGTCCAGGCCGCTTCCTTCCTTTCCCAATCCTTTCTTCCTTTTTTCCCCGGATAGTGTGCCCCCTCAAACGTGACGGGCTAAATGGCCTAAGAAATCTAAAAATCTTAAATCCTAATCGAGTTGAGGAAAAGCTGTTAATACAGGGTGTGTAAGACATTGAGTTTAGGAACTGTAGTATGCTGTATTTCTGGTATCACTTTTTTTAAAATTAACATTCCAATATAAAAATCAAAACTTAACACACTTCTTTTGTCCCATTGTAAGCATTTAATCTGCATTAAAGGAAGTGGCGAAAGGAAAAAAAGAACGATTTCAAAGTGAAAAATAATAGTTAAGTGTACATATATTGGTCATTTAGCCACTTGAAATGTGTTTGACATTCATACTTATTGCATAGCTACAATAGAAGTCCTTCTTTAAGTTTTTTAATGGAATAGGCTCACTATGTACGTAATGCAGTCAATCTTATCTAGTCTGGTCTACTTACTTTTGGCTTCAAAAGTTATCAAATAAAAAGCATACTTAACTTTGGTTGAAACTTAAATTTACAAAATTTAATTGTTAATTCAGTTTTTAGAATTTTCAAATTTTAGTATTCCTAGTATGTAAAACAAAATCCAGTATAATTCAAGGACTTCCACTACAGTAGACATCTTGTGATATCTTGATTCGAACTTAGTACTCAGCGCCTAACATAATGACTTTTTAATTTAACTCGCGCCCAAACGTCTGGCGCCCAAATGGCTTCGCGTCAAAACGTACAGTGTCCAAGCGGCGGGGCCCAAACGGCGGCGCCCAAACGTCACGTACCGACTGTGGTATCCTGTATAAATTACATTACCTAAAACTAATTAGTGGTGAACCTGCACATGAAGTTTGGAGTGTGAAATGTTTTACTGACGTCTAACTAAATATATTACGACCCAAAATAGACGAAGGTCATACAATTGCTGACACCATTAAAATGAAGTGTTTTTTTTTTAAATTTCAAAAATATAGCAGGCTTTCCAATGCTCCTATATTTCCTATTTTTCCTATATTTTTGCGTCTCTTCCTATAAACTCCTATATTTCCCACGTTTTAACGAAACCACCTATATTTTTGTGGCATTGCTACTTCCACGTGTAAAAATAACATAAGGAAATAAGGTGTGGATGGTTGGAGAGCCTTTTGTCTCCACAGTAGGGTGGTTGCATGGAGACTCTTCTGTGTTTCGTCCTTTCCTCCTCATTGTCTAAAGATAACTACATCAAACAATATACAGTTAGCGCAAAAAGTATTTATACACCTACAAAATGGAACAAAAAATGAACTAGTTTCGTCATATTCATTGAAAAGTTCTATGGAGTGGTGATTTTAAAGACGTACAAATAATTTATTTAGATGTATCAATACTTTTTGCACTAACTGTAGGCAAATAATTGTAGAATATGTTACAGATAGTCAAATCTTACCTTAAAAGCGCCAGCTGCAGAATGTTTACATTTTAGATTTTATTTTACATTTCAGATAATTGTTCTAGAAAGGGTGCAGCGGTATTTCTGCGTCTTCTCCGTAGCGTTTTCAGTATCCCATTGTTATATCTGCATTTTCTATACTAAAAAACTCGTATAAAATTTTACAAGGAGATAATTACCCATTTACTTACATTTAGAGTGGAATGTATGTTCATAGAACAATTGGTGTAATTTTCATTTTTTTTTTTTTTTAATTTTATTTTATTTCTATCTATTGGATAATTGAAATGTTCCTTTTTCGCAGCTTCAAGAAACCTCCTATATTTTTTCGTCGTGATTTCCTATATCTCTTTCATTAGCATTGGAAAGCCTGATATAATTTTGGAGTCGCGGTTGTTTAGTGATAGAGCGCTCATTTTTGGTGTGAGGGGTCGCTAGTTCTATCCTAGATCATGAGAGTTTGTGGCGGACAACATCGTGTACGTGGATTTCCTCGGAGTTCTCCCGTTTTCTCCACATTCTCATTCCATCAATTCCTTTCAACGTAGGTTAGGAAAGGAGGGGGGCGGGAGATAAATACCAGGGACAAAGGAATCCTAAAGCAAGCATATTAAAAAAAAATTACAAGTAATTAAACATTACGAACACAAATAATAAATAATTAACGTTTTCACATGCTACGTCAAACAGGATGAAGAGAAGACTTCAAGTGAAACGTCAGCGATTTTGTGTGTGTGTGTAAGTGGGTGTGTAGGTATGTAGTTGTAGTATTTATGTCTGGTTTTGCCAATTTACAGTTATATGTGGGAGAAAGAACCTAAAGAAATCACAGTTTAAGGTTCTTCAATTATACCAGGAATATACTAATAATAAGAAGAACAAATGAAGAAAGTATTTGAATGGTGATTTGATCGAAACTGAAGTACTTCAGAGATTCCGCGGGTTTGGGGTTTGTTCACTATAAAGCTCACATTTATTTACTATAAGTCCATAGTCTGTAGTCGATCTTGAAATTTGAATATCAATGCCTTTACCATTGAGCCTCCTTCATTCGTTCTGGTTCAAAATACTTCATCTGAGTTTAAAGTTTAAAAAAGAGAAAAATTGAAAAACAGGATAACTAAGTGAGTAAATGGGTTTCCTTTCCGTTATTCCCAAGCATATCGTTTAGAATATAAAAAATTACAATGAAACATAACTTAAAAGTCAGTCTGAAGCCACCTAGGAATTTGGAAAGGTCCCTGGGCCAATACAAAAGCTATTTGGTTGATAAAAACGCTTTAAGTGGCATTTATTAGATATCGTGCTCATGCTAGGATACTTATATCGGTATGACTGAAAGGAGTATTAATACTAGATTGAAAGAACATTTAAGGAAATCACGAAAAGATAAAGAAACTATTTCTGAGTTGTCTAAACATGTACAAAATATTCAACATGAAGTGCAGGATATCAAGGTTTTACACCGCGCTATATTAACAATTGAAAAGAATTTTCTGAGCTTAGTATTTCATTGCGACAAAAATCCAAAGTTCAATATGACAAAAGGGGATTTAAACAAGAAATGAGATACTATTATTGCCAATTTCGTAAACAAAAATTGAACAGTTTATTCTTGTAACATACACCCTTATTACTCCGAGTTTTCTGCTTAATACAAACTTCGTTGTAAGTACATAACAGAAAAGTTCACAAAAATAACCATTTATAATATTAAAAATTTCATATTTTGTAGTACTGCGGAATTTCCTTATACGAGTTTTGTTCATTTATGGAAATCTACAAAGTAAAGAATCACTTATACGTGTGGAAATTGATTTGTAACAATGAACTTCGCGTGGACTCCATAATGGTTGTGCAAAAGAGGCTTAAAACCACATCAAAAGCTGTATCAAGGAGATAGTAACACTGGCATATATCTGTAAAATGAAGATATTTAGTTTAAAATAGGGATTTTGTTTAGGTGCACTTTACATATAATATAATTTTAAGCGAGGAGGAATAGTTTTGTAAAGCTCCCATATAATATTGAGTTTCATTTTATTTTATTTCATTAATACGTTACTACGTCAATGTACGCTATTTCGTGTAGAAATTAAAATGTCCACTGATACTGAAGCTATAGACATGTGAGGAGCTTACTGTATAACGTGTATTAAGTCTCCATGATCCTTGATAATTATATTCGTTTATGTATCCGAAATTTTAAAATATATTTAATTGAGTACTATTTTATCTTGAAATATGTATTCCATACGCTTTACCAGTCAATATAATTCATTCAGTTAATTGTCATTCGTTTTTAGATAGTAGCTCTATTTGAAGAGTTAGTGCAAAATCTTAAAAATAATGTCATATTCTTCAAAATTATTATGTCTGAATATTTTTTCAGCATGGCAGGAGAAATGTCTGAATCTACAGGCTGTTCATGAAAAGAAAAACCTGGTTTATTCCCTTCCTACAAGTGGAGGAAAGACGTTAGTCGCTGAAATCCTTATTCTGAAAGAGTTGTTATGTGAACATAAAAATGCAATGTTTGTATTGCCGTACGTGGCACTTGTCCAAGAAAAGGTAAGTTAATTAGTAACACTTCTATTTAAATATATATATATACACAGTGAAACCTCTCTAAAGCGGACAGCCGTGGGGAATCAAAAATTGTCCGCTATAGACAGGTGTCCGCCTTAAAGAGGTTTCAATATTTTCTTACGTAAATTAATAAATAGGGTAATATGCAATTAGAATTTTTTTCGCATGAAACATGTATTCACGAATATTACAAAATGTTACTGTACCAGCATCCTTCGCCATCCAATACTTTATGTTCTAGGCACAACATGCAAATAATATGTTGTAGTTCTCTGCACTTTACATTTATCACTACTTAGTAGGTTTTCAGTATGTTGTTTTAATTTGTAGGTTAATTGCACTCCATTAGTGTCTTTTTTGAGACAATATGCGTACCGGCAGGCAAAAAATAACGAAAATTTCTTCCGCTTGGTTAGAGATTCCAGCGGGACAGTAGAATAATGTGTCATCCCAAAAGGCGGGCATCTGCCAATTACTTTTGTATCTAAAACAGCTTGGGTGGGAGTGGGATGCAAGCAAAAAACATGAGAGTGTTGTTAAATAAAGAAGCTTCATCTGGGTTACTGAGCAGACAATGGAGGAGGCAAAATGTTGTCGCAATACTTCCTTGGTGATACATGTATGAATTACTAAAGATGTATTTTTACAGTACTTTTCAGCTTGTTTCTAGAGAAAGTGTCCGTAGTACGGAGATAAATAATACCTATAAAACACAGAAAAGACTGTCCGTGTCCGTACTAGAGAGTGTCTGCTTTAGAGAGGTTTGCCAATATGTTTTTTCCTATTGCAGTGTTTGGAGATTACAAAATATGTCCGTTACGGGAGGTGTCCGCTTTATAGAGGTGTCTGTTAGTAGAGGTTTCACTGTATATATATATATATATATATATATATATATATATATATATATATATATTTAAAAGTTTAAACTAATAGTGATTTGTAAGGTAAAGTTGGAAAATTAAAGTTTTGATTTACATCTTCATTGTTTTTGGTCTTACAGTTGATTTTTATTTAAATTTTTGCTTTCGGCATTATCAATATTATCGTTCTTTCCTTTCTCCACCCTTTTTATTTCCGGTTCCGTTCCTTCTCATTTCTTATCTATCAGTTACAAGACTGTTACATAGAGAAGATAACATACGAATCTATTGCTGTTATTTTTCAAGTCACTCCCCATATACACGTACACACTTGTCCCATCAGTGTTCGAGTGCCCGTCTCCCTGCGGCATAGAATTCTTTGGAATGATCTTTCAGCCATTTCAGCACACACGTTTTGATTTGGTCGTCACTGTGGTGGAATTTTTGTCCTCCCATGTGCTCCTTCAGGGGACCGAAAAGATGGAAGTCGCAAGGCGATAGACCAAGGTTGTACGAGGATGGTCTGGGATCTCTCAACCAAGTTTGGTGATAGCTGTGACCGTTATCGTGGCCGTATGAGGACGTGCATTGTCATGCAGGATAATGCCATCCTTTACCGTCTGTGACCGTTTTCTTCTTAAAGTAGTAATAGTAATATTTTAGCGGTTTTTAAAATTATTTCCTCCATTTTAGCGCTTTTAAAATTATTTTCTGGTTTTTACAAATCGGTTAAGTTTTCTGTTAAAGTTTACTATTTTTACACTTTTTCGTTACCCCACTAGTTTAGGTACGTATGGTCGGCCTACGAAATATGGGTGAACAATATATTTTTTTTCTTCAACTCGTTCTAAACATTACGGAATTATATGTGAACATAGCTATACTCAGTTACTGTATTAACACTACCATCCAGTGAGTTTATTGGTCCAGCTCGCAAGATTTAACATCAGATCCGAATTAAATTTCCACCGAATTACTGCGTAGGCAGGGGTAAAAGTGAGGGGGGACGCGGGAGGAGGTCGTTCCCCCACTTTCAAAAATATCTGTGGGTTCACTCCCTTCCTAAAAAATTACAATGGGTAAAGATAGGCGCGCTGAACGGCTTGAAGTCATCCGTCCCTCTATCTTTTCAGATCCACTTTTATCTCTGCATATAGGTAAATTCTTTCAAAAAAAGAAGCACCAGCTGCACCCATTGAGATGTTCCATATTCTAGCTCCAGAGGCTATCATTAGATCGTAATGAAATTTACGCGAGACCACGTGGAAAGTACGTTCTTTCAAACAAAACAAAACAAAACAAAAAAAAAATCATCAAAGTTAGTGCACCTATGTGAAAGTTATGATTGAATATACCCACAACATATATGTGTAGATATACACAGGGTGTCTCAAAAGTCCCCTGACATAGGGTAACTCTGTTATTAGCAGGGTTACAACAAAATGTAAAAGGAAAAAACATCTTCAAATATGATGTTTTCAATCTAAAGTGAAGGAATTTTTTAAATCGGACGAACTTTTTGGGCTGTATACTCTTTATGCGCCCAATGTTAAATGAAAATGCAATGTTGCCATTTACCTGGACCCACAACATACGTGAATAGAGTTACTATTTGAAATGGGGCCTGGCCATTGACATGTTAACGTAAAAGACGGTAACTTCATTCACTTATGTTGTGGGTCCAGGTAAATGGCAACGTTGCATTTTCATTTAACATTGGTCGCATAAAGAGTGTACAGCCTAAATGGCTCGTCCGATTTAAAATATTCCTTCACTTTAGATTGAAAACATCATATTTAGGGACAGTTTCCCCTCTTGCATTTTGTTGTAACTCTGATAATAAGTTGCCCTATGTCAGGGGACTTTTGAGACACCCTGTATAAATTAGTCGAATCGAGACGTCCTCCGTGTTTGAATTCGGTTAAATCTAAATGTTTAAATTTCGTAATCATTTGCTACCAGAAGATGAAACTTTGAAATATTGGAGATGATTACTCATAATATCTATCTTCAGGAAACATGGAGGTTAGAATTATAAATATAAACAAGTGTTCTTTACGTTCTTTAAGTACTTATATAACTCTGTACTTCAGTATTATAAGTTAATGCAGTAGAAATATTCCACATACGAAGAAAAGTAGTGTTTTCTCATTCTTACTGTGTCGTGAACTTTGCTACTTCGGGAAAAGTTCTGCACTACCAAACATTTTGAGAAATAATACTTGGCTGAGCAGATTACTTCCATAACTGATAGCCAAATATTGCTCATGATACACTTATTATTATTATTATTGGGAAGTTGTGTTTTTGTTTTCTTTGTTCTAACAGCGCTTTGATAGCAAATATTAAATATAATTCTTTCAATTTTCAGGTGCGTTCTTTCTCTCCATTTGCTTTGGAATTGAACTTCCTAATAGAGGAATATGCAAGTAGCAAAGGCGTTCTTCCTCCTCGTAAACGCAGGCGAAAGAGGTCATTGTATATTGCGACTATTGAAAAGGCCCTTGGACTAGTGAATAACCTGATAGAACTTGGACGATTAGGAGAGATTGGACTAGTTGTTGTGGATGAACTTCACACAATAGGAGACCAGAGTGGAAGGGGAGCTGTACTTGAAGGTTTTCTTAGCAAAATTCTGTATTCCAAAGGTACGCTAAGGCATTTACGTGTAGAGAATTGTACTTATACGAGTGGTATAGAGGAATTCTGGAAGTAACATGATTGTCACTCACTTTTCTTGTTTAAAATAATTATGGAAGTTAGGGGAAAATTGGATCACTTTTATTAAAGACGTTTTATTTTCAACTGAAATATGAATTTATTAATATTGAACTTATATCCATAAAAGCAAGCAAACCTTCAGCTAGTAGAATATGATGAAATGTATTCTCATTTCAAAAACCTAGACCAGGTATAACTCATTTTAACAAGTGGTGCAGTAATCCCTTTTACTTCCCTATGAGGGGGTAAATCGGATCAGTTATTGGATAACTAGAGTCACATAGTTCTAGAGTCCCACAACGACTTCCACAAATATATTTTTTCTACCAAAGGCATTTACATATCATTCGTGGTAATACTCTTTGTAAGTCTGGCACTGTATCAATCTCCATCCACGATAATATGATATGTTACAAGATTTACATGGTTTTCATTGTCTGCATTTGTACTTGCAGATGTGGGTTTTTATCCTTGTCCTTGGTTCCTCTCTCTTTTCTGTTCGCGTAATGTCAGACAAAGTGAATATACGAGTTTTTGTGGTTTTAACGTCTTTTTCCTCGAAAGTAGGAATCATGCTTCAATTTTTATTCAAGCCATTTCCTGAAGAGTTGGTAGGATAGTTTGGAGAAAGGTAACAAGTTAGAGTGAGAGAAGTGTCAGAATTGTTTCTTATTTCACGTACAAATTTGGCATCTACTGTAGCCAGTGGATTGAATAGGTAGTGGATGTGTGAAATGGATGGCCAGTCACCTGTAATCCTTTTACCCCATCTACTATTGTTATTAAGTCTCAGGGTTTATGAAGACGAAGCCCAATGTTACCGAACATCATGATGACTATGAAGAGATCAATATATTTCGCTGGGTTCGGATCTGAAATCATTCATGGACCTGTTAGACATTTCTATGTTAGTTGCTGGAAACTGTTGATCATAGACTTATACAGTTATAAATAGTATTTAGTTTCTCACAATTTACGTCAAAGATGTTAGGCATTTATGATGAATGCAATAAATTATGATAAATTCAGTGATCTGATTTACCTCGAATAAGTCTTTACAAACATCCTTTAATTGTGTAGTATTTATTTACTTAATGCTAGAATCGTCGTACAGTTTAAGGTGTATGCATAATTCAATGGAACTACGCGATTGAAATTCAAATATATAAAAAATACACTTTAATAAAATTTATTCTACAAGAATGAAAACTTACGTTTTCTGTATTTTTGTGGATCACAAAAGCGGTCTGGAACTGTTGTGGCGCCAAGCAAACAGCGAACTCTGGCAGTGAGTGTTTCTTCTGAGATGTGATAGTACATAACACACAGCGGTAATGCAATAACTTCAATTTTCGTGTCTTCAGGATGGGGTTATTTTTGACCGGCCAAATTTCCCCCTACCTCCCATACTAACCTCCTCTGTATATATTATTGTAAAACAAGTATATACTACCCGAAACTTAAACATGATAAGTCTAATCAACGTTTAAGCTGGGACCTTAAATTCTCTAGTAGTTTGTTTGGAAAATATAGCTTTTTTTCAATATTTTTGAATTATTTTTAGCAATTATTAATATTATTTTTATTATTATTATTATTATTATTATTATTATTATTATTATTATTATTGTACATATTACAAACCGTACACAGTCAGCACATAATCAGTAGTGCAACAGAAATTTCAAGCGCCCTCTTATCGGTCTTTGTCTGATTGGAAAAAGAGATGAAAAATAAAAAAATCAATAGACTTAAAAAAAAAAAATCTACATATTTTAAATACGCTATACGGATATTTCCTTCGACCCTAGGACTTGTGGATATAGACGAAACCACTTTTAATGCTTCCCGGGTTCCGGCACCATTAATAGAGATAGTTTTGCATGATAATGTTTTCCAGGGAAGAACACCTTTCTCGAGCACCGTTGAAAAGGCCGCGGTGGCTCAGTGGTAGAGCGTTCACCTCTAGTGCTTGGGGTCCCTGGTTCGATCGCAGCTCGCGCCAAGTGAACTTTGTGGTAGACAAACATCGTGTGCGTGGGTTTTCTCGGGGTTCTCCCGTTTCCTCACTTTCTTCATACCACCATTTCATTGATTATATCATCATCACCCTCTCCTTTAGCCTAACCGGAATAACCGTGGGACATAAAACTTAAGATTTCATTTCATTTAATCTCGAGCACCGTTTAAATCACATTTAAAAATAATGTGGTCTATGTAAATTTGCTGTTATTAATAATCGTTTTGCGTACTTGCAGATTTTTATTTGTTTGTTTGCTTGTTGACACAGCCTCTACGATTTAAATTAGTTCTCCTTCATATTATTGGTTCTACAGACACTGGATACCGTAATGTTAAAATAAAAATGAAATGAAATCTTTGAGTTTTACGTCCCACGGCTATGCCGGTTAGGCTAAAGGAGACGGCGTAATGTTAAAATAGTGTTTACGTGTGCAAAGATAGTCTTAATTTACAAGTAGTAGGCACGCCACTGTGCATCATTCTTAAAATTATGTATAAGTTAAATGATAAATTAAATGAAAAAATAAATTTCATGTATACATTACGTAAATAAACATATAAATAATCTATTCTAATATAATTAAAACCATCAATTGCATCACATTGGCAAGGAACGACATAACTTTCACTGCCATAGAAATGAGTAATTCTTGATTTTTTCCAAAACTACGCTTCAGAATTCACCCTCAAGCGTGACATTTCTTCAGTACTATGTTATTTATCAATTGATATATATATCTTACCTTTGGACAGCGTTATACATAAAGAAAACGTAAAGTTTATAAGTTAATCATAATTTTGTTCTTTGTCTCTTTAGCCATGTTGCTAGTATTGTATTGAAAAGCTTGATAAGGATATATTTCATACTTCACTGTCAGTTTATCTTAATAAGTGGCGTTAGTATCAATTTTTAGATTTTATTTTTTCAAAAACCACACATAGGCTTTCATACTGACACATGTATCATTTTCTTCAGTTCAATGATACGAGGATTAATCAGAAAGTAAGGTTACAAAGCCTGCAGTGAAACGTGTATATATTATTTCATACAACCAATACAGCCAACAGATAGTACATACATTAGGTTATTTTTCGACATAATATCCATATTGGTTGAGGTACTTATCGTATCATGGGATGAGTTTGAAGATCACCTTCTGATAAAAATTATGTCCTTGTGTGTTTAGTCACGTTGTCGCGAAATGTTTCACCTCCTCGTCTGAAGCGAAGCAACGACCTCCAAGGTGCTCCTTCAAGTGCGGGAACAGGTGAAAGTCGCTTGGAGCGAAGTTCGTAACGTGATCTTCCTGTTGTCTTGAATCAGCTTCTATACGCGAGCTGTATTCAAATCTGTTGATGCCGTGCTGAGTCGGTCACTGCGCTCGTCGTCGGTGACGTTTTGTCTACCAGCCGTAAACTTTCGTCACCATTCTGCGACATGCTAACGAGGTATTACAGTCTCTCCGTAAACCTTTACCAGCTGCCGGTGAATTTCAGCCGCACTTACACGTTTCGCCCACAGAAATTGAATAACTAAGCGGACTTCTTCTCGCGACCAGTTTCCTAAACGAGTCGCTATTTGTATTTACCTACAACTAATGCCGTAGGTGGCGGGTGACTGAAACTCTACACAGTTGCAAACTTCATGTATTAAAATTACCGCACACTCCTTATTCCTCTATAACAGTCGAAACTCCAGAAGTAGCGGTCTTGTAACCTTAGTTTCTGATTCTCCCTCGTATCTAACGATTAGCATGTGTTGCATCTTTGAACATTTTTTCTTTTCGTTAAAACCTCATAGTGTTGTAGAGTTCATTTAGTTTTAAAATTTTTTATGTATTGCAGAAAGTATTCAGATTATTGGAATGAGTGCAACAATAGGAAATTTAGATGAAATAAGCACATTTTTGAGAGCTGATATATTTGAGTGTAATTTCCGACCAGTGGAGCTAAAGGAGTATATCAAAATTGAGGATAACATTTTTAGTGTAAATACTGAGGCTAAGTGTGATAATGATTTGCTGGATTTCTCGAGAAAACTTATGCCGAATGTAAGTATTATATATATATATATATATATATATATATATATATATATATATATATATATATATATATATATATATATATTACTATGATTTTGTTTATTGTTTACTTTTAATATCTTTTATATTGTAAATGTCACCGCATTTGTACTAGTTCTGTGATAGTTATTACATTGATATAGAGAATTTCTGTGACTGTTCACTCTGTGGTACCGAAGAATTAAATTCGATTTCTTGCCATAATTCGTGTGATTTGGATATCATTAAGCTCTAGGCTTACATCTCAATATAGCCTTCATGCTAAAATAGGATGTAACACTCGAAAAGAAGGAACTGATTTCACTAATTCCAAATTAAATTGCTAAATTAAAGTTCTGTTATCAACCAAATACCTTTCTTTACATCATATGAAGGGTCATGATTAGTCACTCTGCTGTTAGTGGAAATAAAATCAAATGAAGTGTCTAATGTAACGTCCCACAATTTGCACTAAGGTTAAAGTGATGATGATACTAAATAAAATGGTGGAATAGGAAAAAAAAAAAAAAAAGAGAGAGAGAGAGAGAGAGAGAAAAGTGGACAATCCCGAGAAAACCCACCCACACGGTGTTTACAGAGTTCACATGACATGAGCTAGCTGTTAGTTGAGTAACGTAGGTCAGCACTTCTGTTTTCCTTCATTGCTGTTTCTTACAAGATGCATGCAAAAAATAGATATTTTTAAAAACAGAAAACTGGTAGAAGAAATTTATTGTAACTGGTATATAAATATATACTTTGGTTGTTTTTCGACGTAGTCACCATGAACCTCCAGACATTTCTAATAGTGTAGTACAAGGCGTTTAACAAGATGCCCGAATCGCTATATTCTTGAGTAAAATATGTTTAAAAACAAAGGGGGGAATGTTGTTGAGGGAATTAGTTTTTGTTGTCTTGAGCAGGAAGTGGTTTCAAATTGCATACATGCTTGTAAAATAACGTAGAAGATGCAATTATCATTATGATTGGGTTTTGAGTGGCATTGTATAGTAGATGTTACTTGGAATAAGTCACTAGCTGTATGTCTTTATAGATCTATGTGTCAAAAATAGTGTTCACTATCTATTACATTGTGTTTTAATTGCTGTAGCGTTCTCAATTTATGAAGATGTGGAATCTCTCTTATGTAGCTTATTATACCCTGTTGTTTGGCATAGCTGTTGCCAGTACAGAACGTGAGTTATGTTGCCATTGCTACTTATTATTATGCAACACTAACATTGGTGATATGGTTTATCTGGAGATATGATATGATCAGATTATACAACTACGTCGAAACATTACACACAATTTACAGTGTAGCGCAATGCATGAAATGTAACGCAGTTGACAACAGATGCCGAAAATATCCTTCATTTACATCCGATAACTCTAATTCAGTGTAGACTTTTGGAGGCTCGCTGACTCAGTAGTAATTCTCATTTCTGTTGTGAAGCGTCTCTCGCTTGATCTCAAACCTGTTTGAAATTATGATGTACAATATCTCTCTGTGTATTATCTTCGGGGTTCTTTCATTTTTTCTACTCTCTTCGTTCCATTTATTCCTCTCATCGTTTACTTGGGCGTATCGTTTGTCTTCTTTTAATCTGTAGGACATAACAATGGCACGCTTAATTTTTAGATTTAATCTTTTAAGACACGAACTTATTAGTAATTATTATTGGGCGTACATGTAGGGCGGATGTGTGTGATATGAATCGGACATTGAGCTTGGAGTATACGTCTTATATAGTCTTGTTCTTAAACTTCAAACAAGTAATCGAATTTGGTGCATCATACAGGGTGCGGCAGAACCGACTAAGCAGTTTCTATTGATTACCGCTAGAGCTGTGGTGGGGGTAGGCAGTTGCACGTGGTCTGCCTTTGTTCAGTCGTTGACCCCATTTCAGTAGCTAATATGGTCTGGACCGGTGCACATCGTGGTTTTTCCGTTCGCGCTTATTATGAAAACAACAGATCTGTGATCGCTACACAACGATCTTTGAAGAGTGAAGTCGAGTGGCCTGCGCGGTCACCAGATTTAGACATTGGTGACTACTTTCTTTGGGGATATCTGAAGGAAAAGGTTTTCAAAAGCCGCCCTCACACCCTACCAGAGTTAAAACAGCGGATTATTGACGAAGTGAATGCTATACCCCGCGATATGTGTGCAAGAGCTGCTCGAAACTTCAGGGATCGTCTACAACAATGTATTGATATTAACGGCCGCCATCTTGAGGATATTATTTTCAAAACTAAATGAATGTAAAATGGTATATTGTACTAATTTAGAAAATGAAAACATTTTTTCTCTCTCTCTCTATATATATATATATCCAGATTTACTTTTTATTGCTCCTTAAAACTGCTTAGTTGGTTCTGCCGCACCCTGTATTATCAAAGACCCTTTGCAATATACTGTCATTAGTAGTCAGAATTGCTTAATAGTAGTGCCTTTTAAGTGTTCCGATAAATAAGTTGATTTCTGTAAGGACAGCATGAGAAATTACTTAATGAAACACTATGTACAGGATTAGCATAAATGATTCATTCATTTTAAAAAGGTTATATTTTCAAAAGTATTACGCGTACACACATGAAAGATGTATGAAAAGAACCACAAACGCACCAAGTTTATACACCATCCACAAATGTCTACTACCAATATGTGGACCTTTGGTGTGACGACACACATCCAGACAATACTCGACGTCTTTTTTTCTTGCTTTCCTTCCATTTTCGAGAGGTACTAACTTCGTACTGCCACACCCGATCTGAAAGATAATGGACTCATGCTGCCACACAATACAAAATATCTTTCATGTGTGTACAACACTGATCTTAATACCTTAGAGTGAGTTCGTGTTTATGATTCGGCTTATTTATCTTGATAATAATACTCATAATACACTCATGGAATGCCTGTTACTAACATGAAATATTTATATAAAATATGGTTGTGTGTTTGTTTATTATAAGTGTTTCTTTCATTCTATGCAGTACACGCGTGAAATGTTAGCCGTGGACCAAGATTGTCTTGGAGCTCTTGTAACGGAAGTGGTTCCTAAACATTCTTGTCTTGTATTTTGTGCTACGAAGAAGAACTGTGAAAATGTCGCCATACTCATATGTAAAATGATGCCAAGGTATGAGATTTCATATTTTCTTATGTAAAAATAAATTCAACAAAAATCTTTGTTTAATGTGTCCCATTTGAATCAGAGGCAACTCGTGAGGGAAGTCACACTGGTAAAAGTTTAAGTTTTATCGCTTGATGGTAAGGAAATGTAGGTTTGCTAAGGTAATAATCGTTATATACAATTAGTACATTGAAAAAGTTTTTTTTTTTTTTTTTTTTTTTAAGAGAAAAATCATTTTTTTAACCGTGTTACTCTCATCACGAGCCGCCTCTGATTAGAAGAATACATTTTAGAAGCACATTAATTAGAAATTATATTAAACTAGAATAAAAATTATAATCCATTCCAATTAAGCTGATTAGCAATTAAAACAAGCTTGTTTTCTTCCATCCCAGCCTCTACTATTGCAGAAGGGGAAAACAACTCGCTAATCTTGACAAGAAAGAAAGTTTTTAAAATATACTATCGTGTAAAATCTAAATTTTTACTCCGATTCTCTTGAACCTGACGTTGAGAAGGCACTACTGTTTCTTTCTAGTAAAACGATTTCTACACATAACAAACTCAGTGATATAATCTACTAGGCCTTAGTGTTGCGACTTTGAGATTTTAAAAGAAAAAAGAATGTGTTATCCTTGTAGCGTAGCATCTTAGTCGGTGTGGTCACTTTCATTGACTGTACTGGGAGTACTATGCCTCGGATAAAATTCCGAATAATAATTGGTATTCCACATTTTAATATTATGTTTTATCCTTCATAAACTTGATGTATCAGCCTCAATAGATAAATATAGCCACAAGACTGTTTGCATGGAACACTTAATAAGTTCATATTTCTTCCAGGAGGATAAGAGAACATTGTTACTTGAAATATGTATTTGCAAATGTTGCAGTATTTCTTGTTCCGAATTAATGTTCAGTTACAGTCTCTTGTCAAATAGTGTAAACTTTGCTCTAAAATTCTATAATCTTGTTTAGTGTTCCTAATATTCACTGTTTAGTGGTTCTGTTAGTACAGACATTAAGGAAATGTCAATATAAGTGATTGTTTTATGATAGTTGAAATGCCCAGTCTTCGCACAGGAAGAATGTATTTTTGGAAAGTAGTTAAATCCTGTCTTCGTGCTTAGGATACGCATTTCAACGTGTAATAATGAAAACCCTTGAGAGATTCTATTTTGGACATAAATTTTGAACTCCCTTCTTCCTTAGCATCCATTTTTAAATCAAAGTGACATGATAAAAAGCCAGCTTGTTTCAGGTGCTGTGTTTCAAAAGTAATTTCAAGCGGGTCAGCTGTTTTCCAACCTCTAAAATCATGGATTCGACACTAATCTCGGTCATTTTGGACATTTTATTTTTCGTCCTTTCACACATCTAGGGCCAAAGTTGGAGTTCAGCATCGGTACAGTCACTATTCATCTCCGCGACCCCGAAAATTATGGATTTGATACTAATTTAAGCCGCTTTTAATTACACTTCTACCTTGCAACCCTCCTAGGGGTGGTAGGGATCCCTTACCCCTCACAGTATTTTTCTTGATTGTTAAATGTCACATGTGTACGAAGTTTGGTTGAAATTCTCCAGGTGGAACATTTGTACGCTCTTTCCTCCCCCTTAAAATGGTAATTTTCAAAACGTTGCGACACGGGTCCGCTTATTGTAAGTGGAAAATTTATACACTAAAAATATAAAATACTGAAGTCAATACGAATCCAAATATCTTCAACATCTTTAGAATTCGACTTTAGTTAATTAATTTTCGCGCTTCAAGCGTTCTGTTGTCTATTTTATATATGGAAAACAAATACGGATCATACATAGGGGCAAAGAGCACAGCTGTACAGAAGTTTGTTCAGTTTTAATTGCAGGGTGAAACACGAAATGATCATTGCTAAAGTATATTACAGCCATAGAAACTAAATTTGCCATACTATTCCGGTGTTATATACATCAAAATCGTAATAATAAATTAATATGAAATTTAATTAGAAGCTATTAGTTTTTAGATTTCAAAAGAATTACGCATGAGAGAATGGCACAGATTGAATTTTATGGCCACTCTGTGAACGTAAAAGTGGAACTAATCTGAGATGAATAAAATCAAAAGGACTCATTTTTGCTCCTCCAAATTCTTATAGAAAGTCCTAAATATTATATTAAAGTCAAAATTTCGCTGACGATTTTCAGCATTTTAAAGATTTAGGGACAATGTTTTGGTAGGAATAGCAATATGGAAATTGAATGCTGACAGTTGTCGGCAGAAATTTGATGTTTAATATGTGTTTTAGAACGCTCTATAATAATTTGGAGAAGCAAAACGGAGATCGTTGAGTTTTATTTGTAAGTTTGTTCTTCAAGCAGTTCTCATTACAATAGCTATTTTGAGATGTTTGATTTTGGGGATAGGTGAAGATGAAGGTGTTTTCAAATAAGAAATCTATTAATATTTATATATTGAACAAATTCCCATATACAGCATAACTTTTCCATTTTACACAGGGAAATGTTAACAAAAGAAAGAAAAAACAAGACAACAACAACAACATAAAACAGCGTCCAAAAAGAATGTAAAAGTAATAGTATTTCGTCAAAACTCGTTTAATTGATCTTTCAAACACCGGGTAGCTCGAAAAAATGTCCACATCAGTTGATAAAACAGTTTGGCATTCTGTAAAAAAGAGAACTCTGTATAAATGCCAACCTAGGGCGGGCAAGGTGGAATAGGTGGGTATTCCGGGTTATGCGGCAGGAACACGTAAGGATAGTTCCTGAAGTAATCTTTCCGATCTTAAGTTTCCATTAACTATTTTATGAAGAAATTTCAGGTCAGAGATGTTTCTGCTACTCCTGTAGTCTGGATATCAAGATGTCGCAAAAGTTCCTTCTAAGATAATATTCGAAATACGGGATCACGAAACTGGACTATAGAATTAAAGAAATTGAGAATAGAATCAAGTCTGGGGAGATATGTAGGTGCTGCCATGGTCCATATGGGAAAACAGTATTCGATCTTGGGTGCTATTAAAGTTTTATAAAAAGTTGCTAACGATGAAACTATGTGTTGTTCAGTAAATCGGTAAAGAAGCCCCAACATGCATATTGAATTCTTAAGTGTTGAGGAGATGTGGCCAGAGAATGTGATTTTTAGCCCAATATGTACCAGTTGTCCAGAAAGATACCAGTAATAATGAATGGAAAATATTTCGAGGGGAAGACTATAATGTAATGAAACGTCGATATATTTAATGAAATGAATCAAATAGAAATAATTAATTATAAGTGGCGAATAAATGTGCGTACTTGAAATAGATGATTAATAAAATGAATAATAAATAAATTTATGATATGAATTATAAGAATAAACTTAAATGAAATGAAATGAAAGTATATGAACCAGGGATTATGTGTATTGATACTTTGTGAAACTTTCCTCGAACTGATATCTCGACGGTGTAATTTGTACTTCTATCTGTGCGTGTATTTCATCGATGTTACCTAATTATATTTGTTCCATATATGTATTTATATTTAAGAATCTTCATTGCCATTATGTGTTTGACACGTTAAGATTGTGTCTTTTGGTTTGATAAATGCTTGTATTTACCAAAAGTCGGACAAACAAACAAGAAAACGAAACTTCCTTAGAAATTTATGCCAGGGCCAATTACATTGCATTTTTTATGAATAAGATGCTACATTCAAGGAAGGCTTATTCTTGTCTGACACTTTATCACAAATCTTCAATTCATGTTGAACCCAGGAAATTATGATCTTGATCTCTTGGCTAGCTATTGCATTTTCAATTTGAGTTATTTATTTACTTATTAGTTTAACGTACTTACTAGTTGATGGACCAAGGCTAAGGGAAAAAAACGTGGTAATGGCATGGATGATAATAGTGAAATGAAGAAAGTGGGAGGAAATGGGAGAACCTATAGAAAACCCACGCACACAATGTTTGTCTACCACAAAGCTCACTTGGCGGTAACTGGAATCGGGCCACGTACTCCATTCACCGGAAGTGAATGCTCTACCACTGATTTGAGTTAATTGCATCTTAGTAAACAGATAAGTGAACTGCTCTCTTTGACTGTCGAAAATTAAACCCGAAGCAGAGAGGAGGAGACAGACAAGGAATAAATAATGATGTTTACTTTCAACAAGACGGGGTATCCTTTGCTTCGCCTTCCTGATGAGACATTGTCTGGATGAACAATTCGGTTAAAGAAAGTCGCCAAGAACTTATTTCATGGCCCATAAAAGGTCTTCAAATTTAAAGTCTTTCGACTTCTGTTTGTAGAGGTTGTTAAAACAAAAATTTGTGTTGAAAACTTTTAAATGTACCGGGCAGAAAAGGGAATTGTGTAGCTATTCACGAGATTCTAAATGCAGATCCTTGACATACAACGTTGGAATTCTGGAAACGGTTGCAAAAGTGAGGGTCAATGGATCATAGTTGAAGGTCTGGGATCAGATAGCAAGAAATTGTCGTCAAAATTTGAGTTTTAAGAAACGTTTTACAGGTTGTCTCATGTTGATACTACGATCCACTTGGAATCAATGATGCTTTGAAAACTGGCTGGACTTTAAAAGCACTTTATATGGAAGTTCGTATGATTGATTTTTATGCCAAGACCTTTATGTTCCGCAAGTCGTTGTATATAATATATTTCCATGTGTAATTTTCTTAAAATCAAACTATTTTTTTTAATTTTATTTTTTATTTTTATTTTTATTTTTTTATTTTATTTTATTTTTTTTTTTTTTAGATCTATTTTAAGTTACAAGAAAGAAGAGAAGAAAGCTTTATATCGTGCTTTGATTGCAGACAGCTGTGGTGCAATATGTCCTGTTTTGAAAAAGACGCTACCTTTTGGAGTCGCTTATCATCATTCTGGTAAGATATATTTTCTTAACTCTTGTCAAGTGTACTCTTAAATATAATAGTGAATTAAAGCCATCACTATTCCGAGTGATTACAATGACAGTAGGATAAAGATGTAGTTTTTAAATATGGGATGATAAGTGATTGTAATGATGGATTAATTTTGTAACCAGTACTGATCTTAAAAGTTAGGTATTAAGCAGCATGTGTGTGTAGATTCAGGAGCAATACAGCTATTCCGGTGTAATTAGGATATAACTTCGGTATGACATATCTCAGAACGAGCTCTGGACGTAAAGGAAGAGTAGTGTTTGTGCTTCATAGACTGGCAAAAAGCTTTCGACAGGGTCAATTGGACGAAACTCTTACAAATACTTAAGGAAATTGTGGTCAACTGGAGAGACCGACTGCTCATTCGCAACCTGTACATAGAACAATGAGTCAAGATGTGCTTGAATGAAGAAGAAACCAATAGTCTGGAGATTGGAAGTGAAGCCAGACAAGAATGTAGTATGTCGCCCCAATTATTCAACATTTACAGTGAATGGTTGATGAAGGAAGCATTTACGAGAATTGGGGATCTCAAGATTGGAGGGCAGATCATTAACAAGATCAGGTATGCAGATGATACGATTATTATAGCTAAAACTGAAGAAGGACTACAGGAGATGATTGACAAAATAGCTGACACTGGGAAACTACATGGAATGGAAATCAACATCGAAAAATCGAAAGTCATAAGAATATCCCGTGGAAATGCGCCCTTACAGGTCAGGGTAGAACAAAGGGTACTTGAAGAGGTTGACCATTTCAAATATCTGGGAAGTATTTTGACGAAAGACGCGTACTGCACCAAAGAGATCAGGTCGAGAATTGCCATAGCCAAAGAAGCATTTAACAAAAAAAGGTCACTCTTAACTAGCAGCCTTAATATTGGACTAAGGAAGAAATTGGTCAAGTGCTATGTATGGAGATCGGACTTTATGATTCAGAGACTTGGACATCACGGAAGTTAGAGAAGAAATATTTAGAGAGTTTAGAAATGTGGTGTTGGAAGAAGATGGAGAAGATAAAATGGACAGAAAGAGTAACAAAGGAAGACGTTTTAAAACGGATAGAAGAAAAGAGGACGCTTCTAGGCACCGTCCTTCGTAGAAAAGCCAGTTGGATTCACACATCTTGCAAAGAAATTGTTTTCTTCATACCACCATACCACCGTAGAAGGAAACATGGAAGGAAAATGAGGAATAGGAAGAAGAAGAATACAAGTGATCAATGATTTGAAAAATAGAACAAAATATTGGGAATTAAAAGAGGAAACTGAAAATCGAGAAACATGGAAGAAACATTTCCAGGTCCAAATGGAAAATTAAGAAGAAAAGAAGTAAGAAAAAGGAAGAAAAAAAAACCTCACTAGTCCCAGGACTTACCAAAAGGCAGAATACTTATAATAATAATAATAATAATAATAATAATAATAATAATAATAATAATAATAATAATAATAATAATAATAATAATCTAACCTTAGTTACCATCAACTTTTTGTAAGTATTTAATTTTAAAAAAGTCCTTACAATGTGGTATTTTCCTCCGAAAAAAGAACGAAGAAAGCCGATAACACTAAAGAATGTTCATATGATGATGTTTCTTTCTGTTCCTCATTTATTTGTTTCGATGCTGTTAAGTGACATTTTAAGAGCCAAGAGTGGCCCTTTCGACATAGCGTAGTGTTCAGAAAAATTCTATTCTTAATATTAGTTGCTGCAATCGTATCACTAAAAATCACGTGCTGTACAAAAATATTTTTGATGTAACTTTCTTGTCTAAATATAATTAAATGATTTTTTGTATTATATAGACGAATATGTTATCTGTAATACGTGAAAAGCACTCAGGTTTATGACATGCTTGTACATTAGCGTAGAAACACTATTTTCAGCCAAGCGAGAGCGTTCAACTCTGGTGCGTAGGGTCCCTGGTTCGATCCCAGCTCTCACCAATTGGACTTTGTGGAGAATAAACACCATGTCCGTGGTTTTTCTCGGGGTTTTCCCGTTTCCTCCCATTTATTCATTCCATCATAGCATTCATTTCTCATCATCACTGTCTCCTTTAGCCTAGACGGCACGACTGTGGAACGTAAAATCGAAAGATTTCATTTCAACAAACATTTTACTTTTATTTTAATCTTAATACCGAGACGTAATTATACGAAGAAATACGTGATATTCAACTTATTGCAATATTCATTAATACAAGAGGGGAAAAAAGGAGGGGGAAGAAAAAAACAAGAACTCTTTTTAGCTGAGTAAGGTATAACGAGATCCTTATGGTGCTGTTGTATTGTCACAACTGCCATTCTTGCCTAGCCAGGTAACCCACGAAAACATGCGATTTCTAGAGTCGGAATTCCGAACTGCTAGCAACTGTGCAATCCACCAATCTTCAAGGTCATTCTTTCATTAAAAAAAAAAAAAAAAGAAAGAAAAAACTATTAACATGAAACAAAATTAGCATTAATGATTGAACTTGCACCTTGACATCTATGAATAATGTTCCTTGCTAATACATTTTAAGAATCATTGATCCATTAACCCATTGGAATCATATGACAAGCTGGTATACCTGGTAAAATGACCAATTAAAACTATTAAAATCAAGATGTTTGTTAGCTTATTTTTAAAAGTGTTTTCTTGAAAATGTTAATGCAGCGAAAACTTTCCGGGGACATTTAATTGTGATTTCTTTGCTTACAGCAGGACTCTGACTCCAATGGGTTAAAAAGATAGATTTCGTATTTCGAAGCGCAATTTAGTGCTCTTTTTTTCTAGTTGAAATTAGTTGGCTATTTTATATATTTCCTTTGGTAATTACGTTATTATTCATTTCGTTGTGATTTTTATTAGGTCTGACCGCTGACGAAAGGAAATTCCTCGAAGAAGCTTATTTGACAGGAGTTTTGTGTTGTATCTGTTGTACTTCAACATTAGCAGCTGGAGTTAATCTTCCTGCCAAAAGAGTGAGTTTCAGCAGGAAATTCTAACATTATCCTTGTATGTCTAGTATCTAGTTATTTACGGAAACACTTGAAGATAACTCGCATAACTCTGAAGATTTTTGTGTAAAATAAATTAAGAAGTTCTGTTTGAATTTGATTTAAAGTAGTGATAACTGTAAGAGTATTTGCACACGTCCCCGGCAATGCCGGATCCGGCACCGACAATGCCGGAACCGGAACCGGGGCTGCTTTGCACACGCAGCCGGCAAAACCGGAGCCGGATCCGGCAATGTCGGTGCCGGCGCTGCTTTTCACACATATCCCGGTAATGCCGGTGCCGAAAGGTAGTTTGAGTTTGAACGTGAAGGAGAGAACATGAGTCCGTTTTATACATTATATGAAAAGCTGCGTACATATGATTCGAAATTTTTTTATTAATTACTTTCGCATGTCTAAACAAACGTTCGATTTCTTAGTACAACGAATTAGTAATCATATTCAGCGCTGTTCAGATTTTTTTTTTTTCAAGAGCCGTGTAATATTACAGACTGACTTGAATAAATGGAAGGGTCGTTCAATATCTGAGAAATAGCTCAATGCAAAGAACAAGGTTAATTGTATTACGTCAATCAAGTGACGTAGGAGCATTAGCGTCTAAATCCCCAAATATCTTTTCTTTAGTACACAAAGGTATATTTGCTCTTTGTGTGTGTGGATGTGTGCGCACGAGGTATATGGCCTTCTTTTGGTTTCTTTCTCTTTTTTTCACTTTTGTTGCCATAATTTTAACATCTATTTAAATTTCTCAAAATTGAAACAAGCTGAGATCAAGCTATTTAAAATAATAATAATAATAATAATAATAATAATAATAATAATAATAATAATAATAATAATAATAATAATAATAATAAGCTCTACAAAGGCAACATTGCGGCTGCCTATTCACTCAGTATACAATCGTTCTATGGAACAAATACCAGACAAGACAGAGTACATATTTTTATTACGATCTATAAGGTAAAACAGTATGCAACCACAAGAATAGAAATTTTCTTGTTCTGTTTGTGCATTTTCTGTTCTTTCTGTAGCTGTGTTGTAGTTTTTATATACTTTAATTTTATTTACAACCTTTGTTATGCTTGAAAATGCCTACTTCTACGATTATGATGGATATTTATACCGTACATACTGGGTTGCATAATTAACAGGATAAGCACTGGACAACTATCCTAGATTCATAATTTCTTCGTATTTTGTTCATTTCCGCCAAGTTGATTTTTTAAACATTATGACTTCATATATGCTAAGACATATTCTCTATCAAAACGAATCCAACGACCCCTTTGTTTAAATCGTTTAAGTAAGTTTCAGCTGTAGAAGATAACAAATTAATATACATACATACATGTGTGAAACTCACTTTACGCGTTGCCGTAGTTGGATAATTCAAACAAGATCCGAATTTCCCTTGCTGAGAATTTATGTAAATAGCAAGCCACTATATCTGTGGTACCTCACAGCCATTTTTATTATTTCATTCTTCATTATATATTCATATGATGTGAAAAAAAGAAAATAACAAAAAACCTGAAGTAAACAAAAAATCCAAATACAGGAAAAGAAACAAGAATACACAACGCCTTGCCACTCATTCACTGTAGCTAGATTGAAGAAACCTATCAACAAGCCGGCTCCGTCTTTGCCGGCTGCGTGTGCATCTACGCATAATAAAACATTGCCGCCGACAAAACCGGAGTCGGAGCCGGCACCGACATGTCGGCGGCTAGTCCGGCTGCATTTGCCGGAGCCGGAAGTTCCACCGGCTTTTTTGCCGGGTCGGAAAGCGTGTGCCAGCTACCATTTGATTACATTGCCGCCGACTCCATCGCCGGCATTGTCGGGGACGTGTGCAAACGCTGTAACACTTAACGATACGAGCTGATAGGCCCCTAGTTCATCGAAATCGTACAATATTTATTATGATTATACTACTACTACTACTACTACTACTACTACTACTACTACTACTACTACTACTACTACTACTACTACTACTACTACTACTACTACTACTACTACTACTACTACTACTACTACTACTACTACTACTACTACTACTACTACTACTACTACTACTACTACTACTACTACTACTACTACTACTACTACTACTACTACTACTACTACTACTACTACTACTACTACTACTACTACTACTACTACTACTACTACTACTACTACTACTACTACTACTACTACTACTACTACTACTACTACTACTACTACTACTACTACTTCTTCTTCTTCTTCTTCTTCTTCTTATTATTATTATTATTATTATTATTATTATTATTATTATTATTATTATTATTATTATTATTATTATTATTATTATTATTATTATTATTATTATTATTTAACCTTGCATTAACAGTCCATCTATCCGACATGCTATTAAATATAAATCTACAAATATATGGCGAATCAACAAATATAATAGTTTTAGCATTAACTATTATAGTCTATCCGTAGTCTATCGGTCACGAAAGTCATGAAAAAGTCACGAAATCAGAATACGGTCATGAAAGTCAAGAAATTTAGCTCTTGGGTCACGGATTTTTTTATCTGTACAGATATAAGCACAGACTGGAAAATTTTGTTCTATAAAATATCAAAATTCACCACTAAAAATGTCTTTATGATGGGCTTTAGACGCTACTGAATCGCAAGCAAAGTATTCTTCTATCACATGCATGAAAATTCGGCCTAATTTGCATCCAAATTCGCTCTTGAGAATGTTAGGAAATTTTATGATTTGGTAAAGAAAAGGTCACGAAATTTCATTTTGGAATTTTAGTAGACACCCTGATTAACTATTGGAGCTTGAATAGTTGGTTTATCTCCGACTAGATCAAAGTTTCTTATTGTAAATAACCAAAATGTATAGTTAGTTGGCGCCATATGATGAAAGTGCCAAAATATTCCAAGTTCGCATTGCTATAAAAGTTGTTTTTTTAAGAAAAGACAATGAATAATTGTTTATTTCAATTTGTGTGTTGTTGATGGATATCGAGTCAGGTTAAATTGTAGAAAGAGTAATTTGGTTTATGTGGAAGAGCAGGACCTGCACTGACTGATTAATTTGTATATTGAAAGGTTGTAGAAACGATTTGTACTAGATTAGTACTAATGAACATGTGACATTAAGATTGTATTGTATCTGAACGGTATAGTAGCATTAATCATAATGGTTGTGTCAGTAACGTATTTGCTTAGTTCTAAGGGTAGGATATATATTTATATGAAGTTCTACAAAACTGTGTAACATGACGTAATTAAGAAGTTTAACAAATTGGCAACGAGTCTTAGTAAGGAATTCATGGAAGAAATTACGACGGGTAACAAACCAGTTTTTTAAAGCCACTAGACACAGAAACACACATTGAATGCTGCGAGCAATATTGTTTGGCAAATAATGTGGCAACACATAAAAAATTACTATATTGCTATCACTTATAAGACACTCAGTGTATCAAATATTAAAGGAATTAGCTGCACTAAAGAAATTCCTAGATATAAGTTATAAAACCATTTAAGATCTACTAGTAAAGCATTTTCAACAAACATTTAATTTCAGGATAGAAAGATACAAATGTCATTACGTGAAGCAGTAACAAGATAAATATATCAAGATTATATACTGCAGTTGAGTCGCAGTAGAAAGCGAGTACTGGTCGTGGAAACTGAGATCGGAGCAACAGTCGAATAGTTCTGGCAGCTAACTGGGCTCAAATTTGGAAGACAAGCCAGGGTATCATGAGTTCAATTCGTGCAGTTTCGTTTATTTTGTTTTCCGCTGTCCTTTTCAGCATCGAGACTATATAAAACCTACACTTAACAGCTTAACGTGGGACCCAAACCCTCCTCCTACCGACTATCGAACCGACGCAAGCCATTTAGCGACGAGGAAGCGCTAATCAGTTTGTGCAGTCAGCAGAGTTTGAGCCAGAACGTATCTGTTACGCGAGAAGTCGGATGGTTGTTTCGTAGAATCGCGTAGCACATTACACATGAATTGTTCACAGTGCGTAATTAGTGTTACAAAGGTGCACACACACATAATCCCCGTTGCGAATGGTTCTGCACATTCGCATCAAACGAGCTGCCATTGCAAATTGCTTGGCAATTACATTATTGATTAGGACTAAAACGCATCTGGAGTGTGAGCTAGAGTCATCTGCAACCGTTTGGTGGACAATGGCTACGATAACAGGTGCTGCTTGCAAGATGCCCCTCATATATAACTATCGTGCAGCCCGTCTCAAGTGGCGAAAGAAGCAATTGAAGCGATGAATGATGTCATTGTATGTACTAACGAGGACCAATTTTGTATCGGCGATAGTGACTGTTGTTTGAGGGTGTGTCATCGACCGAGTGAGAGGCAAATTACTCAAGGTTATGGCAGCGACACACAAGATCAATTTTAGGTATCATGATGTGGAGAGCCATAGCCTACGATAATCATTCGTCTCTGGTTTCGTACAGAGAACATTGACAGTGCAGCGTACATCCAGAACATTATTATATTATTCAAGCTGTCCTGTTACTGTTCCTTCACCATCTGGGAAGTGTGCTCTTTGAACAAGATGATCCCCTACCTCACACCGCTTGTGTTGCCGGACACGCTTTCCAAGGCGTGTATCCCCTCCCCCTTCTTGAACGATCATCAGACGTGTTCACCACTGAGCATATTATGGTTTAGTTCGGTCCCCAGGGTGTCCACATTCTGGAAAGTCAGAGAAGTAAAAATGTCAGGGAAGTAAAAATGTATCAGGGAAAGTCAGGGAAATGACAGATTGATTAGAGAAAGTCAGGGAAAAATCGATTCAGATCCATTGTTCAGTTATTGAATTTATAAAATAGTAAGTGTAATATCGGCATAATGCATATGTTTGTAAATTTACATTCTTTTGGATTAAAGAAAATTGTAAAAAGAAAGAAACAGAAGTGGAGAGAGCACAAGGCCAGTTATGGGGAAGATGAAGAAGGGTTTCTTTCTTTTTTCTTATTTTTAGATTATTAAATGGTCAGGGAAATCTGGAACTTTGGTCATGGAAAGTCAGGAAATTTTTTAGGCCAAATTGTGTGGACACCCTGATCTCTAACCCCGGTGGTAAATCTTGATAACTGCGCCACCAAGTTGAAGTAGTGTGGAACGACAATTTCCAGGATGATTCCCGGCATCTCTGCGACCGCACAGGCTACATTGTAGTTGGAGAGGACAACATACTGATATCTTTTGACACTCTTTACTTGGTGTTCATAGGCGCAAGATATTGTGTATGTGCACAGTGTGTAACCTATAGAATATGTATGAAATTTTCAGGGTATCCACCCAACCGTGAAAACCATGAGTAAACCATGGATTTCGAATACTATGAGAAAAAAGTTGAAATAAGCCATGAATTTCGCCATGAAGCCGTTTAAATTTCTAGAAACTTGGACGTCGTGTAATAACAATCTCTTGACAAAGAAAGATAAGTTAATACTAATTATATAGGAAAGAAAATACTTTAAAAAGAAAATCTAATATTTTTAATGTTTTTCATGTTTGTTGTATGTACAGTTGACATCATAAGGTTGAACGAGGACAAATTTAATTTTCCAATGGAACGTAACAAACCCCGCGCCGCACCTTTGGTCCCGCACTGGACGGTTTTTATTGCCATTGTGCGTTTCCAAATGTGAATTTTAAAAAATGGCCCCTGAAAACCGTAAGAAAGCAGTGAATTCGATTTTTTTTTTTTTTTTTTTTTTTTTTTTTTGACTGAGAACCCTGATTTTATTTTATGTGGGATCATGATATCTGGCTGTTCATTTTTCATTTCCTATTAGTGTAATTTGTAATAGAAACAAGTTAATATTGTATATTTTCAGAAAGTTGCTTTAAGTAATTCTTAATATAGAAAAGCAAAAACATGTCTGTGAGTGAAATGTAAACTTCAAAACATTTAAGATTTACAGATTGCATAAAGATCTAGGGGAAATATATATATATATTCTTAATTCTTATTATATATCGAAGACACCTTACTGTCAGTCACCATAATTCCCAATAGTTCTCGATTAGGCTAGTAGCTGTCGCTAGCTGCACTGCTTATTTTTCCGAACGCCAACAGATGAAGGCTTAAGGCGAACAATTAGTTTAAGTATAAAGTATATATATACGAGAGCAAGTCAAAAATTATCTACATTTTTCATTCTACAACTTATTTACATGAATGTACATGAATTTACTTATACCATGCACATCATTTTTCTACGTAATCTCCCTCCTTATCAATGCACTTGGCCCAACGATCAACGAGCTTACGTATTCCTTCCAAATAAAAGGTTTTCGGTTGGTCGTGAAGCCACTTTTGCATCGCATTTTGCACGTCTAATCTGAGGCAAATCGGCGACCACGCAAAGCATCCTTGATTGGCCCAAACAAGTGAAAGTCAGATGGAGCTAGGTCTGGGCTGTATGGAGGATGTTCCAATAACTCAAATTTCAGCTTGTTGATGGTTTCAATAGTGTGATGAGCCGTGTGCGGCCGTGCATTGTCATGCAACAACAAAACTTTCTTCGACAACAAATCTCGGCGTTTGTTGCGAATTGCCGGCTTCAGGTTGTTTTCCAACATCTCACTATAACTCGCACTGTTGATCGTCTTTCCCTTTCCCATGAACTCTGCCATTATAAGCCCCTGAGTCCCAACACACAGTTAACATAACCTTTACTGCGGATGGCTCAGTCTTGAATTTTTTCTTCGTCGGAAATCCGGGGTGTTTCCACTGCATTCTCTGGCGCTTTGATTCCGGATCATAGTGATGAACCCATGTTTCATCGCCGGTGACTATTCTGCTTCAAAATGCATCACCTTCGTTGTTGAAGCGAGTGAGTAAGCGTTGACAGACCCTAACACGAGTGAGCTTGTGTTCTGCAGTAAGCTTTCTTGGTATCCACCGTGCACAGACTTTATGAAAACCGAGCTCGTCATGAATGATTTGATGGGCAGAGCTATGACTGATATTCAAAGCGGCTGGGACCTCATCGATAGTGATTCGCCTATTCGCCAGAACCATCTCTCGAGCTTGCTGAATGTTGTCATCTGTAGTGGAGGTTGATGACCGTCCTGCTCCCTCTTCATGCGTTACACTTGTTCAACCACTTTTAAACTTCTCGAGCCACAAAAACACAGTTTTACGTGATAGTGCACTTCTCCCATATTGCGATGATAGTCTGCGATGAATATCTCACCCTTTGATACTCTCCGACCAGAGGAATCAGATCACTGCTCGTTGTTCCTCTTTGGTGCAAACTTCTAATGGAGCAGCCACATGATATATCTGCAACAGAAGGAAGAAAAATGGAGAAATTAAGGTCACACTTTCACAGCATTACCACAACAGTATAACAATAAAATATGCGAGGACAGAAGACAGTGTGCAATGTGAGAAAAGTTACGACAAAAGTGTAGATAATTTTTGACTCGCCCTCGTATATATATATATATATATATGTATATATATATATATATATAATATGTAATATCGCTAAGCCTCTATATGAACAATTAGAGAAAGTTTTTTGATGTACCAATGATTATGCACAATAGGTGAATAATTTATATGAGAGATAACTAAAGAACATACAGTAAACTTTTCAAAGGTTAAAGTGCTCTTTCCGTTTTAAACAGAAGATTGTTCAATTTGGATCCGACCGATTTGACAACACCTTCATTAGTTGAGTAGTTGCGCTAGAAACATAAAACGAGTGTCGTTATCATTGTGCTGTCTTAACTTGCAGTTGCCGGAGCGTCCTGTCGGTGCTAGTGAAATGCTACTGAAAGTTATTGTTATTGAGAAGGGCACATCATGGATCTTTTCCACGCAGAATAGTGAAACAGAGTCAAGAAAATGTTTTAGCTATCGGAGTGATCACTGGTAAAGAAATATTGACCAGGCAACCAAAATGGGCCCATGTAGAAATATTTGGCATTAAAAGAAGCTCATTGAGGTTACCAGCGAAAGTGTCTTCTGAAGTCGGAATAATCCATTACTTCAACATGACATGCCCCAGAGATAAAATCCGGCTCAGTTCACTGTCAGCCCTAACCTGCTCTGGTACCACATTGCTAAACATAGGAGAAACTGCTCCAAACTGTAGGAAACACTCGGAGGAAGGAAGGGGAAGGGGTAAAAATAGAACACAATTGTCATAATGGATGATGCCTACATTTATCGGTATCATTCGGACAATTTCGTACCGTTCCGGCAAGGTACGTGCCGAATTCACTGCCAGTGCAGAGAAAATTTCTCCCAGAGTATCTTGATTGTCACCGGATACGGTTACGGAAGGAAGTTTGAGGTACGTATGGTGGACGAACACATGAGGATAAGTGCTGCCTACTTCCATGAATCCATCGTAACTGCAACCTATCTGAAAGACGTGCATACGGAGCTAACAAGAACCAAATGCGGATCTGCATGTGCAAGGTATCCACTCATTCCCTGAGGTGTTATCATGACATTAAGAAGGAAATGCGAATCCGTATTACCGCCTTCATGACATTCTTGACATAACTTCTGATACAAGCCCAATTGATTTCTGCCCATTTGAACTGTGGAAAACGACACCTAAACCCTCGTCCTCACTGCCTATGGAAAACCTGCAGTGAGGAATGAGATGGAATTTCTATGCCTGTACTCCAATGTAATTTGAGCTCCTTCGTGGCTAAGCGGTTAGCATACGCGCTTTTGGCGCAGGAGACCTGGGTTCGATTCCCGGCGGGAGCTCATGTGACTCGGATTCCACGTTAATCAGCAGGTCCCATCTCATATAGCCTCGCTGCTGAAAGGGACGTTAAACTCAAAATCAACAACTCCAACGTAGCTTGTTGCAGTGGAAATTGCGATGTCGACTTGATAGTCCATAATGTTGAGGCATTATACAACACAGCTAGTGGTGACTTTCTACAGGGTAAATACACTGAAAATCGGTCGGATATAAACCAAACAACGTTATGTAATATTGCTAAGTTATTTCGAATTTTTGGATGATTATTTATTTCGTTAATTTCTTCTGTAATGATAATCACTGCGATGCTTTTTCTCTGTTTTTCTTTTCTATTCCCTATTTCTCCCCCTCCGTATTTGAAGAAACGCTTAAAGCAAAGGCCTTATATTGTATTTTTTAAGTATTTTTACTTAAGCAATTCATCATTCATGTATGCGTATATAATGGTTTGTTTTCGCTAATACGATCACATAATACTTTTTTCCTTCTTCAATTTTGAACGTGATCTGTTAGCACCTTGTTTACTGCTCGTGTGTGCATATTGATGTTAATGTAGTAATGGGCTGCCATATTTCAGATTCTGTTCTTTCAATTTTTTTTTTTCTGTTTGCTATTACAGATATTGAATGTCTGTATTTATTTTATTTGTAGTAATCCTCCTTTAAAGGCAGTTTGTACTATAACTTGATCAACATTTCTATTAAGTTTTTCCCATTCTCTGCTGCATATAGGTGATTCTTCGCTCACCGTACATTGGTTGTCAGTTTATGCAATTGCGGTACTACAAACAAATGGTGGGTCGAGCTGGACGAGCTGGATTGGATTCTTGTGGCGAAAGCATCCTTATTTGTAAACGTCACGAAGTTGCAAAGGTAACCAACTCATGGTTCTCTTTTTACGATGCTTTTATAGATTCTATAGAGATTTGGTAACATATTTATTAAATTGTTTTTGCTTATTTTATGCCGAATTTTACACACAAGCCTAAACATATCACAAAACACATATAATAAATACGAGGGCTGATCTATAAAGTAAAGAATGATCTTAATGAATAAAACATAATTACCATTACTAATCCTCCAAATGTTGATGGTCTTTTTCAAAATAATCCACATAACATGCAGTACGTTGAACTTGTCCCAATGATTTTGCCAGTCATCAAAGACATGCTGGAAGCCATTTTTGAACAGATCGTTCAAAATCGCCTCCACAGCTTTCACCACTGCCTCTGAAGATGCGAAATGCCGTCCCTGAAGGTGTTTGTTCAAAGTTGGAAAAAAAATCACAAGGGGCTAGATCAGGCCTATATGGAGGATGAGGTACACACGGAACGTTGATTTTTGTAAGATAATCAACAGAATTTCTGTACTGTTCTTTGCGTGTCACTTCCGTGTTGCCTTATGTGAAACTGAAACTACGTGTGCTTGAATGGCTGCCAAGGTCACATTCCTGACATCATGACCTTCAAACTTGCTCGATCTATTCGCCACTTCTCCCACTACACAGATGTGTTTCGTTTTCTGTGCCTTGCTGCTGTATTAATCTCATAAACACTGATGGCCAGTCTTTATTGATCAGCCTACGTATTAAAACAAAGATGAATTATACGTTTTTGTTACATATAGGCACGCAATCTACAATCATTTTTTACACATATCATGTTGTCACACATACCTATTATGTATCAATTTACATGCTCTTGTAGTTAATTAGTTGCTTTTCTTGTTAGCTTTTCTATTCCGTGTACATCCCACCTGTGTTCAGGTGTAAAATGAATTACAAACAAATACTTGTAAATTATAAACAACATATTTGAACGATGCTGCAAGGCATGATTTCGCACCATAGTTGGCAAGATGTTCCAATTGTACAGTTTACCAAAAAGAATGTTAGAACTTTAAAGTGAGGCAGAATGAAAAAGTATAAATAAAATGATTTTATTTATTTATTATATATTTGTTTATTTACTGACTGACTAATTGATTGTGAACGGCAATCAATGGCATTATGTTTGAAGATAATGCCATTCAAGTGTCCTTTTCTGCTTTGGTGGGTGAAGTGAATTCTGAAGGTCCCATTTTGTTCTGATTTCGCACATATATATTGCGTGGTGAATTCGCAATGATGCATTCATCAGTGTCCACTTTCACTTTCGAATTATTCGTGCTTATTCTCATAGACATGAGACTTGGGATAACACTATAGAAAATAACCCAGGGGGCAGAAATCACATAATCTATATATTAAAATGCTAGGTTTATATGTTCATGGTGAAGAAAAGTTTATGTTTGTGGCCAATTATTTTGACAACGATATCTCGGAAACCACAAGCTCTAGAAAGATGCCGTTTTCACTGTTCGATTGCAAATTTTGTGTAGATTGTTCAGTTCTAAATTTTTTTTATGACCCTTATTTCTTTAGTACATCTTTTAGGGGTGCACTGGAAGTATTGAAATTTGAAAAAAGTAAAGCATCATATCCTACGAGTTATACATTCCAACACCACATATTTGTATACTGGGGCTGTACACCTCTCAGGCGTTTGTTTCATGGCCAAATAATAATGAACAAGCATTTCTCCAGTCTAAATGAATCTTCATTGTTTGGAGTATTTTGCCCAATGAAAACCATATATCACTGACATTATAGTTAATTGTGTGTGTAAGGTATTTGCTTATTACATGCTGCATGCAAGAAGAAAGAAAACTGATCATACATGAATTAGAAACTCCAACCGGAAGTAGGTTCAAATCTTGCAAACGGCGCGAGATATTGAAAAAATGATCGCGAAAATCTCCCCTTTATGATACCCTTTGCCGATTTTTATCAAGACGTCCTTCACTTGTATCTGTAAAGGGACATGTACAGATGTGATGAATGACAAGGAGACTCATGCTTATTGTGAATGATGCGATGTGTAGAGAACGCAGGTTCAGCTAGTATGGATGATCAGTTCACATCACCATTTCTCGATAGAAGGCGTCCGGGGAACTTTTGTGCAACAAGTCTAGAGACTGGTGAGCTGTTTAGCAAGTTGCACCATCTTGTTGAATTGAATATTTGTCCTTTCTAATTTTTCCACAGATTACTGCACACATATGCCACAATTTAATCTCTTCAAATCAGTCATTGTTGGTAGAATATGATTTCAAAGTTCTAACCTTCTTATTGGTAAACCCTTTATAAGACTTGGAAGATCAAGCAAATCTGTGGTGATAGATTTAAACCTAATCATTAACACTTGATGATGTTTCTAAGTTCTGAAAATCAAGAATTATAGATGTTGTACAAGAGTAAAGATTTCTACAAATTAACGTTTTATGAAGACTCAGAAGAGTGAAGGCTACGCCGCAGCTGCAGTTGCAGTCATTGTAGCTTTGCGAAAAACGAGTTATCTGGTCAAACTTGGATTTTAGAGAAGTTGGTAATAACCAGGAACTAGGCACTAAAAACATGGAAGATTAGGAAGCAAATAGGCAGGCACGTACATTAACAAAAAATGGGGACTTAATCTATCTTGAAATAATGAACATAAGCATTAAATGAGATAGGAAAGCTGAAATTTAGCTGAATGGATAGTGTTCAAACAATCTAGGTAATACGAGGTGCAGCCAAAAAGTTCCCGGAATGTTGTTGTAGATTTTGTATTTGTGATGCAATCATAATGAATAGTATACAGTACAGTCCTTAGGCTGCCTAAAATAATGAATTTGACATGTATGAACAGGTCATAACAGGCAGTGTATGAGTAGTGTAGCTGAATGGTTGAGTATGTGGTGATCGGTTGGTGCAATGTCGCAGTTCGAGCAACGTCCAAAACATCAAGTTCATTGGGGAGAAACCTGCTTAAGAAACTTTGATAGCCTTAGAAAAGTTTAGCACCATCGGATGTTTGGCTCTTTCCAAAGCTGAACCTCAAAGGTGGGCTAAAAATGGGATCAAAACTAAAGCTAAAGTTCGGAAGATCTCAAAAGAGGACTTCCGTCGGCGTTTCCAGTAATAGCAGGAGTGGTGGAGCATGTGTGTGTGTGTTCCGATGCCTACTTTGAATATAATTAAGTAATTTGTGCTCATATTTTGTTAACTGGGAGCTATAACAAAATTCCAGGAATTTTTAAAGTGCTCCTCGTATGCCTGATCTTTAGTTGTAAAGAGTATCCTTAAAGAAGAATCGAGAAATTATTTCTATGTACATCTAATAACCTCATTATTTGCAAAACTTTACTGCTTCATACAGGAGTTCAAAGTTTTCGGATACTTTAGATACTCTAGTTGGAAAGAAGAAATTATTAGCCACTTTCTAACGAATAGATAAGAGTGCTAAATATATTTTTTACAGTATGTCACAAAGAATTATTAATTGCAATTACACATTTTTTTTTATTTTTCAATTATGTTTCTACGTCATGTATTTATTGTACACTACATAAAAAGAGATCTAAATCAATTCTTGTATTTCCAGAGATGTAATCAGGGCATAACAACATCTGGCTCAATTTTACTTTAAATACTTTCACCTTTAAGTACTTATTGTGTTCAGATTGCTTTTAGGCTCAAGGATTCGCTCCGTGGTGACATTCTTTTCCTTGAATCGGAGTGGAAATTGACCTTGTTCTAGACATAAGTTAGTTTTTGTTATTTTTGTATTTCCTGTAACCGATAGAAATCTTCTATTAAAAAAAAAAAAAAAAAAAAACGAAGGTCATTGCAAAAGTCATGACAACTATTTATTTTCTCGAAAGTGGTAACGAATAAAAGAATTCTGAAATATGCAAATAGAAGGTTAGTTCATATGTAAGCATTACATGTAGGGAGATGGAGGAACACACGCACCATCATAAAGATATAGCACGAGAAAAAAAGACGAAAAAAAGTTTGTCGTTTCAAACATGCTTTACTTTCAATTGCAACAATATACAATAGTACAGGGCTGGAACACGTACCTGTGACATCTTAGAATCCGTGCTATCTTGTGAATTCTTGGGGAGACTCTGATGGCATGGAATGCACGTAGTTTGTAATGTACTATTCTGCAATGTTACAATTGATAATAAAACACTTTTGAAACGATAAAAAAAAAAAAAAAAAAATCGTCTTTTTTCTCGTGCTATGTCTTTATGGTGGTGTGTGTGTGTATCCATCCATCTCCCTACATGTAATGTTTACATATGAACCAACCTTCCATTTGCATATTTCAGAATTTTTTAATTCGTTACTATTTTCGGGAAAAAATAGTTGCCATTACTTTTGCAATGACCCTCATAAAAAAAGTCTAGTACGTAGTTATACCAGTAAAGTCATGATTGTGAAGAAAATGCAAGGAATAGGCAATATTAATATTTAAATAGTAATACGTATAAGTAAGATTTTTTTCTGAAATTGGAACAAAAATCCTTCAAATAAACATCAGCACTTACTTTTCTTTATTTTATTTTTTGTAGCACATCTCGTACACTAAGAAATAAGCATTTAGCGTAACATCCAGTCTCTAGTAATAACATTCCTGATTGGATGGATTTGGCACAAAAAGAGTGCAGTGATGGGTGTTTCTGAGCGATGAACCTTTGAGCATCCTAAGTTATGCTTCGGGGCTACATAATATGTTATCATAATAATGCTTTGCGACTGAATTTTCATATTCCAAAGTTAAAGAAATTGTTTAAGCTGATGCAGTTTGTGTTAAACACTTTAAATGATACATATTTCATTCTTTTACTCAACTTGCACAGCACCTAAACTTAGACAAAAGCAGTCTTGATAAGCAGTGGAATCATATCGTAAATATATAACCAATATGCAAATAAATCTAAGCTTCGTGTCTAATAAATCTAACTCATTAACAAGTTTTTCAATTCTGTCTAATAGTTTCTACACGCCAAAAATTCTAACAGTTTGAAACAAAAGATATAAAGGACGTAAAACTAAAGTATTATGTTTGTTCTTAGTAGCGATCAGCAATAATTTTCTTTTCTTTCTTTCTTTCTTTCTTTTTTCTTTTTTTTTTTTCTTAGCAACAAATTTATATTCTAAACAATTTTAGGTCGAATATAAAGAAGCATTTATCTGCATAAGTAAGGTAAAACACTGATAACGTCCGCAGCAAGATAGGTGGGAAACAATCCACGCAACAGAAAGATAAATATGTTTGAATGATGTCACTGCTTTTTGTTCTAGGTATCGAATATGTTGCTTTCAAGGATGGACGAGTCTTTGAGCGGTTTGCATTTGAATGAAGGAAGACTCGTACAAAATTTACTTTTAAGTGTGATTGGACTTGGAATGGCTACTAGTTGTGCTGAGTTATATAACTTTATGAAAAATACGCTATTGTATATACAACAAGAGAAACTAGGAGTTGATGTAAAAGAGATTACAGATGAAGCTATTGCTAAATTGATCAAGTCACAAGTAATTTATTCCAAATCTCAAATGATAGATACAAAAATTAATAACGAGAATACAAACCCCAGTGAGAAGCAAGAAGACATAGGAACTGATTTGCAGTTTCAAGTAAGCAAATTAGGTAAAGCTGCTATTAAAGGTGAGTGCCGACAATATTTCTTCTTTTCATTTTATATTATGAAGTAAATAAAGACTAACCTTATGTGCGGTTGGGCCCGCGTAGCGTAGTCGCTAAGGCTCTTGTCTTTGGTGTGAGCGGTCCCAAGTTCGATTCCCAGTAGAGACACTCGGTCGAAAAAGTGTAAAAGCTTTTTCAGGCCAGCCATCCTGTCTGAGATTTTTCTTGGTTTTCTTCATTCACACCAGGCAAATGCCGGGGTAGTACCTTACATGCAGATCCTAACCTGTTTTCTTTCTTCTCTTTCCTCGGATAGTATGATCGCCGTAGGACCCATCTTTCATACACGAGGGGTAACATGGTCATAGATGCTGAAAGCCCAGAAATCTAATTCCTAAACCTAATCTTAACTTCATGTGCGTTGTATATTGTCGTATTTTGCCCGATATTTCGTTTTCGTTTCCTTCTGAAAGCTTTTCTCAGGAACGAATTCAGTTAAAAAAAAAATCTTAACTGTCCTCTTGTTTTGACACTGCAGTTTTATTTTTCTTCATGCTGGTAACTAAGAATTCAGCTCGTATTTCTAAAACTTTTGAACATTAAGATAATTGATGAGAAAAAGCTCACCATCAACAACCACGTGTAGTGTCTGCAAAGGAAGATCAAACGCACATACGTCATCGTCGTCAATAGAAAGGTCAATCTATGAATCCTATTATATCAGAACCAAGGAACCAAAATTAAATATTATTAAAGTTAGTCTAAGCAAACAAAGGGATATAGTTCATAGCAAAAATTTTCTGGAGGACTGTAAGTTAGTATGCGAGCTCGTATATCTAGCAAGCAAGCTTTGTAATATATATAGTTCATATATATATATATATATATAGTTATATATATAGTTCATACCCAACTAGCTTTATAAAATCGAAAGTTTCGATATTTGGCAGCATTGAGGTGTCAGAATTCAATATTAGCAGACATTTCATATTGTTGTTAGTTATACTCTTGAGAGTTATTTGACAAGTTTTCTCGTCTGTTATGTTAATATTAGAATATTCAAAATTCTTAAGACTATGAAATGAATTCTTATTTACCGGCGTAAAGAAAAATTAAACTGGAATGTAAACACAAGAGGGAAAAGCATTTAGGAAAAAATTAAAGAAAAATATCGAGTGAAATAAAACAGCAAACAACTACATAAGGTTCGTCTTCATTTATTTCACAACAATTGCGTAAAACATGTAATCCATTTCATACAATATCATATTTATATGGAATCTATATCATATTTATGTTAATTCAACAATGAAACTGACAATATTATTCTTTAGTATTTATCCAGTTAAATTAATTCAGGAACTCTTATGTTCTCTTCAGTAACGATGTAAGATGAAACAGCTACAACAAAATCTCATATCTAATTAGTCTATTTTAAACAAGCAGAAATTATAACTTCTTCATAAGAACACTGTGAAGAATAATGTGTTAATTATTCAAATATCAGTTATTCGAATATTATTCTACTATTAATCGAATATACAAATAATCGTTTTCAATATTCGAATAATTATTCGTTATCCAAATACTTGTTCGAATAATAATTTGATATTAAGTTAGTTGTTCGAGTAATTGTTAGTTATTCAATTATTTGTTCGAATAATTCGTTATTCAATTAATTGTTCGAATAATTATTCCTTGTCCAAATATTTGTTCGAATAATATTTCGATATTCAGTTAATTGTTCGAATAATTACTCGTTATTCAATTAATTGTTCGAATAAATATTCGTTATCCAAATACTTGTTCGAAAAATAATTTGATATTCAGTTAATTGTTCGAATAATTATTCCTTGTCCAAATATTTGTTTGAATAATATTTCGATATTCAGTTAATTGTTCGAATAATTATTTCTTGTCTAAATATTTGTTCGAATAATTATTTGTATTCAATTAATTGTTCGAATAAATATTCGTTATCCAAATACTTATTCGAATAATAATTCGATATTCAGTTAATTGTTCGAATAATTATTCCTTGTCCAAATATTTGTTCGAATAATATTTCGATATTCAGTTAATTGTTCGAATAATTATGCGTTATTCAATTAATTGTTCGAATAAATATTCGTTATCCAAATACTTGTTCGAGTAATAATTCGATATTCAAATACGTGTTCAAATAATAATTCGATATTCAGTTAATTGTTCGAATAATTATTCGTTATCGAAATAATCGTTGGAATAATTCTTTATTCAATTAATTGTTCGAATAAATATTCGTTATCAAAATACGTGTCCGAATAATATTTTGATATTCAGTCAATTGCTCGAATACTATTTCGATATTCAGTTAATTGTTTCGTTATTCAATTAATTGTTCGAATAATTATTTGTTATCCAAATTTATTTACACATACGATCAACTTAAACTAATTCATAATGATCATAAGCTCTTAACAGAATTAATAGAAAATCAAATACTATCAAGATAAGACGAAATTGTGGCAAAATAACAAGGAATGCTAAAAGAACAAGAAATTATGGTAAAAGAAAGATATACATTAGAATCAAGTTGTGATAGTAAACGTGAAAATGAAAATGTATATTTCAATGACGATGACAGTTATGATGAGATAAATTCTTAAATGCATATTGTTTAAAATATCTTTCCGTCGTTGGTACTCAGAAACCAAGTCGTTATTTTCTTCCTTATATGAGAAAGATCTCTAATTCTTTACCTGTGGGTTACATACCCAAAATGGCTGACACGTTCCTACGTTGAACTGCGACACTGATCCGTTGAATAAGGAAAGATTTAGATCGTTTATCTCCCGATATAAGTGAAATACGATGGCCGATTTCCTTGATAAAATTAGCTCCTTCTTGACCCCAAGTACCACTTGACTCGATGGCAATTCAAACAAACCAATATTTATCAATGAGATTAATATATTTATTCCTCTTGTCGGTCTCCTTACGAGCAGCTATGAGACCTGCGCCTGATGATGAATGTGGAAAATTGGAGGGAGCATAAGTATCTGTGCAGGTGAAGTCCCAAACTAGAGCTTTCCCTTTTTTCCAGGATACTAAAGTCATTCCATCTGGTCTTTTTCCGTCTGAACGACTGCATCCGTTTGGTTCTCGTACTGATGGGACACCTGCAGATGTGAGAGCTCTCAAAATGATATCGTTCACACTTGAGTGCCGTGATTGTCTACCTGCGCTGCTCTTGCATGATAAGCCATGTAAGCCTCTCTTATCGACGAGAGCATTACAAGCACGACAACGGTGTGATTCTAACCGCAGAGCTGTAGCTATACGAAAACTTTCGTTGCTGAGATGTAATGCGTGTTATCCAAATACGTGTTCGAATAATAATTCGATATTAAGTTAATTGTTCGAATAATTATTCGTTATTGAAATAATTGTTGGAATTATTCGTTATTCAATTAATTGTTCGAATAAATATTCGTTATCAAAATACTTGTTCGAATAATAATTCGATATTCAATTAATTGTTTGAATAATTATTCGTTATTCAATTAATTTTCGAATAAATATTTGTTATCCAAATACGCGTTCGAATAACAATTCGATATTCAGTTAATTGTTCGAATGTAATTCGTTATTCAATTAGTTGTTCGAATAATTATTCATTATGCAATTAATTATTCGAATAAGTATTCGTTATCCACTTTATTGTTCGAATATTTTTTCGTTATCGAATTAATTGTTCGAATAATTATTCGTTATTGAAATTTAGATTCTCAGTGAGACAGCATCAAAATTTAATTTCGCAATCATTCACTTCCACTAATCATCCGTCTCTTTTAGCCTAAAGGGCATAAACATTAGACGTTAAACTAAAAATAAATCATTTTATTCACTTCAAATGGTTTTTGTTATCCAAGTTCGTTGAATAATTATTTGTTGTTCAAATAATTATGCATTATCCGAATAATCTTTCAAATTAGGAATTTTATTCGATTATTCCAATGAGCAATATTCGAAGAATCCATTATTCAAATTTTAATACCACTAGCCTAGAAAGAACTCACATTTCAGACTGGACAGTGAATGCTCATCGTTATTAGATTTTCCATTTATGTTTTTATAATTTTGCGAATTTTATTGCTCGGTACTTTAGTTGTGAGAGTGCTTTCTAGATAGTGATCATTGTGAAGAAGTTATAATTTCTGCTCATTTAAAATTGACTAATCAGGTATGTGTGTTTTTGTTGTTTGTTATTTTATTCGTACATCGTAACCGCTAAAGAGAATACAAGAGTTCCTGAAATCATTTCATTACATTCATAATAAGGTAAGTTTCACTATTACATTAATAGTAATATCTGAAACATTTCTCTTATTACATCGCTTTATTAAAGAGTTTCGTTTACCAAAATTCTTTTATATATTTATTCTGTCTGTCTGTGTGTCCGCCCGTCCGGAAGACAAAAATCTCAAGAACTACGTGATGGGTGACCATGAATTTTAACCAGGTTGTAGAAGGTTAAAGGATAGGAATCGAGATCGCTGATGGAGGTGATAGAAATATACACTTCCAGTTTTAACGTTGATCACCATAGAGCAAAACGGTAATAGATAGCGAGAATTAGTTTTGTGCAACTAATTAAGCATCCCAAAAATATATTGCATCTCCACTTTGATCTCTCTACTGAAACTGGAAGTGATGGGAATCTTCCACCACTTCCACCACTTCCGATGTTCCGATATTAACTAAGAAAATAACACTCAGCACTAAACAAACTTCTTCACGTGGTGTACATGTAACACTGCTAGTTGCATTATTTGATGTCTAGAATATGTTGAGACTGACTTAAAACTGTTGTGAGAGCAGATTAATTAAACAGTAAGAATATAGCGATTACATTTAAATATGGCACGTATTATTGCTTCGTCAATTAATTGAATTTGCAACTCTTTCTTTTCTGCACGATGAAGCTTTATTATGTTATTCTTAGGACTGTACATAAAACTTTATCATGTTGTTCTTAGGAATTGTGTTGTTCAAAAAGTAATATCTAAGTACAGTGCTGTAACTTGTGGGGGGGCAGGGTAGCAACTGCCATTCTATTTAAGCTCCCCGCGAGCCCAACTCGATATTTTTCTAGGAGACTCCAAATATTTATGTTTGCTTTGCTAGGAAAATTCCAAGTTGGGGCACCGTGTATATAAGGATAGATCGTTACTATCACTTATTAAATATAATGAAAGTAGGTTGCTGTATTCACTTCCGCTGATTTAATACAATTTAGTTAATGTTCTACAACTAAAACTAAGTTAAATGTACTAGATGATTTAAATAATAAAACATATATAATTTAATATAAAGAAACGATGTAATAAATAATCCTCCAATGTGAAAACATTTTATTTTCTCAAGTTACTGTAATATTTTTATCTGTCGAGCTACTGATGTCTTTTCCGGCATATTATTTAAGAACAAATCTTAGAAATCTCAAAGAATATTTTATTTAATCAATAAAACTGATAGTAGAATTTAAAAAAATAATTAAGACCTATTAACAGACAAAACCAGATAGTTTACCTGGTACTTGGTCTTAAGTAGTTTTTGCTTGTCTTAGGTCTTTTGTTAATTTCTTTACATTTTATTATATTTAAAATTGTCCAATAATATACCACTGAAGACTTCTGGAATTTGACAGAGGAAAATACGACTATTGTGATTATCTCAAAAAAAAAAAAAAAAAAAAATCACGTAAAAGAAAGGATCATTAAGTTATTTTCTTATAGTCAGCAGAGTCCCGAAAACACAACCTAATGTGGGGCGAAGGGTGGCCGAGTTTGTGAAAATGCCTTGGTATCAGAAATGGGGTTAAAAAAAAAAAAAAAAAAAAAAAAAAAAAAAAAAAAAAAAAAAAAAGGAAGTACGAGTGTTTCTTCAGAAAATACAGTACTGTACTTGTATGTATTGGTTGCCTGATAATACAACAGAGAATAAACTGCCCAATTATCCTTAAGCAAAGGAAAAGTACGTACTTTATGAAGGCATAGAGCCTTTACTATATGAAAATTAATTAATACACTGTATAGTAGTTTGTCTGATAAGACAGACCTCAGAAAAATACTTTATGAAAGCATAAAGCTGTCTAGTGAAAATTAAGTAGCCAACTTTGCAAAAACTAGCTCAAAAAAAAAAAAAAAAAATGTAGCACTGTTGTTTTTCACCATCCCAGAGTGAGTCCGAGTTATCGAGTGCCAAGTTTTGGGGACTTCGTTGTATTGTATTGTATTGAAAAAAATGAAATGAAATCTTTAAGTTTTACGTCCCACGGTTATGCCGGTTAGGCTAAAGGAGACGGTGATGATGAGAGATGAGTGAAATGGTGGAATGAAGAAAGTGGGAGGAAACGGGAGAACCCCGAGAAAACCCACGAGCACGGTGTTTGTCCACCACAAAGTCCACACGGCGCGAGCTGGGATCGAACCAGGGACCCCAAGCACCGGAGGTGAACGCTCTACCACTGAGCCACCGCGCCCCCTTGTATTGTATTACTCCTCTGTATAATACAGGAATACATATATATATATATATATATATATATATATATATATATATATATATATATATATATATATATATATATATATATATATATATATATATATATATATGGAGAGAGAGAGAGAGAGAGATTGTTTTGTACAAAATAATAATAAGTTCGTGTCTTCCTGTTTTCTAGGATGCATTGGACTTGATGTTGCACATCGCTTGTATAAGGATCTAGTAACAGCTCAAATGAGTTTGGTGGTATCTACTCCGTTACATCTACTTTATCTTGTAACACCGTATGAAATGATAGATCTGGTTACACCGAACAGCAATACATACTACAATGCAGTAAGTTTTGTCTCATATGTTTTAAATATTTATACTTATTAAGTTTATGTAAAACTAGCTATGTGAAACGTTTGTTCTTCGCACAAGGAGAATAAATTTGTGGAAATTATTTGAATGAAACAGCATCGGGTGTGTCACTATTCATCGTAGCGATGTCAAAAATGATGTATTTAGACACTAATATCAGTCGTTTTCGATTACTTTTACATGTCAGTCCCTTCCCACCTTCCATCTCCATGGCGATAATATGATAAAAATTTAAGTTAGGCCGGGGTCCACTGATGCACCAAAATACATAAAATTTTCGGTCGAGAAGAAGTTGACCGTCAAACATTCTTACATTTCATTTGTATTTATATGGAAAATGTCCCCCTTTTTCCTCGTTTTAATGAGGAGTTTATACACCGAGTTTTATCTTTCTGTCTTGATGAGCTCGGGAAATACTCAGTTCTTCCTATAAATTGTGACACACCCATTTAGGATATGTATTTTAATCAAAGTAATATGACCAAAAAAAAAAAAAAAAAAAAAAAAATAGTAGTTGATAAGTACAGGGTATTTCAAAATAAATATCTGGATTTTAAGGCTTTGCAGTATTTATTACATTTAACGTACAATTACAAATAATGCATGAAATGAAAGAGCAACTCAACAGTTTTTTTTCTCTCTCTCTCTACAAGTGTTCAATTTGAGTACCACTCGTCACACGACACACATCCAGTCGATAGACAAGAAAAGCCCATAAACTTTCCACCGGGATATGCCATAAAACACATTCAATTTAGGAGAATCTCGTTGCAACTGTACCATCTCGTGGGGGTTTGCTAACCCCAGAAGCGAACAATATGAGTGTTCCATCGACAGTTAAGTGAAATGTCGATTTATCAGTGAAGACAACACGATCTAGAAAATATTCGTCATTGCAGCAACATGTCATTTGCAAAGTTGACACGTAAACCGTAGTTTGTAGGCTTGTAGCAACTGCAAACGATAAGGACGTAGTTGTAAGCGTTTCCTTAAAATTCTTCACACAGACGGTTGCACTGTAACTACAGATCCAGTTTTTGCAAAATGTAAAACACAATAAACTTTCTGCTCAATAGTTGCCATCTCTGCTATTAGCGCTTTCTAACAGTAGACAGAGAAAACAGTGCATACGCATGCGTGCGTACAAAGTTGTTTGAGGTGGCTTTCATTTGTTGTATTATTTATAATTCTACAAAGCCTTAAAGCCCCGATATTCATTTTGAAACACACTATATATCCAAAAATTTACTTGAAACGGTTATTCAATTAGACGCAATATAGCTTATTTTCTTTTTATAATTGTTTCGCAGTAGTTGCATTGTTGATTTGAGTTGCTTAATAGATTGTTCGCGATGGAAACGTGTAAAATTAACATAATTTTTTCCTGACTTTTCTTTGTAGTATTTGGAATTGAAAAGCAAAGATAAGCATACAGCACAAGTACTCGGAATTTCCGAAGGATGCATGGTACAAATTGTCTCAGGAAGAAACGTAAAAGTAAGTAGGTCTATTAATCTTGTATGTAAATGCATAATATGTAACTTAGATTGTTTGTACAAAGTCTACAGGTTCAAGTAATTAAGTCTTTCTATTTATAGTATTCACAGACAAGACGTAGGGACACTGCGACTCAGTAATAAAGTGCTCATCTCTGGTGCAAACCATCCTTAGGTCAATCTTCTGCTGTGAAAGTTTGTCGTGAACAAACTTCGTTCGTGGATTTTCTTGGACTTCTCCCGTTCCCTCTTACTATCTTAATTCCATCAATTCTTTCATAATTATTCACTTGCATTTATGCGTGTTGCTAAATCATATTGCATATGCCGTGAGTTTTCTCGGGTTACTCCTGTTTCCTCCCACATTCTCATTCCACCATTTTTTCCATAATCATTCACTTGTTTTATCATCGTCTCTCTTAGGCTAACAAACAATCGTGGGACATAAAACTGAAAATTTTCATTTTTTCTTGTATACTTCGGGGCATAATCACGGGATGTTAGGCTAACATTTTCATTTCTCTTTATATTATATAGGTTGTTGCAATTAAAATGTCCGGTTTTGCGTTAGGAGAGAAACCATCCAACCATCCTTTGTAGAAACTAAGCGTACGACGTTTCAAATTCTGGCTCACAAAATAGGCTGGAGTACCCAGTCAGTCTGGAAATAGTGTGTTGTTAAACAAGATCGCGTGAAAATGCACAATGAAGAATCTCAATTTTTGAGTGATTTTTTCTGTACAAGTTCAAACTGTGATATTCTGCACATAGTTGCGAAAAACATCAACAATGAATTTAGGCCAAAAGTTCGAATGCACGAACCATACGTTGATGGTTTACGAAATTTCATGCAGATGACGTATTGTCAAAGTGTGAGTTCCGTAGAAAGCGATAAACATTTCGTGATGAGGTCCACGGGAACACCTTTGAAGCAGACCTTCGGTAAAGTATCTGTACAATTGTGGAAGAGTTAGAGATGTACCATACCACTGTCGTTCAGCCGCTTGGCACAATCGATAAGGTGAAAAGTTGAACTCATTTTGGCACCGCCTGATAGGAATTGCCATCTGGATTTGTTCAATTCTCTTAGTATACGCAATAGCCGGAAAGGTTGTCTGTATCAGATTGTCACTTCACTATTATACAAAAATCGTAAACATTCAAAAGAAGAGTTGAATTGTGATCAACGTACAGGATCATTTCCAAAACCATCCGCAGAACATGTTTTTTCTAATATGGTGGTCTATGATAGGAGGGATCCATTATGTTTTTCCTCATCGAGGCGAAACCTCACAGCGGATCACTACTCCGTGAAATGTTCTGCAAAATGTGCACATGTATCCAGCAATCATGATGCATGACAATACACACTCACTTGATGGCGCAGACTTTTCATTAGTTGCAGTATGAAACCCTTTCTCCTGAGGTCTCTTCTACCGACAATCTCCTCTTTCACCATCTCAATCACTTCTTGGCTGGAAAGAACTTGTCTGATGACCGGGGAGTGCAATGTGCGGTTGAGAACTTCTTCGCATAACAAAGTTCGAATTTCTTTCGTTATATAATTCAGTTGTTGGCTAAGTGATGGCGTTTTGTATCCTTTGAAAATGACACACGTCAAGCAGACATTTCCATCACACTAATCCAATATATATATACACACTCTCGATTCTAATGATGTCACCGCAGAAACAAGTTGGACACGTAACACTGACTGTAGCACGTAACAGGTCGTTTGAGTGAAGAGGAAGGGAGTTGGGGTAAAGAGGAAATGCAAAATATTGGCGGGTTTGCTAAACTGCTGTGAGCCACGAAGAAACAGTAGGAAAAAAAAAAAAAAAAAAAAAAAAACAGGTATCACAACGAAATTATCTGCAGTTTCTGAAATATTCTACCATTCTGCAGTACGGTAGCCTTGAGTTGCCGTCTCAGGACAGGGTATACATTCCTCTAAAATATTTAATAAAGAGTTATTTGAGTGCTAAGAAAACTTTTTCATTAAAGAATTAATTTTTTTTATTTAAAAAAAAGTATTGTTTAATTTTGCTGCTTGTGTTATAGTATCAGTTACTATTAGATTGTCAATTTTGTGTCTTTTTTCGTATACATGTCTTTGACCATAGTTATTAGATATAAGTTAATTAATTTTATTACCGAAAATAACATTTAACTTACGATGGAAATTTGATATATAAGAGTGATATATTCAAACATCCAGTGTCTACTGTAAACACTATTATTAGTAATAATGCAAAATGAATAATAATAATAATAAACGCAAAGTGTGCTTCGTTATATTGTAGTGCAGGAACAAACAAGTTATTCTTTAATCAGTTGTAAACTTTATGTTTGGAACGGACAGAATGTGTATGTCATGTGGAATTCATTTAAGAAATCAATTTTGTACTGTCAATTCGTTGGCAATGTGGTTAATATTTGTTCCTTTGCGACAGAAGTGACGCCTCTCCGCCATTCTTAACCTAATCTTCCTCTGACCCCCTATTGATGTTTCTATTTCACCTATTTGTAATTTAGATCTTGTAAAACATCCACCTGTTTAATGTGGAGTTTACTGGTATATATGTGTTTAGAAAGACCTGAAAAAGAAATGGAATAATATGTATCGTGGATATGTTCTGTAATCCTGATGTTTTTTTTTATCATGTCTGTTTTTCTTTACGTTTATATGTGATTTCATAAATTCCATTGACATAAAATGGAATAACTCTTGTAACCAATTTGGAATTTTTAATTACTATGTATTGTTTTATTATTATTTTTTTATCGTATCGTTTTCTTTCTTTACGCAGAATGTTTCGAAAGGAATTGTTCAACGTTTCTACTTAACCTTAATGCTGTATGATTTATGGAATCAAAACACCGTGTGGGAGGTGGCAGAGAAGTTTCAGGTCCATCGAGGAATTGTTCAGAGTCTACTAGCATCTGCCGCGTCTTTCTCATCTTCTGTTCTTCATTTTTGTGAGGTAACTTCTCTGTTCAAGCTATGTTAAACTTACTAATTGACTACAATGCATATCTATTAACAGTACTACTTACTACAATGCATATCTATTAACAGTAAGTTAAATTCTCACACCTTTATGACATTCAAAAGGGGGGGAAAAAGCGAACACTTTCGAGACATTTAGTATTTTTGAAACAAGCAAGAAGGCTAATATTCACCGCAAAAACTAGCAGTTTTCTTCTACATGTAAGAAGCACTTTCGGAAGGACCTTCTTCCATCTTCAGCTCACTTAATATTTAAAGAAGATTTATAAACATGAAGGAGAATGTGGAAAGGCAAAAAAAGTAGTTAAAAGGATTAAGAAATGTAAAACACAAATCTTCTGTCAAAAATTAAACACATACGAATAGGCACTAAATATCATCACCGCTCGCAATATTGTGATACTTTCGAGGCATTTTTCGCTTCTTCCTTAGCACATTTAAGGAAAACTTGTTGCTACATAAAATGTGTGATGTATAAAATTATCTGCTTGTCCATTGCGTTGAATAACATTCCATCTTCAGCTCACTTAATATTTAAAGAAGATTTATAAACATGAAGGAGAATGTGGTGATACTTTCGAGGCATTTTTCGCTTCTTCCTTAGCACATTTAAGGAAAATTTGTTGCTACATAAAATGTGTAATGTATGAAATTATCTGCTTGTCCATTCCGTTGAATAACAAGCGTACACCACCACGTAGAGGAGTTTAATTTGTATGGCGTGATATTTTCTCGGTTAATATTGTAACCGCAAGTGGTAGTAGATTTCCAGTACTACTGGTTTTAGGAGAAAGTTTAGAGTACAGATGGAAAATATTCTTGGCACACTAAATTGATCGCAGAAAACTACTACTCGCTATCTATTATCATTTCTATCCCATACTGATCAATATTCAAACGGTTCATTTCTGCTACTTCTGGTTTGAATACAGGATTAAGAGAGAAGGTATCTATTATTAAAATGCTGTATCGATTAAAAAAAAAAAAAAGCTTCTCACTATCTCTTATTGTTTTTGCTTTATGTAGATCGATAATGAAACCAGAAGTTATAGTGGATTTATATCACTTCCGTTTGTAGTAAGAAGTTAAAAATAGAGACAAAACGTATTCTTGGGACCCTTAATCGATTGCAAGAAAGCGCTTCTCACTTTATATTACCGTTTTTGCTCTATAGTGAGCAATAGAGACACGATTATGTGGCAAATAAGAATTGTTAATTTCGTTATAAAAATATGCGTAAAGCGGGATAAAATCGGTGAATAAAAATTCAATGTAAGAACACTATTTTCCCTGGCAATTACAATTAGTTACATTTTATTTCACCTTAATTTCCACTCATCAATCATCATGACATAAACTCATGCATGACTACATTAAACAATATTTGAGTTTTTAAAAAATAACACTAAGAATCCTCATTGAATAAAAGTATTACGTAAAGAAAAAAAAAAAAAATAGAGAACATTAATAGAAAAAAATAAGTTTAGTGTTCACAATTTACTTATGCAAATATCACGTAAGCATTGTTTCAGTGTTTTCTGGTGTTAAATTTGTTCTTTTTTTCGGTATATCATTGTAAGAAGAGAGAGCCCTCTCCACATCAACATTCGAAACTGATATGTACATTAGCAGGAGACACTTTCCAGCGATTTCTGAATGCTCATCTAACCAGGGGTAAAAGTGAGGGGGGCACGGGAGGACGCCGTTCCTCCATTTCCACAAAATATCTATGACGTACCTCCACTTCCTAAAAAAATACAATGGGCAGAGATAGGCACGGAGGATGGCTTGTCATCATCCGTCCCCCTACCTTTTAAGATCCACTTTTACCCCTGCATTTAACATACCCCACAATACTCCTTCCACATTATTCATTTCACCAGTAGATACCGTTTGAAGCTCATTTTGTAACTGCATGTATAATTTCAAAAATTGATGGTGGTCTATTTTCTCAAAAATGGGAATCACGTTGCTAGTAATTGGCAAATAATGCAGGGTGTCTGCAGATCAAGAAAGTCAAGAAAGTAAAGAAATTGAACACTAGGTCAAGAATGTCAAGAAATGGCACGGTAGGTCAAGAATTTGTGTTTTATATCCGAGTGATGATATATATCCAGACTGGAAATTTTGGCTGCGATCAGTGGAGGCTGACAAATTCAAACAGGGGCGTCATTTAGCGGGAGCAGGGAGAAGTAATTGTCCTCCCCCCCCAAGAGTTTGAGGAATACATATACTTTAATTGATTTTCTACTAATATACTAGTACGAAACGTGAAAGTCTTACGTCGGTGGATCTTGCCCCCCTCAAGCGAAGTCTGAAATGACGCTCCTGAATTCAAAGCTTTTGCAATGTGTATAAGACTAAATTTGATGTAACATACAGTGGTTCAGAATCTGTAAGGACCCATGAAAAAAGAAAACGACACTCAAAACTCGTTGGTGCTCTCATTAGTGGTAAACAGTCTCAGCTGAACTTATGTTGCTCCAGTTCCACTAGTGCAAAATGGTTCTGAATCAACTCTAGCAGTGCAACAAACTCCTTGTTTGTCAGTTCCACCCGTGAAGCAAACTGCCTCTACATCATTTTCATGTGCTTCAGTTCCTTTGTACAACAAACTGTGAATGTACCATCTGCAATCTTACCTTCTTAGTTTGGAAGAACGTCTCAAGACATTGTTCATGAACATATGAACATACGTCTCATAATACACTAAACAATTTTCTTATAAAGGTTGATGTCACAAAAGTTGAGATTTTGTGGGCTCTATATAAAGTAATGAGCCATTTTTCGAGCAAAAGTAGTGGTAATACAACAGACTTGTTTTGCACTTACGTTCCATAACATAATTGTAATAAGATGCACAAGGTGCAAAAAGTTTTGTATGTTGTTACGATGAGAGCTTAAATAAAGTAGCTCAAAGATGTCAGATGGATCTTATTATTAGGTTTGGGACAATCAAACACAGCGTCAAGTAGGTATTGGACATCAGAATTTCCTTGTTGTGGTACAGCAAATGAATTGATGAGTAGTTTCACCAGGGGTATTTCAAAACTGAGGTTGTCACTTGAAAGTGTTATGTAAGTTGAAATGAACGCTGCAAATTAGGTGTGCAGTCTTTATTAATTACAAGTTGCTAAGACAAAAGTATAAAATACCTTTAGCTTTCATCTTAACCAGCCATTGGTAGGGGATTTAAAAAAAAAAAAAAAAGACTAAAATACTATAGTAGCTTGCCAAGAAAATTCGTAAAATCTCAAGAAAAGTCAAGAAAAGGTCAAGAAATTTGGTTTCTCAAAACTTGTAGACACCCTGTAATGGTACTAATAATGAATAAATCGTAAAAATTGTCACTTTTGCGGAAATTTGGAATATAGAGACTTGTTGCAAATTTCGCTAATTCGACAGAATTTCGCGTTTAATCGCGAACGTTATATGGCCCAACAAATAGTGAAAAAATAAATTTTTTAGGTATACAACATTTTCACACAAAACTGATACATTTCGCGTTTTCGCGTGTCACCAAAAAATCGTGTCTCCAGTGTTCAATCGTTTAAACCGGAATTGGTATATTTCTACTACTTCCCGTTTGAATATCATCTCTATCAATGAAAGTCAGTTCCTAACTTTTGACTCTTTATATCGCAGCCATACTTGATAGTGATTCATCAGGTAGTTTTTGGTATTTTTTTGTCTCTCGGATCGACAGACAGAGTAAATATATAAAAGAAGTTTTCTTGAAACAAATTCTAAAGTGATTAGATAAATTTCTACAAGTAATATTTGTCTCTCTTCCAAATTTCCTGCCCAGAGAATTTCGTGCATCATGCATTTTATGTAGCAACCAATTTTCTTTAGATGCGCTGACCAAGAGGCGAGAAAAGCCTCGAAACCATTCACAGATTTTGTGTCTTTTGAATGCTATTAAGATATGTGAATTTTACTTGTGTCACTCTTTTCTAATGGCCCTCCAAAGTAGGTTTATAAAATTAAATTTCCGGACCCAGGCATGAGTAATATTCATTAATGAAATACATAATAATTCATTAACGAGTTTCTGTTTAAATTTTGCATATAATTTTTTAAGCCGCTCTGAGTCTTCAAAATAGGACGTCTTAAAAATCGATTTTTCGTCTTTTGGTAACTTATAGCTTTGAAAGAAGACGGTTTTCCACCTATATTTGTTAAAATTGTTTTTCATCATTTTATGTGTGAAAATCACTTTTGAAATTCGATGTTATTTTACTGCATCCTATGTTTTATGACACTTTTTTGAAATATGTGTCTTATGTCATATTTAGCTGTCAATGTAAAACTGTTTATTTTTTGTTTGTTTTTTTAAGGAACTTGATGAGTTTTGGGCTTTTCAAGATATAATGGTTAAGTTTTCTCAACGCCTGTCGTATTGTTGTACAGCTGAGTTACTGTCATTAATGGAATTGCCAGCTGTTAAAAGGGTAAATCCTCTAAAATATAGTTACTATTATAATATAATATTCCAACATTGTTTGTGTCTTTAATATTCTTGCAGTTCAACAAAGAGAAATGAATAAGAACTTCTCTATTAAACAACAATTACGTTCGTTACTAAGATTCAAATCTTCGATTAACATAGTGCTGGTTTCACCAGAATTGACGAGATTGTAAGTTTAAGGGACTAAGAAGTTGCATTGCAAGACTTTACTAGCGATAGGTATGGTTAAAATAAGGAACTAGAATTTTAATTTTATCAGAAGATAAGGCTAACTAGGATTTCCAAGATTTTCTCAACTTATTCTTCTGAAATTCGTTATGTAGCTACGTCCGTATCCCGTTTTGTCTGTATATTAATTTTCTCTTTCCTTTTTTCTCTGTTCAAATCATATATTTAATAAGAACCATAATAGTTGATTTCACAGTTTTTTTTATAGAGGAATGAGATGGTTTATTTACTATGAAATACAAAATATGTTTCCGCGAATTTATGTTCTTCGAATTTACGGTATAATTTACATTTATATTATTGTAAGTCAGTAGGGTATTTCATTAGTTATGCTTCAGTATTTACTTTCTTAATTGGAACCGTCAGTTGTTTTTAACAGTAACGGATATTAGAATTAACCTACCTTCTTTTTCTTTCTTTCCATTGCCAGGCAAGAGCAAGACAGTTGTACAATGCAGGATTTAAAACTCTTCAGGATGTAGCCAAAGCAGATGTACAAACACTAGTACAAACTATAGATCATATGCCAAGAAAGACGGCGCAACAAATAATAATGGCAGCCAAGGTATGCTTAAATATTTTGTATAAAACTTGTAATCTTACCTGATACACTTATCGTTAATTTCAGCTTATAACCTTTCTTTCCTGTTTAGGATTTAGATTTCTGGACTTTCGGCATCTGTGGCCATGTCAGCCCGTCACGTATGAGGGATAACGTCCCTCGGCGAGCACACTATCCGGGGAAAGGGAAGAAAGAAATGATTGGGGAAGGAAAGAAACGGCCTGGGACCGGTATGTTAAGTACTATCCCGGCATTTGCCTAGTGTGAATGAGGAAAGCCCAGGAAAACCGCATTCAGGATGGCTGGCCCAGAGAAGCTTTTTATACTTTTTCGATTGAGTTTCTTTCCTGTTATAGAAAGTGCATTTCCATATTCTTCATCGATTTCCCTCCTTTTAGAGAATACAATATTGCACAAAGTAACAATTACATGAATATTAAAATAATATCTGAAGTTATTCGAAACTTGCATTGGCAAAATGTTAAAGTTTTAATTATTATTAAGTTACAAGTGAACAAACGTATGTAAGCGCATCCAATTTAATTGAGCGTTATCATGCGCTAGCTTTATTTTGAAAAATGATTTGGAGGTGGTTTAAAACGAATTGAATTTTAAGCGTAAAAAACTCCGCTTAATTTTCAGCTCCATGTTTTTACACAGTACGTATTTCACCTGAAATGAAATGAAATCTTTGAGTTTTACGTCCCACGGTTATGCCGGCTAGGCTAAAGGAGACGGTGATGATGAGAAATAAATGAAATGGTGGAATGAAAAAAGTGGGAGGAAAGTGGAGAACCCCGAGGAAACCCACACACACGGTGTTTTATTTCACCTGGTATTCAATTATAATTTAAGTTCAAATAAATTAGAAAGTGTGTAGAAAATTAGTTGTTGATTACACGGAAGGGAAACCCAGTAATAAAACGGAAGGCTAACCGGGCAAGAAAGAAAAGACTGATTTCCAAGAGTTCTTGCTTTTTTTTTTTTTTTTTAATGGAGATTAATTTGCTACCACTGATGTGGGAGACTGGTTGCCGGATAAGTTAAACGTAATAAGGCCAGTCAAAATTCACTCTCTTGAAAAAGTTATGAAATATCTATCGATAACAAATGTTAAAATATGTTTAGAGCTTGTCGTACTCTAGTATGTGTATTTACGTGATAAAAGCTTTGATATCTACTGGCAAAGATACATCAAGTAGATTGTAAATAATATGATTCCCTTGTATATCATGGAAATTAGTTATTAATTGATTTTAGTTATTTTTGTCACTTTCTGATTCCAACTAATGAAATCGAATTGAATATTGTAATGTACCACGTGCTTGTGTTTACAAACATTTTACACGTGTTCCTATTTATAAACAACCACCATGTGCACATTACTCTGGAAAACTACGATTGTAGACGATGGAGAGAACAGCAGCGCCACCGCCACACTGGAGCGCCTACAGGATTCCATGGCCAGCTATCAGTCTCGGCTGATTAATCCCTCCTTTAGCTTGCTCGGAGCTCTAAGAGATACCTAATCCAAGCCTCTAGTTTGCTTCGAAGCTCTGGGCTTTCCTTCTTCCCGCTTAGCTTGCTTCGGAGTTCTGTGTTTTTTAACTCCCTCTCTGTTTGCTTCGGAGCATTGGGTTTCCTAATCCACTCCACCTAGCTTGCTGCGGAGCTCTGTGGAGGTCCCGTCCTATGCTGCTTGGGCCTTTCTCTACCATAGAGAAATTACATTATTGTACTATTCTTGTAGAATACTGTTTATAGAGGATTTTTGTAATAAAACCAGTAGTTGGAGACGATCCCAGACTATAATTTATTTTAGCAAAGCTCTATCTACCCCTACATAGGGAGAACTTTACTTAATTTAAATTAAAATGATTCTTACAATAAGGTTTCTTACCTTGCGTTTGTTGTATTTCACTTCTGCCATTTTTTGCTTCTTAAACTATTCTTTAATTCACAATGTTAAATATATATCATTATGTGATATTTATTTATGGAAATAGTATTTTAATAACATAATTTCAAATAATTTCTTCCAGGTCCTTCTTATGGAAAAAGCAGAGACTCTGAGAGATGAAGCGGATGACTTGGAAGGAATAAATATTTCTTGATGATAAACTATTTATTAGCTATCACACTATTGCGAGCGGTGATTATATTCAATGAGAAAAAGCGGAAATGCTATTACTCACCGCAAAAAATATGTAGGAGAAGTTCCTTCTACGTGCAACAGGTAGCGCTTTCGGAAGCTGCTACTTCCTTCATCAGCTTGTGGTAGACTTCAAAAAGGATAATAAAAAAACATGAAGGATGGTTTAAAAATGGTTAAAAAGTTAGGATATGTAAAAAACCAAATCTATTGTCAAACATTAAAACTCACAGGAATGGAAACTCACTGACATTGTTTACTCCTGTTCACTGTTTTCTGTTCTTGCTTTCCAAATGGTGAAAGTATGTACTGAAAAGATTACTCCAAATAATATTTATTTTTCCTCTATCCAGGTTAAGTGAGGGCCTTTCTTTGTGAATATAATATGATTCTTTAATTTTTCATTCCGTTGCTGTTTTTGCTTTTTCAATCAAACATGACTCCATGATATGATGGTTATAATCTTTAAGGTGCGTTGCTAGACCGGCTAACTGTTGCGGATTACGAGATTTCGAGGTACGAACGTGCTCAGTTATTCTAGTACAAATGTTCCTTCTTGTTTGGCCTATATACATTTTATTACACTGACATTTCATCCGATAGACGCCACCCGATAGAAATTTTTTAAGCATCCTTCTTTTTTTTTTAAATCCTTTTTGAAGTCTACCACAGGCTGATGAAGGAACTAGCAGCTTCCGAAAGCGTTACATGTTGTACGTAGAAGGAAATTCTGCTACATATTTTTTGCGGTGAGTAATAGCCTTTCCGCTTTTTCTCATACTTATTAGCTATTTACAGTATTAACGGGTTCTATAGGAACATATTGAATGTTATTACTTTGTATCTACAGACTAGGTGAATTAGTTATTAAATAGTTTCAGTAAGCGTTTAACTTCTTTAAAAATTTTTTGCCCAGTGTTGTAATCTTTTAAAGAATTTACCGATGAAATTAACAGATACTACAGATACTATTTAATAACTACCTAATCTTGAGACACAATTCACCTAATCTTAAGATACAAGGAAATAACGTTATATTTATTAGCGAAGTAAAACTCAGAAGGATAATCATCTTGTATTTCAGTATTTTGTTATGGATTTATTCAAAAAAAATCATATCAAACGTTGAATTTTTGCTTACCGCTGTCAGCATTGTCAAGATATGCAAGTTGCGAAGTCTTGACACAACTGTAAGTAAAACACAGATAAATTCTGATATGGACAAAATTTATTTCAATTCTTCAAAATATATTTGTTGTTGATCGGCGCACTTATTTGTATATTTTTCCAACTTCCGTATGGCTTGTAAAACACAATGTTTGGAATGTTGTGAAACTTTTTTGTTACGATGCTCTGAATGTCTTTCACTGATTGAAAATAGCGTCCTTTTAAGACAAATTTTAATTTCGAGAAGAGAAAGTAATCGGTAGGAGCAAGGTATGGCGAGTAAGGTGGTTGTGGAGAGTAGAAATATGCTCTTTCGCCAGAATCCTTTTTATAATAGCTGCATTATGAGATGCTGCGTGATCGTGAAGAAGAAACCACTCCCACGCTTCAAACTTAAGCGTTCTCATTCTTCGAACTCTCTGCACTAGTTGATCCAAAGTGAACTTTCCACTGTACTTTTGTTCACTTTAACACAAAATTTAATTGCTATTTTCTATTCATCCAGGACGGTGATAACAAAGCGAAAACTTCACTCGCAAACCAGTTCCGTGTTCATAGGATAATGAACGGAAACGGTTGAAACATAGTCACGTGTTACATGAAACAGAACTACGTAATTCTGATGTCAGCCGTTAGATGGGACGCCTAGTAACTTTCGAAAACAAGTTGTCTCAATACTTTGAATGACAAAGGAAGTTCGCAACATCCCACGAACTTCTTTTGTATAGACCATGAAGATGTTGGGGAATGTGCAAGCAAGTAATCGATTAAGGATAAATGCATTTTAAAGAATAAAAACTAAGATAAATTATATCCATATCAGAATTTGTGTGTTTTATTAGTCAAGAGTTTTGGGTCGCACCGCGTTGGTAAAAAAAGAGGGCATTGAGTTGGGAATTTATTACAGATGTGATACTTATGTATATTAACTACACTAATGAACACTACTTGAGGTTTCCAGTGTAGGTTTTCAGAGTATCGTTAGTGAATGTCTTTTGTGTGAATTTATTAGACATTTCTTCAAGCGGCGTAGTTGACAATATTTATTAACTAATTATATATAACAGTTTAGCTAGTCACGTTGAAAAGGGGATATCCCAGTGACTTCATAATGTATGACTTGTTTTCAGTGCAATATCGTGTAACATGAAAAGAGTGATTTATAATGAAGACAATATACACACATCGGTCACTTTACTTTATTTGACCAATTCATACCGAAGTAATCTATGAAAATATAGTTCATAATGGAATCCACTTCTGAACGTAACTACAAGAACTTCCAACGTCAATAATTTATTCGTGATATTTTTGTTAGAATTCGAATAGTACGATGTTCAACGAAACTTGAACTCATGAATTTGTTTATTTTAAAATTTTGAAGTTGTAGAGGAAGTATAGAAAGTTCGACATACTTTTTAAAATTTTATGTGTAACACTTTGACAATAAAAATTGGTGGTAGGGAACTTCTGACAATAAAAGTCGGTGATTAAGGAACTTCAGCCTTCTATCTTTAAGTCGACGTATAACATTCGTTTCTTTTGTCTGTAAGAGAGGCACGGTGGCTCATTGATAGAGTGCTCACTTCTGATATTAGGATTCCCAAGTTCGATCTCAACCCAAAGAGTTTGAAGTGAACAGCATCGTGTGCGTCGGTTTTCTCGAGTTTCCCTTATTTGCTCACGCATTATTATTCCACCAATTTCTTCATAATAATTTACTATCATTGCCCATGCGTCTCCCTTTAGGGCGAAGTGCATTGTTGGACATTAAAGACCTGTTTTATTATTTTTTTTTTTTCCTTTTGGTCACTTTATTACGAAGTTATCTATGAAAGTGAAGTTCATAATGGAATTCACTTTTGAACTAACTACAGAGAATTGATATAGAATTTCCAACGAGAATAATTTTATTCGTTATATTATTTGTTATAATTTGATATTACGATGTTGAATGGAACTTAAACTTCTGAACATTTTCAGGCGGATTTACTGCTAAGATTTTCGAGCTATTGAGAGAGTGAAAAAATTGGTCATAAAGTAACGCGCAATTCATTGTTACTTTATCAGTGAAACACTTTCATAATGAAAATTGGGGTAAGGAGCTTCAGTCTTCTATCTTAAAGTCGATGTGAAATATTTACAGAAGTTTGTTCGCTTTGTATCCAACCATTTTTGATGGGAACTCACATTAAGAGATACCGCGCCACCACCACCGTTCATGTACTATTGGACCCCCAGCATTGTGGACTATCACACAGCATTGCAGTTTCCATTGCAGCAAGCTCCGGCACAGGTCGGACATGGGAATTCGGTCCCACTTCTTCCTGCAAGCTTTCCGAGACGTCGTTTCAACAGTGCAGATGCACAAAATACATTGGAGTGACATCTAGGCTTTTCACAGGAATGTCTTCAAACAGAATGACACAAATTCGTAATTCTTTTGCCATTTTGTAATAAAAACATTGTGATTTTCTGGCGGCATTACTCGAAGCCTTGTTCATATGGATCATCTGGTTCGCGTCCATTCGATACAATTGTGGGATGTCTTTTCGGTAAATAGGGGTCAGAATGGACTCTTGCAAGTATTTTGTATTCACTTTCACGTTTTTGTCCACCTTGGGTATCATCAGCTTACCCTCATATCCAAATCCCGTAACAACCATGATGCCACGAGGGGAACTTTCCCTGCACTGACGAACAAAGTTGCTGCGCTCCTTGCCGTCAATATCACGGTATGTAATCGCCCGAATGTGACCACCAGCAGTGAGATGGACATATGATTCATCCATTGTGACAACTTTCTTCCGTTTAGAACCCACCAAGTACTTTTCATACAGTTTCCTACAGTTCGTCTTACGTTTGGAATGTGACACGATAGCAGGTGGTATACACGGGCCTTCCACACACACTTTAACCTGGGGCGCTTGCGAATTGTTTTCTTCGCAGTTGACGGTGTGAAATGAAATCTGTGGCTCATATCACGTTTCGTGGGGGGATTTTCTTAGCACACTAATTGACGGATCTCCTTAGCACTACGTGCGCCCCTTCTCCTGGTGGTTTTCTCTTGAGTGAATGTTTCGTAAGGGGAGCCTGTTGTGTGTAACGGGCCACAATAGCTTTCGCAGTAGTCACTTCGAGAGTTAACCCATGCTCCCGACAGTTTCACAATGCGTACGTACGAAAACTTAGCATGGGAAAGGACTATTACATAACCCTCCCAATGCCGTTGATTTTTGGCGCCATTTGATAACACTCACGCACCTACAAGGTGGGACACAACACTGCTCCCACTAGCAAACCCATAGCTTCAGCATGATACGCCAGGTGGCAGCACCGAATCAAAAATGGCCGGATATACAGGGGACAACTTTCTGTATTCCTACCCTCTGTAAGTAAAGCATAAAGGATGGTAATCTTCCAACGCTAACGTTTGGTGATGGAATTTCTTTACAAATCTGGAGATGTCTCTTCGCAGGAAACTTTCTCCAGTATGTGGCAGCAACAGAATAGACTAAAATCTTATGCATCAATGGCTTCAATATTTCACGGTGGTAGTTTTAGAATCTGGGAATTAGCGACGCCTCAACAGCCAATCGACTATCAAACCATCCAACGAGACACTTACTAACTAGGTCATTCAAGGTAACAGGTGCTTATTACTGTGACTTCTATCGATGTAAATATAGTAGTAGTGGCCACAAACACGGGTTTCTTGGTTTTTAGAAAAAACGGTTCTGCTTTCTATCAAAAGCAGTTTCGGTTTTCTATCAAACCAATTTCGGTGAAAAACTGAATCAGTTTCGGAGGAAAAGCTGTCAGTTTTTCTAGAAACCAGTTTCGCCTATCTCTAAAATATACATCTGTTACTACGAAGCTTAATTGTCTAATGCGAGTTTTAAAATACTGAATAAAATTTAATATTGCCAGTTTCATAGTTTTATGGCTTTAGACACTTATTTTCAATGTTTCTCTGCTTTTTAAATAAATTACATTTCAAATACACAAAGGATGCCTAGCTTAAATTGTTTTTTGAAGTGTTTATGTGTAAATATGGCTGTCACTTCATGTTCCGGCTTTTCGATTTTTCTTTTTAGAATTTTCTCTTATATGTTCAATGAACACGATTCATAAGAAATCCTGCCGTTATATTTGTATTTTTGGACTGGAAAATAGATAATAAAATATAAGGGTAAGAAATGGGAAATAGATTTCTTTTATTATTTTCATATGTGGAAATGTTTCTTTTTTTAATGTAGTCAGTTGTTTTTAATTGCTTGTTAAGGTGAAGAAAAATGACGGACAGTTTTATTATGGAACATTAATAAGTAAAAACTCCCAGAAAAAATATCTTAAGACCATCTCCTGGAAACTTCCGTTGTTGGCTGTCGCGGTTTAATCTCACTAACTTTGCAACAGTTCCATTACGATTGGCTAGCATGAGGTTGAATAGAGTTCGTGTAAAATGGTCAACTCTGGATTTATATATATATATATAGACTGATGACAGAGTGGCACTTATATCGTATCAACTTGTATTAATTCGTAGACTTTCAATCGTTTTGTGCAGATCGATGTAGTCGAACAATAATACGTCACTCTATGCATTTGAACGCGTGAACCTAGACGCACCACACAGGTAACAATAAGCACTTCCTTTTGTGTAGCTGAGTGATCCTCAGATTTATAGAACTTTAATTGCCGACCGTTCACAGATCAAGTTGCATTGTGGTTCATTATGCCTCACCTATAAAGAAAAGAAATGTTAAGAATCAGTTTGAAGTTCCAGAAACTAAGTAACCAATATGAAATTTTATTGCCTAGTGGTGTGTCACATAATGATTACAAATGGATTTTCATTAGTTCCTGATGACTTTTATATTTGTAGCAGACGATGATTTTGAAACAAAGCAATTAGCGCTTCCATGTTAACGTTTAGTAGTTCTGTATTTATTGTACTTTAGCTTCGTTGAAACGAAGTCTTCCGTAAATTGTTACTGAATGTTTTGTTACGTTCATATGAAATTGATGATCACTAAGTCTTATTTTTCACATAGTGAAAGTACGTTTATATTTCATGAGAAGATAAACTTGCGCTTCTAATTATGTAAAAGTTTCTAAAAGCTAATTTAGTTTGTAAAACTATAAGATTGAGAATAAAATCTAGTGATGAAGTAATATTGTTATTTGTACGTGATGTTGTCACTTTGCTGTCTTAATCATGGTTATAATTGTGACTTATATTTTTGTACATTTGTAATTTTTTTTTGAAAAAAATAAACCAGTTATTGTCTATCTAAAAAAATCTTTTATTTTATGTTGAATATATTACAAACTTAAGTAATGATAGTATGGAACATGAAATTGAAAATAGTACAACATTCCTGTAAGTTTTCATCTCGTAACTTCAGAGTTGCCACGGACCTAGAAAACCTGGAAAAGTGAAAGAATTGAGCTTACTCGTAAAAAGTTCAGGAAATTTTAAGTACGAATTTTTACTTCTCAGAACTCATTTTTCTTTTTGCCTTAGCCGGCTATTTAAATTCTATAAAATAAATTAGTTTGCTACACACCAGTGGCGAGTGGTGCTGTTTTCGGTCAGGGAACAGGTCATAATGGCAACACACCCTTCGCTAGCAGAACAAACTCTAAGGTAATATTGGAGGCACGGTGGCTCAGTGGTAGAGCGCTTACCTCTGGTGCGTGGGTTCCCTGGTTCGATCCTCGACCCAATAAGTTTGGTATACATCGTCGTCCGTGGGGTTTTTAAGGTATTCCCCTTTCCTCCCACTTTCTCATTCCACCAATTCTTCTATCATCATTCGCTTGCCTTAATCATTGTCTCCCTTAGCCTAAAGAGGATAATCGTGGTACATTCAACTGAAAGATTTCATTTCTAAGTTAATATTAACCCTCTCCGTCGGTCTAGTTGCCAGCGCGTGTGCCTTTGGTACACGTGGTCTTGGATTCCACTCCAAATCATTCACTTTCATTAATTACCTGTTTCATTTAGTCTAAACAGTATAACCATGGGATCATACACTAAAAGTAATCACTTAAGGTAGTATTAGCATCCATTAGTAATATGGGCATCGTGTGTCTTGATTTTCTTGGCGTTCTCTCATGTTCTCCTACATTCTCATTCCAATATCTCTTTCACGGCAATTAACTTTCATTAATCATCCTTTAGCCTAAATGGCATTTTCGTGAGACGTTAAATGTAAGGTTTATTTTCATTTTTACGATGTTCGTCCAAAGCTGGAGCTGATCTATTTTCAGTAACGTATGTAAATCATAGAAATCTTTCTTCCACCACGATTATCACACAGTGTAACAGTGTTCAAAATTGTGAGTTATTTGCTATGTCTGTTATTTTGTCAAGTAGTATTGTAAGAAAACAAGAACTGAAAATTTAACCCCCTATTTCAGCAAATACTAACTGCTATAGAACTGCTAAAGTAATTTTGAACTGTATTGAAAGTTCCAGTTAATGTTCTTGCGTTGGCAAGTTTTGAATCATATTTTGCAATATACATCATGTACAGCAACAAAAATTATGCTTCTAGACCAATACAGTGCAAAGATATCTTGTCTTATATGAAACCGTCCTGAAAATAAATGTAACTTACGTCAAAAAACTGAAACTGAAAATATTGGCCAACTTTACTCCCCCTCTTCCCCCATATAAGCAACAAGTACACATACAGCGTATTACCATGTAGTGGACTACTTCACTGCTTCACATACCAATTTTTTGAGTACCCGCAAGGAGAGAATGGCCCCCAACCTGGTGGAAAAAAAAGTTTACCCTCCCTTCTACTCTCTACATACATAAAATTTATATCGGCGGAAAGCTTCATCCTTCAGGAATACATTGAACCAATTATCTCCCTAGTTTAATTTGGGGCTGAGCTATTGAGGAAAAAAACCGGGAAAGGATGTGTTACATATTAGAAATCGACGATAAGAGTTTTGAAGATATAAGTAATTGATGCCCATTGACCCATTAAGTGATATATATATATATATATATATATATATATATGTAGTATCACATTATGCTCCGAGGCTAACGAAGACATTGATCATGATAAAAAAAAAATCATGGAATGAAGAAAGTAGCAGGAAACTGGAGAACCTCGACAAAATGCATGCGTATGATTTATTTATTTATTTATTTATTATTAGGCACAAGCTATGATCGAATCAGGGACCCCACGTACCAACTTTCTATACTGAGTCACCGCGACCCCTAAACCCGTAACATACACGTGGTTTCATCTTCAGCCTAAAAATTTTAATTACACCCTGATGAATAAACGTGCTACTATTTCACGGAAATTTCAGTTGATGTTAATTTATTCTAATGTACTTGATATTTACCAAATACAAGAACAATTTATCTTAAATATGACTATTCTCAACAGCAAGAAAACCGGATGATTCTTATTGTTCCTCAAATTCTTCTTCCTTTGGAATTATTTAAAGCTATTGGCAACTATATGCAGTGGATAAAGAGTGTAAGATCAGAAAGGGGCTAACAACTGGTACGAGCAGTCTATCGTGGCATATCTTACTACAAAAAGAACTCGAAAATGTCGATTACAGGTACACTGCTAATTACTGAAGAAGTTTCTCGAGAATCTTTATTCTGTGATGTAATGTGAACCGTAAAGTGGTGAGATCTTTGATTTAAAAATAAATAAATAAAGATAGCTTTACTTTTGGTTTAAGATGCAGAATCCTTGTAATCGTAATCGTCTATAAATCAATAATGCAATTTCTCTTAGGTGTAATATATGATAAGCATGTAAATGGTTTCAATTTAGTAGCGGCTTTCCCTGAAAGAAGTTGCAGGATGAATTAAGTTCTAGATGATTTAAGAACTCATGAAGTAAGTATAGTATCAGTATGCAACATGACATCGTATATAATTTGCAGCCAGCTACGAACATAAGGATCAGATAAAGCAGCGTTTCCCAACCGGTGTGCCGCGGCACAGTGGTGTGCCGCGAATGGGTCGCTGGTGTGCCGCGAGGAAATCGAAACAAAATTATTAATTCTATAGCAATCAAATTACAAGACATAGAGAAAAAGGTATATTTGTATTTCATGTTACTACTGTGAATCTAAAATTTAAAGTTTCATACTGAGTTACTTTTCTGTAGAGCATTTTTCTGTACATTTCTAATTTTGAAAAAAAAAAAAAAGTATTTGTTATCATTGGTATGACCATTATTGCTTCTCTATTGTTGCAGACTATTTCGTAACTTGAAATTCTAAAATATTATTCAATCGTTCCGGCAAAGTAAACATGTATACGAATTATCTACATTGTGTTTTAAAAGTAAAAGAGATTTGTTTGTTCGTTCGTTATTTAATGATCCTCCTTCTTAATGAAAGGTTGGATACAGTTTTCGAAAAAAAATAGTGTATTTTTAACAACTTGAGCCCTATATCTGATTGCAATTGTTTTCTATTTTTAAATTAAAAAGAAAAATAAGCATAATTTACCACGGGGGAAAAAACAGTGGTCTAGCTTTCTTCTCTGTGAGAAGGATGTCAGTAATCAGAAAAAAATACTACAGTATTTTATATTTTCAAATAATAATAATAATAATACTATGTGTGCCGCGAGAATTCAAGTTACCCTGAAGTGTGCCGCAAGTTGAAAAAGGTTGGGAAACGCTGAGATAAAGGTTCGGGTGAGCCAGAATAAATTTAAGAGGCCGAAAGTCGTTTCTTAAAATTTCCACTATTTCGCTAGTTTTCTAGTTCACCCCTAGTTGCAGGGTTGCATCGTATTCCATTTTACAAAAATATTTTGTTCGATCACTACATTGCTATTAATTAGGAATAATGATTATCAAAGATGAACAGTGCAAAATTTGTGTTACAGAATATCAAAATATAATCAGTTGCTAATAGGGGTTATTAATGCATTATCGACTAAATATTCTATAATAAAAAAACAAGACACACAAATTACGAAGACGAAAGTTCTTGTATAACCTGATTGTGAAAGTGACAACTCTGTAATAAACTGATTTAACAAAGTATGAAACATAAAGTTTGTCACTAAGATCCTATTCGTTTCTCTTATTTTCTATAACTAACTCAGTATCAAAAGCAATATGGCTGCTTTCAAAAATAAGCAATTTAATACTAACAAAATAATTACTATTAAAGGTTTTATTTGTTTTAAAGATGTTCCATATAGCTACAGTAGAGCAGAGACCTAAGTGTCTGACTATAATGACCTCATCAAACGCGAATTCAAATTTTAAATAGGGCTTACGTGAGTTTTCGTTTTCGTATTAGTTTTTACTACTTCTGAATAAGTAACTAAGAAAGTTCTGTCGCTTTTTGTGAAGGTCTATCTTCCATTGGCTCTCACAGCGTGAGTTGAATGCGAATGGAGATAAGGCGAAGGTCAGTTGTTGGTGTGGGTATAGCCAATATACTCCTGGTTGTGACAGTTCAGTCACACAATGAACTTTCGTAAGGACAGAGTGAACATGGGACCTCCACAGAGCGTCATAAGGCCGTGCATGCTGTACGAGTTGAAACTGGGGGTCAGACGCCGCCGCAGCGGGGCAGAAGATATGCCAGGCCTTTGGTGAGGGTGTCGTGACTACGCGAACAGTGCAGCGGTGGTTTAACAAGTTTAAGGACGGTAACGAAACACTCGAAGACGCACCACGTGCCATGTACAAAATGAAGATCTTCAGGCAGCAATTGAGGCGAACAGTGACTACACATGTGAAGAACTGGGACTACAATTCAGTGTAAGTGGAGAAACCATTTGGCAGCACCTCCATCAACTCGGAAAGCACTACAAGTTGGGTCGATGGGTCCCACATGATTTGACCCCGGGCCAGAAGGCAACGCGAGCAGACCTGTGTTTCTTTGCTGTTTCGTTTGAGGAAGGAGCCATTTCTGGACAGGGTGTTGACATGTGACGAGAAGTGGGTCCTGTACGGGCCTCCACGGCGCCGTCTTCATTGTTTAACATCCCATGAACGGGTTCCAAAACAGCCGAAATTATCGCTGCACTAAAAGAAGGTCCTCCTGTGTTTGGTGGACTGCTCGTGGCATCGTGCATCGGGAACTGCTACCAGCTGGTCAGAGTATCAATGCAACTGTGTACTGTCAGCAGTTGAGCCATGTTCAAGAAAAACTCCAAACTCTGGAACCAGCACTTCTGAATCGCAGAGAGGTCCTCCTATTACAGGACAACGCTAAGCGCCCCGTGGCTAGGACATCATTCTACGCTTTGGATGGGAAACACTATTGCATCCGCCATACTCCCCGGCGGACATTGCACCATCCGATTATCACCTGTTCCATTCCTTGGACCTTAGAGGATGCCAGTTCAAATCTCTAGTAGAGATGCAAAATGCACTTGATACCTTTTTCGCTTCACGGCTCACCAAGTTCTACCCCGATGGAATCCATGGCCTTCCAGAACATTGTCAGAAGGTCGTCGATGCTGATGGGGACTATTTTTGATCTCCCAGGTATGTCTTAGCTGACATATCGATGTTCGAAGATGGTGGGTGAAAAAGTGATAGAACTTCCTTGGTTACCTTTATAGTTTGTTAGAATAATACCTTGGTTGCCTTTATAGTTTGTTAGAAGAATACTACTGAGATGATTTTTTAAAATTTGATTGTTTGTTGAAGTTCAATGCTTTCTCACTCGGGATTACGTACACCAAAGGAACACATGCTAGCCACTACACCAACGAGCAGGTCTTGAAATCTTTTGTTGGGATTATGAATTTGTATATTAAAAAACGTTTTGCGCCTTGTAATACCTTTTTCTTCCCTCTGTGAGAATCAATATTGCAACTGGAGGTGCTAGTTTCTACCGTTTCCTGTTGCAATAAAGTAATAAAATGAGAGTGGGAAAATACTATTGCGGCGCTGAACCCAAATCAAAAACTGCTTCTCGCTATCGTTTTTTCACTATGACAATCTGTGTTGAAGCTGGAAATGGTCGTTTCTCCTCATATCCGGTTTATATCGATGAAGATTAAAATGACAATCTTGAGATGCTGAATTCATATTTTAAAAAAGCCGTATTTCGCTATCTTAATACTTTTGACCTATAGTGATGGTGTTGAAAACAAAAGTGATAGTGATTTCTACTAGTGGTGGGCACAAAAACCGGTTTTTCGGTTTTCGGTTTTTAGAAAAACCGAAACCGGTTTTTGAAAATTTTCAAAAAAACAATTTCGGTTTTTCACCGAAACCGGTTTCGGTTTTCTTCAAAACCGGTTCGGTTTTTCACCGAAACCGGTTATCGGTTTTCTCCAAAACCGGTTCGGTTTTTACCTGGTCCGGTTTCGGTTTTCTTCAAAACCGATTCCGGTTTTTTTTCCCAAATTTGTTCTATTTCTGACCAGAATGGTGTTTCGTTGTTCTCCGGAAACCGAATCCATTTCCACAGAAATAGTTTTATGTGTTTTCGAAAAGTTTTCACCGAAACCAGTTTCGGTGAAAAAGCGAACCGGTTTTGTAGAAAACCGAACCGGTTTTGGAAAAAACGAAATGTCGGTTTTTCGGGTTTGGGTTTTTATAGAAACCGGTTTTCGGTTTTTATAAAAACCGGTTTTGCCCATCCCTAATTTCTACCAGATTATAAAACTAGGAGATAGTGTACTCTTAATATACTGAATTCATGCTTCTCGCTAACCATTACGGTGCTTGCTCTATGGAGATCAATACAGAAACCGGAAATTGTAGTACATTTCTCCAGTTTCCTGGTTACTAGAGAACCAAGTAAGTTTCGTTCCACAGCGTGAAACTAGGTAGATTTTTAAACTATGGGAATTCAATTCTTAAACTTGAAGTAGTACATCTGTAACTCCTGGATGCAATATATTAATAAGATAAAAGAAAACCTGTGTTTCGGATGCTGAATCTAAATCAAAGAACCATTAGTGGCTATCTTTTAGGCTAGTTTTAGACGGAAGCATTTATCGTAGCAAAAATCGTATCATCGATATCCCACTGTGTAAAGTTGCAAATGCTATAGCATTTCCCATGCCATGGCATTTCTTGTTGATAGAACCTGCTCCCAGCATTTCAGGTCCGATTGCAGCGCCGTGGTGTATTAAAAGGAAGTGAACGGTTTTGTGCCAAATATCCATACTCTTTGTTTTGTGTGGGAAATTGAATTGTAGTAAAGAAAAATGAGTTGGAGTAGGGATGCTCTTTGCCCACATACTTCTGGTTTTCGGTTTTTAATATAACCGTGAGAACTGTTGTTACAACCACTATAGCTTTAGCTACCTCACGCTCTAGTTTCGAAGCCATAATTGCGCTCTTCTCCAGTGATTTGTTTGCTACGTCACGACAAGATGCTTATCAAAATGCTACCGTGTAAAAGACGACCCACTCGGGAGAGTAATACTCCCGGAAGTGCGTTTTTTCGCGCGCTACTCTAGCCAGCTGTTTTACGCGCTATCCTAGTCAGTTGTTTTAAGTTGGTCACAAAATCTATATCATTTAGTACAAGGGGAACAAAACGAGCCTTATATCATGGAGTACAAGGACAACAAAACGAGCTTTGCGGGGCTTCTAACCCGTTCCTACTACTTATCTGCACAAAAGTAAGTAAATCACATTTTTGAGTATTATTTTCGTATTATTTTAATTTAAAAAGTGTTATAAAAATGTAAAAAAAAATGTTAAAAAAACTTTCCTCGGGCCGGGTTTGAACTCACGCCAAAACAGATTTTCACTAGTAGCATATAGCGCTAGCCCACTTGGCCACGAGAACCGACAACAACAATCGTCGGAATTCTGCTATTTGAATGCAACGTGGCAAGACATAGATAACGCCAACCAATCAGAACTGTGTTTTCTGTTCCTACTTCCGGGAGCATTACTCTCCTGAGCTAGTCCTTGTAAAAGCATCATATACTTTTGATGCCATAGAATATTATACGAGATTTTTGGCAGCACATCTGGTAGGAGAAATGCTACGATAAATGTTTCCGTCTAAAGCTAGCCTTACTGTTTTTATTCTGTGACGATAATGGTTGAAACCTACAATCGTTAATTTGAACCACTTCCTGTTTGAATGGAGGGATAAAGGAGGAGATGGAATATATGCTTGGAACGCTGAATCAATTGCAGGAAACCGCTTCTAGACTTCTCTGAGAGTCATTGCTCTATGTATATAAGTAGTGAAACCGAAAATAATAGTCAAACATTTTCGGTTTTGATACAGGTATGTGGGTTGTGACATATTCTTTTCAGCAGCGGTAAAAGAGGATCTAAAAAGGTAGAGGGACGCATGATGTCACGCTGTTCCCCGTCCCTATCTTTGTCCATTGTAATTTTTAAGGAAGTGGAAGGACACTATAGATATTTTTGGATGTAAGAGAACGGTGTCCCCCGCGTCCCTCTCACTTTTAGCCCTGCTCTTGAGACCATGAGTCGATTGCAGAAAACAGTTTATCGCTGTATATTACCATTTTTGTTTTATGACGATAAATGTTGAAATCGAAAGTGTTAATTTGAATCACTTCCGGTTTGAATAGGGTTTAACAGAGAAAGTCGAAGATATTCTTGTGGCACTTAGACAATTACAAAAAACGAATCTCGATTTCTCTTAGTTTCTACTCTATCAGTATTCAAACCAGAAGTATCAGTAAATCCAACCATTTCCGGTTTTTATAGTGCAGCGTGTTGTGATGATATACTCTTGAGACCCTATATCGATTGAAAAAAACATTTGTTACTATCTATCGCCGTTTATGTTCTATGGTGATAAATGCTAAAACTTGGAATGGTTACTTTGAACCTCTTCTGGTTTGAATACAGCAGGGATGCAAATAACCACTCGTCCGGGCCGAGTTTTTAATATCACTATTAGAATACCGAAGGTAAGTAAATGATTCCTATTGTGAGATGTGGGCTAGTAGTTTTTTCTTGGGCTAATAAAATATTGTTTATTTGCATCCCTTGAATACAGAGTTAACGGCAAAGATGGAACCTATTTTTGGGAAGCTAAATCGACTGCAGAAAACCGTTGCTCAATATCTCTAACTGATTTTGCTCTATGGGAATCAATATTGAAAACCGGACGTAATAGTAAATTTTAACCTCTTTCGATTTTATTATAGTTGAATTTGAATCACTTCTGGTTTGGATAGAGGGTTATTAGAGAAGATGGAACCTATTTCTTGGAAATTGAATTGTTTGCAAAATAATATATCTCGATATCTTTTACCGTTATGGCTGTATGTAAATCAGCATTGAAACTGTAGATAATAGTAAATATGAACCACTTCCGGTTTTCGTGGAGTGTGCTGTGGATAATTTTGATATATTCTCTTCAGACACTGAATCGTTTACAAAAACCCGCTTCTCGCTATCTGTTACCGTTTTCATTCTATTGTGATAAAAGATAAAACCGGAAATTGCTTATCTGAACCACTTCCAGTTTGAATATATGCTTAGCGGAAGAGATGGATCCTATTCTTGAGACGCTGAAGCGACTGCAAAAACTCGCTTCTAGCTTACCATTTTTGTTTCTATATTTGTCGACAAACAAACAAACATAGCTGTTATATTATGCTTCCGACTCTTATGCGTAGTATAGGTTGGAAATCTAATAAGGGTTGAAATTGAATATATTTTTGGGACGCAGAATTGGTTCTGGAAAACCATGTCTCGCTCGATATTGGTCATCTATGGTGATCAGCGATGTAACTGGAAGCAATAGATTTCTACCATTTCTGGATTAAATAAGACAAATTGATTAGATGAATCATGAATCTATTCATGTTCCAAGATTAAGCTTCTCGCTATTTCTTAATGCTTTTGCTCTGAAGCCTGCCGATAGACAAACAGACATACAGACGATCGTAATTGTTTTATAAGACTTCCTGTACTTATGCACAGTAATAGTTTGGAAGTCTTAACAACTGAAATGAATTCAATTTATCGTGCAATTTCAATTCTTCAATTTTCACTTTTGGGAAGATTCTTTCATTTTCAGTTTCTTGAAAAAAAATAAAAAAATCGTTTTCCGTTTTTCGAAAATTTTTACCTTTTCGTTTTTCAGGAAAAAATGTTACACTTTTTAGAAACATTCATTTTTCGAAGGAAAAAAAAAATGTGCCATACCTTGTAGCGAACTTTGAGTCAGCAATTAAGTATGTGACGTCACGAAACCCGTTCTGACCAGTGATGAGTTGATCTATGAAGTCGTTTCGACAAGATTTAGGTTTGTTATTTTGGAGTAATAATGAAATGTACCAAACCAATGAAACGTAAAAGATTATATAATTTAGAAAATAAAATTGTTCCAAATATTGATCATTTTTGCGGCCGCTTTGAATTCTTGCGGTCCTAGACAGTTTGCCTTAGTTGCCTAAGTCGGAAATCTGACGCTGGTTCTCAATGACTTATAGTAATACTGTTCGATAAAACGAACGGATTCGGTCAATATTTGGTTACAATGGGTTAGCAAATTAACGTTGGTGTGGAACTAAATTGTTGTGGTTTTGTTATAAAATTAAAACTTGGTGTGCTGTGTAATGTCAATATTTCGTTTCTTGACGGCATTATGAATTTAACACTTAATTAGGCCTATAGCCTCCATATGGATACTTTCAAAATCAGGTATTATCTTTGACAATCTGCAGAACGATAAAAGTTAGTGCTTTTTAATTTTTTTAAAAAAAATGTGATTGACATATATCTCCCCAAACAAAATCTGGCCAGTGTAAATCTAGATTCAAGTGAGAACGACAACATATTATTTTAGGATCAAAAAAATAAATACTTTTAAAATCAATTCTCGTTTTTAGACTTCCAAACTATGCTAAGCGTAAATCTTATCATAGAATGGCTTTACCGTCCGTCTGTCGACAGATATCAGAGCAAAAACGGTAAGAAATATCGAGATGCTGTTTTCTGCAATTGATCCAGTGCCTCAAGACAAAGTATCATGACTATCCACAACACTCTACTTAAATCAGAGGAGGTTCAAATTTAACGCTTACAGTCATAGAACGAAAATGGTAACAGCGAGCTGTTTTCTGCAAACGATTCAGCGTCTCAAGGAAATATACACTATGACTATCCACAACACTCTACCAGAAGCAGGAAGTGGTTAAAATTTACTATTACTTCCGGTTTCCATTCTGATTTCCGTAGAGAGAAAACAGTAAATGCTATCAAAATAAGTATTTTTTTTTTTTTTTTTTTTTTGCAATTGATTCAGCGCCCCAAGAATAGGTTCTATCTTCCCCATTAACTGTCTATTCAAATCGGAAGTGGTTCAAATTAGCAATTTCCTGTTTCCAGGTATATTGCCATAGAACCCATAATGACTATCCTAAATATTTCACCAAAACCGGAAATGGTTGAAATTTACTACCATCTTCGGTTTCAATACTGACTTTCATAGAACAAAAACGGCAAGAGATGTTGACATGCATTTTTTTGCAGTTGACTCAGCTTCCCAAGAATAGATTCTGCCTTCTCTTTAAACCCTCTATTCGAATTGGAAGTGGTGAAAATTAACCATTTGCAGTTTCAGCATTTATCGCCATACAACGAAAACAGTAAGAGATAGCGGAAGTAGTTGTTTGCAATCGATTTAGCGTCTCAAGACAATATATTATGACTATCTACAACACACTACCAAAACGGAAGTGGTTCAAACTTCTGTTAGTTTCGGTTCTAATACTGATTTCCGTAGAGCAAAAAACGGTAAATGCTAACAAAATCCAGTTTTCTGTCATCGATTGAGCGTCCCAAGAATTGTTCTCATCTGCTCCGTTAACCCTGTATTCAAACCGTAAGTGTTCAACTTATCCACTTCAGGTTTCATAGGACGAAAATGGTAACAGATAGCAAGAAGCATTTTTTTTTTTTTTTTTTGTGAACGATTCAACGTCTCAAGACGACATATTATGACTATGCACAACACTCTACCTAAATCGAAAATGGTTCAAATTTACTACTACTTCCGGTTTCAATACTTATTTTCATACATCAGAAACGATACATGCTATTAAGATGAGGCGTTTTGCAATTGATTCAGTGTTCCAAGAATATGTTTCATCTCCTCACTTAGTCTTCTATTCAAACCGGAAGTAGTTGAAATAAAAAAAAAACTTCTGATTTCAACCTTTATTACCATACAACAAAAACAATAAGGGATAGCGAGTAATGATTTCTTGATTTGGATTTAGAGTCTGAGGCAGGGGCAGATATAGGACGGAGTCCTGCAGGGGGCGGATAGACTCAAGGAGTGGAAGCGGTCAGAGCTGATGGAGTGGAAATATTCGTCTAATGATCTAAGCCAGGGGCGGATCCAGGACGGACTTCTGGAGGGGAGCGGTGGATTGTAATATTGTTACTTAGAACTACTTTTAATAGCTCCAAACTCTGGGATGCATTTTATTTACGTATAAAATAATAAAGTTTCCTCTTCGGGGGGGGGGGGGGGGATTGCCCCGATCGCTCCCCCTAGATCCGCCTCTGGTCCGAGGAACATTTTCTATCCTTGATCTTATTACTCTATTGCAACTAGTACTTATAAGATGCACAACTTTGAGTATTGAATTTACATAGTTTCGAAATCTTAGTTTTTAATACTCAGTGTGAAACGATACTCACTTGTTTTTAATAACAAAATCACTGAACCTGAAAGGGAAAGAGAAAGTAAAACACACTCCGCCTTATGCAGAGTCGTTTTGACGAATGATTAGCACCATATTAAAGGCTTCACTACAGCAGAAAACTTTATGTTAGTCGAACTCTTTAGTATGGCAATAATCACACGTCAAATCGACTCTGCATAAAGCCCAATATTATTAAACAACAAAGCAAGAAAATTGAGGTTATATAAAAAGACACCTTCACCCTTCACGAAGGTGAGGGAAGATGTTTATAGTTTAACTATTAGTGTCAAAATTCTAGGTTCTCCACAGACGCGGATAAAATGAATTTACAGTACTTTCAGATTTAAAATTGAGTACTACAGTCGGAAATGACATGGGGTATCATGAAATTCTAATGTAAGAAAGACCACTAATTGTGTCCTCAAAATTAAGGTAAAAATGTCAGTAAGCACCATAGCCTTTGGTAAGCCTTCGATTGCTACCTTTGTTTGCTGTAAATAATCAGTCATTTAAGACTGTGATGGTTTGGTCCCATTCTTCAAATAGATTCATGCAATGCAACTTTCTTGCAGTTCTCTTTTGAGACTTGATAAATCTAGTTTTCAACCACAAATAGATTTATTCGCCTTTTCTCTACCAGTTGTAATTAGTTTTTATTAATATCAATTTACATACAGTAGATATGCATTACAAACACATAACTTCTCTGTTACCACATATCGATACATTTGCGTATTAACATTTTCCCATCTAGTGGAGATCCACTTTAAAAAATATGTAAGCTGTTCACATGTTTCTATTATATAGTGTATAATATATTATTACAATTATTATTACTATTTTTATACCTGTGTATTGTGTGGATGCCGTTAGGACCGGATGTATAATACATAATAGCGAACATTGCATGATACGCCCCAGGGTCACTGGCAGGAAAAATGAACGAACAACGGAAATCTGTCACACACATACAAGCTCATATGTGATTCTTTCTCATCTCTTACATGTATTATAGGCTAACACGTACGAAGTGTGAACCAGCAGAGCAGCGATATGTTCAGCTTTCAAGTATGTCTTTCTTCGCAAATACAGTGTTTTATATAATTAAGCGATAAGTGGTAAGTTGGAAACATTACATTTTAAATATGGAGTTATCTTTTGAGTTTGATTTCGTTTGTTTATAGCTTAACGCCCATTTCCAATATCAATGCCAGTGGCAGCTCTTGAGGGAGGCATTCTTATCGCTTCAAATCAAGGGAAGAAAACTTAACAAAAGTTCTAATATATGCGTAGAATCATGAATTTTGTTAGATGTTCTCTTTGCAAAAAAAAAAAAAAAAAAAAAAAAAAAATGAAATGTTTAAGCTTTACGTCCCACGGTTATGCCGGCCAGGCTAAAGGAGACGGTGATGATGAGACGTGAATGAAATAGTGGAATGAAGAAAGAGAGGAACCTGAGAACACCGAGGAAACCTATACACACGGTGTTTGACCACCACGAAACTCACTTGGCGCGAGCTGAGATCGAACCAAGTACCCCATGCACTAGAGGGTAACGGTCTACCATTGAGTCACCGCGGCCTTGTTCTCGGCACCCTAGGCTCTGGATAAGACGGAATTTTTCAAAATTCTCCCCCTAAGAGGGGATAAGGGCGCTTGATTGGATTGCTATTGTTCCCCTCTCTGAAAAACTACTTTCCGTGATTTGTTTGTTCTGCTTCTCGCAGGAAAAAGACTGTCGCAAAAACGAGAGAGAGACTGCAATAGATTTTCGAAGCATTTATGACGCTCATATATACAAATTGTTATGAACGAATAAAATACTTTCTCAGTGTATTTTACAATTTCGGAATAATGCCTGATAAATGCAGGGCCAGCCCTAGGTAATTTGCTGCCCCGTGCAATGACACCATTTGCAGCCCCCAATCCCCCAGAAAGAACAAATCTAAAAAGACACGATTTTAAGCATGCTACCCCATCATGGACAAGGAAGGAGAAGGAAAATGCACTCGCACTCAGAAAGGCCTAAACACTACAAATACAATCTCGTTGTGCATGCTTTTTCTTTAAACAATAATCTATTACGTTAGTGAAAGATAAAGCAAACACACCTGCAGAGGAAAGATGGTAATCCTTTTTATAGAATTCAATATCGAGCTTCAATCCTAATATACTGTATCAATTTGCAATTTCAGTGCAACTAGCTTTTTTATATTTATTTCGTGATTTTACTTCTGCATCTGTTAAAAAAAATACTTCCACCTTCAGTGATAATGAACTTGTTTGTGACAAAAAAGACTAATTTTCATATTAAAACTGTGACAGCTAACTAAATGGAATAGGTGTTCGCTACTATTCGAGAATTGAGTTCTTGTATTATTGACAACAACCAAGTAACTAATGCTGGGATTTATTTGACCATTTGCTTTAGCACTGTCTATGTGACCTTAAACTAATATGACCTAATCATGATTTATGAATGAGTGTTCAAATAAAAGATCAGTTTACGTTAGTAAATTTAACTACGATCATCATGAAGTATGTTTCCAACAAGAATATAGCTATGACAAATTTTGCCACCTCTCAAAACTTGCTACTCCGTGCAAACACACGTGTTGCACATATGGTATATTCGGTCTGGATGTATGTTTCTGTAACGTTGTTACAAAGGAGGCGGTCAAGTTTAAAAAGTGGATGACTATTCTTGAATTACGTTTTAAATTGATTTACTTCTGAAATATTACTGTAAAATCAAACACGCGAAGTCACAAATATGAAAGTGTTTAAGTTGTAGTTTCGATAAATAATTATAAAATACAAATAGGTAAATACACGGTGTAATAAAGTGGGAAACACTTCATCACGGGAGTTTGGTAAATTCGGATCCTGATAGACTTGCGGAACTTCATCTATATTTTGCAGCACGGTGGATATTAACACATATATTAAAATAAAATAATAATTAAGTAGTATTACACTACAAAGGATTCATAAATGTATTAGTACCGCTTAGTAGGTGATTGGTTAGTATTGGAAGTGCAAAGTGTATGTGCTTTATAAAGCACTGCCTGTCACATAGAGACTATTACCTAAATGATTATTACACTTCTTATTCAGAGTTGACGGATACTTGAAAGACCACTAAAAATAAAAGTGAAAGGAATTGTAAATTATCAGATCTGTAATTGAAAACCACATATACATAATGTGAATATTAACATTCCATGCTTATACCAATAATTATTTGTGAATGTGAATAGATACTTGGATTGTTATGTAATTACCATACAATGCAATATAGTTAGAATTAGAATAAGCGTTCGAGTCAAATAGACCCATTGTCCAGAATGAACGCTGGAAGAAGAATGAAGATTTGGTTGAAAATTTTGGTCTTTTTATATGTAATTTATCCAATTATTTTTGCTTTTCGGGAAATTTTTGACATTGTACTTTTGGACTTTAAAAATCCAAATAATAGTTCTGATAAATATTATTGTTACATTTAAAAAAAAATATTATTTTTTTGTCCAATTTTTGAAAAAAAAAAGTGTTATTTTTTCACATCAAAATGTCACCAGATATTTTTGATTTTAAACTTTCTTGAAAACAATAGATCTCAGATGCACATATCGAGGTCAGTTAGACGTTATGTTATAGTTTTCATTGTTGTGGGAAAATTTATTTTCCAGTTCACACAACCTTGGCCTCAGATTACTGTCACTTCTGCTGTTTTGATTATGTTTCTCACCTTCCACGTACGCAAATACTTGCACTGGAAAATATTATTTCAATTGTCCATTCTGTTCCATGTTATTAAAAAAAAAAACTTTATGCGCTATTATGTGGTAATTTACTTATTATATGATAATATATAGATAGCAAATGCGCCTTCGGCATGGGATAGCAGGGTTCGATTTCCGGTAGGAGAGTATGGCAATGTCTTATGCAGAAAAAAAAATGCTCGAATATGAATTACTCATTTGCTTCAGATAGATCGAACTTGAATATATACTTGAATTTCAATACACTGTGAAAATAATGTGGTGTTCTTATTTCAGACGCTAATAGATATTATAAACATACGAGAAATGAAGCTAGTTAACTATTCATTACTTAGTTTTTTTTTTTTCGTATCCATTTTAACAGTCGCATACCAATGGAAGGAGTCAGCGACTAACCCCATACAATATTTTTGACAATATGTCTGTTAATTTTTAAAGCACAACTTTGACCATTTAAGGCATTTATTTGCAAGGTATATTTCACCTGATAACAGCTGTACTAATTTGCATGGCCAAATTAGTCTTACCAAAAATATGAATAAATTGACTCATAAAAAATTATACTGACAACATAATGTTTTCTTTCGAATTACAAAAAGGAAGAGCAGATGATAAAAAGAATTTGCATGCAGTACAGCACTGAATAACTACAACAAATGCAATGGATAAGCAAAAGCAACGTGATTATGTAAAAATGTTCAAAAAATAAATATACCTTATTTTTAGTTATTTTATAAACGGTGTTTTATTTTAGGGTTGTTTGTTCTCTCAAAAATTGGAAGTGATGTCATCGTACGCTATTTGACATCACTATGCATCCAGTTGTTCATTTTAAACTACATTTAAGCGTTTGTAACGCTACCAAACATATTCACTTCATTTTTTTTTATTTAAATGTATAGAAATAAAATGGGATCAGTAACTGACTCCTCTCCATTGGTATACAAATTAACGTGAAAATAATATTGGTACGCGACTGTTAAATTACATTCCTAATAAGCAATGTCGGACTGGGACACCGGTTGGAAGAACAGTTTAGGGGTCCCATGGTAGAAGTCATATACATCCCGTAAAATACAGGATATCGTCCCTTTCTCTGTGTTCTTCCCCTGTGTTCCAAAAACTGTCGGAACGCTAAAATGTTCCGTGTTTTGTTTATGCAATACGAACTACAGGGTCAATAGTTGTTAATGAGGTCAGTCAACAAAAAACTAACCTAATAGCTCATTTTCCCCCACAAAGTTATTTAATTTCTACTACTTTCAAGTGATGGACAGACAATTATTTTAGTTCGACAAATTTAGCATTTAGTTCTAGCAACATAAATAACCGAAGAAAGAAATATGTTATTCCAAAAACCACTCTTTTGGGTTCAGAATACGAAACAAAACAATGGTTTTCCCATATGAAATATTTTAAATCAAAACTTTGTTTAGAATTCGAAATAAGAAATCTGACAATAAGTTTAACGATATATCAAGATATTTATATAAAGATTTTTTTATAATAAAGATTTTTTTTATATTTTCCATAATTGACTCCTCACGTTTACTTTTTACCAGTAACTTATTTATATACAGATGTGAGGGAATCAGAAAGTATACTACAGGGTATACCACTCGTAAGAGGGCCCGGGAAAAGTGTTATAAAATCTTAATAAAAGTGGGTATGAAACCAAAGGACCCCGCTCAGAGCTTATGGAAATCCGTTTCCGTTAAATTGGCTGATACTGCAGAATGTTGGGTATTTTGGTCCCCTGATGAAAAGTCTCAATGGGCACGAAGCCCGAAGACCTCACGTTTTGACATATCCGCTGTATTATCGTCACTTAAAGTCATGCGCTTCCTCCTGAACTGAAAATAATATCTACAGTTTATCTATGCAATATGAACGAGTCTTACTAGGCTATACTAGGGTTTTTGGGGTCGCTAATTCTGAATCCGAGGTCGTTTAACCTCCATCATGTCAGGTTCAAGGTCATTTGAAGGTCAAATTGAGAGGGAACTTTGCAAAAAATCTGAACAAATCCGATTATGACATTCTCTTGACCCGATAAGATCATTTCAGGTCATTGCAGGGTCATTTCAAGGTCAAACTTGAAAAATCGCCAGAAAAATAAAAAAAAAAACTTCATAGATAGGGTTTTAGGGTAGCTGGAAAAAACTTTTAACGAATCGCAATCATTCCTACTGCAAGGTTTTCAGATTAGTGACTTGAATATATATATATATATATATATATATATATATATATATATATATATATATATATATATATATATATATATATATATATATATATGTTATCTACTTTAACTCCTTTCCCCTTCGTCGGATGCAACAAGTACTGGGGTAGTTCCTTATTTGATTGTTGGTGCCATAATAGATATGGTGGTCCTTTATTGATACTGAATAAGACTGTACAGTTGGCACAGCAAATTCGAAATCATATCGATTGTGTTAATATCATGCAGCCTAGAGTAGAAACAGAGAAATTGGTTAGGCGAAATGCTATGTGGCAAGACATTATTCAAGCCAATATCTCAGAATTCCCTCAATTTGATTTTGCGTTTCTTAATCGAATTACGTCGGGTGTTTATCAAATTGATCTAGCACCTTCGTATATACAGAAATATTTAGACCATGAAAGTACTGATATTTTTTAATTAGATAGAAATAGGTTTGTACTGTGATTGTTACGATTCAGAGTATTTTCAAGACTTAAACGTTACTCGATATCAGCTTTGGATACACTTTGCAGTGAATGATGACGAATTGCCCGCAATGAAAGTAGAAGGTGGTCCGATATTAGGGTATTATTGTACTTGTAAGTCCGGTGCTAGGGCATTAGGTTGTTATGCACATGTAGCCAGTGTCCTATGGTTTTTAGGATGGTCTCGGCATCAACAACAAATCAAATACTCTAGTCTAGCTCTAGAATACATACAATATGCTGGTAATCGTAATACGAACAACGTTGGAAATGAAGGTGAAATACGAGAGGTTGAAGTTCAAGAATGATTAGATGTGAGATGCAGAACAAATCTTTATTGAAGAAGACACCACAAATGACTGACTGGAAAACTAAATGGACAATACTAACGGTAAATTAGATTAACACCGATTTCGAATTCGAAATCAGCCACCATAGAAAATTATTTATGATTTTTAGCAGACTATTTCTACAGTTTTTCAAATTTGACCTTGAAATGACCCTGCAATGACCTTGAAATGACCTGGTCGGGTCAAGAGAATGACAATCGGATCCAGCGACTCAAGAAACATTCACGTAGTTTTTGTTCAGATTTTTGCAACGTCCCCTCTCAATTTGACCTTCAAATGACCTAGAACCTGAGTGATAGAGGTTAACCGACCTCGGATTCGGAATCAGCGACCCCAGAGATCCTAGTATACCCTAATGAGACTCGTTCATATTTCATAGATAAACTGTAGATCTAATTATTATTTTCAGTTTACGAGGGAGCGCATGTCTTTAAGTGACGATAATAATCAGCGGATATCTAAAAAACGTGGGGTTTTAGGGCTTCGTGTCCATTGAAACTTTTCATCAGAAGACAAAAAATACACAACATATTGCAACACCAGCCAATTTAACGGAAACTGGATTTCCATAAGCTCTGAGCGGGGTTCTTTATACATGACATACTTTTATGGTTGAGAAATGAAGATACATTACAAGAGATGATGGAAATTACCCGCCTACCTGTATACACAATTCAACATGGCGCTGCATGTTCATGAATGTTGCTGCCAGAGTATTAGACGTAACTGTTTGTATTTCTAGGCGGATGTTCTCCCGTAACTCGTCTACATGGCAGCATTGTACAGGGTTTGTATGATAAGTAATGAGACCAGGTCTGGAAACATTGTTTTATTGATCTGATCTGTACAGGGACTTAAAAGCTTTCGAAGTACTCTCCTCTTGCGTCGATGCACTTCTGCAATCGATGTTTCCACGCTGCAAACGCCCCCTGGAAGTCAGCAGCCGGCATGTCCTTTAGAAATGTGGTCACGGCTGCTTGGATGGCTGTGACGTCTGCAAAACGGGTTCCTTTCAAGCGTGGCTTCAGCTTCGGGAAGAGGAAGAAGTCGGCCGGGCTCACATCTGGGCTGTAGGGTGGTTGTGGAAGGACTTCCACCCCAATCCGGGTCAAAAAGGAGGTCACTAAGAAGGCGGTGTGGGCAGGGGCATTGTCGTGATGCAACTTCCACCGGCTAGCGATCGCCGGTCTTTTCCGCTTGACGCTCCTGTGCAGTCTCTCAAGGACTTGTTTGTAGAAGGCGGCGTTGACGGCTTGTCCTTGGGGTACAAACTCCTTGTGGACCACCCCCACATTGTCAAAAAAAACAATCAACATTGTTTTCACCTTTGACTTCGACATTCTGGCCTTCTTGGGGCGCGGGGACGCAGGAGTGTGCCACTCCGCGCTTTGACGTTTCGTTTCAGGGTCGTACTGGAACACCCACGACTCGTCACCTGTTATGACGTCATCTTCAAAGTTAGGGTCACTGTTCATGAGGTTCAACAGTTCCTGACAACAATCAACACGTCGTTGCTTTTGTTCGTCAGTCAACACTCGCGGCACCAGTTTCGCACAGATTTTTCTCATTCCCAATTGTTCCGTCACAATCTTGTGCACTGTTGTGTGGTTCATATCGAGTTCATCAGCAATCAATCTCAACGATAATCGACGGTCTGAGTTCAGGAGATCCCTCACTTTTGCCACAGTTTCGTCCGTAGTCACTGTTGTCGGGCGTCCAGCCCTCTCCAGATCCTCAACGCTTTCCCGGCCGTTCCGGAACGCACTGTGCCAACGAAACACCTGGGCTTTGGATAGGGCTTCCTCTTTGTAGGCCTCCGTGATGAGAGAAAGCGTCTGAGTAGCCGTTTTCCCCAGGCGAACGCAAAATTTGATCGCATAACGCTGTTCGATGGAACCCTCCATGTTTGTTGATTTTCCGCCGTGACAAGAATGTTCACAAGGGCTTTGTCCAAGGCTTGTCCGCGCTCCACTAAGGCTCGGAGCCAACTGACGCGCGGTGCGTTGCTTTGCTCGGACCCCCCCTACATCCTCCATCACCGACAAACCCGCTCCAGCGACACGCGCGCCGCGGCGCGGCGAGTCTCATTACTTATCATACAGACCTTGTAAATCTGTGAAATGTGGCGACGAGATTCCGCGAACTGTGCATGGGTCTCGTGTTTCAGTGTAGCCTGGCTAACTGTTTATGTTTCGTGTTACTTGCTTCTTTCGGTGCTGTTTGATTCTGACGATGTTCTTTGGAAGATCACGTGTTTCTTGGATAAATGGTTCCTTTAAGACATGTCAGGAAATGTGAACTTACAAAACATACGTTTATGGAGTAGTAACAACCAGCGTACAGTCGTTGAAGAACCCTTCATTCACAGAAGTTGTACGTGTTCCGTGCATTATCATAGCAGCGCATCATCAGGTCCAATTTTTTGACACTACTGTCACCGGTGATGTATATCAGGTATTGTTTCGCGAATTTGTAAGCTAGTTGGATGACTTGATCTCCTGATTTTTTTCTGTGGGATCACCTTAAAGGTAATGTGTACAAGAACAAATCACGCACCATCGACAAGTTACGTGAGAATATCACCGTGAAATCCCGGCATCACGCCTAATGCTCTGGCAGCAACATTCAGGAACATGCAGTGCTGTATTGAACAGTGTATACAGGTAGGGAAGGTCATTTCCAGTACCTCTTGTAATGTACCTTCATTTCTCAACCATAAAGATTCATGTACAAATTTGGTTTCATATTCTCTTTTATTAAAAATTTTATAACACTTTTCCCGGGGATTCTTACGAGTGGGACACCATGTAGTATGCAATCTGTATAACAGAGACCAACCCAAAGACACACTTTTGAAAGCGCTAGCAATCTTTTCAACTCATCAGAGATTCTACAGAGCTTGTCTATAATCAGTTCCCGATCAAAAATATCAAAAATGTCCCGGGTTCTATTCCTCTGGAGTCAGCTTCTTTTGTTTTTTGCTTCAACCAATAAAGTAGCCACTTGTAGCTACAAGTAAAATGTTAATTCACCATATGTTTATAATGAATTAAAACAATAAAATATTCAAATCAGTTGTAAAATCTTTCAATGTTCCATGTTAACTAGCAGCGAAATGTAATCTATTTCGTAAATATATTGATATCACGAGTTATACTGCATTATAGTTACCACAGTCGTTGTGTAAAAAATGTTCTTGACATTTGGTGTTTACATCTGTTGACAGTGTGTGTATTACAAGCACTGGCGTAAATGGCACGGGGGTTTGAGGGAGACATGTCCCCTTGACTCTTGGAATTGAGGGACTCTCCCCTCCAATAAACCGATTTTAAATGTGGTTTTTGAAGAGAAATGTGATGATTTGTGTCCGATTGCCACAAAGAAAAATTAGACGAAATTGATATCCCCCAGAATAAGCCTCAAATCTGCCCACCTCCCAATGTTGAAGACAACTGTGCTCTGCTGATTCTCCATAGTATTGGTTTTCAACCTCATAAACATCGCTTTAAAAATATGGGAACGGTCTTACCCGTCCCCCAATGTTGGAGACAGATTTTTGCCTCTTATTACAAGGGGAATAAGGAGGAAATCTCCTTTGGTTATAGTAACATCCAGTATTACCAAAGGGGATTTCCTTCTCATCCCCCTTTTAATTCTCACACTGTCAACAGATGTAGACATAAAACGCCAAGAACATTTTTTACACAACGACTGTGGTAACCATAATGCAGTATAACTCGTGATATCAACATATTTATGTAATATATTACATTTCGTTGCTAGTTAAGTGGAACATTGAAAGATTTTATAACTGATTTGAATATTTCTATTGTTTTAATTCATTATAAACATATGGTGAATTAACATTTTACTTGTAGCTACAAGTAGCTACTTTATTAGTTGAAGCTAAAAAACGAAAAAAGTTGACTCCAGCGGGATCCTTATTACGTGAGTCACAGATGCTACTGATTCTGCCACGCCGTCACTTGGTAAACTTGCGCAACATATGGGCGAGTCGAAAACTTTAAGACGTTTTTTCTCTTCTATATTAGGCCATTGCGCTCTCCCAGTTTGTAATATGAACACTTTAAATGTGCACTATCACCTTGAAAAAATTGCCCCGAAGTTCATTTACCAAAGAATGCTTACGCCTCGTGTGATACGTTCAGTGAATCAATTAACTTAAAGAAAAGAAAAAAAGTGGTCTAAAGCGCTTGCGCGTAGACCACTCTTAAAGGTTAGTTGGAGTCCCACCAAAGTAAGAATTCTCTTCTACTTGTTCTCGAAATTTCTCTTTCTGTTTCTATCAGATTCGATTAAATAGAACTTCGAATAGAGACAAGGTGGAAGTCATTTATAGACTAAGCGAGAAATTCAGATCAAGATACGACTATGAATTTATTATTATTATTATTATTATTACTATTATTATTATTATTATTATTATTATTATTATTATTATTATTATTATTATTATTATTATTATTATTATTAGTTAAAGTGCGAAGTTTAAAAGGGGGCGATGCAGCATTTACGTAAACTAAATAATAATTTATTTGATAATATTCACTAGACCACTATATTTTGCGAGAGTTTGCTTTGGGAAATGAAGTGTACAACATTCAATAGTAAAAATATTACAATAAAAATATATTATTAAAATACTGATTAAGTAATTGGAGTTAAACATGCCTTTTCAGAAAGAATTATATATAAAGAGGATATACTTTAAAGTGCAATCCACACGAATATTCGAGTTTTAATCCGACTAGAAATCGATAACTTACACGATAATATTTACTTCATTACTTCTATAATTCTTTATTCTTTTACGTATTATAATTCTATTTAAGTTATGATTTTGCCATTTCAAAACGTGGAACGAGAAATAAATATAATATTCTATTTGTTAAGAAAACCTTTCAGGGGGTGACCTGAGGGAGAATTTGAGATCCTGTCGACCTAAACAAAATTCCCCCTTCGGGGCCATATCTTCGATCATGCTGAAAGTAGACTAACAGTGTTTTAGCGGGTTTCCGTTCTTCATATATTGGCAATCCCTTGGGAAGAATCTTCTGAAATCACCAATGCTTATAAATAGTTTTTTCCTTACAAATCAAAGTATAATAATGAAATATTGAACATACTTAATATTTTGTTTTCATCTATGGATTTTAAATTTGCAATTCATATAATGTTCCGTTCTAATCGAATTTGAAAGAAAAGTAGTGGACAAAGACTTATTCAAAGAAATATTCCCAATCCTCTGATGAAAATACTATCACACTTTGAAAAAAAAAAGAATTCTTCCTACAGGGTTTGAACACAAACTTCTGATTGCCAGACTATTGGCCCAAAGCGCTCGACTATTTGGTATGCCTTGACAGAGCCGCTTTTGACTATTGTGTAAAGTGATTTTCTGCTCCACACTCACTTTTGTTTATGTCGGTACAACTATGAGTTTGTGGTGAATATTTGGACGTTTCAGGTCTTGCAATGTATAAAAGTCTTTTTCGTATAAATAGATTCGATTTTACGTCCTAATAATTTATATACAACAGGTTGAATCTGTGAAATGATTGGGGTTGGAGTGATCGTAAATGTTTTCATAGTTAGGAGTCTGGATATGCAAACCCGCTTAACGTGGGGATTTATTTATGCGAAATTTGATATCGTGCAATGTCATAATGGGTCTGTTATAATTTGTTACTTTGTATTACTTACTATAAAATTCGGAATAGATCTAAACGTTGAAGATGAAGAGGAACAGAAACAATAAAAGCATTATAACCTTACCTAAATTTTAAAATATTGTATTGAATAATAACAGTAAAGTAGAACAATGTGCACCTTTTCTTATGTTTACTATTGATTTGAGAAAGAAGTAAGGGAAAAAACGTGATAGTGCGATAAACTAAAACGCAAGTTTAGTTTTTCGTAATGTCTGCTTTTACATGACTGTATACTTTCGTTCAAGAATGCTACTTTCAAGCTAATCCAATGTGTTATTCCCAGAGACAGGTAAGTAGAATACACTTCCGTCCAGTGAATTTTGTCGGAGGTGCCATGGAGTAGGGGAAAGGCGATGAGCTTCAAATCAAAGGTGTTCTGGGTTCTAATATTCCCTACAGCTATATTTTTAACCCTTTCCGGATCCTGGCTTTTTGGGCTATTTTTTAGACTTTCAGTCAAGCAGGTACTGTATCGTCACTATTTATCCAAGGATCATGGTTCATACTTTATTCTCTTCAGAATAGAGCAGGCTTTCAAATGATATCACTTCCATGCCCATACCATATACCAGGAGAGGGAAAATTGATGTCAAAGGGAAAATTTTGATGGGGAATTTTTTTTTGTCCAACTTTGGGCCCCCCTGCCCCCCTCTGTGTAAATGTAGAAACCTCCAAAAAATATGAAGAATAGTACTTGGTAAACTAAATGTGTGTACCAAATTTCAAGTTTCTATCTTGAATAGTAAGGGCGGGAAAAATTTTATCAGGAATTCCCACCATGCCCAAAACGACCCCAAAACACCATGATCTCAGATAAAAAAATTTCCTGAGACATCCCTAATTACCCTAGGGTCATGTTTCGCCCATCATTCTCTTCAGAACAGAACTGCCTTTCAGACGGTATGACTCACGTGTCTCTATCATGTATGTAAAGGGGGAAAATCCCGAAGAAAGGGATTTTTTGGGTCTAAAAAATCCCTTTTTACAACTTTTGCCCCTCTGGACCCCCCTGTTTTTACACAGAAATCGAAAAAAAACTTCTGGTAAATACTACTCGGTTGACTGAATGTTTGTGCAAAATTCCAATCTTCTACGTAGAAAAATAAGGCCGCCAAAAATATTGAACATAGGCTTAGAAAATGAGAAAAGAAATTTTTGAATTATGACGTCATCACCTCCTATGTCTGGACGCAGGACGGTCTGAAACCATACGTAATGTCTTCTACAAGGCCTCTGGACTTGAAAAAAAAACGGACGAAAAAGCTCAAATAGAAGAGAAATAACGCAATGTACCATGAAAAACGCGTATGGTACAAAATTGTACCATAGGATCCCCAAAGGGTTAAATATGGTTTCTTCTTTATAGTGATTGAAACCTCTGCATCCAAATCAAGTGAGAAATCTTCTGGAATATATTTGTTGCCCTGAAAAGGCTGTTTTGATTATCCAATTAATAGGATGTCCAATGTCCCCTCGGCATTAATAACCGCCTGGATCCTTCGCGGCATCCCTTCAATGAGAAGTCTGAAAGTAACGCTCGCTTTCAGCAATTTGCTCCCAGGCGTCATAAATTAAATTCCACAATTCTGTTTTCGTGTTGGGTGACGGATTAGGCCGGTGTTCCTTCATAAATGTATCAATTTCCGCCCACACATTCTCAATCGGGTTCATGTCGGCACCACACGGAGGCCAATTCAGAACATCCACGTCAGTCTGCTGCGCCAGTCAATTTTTGAACTACCCGAGACATATGGACTTGTTACCTGCCGTGCTGCAAATGGATCGCCCCATCAGGATAAAGCTGTCGAACAGATGGCAGCATGACATTCTAAGGAATATGCACATATTGTTCATCTGCTAGACGTCCCTCTATCTGATGAAGTACTCCTAAGCCCTTTGACGTCAAGAAACCGCCCACAGTGTCGTATGTGGTAGACATATCGTGGGTCACACCTCGTTCCTCTTGGTCTATACACGACAACTGGTCCTGAACTTTCAGAGACGAACACGCATTCATCTATGATCACATTGTTTCAATTCCGATGCCTGTTCGTCTTTACAAATTCAAGACAGTCTCATATGATCTTGTGAGCGGACTTCCTTTCTTGTAGCACAACGCGCGTGAATGCTCACTATTCTAAGCCGTTTTGTAGCACGGGCATTCCATTCTTACGGACGGGACATTTTGGCTCACGATTGTAACAAAAAAACAAAATTCTAAAAAATATACAGGATTGTTTATATATCTTAAGATTGGTAGCTGGGCTCTCTTTATCTAGCCTTATTTTTTAATAACAGAAATCGATTTTACCGTCTTTATGATGATCAGTAACTAAACTTACGGACGGGACATTTTTTGGACACATGTTGTTGTAGACGTCAACTTGAGCGTCATTTCCTGCGAATTGCAAAATTTTAGCAAGCTTATTCTTTTTTTCTGTTGGGTTTAAACTATTTACCTACACTTTGCCCACGTTTCATCTGAGAAAACTTATATTTCACTCAATAAAAAAAGAGTTAGTAATCTTACGGACGGGACCAAGAATTATCTTACGGACGGGACAAAAAAATAATTGCTAAAAAGGACTACTTGGAACACTCTTTACTGTCTGAACTTAGTTATTACCCACAAAAGAACTAAAACTAGACATACTGTTTACAGGTTCGAGAAACAGAAAGGAATTATGCACTTGAACTCTTTTAAAAATTAACACAACTACATGTAACAAGTACATAGCATATTACTCTTTTAAATTTGCAATATTACTAGAAAACTACAAATATTCCGTCTGGCCTACGATATTAAGACAATGAGATTGGATGAGACTTGTAACTTCACAGATTTTTTCACTTGGATGTAAACAGTTGAATTTACATTTTAAAATATTTAGCAAACTCGGAATCACGTACAAAAAATCAATAACATCATTCTTCTCAACACCACCTTAAGTGACAACAATTGTTTGTGTGTGTGTAATTTCTTCGAACACTTTAACCAATTTGGCTACTTTTAATGTCACTCTGCTTTACTTATTGCGGGTTATCACATTATTATCCGGAATTCGAGTAAATATCACTGAATTTCACTCGCGTTCCTTTCGGACGGTCTTCAATCTCTTCACTTGGATCTAAATCTGAAGATTCTAGCTCAGCGTGCTTCCACACTTCGTAACAACTTGCCTCAGATTGAACAGTTCTTTCGGTTTCAATCTGACGCTCATCAACAGGGCGAAAATAATGTCGAGACTGAACTTGCGGGATAGAACAAACGCGGGTCCACCTTTTCTCGAGAATATTCCTGTGTTCACTCACAATTTCTTCACCAGCGAAGAATAACTAAATTCCGTCGGGCTTACAAATCTCAGTGCAGCATTTGAAAAATTCCCTTGCTGTAGAAATATCTATCTGTCGAGATTTAACCCTTTCCCACACCATTCTCTTGAGTGAAATTCTAGAACTACTTTTTTTTTTACTTTAATTTCACGATACTCTGTACGAAACAAAGCAAATGTTTCTTTTACTGTCATTAAAAGGTGTCTCTTTTGTTTTTTTTAATTTTTCCATTATCAGTTTTAACGCTCTTGAAATCGCTCTTTCCAGGAGCTTGCCTACTTATGTTGTCACGGCTGTAGAAATCTTGAACCTTTTGTATAGTTTCATTGCTGAGGATTGTAGCCCCTCTTTCAGTGATGACAACAAATAGTAACTGTATTGAGTACATCTTACGGACGGGACACATTTTCTTAATTCGTTTATTTGTTAAATATGAATCACTGGTTGATCACACTTTGAAATTAAATTGAAATGACATTTCTTCCTTTACATATGTGTTTTCAGAACGTTATTATTTTTCTACAGAACATAAAAAGAACTTCTTTACCTTTTTTCTTACGGACGGGACATCCGAAACACTTTTAAGTGCTGAGCTATTTCTAGGAGAATCAGAAGTGATAATCCATTGCCGAACACTGCATCATACACACTACAGATAATGACTTTTTCCCTCCAAGCGTTTCTTTCTCAAAGTCAGTAACATGGATAAATAAGTGTTGTCAAACAAACGCCTGAAATATTTCCCGGCAATGCACAGGCAGTTCAGTAAATTCAAACTGCCAAAATTGGACAAAACAAATTTTAATTGCGTTTATTTTTTTTTTCACTCAATGTTGCACATTCTTCGCTAACTTAAGGCATATTTTCAGTTAAATACCAACAACATGAAAATTTCACTACAAGGTTTACTTTTGCATGGAATGGCCGAGCAGTAGATCGGGAAGCAGGAAAATTTGATATCTGTCTCAGTAGCCGGGAGGTCGTGTGTAGTCTGCTGTGCAACAGCAATGAGCCGATTGTCTTGCTCTTGTGTTAAAACATGTTTTCTCCCACTACCTGGATGTCTAGCAGATTCTCCAGTTTCTCGATATTACTTTACCCACCGTTGAGCAGTCCTTGTGGGAACTCCAACATTTATCGCTGCTTGTGCAACGCTAAAGCCGACATGTGCGTGAGCTAAAGTGCGATCCTTTGGATTCTCGTCCATTATCTATAACAACGTGGTTTGATTAACCTCCGTTGCAATCAAACGTTTGGAAAGAACTTGTGTGAATGATTGATAGCTACACAATATATTGACAAAATGCCAGTCTTAGCACTGAAGCTGCCCTGAGGCAAAAGGTCACGTAACCTTCTACTAGTTTCTGTGCTTTGTAACTTAGAGCCTTATGCAGAGTCGTTTTAACGTTCGATTAGTGTCATACTAAACGCCTGACTACTGCAGGAATCATATGTTAGTCGAGCTCCTTAGTATGACACTAATCACGCGTCAGAACAACTCTGCATAAGGGCCATAGTGTTTAAAAATGAACAGGAACAACGTCAGTTGCTGAGTTCTTTGTAAACTACCTGATAAGACGATTTTGTCTTTTATAGAAATCATATTTGTCAAATTGCTGTTTGATATCTCTTTATTCATAATAAAAACAGTATATCCAGATTCAGGAAAGCCCACAGAAATTTTAATAGAAGGTTGAAAAAATATCTTTATCATTCAGATCCTTTATTATTTGAGTTACTCTTGCCACGTATAAAAATGAAAACAGTGTTTAACATTGACTACGTATAAATCAAGGAAATTTTAAATTAAAAAGAACGTAGTGGGTATATCTTTTCAAAAGTAAAAGTAATATAATTACTAAGAATTGCATTCATTGAAACACACAAGGGTTGCAAGCAGTGGCGTAACTACAATGGAGCGAGTGGAACAGTGTTGCTCCAGGGCACACAGTAAAATGACGCAAGGACGAAGAAAAGGAATACGGAAAATTGTTTCTTACGCAAAGAACGTTTGAAAACATTTCAAAAGGTAAGCTATGACCATTAGCAGTTAATTGGCAACAGCCGATATCGGGAGTGGATCCAGGGATTTTTGAGGGGACGCAGGTATATATATAAAAAAAACTTGAGACATTTTTCGATATTTGGTACACCAACTAAAAATGTGGACTCCAGTGCTTCATAATCCGTATTTACCTGTCCGCCCTTCTGGAGACGGCATTGAGGAAAGCCATGTTGTACAACACGACAGAATCCAGGATTACCGTGAAGTGGAAGCGCATACATTATCTGCGATCAATGGAGAACGCACTCAGAATCTTCCTTTTGAGAGAAATTGTAATTTTTTTTACCACAGCCTTTAAGCAAGTGCTTCATTAGGGACTATTTTATTTATTATACTCCTCTTAGAGGGGCATGCGAGCCCCGCGCCCCTTTTGTGGATCCCCATTACGCGTTCCCTGGACAATTGTCACTGCAATGTTTGTCTAGCTAGCTGCCTAGTGAAAGTATTACATAGTGAGTCATTGCAATCAGCGCGCCGCACCCCCACCCGGGAGTAAAACGAAATTTGGGCCTTTTTGAAACCTAATTGACACTTATAAAACTATCTTGTATTCCCTACTTATATTAAGAATTATAAACAATAATATCATTCTACCTCTAAAGTAAAAAAGTAGTAGGAAAAAACTTTCGCTTTTTACGTCTTAACCACCCTGATTAAAATAATAAATAAACATGTGTACTAAAATGATCATTCATAATTAAAAATATAATTTACATTTTTTACAAGCCATATAAAAGAATTTTTCGCACAACTCCAAATCAACTCCAGTCAACTCAAAGTTAAAAGAATGAGAAAGTTTTCATTTGTTTTGGCGTATGCAGTTCTACTTCAAATAAAACTATGGTACTTATTTGATAATGGAAGCATAGTCAGAAATTCAGTAACTATTAGAGCACATTTTACGAAGAGGGTTTTGTCTCAAGATCAATACACCTATGAAAATAGTTGAAAAAGTTTCATAATACAGAAATGCTATTTAATCGTGTGTGAACTAGAGGCTTCTGGCATGGTAATTTTCATCGATGTAATGTGTGCTAATGTAATTCGTGATTTAAAAAGTCTTTAAAAAATTAAGGAGTGAGGCGTATTCGAACTGCCGCGTAGGAAACATGTAATTTACTAACTCGCATCACAACCAACTCGGCTGAACACTTAGGTTACACTGTTCACATTTTTTTCATTCTATCTAAAATAGCCTAATCTTAAATTAGCGTTACCGATTCGGGTTTTCTAATGAGAATTATTATGTTGCGACTTAATTTGGATGTAAAATCCTGACTTAATTAGTATTTAAGGACTTTGCAATACTATGTCCATTAAAATTAAAACAGATATATTGTGAAATCTCGGTTTCAAACTTCACATCTACCTTGATTTCAAATACCTGTGCTGTCATTTCTTTGTTCAGCCAATGTTTGTAGGGGTCGAAAGTTTGTAGGAGTCGAAAGGGGCACATATTATTTTCAAACGACACTATTCTCTTTATTATTATATTATAGACGTATTATTTTGATCTCCTGCGGGAGGCTCTCTCAGAGTTTTACTATTCCAAAAATAGTAATTACATTGTTAGAAAAATAGTTAGAAAAATGTTTTAAGTTTATATCATGGTAAATATTGTATATATGTAAAGAAAAACTTATTTTTACAGCAAATTAGAAAATTAGTGTTGGAGAAAGTTGGTGTTGGAGATATCGATTTTTCTGGACTGAAAGCGTTCTTCCCCCTGGCCCTTCATATTAGATGCCTATAGTTTGGAAATCTCTTATAGTTGAATTTGAAGCAGAAATTATTATTATATACTTGTTATTAACATTTGTTATGGGTCTGAATTTTAATGAAAGTATATTTCTAATTTTTATATTCATTTTTTCTGCAGCTGTAATTTATTTCCATTGCTGTCAGCTTGCCGTTGAAGAAAAAAAAAACAATTACGCTCTTAATCTTTTTGGAAGAGGGCGGCATACAATCCAAAAGATGAGGAACAGGATACCTCTGCTTACAGATTTAAAAACCACAGTACTTTTGATTGGACATGGAGACGTGGTAAGTGTAAATGATTTTACCAATTAACCAGAGAAATAAATAAACAGCTAACGATAATGGCCTACTTAAATTGCAGTAAGAGCGCAAATGTCTTTGTAGTAGTTACTTGTCATTTGTGTCTGAACGGATGAAAGTGCGATTTTTAAGGTTCTTTGATTCTTCCTGGAACTTTACTATTCTAAAATTAGTTAAATTTCGAGAGAATTTTCACTTCATATGCGACAAGGCCAATAACATCAATATCTCCTGCTTCCAAATCCGGAGTTTCAGGACATAGGTATATTTTTGCTGTCTATAAAATGCATGTAAACATGAACAAATAAAAGTGCCGAAAAATCAGTAAAATATTAGCCAAATAATACGATATGTTGTAATCATTTATGTCCTTTCTGAGGTCGATGAAAGTGGTTGAATAGTACATTGGGCTCAAATGCTTGTGTTTAGTGAACAGTTTCATTTGTTATCTATTGTCATATCATTAATATGATAGACTTGTAAGTGTTACCTACAAGTTACATATACGCTGATGTTACTAGCTCTGCAGTCTAAGCTTATCCTTGCTTATCTGTAAAATAGGGTTTATTGAGTTGTCCATGAGTAGTACAAAGGTTGAGCATTGGAAATAGCTGCTTCCAAGTGCACCTGGAAAACCCAGCCCTATCTAACTGTAAACGCATGATGAGTGATGTTGTTGTCACAATCGAGATCCGCTATCTGAGCCTTACAAAGGGAAAGGGCATATTGTCTTGTACGTAATTTGGATTGCCCTTTGTCCCTGAATCAAAGTTGTAGTGAAAGCCTCACATATTGCAGTGATAAACTATCAGTCATGTGGAGCTGCTGTACATTACACGTCAGTGCAGTAGTATATACGAACATCCTATATTGAATCTTTTAATATTACCAAACAACGTAATCCTGAACTAAATTACATTCCAGTAAGTGTGTTTCTTCGAAGAAGTACGAGTGAAAAACCGCGAACTTTAATTTTGTATCCAAACACACATTTGTTTTACATCGCCTTTTTCTTAGCTGCACATACAATTAAAGAGAGAGCACATTGAAAGTGTAACCGCTTTTTGGGTGCATATTAACACCTGTCACAACTTCGTACTGGCTAGCAATGTTCAAATCACATAAGGTGTCAATATGTTATGTTTTCAATTTATAAACTGTATGTATCATTTACGATGGTGGATTTCAAGATGGCGTCTTTTATTATTTTGTGTCCTCAACAATGTATCCTGACCTTTATTATTCCCTACATTGTTCCTTTGGTTATACTTTGCAGTATTTAACATTTATGCGAGGCAGGCACGTAGCCAAGAGGGGGGTCCGGACCTTCCCCCCTTCGAGACCAGAAATGAAAAAATTAAGGAAGGATGAAACAAAATGAAATGAGAAAAAGAAGAATCAGAGTTAAAACTAAACTACAGGTATTACAGTATTGGGGTTCAAGTTCCGTTTATTCCTGTTCGGGAGAAGCCATTTATTGCAGTGTCGGGTTCGAACCTTATACGTCCCTACGAGGGAAAACCATTTATTGCAGTAAAGAATTTCTATCCCTGTGAAGGGCTTGGCCATATATTACAGTATTAGGGTTCGACTCCTGGTACATTCCCGTGAGAGAAAACCATATATTACAGTCCTGGGTTCGATTCAGGTACGTTTCACATAGGGATTAACCATATACTAGAGTATTGAGTTCAATTCTACTCACTCCCTATCGGGATAAACCCTTTTATTACTGTATGTGATTCGTGTCCTACAGTCCCAAAGTGGGCTTGCGCTTTTACCATGGTCTGGGTTCGATTCTCCGCCGTTCGAATGTCTTCTTTAGCATTTACTAGCGGGTCGGATCGACCATTAAAACAGACCATATAGCCGCTGGACAACAGGTTCAGAGTTCGGTCAGAACGTTACGGGAAACCGGCACAAAGCTAATTCCAATTGTATTCTTTAGCGCTAATGCAATTTATTAATGTATGAATTACTAAGTTGCATAGGCGCTAATCACTCGTGCTGTAAAGAAAAGTGAATTAGATTACTTCTTAAAGTTAACACATATAAATTTAAACCTTGATTATTATTTTGAAAAGATACTCATATTTTCACTTTTAATTTTAATTCACGAAACTAAAACTTTACGAACGTATGATACATTACTTTTGGCACTTCAAACGGATAACCAATAATGATAATAATATTTTAATTAAGGCCCATTTAATATGAAGAACGCGGTTGACGCGGTTGCCACGAATTATTCGTTATATTTCATCACATTGTCGATTTCACTGTTTCACTAGCATCGTTTACTCACTGTGACACTTGAAGAGAAATTATTCCAGGGATTTTAGGGGGGATATCCTGAAGGTTGTGGGTTGGTTTCCCATCATCTTCCTTGTGACAGACAGGTAGGTCCTTTCACTCCTCAGCCGTTTCCCATTGTCGAACGACTTTTGGTATAACTCTTCATGTTATCGACACATTCATTTTGCGAACACTCCTGCGATGTTTCATGACATTATAATTAAAGTCGTACTAAAAACATATTATAGTATATGCAGTAATGTATGTTTATTCGTCTAGTTTAGCCTCCATGGCAAACACAAGCTGCTATCGCACCAAGCACAATTGTCAGACTCTCCATTATTGCTGTATTTTCGCACTAGCTAATTCATTCGTGGTCGCCTCTTCGAGTGTACCTATAACACTAACTTCACTTTTCTCTCCGTCTTGTCTTGTTGCTAGGCAACAGTGCGCTTTGCTACGCAGTTTGTTGATGTTAGAAGCTAAAAATAACTATGACAGCTTATGGATAGGAATGTTTTGAGACGACGTTTGTCCATTGTGCTGAATTTTAGCTCCTTATTTGGGAAGGAGAGGGAAACTCTACGATTTCCGTCGCAGACGAGACGCACATACATATATGCACATTCGTTTGTTGGCTGAGAGAAAAATTCTTGAGAGCACTATTATGCGAGGTTCATTTAAAAAGTTAAAAATTTTCTTCATTAATAATCGATCAATTAGACCGTACAGTTTCTGTTCTCTTTCTGTTACTCTTTTTATGAGGAGATTTATATTACTTGCAATATATGGTGGCGAAGTGAGTGAGATATCCTGCTAGAGTCAGGGAATTTGTAATTTCTAGAAAAGTTAGCGATTTTTCAAAATTTCTAGTAAGGGAGATTTCAAGCTTCGGAAAGCATAGTGCCGTTCTGTAACAGCGTGGACATTTTTTACCATAATTTTTCGTCATCGCATCCTTGCAGTATCAAACATGTTATTTCTAAAACAATTTTCTACTGCTCCTTTAACACGTCATTTGGAACAGACAGTAGCTGACGGAATAATAAAAACAAAAATTTATGTGGAAAGAAAGTTCTATAATAAGAGCTGAGTTCACACTGAGCAGTACCTATATCGCTGTTCATCAAATTTGGCGCGAAAAATAAAAGAACAAAGAAAAACTCAATAAATCAACTAAATTTAATAAATTTCTGCTCTCGGATAAACACACGTTGAATATCACAGGCAATTGTAAAGAAATTCTGGGCATTACTGCCCCTGTTCCTTCACAAACGTCAAGATCGTCTCTCTTACGAGATCCCAAATTACAGTACGTATATAGTACGTTAGGATACATTCCGCCCACTATGAATTCTCATTCTTCATCTGCACTGACTGCATCCAACACCTCATGTTCAAATATGGATCAAACGGAAACCGAAATGATAACCCAAGTTGACTCTAATGCTGAATATACAGATTTATCATCTGAAGAAATGGAGACAGATGCTACTAAGGATGCCCCATTTAAGTAACCTAAGAAGACTTGCCGTCGTCGCCATATTAATCCCTCATCAGGAATTCAATCTATAGTTGACTTTCAGAACAAAAACAAATTTGCTCCTCTCAGCAAGGCCACTGACTCTCACACAGAGAGCCTAACAGATACATCTCAACAAATGGAAGACACCACCAAAAAAGTCGTCAATCCTTCAAATAAGTTACCTCCTAACACCCCCAAATTATTGTACATTTATGGAGTAAAAGAAAAATTCCGTCTCACAAATAGCCTGGTAGGGGTTTGCAAAAAACAACCTAAATACTTTCAAGCACTTTATACGCTTCACCTGCACCACCAAAGACGATTATGATAAACTGATTACATTCTGTAAGCTGAGTGGCTACTCATACGCCATTGAAACTAGACCAACTGACCACCTATTAAAGCTGTCATACGACAATTGCCTATTGACACCACCACTGACGATATATACCAGGATTTAATAGATCAAGAATTTCCAGTAATAAAGGTTACGCAAATGAAAGGGAAAAGCAAAATTGATGGCAGTCACATTCTTCTTCCCCTTTTCCTAGTCTCATTGGAAAAAAAGCAAAGAAGCACAATCCATATAAATTGCCAATACATTCTCAGTTATCGTGTTAAAATTGAACGCTAGAAGTCTGCTGAATTTCTTCAATGTTTTAGATGTCAACGATTGGGCCATGGTCAGCAAACACGTCACGCGACTCCTCGATGTCTCAAATGTAAAGAGATGCATCTCACTTCCACCTGCACAAAGAAAACAGAGATAAGGATGCATATTGCTGTAACTGTAGTGAGAATCACCCTGCTAATTACAGAGGTTGCATTGTCTTTAAAAAAGAAAAAGAAAGACGCCAAAAGGCCAAAAAAGAAACATCTGAATAAGCACTCCAGACACCTATCACGCCTTCTTCATCTAGAGATGCTCAAGACTCTTCACCCAACTTGATTACTAATAATTCATCCACCTATGCTAAGAAAGTCACAATGTCTCCTGTAACTGATTTAACTGCCCGGCTCCTTCCACTACAAGTGATTTTGCATCTACTGTTAATGAACTTATGGACCTATTCAAAGGATTACATCTCTCCAAAATTCTTGCTAAACTCAAACAAGCAATCACCAAATTCAAAGCAGCTACAGATACTATAGCCAAAATCACAATCTTCATGGACTTAGTAGTGGACATCTTTGATGATGGCTTAGACTAAGCGCCAGAGACAAATACATATGATATTTTGGAATGCCGAAGGTCTTAATCGTCAGAAAATTCTCTTTCAACACTTTCTTCATGAAAGAAACATAGATGTCGCATTACTTTCTGAAACATGGCTGAAACCACCAAATCGCTTCAGACGACGTAACTACGATGTCATTCGCACCGATAGACTTCACACAAACAAAGGAGGCACTGTTATCATCATTAAGAGTCATCTTCCTGATTAGCAACTGCAACTTCCTGATATCCATACCATTGAGGCTACCGGTATTCAACTTTTGGCACCGCAATCACCAATCATCATCATCTCAGTCTATAGACCTCCAGGAGCCCTTCTCCGTTCAGAAGATCTCATAGCACTTCGCAATCTGGGACCCAGAGTTATAATAGCTGGCGATCTTAACGCCAAACATTTCTCCTGGAACTCTCGTCGCTCCAACAGAACTGGTAACGCATTAGCAGCAGCACTAACTCGGATTCAACTCATTCCATTAGCGCCACAGGAACCAACACATTTCCCGCACAATGGAGGGATGCCAGATGTGTTAGATATGATGCTCTACAACAACGTAAACATCTTTCCACATCTGGAATCTGTTAATGCTCTTGACTCGAACCATAACCCGGTTTACGTCACCTTCAGCCATCTGGACACCATCCAACATATTACCTTGCCACCATCGCAGAGCACTAACTGGGATCTCTATCGCCAGCAATTAAACTCTATGGTCAATTTACGCTCGCCATTGCACACAGCATCAGATATTGACGAAACAATTTCCAAACTTACCGCCCACATCAATAATGCTTACAAAATTGCTTCAACCTCTTCACCTTCTACGTTCACTCATACTACTGGTGAAAATCTCCGCACGAGGCTACTAATTCATCTAAAACGTTGAGCTAGGAAAAATTGGCAGCGCACCCACCATCCTTGCTTCCAGCAACTGTAGAACAAGTTGAAATCTCGTCCCATCAAGCGCCTCAATCGTCTACATATTCAAACCTGGAATAAAAAGATAGCTTCACTTACACCAAACAGCAGAGACTTCTGGCTCCTGGCTAAGTCGCTCTCTCAAACCCCTAGTCCTCGCAACACGCCGCTTCATGGTCCCCAAGGTCTCATATTTTATGCTGAAGAGAAGGCTGAAGCATTTGCATACACACTGGAACTTCAATTCACGCCTCATGCCAACCATTATGATGAAGACCCCATTAGATTAGTTCATCACTCTCTCCATCAGGATATTCCAAACTCTCCGCTGGACCCCGCAATGCTCACCACACCGAAAGAAGTCAGTCGACTACTACGCTCATTAAACCCACATGAGGCAGCTGGTCCGGATCACATACCTGCATCTGCTCTGAAGAACGCCCCAAACAAAGTGGCCATTCAAATATGCAATATATACAATGCTATAATACGTACTGTCTACTTTCCCACAGCCTGGAAACATGCTCGAATAATTGTGCTTCCAAAACCAGGAAACGATCACAAATTTCCACAGAACTATCGTCCTATAAGCCTTCTGTCGCACCTTTGTAAAGTGATCGAACAACTACTTCGACGTCGCCTATAAAAGCATGTCTTTGACCATCATCTACTTCCAGATCATCAGTTTGGCTTTCGCCCCGGATTCAGTACTATACCTCAACTTCTTCGCCTATTGGAACGAATCTGTTATAATTTTAACGACAAGGCGCACTCCATTGGACTATTTTTAGATGTGGAAAAAGCCTTTGATAAGGTTTGGCACTCTGAATTATTGTATAAATTACGTCTTCAACACTTTTCAAAGCAATATCTCAACATCATACCTTCTTATCTACATCAACGTACATTCTCAGTGAAATTTTCCACAGCAATTTCTACGCCTCATCCAATTACTAATGGAGTACCTCAGGGAGCTTGCTTGGCTCCTCTACTGTACAACTTGTATACAACGGACATACCCACCATTCATCAGTCTCTGATGGCTACATTTGCAGATGACACGGATCTCTTCACATTCCATCGCAATCTACGTTATGCTCAAATTTGGCTCCAGCGACATTTGGATCTTCTGATTGATTGGGCTACAAAATGGCGCATCAAAATTAATGCCGATAAAACCACATTAGTTCACTTTTTTCAAAGGCCGAGTTCATTCAGCACTCAACATATCTCTCCAGCATCAACGACTCATCCCCCAACCAGGAGTCAGCTATCTCGGCATTTACCTCAATCGCAAGCTTACTTTCCAACATCATCTCTCAACAATCGCCACAAAAGCCACACAACGACTGCTAGCCATTTATAGCTTATTGCACTCACATCAACTTCACCATCATACTAGAGTTCACTTCTATAAGTTGTACACCCGATCCATGATGCTCTATGGACATCAAGTTTGGTCTATTGCTGCTCCAACACACCGCGACAAGTTACAGATCGTTCAGAACAAAACTGCACGCATCATTACTGGCCATAGTCGAGACACTCGCATCGCACAACTTCATGAAGATCTGGATCTTCCCTAACTCTGGATCTCAGGACTGTTATTTCGACCCAAGCACGCAAACTTTGGACTCTCCTTCGGGATTCCAACATAACTATACTACAAGATATTGGACATCTGGAACCACCTCGCCACTCATACCGCATGCCAAGACTACCATAAAAAATCCTCATGATCAAAAAACGTCTGAGTACCCTTACTCCAGCATCCTGCAATTCCTCCCGTCAGCAAAATTCTTCTCGGCATCGTCAAGGAACGTATTCCCATCATCTTTACAAATGAGTCGGCGTCGGTCTCCGCTCATTCTTCAACTCCAAGCTCTGGACTTACATCAAGATATTAATCCAACACATATGTGAGGTAAGTAACTTTGAGTAGTTCCGGGACTCAACTCTACTATCAAACCAGCCAACTATACCTTGACCTTGAAAGAAAGTTCTGTTAACATTTGATTCAACAGAGGAAGGAACGCAAATATTGTAAAATATTTTACAAGACATTATTGAGTATGTACTTTTTATAATAGTGAATATGTACTTTTCTTAATGATAGTTGAGGTCATAATGAAAGGGAAATTATTATATTTGAATAAACAGAGGAAGGACGTAAATATTGCAAAATCTTTTTCAATACTTTCTTTTATTATTTTACTCGAGATTTCTTCATAGTTTGTTATTGAAATACTTACCAATATATCTTCATTTTATTGTCCTAACAAACCAATATATGTTGATTGTAAAGTAATTTAGATTAATCGAGCTCCTGGGCCTTCAGAATTTCATGTCACGCCCCCTCCCCGTTACGAAATCTTGGCTAAACGAACCAATATATATTCCAGTAAAATAGTTTAGAATGATCGAGCCCCTGGTATTATGACCACAGTATTTCATATCACGAACCCCCCCCCCCTTCACGAAATCCCGGCAAAATGCCTGATGCGAGAGGTTTCCACACTTTTGAACCACCCTGTATATATAACTGCATGTATTGCACCAGGAGTTCTTCGAATCACTTTCGAAGTAGTTGCAATCGATTTAGAAAGGACAATTACGTATAGGACGATAGAGAGACGTCCGTCAACTTTCATTGTTTCGGAATAAACTATTTTTGTCTGCTTTTTCCAAGTTTCCGACCACTGTGCACCGCCTTGGTTTTGATCCCTACTACGTTGGTGTAACGGGGAAGGCCAATTTTTAGCTTTGGGAAGAGTCAAACATTCAATTGAGCTAAACTGTTTTACGGCTATCGGACTCTCTGAATCAGATTTTCCCCAATTTACACATGGACTTGATGTTTGCGCGTTGCTTGATCTGTGAAATTGCGCCAATTGACTCCACCTCCACACAGTCCACCACTCAGCTACACTACTCGTACATTACCTGCTAAGACGTGTTCACACTTCTTACATTAAGAATTAGGCAACCTAGGGACTGTATTGCACAAGATTCATTGTGATTGTATCATAATAATGACAAAATTACAACATCCCGGGAACTTTTTAGACTGCTCCTCGTATTAGTATACACTTTATTAAAATATACTCGCGTTTGCTACTTGCCAGCGAAGAACTTGGATTACCTTGTTTTGTTTCAACAATATAATCTTTGAAAAATAGCAGAAGTATCTTTACAGACCTCCCACAAGATAGCTGTGACTAATGTGTTGTTTGCCACTATGTACTGTGAGTCATGTCATAGGAGGAACAGCAAAGGAATTGAGGCGTTTAGAACACAAGGAAATGAAGTCCAATCATCAAATTTGTAAGAAAAAGAGATACAAAGTGTGTACGGTACACCTAAGTGAAGTATTATTATTATTATTATTATTATTATTATTATTATTATTATTATTATTATTATTATTATTATTATTATTATTATTAAGTATTCTGCCTTTTGGTAGGTCCTGGTGCTAATGAGGATTTTTTTTTTTCAATTTTAAGTTTGGGCCTGGAAATGTTTCTCGATCTTCAGTTCCTCTTTTAACTCCTAATATTTTATTCTATTTTTCAAATCATCAATCACTTGTGTTCTTCTTTTTCCTATTCCTCGATTTCCTTCCATCTTTTCTTCTATGGCGGTATGAAGAAGACAATTTCTTCTCAAGATGTGTCAATCCAACTGGCTTTTCTACGAAGGATGGTGGCTGGAAGTGTCCTCTTCTCTCCTATCCGTTTTAAAACAACGTCGATTGCTACTCTTTCTGTACATTTTATCTTCTCCATTTTCACAAAAGTAAAGTGCAGAACAAATATAAACTACCAAAAACACCATTAAAACTAATAATATTGGTCGTTTATTTTTGTTCCGTACTTTACATGGAAAAGTTAGCACTGTTTCTTACGTTATGAGAGTTAATTACAGAGATCTTAAAGATGAAACATGACCAAAATAATAATAAGAAAGTGGACTTCAATCTCTTGAGCACTGAACTCTTAGTTGGTTGATTTGGAGTGTAGCATCCTGTTCAGCACTGAGGCTATATAAATGAAATGAAATGAAATCTTTAAGTTTTACGTCCCACGGTTATGCCGGTTAGGCTAAAGGAGACGGTGATGATGAGAGATGAGTGAAATGGTGGAATGAAGAAAGTGGGAGGAAATGGGAGAACCCCGAGAAAGCCCACGAGCGCGGTGTTTGTCCACCACAAAGTTCACTTGGTGAGGCTATATAAGACGTGAACTTACAACATAACGTAAGATCCGAACATATAAGCTCTTACAGGAAATCGAACACGAGTTTCTCGCGTCAAAGACACATACGCTATCCATATAATGATTAGAGAGTTCTGTTAATGAATAAAGAGAAATGAGAATGCGTAGAATGAGAAATTGAGAAGAAACTTATAACCTTAACAGTTCATCCAGTTCGTTATTTTGTCTTTTTATCACTTTAAAAATTGCTTAAACAAATAAATATAAAGAAAACATATGCCAGAGTGATCGAAATTTCACATATTAGCTTTTAGAAAGATTATTTGAACTCATATATTTCTACATTTACTCTTTTCTACGGTTCGATATTGCGTACGCTACATTCAATAAACAGTTCTTCTTGATCTGGTTGCTGAGTAATCATAAAGAAAAGCGAGTCGTTATTGTGGAAAAAGAAAATTACATTCTTCAATTATAGAAATTCTTTCTTGTACACTATTATCAGTGCTAGGGGGCGTTGCCTCAGACAGAACCGTCTAGATAGGACACTGTATTGTTCAAATGAAGAAAATGAGAAAAAAATAATTGTTGCAATCACATTATTAGTGGAGGAATATTTCGGTCGACAGGTATTTGTCTTCGTCAGGGAAGCAAGCCCGTATCCAGGGGGGTCTAGGGGGCCGTCCCCCTTAATTTTCGCTTCCCCCGTTAAAATTTTCACGGTAGGCTTGCAAATGAACTATAATACGATGAAAAAAATATTATAAGGTTGGATCGGGCCCCCCTAACTTCAGCCCCCCCTACATTTTTGGGCTGGCTACCGGCCTGAAGGGAAGAACTTCTTAGAGTGATGAAGATCGGTCGGTGGTCTGAAAGCAAAAATTGGTAGCTGAACAGAAAATTCCTCCGTAAAGTTCTTTCAAAAAGAGAAAACAAGTAATGGGATGTTGTGTGGTTAGTGGTTGTTTCTCTTTTAGTACTAGTTAATATTACAGGAGAATACCGTTCAGGAGTAGAAAGTTCAGAAGAATTCTGATAGCGAACCAATTGTATGTTGCCAAAATGTACTTATAGAAGAAAGGGCTCATTCCAAGGTAGAAAGTCAATTGCTGTAGAAAAGAATGTCGATGTTTCTAAAAGAGATTACACGCAAACAAAAGGTGGTTAAGAGTACCGACACCTTTGTCGCATCAACAGCGTAAGTGTCTTTCTTGCGAATTTGAAAAAGCAGGAGTAAAAGCAGTTCCAAATAGGATGCGATAGTAGATGGTGATTTCAGCGCAAGACCAAGTAGTAATGAAATCCCTGGGTTTAAGACGGTGGGTTCCATCAATTGTCTAGTAAAATTGGACGGAACCACGTCTATTGTGCCGTTGCCATCGCGTCAAAGCGAGAGTGTGTTGTCTGTCTAAAAGGTAGGAGTAGCTTTGATAAGGAAGTTTGATAAAAAAAGCTTTGCAATCGGTACATGCGCGTTTTGCAGCCAGGTCTACAGTATCAATATGTTCTAATCCCACATGAGAACGCATGAAGCGAAAGTGGACAATATGGGCTGTAAGTGAGTGACAAAGGTGTTTAATATTGAGGATGAGCCAAGCAGCTTGAGCATTCCAGTAAATATTGGATAGTGACTGAAGCACACTAAGCGAGCCCGTACAAATACAAGAAGACGGGATGCTGTGACGCTTGACATATAGTAGAGCTTGGCGAATAGCAAACGCTTCACCATCGAAGATCGATAAGGTTGCAGGCAATTTATATTGCATGGTAAGATTGCGAGAGGAAATGAAAACTGCAGCTCCCACAGACAAAAGTAAATATTTGGAGGTATCTGTATATATGAGAACAGTGTCAGGACGGAGAAGTTACAGGCAATCTGTCCAGATATGATGATAAACTGTAGATTGTAACACTTAATTATGAATGGTCGGATAATTTGGAAGAATAGCTGGAATAGTGATTAGTACTGTACTGCCAAGAATAGCAAGGGAGAAGTGGAACAGTATGGATAGATGGCTTTAAATGTTTAAGATCGAGATAGGCTTGTAAAATCCATGACCGAGTGGTAAAGTAAGGTGGATGTGAAATACTGAGGAGATGGTCTAGTTGTTGGAGTTTCTCAATCGGTAATGAGTGAGTACGACCAAGTCGTGCTAAGATGAATTTACTAGCCAGCCTTGGTAGTTGGACAGTGAGTGGTACAGAATTGGACTCCTCAAGGAGGACTTGTTTGGGACAAAACCGAGGCTGAGAAAGAATTATCTTCACCAACTCGTAGACTGTACTGGTCAGCTGCTTGTAAAAAGAATTCATAGTAGTGGAATAGAAAATGCATCCATACAGTAATTTAACGACCACAATTGTTTCAAGATGGTCAAAAGACTAAAACGATGCAAACCCCCATTTCTTGGCGGAGATACAACGAATCAAACGAGTGAATTTGTTCAATAGTTGAGATGGCTTTTCCAATTTAGTTTTTTTAATCAAGGAATAAGCCGAGATATTTGAGCACAGGTTCATTGGGAAGTTGTGTACTATTGATATGAAGGAAAGTGGGAGGAAGATGTTTCTGTCGAGAGAAGATTATGAATTTGGTCTTCTACCAATTAATGTCGAAGTCACTTTAAGAGGACCAAGAAACGAGAGTTTGAAGAATACGTTCCATCATCTCGCACAAAAGCATCCAGGCTAGGCGTTAATAAATGGACTAGCATGTCGTCGGCAAAACTGACTACTCGTACGGGAGCCATGCATTGAGTAAGTAAGTCACGGATGTAAAGATTAAAAAGAAGCGGACTCAATTTACTGCCTTGTAAAAGGCCCAAAGAGGTCATGTGGCTAACTTTGTGAGAATTCCCAATTTTAATACAGATTTTTCTGTTGATTAATGTGTTATGAACAATGCGTATGATGTTGCCAGGTGTATGAAGATCGTATAGTTTGTGTACAAGGAGATCCAAGATAACCGAATTATAGGCGTGTTTGATATCAATGCTAGTCGCCGAAAGGTATTGCCTAATGTAAAAAGCATTATGAATATCTAACACTACCGATGCAAGAGCATCAGGTCGAAACATTCTTCCGAAAGCCAGTCATGTTGTGGGGAAGGAGTTGGTGTTGTTCAATAAACCAATTTAAACGATGGAGAATGAGATGTTCGGAAATTTTGTAAGCACATGGAAGCAAGGCTATGGGACGAAAGTTATCTGCTGAGTCAATGGGGTTTTTAGTGGTGGGACTGGTGCAATTAACACCTTTTTCCATGCAGGAGGAAAAATACTAGTATTCCATATGTGGTTGAAATTGGAGCAACAGGGTTAAACCAGAAGACTGTAGATGTTTAAAATGATTATAAGTAAGACCATCGATCCCTGGAGTAGTAGATGTCGTAATGCTTTTGAGAACAGTTTCCAATTCGCAGAGAGAAAAGTCGCGATCAAGAACAGGGTCTGAATTGCCAAAGAGTTGTCGTTGAAGAGTGAGTCGGTCGTTGTTGACATAAGGTGGGGATAAAGAATGATGGAAAGCGTCAACCCATCATAAATCCTAGAAGTGAAGAGGTGTGTTCTTAATAGACTTGCAGTGAGTGTAGTGTTTCAAAAAATTTCAAAGCTTACGAGAAGGTGCACGAGTAGGGAGGGAGGTATAAAAGTCATGCCAGCTCTGGAGCGTAGTAGTGTTAATGATACGTCGGGCTTTGTGAGAGCTGAAAGAAAGGAAGTTCCGTGAAGGATATTGAAGGAAAATGCGAAAGTCCTGTTGGCTGAGATTAATGCTTTGCTGACAAGAAGAGGTCCACCATATAGGTTTTCTGTAAGGAACAAGGCGAAACGAAGAGGAGCGGCTGGCAGTAGAGGAAGAGGCCTGTTTTGAAAAATGAGAAACAGTAGATTTGATAATGGAGAATATATGTGAACCAGAAGGAGTGAACACTGTCGGGGTCGAAATGGAAACTTGTTGAGCAATGTGATGAGAATAATGAGTCCAGTTAGAGTTTGTGGCAATATGTTGTGATTTAGAGGTGAATGCCGAAGTAGAGGATTTAAAATAGTTGTGAGAACGAAGAAAGGGACGAGTAGTGAAGAGAATTGGGAAGTGGTTGCTGTCACATGGATTGAAATAGGTATGCCATTCCGTATCAAGATAAAAACAATTACGGGATAACGTTAAGTCAGGTGCGCTATTGCCAGTAGGAGAGATTCTGGTAGGAGAGCCAATATTTTTAAAAATGATAGGGGAGTTTGCTAAGGCTGTAAGAAAGGTTTTCCCAGCCACGTCAGTGTGATTGGAGCCCCATAGGACATTATGGACATTGAGATCACCACCTATATAGTCAACGTGTAAATTGGTTTGAAAAAGATCATCCCAGAATACAAAATCAGGAAAATTCGATGGTGGTACATAAATGTTGACAAAGTGAACAGTATCCACAGTAACCCCAAGCATTTGAACGTGAGGGAAATTGTGAGAAGGCTGTATAGGAAAAGTACTATGAGGTAGGCCGTTTCACACAAATCGCAATGCCTGCATGATGGTCGTGTCGAAATTGGTTAATTATAGTATAATCATTGAGTTGGAGGGGCAAGTTTGAAATGTAAATTCACAAAAGCAACATCAATTAGGGGAACATTAGAAATTATTATTTCTTCTTCTTCTTCTTCTTCTTTTTCTTCGTTCTTACGCCTGATTTACACGAATCAAAAATATATAAACAAAATAAATAGTATCGTTGCAGACTGGAGAATCTGAGAAAACTCAAGGATACAATGTTGCCCATCACAGGGGCAATCGGTGCAATCGCCCCACCCAGAAGAGGAAACTTTCTTATTTTATATATAAATAAAACTCATCCCAGAATTCGTAGCTCTTAAAAGTAGCTCTAAGTAGCAGTATTACAACTCACCGGCATCCGAAAAGTCCGTCCTGGATCCACCTCTGGTCCATCACAAGCTTATTAAGCTTAGAATCTAATCATTGGTTCATTGTATGCACTAGAAGTGAGTCGTTATTTCCCAGGTAACGCCGGAGTGTATGGTAGTAACTTTGTATTGATTTTGTGTTTACAAAAATTCTGATGTTATTTCAATACTCTTTCACTCGAAACCATTTTATGTTTTTTTTTTCAGGTGCAATTAAAATAAAGCTGCTTTCACGTACAATCACCGAGTGTTTCTTCCAGACATACTTCCTTGGGAATCCAGTTCCCTTCCAGATTTAGCACACCAGTCCTCCCAGACTAAAATTAACCTCTTAACGACGAAATCATTTAAAATAGAAAAAAAATATTCAGGATTAGGATTACTAAAGTTGAGTCAACTGATAAATATGCGAAAAATAATTTTTTACTATGTATTTTCGGTATGTCGCGAATTCGAGACATTCGGCAAGTAGGTCACACTTCACTCTTCACACAGAAAATAAGAATGCTTATAAATTTTATATTTAGAATATTTAAAATTCTTTTGTAAATTAATACTTAGTTTTTTCGTCTTACTTGACAACTTTCTGTCACATTTACTACAATTGCATTTTCAGCTACTCATGGAATTCCAGGAAACAATTTTTGTTCTTGTTCAGACATTGATGAACATTACATTTGAAATACTTTATCACTGTATGTCCGTTGCAGTTTGGTTTCTAGCTACGCTGCCTTGATTTCATAATGTGGCAGTGCTCTACTGCATCTGTAGCACTTCAGTGTTCGGAATTGCCTGCACTGGATCACGATACCTCTTCTGTTGGAATTTTCTATCAATGGATGAGGATGGAAGAACTCTTTTTCGTTTGGCAAGATCGTTTCCTTCCATACAAAGAGAAGCTACTACTACTGTTCTGAAAGAAAGTTAATCTTTCTGCTTCTTCTTCGGGATCCCTAGGGCTTCACAGTCACGACTGTAGACTAACCAGTTGTTGACAATGACATCATTAATGAAATGGAAGAAAAGTCTTAGGTAGTATTCCTTAGAGCGCACATGAATTCGGTAATATGAAATGAGAGCATCTAGAGCATTGACCCCACCCATAAACTTAATGTAATGGGTGATGATGCTTGGACATGAGACAATAATTTTCTTCTTCTCACTTTTGTACCATCTTTCCACAAAAGATGCGTGGTGTCCCCTAGCGGAAGTAGTTGCCACTGTCACGTCTTTCCTGTCAAACTGCTTGGCATATATGGCTACATTGTCTACGCGTGCTTCTCTCTTTTCAAAATATCGTCTTCCCTTCTTTTCGTATCGCAATTTCGACTAATGGTGCATCCTTGCATTCGGTTCAGTTGTGCTTTTCCTAATGCCCATTTTCCCTCCTTTGCAAATTCGATGAAGAACTGTGACGATGAAAACCAATTGTCAAAATAACATAATTCAAACCACTCGGAACAACCACAAATGTTAGTCATTACTGCCAAATGTCGCGAAAAGGCGACATACCAAATTATTGTAATATTTCCAGAAACGTTTCGTCCAAAATGGACAATATTACGTCCTTGTAATAACCGATGAATGTTCAACAAGCACTTATCTGTTTTGCAGTAGCACAAAAGATGGAAACAGTTGTTCTGTTACCGCCAAAATCCTTCCCACTCAAAGGAATACACAAAATAGTCGGTAAATGGTCTACTGAGCAAGGATGAGTTGACCGGTACGTTGCGAATTCTTTACAATCGTCATCTGTGGCCACCGCCACTCATCAGGTCGTAAAAGTACACAATAGAAGTATGTCACGCATTCGCGACAGACGTACAAAAGGGGTTAATTGCAATTACATATCACTCTTGTGCAGGCCACGTCTTTTACCAAAATAGTATCGCAACGCAGCCCTCGCACATTTTGGTTTTGCTCTCCCCCTGGACAAAATTTTCTGAAAGGAACTCTGCAGATACCTAGAATTCCATGATTCATAGCAGGATATTTAACGATCTCAATTTCTTTGGGTGTATTAGCAGGTTCTAATGTTGTACCCGAGACAAGACGAGAAATAAAATTTTTCATCTTATCCTATCTCGATTCTCGACAAATCCCTTTTTGTCTCGTCTCTTTTTATGAATGTATGCCCTGATATTTCATTCTTAAATTCACCTAAAAATTATCAGAGTACTTCAGCATCGCGAGAGGTCCACGAAAGATGTGACATAAAGACATTTAAACCATATTTATTACTGGAGTAGGTTATATTTTGTAATGCCTTGATTATCTTTAAACGTTGTTAAATACTCTTCATTGTATTCACACGACCACTTTATCTATTTATAGTTTCTATACTACAAATCATGTAACACTAAAGCTGTATTTCAGATCAAAACTGTAAGTGAACTAGTATTGTCCACGAGACTGTTGAATTTCTTTGTTTCATCTCGAATTAAAAAAAAAAGCATTTCTAGTTCAAACTCTGCTTGGAACACCACCTTAGATGTAAATCCGAGAAGGTGTTTATATCTATATCTATATCTATATCTATCTATCTATCTATCTATCTATATATATATATATATATATATATATATATATATATATATATATATATATATATATATATATATATATATATATATATATGTCCCACATTAAGCAGTAATTCCGGTGATTATAAAATCGTCTTGCACAAAAAGTCAAACACACCGATCAAAATGAAGATAGTAGTCAATCCCTTCACTACAGAAATCTTATCGATGATATAACAACAACAAACTTTCTTATGCTATTTGTCACATATTTAAGGGGGGCTTCCGGGCGTAAGCCCCCAGAAATTTTATTAAATGTATTAAAGTAAATGAAATATCTTGTAGAATTGTCATATTTCCATGGAACAAAGTTAGCGAAGCTCTCCGAAACATAATGGTAAATATACCACCGCTCACGTTTCTGTCGAAGTATTTTCAGTTTAGAGAGTAAATAGAATCAGAAAAAAGATTACGGCTAATTAAATTGAGAACCGGTTTCCTTATATTCTAAGAAGGAACGAACCAAAAAATAAAACGAAAGGTTCTTCCTATGTCCACATCTAATCATTTCTCTTTATGAACTTCGCTAAAGGGATGGCATTCCCTCGCGTCCTCCTCATTTCCACCCCTACTTATAATAGTCATCTGACTTTCACTTTTAGTAGTTATGATCAATCTCATAAAATCTCAAATTTCATTCTCTTTGGCCTGGGTTTGTTCGTAACCAAGGTCTTGGAGAAAATGTTTTACCGTGAAACCATGTATTAGACGGTGTACTTGAGAGCATGAAGTGCGTAAGTCTAAATTTGACGAAAATGAGATAAAACCAGTTTTGTATACCTTTCGGTGGTCTGCAACGAATGGTTGGTTATATTTTGTTCTTCATGGGTTGATGACGTAATTAACCAAGTATATATTGTAGTGTGTCCAGTGCTTAAGTGAGTGTTTTTTTTCTGTTTTGTGGAAAACAAGGATTTGTGACTAACGCATTTCATGCTCTTAGGTACAGTGTACTAGGATCTTGCAATGAAGCAGTTGCTCATTCTCTGCACACGCTAATACGCTCTATCGTTTTTCTTCCGCCTTCTTCTACTACTACTACTTCGTCTTCTCGATTTGTTGCTGTTAGAACCATTGAGTTGCCATTCTAGATGTTGACATACTTAACTCTATGCTTCAAAATCCCACGGCTATAAAGGCTAGCGCGTAAGCCTCTCGTTCACGTGATCCCGGGTTCGATTCTCGGTAGAAGAGCATTAAAATTTGAACCCATTACTGTACTTTGGAATCCACCTTAAACTACAGGTCGATGTTTGATACAGCCTTGGTCCTGAAAAGGGGCGCTAAACTTCAATAAACAAACAAATAAATGCTTCAAAGAGTTAAAGAAACACTGACAATGGATTGCATTCATATTTCAACCTGACACAGGCCGGTGGCCAGCTCAAAAATGTAGGGGGATCCGGCTCAAATAAGGGGGAGAGCGATCCAACTATATTATAGTTCATCACCATACTATAGTTTATTCGCAAGGCTACCGTGAAAATTTTAGGGAGCCAGCAAAAATTTAGTGGAGCCCACCCTCTAGAGCCCCTTGTTATATTACATTAGTCCTGAAATACCAATTTTTAGTACAAAAACATTTTTAATCCACTGTTTACAAGAATGTAAAATTAAAAAAAAAACAAACTTTTATGATCTATCAAAAATATCTACCTGTGTATATCGTATTATGAAAAATAGTATTAAGTGTATTTTTTGATAAATATAATGCACTTTCTTAATATTTTGCTTTACTTTCTTTTTAATCTGTCTTTTATGTATTTGCATTTATCGTTCCAAGATTGATCTGTTCACCAACAATGAAAAAGCAAAGAATGTTAGAAAATAGAGGATCTGCCCATACAACAAAATCGTGAAACCATACGTCACAGCTTCGCCACTAAGATCGCAATGTTTCGAACCAACAATCATGGCGGAAACGACAGTAACCAATCAGACTGCTCGGTTGTTTTTTGGCTTCATTGTGTTCATATGATGAAGATACGTATGGGCAGATCCTCTATTTTATTACATCCTTGGGAAAACCACACACACAGACGGACACACACACACACACACACACACACACACACATATATATATATATATATATATATATATATATATATACAGTGGCGTATGTATGACTTTGTTTCGGGGGGCTTTGCCTGAAAATGTGAAAATTCTGCAAGGTATTTCATATACTTTACTATAGTAAGATTTCGGGGGGGGCTTAAGCCCGGAAGCCCCCCTAAATACGCCACTGTATATATATATATATATATATATATATATATATATATATATATATATATATATATATATATATATATATATATATATGTATATAAGTTCCTAATTTGACTCTAGTTGCCTCATTACTATAAGTATTGGTTTTCCCAAAATTTACAGATCGCAAGACAACGCAAAAGATGCAACAAGCAATTTCAAACGCTTTTCCGATTATCATAGCTAAAATAAATTTTACGTTGCGTTGACGCAAACCAATATATAATGAGGCCCCAGGTTACATGTAAGTTTCTGATAGACAATATTATGAGTATCTTTTTGAAGGAGAGTTTTCTTTTTAATTCATCTCAACATTTTTATTTACTACCTATATTTTAGTAAATAAGAGTAAATAAGAATTTAGTAAATAGTAAATAATAGATTAACTAGTAATAGAACATAACCTCAAAAATCATTATTATTACTAATTTAATCTTGTGGAAATATTGAATTGTTTCCATAAAATGTTCTCCTGAACTTTCTTCGTATTCTAAATATAGTATATTACAATATGTGAGCTAAACGTAGAGAAAAGCACTTAACTTGTTCTTTGCAGGTATTCCACATCTTGGCACTGACCACACTTGCCATACTTCTGGGGAATATGGATGTTCTGTTTCCTTACGAGAAGGACAAAATAGATGAGCTGTTCGATCCTGCAGCGTCGTTGGATGATTTGGAGAAAGTCATACTTGGCTCGAGAAGTAATTCCTTTTTTTTCCATTTACTAACTTAACTGAGTTTCTTTTAGTTGGAACACTATAAAAAGGAAACAAGATCATTGTTATATTACATTAGTCCGAAAATATAGCTTAAATTACAGTTCGTGCAATAAACGGAGACCTAAACTGTTCCAAGCATCATCACATATATGAAAGAGTGTCGCAGGTGAAGGGCAAACGGAAAGAAACTGTTCTAGATAAAAGTAATATAGTCTAATGAAAAATAACCACCTAGTAGATATGTACAGGAGAAAAATGGAGAACTAGAGAGTCTTGGCTATATACTGACCTTCAATATTGCATATAATCGTGACATGTAATCACTACTTACAGATACACATGCCTAACAGCGATGTGGCAAGTAGAATACTGGTATTTTATGGACAATGATTGATGACCCTTAATTTAGGGATGCGCACGAGTCGAGTCGAGTCGAGATTTAAGCCTGTCTTGACTCGAAAATATGTTTGTCTCGACTCAACTCGAATTCCAGAAGAGACGTCTCGAAATTCGAGTCGAGACAAAATATACGAGTTAAAATATACGCAGCCAGAACATCATGACTACCTACCTAATTGTCAGTATGTCCACCTTTGGCACGGATAATAACTGCAACGCGTCTTGGCATGGACGTAATGATAATTGGTAGGTCGCTGGAGAGAGTTGGCCATACATATGCACTCACACAATAATTAAAACTATGCTAAATTACTATAGTCTTTCAATTGCTCATTCAGAGAATTTATGAAGTTTACTTTATCGCAATAGTTTTATACAAACTAGACAATCTATTATTATTATTATTATTATTATTATTATTATTATTATTATTATTATTATTATTATTATTATTATTATTATTATTATTATTATTATTATTATTATTATATTTAAAGTACATTCAAATATCAGGACATTAACTATTAGTTTTAATTAACTGAATTGAGCTGAAAATTAAATCTTGATCTCGAAAGATTAACTATTAAGTGTATGCGTTCTGTACCTTTCTAAATTAATAAATGCTGGAATTGGTTTCAAGGCTGTTCCTGAGTGAATACTTTCTTCAAAATAATATTAAAAATCATAGATAGATTTTCGAGACACTCGAGTCGAGTCGAAATTTTTACGAGCAGTCTCGATTCGACTCGAAAATTCGAGTCAAGGAATACGTTTGTCTCGATTCGTGTCAAATTTTACAAAGTGTGTCTCGACTAGAATTCGAGTTGAGTCGAGTAGAGATTCGAGACATGTCTCGAATCGTGCGCATCCCTATCTTAATTATATATTTTGTTGAAAATCTCTACATTTGAATGAATAGACAATCATTGCTCAGGAAATGCCAGTATCATACTAATATGCTTTCGCATCGTTTGCACAGGTTGTCCTAGCACACACACACGCACACACACACACATACACACACACACACACACACACACACACATATATATATATATATATATATATATATATATATATATATATATATATATATATATATATATATATATATAAGACTCCTTTGAGATTTAGCTGAAGTTCTACCACCCTCCCTTCTTGACGTCAACTTCTTCAACGCAATTTCTTGCCCAAGCTACAAGGTAACTTGCAGAGCCACAACTTGGAATTTTTCTTTGGGGACAAGAATTGATATTTGTCTCCCCTTATCAAATTATGAAATTTAGTCCCCTAGCAAAATATGAAATTGTCCCCATTAAAAAATGAAAGGGCCTCCTAGAATTTAAAGGTTTGGGTACAAAACCTCACGACAACAACCTCGCGGGCCAAAACCTCGCCGCGCTAAACCTCGCGGGACAAAATCTCGCCGGACCAAAAACTCGCTTCCCAAAGACTCGCGTGCCAAAATCTAGCCGGGTCAAAATCTCGCCTGGCCAAAACCTAGCCCTCTAAAACATCGCAGGCCAAAATCTCGCCGGGCCGAAACCTCGCGTCCCAAAATCTTGCCATACCCAAAATCTCGCCTGGCGAAAAACCTCGCGGTCCTAATCTCGCGACACAGAATCTCGCCTGACCTAAATTACGTGGGACGTAATCTCGCCTAGAAATGTCGTCAGTATAAAACTTCCTTACGACGATTTCTTTGATGTAGAATGTTCTATGTATTGCTATATGTATATATTTAGTAATAACACATAATTGCATTAAAATTCTAACGTGTGCTTTAGAAATCTATATATATAGACTAAAAATGAAAATGACTATGTTTGTGACATCATATTTCTTTAGCCACCCAATCGATCAGATCAAGTTTCAACATAGATGAGGTTCGCGCCTGGGTTTTTATTATTTCACTTTGACGGTACGACGAAGAAAGGGGGAGGGAGAGATACATAAAAATAAATAAAACTTAGTAACTCTTGAACCATGAGACCGATCTCGATCAAATTTGCCAAACAGATGAAGTTAGGGCCTAGGATTCTTTTTTTGTCAGTTTACTTTCACGGTGCAACTTTGGGGAGGGGACGGGATTTTATCCCGCAAAGTTTTGGCCAAGCAAGATTTTGGGCACGCGAGATTTTTGGTGGCGATGTTTCGGTCGGGAGGTGTTTTTCGTATCCCGAATTTAAAAACTTACAGGTAATAAACATTTTTATTACTTCTAAGGGCCCCAGTTGGCTTTTTTCTGAAGTAGGTCCGGATTACATTTATGCTTCATCTTAAGAAAACATATTTTGTTCAGACGATGGGGACGTTTTAAATTACGTATTTCCAGCTCTTGTGGAACTGTTCCATTCCTCAAAAACTTAAATTGAGGGGACAATATTTGATACAACTTAAAGCCTTAAGAAATATATATTATTTCTGGAGTCCTTAATACTAAACATTTTACGTTTTACTTAGAAAATATTGATTCATTTTTTTCTTTTGTGATGTGGTGAGTGTATTCCAAATTTCATTTAGACATTCATGTTCGATCGTATCGTATTTTTTTAGTTTAACGTCTCACGAATATGCCCTCTAAGCTAAAGGAGTCCGATAATTAATGAAAGTGAATTATTCTCTGTGTGTGTGTTCTCCCAAAGGTAATGTAAACCGGGACCATGTATACCAAAGGCGCACGCACTAGCTACTAGACCAGCACGAAGGGCTATATCGTGCCTCCCTCTTAAACGGCGAGGAGCATAAATGGGAGGCCAATTGCCTCTTGCCGTCCCACAAATTATGGCCCTGGTCACTTGATTCATTCATATCCTTGAATTCAAGGGAAGTAAAAGGCCCCAAAGGGGCACATGGACAGGCAAATGCATGTGCTTAACTTTAAAGATACCTCCAGATTTCATTGAAGCATCTTTTAGGGAATTTTATTTGTATTTATAATGTTTATGCATATATTAGCGTTTTTAAGGAAAATTACATTCAGCCTCAGTCACCTAACATGGGTCGTTAATATACCGGGTACGTCAAAAATGTAGCCTACACATTGTATACTGTCATAGAAAAGTTATTTTCCTTCCTACAAGGCTAAGGTTACAATGGAAGAAGTAAGGTAACAATCCAATTTAAAAAGTAAGTGTACTTTCTGATCAAACTGAACGTTCAAAATGGTGGCCTTCAGCATGGATACATTTCTGAATAGGAGTCACAACTGCTTCCGTATTCGTACGAAGCATTCAATGGGATTTCAGTTAATACCGTTTGAATTCCATCTTAAAGTACGTATATCCAGATTACATGGTTTACGACAGTACATCTAATCTTTTATTGTACCACATAAGAAAAAAATCAAGCGACGTAAAGGTTTGGAGAGCGTACAAGGAGCATAATTGATCCCGTGCGTTCTATTCATTGGCTTGATTGCCAAGACACAAATCACATCACACATTTACATCATGCAAATTCGCAGCCGTTTCAACAGTGATGTGAGATTATCTTCAGGTCAAAACACACAATTATATGTCTACCTATTGACAGTTCCATTGTGCTTCATCTGATCAGAGAATGTAAATCTCGGTTCACGTGTAAACATTTCTTGAACCCATTCACAAAAATTTATCCTGCGTCACTTAGCTGTGTTACAAACCTTGGAAGGTAAACTTACCCAAGCAACTTATCTTTTTTCAGTATGAATACCACACTACTAGCATTTAGAGCTCCATCATGGCTACGCAGTTAGCTTATGCCCCTTTAGCGTGCGAGGCTCGGATTCAATTCCGGCGAGAGCTCATATGGTTCAGATCTCATGTTGAGCTATAGTTTCATGTCTCATATAGCCTCGCTGCTAAAAGGAACGCTAAACTCAACTCAACTCAAATAAGATCAAATCAAAGATACTAGTACTTACGCTGTTCTCACGCGACCCATGCCTTTGACAATTTTTGTGGTGAACATTGAAACAGTTATAGCGCCGCAACTGAGGAATCAACACTAGTATCCGTGATAGGTCACCCTGATCGGCCCTTCTGCACAGCACACACTGTTTCATGAACCTTGAATTTGTCTCGTAGACGTGTAATTGTTACCCTTGAAGATGGATCAGTCCCATATACACATCTCAACAGTGGTATATATATATATATATATATGGATGGATAGACAGATAGATATAAAAATCTGAGAGTGATAGTAGATGAATAGGTATTGTTGGTATAATTCTTTTAGGACACAAACCATACAAGATTCTACAGTTGATTACGTTGTAGAACGCAACGTCAATTTTACCAGATTGGTTTCCAACTAACTTGTAAGAACTGTTTTCTATTACACTGATCACCAGTTGAATTAGAGCCACTACCTAATACAGTGTAGCACCACCTTTCGCTCGGGTAACAGCGGCTACTCTGTGGCATGGACTCTACGAGTCGCCCGAAGTATTGTTGTGGCATTTCAATCACTATCTGCTGCAAAGTCCCCAACAGAGCCCGCAGGTTGGTCGGAAGAGGGTTCACAGCCCAAAGGCGTTGTTTCATGGCGTCCCAGATGTGTTCGATGGGATTGAGGTCCGGTGACCGTGATGACCAGAGAAGCGTTGCCAGATCAGAGGAGTGATCATCAAAACGGTGTGTTGCCCTCCTAGAGCAGCGGGCTGGTGCACTGTCCTGCTGAAAGATGAGGTCACCATCTGGATGTTGCAGCTAAGCAAATGACAGGGCATAGTCATGCGAAAGATCATGGTAGGGTTCACTGTAAGTGACCGTGTCACACGTGTTAAGGAACCCATTTTCAGTTCACGTAAACATGCTCCAGATGAAAATACCACCACCATCGTCCTGCAAAGATCCCTGTTGGCACGTTGGATACATTGCCCTCGTGAGGTTGGCGACGCACCCGTACACGTCCATTGGCATGTACCAATGTGAAATGAGACTCATCTGTCCAGGCAACATTTTAACACATTTTCACGGTCCAGTGGCGGTGTTATCTTGCCCATGCAAGACGTTGTTTCCTGTGTTGTGCGGTTAGAAGGGGTGCTTGCGTGGACCAATGGCTTCTGTACCCCATGACGTGTAGATGGTTGTGGATTGTAAGTCTCCTAACACGGCGTTATTGTCCTGTATTAAAAATCTCCGCGATTTCATGCCCCGTGGCCCGTCTATCGGCTATTACGATGCGGGCCTGTAAGAGCCTATTTCTGTCGTCGACAAGCCCCTGACGTGACAGTTTGCCCGTGCTGGTGAGGGTTTTTTGGAAGCCAGGTACTCACGATACACCTTTGACACAGTTGCTTTTGAAAATCTGAGTTCCGCAGATACTTCCGAAATCGAGCCACCCTGTCGTCTGGCCCCTACAATTTGGCCACGGTCAAATGCATTCAGGTCCTTCGTCTTGCCCATCACACACTACACTGACACAGATACCAAAAGGAAGCACACGACAGGAGTACACGCGCGATGCGTTTCATTCACATGCACTGGTGGAGCCTCTGCAGGATGGTTTCTTCAACTGGCCTGCTGTCTCTAATTAAACTGGTGATTAGTGTTTATTTTGTAGCGCCACGTTCAATCAAAACCGACTTGAAGGAGGGAAAAACTTATGAAAGGTGAGATTTAGTGCGTGTAGTTTCAAAACTTTATCAAAATCAGTGCCTTGTTATCTGAAAATTTCAAATGTTTATTCTCATCAATACAAATACGGGACACTCAAAGAATTTACAATTAAGACCTAGAAACCTTTTATTAACATGACTGGAAAACTCTTTATCTGTCGCCTCAAACATATTTCTTGGCACCCACCCATTGAAATTTCTGTTTGGCTATGAATTGAAATAATTCAAACTTACTTGTTTTTGCAACAATTGAAGCAAGCGTGAAAAGTACAGAGGTGTTTTTATAAATTTGGTAGGCTTATTTCCTTCACTCTTGGTTAGATCATGCGTACGTATGCATGTTTGTGTTTATGTCTGGGTATAACAAACTGTTCTGCGAACTCTAAATATTTTAACAACCGGCTCTAGCGAACCGGCTGAATAGCACCATTGCATCTCAACTGTCTGAACCGCAGCAATATTTTGAAACTTCAAGTATCACTTAATAACCCGCTTTCGCTCTTGATAGATCGAACATCCGTCTGCCATGTTGATTGTACTCTCTTGCCACTAACTGGGTTACGCAGCTAGACCGACGATTATGCTGCCCCTGTTGAGGAGATATTACATTACTCTTTTCCTGAAGTTTAACGTTGTGGGTTGATGACAGTCTATGGCAAAGTTCTATGACAGTTTTTTTTTTTTTACGCTTCCGATAGATAATTAGGTATTATGCTAGTTGATTCGACTACAGTATAAATAAATTTGTATTAAACTATTTTTCTTTTCAGTTCTTTCCGCTTGTTGCATATTTGGAATGGTTGCAAATGCTATAGGTGTTGCTGCAAGTGTATTACTAATCTACGCTGTCACTAAGGTACGTAATGTACTGTGCTCTTATTTTATGAAGACAATTAAACATCATTATTAATATTAGGATTATTTTTATAGTAGAAAGAAAACGAAGCATGTTATGCATGGATGATAATACAGTTCATCACTTCTTTTCTTGAAAACAATTTCATTGAGAATGCTCTCAAACTTAAAAAGTAAATGAATGTCAAATGTAGGGGTAAGTGTAGTAGAACCAGGTAGCTAAGGTTGATGACCTCTGGGAACTAAAGTTGTGCTAGTAAAGTGCTGTAAAATTATACATAGAACAAGTATAGAATTAAGTTGCGGAACTCTATTTTTTTAAAAAAAAAATGTTATAAATGAAACAAAAGTCAAATCACTCGGTTTTATCCTACCGGTGGGAAAATCGGGTTCACATGTAAATCTATATATATAAAAGAGAACGTACAAAATTTTGTCCGCTCATCACGCTAATACGGCTGAACCAATTTCTTTCATTTTTGGGGGGTTATTAGGATTTGGACCCTAGATGGTTTTTATCATATCACTTTAATTTTTAATTACCAGTGTCTTGAGATAATTGACCATTCAGGTGTCCATAACGTACAAATCCTTTGTTATTAGTTCATCATAGGTAAAAATAAACGTATTTATATGCAACCCGCATGACCGTGAGGATCGGCGGGTTAACATAAATGACAGGCGATATACAGCGGAAAATAGCTTGAATCTTCTGTTTAAAATTTTTTAATTGATTTGCTTATTTTTACAGACACTTTTACAATATGCCAGCACCGGGATGACCGCAGCGAAGCGGGGCGGGTTAACATAAATGACAGGCGATATAATGTTAAGATTTACTGCAATCTTCTATGGTTTTTATCATATCACTTGAAAGCGAAAAAGTAAAAATTATCTAACAAGTAAGGTTTCCCAGGTGATACACGCCGATTTTAATCAAACTTCACAGGTTTGTAGAACAGCAAAAAATAAGCGACACGTATTTTTTTATAGCGGCCCATATGCATATTTAGGCGGTATAATAGGGATGTCAAATTGGGACAACAAAGCATACTTTATGTAATAGCGCGAAAACGAGAAGAGATAGCCAACTGTTTTAAACGAGCAAGTTGTCATGACACGATAAGCATTTCAATAACACATAGCGCTTCCACGGGGATAACCCACAACATCCGCAAATGGACCAATCAGAGATGAAAAACAGTCACAGAGCTTTATCTATTACGCGGAATCCAAATAACGTAGGTAAGAATAAAGAATGATAAAAAATAAGTGATACGTGTTTTTTCGTTTTTGCAAGATGAGACAAAAAACGTAAATAGATGCATCGTTATCTCAATGTCGAAAGATTGGAGAACTGGGAATATGAAGATGTGAACGCCTGTATGAGAGGCAACCCGTCAATCAGTGTTGTAAAACTGGTTGCAGGTGACAGGTAGAATCCTGCTCGAGAGAGAAATACCAAACCTGGTCTTGTTGTTCAATGGTTTATATGTTATATCTATTAGTAGTTAGTGATTGCGAACAGTTCAATGCTCATAATCAGTAATTCAAAAGCCGCCCAGCAGTAAACGAAATCAAGCCTTTCCTGTAAGAATCGGCCCTATAGGGTAGTGATACAAACATTGATATTGTTTTGCAACAAGCCCGTTGTAGAGATAAATACGCCCTTTGCGGGATACTAAACATGTTGAACACAATTGAACAGGTTGACAAAAATAGACAATTTATAGTCACATGCATATGAGCATGCATTTAAACCAAAACACATGAATATGTTGCACAAGCACTATTTTCGGTAACATGCTGTATGTTGAACCATAGCCGGCTGCTATTTAACAGAATGTAGCGTAATGTTGAATATTGTATGGAACGAATATAAGCAATTGTAGTAAATATTCGTCATACAAATGATTCTTATTGAAATCGGACATGAGCCTAATAGAACTTCCGGTCACCAACTTGTGGAAGGTACGCAGGCTGAAACCATAATTTGATTATTTCTTTGGTTACTTTGCCGGATGTCGATGCACAAATCAGCAAGATTTCTGGTCGAAGCATTGTCTGTTGTACCCGTGGCCCAAACTTTCTCTGAGGTTCTTTCTAGAGATGAGCATAGGCGACAGTAGCTTTCTACTGGCAGATACGATTGGCTGTATCGTGTAACTGTGTGTCGTCGCAGACAGAGACTGAACATTTGCGTAGACCTGTTTCTCTCCACGCATTGCCAAACATCTACCCGAATGAAATTCCAAATTGAATCCACTCTGATCTATATTATACACATTCTCCGCGCCATGAGAATTTATACATGAGCGAACACTTTGCACGAACCTATTAGCATTATCATGTATATCTTTGGATTGTTCTGCACTATTGTACGTGACATATTTTGTAATTTTCCGTGATATGATGTGATGACGCCTTTTAAACTGTCATAGTCATTTCTTTGACGCTTTAAGCCCGTCGAATCCCACAGTTTGACTAGCTTCTATAGCCCAACGTCGTAAGTCTGTGTCATGAATTATAAGATTTTTGCATTTAGCAGTATGAAATTTCTCATATACGATTGCATCAATATGCGTCCCTTTTTCATAATTTGTCCCACCGTCATGCAACTGTCTTTCCCATTTATAGAGATCTTTCCTACTTTTGACGAACTTGAACCTATGTTTCACAGTTTCAAACGACAGACGCCTCTTCTTTCCACTTTTCCAAAACTGAACTGCCTTCACTTTATATTCTGTGTCTACAGCTTCGCTGGTGCTCCCTTTCTCCGCAATACCGACGTTGTATTGTGATAATCCTTCGTCTTCTTTGCTTTCTGTGATCTTCACTCGCGAGTGAAGAAGCAACGTCATGTACATAATTATCAATAAATACCAGATCATCTTTAACGTCCACTTCGGTATTACAACCTTTCCAGAAACTTTCCAGGACATCAACAAGTATATTCTTTATTTGCATTTCATATTTTGTTTTTACAGTGTTAACACGTTTTGTTTCTTTGTGTGTGTCCATTAACATACCCAGCACATTGTGTGGATTTACATACATCATTTTCACAACACTGCAAACAATAGCATACCATTTACACACACCTCATGCTGACTACTTCACAACACACGGGTTCATATGTTCAGGACTTCTACATATGAACCCGTGTGTGAACTTCTACATATGTTCAGGACTTCTATCTTTACATGAAATATACACACAAACACACGTATATCCACGTATAGGATGCACAAACGTTCGCCATCAACCGGCCGTCTATTAGTTTCAAAACACAACTGTGCTCCCACTTCCACACTGTAGGGCTTCCGTGTTTGACGTAGACATACACTCGCAGGTAATACCCAGTTTTCGCCGCATTTCTGGTTCTGCTTCTTTACACTACAATGTCCTTGAGCCAATGTCTCTCTTCTGGCGTGTCTGCAACCAGTTCTACAACACTGATTGACGGGTTGCCTCTCATACAGGCGTTCACATCTTCATATTCCCAGTTCTCCAATCTTTCGACATTGAGATAACGATGCATCTATTTACGTTTTTTGTCTCATCTTGCAAAAACGAAAAAACACGTATCACTTATTTTTATCATCCTTTTTTCTTACCTACGTTATTTGGATTCCGCGTAATAGATAAAGCTCTGTGACTGTTTTTCATCCCTGATTGGTCCATTTGCGGATGTTGTGGGTTATCCCCGTGGAAGCGCTATGTGTTATTGAAATGCTTATCGTGTCATGACAACTTGCTCGTTTACAACAGTTGGCTATCTCTTCTCGTTTTCGCGCTATTACATAAAGTATGCTTTGTTGTCCCAATTTGACATCCCTATTATACCGTCTAAATATGCATATGGGCCGCTATAAAAAATACGTGTCGCTTATTTTTTGCTGTTCTACAAACCTGTGAAGTTTGATTAAAATCGGCGTGTATCACCTGGGAAACCTTACTTGTAAGTAACAAAGTTTATTGCGTTCCGGGGTGACCGCAGCGAAGCGGGGTGAACGCTGCTAGTCTTGTGTAAAAATGATAAATAAGGCTTTTATTTAATTAATTCACATTTGAAGATTCGCTGTAGAAAACAATGTAAGTGCCATCTTGGAATTGCTTCACTTATTTTATTTTTTAAATACGTTAATACCTTAGTTAGGTGAGGTGATTTTTAGTTTAGCGTCCCGTTCAGCAGCGAGGCTATATGAGACGTGGACCTTCTGATTAACGTGGAATCCGAACCACATGAGTTCCCGCCGGGAATTGAACCCGGGGCTCCCACGCCAAAGGCGCGTACGCTAACCGCTTAGACACAACAGAGCTCCCTTAATTAGGTGTTCATACTTCGTTATACGCTAGGTTGTACTTTTAAACAATAGTATTACAGTGGAATCCCGCTAATCCGAACTAATTGGGACCGAATCCTGTTCGGATTAACCGGAATAACAGTAAAATCGCGTTTTGAAGCGGGTGAACGGGTCTATTGTGTTGTAACACATAGCGCATAGTATTTCAAAACACGTTTTCTGACTATAGTAAATGTACTGTATTGGAAAAATGTTAGAAACATTTGATACATTTATTCTATTTCAAACTTTGTGTAATATTTGCAATGTGGCTTAATGCCTAAATACAGGTATTAAAGAGAAAAATGTATTTAACGAAAGTTCACTTTATTTTATTTTATTTATTTATTTATTTTTACAAAAACATGCACCCATTTTCACCTTTTTAGTTATACATTCCCTAAAACTGCTTATTTTCGCCAAAAAAGTAAAAAATAAAATATTTTTTTTCCCAGGCCTGCTCGGATTAAATGTGTTCAGATTACCGGGACTCCACTGCATTTATTTTGTGACGCTACCCACATAGCACACTACGTCCCTGGGATGTCCCATTTTGATCCCAATCATCCCATTGGGTTCCCGGGATTATCGGGACAATGAGAAGACATCTCATGGACGTCCTGCATGGGACGTCCTGAAGGATTCCCATGTAGGATGTCCACGGGACGTCCAAGATGGGACAGGAGGTCCGAGGGAAAACCAATAGACATCCCTTCGTGGTCCCGTTGAATATCCCGTATCCCGGGATATTAGCGGACATCTGGATCTCCCGCGGATATCATGTGGATGTCCAGGGAGCACATTCGGATATCCCGGGATGTCCCGTCGTCCGTTGCGGGCTCAGTCTCGGACATCCCGTGGACGTACTTGTGCTATGTGGGTACTATCTTTTGTTTCTACTGTTAGAGTAACTATTGTTTTTGGCACTTACATTGTTTTCTACAGCGAGTCTTCATTTATGTTGTAGGCTACAAAAACAAAGTTTACTGTAAAGAAATAATTATTGGCCTCTTTCATACTTTCTTGACTCCATGATTGTCGATCCCAATTTCGTTTGTAATTTCTAGTTATCTCTAAATCTGAAAAGAAAACATAAACCTAAACTGTGTAAAACAACAGCAAGAAAATATATAGTAGGAATAGATTTTTCAGTGTTTATTTTCTTTCTGAGGATTTATTTTAGTTAAGCAGCCAATCAGAACGCAGTATTCCGTTTCGTATGTTGAACTGGCTGGGAATTATGTTTTACTTCTGTCAAACCGTGGGTGTAATGGCTCAGTAGCAGAGCGCTCAGCTCTGGTACATGAGGTCCCTGGTTCGATTGCAGCTAGTGTCAAGTTGAGTTTATGATGAATAAACACCGGTCGTGGGTTTTCTCGGGGTTATCCAGTTTCCTCCAACTTTCTTTAAGGCACCATTCCATTCATTATCACTTTCACCGGTCCCCAAAGGGCGCCCATCAGGGGGGCAAGGTGGGGCGCTCGCCCCTCTTCTTTAGAGGAAATTGTGCTTCGGAAGATCGAAAACCCAATAGATATTTTGGAATAGTTACCACAAAATTTGAGACTATATTTGAAATGTCGCTTATACTTGCCCCCCCCCCCCCCGTTGGAAACCACAACATGGGCGCCCTTGCCGGTCCCTGTAGCCTCTGTGCATAAACAGGAGGTTAACATAGAAATGTCATTTCCTCTGCAAAAGATTTGGATATTTAGCAACCTTCCTTACCGGTTTTAAAGAGCCTCATTCGGTAGAACGACCTCTGACATGATATCGTAATAGAATGAAACTCAGAAATCCAAATTTGATTCAAATCATTGTGGTTTAATGATCATTCTGAGTCAATTGAATGAACAGTTGTTAAATGTTCCCTCTCTTAAGACTCGCAACTGTAACGCTTCATTATATATAGAATCAAATATAGTATCAATATTGAGATTGTTATACTTTATATTTTTCAACAAATCTTTTTGTTGTTGTCAGCAAGTCCGGTTCCTGCTTTTATCTTGGATGGCAGTAACAATGACGATGACTGTTATAGTGTTTCTAATGGTATGCGTAGGTGGAGGCATGCTATGTAAGGAAGGCAATTCCGGAGACGGAGCAACAATTCTCACACTTGGATTTCTCTTTTCTGGTAAGTATTGATTATTTTTAAGAAGCAAATTAAAAACAAACAAGAGCTGATTCTTACGTCCGTCATTTATATCTATTTAGGGATGGGCACGAGCGAGTTTACTTCGAAACTCGACTCGACTGGAAACAGACATCTTTCAGCTCAACTCGAGAACTCAGCTCGAAAAATTTCCTTCAACTCGACTCGAATTCGGGTCCAGTTTTGAGTCGAGTCGAGCCAAAACGAGTCAAATCGAGCTAAATCCTGGGTGCAGTTTCAAGTACTCTTCAAGTATCCTACACAGACAATATAATTATCAATTACACTACTACTGCTACAAATTATTATTATTATTATTATTATTATTATTATTATTATTATTATTATTATTATTATTATTATTATTATTATTATTATTATTATTATTATTATTATTATTATTATAATAACACCGTGTATAACCATGAAAGATAGGCGGTTTGTATCTGAATACTAAAAATTAGTTGATTGCAGATCTCGGTTGTCGAGAAATCTTCAGGAGGTAAGGACATCGTTCACGAGGTTCTGGGTTTGAGTACCGGAGGACCAAGTATTTGGGCTTGAGCCAAAAGTTGTTAGAAGTTATAGGTTGCCGGACAAACATGTTTAAAACTACTCGGCCCAGATTTAGAGTTGTCAACTGCTCGGCTCGCAGCTCATTCACTACCAAGATGAACCGAGAAGTAAGCCGAACAACAGCTCACCCAACCGAGCCAGCTCGAGCCGATGGCTTACCCTAACCGAGCTGGCTCGAGCCGTCGGCTCAGTTAAACCGAGTCGAACCGAGCCCATGGACTCATTTCAACGGAGCTAGCTAGAGCCGACGGCTCACTAGAGCCGAGTCTGTGGCTCATACCACCCGAGCCGGCTCGAACTGTTCGCTCAGTTGAACCGAGCTGGGTCGGTTCGCATCACTACCCAGGTTGGGCTTTTGCTTGGGCTCAAAAATTCATAACATAAAATCGTTTCCCAATGATTTTTTTTTTTTAAAGAATAGTTCAATCGTTTCTTGTTATGCATTTTGAAATGCCAAAATTATAGCTTTAAGAAATATTTGCGTTGAAGAATAAAGAATTATTCGCGTTGTTCCCATCGTGTATAATATCGATTTCCTAGGGTGGAAGGTGTTCAACAGAATTAAAACTCCAGTACTGTTTTGTACTGCACTTTAGAAAAGTGTTGAAAAGGGACATCAAGTCCCAATTACCCCATTGATTAATTAACCTAACACATGAAAAAATATGGCACAGCGTGTCGTAGAAAAATAAGAAAAAAAAATGAAATGAAATCTTTGAGTTTTACGTCCCACGAGTATGCCGGTTAGGCTAAAGGAGACGGTGATGATGAGTAATGAATGAAATGGTGGAATGAAGAAAGTGGGAGGAAACGAGAGAACCCCGAGAAAACCCACGCACACGGTGTTTGTCCACCACAAAGTTCACTTGGCGGGGGCTGGGATCGAACCCGGGACCCCAAGCACCAGAGGTGAACGCTCTACCACTGAGCCACCGCGGCCCCTAGAAAAATAAGAGTATGAGCTAGTGTACGTAAGTTAGGATTTAGCAATATCATCTAAAATGTATTGAGCATTTAGAGATCAAAATTGAGAAGACATTCATTGTCGTAGAGAAACAACACTATGAAGTCACATATGCAACACCATAGTCCCGTAGCTATAGGAGTTTATTCTTTCTGGTAAAATAAAATGTAATATATGGTATTTACCGGCTTTGTTTCAAACTAACTTAACACCATTCCGAATATATCGCAAACTAAAACAAATGACAGTCTCACGGTGCCAAGTCTGGAGCATACAGTGGAGGTATTAATACCTCCCGGCCATGTTCTCTCAAATTCTGACAGATTATGCTAGAGCATTTGGTCTGGTGGCTTTTCAATTCGACCACGATCTTTTTTGCATTTGTTGTTGTAGGTTATCCACTTGTCATCACTTGTGAGCAGGAGCGGCGATTAGGAGCGGCAAGAGGGGGCAGTTGCCCCCCACTTTTTTGAAGTAACCCCTTAATATATATAGTTTCATTTGGACACGTAAAGTTTTTGTATGTATTACTGGTTCATAGGAAAAGATGGTACATAATATCTGACGTTGCGTAAGTACGTATTGGCTATTTGTCTTCGCATGGAGTTAAGATAGCTACAGGAATTGCGTTTTAATTGCAGTTCAAAGCAATTAATATTGCAATTGCGTATTTATTTAAATGTCGTAGCATATGCTTGTAGTATTTATTATCTTTCATTTTCTAAGAGTAATAACATACATTTAATGGCATGTGTCGAATTAAAAATATTAATTGTTCATTAATCCCCAGTTTCAATATTACTTCTACAAACAATCCTCTTTATTCATTACTATGATTAACGTTATTCTATCTATTTATGTTTTGCAAATTTGTTATTAAATAATCTGATCACACAATTTTCCAGACAGATTTTAAGAAGTTCATGAGCAAGGTATCAAACCTCTTCTTACACTTTCGTTGTTTAAGAGTATAAAGAGCTAGTACCTACTTGCGTCGCTCTTGTTAATTTACTTAAAAAAATATGAAATACGAAATTTTAACTGAAAACGATAGTATCCTATTAGTTATACTACGTTTCGTTAAACAGAGAGTTAGAAACTACCAGGAAAACTAACATTAAAATATAAATATTCAGATCATGTCTTGCTCTCCCCACTTTTAACGTGCAATCGCCGCCACTGCTTGTGAGGAAGCGCTTTGCAAAAGAAAATTAGAAACTCGGCTTACTTTTCTATATCGCTGTTACACCAACTGATGTTTCAAACAGAATGCAATTATATTCTTGCTGATACAGCACTTTCTTTGGTTAATTGTGTTTTATTGTTGATTGCTATCGTAAATACTCACTATGCACTGCTGTATACTAGTGTATTGCCATTGCTCGGTATTTTAATAACTAGAGAAAATGTTTTATATACTGTAGTTATGTATACACTGTACGTTACAGTATATAATACATTAGATGGGTATAGATTTTGAGATTATCTCGTAGCAGGCACGCACGCAGAATTTATTTTGGTCGAAAGCTTCTGGGTGCTCCAAATTCAACATGAGGATAAATTATATTGGGTATTAACATTTGTAACATCGCCATTAAAATTACACTAAATTTACAGAAAAAATGGGATTTTAAGGGACTGAAGTCCGGACCTCCGGACTTAATCCTGTGTACATCCCTGTTTCCTAGTAATAATTTAAAAGTGGCGTATACATACATAAGACTATGGTTATGTTAAACGTCTATAAAAATATGTACACGTACTTAAGTACATTTTAATGTTTTGAAGTTATGTAAAACTCAATCCTATGACTAAATTACATATTTCCAGTGTTTTATTATTATTATATTCACACGCAAAAAACATAAGTAATGTACTTTTCGTTCTGTTCACAGGATTAAAATTATATTCGTGGATATGCGTCTTCTTCTTGTATCGACGACCTGTTGTTGAATCAACAGCCACCAACTCGCAATCTGTAATAGATCTTTCAGCGACCAGTACCAACAGATTTCGCTACGAGAGCATGCCAATTTCACCTCCGAATGTTTAAAATAGTTACACAATATCTCTACAAAGTAATAATAGTAATAAACATGGGTAAAAGTGAAGGGACTCGGGGGACATCGTTCCCCCACTTCCAGAAAATATCTGGCGTGCCTCCAATTCCAAAAAATTACAATGGCTAAAGATAGCTACGGGGGACAGCGTGACGTCGTGCGTCCCTCTACCTTTTCAGATCTACTTTTACTCCTGGTAATAAATAAATGTTGTGTATTGTTAAACTATCGAATATGTACCGTATATCTATGCCGGATGTAACAGAAGTCCAGAACTATATGCTATCTTCATTATGAGTAAAGATAATAAAAGAAAAAATAAAATGGAGGAAAGATTGGCAATAGGTGGTTTTTCAACGTAAAAGAATAGAATGTTTCCAACTGCACCAGCCTTTTGGAGTTCACACTGATGCGCCCATTGTTAAGATGAAAAGGAGCGTTGCCAGTTTAGCAGGCTGGTGGAACGGAGCGTAAGGACACACAAAAATGATATGGAGAAACGTGTACGTTAGTATGTGAGAGAACCTAGAACACCTCGATCCCACTTCTCAATGTATTATTTGGTGAAAATTCAAGAGGTTGCAATTGAAAAAAATCACCATTTTGAATCAGAAACACCTATTTCCAACAATTTACCTCTCTTTTTACTTTTTCGTATCTTTACTTGTAACAGAGATAGCCTATGACCCATAAATGTGTTTGTCACACTGGTGTAATATGTTTCTAATAAAATATAATTGTTTACTTCCCATTGTGTGTGTTATTCACCTTTAGTACCTGATATAAAAGTCTACTTGTAAATAAATATGGAAACGAAGATGATAAAATTATTGATGAAGAAATATTCAAAGTATAATTCAAATCTAATTGGATTGTTTTTTCTATTCATATTCGAATACATTTGCTAACGTGAAATACACCGTAGCAGCACCTACAGTAGGCCCAACAGTGGGAAACAAGACTAGCCGACTGTCAATATTGGGCTTACATTGCAATGGTGGAATGTGCCACGAACTTCATAACCCATGAAATTGAAGGCTCAGAGATAGTCAAACCTATGACTCACCAGACCCGGTGACCCGGACAAATCCATGACCCACCAAACCTGGTCTGATTTAGATAGACTCATGTCCAGGACACGAACATTGTCATACACATAGAAGAGTGTGTGAGGCTACTAATGCCAATCTAACGAACATGTTTCTATAATTTTCCATTGCCTTTTCACTAAATATAATTTTCTTTCTTGCTTGTTATTTGCATCTGTGTGTGTGCCAACTATTCCACGAAATATAACTACAAAGTTATTCAGAGTAAAAACGCCGAATTTACCCGAGTCCTGGAGAATGTTTACGAAATTTTATTTGTTTAACAATTCCAAAATTTAAAGATGGGCCAAATGTACTCCTCCCAAAATTTAAGTGTCTCTACGTACTTATGTCGAATAAAAAACAATGGGACCTTATATCCATCCATATGATCATATGTTACAATCTATCTTATTGAACATTAAGCACAACGTTCAAAATTCGCGCCTCATGCTAATTCAATTTTCCCATCAAAATTTAAGATTCTTGTCAAATATAAAGTGCTGCTTTGACAGTATGTTTTTGACGATTTTGTATTTATAAAAGGATATATATACAGAACCAACCAAATTTACTGAAAAATATATATTCAAGTCCTAGAGAACATTTACGAAATGTTATTTTTTCAAAATTTTTAAATTTAAGGAATGAACCAATATACTTCTCCCGAATTTTAAAAGAAAAGCAGCAATGTTCCCATGACCCATGAAAGAAACTAACCGCTACACTTATCTATAATAATATGATATGCTAAAATCTCATAAAAGAGAATATGTTCAAACCCTCCAAGTTTTGATTTTTTGACATTTTTTTTTATCGTTGCGAACAACTAGTAGCCACCAAGTTTACAGACATACACTGAAGTCCTAGAGAAAATTCATGAAGTTAAGTTTTTATACAATTCTCAAATTTTAAGAGGTGGTCCTGAAAGCATAAAAATAATAAACATTAATATACAAAATATTTTGTACATACTGTGTATCACCAAATTATTTTGTAAATAATATTATTTGAAAAATCAATCTTTGTGTTTTCGTTTATTTAAGCGTATTATCCTAAAATATTACATAAAATATAATAATTACAAAAGAAACTTTTTGTTTTAAATTTTTGTCAAGAAATATCATTTGAAAATTCTAGATAAAAACATAAAAAATAGACTTTAGATCGAATCTTATACAGAAAATAGTTTGAAAATTTTATACATTTTTTTAGTTGAAAATTTTTACAAGACATTCAGTTTTAAAAAATCACAAGAGAAATGTTTGATAACTTTTAGATTAAAAAAAATGTTTTCGAAAATAATTTTTTCAAAAATATTTTTGCCTGAAAAATTTTTAATTTTTAATTGGTTTGAAAAAATATTTTCTAAGAAAATTACAAATGTAGCAAGCGAATCGTTTTATAGAAAAGAAACTATTTACAAAATGAAAATTAGACAAAAAAATTGTTTAGACGAAATTAATTTTAGTTTGAAAGATTTCCATCGAAATTTTGTTTCAAAAAATCTACACAAAAAATTGGAAAATTTTAAAGAAATCGTTAAAAAATTTACGCTAAAAATTTAGTTTGCACACTTCGCTTGCTGAAATATTACAAGTCTATCGAAATAATATTTTATGTTACCATTATTGCCAAACACTTAACTAAGCTGCTACTCGCCACAACTTGTGTTGAGTTAAAAATCCCTCATCTTTGCTAATGAAAAATCGCTAAATCCGTTAACAATTTTAAATAATTGTCGATAACAATCTCTTCTTATTTCTTTCACTTACTTTGATTTGCAATATGGAATACTAACAATATTTTAAAACTCAACCATTGTTATAATCAATCAATCAAAATTCAAATGACTGCTACTATAAATAATTCTTTCAACAAACAAAATTCAAGGAAGTTCGGCGGTGATCGTGAAAGTAATAACATCCCCTAGTATGGTGTTGAGAAGAGGGAGGGGATTAAGTGAATATTTTACACTTTACACTGTTCACACATATTTACACAACAACAAATACAGCTACATATATCCACAAATATTCTACACATTTTCGTTTTATTTATGTTTAACTTTTCCCAAATTTTACACCCTGACCATCTGGGTAACTGTTTCTCTTTATCACGCTGGAACTGCTCCCCGATTTTGACAATTATACACCCTTATTGTCACTATTCATTTATTTACCTGATTTTGACAATTCATATACCCAATCATGACTGCAGAATTATAATTTTACCTCGTTTCAATCTCTTGAATATACGTTTCAGGCAATACGACTAGAAAGTCGGCCAAAAGTTCAAGTGACGTAGTCCATCATTTCTAAAATGTTTAAACATTCTATTAAACAAGTATTTCAATTATTACACAAGCAATTCAATAATTTCGCAATTTAGCACAGTTGGCTTAAGGCTGGTGCACCTAATTAATAAACATCGTTAATGACGAAGAAGACGAGACAACAAAATTCAACATAAATATGTATGAAATCGTAAAACAATTAGCCTATATCTAGGGATTTATACCTCAACATCTTACAACACTTTCCAAACGCAATAGTTTAACTTTGTACATATTAGGACACAATTTTAGGTATAGAAAGATGTTAGTGATGGGTAGGGGAAAGTGAGGTACAGTGAGACAAGAGCTTTTCTTGATTATTTGCTGCATGAAGCTGAAAATGATGGATGCATAGACATGCGGCTGTTGACCTTTCTCTGTCACCTTAGTAGCCAAACGGCTGACGCAAAGGATACAGGCTGATAGAGTTGTGATTTTCAATTAAGCAAAGTAAATTTTCTGTATTTCCTTTATGTCTGAAAAATCAAAGTAAATCAAGAGATTAATTTTAGAGCATGAGATATTTTATTATTTGTCGATATTTATCACCATATTGTTAATAGTTAAACTTTTTTGTGGTTCCGAGGAAATACGATTGATATTGATAATATGTTATTGGGGTGCAGTGAGACACTTCTTTCAAACAAAATAAATATGTGTCCAGAGAAGAAATTATTGTCTGAGGAAGAAACATCAAGAAAACAACAAAGAGGAAACAAGTACAAATTAAAAGAGACGCCTTTTTCACTATGAAGTCGATCGATGTAGAGAAAGAATTGGTCGAGTTCTCTTCATCAGATGAAGAAATTGTATTATTGCTTGAAATTGGCCCAGATGATTTTAAAGACTACCATGGAAACATAAATGAGGATGATTATGTTCTAGTAGAATTTCACTGTGAAAAGAACATTTATTATATTGGGAAGGTTCTGAAGCTGGATAGTAATATCATAGTTAGCTTTTGGCAAAAAAAAAAAAAAAAAAAAAATGTACGTAACATTAATTTTTCCAGTTGTTCAGGGCATTGCTACTGTAAACGTAAATAACATCAAACTGAAGTTACCATAACCGCTAACATTGTAAAACTAAACGTAAAATGGCATACTTATCATTTTCTGTTGATGATTTTGGATATGCGTTGAACTTCGTAATAGAGAACGAAACATTTAAGTATGTGTATGTCTCACTCTCCCCCAATAGTGGGGTACAGTGAGACAACTTGTCATTTTGTTTATGAGTAATAAACCAGAGATGATTAACATTAAACCAAAATAACAAATATTGCATGATAGCCTAAACTGAAACCTTCTGTTCAGTTTCTGTTTCATTTTAATGTCTCATATAATACAAGAGTTGTTAGCTAGTCTTCACGAGCAAATAACACACTGGAGTGTTGTTGTGAACTTACTATTCTAATAGGTATTTAAAATCGCACACTGTTATGTGAAACTGTGAGGTGATTAATTATTTGGCTAAACTTTAGATCCAATATTTAGAGTTTTGGAGATTTAACTTCAATCAATGGCCGCACAAGGAACAAAAGCTGTCTGCTAAAATATACACGCTGCTGCTACGTTATTGTTACGAAGCATTTTACAAACACTCGTAAATTATTCTCTTTCTATCCAAGGGCAACGGCCTAATTTGATTGACTGGGTCTTAGTTGGTATTATCTACAACAGTGGTTCTCAACCTAATTCCTATCACGACCCCCCTTTTATCACATCCTCTTGCCAGCAACCCTCTTATAATTTCTGGTTTAAGCTTGTATGGCATTTTTAATATACGTATTTGCGGAGATCTCACGATTTCCATCTATTTCTATAATAGTAGAATCCATTTCTTGTACATATATAGTGGATACAGTAACTTCCCCAAAAGCAAATGGATTAAAACCAACTTTAGTCAGTTCATTCATATTAGAAATATCGAATCCGATCCGTCATACTGTTTCAAAATGAAGCCGTTTGAACATTTTAAAACTTCATAACTCCTTTAATTTTAAGTCATATGATAAAAAAATAAATAAAAATAAACTGATTCCTAATGTTGGTTTAAAAAAAATGGACAGTTGTTAAAAAAGTTATTGAGTATTTTAGATGACTTGATAATGTGCGTCACGAAGATTGAACTGGACATTTCCGCACTTGTGAAATCACACCATGCTCAGGTATCTCATTAGTTTTCAATTTTAATTGTACTTCAATGTGCAGGTTTTGTTGCATTTGTATTTTTCTGGTATTTCAATATGCAGTTTTTATTAGTTTCATATCGTACCTCTTTCATTTAAATTGGTTTTTAAACAACTCTGCACCTGTTGAAAATGTTTAGTAGACTTATTTCTGGCTGTTCTTAACAGTACGTATAAAAGTAAAATATGCTTATCAGAACACAATTCGAAATAATATTTAAAAATATTTTCCGGTATTTCGGGTTTCTACTTATATTTATCTTTTCCAATGATGTTTGAGACCCGCATGAAACCCTCTCGCGACCCCCAAGTTGACACGACTACAGCAGTCATTGAATTCGTACATTCTAGCAATACTTAATAGACCAATCATATGTTTCTTCTGGAAGTGGATGCAATTAAATCTTGTTCTGCTGCAAACGAACGAATTTTAACTTGACTATACCTCGTATTGATATTTGGGGAGCTCTTTCCCCCTCCAACTGACGTAGGCTACTCCATCCTTAGGTACAACTTTTGCAGGTAACAGGTCTCCACTGTGATTGGCTCTTCCGACATAGATGTCATTACCCTCCTCATCCTTCCCTGCTTTTACAGCTCCCCATGGAAGTTCTCCATGACTAGCAGGTACCCAAAATTGATCTGAAAGTAAACACCAAATATTATATCAATAACAAAAAAAAAAAAAAAAAAAAAAGACTTTGATCCAAATCACGTATACCAGGGGTGCCCACAAGGGGGGGCTATGACGCAAACTGCGTCATTGAAATATTTGGGGGGGGTTAAAAATCTATATAAATATGTTTGATGGGGGGGGTAAAATTAATCGAAAAGAAGATTTTTTTCATGGAAGAACACCTACGGATAGACAATTGGGGGGGGTGCGTCATCGACATAAGGGGGGGTGGGCACCACTGCGTATACAGTACAAAGTTACAAGCTGCTATAGAGGCTATGATCCTGGGAGTAGAATTGCGGTAAAGAACTGTTCCTTCAAACAGGAAACATTACAAAAGGGTGTTCCTGGGTCAAATAAAATAAAGACTGGAACGATGAACAATGGAAAAGGGCACTCTGGACCGACGAATCTAAATCCCAACTTTTCATCTTCCAATGCTAGAAATTTATGCTTCGTTGTGCCGAAGAGCGCCTTCGTCCCAACCGTGTAATGCCTACAGCAAGACACGGAGATGGTAGCTCACTGTTTAGGGATGCTTTACAGGTTACCAAGTTGATAATTTAGTTCGAATTAATGGAATAATCGACAAAAACGTGTTTACAACGTTTAAGTGAGGCGTGGAATTCCACCAGGAACGCGGATTTGGAGCAACAACTTTGTTCTACAATAGGATTATCATCTCAAACATTTTTCCGAACTATGTGGTAATTACCTGTAAAGCAAAGAAGATGCTTATATCACTAACAAATGGAATAATCGCCACAGCCACGGGGTTTGTTACCAATCGAACTGTTGTAAGATTAATTTGACAGAAAAGTTCATGAATAGATGCCAATGAATACTGAAAGTCTTTAGAAGGCGCTTCAGAGCTGCTGGAGTCACAAGCTTCGCTAAAGTTGAATAAATTAATCAAACAAATGCCTAGAATCTGTAAAGCTCTTACCAAGGCTAAGGATTGCAATTTCATTGAATGCAAACATACTCAATAAATTTGTCTCAGTGGAGTTGACTGATTTGATTTTGAGTTTAGCGTCCCTTTCAGTAATGAGGCTTGTTACTTACGGAAAAAAAGTGTCTCACTGTACCCCACTTTACCCTATTATACAAAGAAAACATTTTATTGGCTATTAGGTACTCAACCATATGACAACATATCACGTGATAGGAAGGTGTGAGGAGACACGTGAAGAAAAGTAGTAATGACACGTGATAGGTGTGAAGTACTGTATAATCCGTATATGGATGAAATGAAATGAAATCTTCCAGTTTAACGTCCCATGATTATGCCCCTTAGGCTAAGGGAGATTGGTGTTATTGCAAGTGAATGATGATGGAAGAATCGTTAGAATGAAAATGTGGGAGGAAGAGAGAGTACCCTGAGACAACCCATGCACACGATGTTGTCCACTACAAACTTACTTGTGCGAGAATCGAACCAGGGACCTCATGCAACAGACATAAGCGTTGTACCACTGAATCACCATTCCCCCCACAGGCATAAAGAAAGTTCAGTTAGCTAGTGTCTGAAGATAAGCACTACTATTTAACGGAGGACCAAAACTGAAAATTATGTATGATGATTTTAAGCATAGTTGCACTTTGTAGGAGTAAAGTGCTAATCCATATGTCTCATATTCAAATTCAGTAGACGCAAATAAGGCCCATAAACACCAGGCCCGCTACATTTTTGAACTGGCTGCGGGCCTGGCGTTATTTGATCTGAGCCATGTGACTTCAACAATCTATCAGAACGATAAGTCATGTCATAAGTGTCGATAACTAGTCTTCAATAGCTATGGAAGAGAGCAAGGTAACCTCTATAGGCTTATAAGCACCCATGCATAAGCATAGGACCATAAGTATCCATCTTAAAAAATGAAGAATACAAGGTTCACCCACCTTACATCCAATCAAAGGAACCACAGGGGACGTATTTAATCCTGAATAGTCACCAAAGAGAATAAGTCCATAAGCACTCATGTATAAGCATAGGATAAGCATGTATAAGCAAATAAAAGTGGTCCGGACGAATGGATACGATTGGACGTGAATGGAACCACATCACGTGACGGAGGAGGAAAAGACCTAAGTTACTTCTAACAGAATGGAGCAACTGCCCTATACAGTCCGCCGAATCGTGGATCACACTTACACAATCTTCACTCCTGACAGAATTGTCAGCAGAGGCCAGTCTGGTGTCGGCCCTAGCTGGCCACCCCTGTTACCTGATCTGTCAATGTGCGATTATTTTTTGTGAGGAAACCTGAAGTCTAAGGTGTATCACAACAATCCTCATAGCAGAACATTTCTGCTGAAATTGAAGCAATTCCTGCAGCCCAGCTTCGATCTGCCTCCTGCGACTTGCTGACGAGAGCACAAAAATGCCAAGAGATGAATGGAGTCATTTTCAACATCTGCTATAGCAGGTAGCGAACTATTTCCTTTCGTTTGCTGTTTCTTTGTACTCTGGAACTCTGTTCTCCGGGCCACTTTTATTTGCCTCACCTTGTATAGGCAAGGATCACAAACACCGTATCTTAAAACATAAGGGGTATTGAGATTTGCCCACCCCACATCCATTTAAAAGAACCATAGGGGTACGTAACTGGTTCTTATAATTATTAAAGGGAGGGTTACCCCCTATAGGACAAAAACACCCATTATAGAGAACAAATAACGTCAAAAACAACGAAATTTTCAATTTTTGGCATTTTTTTTTTATCTATCCAATTAAACAAGAGGTATGTATTTTGGACAGACAGACCCTCCCGAATTGAAAAAGGCACCATTCTTGTAACATCATACCACGTGGTAGAGGTCAATAACCTGGAGGTCATATGACCCTATAGCGTCATACCGCGTGACCAGAGCCCGAATTGAGCCTATGATATCATAACACGTGACCGTGATCAATGACCTTAGCCAATTTCAGCTAATCAAAGTTATTTGGCCACTTGTACTACACTAGAAAGGATAATCTCATCTCGAAAAGTATACGTTTTGATTGGAAGAACTCTGTCTTGTTTCGTATCTCGACACTAATATTCAGTCCAGGCACGTAGCAAGGATTTCGTGAAGGGGGGGGGGGTCGTGACATGAAATATTGTTGTCATCACGCCAGGGACTCGATCATTCTAAACTATTTTACTGGGACATATATTGGTTCGTTTAGCCAGGATTTCGGGGGGGGGGGGGTCGTGACATGAAATTCTGAAGGCCCAGGAGCTCGATCAATCTAAACTATTTTACTATCAACATTTATTGATTTGTTAGGACAATAAAATTAGGATATATTGGTAAATATTTCAATAAACTGAAAAAATCTCGAGTAAAATAATAATAATAATAATAATAATAATAATAATAATAATAATAATAATAATAATAATAATAACGTATTGAAAAAGATTTTACAATATTTACGTCCTTCCTCTGTTCATTCAAACATAACAATTTTCCTTTCATTATGACCTCAATTATTATAAAAAGTACATATTCACTATTATGAAAAGTACATACTCAATAATATATTGAAAAATATTTTACAATATTTGCGTCCCTTTCTCTGTTGAATCAAATGTTAACAGAACTTTCTTTTCACATAAATTTTCGTTTTTATTTTTCCGTCAACTACTGTCAGTTCCAAATGACAGGTTAAAGGAGCAGCAGAAATTATTTTTGGAATAACATATTTGAAATTCAAGGGTGCGATGACGAAAAATTATGATAAAAAAATGTCCACACTATTACACAAAAGCACTATGCTTTCGGAAGCTTGAAATCTCCCTTACTAGTAGCTGAAATTCTGAGAATTCCGTAACTTTTCTAGAAATTTCAAATTCCCTAACTTTTCCAGGATATCCCGCTCATCTCGCCACCATGTATTGTAAATAATACAAATCTCCCCATAAGAAAGAGTAACCAAAAGCTTCCTGTAGCTTTTTATTTTTAACGCTGATCTTTCTTTTTCTCATTTCATTATGTTTCATCCTTCCTTAATTTTTTACATTTCTGGTCTAGAGAGGGAAGGGGGGTCCGGTCCCCCTTTGGCTAAGTGCCTGTTCAGTCTCATCTTGCCTCGTGGCCAACACTATGTAGTTGAATATGGCAACAGATATTTACAAACCTTTTTGAAAATTTTAGGATAAACAGTCTTATACTGGAACCAAAGGAGGAAATAACATTTTCAACGCCGAATTACAAGATAGTTCGATAAGTATTTTTTTTTTTTTTTTTTTGACAGAAGGAAATCCGTATTCGGAGTCTGAAAAGGGGATTTTCATCTAATATTTTTTTTTTTTTCAGAACAAATCGGAAAGTACAGTACAAACGTAGTTCAGACGCCAATGACCTCAAATATTCAATTATATTTTCTGCAACATCAGTAGAAGAGGGTATTGTCCACTGAAGTCGATGAAATCACTCAGTGTGTGAAAGGAATCGTATTTTAGTTACTTCAAACAATTACACCAACTTCTTTCTTGCTGTCTCTCCCTTGTCTAGCGTAGAAAGCACAGTGACGATTGTACTTTGAAGGCTCGAGTTAAGAATATTCAAATTGTTAGAAATGAAATGAAATCTTAGAGTTTTATGTCTCACGTTCAGAGATGTAGCTAGAGATTTCGGCGCTTGGGCGAAGTACAATTCGACGCTTCTAGACTCACGTTACCTTTTTTGTTTCTTTTTTTTTCTTTTCTTTTTTTCTTTCTTTCTTTTCTTTTTTTTTTTTTTTTACAAATAAGAGAAGCATCTTTGTTGCATACTGCTTACATAGACCATTGCAACAACCAAATGCGATCATTATATGTACGAGCTGTTTTGAAGAGGTTTATTTTGGACGTTTTGTTAAACTTAGCAAAACTACCTTTGGTTGTATACAAATGCACTTGCAGAACGGTAATGGAAATATATAACTATTTATAGTGTTTCATACTATCAATGAGAAACGAAATTTCAATACGTTAGAAACTATGTGCTTTTAAAATGTTCGAAATGGGTGACAGCATCAATTTCCAGCAATAATTGTCAACTTTTGTAATTTTATTCTGTATGTGGTCGCACAAATAGCATTTTAAATTCAATTCTTTTACGGTAAAAATATTTTGTGAAATGTAACGGAAGTTCAGAAGGAGCCTTCTTGGTGAATTACTTAATATTGATCAATGGAGGTATGTCCAATGTTTGTACTTAAAATCCAAAATATTTTACTACATGTGTTTGAATTTCTTAATGAATGAAAATTCTGAGTTTAAGGTTATTATTAATTAACATAATCCCTATTAGAAATACACTAACTCACATAGACACACACTTTGAATGTAGATAGATAGACAGAAAAAAAATACTAGCGATACAAGTAGTTGATGGAGAAATGATCCCAATGAATTCCTTAAAATTGAAAGCATTTCATATGTCAATGGAATAAAAAAAATCACTTTTAGTGATCAGTCTTTGAAAAAGACGAAATTCGTTGGATTAAGTTCTGACCTATTAAGCTCCCATTCTACAACCATTGCCGGATTTAGGGGGATTCACCGGTGCACGCGCATTCCCCTTCATTGTAAATATATAGAATACTGTCTAAAATGAGAAGCTAGGAGTGAATATAGCCAAACTTTCCAAAACTTTCCAAAACTTTCTGCCATTATTTCTCCGTTTGGGGTTTAAGAGAAAGTAGATCTTTGCAAAGGCAATTGTTTAAGTCAATTTTCTTGATGTTGAAGGCAAAGAATTCATCAAGCAAAACAATATAACATTTGTCAAATAGAGGAAGAAAACAAAAGCCAGGAGAAGAAAAAAAAAAACATTTGCGAACCTTTTTAAAATACCTTCCCCCCGTTGTATGTATCAGCGTTTTCAGGGATAAACAATATCGTCGCATGTCACTTTGAAGAGCTTCAGTGTGATTGATTATTTTGGTAATTATTGGTGCACTACTCGTCAGAAAATCCTGGATTCAACCCTGTCTACAACTACTTCAAGTTCGAAAATGTTATTATTCCCCTTGTTTACCTTGATTTTTAATATTCCCTCGCAAACAGCTGCTTGTGTGTGTCTCTTCACTTCTCTCATTTTTCATACCTTCATTCTTGCCGTCGTGATTAATCCGATTGAGTAGAAAAAACGAATTAACTAACCAAACTCATCACTATCAAAGCGCCGAACACGTAGACTTAGACCGTTTCTGAGTTTGAAAAAGCTCCTGTGTACATTATAAGCAATTACGTGACGGCATGTATATCATATATATATATAAGAGTTTCTCAAACTTTTTCATTCATGGAACCCTTTCACGTCCAAAATAAAATGCTGGAACCCACCAAAATAACATTAAATTATTCTGCAATTTATAATAGTAATGTCATATAGGCCTATTATGCACTGTCATTGAACAGAAAATCACTTTCTTTAGATATGGTTTTATTATATAAGTTAGCATCACACTACTATTTTAAAATGCAATAAATTTAAATTGCTGCAAATATGATCACTTTTAAACTGTTTTATATGCATACGAGAATCTAGTTTTTCATAAATACTTAAAATTATTAAATTACTATAAATATATCACTTTTACACTTTTATATGCACATGAGTTCATGTGCATATAAAAGTGTAAAAATTACCATATTTGCAATAATTTAATATTTTGAAGTGTTTATGAAAACCTAATTTCCGAAATGTCACAAAACACCACATGTGCTGAGACTTCAGTGGGAGGAGTGCACTTGTTTCTTGCGCCTGTAGAGTTCTTTAATATCAGGTTTTATGGCGGAAAGATAAAGTCTCATATCTGGTTCCGCATCCAGTCTGTTTCGATATTTGTTTTGGGTGGACGCATACATAGAAAATCCAGTTTCACAGAAATAGGTATTTACAAAATGAAATAGCACCTGAATAACTTTCTTCGATAACACAAACATTCTTTTGTCAACTGACACCAGTAATCTATCAATATCAGCTTCTTGAAGGGATGAATCGGACATCGAGTCTATTCAGGTCTATTAGCTTCTAGTATTTATCAACGGTGAGGCGAGGAAGCTTTCCTTGGATGTCATATGAATTTTACAACCACTGACGATGATATTCACTTTCTTTTTCTGAAAAATACTGATTTACAGTATGCTGCAAATTCTCAATACATTTCTTTTATTATTAATATCATCGTATTCTCAGAGATTCCCTACGTTCTCCTCAAGGAAATCTTTCAATGCAGAAAACGTCATATTCACACTGAGGGTTACTTCTGCTCCAGAGCTCAAAATCTGTGATTTTCTCCTCTGCTGTAAATAACATTTGTGTTCTTTCCTTGAAGAGACAGGTTGACCTCATTTTTCACGAATATGTCAGCTAGATGAGCAAGTCTAAACAGCCATTGTTGATCACTCAAACGTTCTTCCATCTCGAAGTGATGATCGATGAAGAAAACTCTTACTTCATCTCTTAGTTCGGAATTGATGAAGGATTCCCATGTCGTCGCAAATAATTTTGAAGAGCCTTTCACTTAGAGCTCTTGACTTGATAAAGTTTATGATAGTGTTAGCTTCATCAAGGACGTTGTTGAGGGACTGTAGCATCGTTATGGTCAGTACCTGACCGTGCAATAAACAATGAATACTTTTGCAATTTTTCGTCACTTCCCTTAAGCCTGTAACAGCTCCAGCTGTTTTTCCTATTTCCTTCGCACCATAAGTTGTCCCATGGTATCTGATTTTCCTGTAAATACTCATTAATAATTCTAAAAAATTCTGACCCAGATGCATTAGATAGGATGGATTTACATAATAGCATTTCTTCTTCCACAGTTTCTTCATAATGGTAACGTACAAGCAGAACCAGAACAGTCAGACCTGCTACATCGGTTGGCTCATCTACTTGTAGTATAAAGGGATATGACTTGAGCCGACGATTCAACCCTTCCTTTATGTAACCTGCCATATTTTCAATATGACAAGCGACTGTGTCATTTGAAAGTTGCATTAAAGACATTTGCTTACCCGATTTTTCATTTATCATGAAGTTAACCATGTCAATTGCACAAGGTTTTACGAATTTCTCGCCTGTAGTGTGGGCTTCGCCTGCCCGTGCCCGTACAATGAAAGATGCTTCTGTTGCTTTTTCATTCATTCTAAATGATTCTGAGCTAAGCTCTTTTCTGAATTTAGTAACTCACGACGTTTTCTCTTAAAAATCAACATTTTTGTTTTAAAACTCAGGATGATTGATTTCAAAATGACGTCGTAATTTTGCAGGGGCAACGGAACTATTAAGTAAAACTCTACCGCATATAACACACTGAGGACAGCTTTGAGTATGCATGAAATCCAGGGTTTAAAAACTCTCATCATTTTTACGATTTTTACTTACTTTTTTTTATGCTGGATGCTCCACATTTTGGAACGACGAATGATTATGTTTTTCATTATGATCCTGAGTCCTCATTTTCTCTTCATCGGGCACATTTTTGCTTCAGCCGCATTAGAAGACGTTGAAGTTTTTTTTTTTTTTTTTTTTTTTTTTTTTTTTTTTTTTTTTTACAAACCTTTAATGACCCTGTTTTGAGCCACCGATCCATCTTGATTGAGATTAAATGTAGAACTGAATGCAATGAAATTCAAGCTTAATTGAAGAGATAAAACTGAACGTTACAAATCTGCAGACATTTGTTCCCATCAAGAAGAAGAAGAAGAAAAAGAAACATTCGTATATCATAGAATTATTGTCCTGGTTGTAGAGAGCATAATTAAAACATCTCTGTCTACAGCGGGTTTCTTAACCCTTTTGGGATGCTGGCTTTTTGGGCTATTTTTTTAGACTTTCAGTCAAGCAGCTACTGCATCGTCACTATTTATCCTAGGATCATGGTTCATACCTCATTCTCTTCAGAATAGAGCTGGCTTTCAAATGGTACCACTTGCATGCTCATACCATATACCAGAAGCGGGAACAAAAATGTCAAAGTGAAAATTTCGGAGGGAAAATTCTTTTCCTCAAACTTTGGCCCCCCTGGACACCCCCCTGTGTGAACGTAGCCATCTAAAAAAATCTGATAAATAGTACTTGCTATACTGAATGTGTGTGCCAAATTTCAAGTTTCTATCTTGAATAGTAAGGGCGGGAGAAATTTTATCAAAAATTCCCACAATGCCCCAAATTAACACAAAACAGTATGATCTCAGGAAAAAAAATCCTGAGACATCCCTAATTACCCTAGGGACATGTGTCGCCCATATTCTCTTCTGAATAGAACTACCTTTCAGGCGGTACCATTCGCATATCTCCATCATGTATCTAAGGCGGGAAATTCCAGAAAAAGGGATTTCTTGGTCTAAATTTCCCTTTTTTCAACTTTTAGCCCCTCTGGACCCCCCGTTTTAACGCAGAAATCTGAAAAAAATCTGTTAAATGCTACTCGGTGGACTGAATGTTTGTGCACAATTTCAATCTTCTAGGTGCAAAAATAAGCCCGCCAAAAAAAAATTCAGAAAATTCCCCATGTTACCCTATACAGAAGTATATTTTGAAAAAAATTCACTGAGACGTCCCTAATTACCCTAGAATAGTAATTCGACCGTCATTCTCTGCAGAATGGAACTGCCTTTCAGACGGTATGACTCACGTGTCTCCATCATGTATGTGGGACGGGAAAATCATGAAAAATGGGATTTTTTGTCTAAAAAATCCCTTTTTTCAATTTTTCCCCTCCTGAACCCCCCTGTTTTAATGCAGAGATCTGAAAAAAATCTGGGAAATACTACTAGGTGGGCTGAATGTTTGTGCACAATTTCAATCTTCTAGGTGCAAAAGTAAGCCCGCCAAAAATATATACCCACCATGTCCCATTTTTCCCTATATAGAATTATATTTTTCAAAAAATCCCTGAGACGACCCTAATTACCCTAGGATAATGATTCGGCCGTCATTCTCTTCAGAATGGAACTGCCTTTCAGACGGTATGACTCACGTGTCCCCATCATGTATGTGAGGCGGAAAAATGACTAGAAACCGGATTTTTGGGGTAAAAATATCCCTTTTTCACCCCTTTGCCCCTCTGGTTCCCCCCCTGTTTTAGCACTGACATCGGAACAAAAAATCTGGTAAATAGTACTCGGTGGACTGAATGTTTGTGCAAAATTTCAATCTTCTACGTGAAAAAATAAGCCCGCCAAAAAATAATGAACATAGGCTTCATAAGGGAAAATTTCTATTTCAAAATTATGACGTCATCACCTCCTATGTCTGGACGCAGGACGGTCTGAAACCATACGTAATGTCTTCTACAATGTATCTGGACTTGAAAAAAAAAAACCGGACGAAAAAGCTCAAATAGAAGAGAAATAACGCAATGTACAATCTGCGGTAAAAAACCTGCAACATGAGGATGTAAGTTTATTGTGAAACTACGCCTAACAGCACAGGGAATGAACATAACGTCTAAATAGAACGAATCACGCCAGGATAAACCTCGGCCTCCTCCTGTGCACACTTATTTTGGAGCAAAAGACTTCGTCATTTCACAATAAACTTATATGCTCATGTTGCAGGTTTTTTGCCGCGGATTGTACCATGAAAAATGCGTATCGTACAAAATGTACGATAAGATCCCCAAAGGGTTAAACCTACCATATTTTTTTTTTTTTCATGAGAATACGGGACACCTTCGATCTCTTTCCCCCCTCCTCTCAAACTTTACAACATGATCCAATGAATGTTTGCTCTGGTCATGAACTACAGTATAATAGACGAAAGTTCTCTAAACTACAGCTACTTCTCTCTCCTCGTTCTCTACAATTAATTATACGGAATGAAGATATTTACACTGCTTGACAATTGCCAAGGAACAACTGATTTGTGCCACGTAGAATTCTCAGCAGCCGACCAATTACAGTCAAATGCATTGCAGAAGGCGTAGTTGAGTAAAATCTCTTATCTGTATAAAAGGCAGTGCACGAAAGCTTTGTGACCAGTCGAAAGAGCATCCATTGAGTTATTTATCGTAAATAGCGGCGTAGGTGGTGGAAATCACTTCTGTGAAATTCAGTGTGTAGGGCAATAATTAAGTGTAAAATGGCTTCAAGACAGCGTTTGAGTGCGTACGATCGGGGACGTGCAGTTGGACACTGGAAGCTGGTTTAAATGTCACTGCTGGCGACAGTAATGCGAGTGTCAAAAGTGCCATCTCGCAATTGGAAAAGGTCGTGGAAGGTGAAAATGCGATGCGAAAGCATGCCGATTGTTATCGAAGGAAAATCACACCTCAAAACGATCGCTGTATATTCCTAATGGCGAAAACGAACAGACTCTGCGTCAGATAGCTGCAGACATTGCAACCGCTGCCGATACACATATACCTGGCAAATTATTTCGCGGCGCTTAAATCAGCTTGGTTTGAACGCACAGACAAACGACAGTTTTGTTGATACTAAATTGGAACACTTCACTTGTAATGTACAGTATTATCAACGACAGCTCAGCTTGTGTACTTTATCAAAGATTGCAGATCCCATTGACTGCTGACGGTCTACTACAACTGCGCTGTGAGTCTATTGGCTTGCTCTCTATCAAATTGGAGAGGGTGATGTGACAACTATCTCGAAGCTGTTACATGTTACAGATTGTTGTTCATTCACTAATTACAAAATTCCCAGCCAACGGCAGATTTTTTGACTTTTCACCTTTCGAATAAGCTGATTGATAGCAGAAATGGGACCGGATTAAAATACGGGACATTTGCCTGTCCCGACTAAATTTACGGGAACGCGGGACACTCGGGCGCTTTTTTTTTATGGACGTATGGCAGGCTTAGGTTTTTGATAGTTTTAGAACTACTTTAGAGCGCATTTACTATCGTGGACGATTGTCAAAGGATTTGAGAAACGAAAGTGTGGAAACATTATAATTGCAATTAGTGATTATAACCTTTGGCGCTGATTACCGTTGTTGATAGAATGGCTGGATATTCTTCTGTAAAAATAGATATATTTTGTGAGGTTTGGAATAATATTCTGAACTTGAATCGAAAATAAATATTTCCTACTTAGGTAGGAATCTAGATCCTTTGACGATAATAGGCTACTTCCAAAAATAAATTCCGCAGGTCAAAAAATTCAAACCAACTTATAGATGAGATAGAGACTTGCGTATTCGCTTCCTCTAGGTCAGTTTATACGGAAGCCTTAGGAACTCTTTGCGGAACCCCTGGGTTCCGCGGAACACACTTTGAGAAACTCTGTCATATATAAAATATAAGAAATCATATATAATAACTTTCTTTAAGTAATAAGTAAAAACTTGTTGTGACAATTATTGAAACGTTTGGATTGCGAGCGTAGCGGGCAACAACATTTTCAATATATTCCTTTGGAACCGATAACAATATTGATTTAATAGGGCCTCAATACCCTTTCGGGTCGTTTCCTCATTTCCAACACTTTTTCGTTTTTGCTCGTTCGGCGCCCCCTTGCTATCAGCAACCGGGGCGACCGCCACGCTCGTCCTACCCAGGCTCAGACTCTGTTCACGGTTATGCCGGTAGGCTAAGGAAGACGGTGATATGAGAAATGGAATGAAATGATGAAGCGAAGAAAGTGGAAGGAAACGGGAGAACCCCGAGGAAACCTACGCACACGGTGTTTGCCTACCAGAAAGTTCACTTGGTGCGAGTTGCGATCGTACCAGGGTCCCCATGCACCAGAGAAATTGTTAGAAATGACAGCCAAATTAGCAAAATATAAAAGTAATGTGAAATCGTTTAAACTGGTATTAACTCAAATTTAGAATTAATAAGAAGCAGCCTTAATTCGTCACGTAGCTCAAACAACCACAAAAAGAGCCTTATCCTGAAACAGCCAATTAACTTCTGAGTGTAATAGTAAGTTTTCCTGATCACTTCCCACTTCATTACAATAAGCGGAAAATAATAGATTGTTAGGAGGACAGGTTCTAATAAAGTTGATAATTTTTATTCCTTCTTCAAGAGCTCTTTTCATTTCAAAGACATACGGTGTGGAGCCACTCTAGTTTATTAATCCGTTGTTGCATCAGGCACTGCTTCTTTGTATTAACAGCTTAAGTTCTTGATGCTGAAATGTCTTTTGCATTTCTTTTATGCATTTGCATGAAATATATTTCAGTCTTGATTGCTGATTTTGCTATTTATTTATCTTTTTGTATTATGCGAGTATTCTTCTCAGTTGGTTGAAGGGTAATATGAAAAGATAACATTTAATGAAAATAAAAGGTCCTGAGGATCCCTAAGATTGGGTATGATATTTCATTGAAAAAAAAAAAAAAAAAAAAAAAAAAAAAAAGAGAGAGACAGAAGATATTGCCTATGAACAGTGTAATTTTATAAAGGACCTAGGAGCTAAACCCGAGAGTTCACGGTACTTCATTCCGCAAAGATTTGCGTTAACGCAACGCTGAATTTGCTATTTAGTTTGTGATATTCGGCATATAGTCATAATTGCCTGCCAATTAGTTATTGCATTATTTGCATTGATTCCCGATTTGTTACATTGATATAATCTGTTACCAAATGAAGTACACGTAGGTTTGCACCGAAATTTTCTGCTCACTGAATACGATTTTTAAATTTAGTGATATTTATATATACACATACCAACACTGGCAGTTTAAAAATGGCATCCACTACGGTACGTATATGTTTACAATGTAATAAAAATAGATCATTTTTCTTTAATTAGTAAAAATTTATACAGTTATTTATGACATAGAAAATAATTACAGTGGTAGTGATCAAGGAACAGTTCTTTTGTGAAAGCAATACGAAATATTTTCTCAACACAATAGTGATACGAGATGACAAAAACAGAACTAGTGCCACTTTCTCTGTGCTATTGCATTGTTTTTGAACTACGAGATAATATTAAAGAAATTCTTTGTAATTTCAAGTACAAATTACGGGTGAAGGACCGTAATGGTATTGGTTCTTAAATTGATTTTTAAGTGTTTTTATGTGAACAGCTTTCGGAAACCACTGCCTTTATGTGGAATAAGCCTTGCACTTCGTTCATTATGTCGTGTAATTAACCCAAGAGCTTTCTATGTGAATGCAATACTTGGCTAAGGTTCTGCTTATGGCTAACCGTGATCGGAGAAGCATACAGTTTGGCAAGTTTTTTAGTAAATTCGGTCCATGTTCCGTTAAGGGGGTCCAAAACTACATTGAACCCCCTTAAGCTAACCTAACCTAGCCTGACCTAAGCGAACCTAACCTAACCTAACCTGACCTGACCTAAGCTAACCTAATAATACCGTTATATTATGTGATCAAACGAAAATCAATAGAAAGAAGTGGTGTCAAAGACACTGGACCCCCTTAACGGAACATTGACCGTAAATTCATACAGTGAATCGATTTCTTAGGAACTGGTTCCTCGAAATATGTTCCTTAATTATCATCAGGAACCAGTTCCCCAGGAATCAAATCGGGTAGAAATCATGTTGATTCGGACTGTAATGTTGTAGTTATTTTAAACGTAGCATGTTTCAGTTGCTGATAAATTTAGAACCATGCCAACTTCCTACCGTAACACAGTAATGTATATAATAATACTAGAGAAAAGTACAGCAAAGAGCACCTCATGTCGTGACTGCTGAAAAGGACACATGCTATATAATAAAAAAATAGAAGCAGATATTATGATTTTTATCCTTTTTCATATACACTCTAACTTGAGTTAAGCTGTAATAAACAAACTAAAACAAAAGGAGTATGTTTAGTACAAGGGGTCCAGAAGCACGTAAAAAACGCAAAATTTACAGGAGAAATGAATGATGCAAGTACTTAGACGTAACAGAACGTAACCAAATCTAACCTAAAGTAACCTAAGCTAACCTGAACTAACCTAATATTAGTGGAAATAAGCGAAATTCTATCATTTGTCGGAAAATTATGCTATACCATACACTAATATAACAAACTAATATAACAAACTAATCTAACATAAACTAACCTAAACTAACCTAGTGTGAACAGAAATTACCTAAACTAAACTGTTTTAGAGAAAAGAGCTGGACCCCTTCTGTTAAACATAGGCCAAACAAAATCTATAGCAAGGTACTTCGTAACCTATATAAATTCAAAACTAAATGCATCTCATTAGACATGTACCGCCAGGTAAACACAGTAACACAGTAGCAACCAACACGCACGAAATGCATCAGTAGCAACAAAACCAAGACAACATGAACAGAACACTGTCACAGCACACGACGTCAAATCGTACGCGCAGACAGAAGAGAACCAACAGTATGGCATCACGTGACTGGGTAAGAGTGCACTTTGTGCAGAACAAGTGATTTTGGATATCTTTTAGTTTCTCCCCCAATCTTGCAAATATAAGATCTCGAGTGTTACTTAGATTAACAAAACATAGCGGAGCGAGCGAAGGGGGTTAGTAGCGCTGCAGGGCTTGTTTAAGTATTGGCTCCTATGAATGTTCTGCTCAAGGTGTACTCTTACCTGTGGACAGGGTGGATTGATTTAAATCAGTCTGATTTAAATCATTTGATTTTTTAAATAAAAGTCGTTGATTTAAATCGAATTCCGAAATAAATTAATTTAAAGTGAAAATAAGTAAAATCCCGTTTCTGTTTTGTTATTTCGATTATGAAACTAATAATCATAATATAATGAGACTCAAATGTACAGTATAGTATGAAAACAAATGTCATGCAGAGGATGATTAGGGAAAATCCCGTTTTGAACAGGTAACGGAGCAACCCTGTGTTCTTCTTTTCGTAACATTGGGTTTGGGTTTTAAGATCATGATTTTTTTGCACCCTGCCTGTGGCCGCTTATCTACAGCGAAAGCACTAACGTACTGGAACGAATACATTTTCAAAACCAGAACCAAAAGAATCAAATGACTGAATCGAGGAATCGGATTAAATGACCAAAATAAAGCTTGCCTAAAGCTGGTTTACAAGTTATTTTCCTAATTGTGGTTATGTTAATATACCTTAATCACAGTTACTCCTGTTTCATTCCCTACTTCAAATCTAATGAGCTTTGTGGTGGACAAACACAATTCTGCCATTTCCTCCCACTTTCTTTGTTCCACCGTTTCACTCATTTCTGCTCATCACCGTCTCCTTCAGCCTAACCGGCATAAGCGTAGGACATAAAGCTTAAAAGATTTCATTTCATTTACTTTACTTTATCATTGCGAGGGAGGATATAGCTTCAACACTGAGACTACTAAAATATAAATACAGCGTGAGGACATATAGATAAGAATTGAAGTACATAATACACGAACCAACTTAAAACACAAACCAACTTGTGCTAGGAGGTCACTAAAAAGTACGAATGCTATCTAACGTAGTTAGGGCAGGAACGCATGAGGGGACCGTCGGGAGGGGGGGGGGTGTCCGCAGGGTGCATTCGCTTCAACGCGATGGATATATGCATATGCATAAATGTGGATATTTGAATAACACTTTACATAGGATAATGATTAAAAAAAAAGACGCTTGTGGCACAGTTTTGTAACACTTGATGTTTTTCTTATAGAGTACTATGTGGTAAGGAGCACCTTTGCATTTCGTACTTTTTCCTTATAGATATAAGAGATAAGATTTCGATATGTTTTGATTGCATATGTAATCGTACTGTGAAGTCAGTTCTCACATTTCTGATGTAATGTGTACAAATTTATGGCCCCCTAAAATACGAGCGCCCCTAGGGGCGATGCGTTGTAGGGCACTTTCGACTGTTGCTAGAATCAATCGGTACCTTTCACTCTCCTATCTCATCACACGCTTTCTGCGTTAGTTACTAAGACAGTGGGTTTGAATCACTGATAGACTGTGACCTATTGTTAGTTTAACCTATATTGGTTCACTATGCCCCTTCATACAGTTATGACCTTTATTACCTTTTTCATTAGTGTGACGCGTACATTTCATATAATTCTGTCAATTTCCTAGTAAATTTTGTAATTTTAGGAGGCCAATTACGTAACTTAACCCAAGTACTTGATTTAGTAATTTGCGTATGCAAGTGTAGATACTTAAATCAAATAAGCTTCGGTATGTGTCATGTACAGAATTAATATCTGGATTATGAAAAACCCATAGTATTTTTTTTTTTCTTAAACGCCAGCTCAGCGGGTTTTATTAAATTTTGTATGTGTATTTAACGTTGTATTCCTACTTATAGAGTAAGAAAGAGGTGGCTAATTCTGTATAATATAGAATAGAAATAAAGTCCTTCTATTACACTCAGAATTCAAGAGTCAGCCGTCCTGACTGAAGATTTTTTAACTTCCCTCTAAACATTTCAGACGGGGGATGACTGTCTCAGTGATACAGTGCTTAACTTTGGTACGTGAGGTCACTGGTTTGATCCCTGGCCAAATAAGTTGTGGTGGACAACATTGCGTTCGTGGGTCTTCTCGGGATACTCCCGTTTCCTTCCATATTATTCCACCAAGTCTTCCCTTATCATTCACTTGTCTCAATCATCATCTCCCTTAGCCTAAAGCGGTTTTATTAATCCTTTTGGCACAAATGTTGTGTCACGCATACATACTATCAATTATGGTCCCGTGAAACTCATTTCTTCAAAGTGATTTTTTTTTTTTTTTTTAAATGTCTATAGGGTATAATGTTACAACAATATCCGTTTTCTGCTCTTGGCGTTTGACGATATAGGGTGATGACGCTCCTTTAAGTTTGGGCTTGAAAAGAAGCCACGTGTTTCGAGGTTGCATAGAAATATTTCTGTCTTTGCTTCTCAAAAGCGGAAGGAAAAGGAAGTCCATAGTCTATGCACATATATAAAGAAATGAACATTATAGGATTTTCCCTCTTCTATTCTCCCCATTTCCCTCCTCACATCCAGAAAATTTTATATGATTTAGTTCTAAGCAAAGTAAGGAAAGTAAATGCTCTTTTAGCTGCTACTTATGTGAGGTTTGGTGTTAGCGAATGGTAGCTAATTGGGTAGTGTAATTTGAGTGTAATGTGTGGTATATTTGAAGCCTAAGAGTATTGTTACAGGATTCGATCCGCGATAATATCTAATTTATATTGTTAAACAGGATTGAAAAATATGATTCTTGTAACTATTCTAGATATTGCACCGAAACTTGACATACGAATTTTGTGTAGGCTAAAATATTTTTCAGGGTTGATTATATTCGGGTATTTGTAGCCGGGACTGCTTTAGAGGGTGCCAAATTAAATACAAATCCCTGTTTCTCCCAAATTTCCCCTTTTTTTGTAGATTATGAATATACACATACATGGTGTCATCTGAAAGCTTGTTTCATTCTGAAGAGAATAACATACTAACCATAATACTTGGATAAATAGTAAGGGGCACAGTGGCTTAGTGGTAAAGTGCTTAACTTTGGTGCGTTGGGTTCCTGATTCGATCCCAGCCAAGTAAGTTTGTGGTTGACAACATTGTGTCCGTGAATTTTGTCGGGGTACTTCTGTTTCCTCCCACTTTCTCATTCCACCAGTTCTTCCATCATCATTCGCTTGCCTAAATCATCCGTCTCCCTTAGCCTAACAGGCATAAACGTGGGACATTAAACTGAAAGATTTCGTTTCGTTTCTTTTTCATGAAATTTGGTGTTGGAAACAAGATTAAGAAATATTTTTCCGTCGTGACTTCTAGATACCGGTATTACAATAAAATTTGACACATGCATTACATATAAACCGTAGTCTTTTTCAGAATAGATTATGCTGGGGTACCTGTAGTTGAAGCCGCTCTTTGGGGCACCAAATTTAAAAAAAAAAAGGACTTTTTGGAGGGACATTTCTCTGCTTTACCCCAATTTCCCTTTTGTCGTTCATTATGCACACATGCGCATGATACCATTTGAAAGCTTGTTCTATTCTGGAGAGAATGACGGGTCAGTTATGCTACTCGGGTGACTAGTACTAAAGCAATACCTACTTAACTGAAAGTCGACATTTTCCTCCAAAAAGATTTTAAAAAATAAATAAATAAAATAAAAAATAAAAATACAAGAAAGCATTTTAATAAATAAAAGATTTGTTTTCAGGAATAACTGAAATGTTAGAAATCTTTTGAATTTCATTTTCAGTTGCCAGTTTGCTTTCTTATAATGTATCTTGGGATTAAAGGGCCTCTGTGACATGCGATAATCGTACTATACGTCACACATTCCACCGGATATGCAAGAATTCGAGAGTTTTCTGATCTCCTTTTTAATGCAACTATTTTTCGGTTTTGTGTGTGCAATTATCTAGATGTAGTGCTGAGTAGAGAGTAGTAGTTAGATGGGAAGGAAAGTGAGTAGTACGGTCATAAATTTTACGTCCTTTTACGGGGAAGGAAATAAAAATCACAAATTAGGAACAGAGTTTTCCGCTCACAAACGAATAATATCAGCAATTAAACGTGTTGAATTTGTTAATGATAGGCTTTCTTTTATTACTCTTAAGGGTCGGTGGTGTGATATTGTTCTAAATGTACATACTCCAACAGAAAATAAGGATGACGATATAAAAGATAGTTTTTACGAGAAGTAGAACGAGTATTTGACTAACTTCCGCGATACCATATGAAAATTCTATTAGGGGATTTCAGTGCCAAGGTGAGACGAGAGGATATTTTCAAACCGATTATACGGAACGAAAGTCTTCACAAAGAAAGTAATGACAGCAGCTTTAGGGTCGTGAACTTTGCAACATCCATAAACTTGATCGTGAACAGTACAAAATTCTCACATCGAGACGTTCAAAAATATACTTGGATCTTACCAGAGGGAAAAACTAATGATTAAACCTATCATGTTTTAGTAGATACAAGAAGAAAATCTAGAATAATTGATGTTCGATCGTTTAGAGGAGCTAACTGTGATACTGATCACTGTCTGGTAGCAGCACTAATAAAAGAGAAGTTATCCTTAAATAAAGGAAATATTTAATATCCAAAAACGGAGAGGTTTAATTTTAAAAAATTAGATGAGAACCAAGCGAGAGGGGAATACCAGATTAAGATGTTGATCTCGGTTTTAGAAGGTTCGGAATGCACTAGAGTTAAACGTACTTGGGTTGAAAGTAGGAATAGCATCAAAATTTCAGGAAGAAAAAGGTCATGCGAAAATACATGGGAACAAACCATGGTTTGATCAGGAATGCACTAAATTAGTAGAGAACACAAAACAGGCAAAACTGCGTTGGCTACAAAATCCGATCAATATGACTACACATAATTGCGTTGACATCAAACGAGAAACTTCGAAAACTTTTAGAAGAAAGAAATACGATTTTTTGAAAGCAAAAATGAATGAACTTGAAGATTATAGTAAAAATAAAACCATTCGGGACATATATACAAGGTGGACCAAAAGTAGGTATACAGTCCGATCGGCTCATGGCATATCATTTACTTATTGTTATCCATACATATATTGTTTAGTTTCTTCATTAGTTGTTCGTAATTTCTTTTCGCTTATACCTGAACTCGGAACAGACCGAAGAAAGTAAACTCTTGATCTTAATAAATTAAAATGTCATACTTGATTGATGCTGGTCTGTATACCTACTTTTGGGCCATCCTATATATATATAAGGGCATCAACAAATTTAAGAAAGGGTATCAACGTCGCTCTTATATGTTAAAGAAAGCCGATGGAACACTTATCACTGATACAAGTAGCATAGATGGAAAGAATTCTTTCACGACTTACTTAATACGCAGCCATAAACTAATGCTCGTGGAGAAGAAGAAGGGAAAATGCACACAGCAGAACCTTAGCAAACAGAGAGAGAGAGAGAGAGAAAGAAAACGATAAAGAAACTGAAGAAACACAAATCTGTTGTAGATGAAATTCCGGCTGAGCTAATTTTAGCTGGAGAGAAAAGATTGTGGAATAAGATATAGTCTCATTCTCCTCCTCTGTAACAAGGAGGAATTGCCACAAGAGTGCAAAGAATCAATCGTTGTTCCAATTCACAGAAAAGGCTTATTATAATAATTATCGGGACAAAAGATAATAATAATTATTATCTTTTGTCAACATCCTATAAGATCCTCTCAGTGGTAGAGCGTTCATCTCTAGTGTATGAGGTCCCTGGTTCGATTCCAGCTCGCGCTAAATGGACTTTGTGGTGGACAGATACCGTGTGTGTGGATTTCCTCGGGGGTTCTCCCGTTTCCAGCCACTTTATTCATTTCACCATTGCATTCATTTCTCATTACCGTCTCCTTAAGCGTGGCCGGCATACGCATGGGACGTAAAACAAAGGAATATTTATGTTTACAGGTGTAGCGTTACTATGTGAAGCGAAACCCACATTAAAGGACATGTAAATGCAAAATACAAACACTAACCTAATTCAAATTTACTCTAGAGTCAATTCATGTAAAAGTATTCAACGAGGATTGTTTAACCATTTAAAATTTTTAAATACTACTAGCTGAACCTGCGCTCTCTACACAGCGCATCATTCGCATATGAGCATAAATCTATCCTCAAGACATATGTACATGTCCCTTTACAGACACAAGTGAAAGACGTCTTAATTTAAAAAAAAAATCGGTAAGGGGTATCATAAAGGGGAGATTTTTTCGATTATTTTTTCTCAATATCTCGCACCGTTTGTGCAAGATTTGAGCCTACTTCCGGTTTGAGTTTCTAATTCATGTATGACCAGTGTTTTCTTTCTTCTTGCATGCAGTATGTAATAACCAAATACATACATATATAATTAATTATAATGTCAATTGTATATGGTGTTCATTTGACAACCCCCCCCCCCAAAAAAAAAATAGATGTTACTTAAAATGTTTGTCTCTGTTAAACGTGAAATCACACATAACCGTAAATGAAAGATTTGAAAGCCAAAGTTATAGGTTGGAGCTCAGGCGCTTTTAATTGCTATTGTAGCATTTTAATAGATAGATTACCATATACATTGGCAGCAGAAAACTATTTTCTAAAAATTGTAATCCCAGCCAGTTTGCGAGTGGCAGTCATGTTTGTTGAGCAGTGCATGCCAATTCGTGATTTTGCAGATGTTAGAACTGGACTGAACTGGACTATTCTAGGATTGCAGATTACTCAAAAACGTTGCAACAAACACAATTTTCTTGAGGACTTTCTTTCTTTCATTTTGTCTCTTTAACATAGAAAGTCTTAATTGAATCCTAATAGGTGAAACTTACTCCTCAAGTTGATTTCGTGCTTTTGAATGTTTTAACTTGAAAGAATTTCTGTTTACTATTACCGTGTTCATATTTTCTTGGGTTTTTCTAATTTTTTTTTCGTGTTCTCATTCTACCAATTCTTTCTTAATCATTATTCTAACTTTCATTTTTCATCTGTCTTCTTTGACCTAAAGGATATCAATGTAGGACTAACTAACTAACTCACTCTATGGCCTATGGAACCCGGAGGTTCAACGCATCGTTCACAAAAGCTCTCCACTGACTTCTATTCTTAGCTAACTGCATCCAGTTTCTACTTTGTATTCCTATCTCTGCGAGATCTATCTTAATATTGTCCTCCCATCTGCGCCTAGGTCTTCCTAATCAATGTAAGTCATTAAACTAAAATATTTCATTTCAGAGAATATGGTACAATTAAAAATTAATCCGTTTCTCAATTACATAGACTAATTGACAGTTCGATTTCACCCACTCCCTCTCTCATTTAATTCTACATTATACAGTAGGGTGGGCCGAAAAAAGTCTTTTTTTTTTCTTTCTTTTCAAGTCGTAATACCGCGGAAAAACTGCGAATTATGGAGACTAACAAGAATTTAAAAAAACAAATAATACCAGTTTTTGTTTTCCGGTCGTGTATGTGCTCTAAATTTCGCTGAAATTAAAAAAAAAAAACATTTATACGATAATTTTTAAGTTCTAAATTAGCCTCTTCCCGAATGTAATAACTTAAATTCATATATATATATATATATATATATATATATATATATATATTAGAACCACAGAAAATAATGTTTAAAAATTTTCAAATCCATCAACATTTTTCCGGTTGTGCATTGCCTTCTAATTTAATGAAAGTTTGAAACAAAATTTACAAATAAAGGTAGATCACAGTTCAAGGTTAAAAAAAATGTACTTTTGTTTTTTTGGTTTTCTTTGTTGAATACAAGTTAAAATATTTAGAACAAAGTATTGTAGACCGTTAGTAATAATTACAATATAATATTTACAGATTCTTTTTTATTGACAAAACTAAGTTTCTGTGAAATGTGTCGTAAATTCAAGGAACTCATGTTGAACAATTAAATATCTCCGATTTAACGTATTCGTAGCTGAAGGTAATTTTAAATCTGTTTTATGGGTGGGTAGAGCATCGTGATCATTCACCCGACCGAGTTAGAATTTAATGAAAGTTTGAAATAAAAGTTACAAATAAAGGTAGATCACAGTTCAATGTATTTAAAAAAGATGTTTTTTTTTTTTTTTGCTTTCTTTGTTGAATAGAAATTTAAATGTTTTAAAACAAAGTATTTTAGATCATTAGTAATGTTTATAAACAGATTTTTTTATTATTATTATTGACAAAACTAAATTTTTATGTGATGAGTCGTCCAAAAAACTCATGTTGAACGAACAATTGAACATTTCCGTTTTCACTCATTCTTAGCTGAAGGCACTTTGAAATCTGATTTATGGGTGGGTAGACCGTCATGATCAGTGATCCGAGCGAGTTGCAACGAGCATCTGAATTTCTTAAAATTAACAGCCTTTGCTCGAGCGGAATACCTTAACCGATTTGAATAATTCTTTTACTTAAATCATTATCGATTCAAGTAAGATTAGACTAGAACTATTATCTACATTTAAATATTGACAAGTTAAGTAAGAGCTGTAATAAAAAAAAAAAAAAAATAAAAAAATAATAAAAAAAAAAAAACGTATAAATGTGAACTTTTTCTAAATTTCGGCAAACTTCAGAGCACTGCGTGACCGGAAGATATAAACCGATTTGATTTTTTTTTTTTTGCTCCATTTCAGTCTCTCCAACTCGCAACTTTTCCGCGGTATTAGAACTTGAAAAATATATATATATATTTTTTTTACTTCTTTCTACCCACCTTGTTATACATGTTTCTCTCGTGTTGATTGATTTATGACCGGAAGTATCAGTATATTTTTTGTGCGTTTTTGTGTGTAAGTAGTTTTCTAGCCTTACTTTGAGTTTTATAAATTTTCCCTTTATTGCAGCGACCTGAAGACCATCGTCGTAAGTGGGATAGGGATGAATATGAACGGCTGGCAGCAGAAAGGATTCAGGCGGAGTTGGATGCACAGGAAAAGGCAAAACAGAAGCAGCCACCAATCAAGAGAGATCTTCTTCGCCAGCGAGACTATCGAGTGGATCTCGAATCCAAGCTTGGCAAAAGTGTAGTCATAACAAAAAATACTCCAGCATCACAAACAGGAGGGTAAGCGCGAATTCATTTCTGCAATTTATAGTCAGGTTTTCCAGTTACTGTTTCCTATAGTTTCATGTGCTCTTGAGTAAATGAAGATATTTTACGTCAATATATCATACTTTGAGCAAAGCTTAATGTCAAAATATGGTGTTCAGTGTTTCTAGTTTCAGTGAATACGCTGTGAATGCATTATTATACATTTAAACTTCTTACACTTGAAGTACTTTAATTATCATACTTCCATATTCCACAAGAATTTTTTCTTTTCAGATAGTAGAAGATGCTATTTACACAAGAAAAATATATTGAAAGCATCAGAACGTTTTGTGTCACGGAAATCATGACGACACGAATTGAATTGCGATACGAATTGACGACAAATGTGAAATGAAATGTTTCGCTTCAGTAACTGGTGCGAAATTTCTCGCGTGTAAATAGTCCTATAGTTGATCTATAGTCGGACCACGTACTATCTATTAAATTTAGGTTGAGATGAAACACAAAATCTCATATGAAACTTTCTCCTATAACAGCAAACGTTGGCGTTAGTTACGAGGGCAGACACACACGTTTCTTTCACAAAGACACTTTCCGTTACATTGTTTATCTCCTTAGTGGGAAAAGAATAGCTGCCATAAAAATGTTGCGTGTTTTAGTGTTGTCTGTGGAGGAATAGTGAGGTTTTTGTGGGTGTAAAAAGAAAGTATAGAATACTGCAATATATATATACTGTAGAATCCATGGACCGTAGCATCATCCACAGATCCTGCGAGTTCGTTGAAGAGTGTTGGGTAAACTTTATTGATTCTCCTCGTTCTAGTAAACTTGTAACCGCAGCGACATCAGTTAGTCAGAAGCATGAAAGAGGCAATTGGAAGTGACCGACGAATCCATATGCTAACATTGACAAAGTTGATTTTTTCATATGGTAGACGTACGATATTTTGCATGGCAAATTAAACTTAACGCAAAGTCAGTGCACGGTAGATGCGCAAGAACTTGACAGAACGGAACTGCTGGATAATGTCATCCTTGGACCGCTTGGATCGTTACGCACACGAAGAAGGCGAGTTCTGAAATTTATATTAATAGGCGATGTGAGTCCTGCTTGTTTCATTCGAAACAAAGCTATGCAGTATGGCATAGAAATATTCTTCGTTTCCGCCTCCGAGGAAATTGAGTTACCGATTTGACTCAAAAAATTGTACTAAAATGTTGTGGGATATGAAAATCGTTCTTGTGGTGGAGTTTCTCTATCTAAAACCGATCGGTAACACATATGGAAAGTAGAGAGTCTTTGCTTTCTGGAGAAGCCCCTCAACAGATATAGTTCGAATATCAGACTTAAGGGCTCGACCATATGTTTATTCAAGAGAAAAAAGAAAAAAGTTACTGTTTCACCATGTAATACACAGTCTGGATTGAGTCCTTCAGGTCAACGGCTTGATTTACATTAAAACTTCAACTCGTTTTCTGAAGGTGCTATATACTTCGTAAAAGAACTTAAATGAACATAGTGGACTAGACGACACTGATAGGAAACGTCATCTTGCGTCTTATGTTGTGAAATAGATAAATAATATAATTTTGTCGTGTATATGTTTTTGTTTGGCTATCTAGGAAACTTCTGGCAGGAAACAATACTATACCGTATATTACATTTTAGTCTTCGGTAGTTAGCAGCTTATTAGAAATCATTGGTCAAGTGTGTTCTAGATTTCTTAAAAATATTATTCCAAGTAAGTTTTCAAGTGCACATAAACTGAAAACTATGTTTTAAATGTAGAAAGATAGAGATACAAATACTATTTGTTGAAATTTACCTAACCAGAAATTTTACTTTTATTTTGAAAACAATTCATTTAAAAAAAAAAAAAAAGTAAATCTTGTTTCACTTGTGCTCTAAATTTTCATTAAAAAAGAAAAAAATCAGACACCTATCATCGTTAAAGTAATGGAAAAGCGCTGTATAACTAATCTAAAGAGAGACATAGGCTAAACGACTGAAGTCTGTACCCATTGATTTCTTATTTGGAGGTAACAAAATAGAAGTCGAAGGAGAAATTAGTTCTTGCAAGTGATTACTTTCTATAAATCATTCCTTTTTTTATTGTCAGTTGCTTTGCTTACGAAGTATTAATCCAAATGCCAATTGCATTTAGATGTTAACATGAGTGCAGCATTTGGTGACAATACTGAAAAATTAAAGTAAACTAAACTGAAAAATTAAGATTTGATAGCAGAAAATAAACAGATTATTTTAGTTTTTACTTATTGGTCCCCGTTTACTGTTGTATTGTCGTCTTATGCATTTAAATAATTAATTAATTTATTTATTGCTTCATATGCGGAATACTTCACTTGATTTCTGCGTTGTATCTGTATTTTAAATACCTTCTTTGTATTGCATTTCGTTCTGGCAAAATCGTTCTATTCAACGTTTTAAAATGTTATGCGTACATGCACTTACGATGTGTGTGGCAACGCTGTGCACGAACTGACAACGCTGCTGCCTCCACCTTCACATAGTAGTTAACCCTTGCCGATGACTGGGGGGCGCGGTGGCTCAGCGGTAGAGCGTTCACCTCCGGTGCTTGGGGTCCCTGGTTCGATCCCAGCTCGCGCCGTGTGGACTTTGTGGTGGACAAACACCGTGCTCGTGTGTGTTCTCGGGGTTCTCCCGTTTCCTCCCACTTTCTTCATTCCACCATTTCACTCATCTCTCATCATTACCGTCTCCTTTAGCCTAACCGGAATAACCGTGGGACGTAAAACTTCAAGATGTCATTATGATGATGCCTTGCCGATGACTTAGTACTAGGTTGAACTTGCGTCAGTTGCTACGTAAGTGTCGAGAGTATCTGAAGTGAAGTTGTATTTGTGAGGTGCGTGACGGAAATGGACTCTCATAAGTGGAGCAACGTTGTGTCATCAAATTTTGTGTAAAGCTTGACGAATCCGCTACTATGACTTTTGAAAAGTTACAAAAGGCCTATGGAGAACATTTTTTATCCAGGATACAAGCCCTTTTTTAGAAGGCCGAGAACAAGTGGAAGATGAAGACCGTGAACCTCAAAAATTGATGACAGTGTTGAAAGATTGAAGTCTCTTCTGAGGTCAGATCGCTGGGAAATCGTCCAAAAGGGATTTGTGCAACCAGGACAAACTACCAATGAAACTCTATGGGGAAGTCTTTAAAAGACTCAAGAAAAGGGAAAGATCCCCCTTTTTGCCGGATCTCAGTCCCTGTTATATCTTTTCATTTCCCTTGCTGAAAAAACAGTTGAAGGGGCGCTATTTTGGTACTTTATACGATATCTAAGTAACCGTAACAGACGAGCTGAAAGATATTTCAGCAGAAGCCTTCCGCATTGGTACAAAGAAGGGAAAGAACCCCTCCATCGCTGTGTAGCTGCCCGATGTGACTATTTTGAAGAGGATAGCTCTGATTTGTAAAAATAAGGAAATTCATCATTAACAGAAAATCTGGTCTCTTTACTTTTCTAACATATTTCGTATGTATAAGAAAAGTTATATAAATGAGAACTGAAGCAAGAGATCTTACTCAAAAACACCAACAAGGACAATTTGTGTAGGGAGTTAAAATTTCGTATAAATCATCTTTTTTCCCTTTTCTAAGATATTTCACAGCACAACACAAGATTAAATCAAATATCCACAGGTGAAGTTTAGAGAGGCCACCAAATATACACACCATGAATTTAAGTATATATATGTTTTTTTTAGACCTTATCAATAGACAGGATCATTATGATATTTGAGATAAAAATCACTCCACAGCCTACATCAAATTTTAAGGAACCACAAGGGTGAAAATTACTTAATTATTTCTCGTTTAGATATTGTTGTTCCATACATATTGATACATTACCCACTTTCATGAAGTTATCTTAAAGATAAATTTTAACTTTTTAATAGCACAATATAACTGTGTCATTTTGTAAAACTTGTCAAGTTTCATAGCTAAATCTATAAACAATAGCGACTTCTGTTTATGACAACCAAAATAACAATGTTAAAATTTGTTAAATACAGTAATTTTCTTCTATTCTGGAAGCTCTTTGTAGTCTAATATTACTTTTTTTTTAACTTCTTGTTTTATTTTTGCAGGTATTACTGTAATGTCTGTGATTGTGTAGTAAAAGACTCAATAAACTTCTTGGACCACATCAATGGAAAGAAACGTGAGTATTTTTTATTACGGAAATTGTGAAGACTTAAAGAAAAGTTCATAGTATTAGGGACTGAGTATTTTGTGATTAATTTGTAACTGGAAAAATCTTTGGCTCATTCTGCTACAGTAGACGTGACAGGATTCGGTATTTCGTCGCCTCCATTACACATATATAGGTTATCTCTTAGACGTGAGACAGATTTTGGGCGAGAGATTTCTGTTCCAAGCTTATCTCTAGGCTATAAGAGACAATGTAAAATTGATTATCAGAAATGGACGTAAACTGTGTTTAGATGGGAGTTTAAAAGGATTTTTTCAGAATCGACAAGCGGCTATATAAATAATTTTTCGATTGGTGTGACTGAGAAGATACTTTGAAGGTGCCTTCCATTTCAATTCAGGCAGAGCAGGTACCATCACCATCTCAGATATTGTTGAAACTTTTTTTATAGCAACTAGACATGTTTGTAAGAGACCCAGATTTTTTTGTTTTGTCGAAAAAAAATTTTTCCCGCCAAGTAATGGGCCATCAAAGACGGGGAGTACAATTTATGAATTGTAGAAGACATGGAAAATGATCAACTTCGGAGCCTCATCATTCGGCTATGGAGACAGATAGAGTTATAATTCTTGTTGTGGTATGTACATAGGGATATAAATAAACTATATTTTATTATAGTTTGGTTTGCGCATACGTATCTTTTTGTACATAAATTAACAAATGAACGTCAATTTATCTGAAAAGTCGAAGTTTGCGAATTTTTTTCGAGCACTTTCGGTTCGAATTTTAAAATTCTGTTTTCACGGTTGGTAAGACCTAGCTACCGCTTTCCGAAAAAAAAATTTGTATCGCTTCTGTGTGCAACCGTTTTGTCCCAAAAAATTCGAGAAATTGTAAAATTTTCAAAAATCGCCATTTTTGGGCGCCATTTTCTCGAAAACACCATCTTTTAAAATTCTGAAATTTTGTAAGATGGTTCAACTTTACATGAAAAATAAACACACCAGATACCATTCTCGACCAATGCTTCATGAATTAACTGCAGTCTTTTAAAGTTAGCGAAGTTTCGTTAACTTTGATGGCACAGTTAGCAACACTGGGAACAATAAAAGTGCAATGATTTGATGATGTTTGTGGTTCACATTCATTAAATGAAGAATAAAAGGTTTTCTTGACTGTTTTTATTATTATTATTATTATTTTGATCAAGAAGGCTCTCTGAAATAGTAAAATGAGCCTCCCCCTACTCCTCCGTTTTCTTAAACCGAAATACACAAATTTTAAGTTTACTTGAAATGGCCATCCAATAAATTCTGATGATCTACAAAAAGCCTGAACTATTACCTCAGTGATGATTTGGAATGCTCCAGACAAAGTTTCAATTAAGTGCGATGTCATTAGTGATCGAAAAAGGACAAAAAGTTAAAAAAATCGAAACGTTTTCTTACGCGTTCCAAAGAAATTTACTGACTTTATAAACAGAACAATCCAAACATAAGAATGGGTCACTCGGAATTTTGCAGTATTCGACGAAAGTGGGTCAGTCCGCAATCTGCGAGGGAAGTGTGTATGTGTGTGTGTGTATTGTGCAAATTTTAAGTTAGCTGCTACTGCGTTGCTACAAATCAAAGGTGCAGCCTGTATTGAAGCTGTCATGAGTGACCTATTTCCTTTAGTAGTATAATCCGTAGAAAATGACAACTGTCTTCTTCAAGAGTGTGGTGAATGTCCTGGAGTGGAAGGAATAAGTGTGGAGTCTTTAATTATTGATCCTGATGAAAATGAAAGTGTTACGTACGCTATATGGGAAAACAATAATCTCGTTAAAAAAACTGTGCCACTTTCTGTTTTCGTATCGTACATTGCTGGTTTAACTGTAAGAATTGTAATTCATGACTACATCAAGAAAATCCAAAGAGAATTAATTGCTACCGAAAAGCACCGTATAAAATTTCAAGATACAAATTCTATTTTGCTTCATGTGGACTTCGCTGAAAACTGGACTGTTATTCTGCAAAGTGAAATTCAGAGTTATCACCGGAATATGAATCAACTGACAGTTTTTTTTTGTAATAAACGACGATAAAACACACGATTCGGCTCATGTACTCATAGCCATAGACAAGATTCTAAAAATACTCGAAGAAAAGCGAAAATATATTTTATAGAAAAAGGTTTGAATACGAGAAAATAAGTGTCTACAATTTCCCAAACCGTGTCAGTGATTTCTGATGGTGCTGCATCCCACTTTAAAAATCGCTTTCAGATGTTCGAGATGCATACAGTTCCGATAAAGCAGTGGTTTTGCAGTGAAACTGGCCATGCAAGGGTCTCTGCGACGGTATTATGGGGGAGGGGGGAGGTGTAAAGAATGTGGCAACGCGGCATAACCTTAGGCAAATACAGATACACAGTGTTAAAACCGCAGAAGAAAAAAAATGAAATGAAATCTTTCAGTTTTACGTCCGACGCTTATGCCGGTTAGGCTAAAGGTGACGGTGATTATGAGAAATGAATGAAATGGTGGAATGCAGAAAGTGGAAGGAAACGGGATAACCCCGAGAAAACCCACGAGCACGGTGTTTGTCCACCACAAAGCCCACAGGGCGCGATCTGGCATCGAACCAGGGACCCCAAGCACCGGAGGTGAACGCTCTACCAATGAGCCACCGCGCCCCCACTAGAACCGCAGAAGAATTCGTGAGTATAGTGCAAGTACAAACTCCTGGTATTACCCCCGTTTTGTTACCTGGAACTGAATTCGACGACTTCCGGAAGAAAAAAAAGGGAAAGTATGCGAGCGGGAACTGGTATTGAACGAAGTCATCTTTGGCTTTCGGAAAATGGTGAAGTTTTTATGGGAGTAACGGGTCACCATGAACTAACTTCATGCTTCCCCCAAACTTCGAACTTCTGCAATTCAAAGAGTAGATCTAAGAAATTTGCAAAAAGTAACTTTTGTTATATACATATATGTATGATAACCAGTGGTGCGTAGCAGAAATATTATGAATAAATCATGAATTACGTGAAGTTGAAGTGCTGTTTATGCTTCCACATGGACCTTCAGCATTTGTGACTATCGACAATGTGCTAGCAGAGGTGGATCCAGGACGGACTTCTGGAAGGGGGGGAGGCAGGTAATACTGCTACTTAGAGCTACTTTTAAGAGCTCCAAAATCTGAGATCGGTTTTATTTATATATAAAATAAACAAGTTTCTTCCCCTAGATCCACTCCTAGACGAGTTGTGAGTGAGCCAACACCTATTGGAGTACCTTCACGGTTACATGCTATTAGCGAAGAAGACACCAACCAAGCAAATGATTGGCCCATGTAAAAAATTAAAAAAAAAAAAAAAAGTGAAATTTGGTTTCCGATGACCATTTTAAGTAAGTGAACTTGAAATTTGTGCGTTTCGTAATCGTAATTTCCACCTCAGATTATTTCGGTTTAAGAAAACGGAGGAGTACGGGGAGGTTCGTTTTACTATTTCAGAGAGCCTTCTTGATCAAAATAATAATAATATAATAATAAAAAACAGTCAAGAAAACCTTTTATTCTTCATTTAATGAATGTGAACCACAAACATCATCAAATCATTGCACTTTTATTGTTCCCAGTGTTGCTAACTGTGACATCAAAGTTAACGAAACTTCGCTAACTTTAAAAGGCTGCAATTAATTCATGAAGCATTGGTCGAGAATGGTATTTGGTGTGTTTATTATTCATGTAAAGTTGAACCATCTGACAAAATTTCAGAATTTTAAAAGATGGTGTTTTCGAGAAAATGGCGCCCAAAAATGGCGATTTTTGAAAATTTTACAATTTCTCGAATTTTTTGGGACAAAACGGTTGCACACAGAAGCGATACAATTTTTTTTTTCGGAAAGCGGGTAGCTAGGTCTTACCAACCGCGAAAATAGAATTTTAAAATTCGAACCGGAAGTACTCGAAAAAAAATTCGCAAACTTCGACTTTTCAGATAAATTGACGTTCATTTGTTAATTTATGTACAAAAAGATACGTATGCGCAAACCAAACTATAATAAAATATAGTTTATTTATATCCCTATGTACATACCACAACAAGAATTATAACTCTACCTGTCTCCATAGCCGAATGGTGAGGCTCCGAAGTTGACCATTTTTCATGTCTTCTACAATTCATAAATTGCACTCCCCGTCTTTGATGGCCCATTACGTGGCGGGAAAATTTTTTTCGACAAAACAAAAAAATATGGGTCTCTTAAAAACATGTCTAGTTGCTATAAAAAAAAGTTTCAACAATATCTGAGATGGTGATGGTACAATTTTATATTTTTTTGCCTGAGTTGAAATGGAAGGCACCTGAAGAGATAGCTGTCGGTCTCCGAATATTCGAACTATGAACCCCCGATCAGGAAAGATAAAGAAAGAAAAAGTTCTGTTTGAAGTATGGTAGTACTAGTAATAATTAAACAGTCTATGCGGATGCACCCAATTAAAATTCTTATCTTTTCTCTTTGATTCTGGCCTGAATAAACAATATACATTACATCAAAGAGACATTACAACAAATTAAAACTTGTTTTGTACGTGGACTACTATAACCTATATAAAGGTTTTCTACGATATTTAAAAGCAGGGGATAGAGTAATTCGTAAGTCTTTAGGATGTTTTGCTTTTCACACTGAAGTCCTCTCCACCTTTGTCGTTTACAAGTGATATGTTCGTAACTGTTAGGAGTATGTTGGTCACTGCTATAGTATTCGCGAGGACTCGTGAAGCTTCACCTAGATTTACCAATTTCACCATCCAATAGAACGCGAAGGTGTGTCCCGGTCGTCAATCCCACCCCTGAAATTTTGTCAGTGTCGTCTCTCGTACTGTACGGAGAACACCTGAAGGCGCAGTGTTGTTGGACTGCCGCTAAGTTTAGTTTTGTTGTTACTCTTGTTGTCGTTATTTTTGCTATTATTTTACATTTTTGCTATTATTACTGTTACCGATTAATCCGAATAATTATTAGTGTTCATTTTATAGTTTTTAAAGTGCTGTTTCTTTCGCTTGTTTGTCATGTCCTCTAAGTTTGGCAATATTGGTGCGCTCCTATTGTTTCACTTTATCTCAAGCGTGCATTCGAAAGATAGCTCCACGAATCGTATTGAATTCTTCCGATTCATGACACGTGAGGGAAAACATTTCTATAATTCGTGTAAAGCTCACGTTTCACCAGTCTTCGCCGGCATTATAATAATGCTGCATCACTGGTAGAAGAAGACGCGGTCTGATAGTTAACAGCGTATACGATACATAAACATGTGAACAATCTAATCCAGCAGAACTACTAGTTATTATTGACAACGAACAACATCCAGAAGACTTCATTTTTGTCAATTTTCTTGGAAACTACGCACCGGAATTTACGCTTTAGCATGTTATTTTGTTAAACTTGATGCGATCTTTCGACCGACATGTGGATTATCTTTGGGCAGTGTTTTAGTTAAACAGAAATTAAAATTTAAGAGTTAATAATGATTTTAGGCTACATCTCATTAATCATACTATGTACTGTCGTCTTGGTGTTTGAACGTGCCTAATTAAACTGAAACTGAAAACATGCAACAATTAAAGCTCGCTAGCTTAATTATGGTAATATCGGAGTCGTCATCTTTACGTCAGCCGTATGTTTGCTTTATTGCTGAAACAAAAACCTGTAAACTGTTTATCGTTGTAACCGGATTGTTTTTAAATTTTTGTTTGTTTGGATTAAACTCGGTTAACACGGAACCTCGATTAATCGAAACTCGGATAACCGGAACTCTACTGTGTATCTTACCTTTGGTCATATTTTTAGTTAAACGCTAATAATATTGTAAACTTAAAAAAAAAAAAAAGTAAGTGTTTTCAACTTCACGCTTACATTAGAGAACATCATAAGTTGATTGAACTGTACTAATAATTCTTTGTGATTCTCCACGAAGGTAATTTTGAAATAATTATTGAAATTAAGTAAATGAAAACTGTTCACTAGTTAATCTTCGAATGGGAAAATAGCTATTCATAATCTTCATAAAAGGAAAAGACAGGAAGAATGCCTAACTTTCCTTGTCGCATAAAGTTCAAGTATTATGACATATTAACAGAATACTGAGAAACTTCATATTTGTTCTTTTATATTAAAGAACAATCTTTATTTTCTTTGTTCATTGTCCTTTTCGTAAAACAAGTATTACCGCACATACAGGGTGTCTCAAAAGTCCCCTGACAAAGAAAGGGTAACTGTTATTATCAGAGATACAAGAAAATGCAAGAGGGGAAACCATCTTCATGTTTTCAACCTAAAGTGAAGGTTTTTTTTTTTTTTTTTTTTTTTTAAATTGGACGAGCCGTTTGGGATGGGGGCAGGACGTTTGGTCGCAGACATGTAGGCGTGGCCGTTTGGGCGCAAAGCAGCCCACGATAAACTGCTTCGGCGTGGTTGTTCGTTCTTAACTGGTCATTCAGAACTCTGTCATACTGCCATAGAAACTCCATATTCTTATCGGAAATAATCAGGGTTTGCCCAAGTGGGCCCAGCCCGAAAAAACCCGGTGGGTTTTTTCGGGTTAAACCCACCTGAAAAAACCCACCTGGGTTTTTGACCTATTTGTTAGTATATTATTGATACAACTAAAGTGATCACATTGTAAGTGATTTTTATCAGATTTTAGACTTTCTTTGGGCGAATTAGAGGTTTTCACGTTAAGGTATACAACAACGTTCAACATAAGACCTTTATAAAGTTCTGAATGCACTAAATGAATTTAAAAAAAAAAAAAAGACTTGCCTTAGCTTGAGATAGTTATAGAACAAATTTGTGCTTATAGCCTATTTGAAGTAAAATAATCCATTTTGTACTTTAGAAAATATTTTCCGTCAATAGTATGCTCGTTGACTTGGCGACACCGAGGGACATTATCACTCATACGTTTGACGGGTTTAAGGTCATAGGTGCCGGTACTAATACTACATATGTAATACATTAGTAAAACTATTAGTATTATTTCTTACCTTTGATGTAAAACACAAGGTTCTTTATCTAAAATTTGGTTTTCCAACAATAACAGTTTAATTCAGTCATTTGTTGCTACTCTTCAAATAAGCAGTCTGTAGAATCAACACCAGCAATAACGTAAACATTCTTGTCAAATTTAAGAAGCTTAATGCTCGGGGTTCCAAAGACTATGTAACGCGTACTATTTCAAGTGCCGAGCTCAAATTTCCGTACTAGTGGAAGTTTTGATGTACACGCCGTGAAAGAAGTGCTCGGGAAATTCCCGAATTAAACGCAGAAGGATCGGAAATGAATACTTCAACAATAAAACTATTTATTTTACGCTTAAGCCTGCCATACGTCCCGTAAAAATCGGGAGTGTCCCGTTTTTGGGCCCGAGTGTCCCGCGTCCCCGTAAATGTAGTCGGGACAGGGAAATGTATTTTAACTCCGTTCCATTTCTGCTATCAATATCAGCTTATTCGAAAAGTGAAAAAAAAAAAAAAAAAAAAAAAAATCTGACATTGGCTGGGAATCCTGTAATTAGTGAATGAACAGTACGCTGTTGCATGTAACAGTTTCGAGGAAGTTATAACACCAGCCTGTTCGACTTGATAGCGAGCGAAATTTGCAATGCTACTTTTTCCATTGCACTTGATGGAAACTTGGATACTCCGGAACATTAAAAAAAAAAAAAAAAAAAAAAAAGGCTTTGAGTGCTTCTACATTTACAAACACAGGGAAGATGACTAACTTTTCTTAAGCAACAAATTAGATAAGTTAACAAGAATTATAATTTTTTTCAGAGGCTAGGGCACAGAATTGTGCTTTGGTCCAGGTCTTAGAAAAATGTAAACCTGGTCCTCACAATTACACACGACACAAGGAGAAAAATAAGCTTTTCATCAGATTAAACTGACGAACGTAATTTTGGCAGATACAGCCATGTAAATAAATATTGCTAAACGCGCGAAAAATATTGAAAGTAGATTGTACCACTGATTTAAATAATTTGCATATTGCTTTCCTGTAAAGCATTTTTATAGCACATCTTAAGTTTCTAAGCATCTTCAGTCTATACAATTAATTGCAGGGAACGAACAGAGAAAAGCAGCTGCTGCTTAGTGAACTTTCGCCTATTATATTATTGAATAAGAAAATTAAATTAAATTTTTTAGTTTTAGTCTCACGGTTATGCCTGCTATGCTCAAGGTGACGGTGATGATGAGAAATGAATGAAATGACAGAATGAAGAAAGTGGGAGGAAACGTGAGAATCTCGAGAAAACCCACGCACAAGGTGTTTGTCCACCACAAAGCTCACTTGGCGGGAGCTAGGCTCGAATTAGAAATGCCATGCACTAGAGGTGAACGCTCTACCACCGAGCCACCGTGGCCTATACTTTTGTTCATAACCAGGTTGCAGTTCATTGCATTGTGTTGGAAAGTTCAGGAAAGGGGGGGGGGGGATCTGAGGTGTCCCGTATTCTCATGGAGAAAATATGGCAGGTTTATTTACGCTGGAAGATCTTAATTTCATATAAGACATTTTAAAACATTTATTTATTTCATACAACATGAATTGCATCTTTGCTTTAAATTAATAGACCCCTTTTGGTATTCATATTTGGCGATCGTCAGTCAGGCGTCTGGATGACTTGATCTACATTTGTTCGTTTGTCTGCTGAGCTCCTTCATGGCTAAGCGGTTAGTGTACGCGTCTTCGGCGTGGGACCCGGGTTTGCTTCCCGGAGGGAGCTCATGTGGTTCGGATTCTACGTTAATCAGTAGGTCCCGTCTCATATAGCCTCGCTGCTGAAAGGGACGTTAAACACAAAATCAACTCAACTCGTTTGTCTGCCTCTACCACACACACTACAGGGTACAACTTTTGGCCTTTTAAGTTAAAATTTTCAGAATACAAGCACGAGACACACTAAAATTCCTGTATAGATTTTGGCGGCATAACAACGTAAAATATCAAATTGGCGGCCATTTGTTTCAAAACAGCAGTAAGTAGAAAATTGTTGCAAGTTGTGACAATAACAATCTTGAAATATAAATCACATTTTAACACTTTTACCCCAAAGACATTGAGATATTTCGAAAAAACCCGATTAAACCCGAAAAAACCCAATTAAACCTGAAAATACCCGAAAAAACCCATATGGGCCCAGGTGGGTTGGGCTTTTTCAAAAAAGCCCGGGTTTTTTCAAACCCTGGAAATAATGCTATTCTTCTTTTGCCACCCAATCGTATCCTCGAAAAAAGTTGTTTTGAGGTGTCACAGACTGCCTACAGTAAATTATATTTGGCTTATTCTTCCTATTTCAATGTATAACTAGTGCCTACTTTTATGAAATCTGAAATAACTTTTTATTAATACAATAGAGTATCAACTATCCGGTCTAATGGGCACATCAAATGAAAAAAAAAAAAAAAAAAAAAAAAAAAAAAAAAACTTTCAATAAATACTTCCTGAATCACCCATAACATTAAAAATACCATTTTTATTCCAAAACCAGCTCGTATTCGTTTCTTCTGATCTTTTGATACAGACCAGTACTTAATAAACATTTTTTATGCTTTGTACCACACATTTTAATAATTTATTATAGAAAATGAAAATATGTACAGTATTGTACAGATTTTAAGATAAATTTAAAAATGTCTGACTCAAAAAATCAAATTCACAGTGCAATATTAATATATAGTCACATCTTTAAAATAACTAAACATTAACGCAAAACGTACGTCTTTTTTATGTATTTTTTTTACACAAATTACGTGTCTTTATAACATATGTCTTATTTCATTAAAAGGAAATATTCTTCTAAAACTAAGCTGCATAGTACGGCGACCGAGCAGTCACTAGTTTGCTACGGTTTCTTCCCATTTCTTTTCAACTTGTAGAGACAAGTTGTGCATGATATGCAGAAACTTCGGTGTTTGCAAAATTATTTGTGGTCGTTTTTCGAAATTTCCAGTGTTTAAACATTCAGGCTCTAGTTATGAAATACGTTATAACATATGTAGGTATGTAAACCTATTTGGATAAAAGGTTTTGCGCCCAAATGTCTCGCGCCTAAACGGCATCTTCCAAATGTCTGCACTCAAACGGCCGCACCCAAATGTCATGGACCCTTTCGGATATACACTCTTTATGCGTCCAATGTTAAGTGAAAATCCAACGTTGCCATTTACCTGGACTTACAACATAAGTGAATGTACTTATTGTCTTACACTAACATGTCGATGGCCAGCCCCCATTTCGAACATGCCCCCATTCATCATACTCTTACAAAATTCATCCACCTCCCGGTAAATGGCAACATTAAATTTTCATTTAACATTGGGCGCATAAAAAGTGTACAGCCCAAATAGCTCGTCCAATTTAAAAAAAATCCTTCACTTTAAATTGAAAACAACGTATTTGGAGAAGGTTTCCCCTCTTGCATTTTGTTGTAACTTATAATAGCAGAGTTACCGTGTATATTGCATATGCCGTCAAATACGTAGCATTTTAAATTTAATTAGTATCACCTTTGCTTAAAAACTGTATTACAGTTTTGTTCACGCGTGGAAAAATCGAATAGCCACCTTCGCTTATCTACGTACTCTTGCAGACACACATATGATATATACAAGGGGTTTTCAAACATTTTGCAGTTGAGGCTCCCCTCAGCCACCAAAATCTGAACACGCCTCCCCTATCAAAAATGAAATATGTCAACAACATAAATACATGTCCTTAAAAGAAAGACTATCAGTATGATAAGCTATGTTTCACTTATATTTAAGCGAATGGTGAAAGGGTCATCCCTGATCGTATATGGAACAGAGGTGATACAAAGTCTTAGTTCACTATGTATTAGTAAAGAAGAAGGATGCAGACTTAAGTATGCGTGTTGCATTATAAATATATTCCTTTGTAGGATCTTTTCTTAAAAGTCCTCGCGCCTCTCCTGACAACCTTCGGCACCACCCTAGGGAGGCGCGCCGCACAGTTTGAAAACCCCTGATATATATACATACTGAACAGTTTCAATTATATATTAGCGCTAGCACTAATAGCGATTTTGTTTAGTATTATTAATGTGGTGAAACTAGGTAAATACACTTGCGAAGGAGTATGTGTTTCTTGCGTTCAAATATTGATTTGTGAGATACTTCATAGTTTCAATATGTTAGGGTTGGAGCTTACTACATTTAACTGTGAATTATGTTTTTAGTATATAAATCAATAATTTAATAAATTAGTGAGTTTTATTCGTCTGAAAAATGTGAAGAGTTTATATATATAATTCACATTATAAACATTTCTTTCCTTGCAGATCAGCGGAATTTGGGAATGTCAATGCGTGTGGAGAGATCATCATTGGACCAAGTAAAGAAACGCTTTGAGGTTAACAAGCGAAAACTGGAAGAAAAGAAAAAAGAATATGATATTGAACAGAGAATGAAGGAGCTGAGAGAAGAAGTAAGTTAATTTTATTGTATTACAAACCATAGTAAGCTATAAGTTTTAATTAAGCTTTTGGAAAACCCGAACAGGACTTGGGAGGATGAAAAAGAAAAGACGACAAAAAACATACGGAAGGAAAGAAAAACAAACTTAGCAATAGAAGAAAACAGTTAGGAAGGAAGGGTATTTGAATTAATATAATTTTGGGCATTTGATAATTTAAACTATTGTGCTCAGGCTTTGTTACATTTTGACACAAAAGAATAAAAAGACCTGAAACTAAAGAAAGAAAAATGTTTTGCAAGCCTTGTTCTCAGAGGATAAGATTTATGTATTTATTTATACATATTTGTGGGCATTACCGGTGTCTATAGCCTTGAGGGATGACGTTCCTCGGCGAGCACACTATCCGGGGAGGGAAGGAAGGGACCTGGGACCTATATATTAGGTACCATCTCGGCATTTATCTGGTTTGAGGCAAACCCAGGAGAAACCTCACTCAGGATGAAGGTAACATGAAAGAGCTGTTACATCTTTTGGACCAAATGTCCTAACTGGGAATTGAACGCGGAACCGTTCGTACCAATGGCGGAGAGCGGTAACGACTACACTACGCCGGGCACTCGGAGGATAGCAGTAGGAGTTTTTATTTATTTATTTATTTATTTATTTATTTATGACTTCTTTTACGTGGTGAAGAGAAGGCTCTGCAGCCTTCTCCGAGCACTTAACCACGTGCAGACATTATATATTTTTAAAAAAACACCAATATATAGAAAATATTAATGATTACAAAAGAAAAGTATTGAACCACATAAAAAAAAACAATACACTACTTAAGTAAAAAAAATGGTTAAGCACTTCAAAAACAAAAATTGAAAAATAATATACAATAGAGGAAACAAAAATAACATGGAGAAATCTAAAATTGCATATTGCATATAGCGGTACTAGAAGTATGAATATATAAGCTGTACAAATTAACATAGGCTATTGGTTGTGTGTTTATATGTGGGTTATTAATAATCTGGTAAAACGAAGATGCCTCATGTGCTACCAGTATCCTTACCTTTACTTAAGAGAAGGGAATTTACAGATTTTTAAAATTTGGCAACTGTGGAAACGTTGTGTATTAATTGAGGTAAACTGTTCCAGAGGCGTGTAGTACTTAGTGTGAAGGATTTTGAGTATAAATCAGAATTGTGACTGGGTATGGAGAGCAAGAAATTATATTGTGATCTTGTGCTTCTAGTATGAAAGCCTGATAAATATAAAAATCTACGGGCTAGATCCAATGGTTCTGACGTAGTAAGTATTTTGTACAATAGGGTAAGATTATGTAAATTTCTTCTTCCAACTAACGTCAGCCATGACAGTTTTTTATAAAAAGATGTGAGATGTTCCCTGTAAGTTATATTGAAAATAAATCTAATGCAGGCATTTTGCACTCTTTGCAAGCGCTTTGATTGATTTTCTGTTAGATCAGAATAGACTGAGTCGCAATAGTCAAGATGTGGGAACACCAGTACCTTGACAAGTTTGATCTTCAAAGATATCGGTAAGAAAGGAGTTAGAAGGAATAAAAACATAAAGGAAATATAAAGTGGATTTAATACGGAAGAGTAGTGAAGATATACTTCAATTGCTGCCTGCTACTCGTCAGGTGTCTTAGGGGGCGTTCTTTTCTTCGGAAAGGGAAAGTTTTTAACTACTGATGATGTTTCACCCCTATTTTCCCCCTTCATTGTCGAATTTCTAGAAATTCTTCTTTACTGGTAGCTTACGCCACAAATCTTATGCACTGTTCAAATTTGAAGTTTCTGTCTTAAGCGATTTGGGCCTTGATCATTCAGTCGCTCACTCACTCAGGACTTCTTTTCTTTATATATGGAGAGATAATATCGAGATTGTGTCTTATTGTCACGGTCATCTGCTTAAATTGAATTTCTAAACATACATACTTAGCACTTGCTTCATGTCAGGCTTTTATCAGGTTACTTTTATTAAAATGTATACCCTAAGGACACTCTAAAAATACACTCTAAAAATAGAATATCTAATGAATCTTTCATCGTTTGAGATAAAACTCAGCAAATAAACTCATTAGAACTATGCTACTCTGTCGTTTTGAAAAATCCTGCCTGTATTCGGATGAAGTAGATAATTTCTAAAATACCTTATATAATAATGAAAGAAGGAAACAACCGATTCTTTCATTTTACACACCAAATTCTCTATAGGTGCGAATTCTAATACAAAGAGTGAAAAAGTGACTGGACCGAAACTCGAACCCGGGACCTCCGGCATACCATGCCGATGCGTTATCCACTACGCCACCCAGTCCGCTTCCCACTCTTTTACTGTCGAGATCGGTGCTCTCATCTCGGACCATGTGGATTGTACCACAGACCCCTGCTGCGATTAAACAATCCTATGCCCATATACCGAGCACCTAATGACGGTCGTGATTTCATACATACTAATAAAAAGAGGAAACATTTTTTTTTTTTAAAACCCACTAGATCCTCTTTAGGTGCGAATTCTGACACAAAGAGTAAAAAGTGACTGACTCTATTGACTATTTTGTGTTTTCATTAGTATATATGAAATCACAACCGTCGTAAGGTACTCGGTATACGGCCGTAGGGTTGTTCAATCACACCAGGGGTCTGTGGTACGATGTACGTGGTCCGAGATGAGAGCACCGACCTCGAGAGTGAGAGAGTAGGTGGCTATTTTGCGAAGAGGACTAGGTGTCATAGTGGTTAACACATCGGCACGATATGCTGGAGGTTCCGGATTCGAGTCCCGATCCAGTCAGTTTTTAACTCTTTGTGTTAAAATACCTTAATTTCACATTTTGTGTTCATAAGATACGCGTATTACTAGCAAGGAGACGTTTCAACCGTTTAAAATGAATTTTTAAATATTGTTAGCACTTGGGTTGACCTTGATTTTTATAATTTCACTTCAATTGAAATGCATACCTTAAAGGAGAAAGGAGTTTAAGTTTTTTGCAGAGAATAATTTTATAAACGTATTTCTCTCATGTAAAGAACGGGAATTTCAGCTAGATTTAATTTGTCGTATTCTTTTGTGTGGATTGTTTCTATCAGAGATATTCAACTATGAATTTGAATGTCAATTTGACCTTTTTGTTAATGTCCAAAATGGAAGAGAAGAGACAGAAGTTCATCTGAGTTGTTATTGGAAATATACTGTCTTTATTAGAGAGGTATAAGTGTAGTAATTACCTACTGTATCAGTAGGGTGCACATTTAATATAAACAAAGTTTATTACTCACGTAAGTATACTCAGGTAACAATGGCACTTTTGACCATAGACGTTTCAATGACAGTCCAGTACACCATCTTTAAGGGGACAGATATAATATATTGGCTGCTTTTTCAGCGAACTTTAACACACATAAGAGGAAGCAGCATAAATATAAGACAGACTACATAGAATTGTGCTGCATTAACCCATTAAGATTTGATTTCCATAACAAAGAAGCACATACACTTTAGATTTAATTTGTTTAAACATGGAAGGAAATTAATATAATTGTTCTAGCAACATTGTTTCCTCAAAGAAGTTTTACTGAAGAAGATGACACACTTTCATTGAAATGTTTACGGTCAAGATAGCCATTTTTTCCTGTGGGTGCTTACAAGAGTGAAAATGCTTCGTTTATATAAATATGGTAAGTTCTTAGGCTTTCTTCCAAGTAATCTTGACATTTGTTCTCTGTTTGAAATCTGATCTCCCACTGACACCATATTGTCTTTGTGTAGCGTACTAGCAGGGTTGCCTATGATTTTTGCTTCAACAAAAAATGATAGATGCAATGAAAGGCAATCAACTACTTTTAAATTGAGGTGCATCTTGCTTTTTGATCCGACTAATCTCTTAACCACAGTTTCTTAGAGACAAGACCATAGGCCTTGGAGTTTGTAAACATATTGTTGCTAGAGCCTAATATTGCTAGGTTATTGACTCAGTGATAAAGCACTTACGTCTGGTGTTCGCGCCTCAATCTAGGACATGCGAGTTTCTGGTGGAAACATCATTTCAGCTTGTTTTTTCCTCGATGCTTCTCGATTTTCTCTCATTCGACAAATTCTTCTATCATTATTCACTTCCTTTTATTCATCCGTATGCCCTATAACTAAGACATAATCATGAGCATTATTTATGGCTTAGAGCAGAGTGTTGATAAGAGTGTTTTCAGCTTGTCTTGAATTCTTTATACGAGATCTGACTTACTGCTACTCGACTATTACTATTACAGTTGGGTACAGCACGTGGAGCATTGGAGGCACTGTTGCCAACGGCTCTGTAACGATAGGCAAGAGTATTGACAGCAAACTTAGAACATCCAACAAGTCATAAATGTATAATGGTAATAGTGTAACGGGATTATTTGTATCGTATATAATTTTAAAATAACAAAAGTAATTGTACTTGAAATATTGATAGAAGATTGAACATTTAAGTACCGTCAACAGCGCAGTCATTGACCTTGGTTACCTAGGAACAGCGTGAAAGAATACTGCAGTCATTAGCAAATAATTTTCCCTTTCATTTTGTTTGAAGCACGTGCAATCAGTGTTACTAATTTCGGGTAAAAATTTGATAAACTTTCAACAAAGAAAGAAAGAAAAAAAAACTTACGATTAGGGTCTCTTTTGAGATGTTTTTTATGTCGACTTCGTGGCTTGCAAATCTACTGACTTTTGTGCTGGAAACAACTTTTGTAATCAAGCATTGTTAGTTCGAGGCAATTTCGATGTATGTTTGTTTTCTTTCTTTTTGTTTGTATTAACCAGCGAAAACGACGGTGATTTCAGCAAGTATACAGCATGACCACCCCTCCGTAATCCCTCTTCATTTTCTATTACTCCTTGTCCTTTGGCAAAGAACAGTCCAATTTTAAGTGTCCTTTAGATAGCACAACTTTCATAGAGAGGCACAAGTAACACAGCAGTACCGGTACTAAGCCCATTAGATGTAGAAGCATGAATTGAAAGTGAAGTGGGTGTTAGATTTTTTCCTTCGTGAACTTTTAATTTCTGTTCATTAAAAAAGTAAAATAAAAAAAAAGTATAATCTAAGTACTTTATAGAGTTAATTGTGTTGGGAGTATTATGACTCCAAGTTTTAGCAACTTTTGTGTCAGTGTTTCCGTAATACTTCGTGGAGTTACTTGTCAGAGACTAGCTTTACTCAACCCTGGATTAGTATACGTCTCTGATGTCATACCGTTGGTATACGTGTGAGCGCCACGCTCACATCTGTTTTTCTTTTCTTTTTTGTATTGTTGTAAGATTCTGACAACCATGGTATTTACAGAAAGACATGAGAACCATTAATAATAATAATAATGAATCGTATTTTAACAATATTACTTTATTTTTTTAATAAATGATGTTACCATATATTCACAACCTCAAAAAGTCACTTAACTTTTCAAAAACTGTTATATTGACTTAGCAGCACATGCTCACTCAAAAAAATTAATCAGCATAACGTACGGTAGTCCAACATTTTTGTTCGATAAAACCAAATAATAGTTTTTTCTTAGTAAATATACCCAGGCTCCTTTTAAAGACATATAATTATTATATTTAACAACACAAAAATATTTTTAATGTTATAGAAAATATTATTTGTATTATTATTGATCATTGTTTTCTGTATTAGGAATTAGACTTATTTGTAGTTTAAGACAGAGAATATCTAAATAATACTAACAAACGCTTTGTTGATACATGGAAGAAAACAGAACAAACACTCAAGCGCAATTATATGTAGAAATCTTAGTTTAAAGGACAGTACTTAAGCCCGTTGAAAATGACACGTTAAACTTTACTGACTTCATTTACCCATGGTAGGACTTCCTTTTGATTGCTTATATCCCATGAAAGTGCAAAATTACACAAGTGGGAAAAGAATAACAAAATGTGAGTCTAGAAAAAAATATTCTCCCCGTTGGTATACGTGTGAACGCCACGCTCACGTTTACGACATGCAATTTTAAAAATGCTTGATCTTCAGCTGACCTGGTTGCGTCACCACAGTGGCTATACCCTTTGACTACAAAAAGTAAAAAAGACAACTAGAAATAATTTCACATGCTACTGTTAGAATATATGAGAAATGAACGAGTTTTCCAGCAAGTTAGCGCTGCGCTCATACGTATACGAATCCAGGGTTAATCGCATCATAAGAGCTGTACAACACATTAAAGAAAAGTTAACGAATTGTTAAAAATTTGAATAGACTTCAAAATGTTAAAATATTTGTTAGTGATACAAAAGTTTTTATTTTTATTTTCTCCCTCTCTCTGTAGGAGGAGAAATTGAAGGAATATCGGAAGGAGAAAAGGAAAGAGAAGAAAAGAAAACATGAAGAAACCGAGACCTGTGATCAGAATTCTGAACTTGCAGCTATCATGGGTTTCTCAGGATTTGGATCGGGAAAGAAATGACTTTCACGCACATGAGGACATGATGTGATATAAGAAGTGCGTAGTAATTCGGTGTTCGTTGTAATATTATTGGTTGACTGATAATATGCAAAGAAAAGTACTGGAACGGTGAATGAATTTACACGAGATTGCAGAAGACATATTGTATAAATTTTAAATTAAAAAATAAAAGTGTATTTTGTGAATATTCAGTGTGAACTAATAAGAAAAGAATAAATATTGTTGAACATTTTTTTGACCACATTTCTACATTTAATGGTATAAATAGTTACAGCAGATAGAATTGGAGACATTTTTATTATTTTTTATTAAATTAATACTACACTGCGATAATTTAATTACGGTGTTAAAACATACTGCTTAATTGTAACTATACATGTACGTATGTTTCCAGAATTTGACTTTCTAAGTTATGTATAGAATATGAACTTGATTAAACGTTATTATTTGATACTTTGTATGTCTTTATTGGCGAAGTGAGCTTATGTTTTTCTATTATATTCGATTATATTTGAAGTTATTATAACGATCATTGTTAGAAATGGATCGAGAACATATTAGAGATAGAATATTCGTTAAACAAAAGCTATTACTAATCAATATAAGCAAGAAAATACGAACGAACAGTAGATCTAAACCAATTGCGCTCCAGAAATTCATTTTTGTGGAGGTCTGTGTTCGATTGGTCCTCACACAGTGAGTTGAATGCGAATGAAGATATGGCGGTCAGTTGTTGGTGTGGGTATATCTAACATACTACCTGGTTGTGGCAGTTCAGTTACACCGTGAACGTGCGTAAGGACAGAGTGAATATGGAACTTCCACAGAGCATCATAAGGGCGTGCATGCTGTACGAGTTCAAACTGAGGTCAAACGCTGCTGCAGCAGGGCGAAAGATATACGAGGCCTTTGGTAAGGGTATCGTGACTACGCGGAAAGTGCAGCGATGGTTTAACAAGTTTAGAGAAGGTGACGAAACACTCGAAGACGTACCACGTGCCGGAAGACCAACACATGTATAAAATGAAGATCTTCAGACAGCAATTGAGGTGAACAGTGGCCAGACATGTAAAGAACTGAGACTAGTGGAGAAACCATTCGGCAGCACCTCCATCAACTTGGGAAGCACTATAGGTTGGGTCCCACATGATTTGACTCCGGGCCAGAAGGCAACGCGAGCAGACATCTGTATTTCTTTGCTGTCTCGTCTGAGGAAGGAGCCATTTTTCCTGAGAAAGGAGGGTGTTGACGTGATGAGAAGTGGCTCCTGTACGGAGCTCCACGCCGCCGTCATCCTTGGTGAGCATCCCATGAACCGGTTCCAAAACAGCCAAAACTAGTACTGCACCAGAAGAAGGTCCTGCTCTGTGTTTGGTGGACTGTTTGCGGCATTGTGCATTGCAAACTGCTACCAGCTGGTCAGAGCATCAATGCAACTGTGTACTGTCAGCAGTTGAGCCGTGTTCAAGAAAAACTGAAACTTTTGGAGCCAGCACATGTGAATCGTAAAGGGGTCCTCCTGTTGTTATACAACGCTAAGGCTGACGTGGCTAGGATGACCTGAAACACCATTCTGCATCTTGGATGGTAAACACTATTGTAGCCGGCATACTCCCCGAACATTGCACCGTCCGATTATCACCTGTTCCATTCCTTGGACAATCACCTTAGAGGTCGCCAGTTCAAATCCCTAGTAGAGGTGCAAAATGCACTTGATACCTTCTTCGCTTCACGGCCCATCAAGTTCTATCACTATTGAATCCATGGCATTCCAGAACGTTGACAGGTCGTCGATGTTGATGGGGACTATTTCTGATCTCCCAGGTACGTCTTAGTTGACATGAATGTTCGAAGTTGGTGGGTGGAAAAGCGACAGAACTCTTTTGGTATCTTTATAGTAGTGAAAATTTGGACCGAATTAATTTAATAGTTAGTAAAATTTTAGCAGTAAGAGGGTATCAGTTTTTGTGTCTGTTTTGATAGTGAGAGATTGGTTTAGAATTATAGAACTCAGTGTTTTCCCTAACGCGGCAGAATTTTGATTGTAAGAGTGGCAGGAAGTATAAAGTCAAGTGTGACAAGAAAATTGTGTTAAATGATGCTTTATATATGCGAGAAGATAAATGGAGAATAAGCATGAAGTCTCATGGCGTGCCACACCATGACAGAAGCTTAACAGCAAGTCTCATTGTTACGCTACGTAAAGGAATTTGGTTTCTCACAGTACATACAATGAGAATTGAAGTTTGAATCTTTTAGCGATACAATAATGGGAGTTACACCACTACTGTCTACCCGTCAACAGTTCTCCATATTTCTTTCTGCCCATCACATATCAGGCATAAACTATGATTGAGAAGAGCTGGAGGCGACAGTACAAATTAAATTGCACGTTCCCAATTTCCCCTCACCGTGAATTTTCCACTCAAAATGTTCAGAGTTGCCGTGACTACTGATTTGTATTATGTTTTAAAAGATTTACTAATAGAGTGATATTTTCTTAATATTGAAATCGTAAGTGGTAGTAAATTTTTGCTGCTTCCATTTTTATAGTGATGCCGACGAGTCGTAAAGAACATCGAATCATAGAACTGCTTTCCCTCACGTGTGGCGCATCGGAAGAATTCGGTACGATTCGTAGAGGTGCTTTCTGAATGGACACTTGAGAAAAAAGTGAAAAAGCGGAAGTGAACCAACAGTTGCCAAACTTAAACGATATGGCAAACTAGCGAAAAGAATTATAACACGAACATTAACAGTTATTCGAATTATACGGTAACAGTAATAATAGCAAAAATATAAAACAACAACAACAAAACGGAACTTAGCGGCAACCCAACAACACTGCACCTCAGAAAATGTTCTCCGTATAGCGCGAGAGACCACAAGGGCAAAATATCATGGATAAGGGTTGACGACCAGGATACACCCTTGCGTTCTATTGGGTGGTGAAATTGCTAAATTAGGTTAAGCTTCACGACTTATCGCGATCATTATAATATTGATACTAGAATGGAGATGGAAATATTGGGACTGCAGATTGTAGAAAATCGCCTCATACTACCGATTACTGTTTTTATTCTTAAAGCAATCAACGTTAAAACTGGGAATGATTGTTTTTCCCACTTCCGGTTTGAATTAAGGGTCAAGAGAGAAGATGGTACCCATTCTAAGTACGATAAAGCGATTCAAAAAAAAAAAAAAAAAAAAAAAAAAAACCTATCTCATTGTCGTTTTTTAAGTTTTATGTTAATATTGGAACAAGGTTTTAGTAGACAATTAAGGATGGAGATGAAATGTATTCTTGGGATCGATTATAATAAACGACTTCTCGCTATCTATTATCGTTTTTGCTTTAGAGTGGTCAATTTTAAAATCGGAAATAGTTTATTTCTACCGTTTTGGTAGGTGGGTCACCACTATCGAACGCTATTCCTAAATTTTGACCCTCTGCATCCTGTCACAAATTGAGTGATCCATTAAGTAGTCCTTAAACATGTCTAAATCTGGGATGTACACTGTAACAATCCATGAAATTATTACACCGGGAAGAAATGAATTTTTACTTTTTTTTTTTTTTTTAAAGTAATCTTTCTGCAAAGTGTTCATTTTCCCAGAATGAAAGGAAAAAATTCTGTTGGGTTTTGGTATGAATTATAGCAATGGCTACAAAGTAGAGGCTATAATAGTTAATTTGGTGTTTGTTTCTTGAACATACGCTAAGGAATAACAATGTTATTAACGAAAATGTTGGAACAGCGTTTTGTTTTCTAACATTGATCAAATGTAAGCAAAGTTTTTCTTCTCACGAGTTATCACCTGCAGGTTACTAGCTGGAAGCGTATATGCCCTCCTCATATTTATCTTTCGAAGTAGACTGCTAGGAGTGCTACAAGACTTTGTAGTTTCTAAATCATGCGATCGCTACAAAATCTTAAAACTAGCGTTTGAGGCAAAATAAGGGATCGTCACAAAGTTCAAATACTAGCTCTTCAGAGTTATGTATAAATATCAAATTAATCACATTCTAAAGTTGAAAGTGTTGTTTAATGTTCACCAATCAAGTTTCTCCTTTTGCTTTCTGAAATTAAAATTTCCTTTAAAACGGAAGCTTTAAATCAAGTAGATTTAATAGTGCTTTATGCTTTTCGAGAAGTTAAAATGTCGATAATTTATGTGGTTAAATCACAGTGCAATGAATGTGGTCTAAACTTAACCGTGTTAAAGGTCAAAGTTTAAATAAATTTACAATTAATTCAAAGCTAAGAAATAAGTTAACCTGTGCAAAAATGTGAAAGGAGTTTGAAGTTTGCTAAAGTGAAATATAAAATACGGTAGTTGTATTTCTTTGTCAAACCAGCTATTTGCAAAGGAATTTAGAACCTTTTGCGAACAAATATTAAAATAATGATAATAATAAGCAGTATTGTTAATGCTATACTTAAAACATTTCCAAATCTGAATGGAAGTGAGAGCTTTAAAGTACAGGGCTACTATAAATGATTAATTTATTTCAAAAGGAAATGAAATGAAATGAAATCTATGAGTTTTACCGTCCCACGATTATGCCGGTTAGGCTAAAAGAGACGGTGATGATGAGTAATGAATGAAAAATGGTGGAATGAAGAAAGTGGGAGGAAATGAGAGAACCCCGAGAAAACCCACGCACACGGTGTTTGTCCACCACAAAGTTCACTTTATTTCAAAAGGCTGTATTTTCAAAAGTATTATACGTACAAACATGAGATTTATGGAAAAAAGCGCAAACTTATCAAGTTTTCTGCACCCTCTACATGGCAGTTATTTTCCGCATTCCCTTTTGAACTGCTATAACAAACAAACATCTCGATATTCTAACATTATTTCTGGATGTTCCTTTTATGAGTATGGTGACTTGAAGAAGGTCTACTTTCAATTCGAACTTTGAGGAAAGTAGTAAGGACTTACCAAGGATAGTTCACTAATAGGTACTAACCAGTACAAAAATTACTCTCATGTATTAGAGTGGGATCTAGTATTTTGAAAAGAAAAAAAATCATGAGGGAAGTTTTAGAAGACCTAGAAAAACATGGTGTCTGTTTACTTACATGATATCCTCATTGGGAGTAAGGAAGAGCAATTAATTCCTTAAGAAGAAATTGTCTTTTTAAAGAAAGAATTAAATACTTAGGCTTTATAGTTGATGGAACTAACATCATATGGACACTAAGTTGGAGGCTGTAATGAATCTTCCTCCTAAAACCTGAAAAGCATAACAAGGTTTCTTTTTGCGGGATATTGGATATTTATTGTCGTTAGGAAATCGTAGGTTCCATATCTGAACTTCGATTCATTAAAGGCAAGTTTGAACGGTATGAAGATCAATAGAAACCTTTTTGGAAATCAACAGATTTTTCTCGAAAGAGGTTATACTACAGGTAAACTTCTGTTCACAGAAACCTGAACTGCCTTCCAGAGACAAAATCCAAAAAGTTAAACCTAGTTAAACCTGTACGTCCCTTGGATCTGCTTACAAGGAAAATCTATTTTCCATCCATTCTGTTATGGAACAACATGTATATTCTTTAACATAATTAGACCATCTGGACATAATTGGTAAGTAAATATACAGGTGGTATGTGGAAAACAATCATAAAATACGACAAAAAGGGATAAAAGTTAGCAACTGGCATAGTGGATGATGAAAGATTCAAAGCTATAGAGGGCACATCGTCAACACAACAGTAACAGAAACAAATGTAGGAGAAATTGAGTTATAAGTTCTTAGTGTAGTAGCTACCGTCATGGAGCTGTACGCGTTGTTTATTTTGTCATGGGTTCAAATCCAGTCTACAAAAAGTACTTCATTTTTATAAGGAATTTGCATTTTATTGGGGGAGCATCCATGTATTGCAATGTGTTTCCTCTCTCTTGTTAGGTTACACAGCTCCTTTCCTCTTTTACGTTTATCTCATTAAGGAAAGAAGATTTCATATAAATTAATAATTTAACTATTGTCTCGTTTCGTACATGTTTAACTCCGAATCTAATTGGTTATTTCTCGAACCAGATGGCAAAGAATTTAAATATAATCAAAATGTCTAGGATATGTAATTATTATTCTACAACTAATTTCCGGGAACGGTTTACTGTACTTAGAAACATAAGTTCTTCATTTACATTAAATTAATTTATTAATTAAATCTGGTTAAAGAAGGAATGTTGCTATTTTAATGAATAATTCTCTATTCGCTGATTTTATTAACTTTCCTATATAACTGTTTAATTTGAATTTCCTTCAATACATAAGAAACTACTTCTGATTGATTAAAAGAGATTCTCGACAGTGTTAAATGGTTTTTAAGTTACTGTTGTACACCAAGGGCATCATTCTGATTGTCCAAATCATGTTCAATAGTGGTATCCAATGCTAGTGTTCAATAATAGTAAAAAAGTATATAGCCTTCCAGAATAAAGATAAATAGGTTTTGTTCTTTCAGTTCTTATGAGGGTTTTGGATTAACTTTCTTGTTGTAATTGGTTTTTAAGAGAAAATGGGATTTTACATTAAGAATGTGGTGGAAAGAAGGATTTGTCACTTGTAGTCATAATGATGGCAAGTGATCTTCCTCCTCCGTGGCAACTCTTCTCTGCATTGGATCTATAGTCTAGGATTGCTCTGGTACTTTCAGTAGTTGCCTCGATCGGTCACTGGACTGAGTTAGGTGATGGTCTAGTTCATAACCTATGGTTTGGTCTCTCTCCACTAGTGTACCCTCATGCAGCTTAGCTTGGTAAACTACTGGGTCTCAACCTGTAAGACTCAAGAAAATGCTTCCCACAAAGAAGAGACAAACAACAAAACAAAGAAAATACTCTGCAAGTTAAGGTTTTACGTCTGTTTTTCAACTAATTCCAGTGTAATAAAGGAGTTAGTCAAAGTTCATCGATACACACTACATTGCATTTAATTTTAGGATTAGCAAGTATGTCAACATATTTTTGAGATAAGGTTTTATTTCATTTAAATTTGGAATTACCACGTTCACTTAGGGCCATATGCATAGTCGAGCCCGTAGGGGTCCCCTAGACGAACCGTACCTGTGGGATACCGCAACCTTCCCCTTGACTATGCATTGCACAAAGCTTCCAAAGTGATCCCTCAGGTACAGTTAACACTGAGGGTTGGTTTGTCTAGCTACACCTCGGGTGAGGCTAAAATTGTGTCAAAAATGTTGAAGGTAATGCTCCGAAGCTCAATTCTACTCGGTGAAGTGTAAATATGGCATGCAGCAACTACAATGGTAAAATGCGTGCCACATGCAACAAACGCAAGAAACTTTTATGAACTTGTTAAAATAATAATAAAAAAGTAACGGAAAATAAGAAAATAATAAATGCAGCAGATTAGAAACAGTATCTTTTTCTTTTGATTTGATTTTGAGATAAAATTTAAATCTTAAAGGAAAAATAGTTCAAGTTATGTAGGTAGCACACCTGTGAGCAGGGATGAATTCAGGGGGTAGCCCGGGGGGAATCTCCCCCCCGAAGAAAATTCATTCCCCCCCGGAGAAACCAAAAAAATTTCATTCACAAAATGTAGAAATTACTTCACCCAATTATTTGCTTTTCTTTCCGTGGACATGCAGACGAAATTCGATCTCTCAATATACATATAAATGACGCAGACTCATTCTATATAAATAGTAAACATGTAACATCTAAATAGAATACCAAATAGTCAATAAAACTTGTATTTTTAACTCTATGATCGAGTTTGGCAGAACATGAAATTGTTAACTGTTGAAGTAAGGTTTGTATTTTAGTAAATACTATACTCTCGCTCTATATTAGTAGGTAGCACTAGCACAGATTGAGATAGGAAAGGAAAGATAGGGAAGATCTTTCGATCATTCCATATGATCTCTGATGTCAGCAGACTTCAGTTCTTGAAAATGTACAGTTCTTGCATTATTTGAAATAGAGCGCCTAAATCCCATTTCTCCCATCGGAAGTAACAGACGTAAATGTGTTTTACGATTGTTAAAGTAAACACACTTTCTTTAATTAAAAATAAGTCAGTTAAAGGATGAGATTCAGAGGGCGTCATTTAGAGGGATCAGGGAGGAACAGTTATCCCTCCTGGGTTAGAGATTTATAGAATTTATCAATATAATTGTAGTATATAAGTGAAATATTGCTATTGAAGATGATGAAGATCCTGCTCAGTGCCGTGCCATGGGGAAGGGACAAGCGGGGCGACGGCCCCGGACGCCGAAGTAAGGGGCGCAAAATTCAGGAGGGAAAAAGGAAAAAAAAGAAGGAAAGAAAAAAGAGGAAAAAATGAGGTTTGAAACACATGTGCATATATATAAAATAAAAGGAAAAAATTAATAAAAAAGTGCTCAAAATCAAGGAAAAGCAGGGTTTACTTTTTAAAATTTTCACACCTTTCGCAGCTGGCATTTTCGCGGATCCCAAGAGCTTCAGATATCCTCTGATCTGATTGGCCGATACAGATACATCACGAGTTATGACATACGTATAGCACAAAGTAAACGCCAGCTGCTATCGGCACTCGTGGCCGAGTGAGGTAGCGCAACATACTAGTAAGGAAAATCGTTTTTACCGTGGGTTGAAACCCTGTTTCCTAAGGAAATTTTTTAAATATTATTTTTAAAACTTTTTATAACACTTCTTTTGTTAAAATAATATTAAAAATAATATTCAGAAAGTGATTTAACGATTATTTTTTAAAATTTTTCATTAAACTTCTTTCATTAAAATAAATTTGCCCTTAGATCCAAAGTGATTTAACGATTATTTTTTAAAATTTCCATTAAACTTCTTTCATTAAAATAAGTTTGCCCTTATACTGTACTACCATGAGCAAAATAAATGACGCGTCTCTTTATTTTGAAGTTTTTTGAAAATATCTCCGTTTTCTTTATATGTTCAAAATTTCGGAAGGTTTCCCCAACAGGACAGGTTAATAACAAACCCGTTTTTAATATTTGTGTTAGATATTAGCTTAAAATAAAGAAATTAGAAGCAAAAAACATTAAATCGACAGAAATCTCGAGAATTACCAACTCTGCTAAAGTGGGAAATTTTCAAGAACACGAGGGAATTCTGCATTTCAACACGAAGCAGCGACATCTATGTCATTGAGAGGAATGTGGATTAAATCTACAAACGAAAATTTTAACGAAATATTTCTAGTATGTCTTATTATATGCATTATCTGCAAACTCCAAATATATGAATATATGCTAAGTATTAACATAAAGATAGAGCAAATAGTGGAAATTATCTATTGAAAAGGACGAATTGGTAGGACGATCGTAATGAAATATCGTCTTTACCGGAACAGGCTCAGTTCACGTAAAAAAACAAATAGCTCAGTTAGTTAAAGCAACGAATCTGTATGCTGAAGGTAGCGAGTTCGATCCCGTGGAAGTGCCGTTATCATTTTTATCGCTACACTACGGTTATTTTTTTATTTTTTTATTTGGGAAAGAATCAAATTGTAACGTATGTGTAAAACTCATGACGATACCAAAAAAAGAAAAAATGCTGTTGTCGCACTTGCATTAGCGTCCCTAATTTTGTTTGCAAACAGTTTCGTAATTATTTCCCCTGTGCTCGCTGCTCACCATATGCTCGCTGGCGCATAACGAATGTTTCCCAGTAAATGTTAATTCTAATTTGGAGAATTTTATAAAGTTTCACAATATTTCTCACTAGATAGTCTTCTATCTACGTGTTTGGATATTTTGATAACAGATTTCCCTATTAAATGTTTAATTTTCCCTAGATGTTTAATTACGGAAAAGTTTTACAATGTATTTGTATTGAATTGAAATTGTTTTGAATTTACTACATAAGGTAAGTAGACCGAAGGAGGAGAACTCAAGTAATTGATATTCTACGTAAAAGCAACCTATTGTAGAATGATGATGCTTCTTACCTTCAGCACATAATCTTTACGTTAGAGAGTCAGACAGAGAAAAATCCTGGTCTTTCCTCCTCTATGACCACCCATCTTAAACCTCTACATATCATTGTTCGTCTCACAAAATTTCGGTGCTCCAAAAACATTCAAATAATAATAATAATAATAATAACAATAATAATAATAATAATAATAATAATAATAATAATAATAATAATAATAATAATAATAATAATAATAATAATAATAATAATCCTGAATATGCCATCCTTACATAATGTAGGATATCTTAGTTTCCTAGTTTAAATCTTAAATATCTTAGTTTAAAATGCTTTCTTTAGTACTTATTTGAGCAACCATGTAGGAGGGGGTACGACTTTTTATTTTGCCCCTCTCATTTCAGTAGCCTTCCAACAGAAAGTAATTTTTGATAAGCAGGACAGACAAAATGAATAAGAAATATATTTACAGCATCCTCTCCCCTTTCATGATTGGAATATCACGTAATATTTTTTATTCTACGAAAGATGGCCCTGTGCGGTTAGGGGTAGGTAACTAAAAAAATACCTAATATATAGCGCCCCTTGATTGTAATATTACCGCTTCTTTATTTGTACGAGGGAGCCCCTACACAATCAAGGGTGACAAAAAGAATAGGAAGAGTGTCTATTGATTCCAGTGGTGGATCCAGCACGAACTCCTGGGGGAGGGGAGGGGTTGATGATGATTTTGAGTTTAACGTCCCGTTCAGCAGCGAGGCTATATGAGACGTGGACCTACTGATTAACGTGGACTCCGAACCACTTGAGCTCCTGCCGGGAATCGAAGGGGAGGGGAGGGGAAGTGAAACATTCTTTTGATGATGTGAAGCTGTCACAAATTACCACTTAACTAAACTAAACAATAGTGGGGGGAACTGGAACCCAGTCTGTTTAAATTGATATAAAAGTTTAATTTTTGGATTCATATTAAAGTTTTGGTTTCAAATGAGAATTTCAGTCCGTGTGGTCAATGATCAAATCTCGTGGGGCTCTTCAGTGTAGGCTAATACGGCCCCCTTATGAGAAAAGGCAAAATTATTAACATGTTTATAACTTTCGAATTTTTCGTCTATTTTAAAGAAATATTTTGCTTCGTATTAAAGTGTTGGTTCCAAATGACAAACTCAGTCCGAGTGGACAATGATCAAATCTCCGGGGGGGTCTTCAGTATAGGGGGCTACGGGTCCCTTATGGGAAAAGGCAAAAATATGAAAATGCTTATAACTTCCGAATTTTCCGTCTATTTTAAAGAAATTATTGGCTTCATATTAAAGTCTTGGCTTCAAATGACAATTTCAGTCCGTGTGGACAATGATCAAATCTCGGAGGGCTCTTCGGTGTAGGGGTTTCGGCTTCTTTATGGGACAAGATTCACGTAGTTGATATTGCAAAATTGTTTTGTATATATAAGTGGAAACTTGCACCATTTGGTTAATTTTACCTCTTATGTTTTGCAGATTCATATTCCAAGCAATAGTTACTTCGCAGAGCTAAAAGAAGGCACTTACTAGTTTCATTAAAATGAAATGTCTTTTATGAGAGGAGCAGACGAACGAACAGACACCCAAACGTTGGTTGAGTCGTACGGTTGAAACTCGTTAAGCTTGCTTCAATTATTATTATTATTATTATTATTATTATTATTATTATTATTATTATTATTATTATTGTTATTATTATTAAAACTAACTAACTCTATGGCCTATGGAACCCGGAGGTTCAATGCCGCGTTCACAAAAGCTCTCCACTGACTTCTATCCTTAGCTAACTGCATCCAGTTTCTACTTTGTATTCCTGTCTCTGCGAGATCCATCTTAATATTATCCTCCCATCTGCGCCTAGGTCTTCCTAATGGTCGTTTTCCTATGGGTCTTCCAGTCAAGACTTTGAAAGCGTTTCTACTTTCTTCCATTCTAGCTACATGGCCTGCCCACCTAAGCCTCCTAGACTTGACGACCCTAACAATGTTGGGTAAACCGTATAAACTATGTAGTTCCTCGTTATGAAGTTTCCGCCATTCCCCATTCTCGTTCCTCTTGGGTCCGAATATTCTTCTCAGGATCTTGTTCTCAAATACTTTCAGTCTATGTTCTTCCCTCAGAGTAAGTGACCATGTTTCGCAACCATACAGAACAACAGGCATGATTATCGTTTTATATATTTTAAGCTTCAAATTCTTCGACAGAATTCGCGACGACAAGAGATTTTGAATCGAATAGTAACACGAATTCCCTGCTTTTAGTCGGCATTTAATTTCTTCGTGAATATGATTTTCGTCTGTTAATATTGATCCTAAATATTTGAAAGTATCCACTTTATCAAAAGTATTATTTAATATTTTAACGCCTCCACAATTTGCAGTATTACGGTCCCGACGCACTTCCATGTATTTAGTTTTCTCTGCATTTACTTCTAAACCCATGTCCCTGCAAGCATTTAATAAGATCTCTGCATTTATTTCTACTGTTCTCCTATCATCCCCTATTAAATTTACATCATCAGCATATGCCATCACCTGATGAATGCCGTTCAACTCTAGGCCCTGGTTGCTATCTTTGATTTTCCTTATAGCGTATTCCAGCACAAAGTTAAATAATAATGGCGACAACGCATCTCCTTGTTTCAGGCCATTTTCGACGTGAAAGCTCGTGGACAAAAATTTTCCTACCCGGACTTTACTTTGGGATTCACTTAAGCATAACTTAATTAATCCAATTAGCTTTCTCGGTATTCCAAGTTCTGTAAGAACGTTGTACAATGTTTCTCTCCTAACCGAATCGTAAGCCTTTCTAAAATCAATAAATAGTTGATGTACCGGCGTATTGTATTCCCACTTTTTTTCGAGTATTTGGCGAATGGTAAATATTTGGTCAATAGTTGATCGATTTCGTCTAAATCCGCACTGATAATCTCCAATAATTTCATCTGCGTATGGGGTCAGTCTTGCTAATAGAATATTTGAAAGGATTTTATAGGATGTTGACAGAAGAGAAATGCCTCGATAATTATTACAGTCAGTTTTGTCGCCTTTCTTGTGAATTGGAACAATGATTGATTCTTTCCATTCTTGTGGCAATTCTTCCTTGTTCCAGATAAGGAGAATGAGTTTGTGTATCTTGTTCCACAATTTTTCGCCTCCAGCTAAAATTAACTCAGCCGGAATTTCATCCACACCCGGAGATTTGTGTTTCTTTAATTTCTTTATAGCGGCTTCTACTTCTATTCGATTGGGTTCTGGAATATACGGTTCTGCGGTGTGTATCTCCTTTTCACCACGCGCATTAGTTTTTGGCTGCGTGTTCAGCAAATCGTCAAAGAAATCTTTCCATCTATTTAAGAGGCTATCCGTATCGGTGAGAACTGTTCCGTCAGCTTTCTTTAATATATAAGCACGAGGTTGATAGCCTTTCTTAAATTCGTTAATCCCCTTATACATGTCCCGAATATTTTTATTTTTACTATTATCTTCAAGTTCCTTAATTTTAGCTTTCAAAAAATCGCGTTTCTTTGTTCTAAAAGTTTTGGAAGTTTCCCGCCTGATATCTGCGAAATTTTGTGTAGTTATTTCATTCGGATTTTGTAGCCACCGCAATTTTGCCTGTTTTCTCTTCTCTGCTAGTTTAATGCATTCTTGGTCGAACCATGGTTTGTTTCTACGTATTTCCGCGTGTCCCAATTTTTCTACTGCTGAACTTTTAATGCTATCTCTAATTTCAATCCAAGTATCCTCAACACTAGTGCACTCCGAGTCTTCTAAAACCGAGAATCTATTCGAAACTTCAATCTGGTATTCCTTTCTTACATGGCTCGCTTCTAATTTTTTTAAATTAAATCTCTCCGTTTTCGGACATTGAATATTACCTTTATTGAACGATAACCTCTCCCGTATTATCGCTACTACCAGGTAGTGATCAGTGTCACAATCAGCCCCTCTAAACGACCGGACGTCAATTATGCTAGATTGCCTTCTTCTATCTACTAAAACGTGATCAATTTGATTATGTGTTCTTCCGTCTGGTGATGTCCAAGTGTATTTATGAACGTCGCGATGTGGGAATTTTGTACTTTTTACGATTAGGTTTTTGGATGTTGCAAAGTTCACGAGTCTAACACCGTTGTCATTACTTTCCTTATGCAAACTTTCGTTCCCTATGATCGGTTTGAAAATATCCTCTCGTCCTACCTTGGCATTGAAATCCCCTAATAGAATCTTCATATGGTATCGCGGGAGTTGGTCAAATATCCGTTCCACTTCTTCGTAAAAACTATCTTTTATATCGTCACCCTTATCTTCAGTTGGAGCATGTACATTTAAAACAATAATATCACACCACCGTCCCTTGAGAGTAATAAAAGAAAGTCTGTCAGTAACAAATTCAACCCGTTTAATTGCTGGTAATATTCGTTTGTGAACGAAAAACCCTGTTCCTAACTGGTGATTTTTATTTCCTTCCCCGTAAAAGAACGTAAAATTTCCGGAATTCTCAGACCCATTTCCTTCCCATCTAACTTCCTGAACTCCTACTAGGTCCATCCTGTATTTCTCTAACTCACTCGTAACAGATTTTAACGCGCCTGCCCTATAAAGACTTCTAATATTCCATGTTCCAAATCTCAAGTCCATTTTCTTTTGCCGAGGTCGTGCCAAGTTATCAGTCCTTGTCCGAGGCTTTTGTGAATGTTTCTGAACAAGTACCTTTTTTTACAGGATGAGGGTGTTAGCCTTACCCAAACCCCCAAGCTGGAGGACCACTCCTAATCGTCTGTCCGCGACTGCTTATTCAGTATATTCGCAGCTAACCTCTATATCTAGAGGCCTTCTCCTCGATCCGCAACCTGAGGACGCGCCATGCCGTGGTGACAGGAACCCACGTTACATTATTATTATTGTTATTATTATTATTAATAATAATAATAATAATAAAGCATTGCAGGGACCTTTGGTGCAGGGGGTCCGTGGCTCGATTCCACTTCGTGCCAAGTGAAATTTGAGGTGGACAAATACCGTGTGCATGGGTATGTGTTTTCTTGAGATTTTCCATTTTCCTCCCACTTTCTTCATTTCACCATTTCATTCATCATCATTCTCCCTTTGCGTAGGTGCATAATCGTCCAACGTTAAACTAGATATTGCAATTTCAATAATAATAATAATAAAAATTAATTCAACTGAAAGGACTGTAATTTATGTGGACAGCAATTATCATAAATATGCAACCATTATAAAAACAATGCTTTGAGTAGAAAGATAATCCTTCCCAAGTGTTAACGAATGCGCACGAGATAAGACATGTCTCGAGAAAGATACAAGACGCGCTTTGTGACATCCAAGATAATACGAGGCAAATGTTTTGGACACGAGATAGCTTGTAAAATGTCTCGTCTTGTCTGGAATGTCTCGAAAACAAAAGTCTAAGTTTTAAAATTATTTTTCAAGATCTATTCTCTCAGAAGTAGTTCTCTGCCTTAAAATTAATAACGACATTTGTGATTTAAAAAAAGATAAACAATGCCTAAAGTTAATAGTTAACTTTTCGAAAAGAAGCTTTATTAAGGGTGAACCTGAAAGATGTCCACAAACTTCGGGAGGTGATTCGTGACATCAAAAGGAGACAAATGGTCCTCTTGCAGTTTTCGAATTCAGCTTCGTTGTCGAGATACAGGGTTGCCAACTGGTCGTGTTTGAGAAACTCACTGGGAATAAATTCAAGTCCAAGAATAAACTACTACTCATATATTTTTCAGGTCAATTGACTTATAACATGTTGTAAGGTCAAATATTTATTTATGAAGTGTGTACAAAATTCGCCAGGGTCTTTTCTGAGAAAATCGTCGAGAAAAAGTCACCTCCAAGAATAAACTACCCCTCGTAAATTTTTCTAAGAGAAATATCTGATACTGCAATATAGGGTTGTTAATTAAATATTGATTAATGAAAAATAAACAAAATTGTTAAAACCATTTTTGAGAAAATAGCGTTTTTCGATTTTCGGCTGTTTGTAAACCACACTTGTTTTAGGTGGTAGGAAAAAATGGAAAAGCTCCTGTAAGAATACTAAGTAAACCCTACGTTTAAAATTTGGTGTAGATAAGTTGAACGGTATGGCCTCTAGGCGAGTGCATATAAAAGTGTGCCGAACGGACGGACCGGAAGGACGGGTGTCGAAAAGTCACATTTTCGGTATGTAGACGCCATGAAACATGTAAATCCGTTGAAATCTGAATTTGATATTATTTTCACAATCACTATATTTTCTTCTCTCTTTTATCGCTCGAAAAAGAAAAGCCTGAGTTTACCACAAAAAGCTAGGGAGTTTCTCAAAAAATATTCAATTACAGGGCCACCGCACTAAACTTTTTCAATTCAATTTCTTAACTGTGTTAGGCCGCAGTTGTTACTGAAGTGTGTATTTGGATAATACGAATAAAATTATCATATTATTCAAATACATCGAATGTCAGATTATCGAATAAAAAACTTCGATTGAAGAAAATCCATACTACAAAACTAACTCACACTTTGAGCACATTTTCATTAGACATATAATAGACCAATTAATGCAATCATTGTTTATGAAATATGAAAAAATCAAATGAGTCACTTTGGGAAAGTCGTTCAAAAGAACACGTCAGGAGTAACCTACCTCTTGTGAATTGTTTCGAACAATGAGTTAAGATATACTTTTGGTTATTAATGAAATATTTATTTGCGAAATTTGAACAAAATCGCCTGTCGTTCGAGAAAATTGTCGGGGAAAAAACCTTGACCCCAAAAATAAACTATCCGTTGTAATTGTTTTTCATAGAAATGACTTATACTAAAATATAGGGTTATTAATGAAATACTTATTTATGAATTATCAATAAAATTGTCCGAGTAATTTTTGAGAAAATCGTGAGGGAAAAATAACTCCCCGAAGAAACTATCTCTTGAGGATTCTTTCAGGGTAAGCGAGTTATTCCATATTACTAGGTTTTTAATGAAATATTTATTTCTGAGTACGAACAAAATTGCTTGACTCATTTTTGAGAAAACCGTGGAGGAAAAACACCCCCAAGAGTAAACTACCCCTCGCATATTTTTTCAGGACAAACGAGTTTTGCCATATTGTTCGGTTATTAACGAAATATTTATTTTTGAAATATGAATAAACTCTTTTGAGTCGTTTTTGAGAAAATCGCCCAGACAACACTCCACCAAGAATAAACTACCCCTCCCATTTTTTAGGACAAACGAGTTATGCCATATTGATAAGTTATTAATGAAATCTTTATTTATGAAATATGAACGAAAACATTTGAGTCCATTTTGAGAAAATCACAGAAAAAACTCACCCCCTTAGTATAAACTACCCCTTGTAGATTTTTCTCAGATAAATGCCTTATACCACAAAATAGGGTTGCTAATTAAATATTGATTTATAAAAAAAGAAAGAAAACAAGATCGTTAGAGCCAGTTATGAGAAAATATCTTTTTTCTATTTTCATCGTACAGGAAACTACCCTTGTTTTAGGAGTAGGAGGGAAATAAAAAAACTATAAGAAATACTATGAAAATCTTAAACTAAAATTTGGTGCAGATAAGTTGAACATACCGTAAATTTTTCAACTAATTTACGGTATGTTCAAGTATGGCTTCTAGGCGAGGTATGGCTTCAGGTATGGCTTTTAGGCGAGTGCACAGAAAAGTGTAGCGAACGGACGGACGAACTAATGGACATGTATCGAAAAATAACTTTTTCGGTGTTAGGGGCTATAATACGTGTAAATTCGTTGAAATCTCAAATTTGATTTTTTTTTTCGAACACCATACTTTCTTCTCTCATTTGTCACTTCAAAGTAAAAGGATCTCAGAACTACAGATAAAAGACACCTACTTTTACACATAGACATTTATTGATTTAAAACTGTTTTAGTTTGTGTCATTTCACTTCCAATTGAAAGGTTTTACAATGATTAACGGCATACCAATGACGAGACGGAAGTTTTCAGGAAGTAAATGCATTCAGAAGTCTAGACTGCATTACAGCCTGTTTTTATTTCTGCAATTGTTAACAGCTGTAATTTCGTCCAAACGCTACATGAAATAATTTTTGGTTGACGTCATTGTATTACTATTTTAGTATTGTTCTCTTCAGACTTGGTTGAAGTTTTGTCTTAACGGTTATAATTTTTTTCTTTCTTATTTCATCGTTACACATAAGAACAAAATGTTATGGTGAGTGGATAGATTCGAACCTACGAACATTGAGTTTATATTCTTCCAACACTTTACCAATGGACCAAGCTTTGTCTTCACGTTAACGCCCGGTTACAGGGTTTACTACGATTTAAATAAAATGGCTGGCTGTTAGAATTCCCTGCTCACATATTTCGATAAATAATTTTCATTGCTTCGTAGATACGTAGAGCAATGTTTAGATACACATTTTAGGAGAGTGAATTTTGGTGTATATAATAATTTCATGCCAGGTAAAAGCTAGATAAGTTTTGATAAAATGTTTCATATGTAGTTCTCAATAATAAGCTTGCTGTTCGGAGTGAAGTTCCAAGGTTCAGCATTGCCTAGCAGGTTTTGCTATTAATATCCCTTCTAACAATATTGGCAGTGGACAAAAGTTAGCCCGTGTTGAAGCTTTTTGCTCCTAATTTAATTATTTTACTTATTTAAGGAATATATTGAAAATTGTCAGCAGGCACGTATGCAGTAATTTATTTCGGGAGAAGTCCGACTTCAATATTAGGATAAATTATAATAAAATTTAAAAGATAATCCTTAAATTTAGGCTAAATTTACAGAGAAGTTGGGATTTCAGAGGGGAGTCCGGACCACCTGGACCCACCCCTAAATGCGTCCTTGTTTGTCAGTAACGTTTCCTCATTTTGAAACCCTCAAAAACTTCGGATATATAAAGGAAAACGAGTTATTTTCGATAAAATATCACTTCAGAAGACGCGACAGTTTTATTGCACATGGTGGTATCCTAAGTTCACAAGGGCAAGAATTCATTAATTTTGATTCTCTGTCATTGTGCTCTATCGAATGGTTAGGTTTGTAACATATTACTCCTACGAACAAGCATGACTGGCAGATAGGAATACTGAACACAACTCCAGAGAAATGCATGCTGAACTTACGTTTATAGCTACGCTTTGGTGATTTGCCCTCAAGGTCAATCGAGTGGTAATTCAGTTCCGTCTCTGTTCTTAAGCCATGTTCGTATTACTTCGAACACTTTTGATAATGAAAAGCATGCCTCTTAATATAACAGACTTCTTTCGCGTAAGAAATCGAAACTCAGTTGGTCAGAGCAACTAGTCTGTAAGAATTAGGTTGTTAGTTAGTTAGGAGCCCAGTACGAGTAAGGGTTTTTATTACTATTGTTTTTATCTTTTTTATGTGAGGAAAAATCAAATTGTGACATCGCGATATCAAATGTATTTGATTAGGTAGCTTTGTCTTAGCTAAACTTTAAACATCAGTAACCGTCGAAATTATTTCACCAACTGATCACTTACTGAACATTTCAAACACGTCAAACCAGTGGCATAACATGAAGGTTAACCTCTCCTCCGCAGTCCTTAGTTATGCGTCCGTACTTTCAAGGGCGGACTAAGGGCCGGGCGACTGCCCGTGGCGCCAGAGAAAGAGGGGCACCAAAACGAGCCTCAAAAAGTAAATTTTATAATGTGCTTTCTACTGACGTTTTTGGTTTATATTCTTGTAAAGTAGTGGCAATTATATGATCTTTTTCCATTTCACTATGGAAGAAGAGAGTTTCATAGTACTAAGGGGGCTGTATCGAAAAATTGAGAGATGGCATGTAGAATAAAGAGTGCCGGGAATTAAGTATTGTTTGTTTGTTTGCTTGAGTTTAGCGTTCCACGGTTATGCCTTAATGGGCAAGGGAGATGTGGATACTAATTATAGTGGAATCCGAACCACTTTTCTCGTTCAACAGTAATCCACCGGGAATTGGACCCGGTACCACAGAAGGCAGGCGTGCTAGCCACTAGACCAGGGGGGTGGAGTTGGTATTGTTTATAGCGGGCCATATTCTTTGTGAAGTTTTCCTAGGTAATGGATTTCTTTTTGAAAATGGGTTTAAAACAGGGGCGTCATTTAGGGGGGCAGGGAGGGGCATTTGCCACCCGTGAGTTTGAGATGTATATAGATTTTATCATTAGAATAGTAGTAAACCAGTGAAAAATGCGAAATTTTACTTATATCAAGAGGTCTTGCCCCGCCCTCAAAGCAAAATCTGAAATGACACTCCTGGTTTAAACTATTAAAAACACTATGATAAAATGTAAAATATAGGCTACTACTAGGGGAAGGGCGCCAAAAAGTCACTTTGTCCGTGTGAAAATTTGGCCTCCTCCGCCCCTGCGTACTTTCTGTATATTTTTTGCCTTGCAGCTTGTGCGGTCCCCACGCCACATTGTTGCGGGGGCGCTATTTACGCCTACCCTTCGAACGTAATTCAATAACTGTTTAAGAAATTCTACCATCAGCGTGAAAACGGGAATATATTTTTCTAATAGTCCCATAGAACTTTCACTCAGAATGCCAGATGCAATTTTTCAGAGTGGGCTCTGGCTAAGTAGAAGGAAGATCTGTTTCCTAAGTAAGTTCCTTTCAGAAAGTTTGCTATTTCATTAACAGTGATGTAAATAAATATACTTATCGTTATTAGCTCGACACCAAACCATCCTGGACAAATCCCTCTAGAACAATGATCGGCAAAAGTTGTTCTGCATAATTTTATAAGCGACTCAAGGGTGAAACACTTGTTAACGAAAGCAATGTTGTGTATATACTGCCTTGTTTCTGACAAAATATAAAGTCTTTTGTAATCTTTAGACACTTTTCCTATTCTTTTTGTCACCCTTGGTTGTGTAAGGAAGCCTCGAACAAATAAAGAAGAGGTAATATTACAGATAAGGGGCGCTATAAATATATTAGGTATTTCTTTTGTTACCTAACCATAACGGCCTAGGGTCGTCTTCAGTAGAATAAAAAATGCTACGTGATATTACATTCACGAAGGAGGAAAGAATGCTCTAAATATATTTCTTATTCATTTTGTCTGCCCTGCTTCTCAGAAATTATATACCTTCTGTTGGAGGGTGCTGAAAAGAGAGGAGGGGAAATAAAACGTCGTGCCCCCTCATACATTTTAAATTTTGTGACGTGGTTGCTCAAATTATTACTAAAGAAAGCACTTTAAACTAAGATGTGTAAAGTTACAACATTATGTAAGGGTGGCATATTCATTAGTAATAATAATAATAATAATAATAATAAATATGAATGTCTTTGGAGAGCCGAAATTATGTGAGACGAGCAATGATATGTAGAGGTTTAAGATGGGTGGTCATAGAGGAGGAAAAACCAGGATTTTTCTCTCTCTGACTCTCTAACGTTAAGATTATGTGCTGAAGGTAAGAAGCATCATCATTCTACAATAGGTTGCTTTTACGTAGAATATCTATTACTTGAGCTCCCCTCCTTCGGGCAACTTTGCTTATGTAGTAAATTCAAAACAATTTCAATTTAAGACAAATATTTATAGAGAAAATTAAACATTTAATAGGGAAATCTGTTATCAAAATATCCAAACACGTAGATAGAAGACTATGTAGTGAGAAACATTGTGAAACTATAAAATTCTCCAAATTAGAATTAACATTTACTGGAAAACATTCGTTATGCATCAGTGAGCACAGGGGAAATAATTACGAATCTGTTTGCAAACAAAAATTAGAGACACTAAAGCAAATGCGACGATATTTTCTCTCTTTTTTTTTTGGTATCGTCATGAGTTTTACACATATGTTACAATTTGATTCTTTCCCAAATAAAAAATAAATAAAATAACCTTAGTGATAAAAATCACAACAGTACTTCCACGGGATTCGAACCGTCTACCTTCGGTATACAAACTCGTTGCTTTACCTAACTGAGCTACTTGCTCTCTTACGTAAGCTGAACCTGTTCTACAGTAAAGACGATTATTCATTACGATTGGGCTAACAATTCGTCTTTTTCCATACGTAATTTCCACTATTTGCACTATCTATACGTTAATACTTAGCATAGATTCATATATTTGGAGTTCGCTGATAATGCATATAATAAGACATACTAGAAATATTTCGTTAAAATTTTCGTTTGTAGATCTAATCCACGCTTCTCTCAATGACATAGATGTCGCTGCTTCGTGTTGAACTGCAGAATTCCCTCGCGTTCTTGAAAATTTCCCACTTTAGCAGAGTTGGTAATTCTCGAGATTTCTGTCGATTTAATGTTTTTTGCTTCTAATTTCTTTATTTTAAGCTAATATCTAACACAAATATTAAAAACGGGTTTGTTATTAACCTTTCCTGCTGGAGAAACGTTCCGAAATTTCGAACATATAAAGAAAACGGAGATATTTTCAAAAAACTTCAAAATAAAGAGACGCGTCATTTATTTTGCTCATGGTAGTACAGATCCATAGCAAAAGCAGTAGTAGTAGTAATAGTAGGCGACGTCATCGGTACGTGGCCAATAAGAATGCTACTTCAGCCATGTTTTGGATGAACCTCTTGGGATCGGCGAAAATGCTCGCGGCTGGTCTGTCTACCTCATTCAGGGCTATATGCATAGTCGACGTAGGGGTCCCCTAGACGAACCGTACCTGTGGGCTTCCTCAACCTTCCCCTTGACTGTGCAATGCATAAAGCTTCCAAAGTGATCCCTCAGGTACGGTTAACACTGAGAGCTGATTGGTCTAGTACACCTCGAGCGAGGCTAAAATTTTGTCAAAAAAAAGTTGAAGGTTGAACTCCGAAACTCAATTCTACTATGATAAAGAATTAACATCGAAGCAGCAACTGCATGGATACGACGTATGCTATATAAAAAAAATGAAATAAATGTTCTGAACTTTGTTCTTGCCAAGGCGGAAAAATAATGGTGTAGATTAGGAATACAGTGCTTTTTTTTTTTAATTTTCAGATAAAGTCTGTTAACTTGAAAATTGTTATAAAGTGATATAGAAAAGCGGAAAAATATCGGTGTAGATTAGCAATACATTTCTTTTTTAATTTTCAGGTAAAGTCTGTTAACTCGCAAAAAGAAATATGGATCTGTAGCTAGAAAACGTGTGAGGCTGTAGCTTTACAATAGAGATCCCACTAGAAATAAATTACATATACACTGTAATTTTTTAGGACAAAATCAACCCATAGTATTTTTGTGAATGTATTTTCTAAACAATTTGCCAGTAAAAGTTAACCTTAGGAGGGCATAAAAGTTATGTCTATAAATACAGTATTTTTGGGGGGATATTCCATGCAAATAGCGTAAAACTTCTTATTTACTTATTCCTAGAGTGTTATCATCTAATTGCGTACAATTGTATGAGACATACAGTGAAAGCCAGACGTCTCAAAACCAAGCACCAAACTTTGCAAGCTGCTTATTACAAGCATTTTTTGCATCTACTACGGTTTAATGCCAAGGTGAAGCTGGAGGGCTACAGTCAAGGTCCGTCTGTAGGGAACGGGCGAGTTTGTGATGGTGTGTACACGAATTAGGTGTTCACTCGAGCAGACACTTTTACGAAATGGAAAATTTATAGGTAAAATACGATGTGAAGCCCTACATTTTTCGTAAAGGAATGAAAGAGTAAATATAAGTAATTACCATCAATGGCAGCATATTGAAATGATTTAAGTGATAATGAAAGTATTGTATGTGTAAGTGTGCTCTTCCACTATCCTTGTATATACTATACCCCCATCGCTGACGCGCCTGCTCCCTATGGATGCACCCGCTCACTATCACTCTGAGCCGCCTGATGCGCTCATACCATAACTCAGTTAGGTAACATTCGTGCTTTTAGCCACATAGCACAAATTGATTCGTATCTTATGTACTGTAGTTTTTATGTTGTACGCCCACACTGTATTTATACTGAGCCCTCCTGAAGTTAATTTGCAAGTAGTAATGGAGCTCTTCATATAGACATAATTTGCTAAAAGAAATACAAAGCTCTAACCTAACCTGAAAATGTAAGAAATGTGTCAAAATTTGATAGAACTGTTTACTCGAATAATGATCAAATTAGTATAAAAAATATGCATCTATCTGTAGTAGGTGGTCACTAGAACCTAGTTTTCCATTATAATTGCATAATTATGAGCCACACTTCTTAACACTGTTTCCATAATCACGTGAACTGATGCATACTTTGAGCAATTACAGCGCGTCGATATACAGGAGTCCGATGATTTCCACTTGTCTTTCCTTATACGCATATCACCAACACTAATGTGCCTGCTTCCGCGGACAAAATCATGCGTGATCCCTCAAATTGTGCCCAGCTTGGAATCGGAATAAATGCAAACTTATCCTGTGTTGGGCATGGTTTTTCGCACTTATTTATTTATAATATATAAGTTTGCAAGCATATTATAAATGTGTACGCAGCTGGTGGTCAGGTAAGAAACCAAGAATGCAGAAGACGTTAGATCATTAGTGAAAAAAAGGGATGTTAGCGCTCCTCAACTTTACCTATGCAGAGAAATGTAGGAAAAGGAAACAGGGAGAAGGATGTAAAACACATTAGAATAACATTTTCACGATGAAATATGTGTAACTATTGAGTCAATTTTTCCCATCAGTGATGATTCCTATTTTTTGCCGATTTCAATATGTTGCGGATGAAATGTATTAGTAACGAAAATACTGAGAATTCACATTGAGCACGATAGGCTATGTGGTCCTGAGGGAATGTCATGGTTCTCGGGGAGAAATTTCTCTCCCCCCCCCCCGGCCGATCCTTGAAATCACCACTGGACCCCTAGAATCAATTCTGAAGCTATTCTACAATCTAATCTAAAATCTACTTCAGTACCAATACTGTAACAAGTATATCTCGCTTATTTTATTTAAGGTAAAAGTTGTTAGGCCATTCTTTGACCTTGTATTCAATATTTGTACGAGCGGAAGCAAAATATCCTGCAATCTTCTTTCAGGAATTGGTATATATTTTTAAATTGGTTGCCATCAATATGTCATTTATTATCGCTTAATCAGCTCAACGAATTCGGTAAACTCATTAACATACTCAAATATTTTGTCAGCACGGAGCATATGCATTTTATACAACAACAGAAACTGCTACGGGCTAGCAAAGGGTGCGTTGAAGCACCCCTAGCCATCCTCTTGACTTACGGGAAGGTTGCGGGCTTGTTTGACCCTGCGGGAGAACTCTGCAACGCAAATTATCACGTGTCCCGTACGTAGCCCCTAAGTAACCCGCAGAATAACTATGCATACGGCACTCATATATACGGGGGTCCCTCGTATACTATCGCGCCAAGCGCTGATTTTCCACGACACGGCACTAATCCTACTTAAGATTTCGTAAACTAAACTATTGCAGTGCAGAAACCAAGGCTAATATGCTTAATTTAGAATCAGAAGTGTGAGAAAGAATGATAACTTTTTATTAAGATTTCCTATGTATGTTTGTTTTAGGACAAAAAATATTTGAGTTAATTTAAATCTTTTTAAAAACTTCTACATTAGTAACAATCAGTAACTACTGAGTATAGGAAATAATAACAAAAGTAGCTACTGTAAATAGCAGTTAAAGGTTAGTCTAAAATATTTTTGCCAGTCTTTATTTAATGTTTTAAATAAAATTAGATTTTTTAAAATTATAATCTCACATTGAATATTTATCAGCAATTAGTCTCAATATTAGGTAAGATGTGCATGTGAATGGAATTGTTAAATATGCTGCTTTCTTGCAAAAGTACAGAAAAACAACCCTCCCCCCCCCGAGGAGTTGACATTCCCCCCCGGGTGAAAATGTCTGAATTCAACACTGTCTGTGAGGGTGTAGATTTACAATAGGGGCAACCAGTGGTGCCCACCCCCCTCAATTGTCTATCCGTAGGTGTTCTTCCATGAACAAAAAATCTTTGCAATTAATTTTTACACCCTCTCAAACATATTTATATAGATTTTTAACCCTCCAAATATTTCAATGACGCAGTTTGCGTCATAGCCCCCCTTTGTGGGTAGTAGAAACAAATATATGCTGTTTTTTTTTCCGAAATCGTCTAATAGTAATTCCGAGAATTGTATTTTATAATTCGAGGGAGTAGACGCGTCAGCGGCGGTGGGTATACATATAAACGAGGATGGTGGAAAAACATTTTATGTCATAAACTGCATTGCTTATGTGTCACATAGCTTTGAGAGAGATACTAAACGCCATCCCCAAAGTACCAAAATGTACTAAATTAGGTTAGATTACATTAGGTTTGCTTAGAGGTTCCTCCTCCTTTCTGCAGTTTCGTTTCCACACTTACGATAAACTGTCCACCTGTTTAATAGACCATGCCTTTCACACAGTTTCAACAACTGACACTCCTTATTTTTGTACAATTCGATAAAACGCAAACACGATGTATGACAATCTTGCTATTTAAGCACCATTTGCACACTGCCTCTCCCGTAAATAATAACAAGTGTACTTCTCCGCCAAATAGTTCCTTCCGCCTCCACATATAGTGCCGTTTACAACATCAAAAACAACTATTATTTTCTTAACTCCAACTATTCCCTTCACCTGAGTTTCAGTTACTTTTCTTCACAAACCAAACTGAATTCTCCAATTCATCTGGTAAATTTTCTAAGATTGGTCCAGCGATACAGCAGTTAACCTATAGCTATAAACACATTTTCTTGGCAAAATTTGATGCAAATATCTTAGAACCGTTACATATATTTTACTAGGGTGCTATCCACCTACTCGTGTGTGTCCATAGTGAAGAGACACGTTAGCGGTGGTGGGTATACGCGTAGAAGATGTGCTCGAGAAATACTAATTTGTTAAAGGTGGCCACTACAAGCTAGTTTTGACTACAATAGGAAGCAGTGAACCGTTTCTATTGTTACAAGTGACCTATATAATTTCTCTTAATATTGCTGTTCCTTTCTAGCTTGACACGTTTCAGGTTGTAAACCTGTAGCAACACCTCCGAAAAGAATAAAGAGCACTTCATCCTTGACAGTCCACAATTGCTCCTTCTGTGAAGATTACTTTGTACATAGTGTTCATATTTGCTGGGTGAATTCTTCACTATTACTTTTCAGCTATGTCGCCTGAGTAAAGTAACTATTCTGCATACTCATTTGTTGTGACGTGACAGATTTCACCTGGAAATTTCCAAATACTGGACCCCTTCTTCATTTTAAGCATGTGTCATCTGATATCGTAAAAACGGCTTTAAGCAGTGCCATCCATTCCTATGCGATTGTGACTCAAAGCTACTCCTTGGGACCATCTAGCACAGGGTATGGGAGTGTTTCTCACAATCTTGTTAGTTTCCACGTAAACCTACCATTATTATCTAGCCTACTCTTAGGATTACACCCGAGCTCAGTTCCTCAAATTCCCTTTGTTCTAAACTGAACTATAGAAAAAAAAATACTTCTGGACATCTTGCAGAGTCTTGTGCGTGATTTTCGTACTTAACGTCTTCACGCTATATAGCTAAGTATGTATGCATGCATATTATAAATTTGTACACAGTAGATGCATAATACTCAAGAAAATAAGACAGCAGAACATATCAGGAGATAATCAGTGAATTTTCTGGTGCCATCATTTAACCTTTCTTATGGGCATGCGCTAACAAAAAAAAAAAAAAAATCATTATGATAATAATTCATGACCAAATAAATTTATTGTTTTTTGGTGATCTCTTACGAATATTATGAGGCTTTCAGAGCACAACGAATCAAGTCTTCAGAAATCTGAGAAAGTAAGACATACTGTTTGTATGTACTTTTATGTACATGGTAAAAAACAAAACTTTTTTTTATTCAAAAGTTATTTACAATATCTGGATATAAATCTATAAACAATGAAAGGAACTTCAGTCAAATATCTCAAACATGAAATGCATCTAAAATGAACAAAAATCAAAGTACTTGATTCTTTTGTACACTGAATGCACCATACGACATACAACCAAAACTCAAAATATTTATATAAAAAAGTCTACATGGATATCTTTCACTCTTCTAAGAGTAGTATGAATAAAATAAAGCCGTCTAACATGTTTAAGCGGGCTGGGGCAACTGGAGGATGGAATATGCATATCATGTAATGCCTCTGACCATTTATTTCATTATTATATTTTATTTCTCATCGTCTTACTTAGCCGACTGGATAGAAGTATAGAGGGAGAATACTAAAAATGCAATACAATCAAATAAAATAATGCCATTTAAAAGGTTAAACTTCGAAGATTAAAAATAACATTTACATACATTTCGATAGACTAATTTATTTGTATTTATTTTACAATCCAAACATATTTCACATAAAACGTTCAATTTCTATGGCCTCATCATTATCATCACCACCACCAAGAAGGAAGCCCGTCAATTAATTTACAATAATATATTTTGCTATGAAGCCAAACTGGATAGAGTGCGAAACTGTTACACGTTAATATTTTTTCAATAAACTTATTGTTTTACTCTGCGACTTGTTTAAATCAATTTCAGTCTATGAAGTGCAAAGTTTGTACAATGTAAAACTTTACAATTGCTGTTTCTACTTATTCAGACAATTGCTTCTTCAAACAAGAAAATTTATTTTTCACATTCCAAATTATCACTCAGCTACATTTGTTGTCCTCTTATGATTAAATTATTTATATCTCCACTAAGCCTCTCTCTCTCGGAGTTAACAATGGGAGTGAGTGTTCTACACGGATACCCATAGTCACAGAGTAGAGGACACCGCATCCAATCTTCTTCCAACTTTCTTTTAAAGTACTCTTTTGGAAAACTGCTGTCATGCATTTTAGTGAGATACATGCAATACTGTCCATGATATCCATTCCGAAATTCCCCACTGCCTGAAAGGAATGAAAAAGATATAATTCACACTTTGGGTACAAAAGTAATATGATACATAAAATTTCATATTTTCAAAAAATTAAGTATTAGAAAATTGATTCTACTTTGCATTACATCACTTGAGATGTATTTCAGGCATTCCCGGAGCTATTTATCAATGTTTATTCTACTACTACACTGCTCACTAGAACATGGCTATAGGGGGCACGAACATAGCGGTAGAGCACTTACCTCTGGTGCGTAGGGTCCTTGGTTCCATCCCCAACCAAGTAACTTTGTCATGGAGAACATTGTGTCCGTGGGTTTTCTCGGGGCACTCCCATTTCCTCCCAAGAAACGTTTTAGTGAGCGGTATAGTAGTAGAAAATGCATTGATAAAGGGCCAAGAGAAGACCTAAAACAGTTTGCTGTTATGAATCTCAAGTCCTAAGATGCAATAGGAGCATTTTTTCACTATCAGCTAGTTCAAAAGTAGTGAGCCTTTTGCATAAAAGATGGCGTGAGTATCCCAAATCTAAGATTATATGAGTCTCAGCGAGTAAGACTTAACATCATTCGTTAGTCGGCGGTTGAGGCAAGTAGATGCAAAATGTATCGAAATTCTCGCATTCAGATGTAAGATATTATGTCGTGAAAATGAGTGTGCTTTCGGCAAAGCTGCATTACGACTTTATTGCGATAAAGATGTAAATGCTTCGCAGGCCTGCGAAGAAATTAATGTTGTTTTTTGAACAAGATACGTTAAAAAAACAGCAAAAACACAATTCAGTCGCTTTAGGTTCCAGAAATTTTGATGTCCAGAATGCCACTCGCTGTGAGCGACCAATCACGGAAAAAATGGATGATATTCTGGGAAAAGTCCAGGAATATGATCGGCATGTAAGCAGTAATGACATCACCAATGACCTAATATCCATCATCAAATAGTATTAAATCATTTGGAAAAAGGTAGGTAGAAAGAGAGCTTCACACTTGGGTGGCATATGATCTGATTCAAAGAGATATACACGATTAAATTTCTATCTGAGAATCTTACTGAAATGTAACGAATTCGAGCCATTTCTGATACAGTTGATCACAAGTGATGAAAAGCAGATAACCTATAACACCAATATAAGAGAAAGATTGAAGTCGAAGAGACCAGAAGTTTTACAATCTGTGGCAAAGCTTACACTTCACCCCGGTAGATTAAGCTGTGCGTTTGATGGAATTGAAAGAGTATCTTGCACCACGAACTGATGGTGTCGGGCAGAACGATACTCGGACCTGAATTGTCGACAATTAGTGCGAGTGTGCCTAGGAATTCAAATTAAACGACCGGAACTTATCAACAGAAAGAGTGTGGTAAACCAGGCTAACATCATTAGAGCGCTTACATACTTGATCTGTCAGAAACTGAGAGAACTCGGTTCAGAATATATGACCATAAGAGCAGAGATAACTTGCAAACTGGTTACTGTAAGCTTACATTGGAAATCGGTAAGCTTGCATCCGGCTTGATTGGAAAGCGTGCAATTTATATGGGTGCAACCTTGGATTCAGTGTTCCATTCAAGGTTGACTCAAGAGTTTTACGCTGGCAGCAAGCCAATAAGACAATGAACGACCAAAGATGATATGACGCTCTGCGAATGATATAAAATATCGCATGCAAACACAACAAAAGTTAGATTGTATGAAAGCACGTGTTAATACAGTAAGCGTAGAAAGCCAAAAGCCAAGCACGCACCAACTGGCCGAAAGCTTTCTTGCTACCGTATAGCATGAATGTATCCACCGTATAGCACGTACATGGCACTATCAGACTATTGTTTTTTCCGCTATGTTTCGGTATCTGGAAAACTTCTTGAGCAGTGTTTTTTAGTTAGATTTAAAAACAAATCTGTTGAAACTATGTGTCACAATTTTTAACCAGAAACTACAGAAGCTCTGTAACAACGGGATTATGGTGTTACCGGAGAAATGACAAAAAGCATTGACTAAACTGGTGTAAATGTGGTTTCGTAATATTTTCTAATCACAACTAACATAATCTCAATTCTACCCTACAAAGGCTCGAAATTTTTAAACAACCTGATACTTGCAAAAAAAAAAAAAAAAAAAAAAACTTCCTTTATGTGTATACTTACTAACATATTTTGAGTTCGGTGTCTACAGCTACTGCGGACACATTTTGCTCAGTAATGCATACCAACTGGATTAGATTAGTTGCCCTTAGGTTTGGACAGTTTTCCTTAGCTTTTAAAACAGCTCCTTACGTGATTACTGATATATGCTTTGATACGTATTAAATTGAATAAAAACCCACAACTTCAAACATCGTTTACACTTTGTTCTACATGCAGTTTTTAAGAAAACACTTCTTTGCCAGCTGCAAAAACGAACAATCAACCAAATGTCAATTGTTTTTTATTACGAAAGTGGAGCGACTAATCTTTAGTATATATTACCTAAAGTTTGTATTCTAATGCCTTATTTTATTGTCTTTTACTTTACTACGTATGCCTGAATGATGGGCTATTAGCTAACCTACTGGGTAGATGATGCTAAAAAAAAAAAGTAGTCAGACATCCTTAGGGGGCGCAGAAGGACAGAGGCGGGCGCTTTTTGCTATCAACACTTTAAGTTACTCATAAACAGGGTGCGAATTACCGGGGGGGATGAGGGGGATTTTCCCCCTCAATCACATTTTGTTCCCCCCCCAAAGAAGTCAGCTGAAGTATCCCCACCGGGGATGCTCGCTTTCCCCCTCAAACTATGCTTAGTATAACTCCAAATTTCACCGATTTTTGTTATTTCTTGTAAATTTAATCTTCTAGCTGTATTTCGAAGTGATCGATGTAAACTGTTCAGTTTTGGTCATTTCTACTTACCACCTAATTACCCACTATTTCCAACGTTGTTTAGTAGAACTATATTATTATGACTACGGTTGTTACTTGCAACTGTACCTTCGTACCCTTTAGTTCGTCATCGTTTGTGAATTTGAATGTACTAATTGCGTATAACAAAGCCACATACCGGTATAGATTTATAAATGTTCTTAGCGGTTGGCCAAGAAGAAGTAAACAAATAGCTTCTTCTACCATACTTGGCGAAGTTCGGATATGTCATATTCATCCTCTATATTTGTATCGATTATCATCTTATTTTAATTTTTGTTATAACATGTTATTTCATTTTCCAGTGTACTCTTTGTTAGCACATGGTCTTCATTCCCTATTGGTTGTGTGTATGCAACTCAAAAGTTGCATTTAATTTGTGATAATTAGCATAGTAATCACTGCTTTTACAGTTTACGGAAATGAACTTTTGAAACTGTACTCAAAATCTGAGATATAGGTATTCTCTCGTAAGTATATGTTAACGTACACGCTGGGTGATACACTCCTAGTGAGCAGATGTTAATGAAGGTGATTTTTAGGTGAATAAGTGAATAATTCAAGATTTGTTTCAGCATTTGTTAATACGACTGGTTCTCCGTGTCTGTATAAGCATTTCAACTGGAGCGTTTTTTTTTTTTTTTAAAGTTAACCCTTCATTTTTCCATCTTTTCGCTGTACAGTTTGCTGTCCACGCAATTAATGTTGTCTGAAAAACTTCAATGTAATGTTTTACTTTATTTGAATAACGTAGCCCATAGTGAATCAACTCATCTTCAACCTAACAGTAAAGTAATTTTTAAGTGCTGACTTTCCGTGCCCATTACGGAATAGATATTTGGAGAAAAAAAGTCGTGATGAGCACAGCTTTAGCGGGAAGTAGAAGCAAAAGCTCGAAATTTGAATTGAGATATTTTAAATATTTGGCCTTCGATTTGACCTTGATGTAAAAAATCGGGACCAGCAACAATCCATTTCTTATTTGATAGGCTAATATCTAGATTTTCTTTAAAAAAAAAAAAAAAGTCCGGTTTAACTGATAATTTTAGTGGTTTTCACAAGACTGAAGTAGGTTTTTTTTTCGCAACCTGTATGTATTAATGCAAAGTGGAAGCTTTCAATATGAGTGGAAAAATTAACATATGCTTGTGATCATGGCTATCGCTCAAGCCAAATTATTAACTAAATAAACCTTAGAGAGCTACGGGGACAAGAGTGAGTACAACATTAAAACACGTTCAGAAAGGTTTAGTGGGGTGTGTGTATGTCAGACAATATATATGTCCATAGTTATTGTCGGTAGATTTATTAAATTAATAAATCTTATTTATTACAGATGTCACACACACACACACACACACACACACACACACACACACATATATATATATATATATATATATATGGGGGTAAGGCATTTATTGTCTCATTTTGAAATTTGAACCTTCAGACTATGTCCTTTGGCCTAATTTTATCCCCCCCCCAATATAGATTATCTAATTCGCACACTGCTCATAAACATATTGGAGTATGTAAAGAGCTTGCAGCACATTGGGAGATTATATGACAGTATCATTTATTTTCGTACAGATTAAAAATATGGGGTTAAATTTATAGGTATAACAGTGACTCATTTCTTCATGAGAATAGTGTCATCATGCGTTCTAAACAACTCTTTTCTTGGCGCACGCCGATACCCTACTAGGAACATGTTGACAGGCGCCAACAAAAGTTATAAACAATGGTGCCTTTAGAAGGAAGTCACATCGGTTAAAATTATAGTTCCATCGTTTCAATTCAACTTAACAAATTTGTCTAATGTTTTGATTACATATACTATACAATGGTTAGTAAATTGGGTAAATTTTTGATCTTAATTTGAAGTGATAAAAATTTAATTTTTACTGTTGTAACTTCCCTCAAGATTCGCCACTGATTACAGGTCTTTCACTATTTTTCTCCTAATACTATCTACTCTTTTATTTTCTTGGCGCCTACCCACTAACTGCACACGGATTTACAGTATACTTGCAAACTTGTTATATATTAAAAAAGACATGTGCAAAAGCACGCACCAGCCTGTGCTACGTGGCCACCACAAGCTAGCATTACATCTACTCCGAATCAGAGCAAGGCGAGCTTGAACGACCTGCTCAGGCGTCCTTATCGAACACGAACGTCAGTGATGATGGATATGCGCATAAAGGAAAACAAATGTGAAATCTAAGGACTAACTTGTGGTACTTGTTCAATATAGGTAGCTTTGTATTATGGCTCCATAGTATTGAACTACATTTTTTACGCTGTTTCTATCTCTACAGACGACTTACATGTTCTCTATTTATACTTAATGTTTCTCTTCCTTTCTGAATTATCACATTTTACTTTTCATTTTCAAAATTGGCCCCGTATTCTTAATCTGCACTCCCATTTCTACCTAAATTTATTTATCTCGGTTACAGATTTTAAAGTGATATTTCTGTTTTTACCTTTGATATTTTCTATTGGCATAGATGTACCTCTTAATTGATATATTTTATGTTCGACATGTTACTGTAGTCATTTTCACAAACATATCTTTTCTTTAAAGTTTACACATACTTAGCTGCCTAATCCAGGGAAAAATCAGAAATAATATGATTCCAAACTTATTTTCATTGATAAACAGTAATACTGGTTTAACATTGAACGTAAGTTTCTGCCTAAACAATATTGTAAATATTAATACATTAAGGCGGCAGACTACTAAATATTTTTGAAAAACTAATAATTTTTCTTTTGCCCATTTTTCGTAAGTGGAAAGAGGTAATAAAATGTAACTTACATAAATTATTACAAAATAAATAAGTTATTACAAAATAAGTAGAAACAGTTTTTAAAAAGTAGTAAACAAGAAAGGTAGACAGCATGATAAGTCATCAATTACCGTTGAGTTCATTTTTCTAGTCGCTGCCTTTATCTAGATTTTTGAGTAATTCAAATTCTGGTCACACTGTAATTTCTATGGATGGCAACACTGAAAATTCTTCCGATTTCTATTTTCGGGTGTAGAATAACATTATCTATTATTGTAGTAAGTTACATTTTATTACCTCTTTCCACTTACGAAAAACGGGCAAAAGAAAAATTATTAGTTTTTCAAAAATATTTAGTAGTCTACCCCCTTAAGAAAATAACCATAACACTCACCTGATATTTATCAGAACTCTAGAATGACAGTCAGCTGCATTTCAGATCTTGTACTCAATCGATGTACTAAAAAATGAACATTCTCGATGTTACATGTCTTCTAGATATTTCATCCACTAATCTTCAAAATTATTTAAAATAGATGTTTTGCACCAAGCATATCCATATTCTATATATATATATAAAACAGACTGCTACGGGCTACCAAAGGGTGCTTTGAAGCTCCCGTAGCCTTTCCCTTGACTTACGGGGAGGTTGCGGGCTAGTTTGACCCTGTGGGAGAACTCTGCAACGCAAATTATGAAGTGTCGCGTACGTGGCCCTTAAGTAGCCCGCAGAATAACTATGCATATGGCCCAGGCCACAAACGTTCTCCATATCTCGCATCTCTCCCTTTCATATACTCCAGTTACCTAGATCTTCCACCACATCTATTACACATCCAGCGCACGTATACTCTCCCTTGCTACTTGCATGACTATCCAGTTTTTTCTCAATACCCTTCCACCCACCTTTTCCCTCCCGCATTTTATCAACATTGCTTTTCCTCATCCATTCCTCCTCTCCCTCAGGACACTGTTCATTTGTACTGCGATGGTTCTGGCCAGGGCGTGCATTTGGGATCAGCCTTCTACGATTCCTCTCTTCAACAATGTTTCAGCTTTCAGCTGCCCCATTATGTCTCTACCTTTCTCACTGAAGCTTATGCCTTGTTTGCGACTCTTCTTCATTCTCCTCAGCATCAGTATACATCTATCTGTATCGCCACTGATTCTAAATCTCTCCTCCAATCCTTACAATCTTCCCCCTGGACTTCAAAATTCTCCTGGATTCTTTATGAAATCCGTTTTCTTTTATACCGTCGGGTTTCCCTCAACTATACTACTTGCTTAATTTGGTCCAAAGGTCATGCAAACATCCTCGGGAATTCTCTTGCCGATGCCGCAGCCCGTTTCGGAGCCTTGCACGGCACTCCAATAGATCTTTCAGTCTCGCCTATTGACCTTTTTCCACGACTTATTACACTTCATTATCAACGCTGGACTGCTTACAATGCCTCCTGTACAAAGGCACGTTTGTACTGGTACCATCCTTGCTCTCTCCGCTCTCCATCTTGGTTCATACAACATCCTTTCTCTCCTTCCTACCTCCATTTTCTGCTCCGTAACAGACTTCATATTCTGTATACTCCCAAACGCTTATATCTTCTCCGAAAACGTACTACTTCACTTTGTAACTGTGGTCTCGATACTGGCTCTATCGATCATCTCATTTTCTCTTGCCCTCTCTATCAACAATATCGCCCGCCATTTCTCTCTATTCTTCATAAATTTCACGGTTCTGGCCCTTTTAATGTAGATTCGTTCATTTTCACATTATCCCCACCTATTCTTACTGCCTATTATCTTTATTTACAAAGATCTAAGTTATTTAGCATCTTATAAGCATCTCTAAAGATTCATCTCAATTCCTCATCTTTTTCTTTTAATCATACCTTCTATAATTGCCGGGAGAGCGATCTTCGCTAAGGCAAGTTGCAACCGCAGAAGAAGAAGAAGAACATGTGTTACTTTGGTGAAGGAAAGAGAAGGTAGTGAAGTGTGCCAGCCAACTGAAGTTAATTTCGATGTCGGTTCGTTCTTGTAATATTGTCCAGGATTTGAACAGACCGTTTTGCGAGTTTGGTTGTTCTGATATTTTTTTTTTTGCTTAAACATGTTTGTCATACTGAAGTGAATTCGTATCGTTTCGGAATATTGTGTGGATTGATTTAACATTGGAAAGAGTTTGTTCGGTAGACGCAAATTTACTGTCGGTCGAATGCGCCGTAGTCAAAGGTGGATAGTCGGTGATATTTGCCGTGAAACTAATGGGATATTTTTGAGAGAGTGTAGTGAGAACTCTCGCAGTGCTGATTCTCTTTTAAAAATTATTTCTAAGCATGTACATCCTGATTATTACTGATTGTTGGAAGGGGTACGTGGGTTTGGCATTTTTCTTCGTCATGCTGGATTGATTTGGTGAGTGTTACTTTATTTTTTTGCTGTTAATTTTTCTGTATTACGTTAGATTTATAGTAGTGGTTTTATTATGTATTGTGGTTTTCGATGTTTTCTTGGATTGAGTATAGCCCGCTCCCCCCAGTGATTTTTAACGAATCATAGTGATTCTAACGGTTCATATTAGTTCATAATGAATCGGAATCACATGTTATAAAGATTTAAGATGTAAATCTTGTGGTAAGGAGGTTTTAGTATAAGTAGTAGTAGCGGTAGTAGTAATAGTAGTAGTAGCAGCAGTAGTGGTAGTAGTAGTAGTGGTGGTGGTAGTTAGTAGCAATACTAGTAGTAGTAGTAGTAGGAACGGGTTAGAAGCCCCGCAGGGGTTGGTTGGGTTCTGTTCTCGACATAAGTAGTAGTAATAGTCGGAGTAGTAGTAATAGTAGTAGTAGTGGATATAGTAGTAGTAGTAGTAGTGGATATAGTAGTAGTAGTAGTAGTAGTAGTAGTAGTGGATATAGTAGTAGTAGTAGTAGTAGTAGTAGTGACTCTTCCAGTTCCGGTGACAAAGAACTGGGGGGAGCGGGCTATACACAAGCCGTTTTCTTTAGCAGTTCTTGAGCGGTAGCCATTTAGATCTCAAAATTGATATCGTTTCACCTGAATTGATTTCTCGGAAGACTTTAGCGTCAGTTCTCAAAGATATTGCCCTTGTACGTAGGAATTGAACAGTAAATTCTTGGTGAGTGTGGTAGATCATTTGGTTAGCAATCGTAATCTATTATCATTGTTATGATATATCTTAGTTTGCTGGTAAAGTTAGATTACGATTGCTTATTAGGTGGTCTGCAAAACTTCTGCAGAATTTACTTTTCGATTGCTTCGATTCATGGAATTATTTTTGGGAACTGATCTCTGAAGTGTTCCGAGGAATCGGTTCAGGTGAATCGGTTCCAATGAATGTTCGGCATAAAGTGCACTCTTACTCTTGTCCGTATGAGAGTGACTTCTCAATTCGGTACAAATGCCTGTGTTTTTTTAATTTATATTTTTTTCTTTATACATAAAATTCCATGCAGGTTTTCTTTTGGCTAAGCACTCAAAATAGTTGAAAAATTGATTCTTTCGTGCAGTTTTGCTTTGTAACGAACCCGTAACTATGTTTGGGAAAAGAAGAAAAAAATGTTAATTCCATTCATACTTGATAAGAGTATAATCTTGTGTAACTTTCTGAGATAGTGATGTCTTCTTAAAAAAAAAAAAAACACTAATTTCCTCTGTTAAAAAAAAAGAAAAAAAAAACGAGAGAGAGAGAAAGAAAAATGAATTCTATTGGACGTAGGCTACTCAAGGTCGCTTGAACAGCTGGAGGTGTGCTTTATCGCGACTGTAGCGCCGTTTGTCTTTCGAGGAAACTCACGTCCTTCTGAGACGTGAACTTTCCTTGAATTCTCATCGAAGGTGGATGTGCGTCGTCGATTGTCGCATTGCCGTTGATTCTACATCGAAGACGGGGCCGCGGTGGCTCAGTGGTAGAGCGTTCACCTCTGGTGCTAGGGGTCCCGGGTTCGATTCCAGCCCCCGCCAAGTGAACTTTGTGGTGGACAAACACCGTGTGCGTGAGTTTTCTCGGGGTTATCCCGTTCCCCCCCACTTTCTTTATTCCACCATTTCATTCATTACTCATCATCACCGTTTCCTTTCGCCTTACCGGCATAACCGTGGGGCGTAAAACTCAAAGATTTCATTTCATTTTTTACATCGAAGACGGAGAATGGGTCTTGGCTTTGATTCTATTTGGCTTGGTTTTGCTGTTCTAACAATCTTCAGTGGTGTAATATAGTACTATGTGTGTCTTAAAACAAGAATAAAAGTGCGAGTTGTGCAGTGTTATTGCGATGGAATTTTAAAGTTAAGAAAATGAAGGAATTGAGTGAAGCTATGTTGGAATTTTGGTTTTTGACCGTATGTGTGAGTGTGAATGGAAATGGTAGAAACTAGGAAGTTAAAACGAGGAGTATTTCTGAGTATTTCTAAATTGAAAATCGAAATATTGAATCCGTGCACAGTAACAAATTTTTTTGCCTTCTAGCCGAGCTTAATGAATTAATAATTAATTTCCGTTGTTTAGAGTCATATGATAGTGATGTTCAGTGTTCCATGAATACGTCCAGTTGACCTAAGTATTGGTCTAATAAGTGCCTTTCTCATTTTGAGAAAATGCAATTGTATATTTTGGGTGAGTTGTTGAATGGTGGAATGTCAATGTGGGGCAGTAGCGTAGCCAGGATGTGTGTTTGGGGGGGGCCCAAGTGCTGTTATAGGTACATATAGAAAAATTACAAACAAAAAAATATATACACATAAAAATATATAAAAAATTACAAACATCGAAGTACCAAAGTACATTGTCGGACCTCTCTGGGCCCCCCCCTTCCCTACGCCACTGATGTGGGGTATTTGTGTGATAGTCGTGGCAGATATCCCATTGAATGAAATTAGACCTAAGTTTGGTCGATGCATTTCAGTTTGAGTGCGAAATTTGTATCGAGATACTCATCATTTTTGAACAAAGAGAGTTAACTGGTGCAGTGGGTGAGTTACATTGTGTCTGTGTTACATTATTGTCATATTTCCGACCTAAGTAATGGTCACTTTGATTCATTCTATTAATATTGCACAAAGCGATTATCCTTGTTACGGACACATTAGATTCGACATGCTGACCAACGCTGGGGCAAACAAAGGTAAATTGAGAGAAGGAAGATTTACAAAAGGGTAAACATAATTAATTTGGTTGTACCTTGTCTGTGTTTTTCTGTTTGTGGGTCGTGTTTTGTCTTCAATTCTGATTAGGGCCATTTAGACGAACCGTGATACTAACGATTTGAGAGAGATCGATAATTCAGCAACAAAATTTTGGTGAATGGGTTGAAACCCGATGTATATACTGGTTAATGATTAGTACTTTATTTTCAGTTATTGGTTGTCTTAAGACAGACTGATCTTGATCCGGACCAGAATTTGATATTTTTGAAATTAAGGAAAATAATTAATTATTGTAGGCGGGCGATGTGGTTGGGGCACGGCCACCGAACTTTGCCTGATGAATTAGAATACCATGCTTGTTAATTAATTTTTGTTATTAATTGCCCTCGATATTAGGAATTCCCCCCCCCCCCATAAATTTTTGTCGTTGTCAAATTGTCGACTGCGAGAGGCTTTTGATTGCTTTGACCGGAAGATTTGAGATTCATTTAAAGGAATATTTATCTCCTCTCTTACTTTGAGCTAGTTTAGATTGATAGATTCTCTATTAATTAAATTAATGAAATTATTGTGGTTTTGCATTATAGCATTAAATATTACTGAATAGGACAAAAATATTGGCTATTTTTCGACCCCTGATTATTTTGCTCACGTCGTTGATTGAATGTTACTTTACCAGGCAACGAAGGAAAGAGAGAATTATGTTATTGTTACATATTTGGTTTTCCTCAATCAAGTTGTATTTTATTGTAATAAGAATTATTTGAAATCGTTGTTGTTGTTATTCATTGAATTATTGTGTTGTTATCCTATGATTGGTATAATTTTTGGTGTTCTTCTTTATGCTGAATTATCTATCTGCGACGTGATTGATCCGAGGCCGCATCTCTACTTGTAGATCCCTCTGTAGTTGGACTTACAGCCGTGTGCACCAACGAAGTTTAAACGAGCGTTCACTTAAACTTTCAAGTATAAGGTTAGTGTAAAGGGAAAAGTTTTGCCGATAGATGTCACTACAGTCTTTGTATCTCTCCCATGTATTTTTTACCTTTCACGAAAATTTACAATTTCTTTTATAAATTTCAACCTAGGGACTTCAAATTTTTAGAGAAGGAACTTCATAACCTATTAAAGGGAACAATCCGTACCGATTTTTTATTTAGAATTTTCTGCATTGTTGAAACAGTTCCATTGTTAAAGGTTTGGATATCCATTTCAACAATCAAGGCATTTCAACAATGAAGAAAATTCTAAATAAAGAATGGGCACAGATAATTGTCTTCGATACATTATGAAGTTCCTTTTCTAAAAATTTGAAGTCTGTAGGTTGAAATTCATAAGATATATGGGAGAGATACAAAGATTACAGTGCCATCTATCGACAAAACTTGTCCCTTTAAACCAACCTTAAACGTGGTTCCCGGACTTTCGTTGCACCATTGAAAATCGAAGTTCAGTAAACCTCGTTTAAGTAAACTTCGGCCAATTTGTAAAATCGACTCTGATTGGTTGTCATCTTTTGTCTCTAACCTTCGTTTAACAAATTAACAAATCAAGAAAGTATACCGCGTGCCGGGGTTCTCGACTCTCGAGATTGTGTGCCTCTCGACTGAATGCATCATCTAAGAATGGACTAATAAATTATGCCTGTAATAAAATAAGCGAGTAATACTTGGTGTTTAATATTGGTAGTAGATTTTAGATTAAATTGTAGCGTGTAGTTTTACTATACGAATCCATAGTATAAGTAGTAGCACTAGTAGTAATAGGAAATGGTTAGAGGTCCCGCAGGGGTTTGTTGGGTTCTGTTCTCGGTGCAGTTTTACTATACGGATACACAGATTGCAAAATGTATAGAGAAATATGGACAAGTCTTTAATTTTCCCTTTTTGTGTCGAGAACAGAATCCAACTAACCCCTGCGGGGCTTCTGACTCGTTCATACTACTTCTTATACTATGAATACGTATAGTAAAACTGCACGTTGTTCCCGACATAAAAGGACAGATTAAAGACGTCTGCAATTTTTTCCATATATTTACAATCTGTGGATACGTAGCCCCTATAGGAAAACTGCACCATGAAGATCACTAAACTTATAACAGACAACAAATATAACATGGATCTATATGGACCAGTGGTGATTTCATGAATTGACCGAAGGGAACTTCTCCCCGAGAACCATGAAATTCTCTCGTGACCATATATCCTATCATCCTCAATGTGGATTCCTAAGTACATTTCATCCCCAGTATATTAAAATTAGCCACCACTAGAAAATAAAAAAATGAAAAAAAAAAAACTCCTGGAATCCACTGATGGGGAAAATTGATTAAACAGTTATTCATATTTCATCGTGAAAACGTTATTCTAATGCCTTTTACATCCTTTTCCCTGTTGGCGTTTGCCTACAATTCCTAGTTAGCGTAGGTAAAGTTGAGGAGCGTTACCATTTATTTTTTCCATTTATGATTTAACGACTTCTGCATTTTTAGTTTCTCACCTGTCCACCAGCTACGCACACATTTATAATATGCTTGCAAAGTTATATGTTATAAATACAATACGTGCAAAAACCACGCACGAATCTGTGCTAAATGGCCAAAACAACCTAAGTTTGTATCTATTCCGATTCGAAGCAGGGCACAATTTGAGGGGTCGCTCGTGATTTTGTCCGCGAAAGCAAGCACATTAGCGATGGGGGTGTATGCGTAAGGAAAGACAAGTGTGGAAAATATCAACCTCCTGTTTTGCGGTGCAATTTCTAAAAAAAAACTCGCTACACATGTTAGTAATCTGTGATTATAGAAACAGCGTAAAAATGTATGGTTCATAATTATGCAACTATAATGCAAAACTTGCTTGTAGTGATCACGTACTACAGATTGGTACGTATTTTTTGTACTAATTTGTTGATTACTCGAGCAGACGGCCCTACCAAATTTTGACACCTTTGACATTTTAAGGTTAGATTAGAGCTTTCTTTTAGCAGAGCATGCACTAAATGAAGAGCTCCATTACTACTTGGGACACGGGCAGATCCAGGACAGAATTCTGGGGGGGGGGCGGTGGGTTGTCATACTGCTACTTTTAAGGGCTCCAAACTTTGTAATGGGTTTATTTATATATATAAAATAAGAAATTTTCCTCTTCTGGGGGGCAATTGCCCCCCCCCTGACTTGGGAATTGACTAGGATGACTCAGTAACGTATAAATAAAGTGTGGGCGTATAGCATAAAACAACTGTGTATAAAACACAAACCAAGTTATGCTAGGTGGCCACTAAAAGGCACGAATGCTATCTAACCGAGTTGGAGTAGGAGCGCAGTGGGAGGCCCGAGTGGTTGCGTCCATAGGGAGCAGGCGCATCAGCGATGGGGTATACACATAAACGAGGACAGTGGAAGAGCACACTTACACATACAATAATTTCTTTGTTACTAATACTTAACATCAATATGCTGTGATAGATGGTAGTTACTTATATTCACACTTTCATTCCTGCATGAAAAATATTTCACGTCGTTTTTTACCTACAAATTTTCTATTTGGTAGAACTGTCTGCTGAAGTGAACCCTTAATTTGCTGGAGTGAACCCGTAAGAGGTTCAAAAATAGCTTGTAATTAGTAGCTTATGAAGTTTGGTGAGTGGTTTTGAGACGTGTGGCTTTCACTATAGTAGCTAAGTTTCTTTGTGTCTTATACAATTGTACGCAATTGTTTGATAACACTAGGAATAACTGGATAATGAGTTTTACGAGGAATAACTGGATAAGTTTTACGCTGTTTGCATGGAATCTTGACAGAAAATACTGTATTTATTGACATAACTTGTATACCCTCCTAACGTTAACCTTTACTGGAAAATTTTTTAGAAAATTCATTGTCGAAAATGCTGAGCTGATTTTGTCACAAAAAAAAAAAAAAAAAAAAAGAAACCGCACCGTAGTTTATTTCTAGTGGGTTCTCTATTGTAAAGCTACAGCATCGCAGGTTTTCTAGCTACATATCCTCCTTATTTCTTTTTCCTAGTTAACACACTTTACCTGAAAATTAAAAAAGAACTATATTCTTAAAACTTCAGAACATTGATTTCATTTTATTGATATACATTGTATCTAGCAAAAAATAATGAAACCACGAGGAGAAAATTTCTCCGATCACGAGAATTGTAATTTCATTAGTGGAAAAATACAAAGACATAATTGAATGTAAACAGACTGACTTAAATCAACGAAGTTTAAACCCCCAAATTCGGCCGTTCAAGCTAAAACCAAGTTCATCCACCATTTGACCGAGAGTTATCGTTGAACGTTGTTGGTTCAACAGACATTTTCACTGAACTTGGCTATGATCCTCGTTCAACAGTTAACTTCGTTGGTGTACACGGTCGTTAGTGTGGTATTGACAGGTCAACATTACGCTGGGTGTTTAATATCCATGAAAGGTTGGCCTCTTCACATTAGCTTTTATTCCGACAGCGTATGAGAGCGCTACAGAGCGGGAACGGGAAGCCCCGCAGGTGTTCGTTGGGTTCGGGAAAGATCTAGGACACAGGTCCCCCCATATGGGTTAGTACCAAGGATGGTTCACTTGTGTACCAAAGTTTGAATTTTAATTTATAGAGTATTGCCAAACGAGTGAAGTCGGGTTAGAGCGCCGCAGGGTACGTTGTTTTCTGTCTTTATTAGAGAAAAATGGGAAGAGTGACCTGTGTCATAGCCGTCTTTAGGAAGGCCCCGGCCTTCGGTGTGGCAACGCTGTTCCCCACACCACTCGACGTCCATCGCGAGCAATACGAGGCCAAATCTTTTCCTGCAGGTTGTTTTTCTTTCTTTTTTCACTTCCTTTTGTCAACTTTTTGTGATTGTTTTGTCCAATAAACAAATGGAATATTCTTGTTGAATGTAATAAGCAAGAGAATAATATAGCGAAGGCTACGTAAGTTAGTAATAAGTAATCAAAGAGTGATTGACTAACACAATATAATTAGTAAGATACGTTTACAGTATAAGGGTCATGACAACAAATTGACTAAAATAATATAAAATCCATTCATAAAATAAGATTACAAAATATATTGAAAGATGTAAGTCACAGCAAGAAAGGGTAAACGAACAGTAGGATAGGTTTATATAACTAAATTGACAATTAAATTAAAGTTTAGCGTCCTTTTGAGCACTGAGGCTATCTATATGAGTGACGATGATATATTCATAAATTCCTATTCTTGTTTTATATACGTTTACATAAGTATTCATAAAACATACGAAGGTGGGGGCAGAGAGCCCGGTACCCCCTGGTTCACGAAAATGTCTATTACAACAACAACTTAAATTTCTTAAGGGACCGCGGTGCCTGAGTGGTAGAACGTTCATCTCTGGTATTTGGGGTCCCAGGTTCGATCTCAGCTCGCACCAAGTGAACTTTGTGGTGGACAAACACCGTATGCGTGGGTTTCCTCGGGGTTGTCCCGTTTCTTCCTATTTTCTTCATTCCACCATTTCACTCATTTCTCATCATCGCCGTTTCTACACTGCCATCGCAGCTCTAACCGGCATTACCGTGGGACGTAAAACTTGAAGATTTCATTTTAAATTTCTTAAGGTTTTCTTAATATAAATAAAAGAACATCTCAAACGTAATATAGCAACTAGGGAGATGTCCCCCTAGAAACTTTTCTTCGAGTGCCCATGTTCTTAAGTATTGTAGATAATGCATATACAGTACATTTACAAATTTGGCAGAATTGTCAGAATTTTAGGTCTATTGAAAGCCGTTCTCATGCTGAAAAGATGTCTAACTTCCTTCTATTCCTTTCTTTTACAACAGATTGCTTCATTAATTTTGAATAGTCATTTAAAATAATATTACACAAACAATGTTTGCTACCAATTTTTCACTGTCGTGGTGGCATGGATTTACAATAATGTTATACAATCGAGTATGCTATTGTTTCTGCTTATCGCTAATACACTTAAGCGATGCAAGGCTAATTTCTGATTATTGTTTGAAATTGTTTTTATATTCTTTAGATCAGTGGTTCTCAAACTTTAAGATTACGCGAACTTCCTCTTCGTTCGGAAAGGGATCTGTGGAGCCCCTTGCAATGCTATCTGACATTTCATATGGTATTAAAAAAATATACTAATTATAATTACCACTAACAAGAAAAGGGTCAAGAAAACTAATGCTGTAAGTAATTTATTCTAAAGATACATTATTGTTTACTAGTAAACGAAATTCCAATTGAAAATACAGTAACTTTCAGGGCTGATTTTTTTTTTTTTTTTTTAAAGGCAATCCACTTGATAAACAATGTTCTTAAATGTGGGGTCACTCATGTGAGGAATTAAATTGTGTTTTTCCATAATTGCATAGAAATCTGGAATAAGTTTTGTCACCATCAATCTTACTGGTAGGTCCGATTCCACATTAAGACGATTTCGCTTTAAGGTTTTAATACTGCAAAGAGCAGAAAAGGTCTGCTCACATAAGCAAGTGGTAGAGGAAGGCATCAAATGTTGCAACGCCTTTTTAGAAAACTCTTCATACTCACAGCACACACGCAACCAAAAGCTACAAAGGCCATTAAAAAAGTTTTTGCATTAAGTATCTCAAGTTCTAATAGCTGTTATTATTGTGTTAGAGAGATTCATACTTTGTATGCCACTGATTTCTACATGAGTGAAAGGATTTTCAATTCAACCATTACCAGGTTATGGGACAGGGAAGTATTCTCGAAAACTTGCAGCTAATGCTTTCAAATGTTCGACAAGTGCTTTGTGCATTTCAGCAGAGAATTTTTCACCTGAAGAATCAATGAAATCCTTGAACACTGGAAATGATGAATAGTTATTGTTTTGTACTCGTGCTGCCCACAGCTACAGTTCCTTGATTTTAAAAATACTTCTTGCATGACAGCTGCGAATTCCATTTTATTACAACACATTCAATTTTTAAGCCTCGTGGACCCCCTGGCTAGGTCCAACGGACCCCACTTTGAGAATCACTGCTTTAGATATTAACACCTGCATAATTGCAAATACATGTTTGCATACTCTTACAATAAAATCTGACGGAACCGGCAATTTGCTTCGATTTATGTTAGTGAAATGTTCATCTTTTAATTCCTCTTTATGTATCAAAATATCATTACGCGCATCAGAGTTAAGTCTTGAAACACATGTGTACAGCCACATACGTACAGAGATGCGGAATCATCTAATGTAACACTGCTCAAATAGTCTTTGTTTAGAATCTCAATAAACAAACTATTAATATAATCTTTACTGTTTACAAATTCGTAATGATCATCCAATATTTTGCTTGAGAATGGAACGCTTTGGAAATCGGAAACTCTTTACATATTCTTCCTCTTTAATTGTTTTAGTGTAATTACTTTGATTCCCAGGCATAATACATTTATCTGGCATTCTGTCCTCTAATTCCCATAAATGTGACACTTGACAGCATCTAAATACCAACGCCTTTTACTGACAGCATGCGATTTTCACCATTTACCGAAAGGCAAATGTTCCAGCGGATAGGACGTTCGCGCTGCGTTGCCAAATTTCTATGCTGGGGCCTTCCTAGAGATAGCTATGCCTGTGTTCAAGAACCTTGCCGTTGGGTTCTGTTCTCAACATAAAATGGGCAAATTATAGACTTCCCCAATTTTGTCCATACATTTTACAATCTGTGGATCCGTATAATAAAACTGCACCGATTCTTTTACTGATTTCCTTCTTCTTGTCTCCTAAATGACTTGCGCTAGGCGACTTGAAATATCTCAATGGCATAGATCAAATTCAAGAGGGGCATCGCAAGTAATTGTCGATAAATTACAATTATTCTTTTATGATTTGCGTTTATATATACGGGACCGTATGTATGGGATAAAAACTAGAGTGCAAAAAACACAAGCCAATCTCTACTAGGTGGCCGCTATAAAGCATCAATGCCATCTAACCGAGTCAGAGCTAGGGGTGTTCGATAAGGCTGAGGACCTATCGAACTTCGGGACTGAAAATTTATCGAGTTGTCATCGGTTACTCGAAACCTTTCGAGTATTTGAAATTATCGAAGTTTCGGGTATTATCGAAATTTCGAGTATTATCGAAGTTTCGGGTATTATCGAAATTTCGAGTATTATCGAAGTTTCGGGTATTATCGACATTTCGAGTATTATCGAAGTTTCGGGTATTATCGAAATTTCGAGTATTATCGAAGTTTCGGGTATTATCAAAAGTAGTGATGGACAGTTCGGTTCCTTCACCTCTCCAATGATTCCTTCTTGCAGCCAAACTAGTCAAACAACTTTTTTTATCTAATAAGTTATTGCAAAGGAAAGCGAGTAGAAAGGAAAGCGTGCACAAAGGGATTGCTTTTTCGTCCCCTCCCCCCCCCACACAGAAAGCGTTCATTTTTCCTTGAATTTTATCTCTTGTTTGTTATTTGCTAACAGCTAGTGTATTAGTGTTGCCAGAGATACGGTCTTAAACGTACAAATATGGCAATTTGCTCTTTATACGATATAGTATACGCCCAACACCTCAACCATATTAATCACGCACGGTGTTGCTAAAATGTTATAGCAAAATTTTATTTTTAAGCCAAATGTATTATCTTCTGTCGTGTTTGCTTTCTCTTAATGGCCACTAGTTCACACATTGCCGCAATCAGATATGATGATGCTTTGGGCGCAAACTCCCCCTTTAGCCTTTCAGTAAAATAAATGTTAGTCAAATCAGTGGTGATTTCAGGGGTTGTTTAGGAGGAATATTTCCCCACAAACATATCTCTGATCATGTTCACCGTGGTTTACCAGTATTTTTGCTACTTTCACCGTCCGTGTATTCAAAATCTCCCGAGGTAGGATTACCATAATTTCTGGATATTTTTAAGAATGGTGTGTCTTTTTATTGAGAAGTTAAGAAAAGTCTAATCTTAACTTCCTAAAATGCTTATGCTCATTTTCTATACTTAAAATATATTTTTTATATTATTGTCTTAATTATTTTCCTGAGTAAAGTATTCTTGCGAAGAACACCTTATCGTTATTGATTTTTTCATAAATATCAGCAGAAGACAGAATTGCAAGCCAAGCACTTGACCAAACACAGCGAAATTTCCCAGTCTTCCATTTTCCCTAAAATTTCGGGCATTAGTTAATCCCAGACAATTTTCCGGATCGGGCTTGAATCTAGGACGTAGATATGATAAGACTACGCGGGGGAAACCTTGAAATCATCACTAAGTTTAATGAAGGTGAAAAACGGAAATAAATCTATTTCTTCGACAGTGAATATACAGTGTACCATATGTTCTATACACTTGGTTTGTACATTATGATGAATCCACACACTAGCGGATCCAGAAGCGTCGTTTGGTGTCGTTAGATTGCTTCCTGGACGAATAATGTAGGTTTTAAAAACGTAAGAGTTTTGCATCAATTTAGAATAACGTGGTGCATTATTTTATATAGAGTGTTTCAAAACAACACCGCCAACGTTTGAGTTGCCACATTACCTAATTTTAGCGGATACCACCAGATTTTCAGGTCTTATATTCGTCCCCCGCTTAATTATCTCTTAATCATGAAAAACCACCCGCTTTTTCGGATTGGAGAAAAATCTAAGGCGACTTTGTTAATAAAGTGTTGTTATATTCAACGTAAACCGCTACATTTCTGTGTCAATCTCAGTCGCGAATGGACAGATGACAGAAACAAGATGAACGCAAGAACTATCAAATTATTACTACTGGTTTTGTACAATATAAAAGACGTATCATGCGTAGAATTTTATGATAAGATTTTATGCCATCGAGATTTTTTAAAGGAAGTTAAAGGGAATGAAAAATGTAAAAAATTTGGCATAATCATACACATTTTGGTTCAACCCATGAATATTAATGTATGATCTCATGGGTGCGTATTTCTTTGATAACATTCTGTCCAGTTCAACTGAACACGTCTATGTTGTTACGTAATCTATATGTTCAACTAGTCTTTATATATTCAGAAATGATTGCAAATTGAACCTACGGATCCTTAGCATATTGTTTAGATTAGATTCATTATTAGTATTTTTTTCTTTTAAAATGTTTATACTGTATTTCATATATTGTGAAACTGTGGTATTATCGTATGTTAGTATGATTTCAAGTAGAAATCTTTGAAAATGATCAGAAATTTTATGAGAGATGGACCAAGACTCCTAAATATGTTTTAGCTTTCTTACGATAAAAGTTTAGAAATTATTTTGTATTCCTTAGAGAGAAAACCGTATGAACAACATCTGCCATATATCGTTTGCATTTTTTTTTTTGAAAACTTGTCTTAGAGAAATTCTTATTAGAGATATTTTACTGTAATACTTATTTAATACTTACTTTACAATTCGAGACTCACATTTGTTGAACTTAATAAAACATTAAAGGCAAAAACTAAATTTTCTTTACTTTAGTTTTGTTAGAAAAGTACATTGGAAGTGTCACTTAACAAAGAAATCACTAAAAAAAAAAAAAAAAAAAAAAAAAATAGTCAGAAGGATCGTCAGTATTTCTAATACACAAATTCACATCAGTACTTACGGTTTAGAATCCCCCGCTTTTCTAATTTCAAAATATGGCAACCCTATCCTGAGACCAAGATAAAACAAAAAATATAGACCAACCTGGGTGCACAAATGCTTCCTTTTGGAGTTACAGGATGCCGAAAACATGAATAAATGAACTTTATAGGTCCATAGCTCCAATACTATAGTCCAATATATATCTACCGTAGTCCGGTCAAGATTTTATTTAGGAACTAGTATGTTCCCTATCCAAATATCCAAGTTTCAGAATGATCCAAATATCCCATTTGATCTTTTCGCTGACATTTTCACTTCAGTAACTTGAACACACTTTCCAGTACTGTTTCAGCTTGAATTAGCAGTATAACCTTGTTTCCCATAGAGAAATCTGATTACAACCGAAGTGCAATGTAATCGTAATCGGTTTTAAAGACATTGGTTTCTTGTTTCTTAAAATAAAGAAACAATGATAAGTAGTCTATTGTATGCAGGACACAACAGGAGAGATAGGGTCTAATATTTCTTTCAACAACTGCAAAGCAAGTAACTGCACGACCATCTTTCTTTGAAAGGCTGTTTGCAACAATATACGAAGCAGCTAAAAGAACTATTGAGGAAATAATGTTTTCTATTTTTCCTTAAGAAGTGATCGGAAGTTATTTTAATTTGATATGGAAATTGAATCAGAGCCATTGAAATGTAAGTCAGAGGATGTGTGTTTTTCTCCTTTCCCCTTCATCCCTTTTGTCCCTCCCTGGTTCGATCCCCGACCAAGTAAGTTTGTGGTGGACAACATCGTGTCCGTGGGTTTTCTCGACGTACTCCCGTTTCCTTCCACATTCCCATTCCACCAATTATTCCATCATCATTCACTTGCCTTAATCATACTTCTCCCTTAGCCTAACAGACATAATAGTAGGTCATTAAACTGGAAGATTTCACTTCATTTCATTTTCCTTTGGTCTTCGTTCTGTCATATGTAAAGTTCTCCCTTGTGCATAGCATCATGCCATGAGGGCATGTAGGGAGTGTGCCCTCAGTCGTAGATGAATGTGGTGTTGTCGGCACCACGCTTCGCCGCATCCCCCCCTCCCAGGTACGCATTGAATTTGAGGTTGGTAATACCCAGAGCCGCACGGCATCTTATGCACAAAATCAAATATCGTAAAGTAACCAAGAGCAACAGATACCTGACATATGCATTTAGACCAATCCTCTTTAAAATCGGATAATTCATTCGAACGTTATCGTAGCTGTCACACGCCTACGCCCAAAGTAAGAACAAATACTTCAATTCGGGAAAAATCCCCTTGTGGTATGGCAACCAAAATAATAGGTGTCTGGTGAAAGCAAAAGAGAGCATTTTAAAATGAGTTCCATCAAAATCGAACAATCCGTTCGAAAGTTATCGTCGGATGCCACATGCAAACAGACAGACAGAACGGCCTGTAATAGGGAGCTTCACACCCAAAATTCTCAAGGTTTGTTTCACGACAATCTCAAATACTCGAAGGCATTCGAGCGCCGGAGAGTAAATTTTCGAAACGGAAGTTTGATAAGTCTTCAGCCTTATCGACTTTCCTTACCTCTACCTATATCAGTACCTATCTCTATACAGAACTTTAAATTAAACCCTCGAAATCATATTAAAATTATTTTTTTGCCTGCCCCGTTATTGGCGCAATTGGCAAAGTGACTATTAGTAGACTAATGGTGTCTTGGATTCCAATTCCATTCAGGTGATGCATGTTTTCTCTTTCTCTTTCTCTCTTCTGACAGACTGCTTAAACCTTATACAGATCTGTGGGGAAAAAACTTTTCCTTCACTTCATTGCTAAGGAGAGAAGTTTTAAAATAAACACTCTGCATATATGTAATACATATTATATACAACTATGATAACCTCGAATTCATTGTTTCTTCCGAACACTCCGATAATCCCGAACTTTTCAAAATATTCAAGCGACTCGACAAATGCGATCATATTGAAATATTTCTGTAATCGCTGATTTCAAACAATTCGAGTGTCTCGAAGTTGTATAATGTTTCTTACATTTCGAGTGCCTCGAACACTTCGAGAGTCTCGAACATTTTGGGAGTCTCGAACATTTTGGGAGTCTCGAACATTTCAGGAGTCTCGAACATTTCGAGAGTCTCGATCATTTCGAGAGTCTCGAACATTTCGGGAGTCTCGAACATTTCGGGAGTCTCGAACATTTCGGGAGTCTCGAACATTTCGGGAGTCTCGAACATTTCGAGAGTCTCGATCATTTCGAGAGTCTCGATCATTTCGAGAGTCTCGATCATTTCGAGAGTCTCGAACATTTCGGGAGTCTCGAAAGTTCGATAATTCGATAAAATTAAAATTCTTTATCGATGAAACGGTTTTGAAATTTTATCGAATTGTTATCGATTACTCGATTATGGGAACAGCCCTAGTCAGAGCAGGTCGAAGATGTGGGACCGAGGGAGAGCGAGGGGACGCTTCCAAAGGAAAGGTGAGTATATTACCATTTTAATGACGTCATAATAATTCTGCATGCAGTTTTACTTTTGGCGTGACATTCGATATAATTAATGAAGTATTATAAATTGGTGACATCCAGAAGTCCTAAACGGCAGAAGTCCTAAAAATATAGGCACTAGACCTACATTTTAGGAGTTCTGCAGTTTAGGACTTGTACCGTTTAGGACTTCTACCGCGGTATGATTTTTAGGACTTGTGCCGCGATATGATTTTTAGGACTTCTGTCTTTTAGGACTTGTGCCGTTTAGGTCTTGTGCCTTTTTCATTCACTTGCTTTAGTTCTGAAATTCGCCACCACCACACGAAATTGGGAAGATGCAGCAACTAGTTGGCAATAATGTTACGAAAGTAGCTAATTCCAACAGTAACAGCTATATTTGTACTACTAAGATTATTATTATCATTATCGGTTCTGCACTTACACACGAATTACATAATACAACCTATTTCATTCTAAGAATTAATTACATAATTAGTTAAGAAATTCGTTTCTTTCGAATGGAGATACGAGAATCCCAAGACAAATTCCTAAGACAAAAATAAATAAATAAATAAAAAATAAAAGAATGTTTAAAAAGCATATTTTACCAGACTTCTGAAACCAAGCAAACATTCAGAATTGCAATATATATACTGTGCGGAGCGTATTTTATTAAGAGTAGGACAAAAATCCACCAAAGTTTACTTAACTAGGACAAAAGCTCACTAGACATTTCACGAGTGAACATTAAATACCAACTGTATACATAAAGAACGCAGTAAATTTAAAATTGAACAAGGAACATTTATTATGCAATACAGTGGGTGACATTCATAAGTCCTAAACGGCACAAGTCCTATTTTAGGTCCTGTGCCATTTTTGCAGAAATTACTATATAGTCATTTAGAGGTGTAGCCTGCAAATTTTTCTAGGGGAGCAGGCTTTTTATATATTAAAAGGAAATCAAAAGTTTATTTCGAGATTCCGAAAGCTTCAATGACACAATAAATTTATACATATTACACATGTACATAAATACATATTATTATATTTCCAGTTAGTTCCCTTTTGAAACCTGGACCTTGACAGAGCGTAAATTTAAAACCACAGCTTGTGGGAAATGTACGAATGAGTTAGTTATAAGAAATCTGAAACTGTTCATGGAAGTCCATTTGTTTGACTGTATTTATCTTCTGTACTCTTATATAAAAGAGTAAAGATGAGTGATTTTTGGGCATACTACTACAAGTAGAGTTGTTAAATTTTAATTATAAAATATAATTTTCTTATGAAAGCAGGACATAAGTAAGAATTTTTGGAAATAAGTATGGTAAAAAGGGTGGGACAAGATTTCTTTAAAGGGTAGTGTATCTCGCAAGTTTCTGAAGCTAGTAAAATGAAACTGTTTAAAAAAGACTGAAAATTGAACACATAAAAGGGAAAGAGCAAAGGGAGCACTTTTTTAATGTTCGAATTCCCCATTACTTACTCAGAAAATATGTAAATAAATTAAGGAAGGATTTGTTTAAGCTAGATGCGTGAAACTCGGTATTTGAACTTTTAACTAAAAGTAATAAAATACTATGTTTCACCGTCTTGAAAATTACACTTCTAAGGGGAAGAAGGGTCAATTTCTATAATATTAAAATATCCCACTGCTTATGAGATTTCGGCAGAAAACTCTTTTTCCTTTAGCCCTCAGTTCATCCAGTTAAGCAAACGAGAGTACAAAGTGGCTGATTAATTAGGTTCTTTTAATTATTTTAACATGTTGACGTAGTTTAATTCTTTAAAACTGTATTCTTTCACATTCTATCATAAACATCCTTCATTTGCTGTAATTATTAAACACGTTTAATAAACATAAAATAGATTAACCCCCGGTCCCGGCCAGGAATGTGTTTTGGGTGTTAAGCCATCGTTTGCCGTCCGTAACATAATCTTTGATTTTAACTTCACGTACTATCAAGACTCAAGTCTCAGAAATGTAGCATATATGAAATATACTACTACTACTTCTACTACTACTACTACTACTACTATTACTACTACTACTACTACTACTATACTACTACTACTACTACTACTAATAATAATAATAATAATAATGTGTACTTCTGAAATACGTATGTATCTATGTGTTATTAATTCTGTCATAATCTTGAAAGAAACTTTTGATTTGTTTTTACTTTGTAAAAATCAAGGCCTTCTAGAACAACTTGCTGGCTACTCCCTGAATGACTATGTATTGGTTTCTGTACACGTATTGTGTTATCGCTTACTAGTCTAGTGTTATTTGTAGAACAAGACAATGGTTCTTGTCTTGGAATATTACTGGTTTGGTGTGGTAGTACAGTGATAGTGTGACCTATAATTTTGTTCGTTATTCTTAAAGACTAGCAGAATACCCGTTCTTCACACAGGGAGAATAGTTTCATTTTCGGTATAAGGAGCATCAAAACTGTCACCAGTGAACTTAGGGACCCTAAAACTATGAGTTTGACACTAGTATGTCATTTTCACTTACTATTACATGTCATCCTCTCCCTTTAGGAGTAATAATAGGCCCACATCTTCTCCCCCCACAAGTTGCGGTGGTGAATTTGGATTTAAATGTCATCGGAAGTGTCACTGTTCACCTCAGGACCCCAAAAACCATGAATTCAACACTAGTATCGGTCATTTTTTATCATTTATATATATATATATATATATATATATATATATATATATATATATATATATATATATATATATATATATATATATATATATATATATATATATATATATACACGCCTCCAAGTTGCGGGGATGCATTTGGATTTAAACTGCATCGAAAGTGTTACTGTTCATTTCAGCGACTCTAAAAACTATGGATTCGACACTAATATCGTTCATTTTCGATCATTTTCATATATATCTCCGCCTCCAAGTTCCGGAGATGAATTTGGATTTAAACTGCATCAGAAATGTCACTGCTCATCTCAGCGACCCCGAAAACTATTGATTTGACACTAATATCGGCCATTTCCAGCCATCTTTATATAGACCCTATCTTTTCCTGCCCAACTTGCGGGCCTGAATTTGGATGTAAACGGCATCGGAAGTGTTACTATTCATCAAAGCAACCCCATAAACTATGTATTCGACTATAATATCGGTCATATATATATATATATATATATATATATATATATATATATATATATATATATATATATATATATATATATATATATATACCTCTTCTCTGTCCCCAGGTCACGGCGCTGAATTTGGGTTTAAACGGCATTAGAAGCGTCACTGCTCATCTCAGCAACCCCAAAAACTATAGATTCAACACTAATATCAGTCATCACCTCCTTCCCCCTCCCTAAAGTTTCGGCGTTCAATTTGGATTTAAACTGCATCGGAAATGTTACTGTTCATCTCAGTGGCCCTGAAAACTATGGATTAACACTAATATCGATTATTTTGCATCATTTTAATATACCTCCCCCTCCCTCAATTTGCGGGGATACATTTAGATTTTTTAAACGGCATCGAAAGTGTCACTGTTCACCTCAGCGACCTCGAAAACTATGAATTCACACTAATATAGATTATTTTTCATCATTTTTATATACCTCCCTTAATTTCAGCGAGTAAATTTGAATTTAAACGGCATCGAAAGTGTAACTGTTCACCTTAGCGACCGCAAAAACTATGAATTCGACACTTATAGCGGTCATTTTCGATCATTGTATACATCTTCCTCTCCTTCCCCCAAGTTGCAGTGCTGAATTAGAATTTAAGCTTCATCGGAAATGTCAGTGTTCATCTCAGCAACCCTGAAAACTATGGGTTCAACACTAAGATCAATAATTTTTAATGCATATCCGCTCTTCCTTCCTCCAAGTTGCACCTTCAAAGTGAAATGATAAAACTATCTCAGGCCCGAACCTCATCTATGTTGAAAGATTTTGTCGAGATCAGTCTGGTGGTTCAAGTGTTGTTAAGTTACAAATATAGCTACTTTCATTTATATATATATATATATATATATATATATATATATATATATATATATATATAGTTACATTCTTTCATTTCTAGTCTAGTTACATTCTAGTATACTTTCATTTATATATATATATATATATATATATATATATATATATATATATATATATATTTATAAAAAACTCAGCTATTGTTTCTGCAGTATTTCAATGGTTCGTACTTTAATACATCCCTTCCTCAACCATGGTTGCGGAATTGATTAAACGTAATGTTCATGTATTAATTAAATTTATTTTAAATATATCTTTCTCATTAATTTCAATTCAGTTGTTTTTCAAAGATCCTCTAAAATTTCAGTGACGCACTATGGGCTCTAAGCCATTAACTTTTATGGCCACCCTGCTACAAACTACAGACTTAAATATTCGATAAAGCATTTCAGTAGTAAGTAGTTGCCACAATACCAATATGAACGTATTTAATTCCAACGGTAACAACTGTTAGTAACACTAAAATTATTATTAATAATGACAACGAGTAAGGAGTAGTTAATTACGAGTATGACAATTATTTGCTACAGAAAGACTATATATGTGTAAAAATAATTTACTTCAAAACAACACAAGGAAAGCAAAATTTATGACGTACATAACTAAAACACAATATTATGTTACTAATATGAGGTCAATGGTGTGAAAATAGAGAAAAACAGACATTATGAAAGATCTGGGAATCACATTTGGTAGGAAGTTAAAATTTTGTCAACATAGAAATATATCATGGAAAGAGCAAGAAAGGAAAATAGGCTTCATTTATTTATTTATTATTTCAGAACGATAGAATATGTATTTATATAAATAACTTGTAAGAACTAAGGTTCTGTAATGTGAAACAGTATATCTAAAACTTTGACTAACAGATTGACAGTATTCTTCTTACGGACGTGATGGTAGCGCCACAAGAGATTTTTAGGACTTCTGCCGTTTAGGACTTGTGCCGCGATATGATTTTTAGGACCTGTGCCTTTTAGGACTTCTACCATTTAGGACTTGTGTCGCGAAATAATTTTTAGGACTTGTGCATTTTAGGTCTAATGCCGTTTAGGTCTTGTGCCTTTTAGGACTTCTGCCGCGTCCCCTTATAAATATTAGGGTTCACTCGGGCAGACTGTTATATCGAAAGCAAAGTTTATAGGTAGTTTATGAAACACTTTTCGTAAAAGAAACAGAGTTGAGTATAAGTAATTACTGTCAGTGGATATCATATTGAAATACATTTGGAATGGTAGTTAACGTATTCTATGTGTAACTATTTACTGAAGCAGAAGGCGGAAGGATACAAGAATGCAAATAGGGTAGAAGTAAACGGCGGGAAGTTCCGGTTTATACGTCGATTATCGACATCTGCGATGGATGCAATACTAACACACTGTTTTTTTTCAAAAATATTGTGAGATAAAGTGTGAAGGATTATAGTTTCTGCAGAGTCATGGTATAATGAAGCGTAAAATCAACTCTGTAAAGTGTGACAAAGATGTAAAAATTAATGACACAGGCAATAACCCTACATTCAATATTTTTCTGTCGTAAAGCTAAGAAAGGAAGACAATATAACAATAGTGTATCAGCTTTTTTTCTTAAGGATCGAAATTAGGTATTTTTTGTAGATAAGAATGATTACATATATTTTAAGTGTTTTCCCACCATCCTCGTTTATGCGTAGATCCCCCGTCGCTGATGCGCCTGCTCCGTACGGACGCACCCTATCGCTTCCGCTCGGGCTCCCCTGCTGCGCTTCTGCCTTGAATCGGGTAGATAGCACTTGTGCTTTTTAGTTGATTCGTGGTTTATGCAGTGTACTCTTTTTAGAGCTACTCATTTAGTGCATGTTGTTAAAAAAGGAACCGAAATGTGCAAGAAATATGTCAAAATTTTGTAGAGTGGAAGTAATTACTTAGTAAAGAACTGCTTTTGGAAATTCAAATTGACATTTAACAATGTACGTCCATGCCTGTATCGAGATCTTTCGTCATGGTATAATTTGATATATGTATTTCGAGACACTGTTGTGATCCACTGCCAAATTTTTATATTTATCTTATTTTCAAATATAGGTGTAGAGAGCCGGGCATGCTCGTCGTGACCCGCAAGCACCTATACGAGGTGCTGCGTTCCAAAGCATCAAACGAAGCACATTATAATTATGTTACGAACAAATATAAAATGGATATTCTTTCTCCGGATGTTCTTCGCAGTGTAAAAGTGACTTTAAGGGTCTCCAAATGCGATTTCGAGAAGCGTTTAAAGCTGAAGATTTTTAACCAAATGTAATTATTGGTTAGAAGGACTTATTAAGTTCTCTGATAAAGTGAAAAAATGAAATGTTTGAGTTTTACGTCCCACGGTTATGCCGGTTAGGCTAAAGGAGACGGTGATGATGAGAAATGAGTGAAATGGTGGAATGAAGAAAGTGGGAGGAAACGGGAGAACCCCGAGAAAGCCCACGAGCACGGTGTTTGTCCATCACAAAGTCCACACGGCGCGAGCTGAGATCGAACCCGAGACCCCAAGCACCGGAGGTGAACGCACTACCACTGAGGCACCACGCCCCCTTCTGATAAAGTGGTTACTGCTTTCCAAACTATATCTCAAAGCCAAAAGCATAGGTCTTAAACAAGCAAATTAGGCACACCAAGTAAACCCGGAATGAAGTCGGAAGACTCGGGAATGAAGTCGTAGGAAAACCTTGTAAAGCCACTCGTTACAAAGCATTCTTAGCAAATGGTGGTGTTGGCCATTGAGAGATGCTGTAAAAAGAGATGCCGCAGTTGTCTTAGGAGAAATCATTCAAACGACACCAAGAGAGCAACAAGACGCAAGTGTTTCGCCAAAGCTCTATCCGAACACTTACTTACTGGATGAAGCCATGGCACTTATTATAGATAACATCTTATCAAATAAACAGTATAACAATTTGAGACTAGGCGCAAAGGCAAAATATTGTGACATATATTCTTTGTAAACTGTTGTGCGTGAAGCAAAACTAATGTTATCCCAGAGAAGAGAATATTATAGTAACTGGCATGTCAGCCGAAGTTCGTTTACAATCAGTAATAGATCAGACAATTGAGTACATCGTGATTTTACAGGAAGATGTTATTTAACAGTATATCAGTGATGGAGACATAATCACATTAGTGTGTAAGTAGGGTTGCAATGGAAACATGCCCATAGCATAAGAAGCAGAAAGTTCAAACAGAAGATGAACAGCGTATATAGTGACTCAGATATTTTTGCTATCTCCTCCGTTCACCTACAGTTGTATTCAATATCAGATGGGGAGGTTAACAAAACAATTTTCTGGCAAAATCCCAGACCATCATCACCTATGTTTTGTCGATCCATTAAATTGTATCAAAAAGAGACAACTGAACTGTCGAGAAAGGTGGTACGTTTAATGGAAACCCAATTACGTAATTTAAAGGCTACTAATGTACTGAATCAGCGGAAGGAAGTTAGTGCCATTCCTGAACTTGTTTTCACAATAGCGGATTGGAGGATATGCAACTCTATTACAAAAACTTCCTCTTAAACGTGCTATATATGTGGATCTACTCCTAAAATATGAACAATATTGAAAAGCGAATAAAAGCAATAGATAGTAGCGGATATAGATTTCGAATCTCCCGTTTACATGCTTCGATCCGATTTCTCGAATGCCTAATTCATATACCTCATTGGTTGGACATTAAAAATGGCAGGTTAGGGATCTCGAAGTCAAAGTCAAATTCTATGCACGGAAGGAGCAAATTATTCAAGAGTTCCGAACGGAAATGGGATTAATTGTATATCAGCCTAAACCTGGAGGAATAGGAAATTCTAATGATGGGAAACAGCATGGCGTTTCTTCCAAGATCCATCGCAATCTGCTGAGATTACAAAAATGAATGAAGAATTGATTCGACGATTTGATATATTGCGAACTATATCATGTGGTTTTCCAATTAATGTAGAAAGCTTTGATGGACGAAAAATTATTGAGGCAGCCATCTTGGCTATCGGAATGCTCTCCGAGGAAGGTCAAGAAGCAACACATATGCACATTAGAGCAGATAGGGAAGATCATGCAAGAAAAACTTATCGAAAAGAGAACAATCGCGATGTATTGCACATGCTCCTCATCAGGTCCGATCCTGTCGTTGGAAGTCAATCTCCGTTCCGAAACAAAAACTCATTCCCTTCGTATGTCAGGAAGTTACTTACTTAATTGTACCCCACTATTTGTGCATCAGAATTATGCACATGGCGGCCAACGTGTTAATCTGCTTTTAAATGTGCAACGTCTCTGGAGCGTGAAGTATTACATAGCCAAGATCACGATAGTGATAACTGTGATGATGGTGACGATGACGTCGATGATAATGATAATGATAATAATAAAGATGCGAACGGTGGCAACAAAACCTACAGTGATGAGTTCTGCGCCTGAATATATTGGGTCACTTATGGTAACGAGTAATAATTTTACTGGTATAGTAGTAATCATATATTGCATGTATAGGCGGAGTACTAATTTTTTCAGTCAGATTCTGCATCTGGCCCACTGTGCTCTGTGCTGTTTTTCGTGAGTTAACTCACCACCTAAACTTGTCTTCTTAAATGACTACGTTGAATATTTATTTGTGGATTTGATATACTGCTGTGTGCCGCTACTTATTTAAATAGAACGTAAATATCAACATATTCCTAGCTTTGAGTTTATAATGAAATGTCTTAGTCATCATTGACAACTTTGAATCAGCAGAAAACGTGGGGAATCGAACCAGGTATCTGTATGTCCAAACATTAACCAGGCGTTTACAAGTAGTTCGATTTTTTTTTCTGGTAAATCTAGTGTCCCCAAGATCATGATATTTCATACCGTGGAACACGCTAGTACATCTTCGTACCAATTCTTCATCATACTTGCTATAGTACTAAAATATCGTAGGTTTCTTTCTTACTCTGACTCTGCTTCTGCCTCACTGTTCCAAGGAGCTGAACTGAACAACAGAGAACTTCAATTCATAATCCAACCTCTTTTATAATGTGCTACGTTCTACGCACCAGCTTCGGAGAAAGAAAAAGGGAAGAGAACGGGATACTATTTTGCGTCCTTCGCTTCTGATGTCAATTACTAGCATGGTTGAACAGTGTCTAGTCAACTCTTAGCAGGGTACAATGATCACGCTGGAGAATTGTTTTTAATACTAACGAGGGAACCTATCCAAGTGCAACTCTGACTTCGAGTCAAGACTATGGTCGCTGGATACCTTGTCCGAAAAGAACATAACACGAAAAGTGATACATCCTTGATCGCAACCGTTGCAGAGATATAAGCGTGAAAAGTTAGAAATTGAGCTCCATACTATACATTACAAAGTCAGCTTCCGGGTCAGATTTTTCGGAAACGGTCAGGTAAGGAACCTCAGCGAATACATATCAAATTAATGTTGGGAGCCCACCAACTTTTGAATGAAAAAAATGTTGCCCCCGGGGCACTCGCAGGGTCCCAGGCGGGGTCCAACTCAAAATTGGCAAATGGAACCGGGGGTCAAGTAGCATATTGTATGAAAGCTATTGTTAAATAAAAGAAGATAGAACAAATCTCAACATAACGGATTTACAAGAGTGGCCATATATTGTCTGATGTAGGTTGTATTGACATTTTGACCAGTTGCCCGTTTGCACAGGGTCATCATAGAGAGTTGAGATTTGTTCTATCTTCTTATATACCACAACAATATATATATATATATATATATATATATATATATATATATATATATATATATATATATATATATATTTAAATCCCTCTACCAATATGGGGACCGTCATAAAACGTATCCTTTTTGCAACCGGGTGAACGGCTGGAGTATAGAAATTTCTTTTTGGATATATCGTCTCTAGACATTGAGGATTACACCGTAGTCAACTTTTTTTGTTCAAAATTGATGTATTTCTGCCTATTTCCAAACTGGCGTTCTTCTGGAGACAATTCACTCAAGTACCTCTTCGGAGTCCAGTATAGATGCTTTTTTGCGTACAGTTTCAGGCAATTTCTGCGCCCATTCAAGCAGAAGTACCAACGTTTGCTTGGGCGTCCAATTAGCCTTACAATGAAACGGACTTCCGGCGAAGCTGTGTATAGATGTTTTACGCACCTCTAGTTATGGTAACAGATATGTATGTATTTATTATCTGATGGAGCGACGATCTCTTTATTCTGTTCCTTCAGCTTTTTACTATATACAAGGAGTATCAGACCACCCGTCCCAGGCACTTTTCTCGCCTCGTAGTGCACGTAGACACTTGAAACAAAAAACGAACTACCAAATCGTATGTGAAGAATCAAATAGTGGTGCCTCCGTATCCAGCGGCGTAGCAATAATACTTCCACGGGGGATCAACTTCAAAAATTTTAATGGAATACTTCCACGGGGGATCAACTTCAAAAAAATTATATGGAAAGTGGTATGAGTTTCGATTTCTTTGGAAGTATTATTGAAAAACAAGCAATTTTGCAGGAAACACTTTTCTTTAAATTCTACGGTTTGTCATCTATGTGTGTTATTTGTTGTTGAATTGCTATCAGACCACCCATTTCACGCATTTTTCTCAGTTCGTACTTCGTAGTGCACGTAGACACTTCATACAAAAAAAAAAAAAAAAAAAAAAAAATGAATTACCAAATCGTATGTGAAGAATCAAACTGTGATTCTTTCATATTCACGATTCCCGGCGGGAGCTCATGTGGTTCGGATTTCACGTTAATCAGTAGGTCCACGTCTCATATAGCCTCGCTGCTGAACGGGACGTTAAACTCAAAATCAACTCAACTCAACTCTTTCATATTCAGTGGCGTAGCGAGAATACTTCCGCGGGGGATCAACTCCAAAATTTTAGATGAAGAGCGGTACCAATTTCGATTTATTTGGAAGTATTATTGAAAAGGAAACAACTTTTACAGGAACATTTTCGTTAAACTCTACGGTTTGGCATCTACTGTATGTATTATTTGCTGTTAAATTGCAACTAAGAACAACAGTTTTAGTTGGTAATGACTCCAAAAGAACATCAGATAGCACATGTTCTATTAAATAGTTGTTGAAAACCCTTTACAGAATTCAGTATCAAACGTTAGGGCATATCTCGTCTCCTTATCAACAAACGAAAACAATATTACAGGACAGTACTAGTTTAAATTTCGGAATCTGAACCAATTTAAAACCGAAAAATAGAGAAAAACACTCTGGTTTTAAACTGCGTATGAAACAAATTTGGATGTAAAGTCCAACACCCCCTCCCAAAAGAATCAAACTTACGAAATCACTGCCACTCTCTTAGTCTTCTTAACGTATGTAAACATTTTAATAAATCACTTTTTGGAACTCATTGCACAAACAATTGTTCAAGAATAGTATATATAAACAAACTGAAGATAATAAATAAAATAAATAACATGAACTGCAAGTTCTGAACATTCTCAGCAAAATATCGTACCCCCCCCCAAAAAAAAATAAAACTCACAATAACTGTTCAAAGGATCGTCCAGCACGTGCGATGCACCTTCGAATGCGCACCGGGACATTGTAGATTGCTCTTAACACTTCATTTCCTCTTAGTCCATGGCAGACATTGTGTCTTCCCTTGTAGTAGGACTCCTTGCTAAACCAGCTCCTTGACTCGTCCCCAAAAGAAAAATCGAGAGGAGTCAGGTCCGGAGAACGAGCTGACGAGGAAACGGCTTCCTCTTCCGATCCAAATGTTTGGAAATAAATGAGCAACAGTTTGTCCGGCAACTCTTGCAAAATGAGCAGAGTAACCGTCTTGTAATCACATTGTTTTACGAGTTGCTAACGAGACCTCTTCCAAGAGCTCACAAAGAACATCTGACAAAAAAATAGCGTATCCTACTTCTGTTAAAGTACCTTCGAAGAAGTAAGGTCCAATTTGGCCTCCCACTATACCGCAGCAGACATTTAGACTCCAGATATGTTGATTGTCAACTTCACGTACCCAGTGAGCATTCTCGCTGGACTAGTAGTGAGCGTTGTGTACGTTGACCTACATTAATCTTGAAGGTCGCCTCATCCGTACACAGAATGTTCTAGTGAAACATGGGTTCCTGGCGCTCACCCATTGACAAAACTCCAGACGGTTATGGAAATCTTGTTCTCGGAGTTTTTGGTGCAGACGAACATGATAAGGATTTAACGCGTTACTGTGCAGAATCCTCCAAATCATTAAGTGGCTCATAGCAGCATCCCTAGCTAATCGTCCTGTTGAGATTTGAGGAACCATAAGGACTGCATCAAGGATGTCGGGAGACCGTTTATCCTGCACATGACGCCTGATCTGCAGACGCTGGTTGTGGTGAGGATGGACGTGCCCAATCCTTTGCACACAAAGTGCCGATCAGATACTCGTGGACGTTTGCGGACAGTGTCTGTCAATATCTGAGGGTTCAGTGAATATATTCTAGTGAATTCAAATCGGTTGAGAGCTACGTCCATGTGACATACCCTTTGGTATGCCTCTGAAACAAGATGCGCTACATCGTATTCGGATGTCTACTCCAGCATTTTTGCGCATCCACAGTGAACAAGCATTATTGTATGCGTCTTGAAATGGTTTCATAAAACATCTATCAGTGAGTTGAGTCTTGTGAGTGATATGTGGAGAACTACTGAGCAGTGAATCCTGTGATTCCTCGCACACTTAATCACTTTCAGTTCTTTATGGCTGCCATGTCCATCAACAATTAGCAGAACTGGGATGTGAGGGGAAGGATGACAGAATTTCACAAAGTGTTGCAACAAAGTTTAAAAAAAGTATCACTCGTTATCCAATCAGTACTTTGTGCTACAGCAATACTCACAGGTGGAGCATCAACAAACAGTCCCTCACTCATTCTCTGGCGCGGAAATACGACTATGAAGAGGGGTAGTACAAACTGACCAGTAGCACTCACTCAGAATATCAATGTTATATTCCGACCTCTTTCGCCCGACGTAGGATTGCCAAATTTTGTAAGCGAAAAACCGGGACACCAATCTCACGCTATATAGCCATTAAGATCACGGTTCATACTCATTTGTCAAGAATCGATTATACCTGTCTTTTCCAGATTATTAGCTACTTACAATTTTCAGCTGAGACATACTAGTTCTTGCGGGCTGATTTTTTTTCGATCTGAAGAGCGAAAACAGGCGTCCTAAAAGCCTTTCTCGGGGCACTTAATTCTTTCATTGAAAACCCGACACGTCTGGCAACCCTAGCCCGATGTCAACTTGCCCAGAACTCGTTTCCGTTTTTCACATATCACTTTGGGATTAACATGAACACACGATACACCAATCTCATGAGCGTTCAGTATTCGTGCTGGTGGAAAAGAACACTTGTTCATCAGTGTGCACTAATTTGTATAGAACTTTGCAATTTGTTCCTTATTGAAAGTTGTTGTTCACGATATAATCACCGACCGCGGTGGCTCAGTGGTAGAGCGTTCACCTCTGCTGCATAGAGTTCTTGGTTCGATCACAGCTCCGCCAAGTGACCTTTGTGGTGGACAAATACCGTGTGTGTGTGTTTCCTCCAGGTTCTTCCGTTTTCTCCCACTTTCTTCATTCCACCATTTCATTCATTTCTCATCATTGCCGTCTCCATAAGCCTAGACGGCATAAGCGTGGGAAATAAAACTCAAAGATTTCAATATACTTGTAGGCACAGGTGTTCTAACAAATAAATTGGGAAGTTACTTCTTAAACTCGTATAAAAACCTTTCACAGCACTCTGTTTATCTTTGTTGAACCTGTCATTGATATTTAGTTCTTCAGCTAAGTCAAACTAGCTTGAGGTATTCTTACCGTGATAATGACATTAAACGATTAGCAAACTGTTTCACATGGCATTTCAGCTCTTTTCCACACATATCGGGGAAAGTATTTTCTCAACTCCTAACTTACGCGCAACAGGTAATTTCATTCCTTGCTTTCGCTGTGACAGTCTGTGTTGCAGAGAAGTATTTGGGACACCAAATCTATGTATCAAATGCCATGTGAAGCAGTTAGCTGATCGCTTAATAACATTGTCATAAGAAGAATACCTGAAGCTAGTTTGACTTAATCGAAGAACCAAATATAAAAGCATCACCATTTGTTGTCTGAAGTGTATACGTGCACTACGAGCCGAAAAAAAGCCTGGGACGGCTAATCTGATACACCCTGTATACATGTTACTTTAAAATTTCTGCAAAATTCCTGAAATGGGTTAAGTGAAATAACATCTGAGGTTTCAAACATTTCTTTCAGTTTCAAACAGTGTTCAGTTCTTTTAAAATAAAACGTTTACTTTCCTTTAAATGGGTGAATATGCAACTGAGGTAAACTATATGGCGTTTTTTCTCTTCAAATGTAATTTTCTGTTATGTAAAAGTAAAGCGTTGACTTTCATTTATATATCTACAGAATACTTCAAAAGTGCTGTAATATGCAATAAATTGGTGAAACTGAATTTGCGGTGAAAATGTGTGAAAACAAAATTTCTACAATTTTAAACATTATGTTCACTTCTGTATATATTAAGTGTTTCTGAGGTTCCCAACGTAGTTTCGTTGGGGTGAATATCCGTGGCCATAGGAAAAATTGTTGAATATGCATCTCAACTAACAGTTCATAAGAATAAAAGTTTAGCAGTTTCAACGTAGGTTTCAATTAAAGCGGGTTGCAGGACATTTTAGATACCGAATTTACGTGAGTCTAAAACGCCCTCAAATGTAAGACGAAAAAAAAAACTACTCGGCATTGACTTTTAAGAATGAAAAAGATAAATAAACATGTGAAAACACAATGAAAATGTTTCGTCTTCCATTTTCAGTTTGCAATTTCCCATTTTTAGATAGATATTTGCAGATAGAACAATTTCCCATTTTTCGGAAAATGTGGGTATTCCTAGTACACATTTTTCACAGAATCATGACTAACGAGATTAGCTATCTCCGGCAAAACTCAATCGTTTTCTGCTGTAAATTGGGCCTTACTGACAGTGCTTGGGCCTAAACTTGCAAACTCGAATGCAAAACACACCTCGATTTTGGGGCTGAAAAATAATTTAAAATGTGCGTTTTAGGATTGCATAAATACGGTATTTGAAAATAAAGGGAAGATAGGAGGATAAGACAAGACGCTCAGCCATTCACGATATCCCAAAGGAAAACTACATCCATTTAAGCTGCGACTTTTCCTTCCCCAAGATCGTGAATATAAACTAGTATTGTGTGGTCATTTCTTGAACATGGATAAGAATATTGCACTTTGTTATTAGAACACATACAGAAAGCATGGTTCATGCAAGTTGGTGCCCTAGCACACTACGTCTTGCTCATACTAAACTACTTGAACACTAAATTTCAGGCAAACTGTACTGATCGTCAAGGAGCCCGAGGCTTACTTTGAGTTCGATGAACTACGCTTTCTGGGAGTACGGTTATCTCTGTTGTAATGCAGCATATAGATTCGCGACGGGGCTCATCTTTGCACGAAAACCAAGGATATATAAGGGAAGCAATTTTCCCAAATCCCTCCCCTCCCGTATCCTTTATCATTCCACTTCAAAACATGGGTAGAATTCAACAGAGGGCACATTGAACAAATGTGCTCCCATCTATGATACGGGACTTTTTGGACACCCTGTAAATAAACTTCATATTTCTTTGCTTCTTGAAACTATTGTCATCTCCTTAAAAATTTTACCCTTATACGTATAGCTTTACTACGAACTTTTATATTTACCTATCATCCTCCGCAACAAAATCTACTTTTTTTCTTGACACTCACCCTCTTTAAATCAAACATCTTTCATAGGGATGCACGCGAGACGAGACGAGACGAGAAATGGAAATATCTCGTCTCGCAGCCTCAAATGTTGGTCTCGTCTCGCATCTCGTCTTGTCTCGCAAATGTGAAGTCTCGTCTCGCGTAAAATTTTGAGTCTCATCTCGCGTCTCGCGCAAGACTATCTCGCATGGTCTCGCAGTCTCGCATATATTCTGGGTCAAAATTTTGCAATGTGTTATTCTATGGCTGTTAATGAATGATGATGTGATATTCTGTCCGAAGGCAGGTATTTGACCTAAAAGTCCCTTGGCAAGGTGAATCCATGTTGGTTTGCCATTGCTTTCCATGGGATGAATGTTTATAACATCCTAAGGAAACGGAACCTAGAGTTCAACATGGTATCCGAACTTGTGTCCCCTCCGCTCCAAATTAAAAGAAAAGTTGTGCTGGAATTTGATTGCTGGACCATTAATTTTCGTCAAATTAATAGCATAATTTACAGCAAAACCAGCATAAATTGTTACTGGATCCAACATTGTTTTCCAGCTTAGAGGTCTCCAGCAATATTTGGCTCTTCAAAAATATCGTCGCCACTATCAACATTTACACGTTTTGGCCGTTTCCTTGAAGGGTGATTTTCCATTATAAAGATGTTTTTATATCACCAAAAACACTTGTAGACAAAAAAAAAAAAAAAAAAAAAAAAAGAACTCCCCACAACACAATACGACCCAATTCTTTCGGTTCGTTCGCGTTTATGGCAATGTAGCATTATCGCATTTTATAAACTTTCGCTTTTAACTTATATAGTGTTGCCAGATCTAGAAAATAAAATACTGACAGATATAGAGCCATTCCTACCATCTCCCACCAAACCTATAGGGCCATCCTACCAAACCAGTGTTTGAATTAAACTTCCGAACTAGAGGGGAATGTTTTTGATAAATATATAGAAAGAAAAAAAATACTTATTCCATGTAAAAATATCATGTTATTTCTGGGAGCCGGGCCGGGGATAAACTTTGACGAGAGGGGATTTCTCCGCCATCCCCCAACATTAATCGCTAGTAGTAATGTGAAAAAGACAGAAACAACAGAAATATCACATTTCGCAGCAATAGAGAGTCTTATTCGCTTTCCAGACCAAAAACAGAAGTTCATGTATTCGTGCGCGCCCGCGTGTATGTGTTTGTGTCGCAAAATAAAGTCCTAAATCGATGCTGTAATAAATTTCCAGTTTACAAACTTTTCTTTTAGGCTTTAATTCTGAAAATCAACCTTGAATAATAATAAATCTCATAAAATGTCTATTGCCCCAATCACATTTTTTTGTTTCTGGAGGCATTAACGCTCAACTTAGAAAACTCAATAAATGTAAACTCACTAAATATACAATTAAATGTAATTCATAAGTGTTGCGAGACTGCGAGAAGTCTCGCGAGACTTCTCATGCGAGACTTAACAGGCTTGAAAAAGTGATGGCGGAATCTCAAGCAATCTTCAAAGCCTTCAAGTATAAGTTTAGACTATCATGTTTACGTTGTTCCAAGGAAAATATATAAAGGAAAAAACGTCTGAACAGTGATCAGAAGGAATGATGCTTGCTTCAATTCATTATTTCTGATCACTGTTCAAATGATGTATGTCAATGGAATATTGTCCCACAACCCATTGACCCACCACCCATTGTGACCATGATCCATTGTGCTCCATCATCCACCATGACCCACTTCGACAAACCGTGACCCAATATGTTCCACTACCTAACGTGACGCACTCTGACCCACTACCCATCAAAACCCATCGTAATCAACTTTAACCCATGATCCACGTCCTCCTGTTCACTGACTAAAGAGTTTACACTTGCAATTAAACAATGCTGTGAAATTATCACTAATCAGAGTTTGAATTTCTACGGTCAATCGCTCAAGCACCGCTCTCTTACAATAAGGTGGATCTGACCTTTACAATATAAAATGGTAAAATATTTGTCATGGGTACATTTACGATGAATTTGAAGTATTATATATAATTATTTCCTTGCTGAATTACAGATACTTTTCAGTGGAAAATAGGATGAAATTTGAAAGTCTCAAATCAAGGTATAGTGGACCAAAGTAAATGTAAAAAAAAAAATGTAAAGTTTTCCATATAATTAAGTATACAGTGAAAACTTAAGACTTCCATGTAATTAAACTTACAGTACAAATTTTGTATATATATATATATATATACGCAAATTTTCTCGCAACCTTATAGCTTCACTGCCTTGTGCTGAGAAGGCTCCATATAATAAACATAAGATTCAAAAAATATTATATTAGAAAGTAGTGGATATATGATGCCATTGCTTTCTAATTATTACTGCTGTCTAATTAATTGATACTGTATTTTTTGTGTCTCAATTAATAATTGTTTCTTATTTTTTTCTCAACTAATATCGATCGTTTTTGATTAGTTTTACAAATCAACCCACTACCAATTTCCCATATATAGAAAGTCTCCCCCATAGAAGAGAAATTGAAAAATTGCTAGAACACGTTCTGTTTATTTTTAATAAAGAGTTAATATGCTGAATTTCACTCCCTAAGTTGAACGACTTGTGAGATACTCAATTTTTTGTAAAAACTTGGACCTCCTCTCCCCCTTTAGTACATGTATTATAATAAAAGTGATATGATAACATCCCAGTTGGGATTAGGGTCTAACTATCTACCACAATTCATTTCATTTGGCTTTGCCATTTGTCCGTGATCATCACTCACACATAGTTACATTCGCTTTTATGTACTAATTCATGTATTACAGGTGATTCAAAAAAGTATTTTTTCAGTAGTTAGCTCCTCTAAAAACTCTCAGGCTGTATCTCGAAAGCCAGGTAGTAAGTCCTATTGTTGTTACAACAGTTAAAAATATCAATATCCAAAATACCTGAAGTTCTTTTTTCCCATAGATATACTCATCTCAGATAAGTAAACAGAAAAAATTGAAAAAAGAATAAAATGGAGGCCTTGAAAGTGAAACACAGGCACATTCATCAGTGTTCAGAAGATGCTGGCTACTATGGACTGAATAGAGTGAGTCAGTCGGTCTGAGTGTGTCGGTGAGTCAGAGTGGGTCACGGTGGGTGGTAGGTAGCAGTGGGTCACGTCCTGCTGACCACGACCCACTGATCCACTCACAAATCTTGACCCACTGACCTATTCCATCTGTGGTGCAGACATTATATCCTTTGGGGACTTTCCTTGAAAAAAAAAAAAAAAAAAAAAAAAGAATCATCATAGTTCAAGTCTTCAAAAGTGTGAAGGCTGATTGAGATTCAGACATCACTTCAACAAACCAGAAAACAAGATACAGTAATCACAAGAATTTTCATTGAATTTGCGTAGTGAGGACAACATAATTAAAATTCCGTACTCATTAAGATTACTCGAGAAAAGTATAAATAAGTCATGAGAGCTGTCAACGAACAACTCTCTTCTTCTTCGGTCGGGGTAAGTAGGACTAGTTTATCAAATTGAATGTAAATGTTCAACTTTCTAAATTAAAACATTCTGATTTGCTCAGTGATGATATTAATGTATATTAAGTAAGCAAAGCTTGTAACATGTAAAATGTCACAAACATTATCACAAAGACATACTGGAAGTGAAAATACAAGTATTGATTAATTACTTTCTTATTGGAAAAAAATTTCTTCAATTTACACACAGTATGAAAGATTATAAGTTACTTTGAATAAAACCGTCAGTAATAGAACTTAATTACTTGACCAATAATTATGTAGTAATGTTTGCACTAAATTATTTTGAGAACCAACTTACATCATTTACTTCAATTATTTTAACTCCAGCCAAAAACAAAGAATAATTAAGGAGGAAAATGAGTGATTGAACAACGAGGAAGAGTTGTACCTAAACACATGAAATTACTCGTACTTTTAAAGAAGCTCGAAAGCATTTGACTGTACCAGTAAATATATCAGCACAATCTTCCTATCTTTACCCAATAATGAAAAATTAAAATTACCCTTACAATTTCAACCTAGAGATTACAAATGTTCAGAAAAGGAAGTTCATATCTCATTTAAGGGCTTGATTGTGCCACCGTTTTAAAGTTATTTGCCTTTCTCATTGTTAAAGCATGCCATACACCATGAATGAGCTCGGTATTCCGTTTTGTAAGAACTCCGTTCGAACTTTTTACATGTCAACAGAGTTTTTTTCTCTTTTTTTCTCTTTTTTTTTTTAATACCGTCAACCAGAACCGTAAATAGAGATTTCGGTGCCCGGGGTGAAGTAGAATTCAGCACCCAGTACAGACACCTTACCAAGCTTTCTTTCTTTCTTTTTTTTTCTTTTTTTTTCTTTTTTTTTTTTTTACAGAAGAAAAGCAGCTTTTGTTATTATATACTACACTGAATTTTTATTAAGCTGCTTAAAAGAACATTACAACAGCCAAAAGCGATCATTATGTATGATATAAGATCATACGCGAAGACGAAAAGGTTAGCGGAGGACCGTGGAGCATGGAAGCTTCTCAGATGCGGCAAGTGACCTGCCAATAAAGGCAGAATACCTATGATGATGATGATGTATTCTTTTACAAATAAGAGCTGCTTTCAAGAGTTTTTTTTTTTTTTTGAATTTTTTGTTAAACTTGACAAAACTCCCTTTGATTCTATACAAATCCACTTGGAGAACAGTTATGGAAACTTACAGTACAACTATTTGCTATATTTCATTCTATCGATAAGAAATGAAATTTCAGTACATTAGAAACTATGTGCTTTTAAAATGTTCGAAATGAATTATAGCATTAATTTCCAGTAATAATTGTAAACTTTTGTAATTTTATTCTGTAGGTAAATAGGGTTTTAATTTCAATTCTTTTACGATAAAAAAAATATTTTGTGAAATGTAATGGACATTTAGAAGGAGCCTTCTTTGCGAATTTCTCAATATTGATCTATGGAGCTAAAGAATATGTTTAGTGCTGTATTTCAAATCCAAAATATACTTCGCTACAACATTTTGAAATAATAGTAATTACTTAATCTCTTAATGAATATAAGTTCTGAATTTAAGGTTGCTTATTATTAATTAACATATTAAAAATACACTAACACACACACACACATATATATATATATATATATATATATATATATATATATATATATATATATATATATATATATATATATATATTATATATATGTGTATACGTTTGGTATGTATGCTGATAGAAAACCACAAAACTAGATACGTATGCACAAAAGAAAATATCCTGGCGATACAAGTGGTTGATGGAGAAATAATTCCAACAAATTCCTTCAAATTGGAAGCATTTCTCATAACCTATCAAAGGAATAAAAAAATACACTGGTAGTGATCAATCTTTGAGAAAGAGAAAATTTGCTGACTCCTTTCTTACACCTGCTTAAAGTTCGAAAGTGTTATTATTCCTGTTGTTTACCTACACTTTTAATATTCCCGCGCAAACAGCAACTTGCATGTCCTCTCGTGTCTCTTCACTCCTTTCATTTTTGTATCTTCATTCTCACAGAAATATTAATCCCATTGGGTAGAAAAGCATGATTAAGTAAGCAAACTTATCACCATCAACGTATTTCAGACTCAGACTTTGACTGTTTCTGATTTTGAAAACGCTCTTGAATACATTATAAATCATTACTTAGCACCTTATATATATCATATCGTCATTAAAAATGATATACAGCAATAACTTTCTTTAAGTACTAACATGTAACACTTCCCAAGTGTAACACTCCGATTTTGATAAAATTTGGCAGGTAGATGTTACACATGAAATAAATGAATACGTAATTTCTTCCTACGGAAAAAGTTTTAGGGTGCACAAGCCCCAACCCAAAATTTTGAAAGTTGGAGTTCGAAAAGCAAGAAGTGGACCGAAGTAAATGAAATTATGCATAGATACGGTAGAATTAAAACGAAGGAATACGTATTTCGTATTTTCTTTAAAAAAAAAAAAAAAAAAAAAAAAAAAAAAAAAAAAAAAAATACTGGTGGATGGGGCACAGACCTTTCCAAACCTTTGATTACGAAATATCAAAAGTGCGAATAAGTATATATTAGAAGTGCCTAAAGGATAAGAAGAATTACTACAACACTTTGTGTAGGGACAATAGGCAAAATAATAATAATAATAATAATAATAATAATAATAATAATAATAATAATAATAAGCGAACACGTGTTTTTAGTCTCTGCGGAAAAATAGTGTTGGGCCAAGGCCCCTCCGAAGAAAGTAAATATTACAGCAGAAGCGCAAGAAGGAGTGGAGCGAAGCGAATGAAATTGTGTGTAGATATTGTATATGTAAAATAAAGCAACTCGTGTTTTCCAAGTTTCCCGTACTGATTTGCTACAAATTTGCACATCAACAGTAAACAGCAAATAAATCGACACGTGTTTTCATTTATGGAAAAACACTGTAAGGGTTAAAGGCGCACCCCGAAATACTATAAAATATGCTATATGTAGGAAAAACTAGTGTGAAAATAGTGAAATTTTACCAATAGATAGATGTCCTAATGTACAGTGAATCAATACAATGAATTTCGAGTGTTTCGTGTTTCTGCCCTCAAAAGTTCAAGTTCAAAGACTGAAGTTAGCGCCCCCTAGCTACTTGCGAAACACGTATTGCCTTATTTTACATATACAAGATCTATGTATAATTTCATTCGCTTCGGTCCACTCCTTCCTGCACTTCTGCTTTATTATGTACTTTTTTTTAGGAGAGGACTTTGGCATCCACACAGTTTTTCCGCACAAACTACAAAACACGGGTTAGCTTGTTTTTGTGTATTGTTTCTTAACATACTTTCGTTGCGATTCTCTATGTAATTTAGGCACTTCGAAAGTATACTGTTTAGCACTTTTCATATTTCGTAATCACATATTAGGAAGGGTCTTTGCCCCACCCATTTATTTCTTTGTTTCAGGAAAATACGAAACAAGTATTCCCATATTTTATATCTACTAGGTACAATATCTGTGTACAATTTCATTCACTTCGGTCCACTTCATACTGCGTTCGGGCGTGAACTTTCGAAATATTGGGTAGGGGTTTTGGTCCCCAATTATTGTTTCTCCGCAGAAAATTAAAAAAAAAAAAAAAACACGTATTCGTGTATTTTATGTGTAGTATCTAACTGTCAAATTTTATCAAAATCGGAGTGTTACAGTTGTATCAAATTGTATCAAAACCGACAACAACATTGATTTAATAGGGCGTCAATACTTTTTTAATCATTTCTAGCACTTTTTCTTTCTTTTTGCTCGTTCGGCGCTTTCTAGCCATCAGCGCCCGGGACGACCACCCCGCGCGTCCCCTTCGAGCTACGGCTCTGCGGGAAACGGATCCGAGATTTAAGGAAACTAGTATAAAACGATTAACAATTTTCTTATAAATGGATATAAAACATTTTTAAACTTCTGCCAGTAACTTTCGGCTTTTATTATGTGAAAGTGGGCCAAAGACGCCCAACGCTGCTTGTGAAAGTATTTGACATCCCACACGATTAATATGTATGATAATAATTGAAACAACGTATTATAATAATTATTTGTAGATAGTCACATGTATTCTATGTACAAGCTAAAAAACATTGTTACTTTTTCTTATTGTCTTGTATATTACTATATAAAATATTCTGTCAGTTTTTTAAAGTTATATTTTAATCATTGTTTGATTCATTCATTCGTGTTGTTTCTTCTAGCTTCCGAAACCGCGAGAAATATCTTTATCTGCAAACAGAACAAAGTGCATGCACGAGCCAATGGTAAGCACAGCTGCCAACTGCGAAATGAGAACTTCCGGTGGTCCAACGCGCCTTGATGTAGATAGAACTATACACTCGACAAGCTATACGCTCGCGACTGTCCCGCACCTGCCGATGAAACCCTGAACTTCAGTTATACAAAAAAAAGTTATCTCAGCACCGTTGGGACCACCAACATCAATTTTCAAAGTTGATTTCTACGCACTAGTGATGGTGAGAGGAGACCGTCTAACATGGTTTCCCACTGGACGACCATATAGTGTCGCCTGATCGACCAGGTCGCCTGATGGAATGCAAATCGCCAATGTATGGTCGTTCCACCGGTATCAGGATATATATATATATATATATATATATATATATATATATATATATATATATATATATATATATATATATATATATATATATAAAATTTCAAAGTCAGACGCACTCGCCAATTCAAAAATTATGGTTGCCAGCATATCTCGCGTACAAATTATTAGAGTTTCTTGCCCCTTCACTCACGACCTTTGGTTTGACAAAGAAAGAGATTTTACATGGCATAAAATTTCAAAACCAAACAATTAGATTTAGGATAATCAATTTTGAATTAAAAAATTCATATGCACGTCAAAAAATACAGGGTTCCTACTTATCTGGAGAAATCTTTTCCCTTCTCCCTTACCTTTTTTCACTTTTGGTAGGAAATTCCCTGACTTTAATGATAGGTGTCGGATGACGTTGACATATAAATAAGGAAGAAATAACGGTGAATATTTAGACATTGGAACATTTATTCCATAGAGGCAAATAATAATCAATTGCTCAGACGTACATTCCACTTACCACTCATAAAAATCTGAGCAACATTTCATACTGTGATCATTAATGGTTGGCTAAGTTAAAATTGGTGTACAAATAATGTTAGAAAAAATATATTTCATAAAATTTCCCTGATTTCCAGTCTTTTCCCCTGAGTTTCGCTTGTAACGGCATTGTGAACTTGTATTTACGGGCAAAATGGACTTTTAAAATATGCACAAGCAGTTCAAAAAGGAAGAAGGAAAAAAATATAAAGAGAAATAAAAGTAATTTCTTTTCTGTTATTATGATTGATGTTCTGTTGTGATAGTGTTATGACATGTTTAAGTTATCATAACAACGGAAAACATATCACATACACATATGAGATATAGAGAATTCATCTTGTAAAAACTACATGTACACTCCGCATAAAAAAAAATGCGACAGCTAACGCCGTGCACCTAGGCCACCCAATATACACTATCTTATCCCATAATCGTGTCTGGTAAAGAGACCCCCTCTCTCTCCATCTTTCTTCTCTCCCATACTAAAATTAGCTAACAACACGAACGCAATTCTAATTTCAAACCACACATGTATTAGTATCGATAAAATGAAATAACAAAACGGAGACGAAACAAGATTCATAAGTTGATTTAGGGAGAAACTGAAACATACACAATGAAAAATTGAAACCAAAGGATGCTTATTACACAGAAGTTCACTAATGAAACAGAGAAAGAGAGAGAGAGAGAAGAGGAGAGAAGAAGAAAAAGAAAAGCGAGAACAGATAAAAATGTGGAATTTTAAACTTAGTAAGAAAAGAACCTAACATTATAAAGTTCTATTACCAGAAATCCAACAGTAATATAGAAATAACGTTTGTTTTTATATTTTTTCAGGACTGTTAGAATATATAGAGGACGCTTGAAACATTCGTTAAGTCACTTTCAAAAAAGGATAGCATACTCAATTTCCAGTAGCGGGGGCTCAGTGGTACAGCGTGCACCTCTAGTGCTTGGGGTCCCGGGTTCGATCCCAGCCCCCGCCATGTGAAGTTTGTGGTGGACAAACACTGTGCTCGTGTTTTTTTTGGGGTTCTTCCGTTTCCTCCCACTTTCTTCATTCCACTATTTCACTCCTCTCTCATCATCACCGTCTCCTTTTATTATCCTCATCTAATCATCACCCTCATCTCATCATCACCTAACCGGCATAACCGTGGGAAGTAAAACTCAATGATTTCATTTGATTTCATTTTTAATTTCCAGTAGAACTGTACATCTCACAGACACATCTAAGATAATGTCACAGTTTAACACAATGCTTTTTCGCCTGGTTCGGTTGTAAATTCGGTAGTGTTCATTGGACGTACTGATGCAAACTACATTCTAATAAACCTAGTAGGTAGCGTAGGTCATCTACCATTCCAGACTACTAATACAAAGTGAACAAAAAAGAAGAAAGAAACTAAAAGAAAAAGAGAGAGAAAGAAACATAAAATTGAATGAGTGCTTTTTTACTGGTAAATTTTTATCAGAAATATCCTATATTAAAAGTCGAAACCGTATCATAACGAAAAGTTACAAATGTTCAGATGGAAAATTAGATGTTTCTTATAAATGCAGCAGACCTTGCATGTTTCAAATTTCAAATTGAATAAATCATATTGAATTATAGGATGGAAACAAATTTGTGCCGAATTAGTATAAATAAAACTTTCTTTCCAATTCAAACAAAGAGATTGCCATTTTCTAATCTTTTCCGAAGATTTATCTGTTCCGAACTTCCAGCAACACTTCCATCTCTTGCGAATATAACGTTGTAATTTGCACAGATAGAATGAACACGCTAGAGCTCAAGCGGATTATAGTGTCAGTCGGATGATCTTAGTTAGCTTATGTACCACCACTGGGTCGACTATTCAAACCCGTAGTGACCCGTTAAATTCGACCGAGACTTGGTAACCCAGATGATAGCTTATTTCGTTGCGTTTAAACAGTATTTCTTTCAGAGATGACCAGGAACTGAGATGTTATCACCAGAACACGAAAAACTCGACGCTGAAGCTGCCACTTAATTACATTTTCCAGACTAGGTATATTGGTCTCTTGCTCCGTTTTCACTTTGGAACATGTGCGTGTGAATGTCACACAGAGGGGGGAGAAGTGAAAAATGCAACGATAGAATAGGGAAACGTCAAGGAAGAGAGAGAGAGAGAGAGACGAATATAAATATGAAATATACTTATCGTTACAGTTTTTGATGAAGAACGCACACAGTGTTTATTCGAATTCTCGCCAGTGATGCTTTGTAAGTTCTCCAACAGAAGATAAATCTCTGTTTGCAGCCTTACTTTATGTGAAAAAGTTATATTACCTGACGGAGAATCGAACCGAGATTTTCCACGTGGAAATGTGGTACTTTACCTGTTTACCACTAGACCACTGATTGCTTTACCGAAACTTTCTCAAATAAATGCTGCAATATTTCTTTCCGAGAACGATAACAGGAAATGTGTTTACTGCAAATCAATGAAGGGTTTCGAATATCCTTGTAAATCCTTTGCCCTTTCCCAACCAACATTCGTAAATCCACTCTATCATGATAAAGGTGTTTGCTTCCACATTCTTAAGCTTTGCATGTCGAATATGAGAAATCGATTCTTCACTACCATTTTGTAAAAAGTGCAATCTTGGCGTGAACAGGACTTGAACCTATGCTAGACAGTTTTATTAATGGTAACTCCATTACGTTACCACTACACTATGCTACCACCTGAAACTAGAAGTCAAATATTACTTACTTCAGCCTCGATCATTGTAACGATCAATCTTCTTCCTGTAAGGTTATTTGCATCTAAGTGCACAATGAAATTCATTTACTCGACGACCTAGAGAGAAATTAGTGCCCACTAATAAAGGAAACAACATATAATCCAGGAAATATTACAGAAATGCAAACATATTATGAATTAATTTCGCCCTGCAAGTTCAAAAGTACGCAAATAATAATAATAATAATAATAATAATAATAATAATAATAATAATAATAATAATAATAATAATTATTATTATTATTATTATTATTATTAGCATCATTTGGCCGCTTTGCTGGGCTAAATTGAGAAAAATAATATGCTTCGTTCTTCAGTCACTTTTTACTATTACTAAAGCGCTCTTTGATATCGGTCATTTTCGTTGAGTTTAATATATCCCCTCCCCTTCCCATGTTAAGGAGCACGGCATCTTCAATCTCATTGTTCATCTCAGCCACCCGGAAAACTACGAATTCCACAATGATATTGGTTATTTTGATCATTTTTATATGTCTCCCCCTCCACCATGTTGAGGGCTGAATTTGGATTTAAACGGCATCAGATGTGTCACTGTTCATCTCAGTGACTCCAAAACATATAGATTCAATACTAAGATCGGTCATTTTGCGTTCTCTTTTAAATGTTGCTATCCTTCCCCCTTCCTTTAGTTACACCATCAAAATGATAGGAAAACCACCTCGGGTTCAAACTTCATCTAGATTGAAAAATTTATCGAGATTAGCACGGTGGTTCAAGACGTATTAAATTTTATTTATGTTTATATATCTGCCTTACCCATTCCCCTTCTCTAAGTTCTAGCGTCAAAATGAAATAATAAAAAACATATCATGCCCGAACCTCATCTATGTTAAAAATTTGATCGAGATAGGTCGCGTGGTTCAAGAGTTGTTAAGTTTTATTTATTTATTTATATATATATTTCTCCTCCCCTAAGTTTTACCGTCAAAGTAATATGATGAAAACCAATCCAGGCTCGAACTTCATCCATGTTGAAAATTTGATGCAGATCTGTCCGATGGTTTAAGACTTATTAACTCATTAACATAGTCATTTTTATTTACATTGATTTTCGTATATCTCCCCGTCCTCCCCTTTCCTACATTCCACCATCAAAGTGAAATGATTAAAAGCAATCCACACACAAACGTAATCTATGCTGAAAATTTCATTCAGATTGGTCGTTTGATTCAAGACTTATTGTTTTTTTTTTTTTTTTACATTTTTTCCACCCTCCCCTAAGTAACACCATCGAAACGAATAGATAAAAATACTCACAGGTCCGAACATTACCAATGTTGAATATTTGATCGAAATCGGTCGGGTGGTCCAAGAGACTGTAAGTCACAGTCACTTTCAATTTTATAATATAGGTTATTATTATTATTATTATTATTATTATTATTATTATTATTATTATTTGCGGACTTTTGAACGTGCACAGCGAAATAACTGCATATGTTTTTATCTCTGTATATTTTCCTGGATTGAATGTGGTTTCCTTTGTTAGTGGACACTAATTTCTCTCTAGGTCGTCGAGTAAATGAATTTCATTGTGCACTTAGATGCAAATAACCTTACAGGAACAAGCTTGATCGTTCCAATGATCAAGGCTAAAGTAATATTTGGCTTCCAGTTCAGATGGCAGGATAGTGTAGCGGTAACGTAATGGAGTTACGTTCAATACAGCTGTCCATCATAGGTTCGAATTCTGTTCACGCCAAAGTTGCATTTCTTACAAAGTGATAGTGAAGAATCGATTTCTCATAATAGAAGTGCAATGCTTACAAAAGTGGAAGCAAATACCTTTATCATGGTAGAGACGATTTACGAATGTTGGTTGAGAAACGGCAAGGGACTTGCCAGGACATTCGGAACCCTTCATTGATCTGCAGTAAACATTTTCCTGTTATCGTTCTCAGGAAGAAATATTACAGCATTTATTGGACAAAGTTTGGGTAAAGCAATGGGTGGTGTAGTGGTAAAGTACCAGACTTCCAAGAGGAAAGTCTCGGTTCGATTCCCCGTCAGGTAATATAACTTTTTCGCATAAAATAATGGCTACAAACAGAGATTTATCTTCTGTTGGAGAACTTACAAAGCATCACTGGCGAGAATTCGAATAAACAGTGTGTGCGTTCTTCATCATACACTGTAATGGTAAGTATGTTTCATATTTATATTCATCTCCCTCTCTCTCTCTCTTTCTTTCTTTCTTGACGTTTCCCTATCGTGTCCTTGCGTTTTTCACTCCCCCTCTCTCTCACATACACACGCACTCCATGTGCGTGTGAGTGTTCTAAGCTGAAAACGTAGCAAGAGACCGATAGACCTAGTCTGGAAAATATAATTCAGTGGCAACTTCAGCGTCGAGTTTGTCGTGTTCTGGTGATAACATCTCCATTCCTAATTATTTCTGAAAGAAATACAGTTTAATCGCAACGGAATAAGCAAAATATCTTCTTTATCATCTGGGTTACCGAGTCTCAATGGAATCACCGGGTCACTACGGGTTTGAATAGTCGATCCAGTGGTGGTCCTTAAGTTAACCAACATCATCCGACTGACACTATGATCCGTTTGAGCTCTAGCGTGTTCATTCTATCTGTGCAAATTACAACGATATATTCGCAAGAGATGGAAGTGATGCTGGATGTTCGGAACAGATAAATCTTCGGAAAAGACTAGAAAATGGCAACCTCTTTGGCTATTTGGAAACAAAATTTTATTTATACTAGTTCGACACAAATTTGTTTCCGTCAATGTGATTTATTCACGTTGAAATTCGAAACATACAAGTTGTGCTACATCTATAAGGACCATCCAATTTTCCATTTGAACATTTGTAACTTTTCATTATGATACGGTATCGACTTTTAATATAGGATATTTCTGATAAAAATTTACCAGTAAAATAGCACTCATTCAATTTTATGTTTCTTTCTTTGTTTCTTTTTCGTTTCGTTTCTTTCTTCTTTTTGTTCACTTTGCATTAGTAGTCTGCAATGGTAGATATGAAATACGCTACCTACTAGGTTTATTAGAATGTAGTTTGCATCAGTACGTCCAATGAACACTACCGAATTTACAACCGAACCAGGCGAAAACAAAGCATTGTGTTAAACTGTTGATATTATCTTAGATGTGTCTGTGAGATCTACAGTTCTACCGAAAATTGAGTATGCTATCCTTTTTGAAAATGACTTAATGAATGTTTCAAGCGTCCTCTATATATTCGAACAGGCCTGAAAAAATATAAAAACAAATGTTATTTCTATATTACTGTTGGATTTCTAGTAACGGAACTTTATAATGTTACGTTCTTTTGTTACTAAGTTTAAAATTCAACATTTTTATCTGTTCTCACTTTTCTTTTTCTTGTTCTCTCGCAATCTCTCTCTCTGTCTCTCTGTCTCATTTCTGAACCTCTGTGTAATAAGCATCCATTGGTTTCAATTTTTCATTGTGTGTATTTCAGTTTCTCCCTAAATCAACTTATGAATCTTGTTTCGTTTCGGTTTTGCTATTTGATTTTATCGATACTAATACATGTGTAGTTTGAAATTAGAATTGCATTCATGTTGTTAGCTAATTTTGTATGGGAGAGAAAAAAGGAGGAGAGAGAGGGGGTCTGTTTACCAGACACGATTATGGGATAAGAAGGTGTATATTGGGTGGCTTAGTTGCACGACATTAGCTGTCGCAATTTTTTGATGCGGAGTGTACAATATTTAAAGTGTGCTAATGTTTAACCTATTACGTACTACAATAAGAAAAGGTAATATCCAAATGAAATGTTTAGATGAATTTTGGTAAAACTGTAACCTAGATTATATAAATATACGGACTGAGGGCTGTAACGTCATATAAGATATTTAAAACAAGCATTAAGCTCATTACAAACGTGTTTTCCGTAGGAATACACATTCAGCGGTCGTTATACGCTGAACTGCACCATTTTCGCTTACTTCCCTGATTTTGCTGACTAGTAGGAACCCTGAAATATCTTACCGTAAGACTTTACGTTTGTGTAGCGCTCTTTCTTTGCATTAAAGTATCAGTTATCAATTGCAGTTTCCGGATCAAGGTCCTTCAGTGAGGGACCACTGATGGGAATCGTCAGCAAATCATGCAGTGTGTCAGTCTTCAGTGAATTTCTGTAGGCAGTTTTAACTCTGTTGAATCTGCTGAAACCTCTCTCACATGAAGCTGTACTCACAGATAAAACTGCACGAAATGTGACATTTGGAAGCAAATTTGAAAATCTCGTAATGAAAGGAGAGGCGAATTACAACGTTGTGAAGACTTCATATTTTGTGCTTTTTCTCACTCACTGACAATTATTTCCGTGCGAATCAGGAACTGCTCAGCCCTTTAAGTTTAGGCAGAAACCATTCCTACTGAATACTGGTCGCCGCCTCTAAATTTCTAGTCGCCAATGGGTGGTGTAATTCCTGAAATTCGTAAATTTCAAGAGCATTTAAAGGATTATAAAATCAGAATGTGCAGGAGATTTAAGGGATGTCATGTTATGTTTGAACCACCACCGATCGTTAAAGAGAGAACATCTTTAAATTTATTTTTATAGATAACCATTACAACGTAATAGAAAGCTTGACAGCATGTTTTAGCAGCAAGTATTATTGCGAAAGTTGTCATAAGAATTATGCAATAAAGCATGAGACTTTGAAACAATGTATAGCTGTGTGCTACCGATGCCATCAGAAGCTACCATGTGACTTTAGAGAAGGCCGTATTACAGGTAAAGAAATTAATCGAGAATTTTATGGTCAGTCACATGCTGAGTACCACAAGTCAGTTCCTTATCAAAATAGAAATACTTTATGTTCAATTGTGAAATGTTTTGCACAGCGTTTGAAAATTTATGTGGTGAAGGAAAAAGGATCTCACGTATGTGGAGAAACGTATTACAACATTGTTAGAACTACCGTAATCCTAATCAGGAATGTCACATGAAAGTGTGTGAAAGATGATCAAAAAGGCGAATCAAATATTATAATGGAAAAGAAAGCTATGTTTCTTTAGTATAATATTGAATGTACACAAGATACTAAAATAGAAGATGATGAAGCAAACATTTATGAAATATACCTAATAACTTGGTAAGTAAGCACGCATGCTACCGTTGTAATGAAGATGACAACATGAAACATGAATGTATCGTTTGCGGAAAATGTAAATATATATTTTATGGAGAAAATGCAATAGAAGACTTCCTAACACGTTTACGGAAACGACGTTCGAGCATTAACACAGTAACATGCATAACCCATAATTGGAAAGGCTATGATGCACACTTCATCATAAAGACTATGGTTGAGAAGATGAATTGTACTCCAGAAGTAATCTTGAATGGGGCGAACTTTCTATCTCATAAAGTAGTTAATGTAAATTTCATAGATTCACTAAGTTTTCTACCTAAGCTCTTAAGTAAATTCAATGGTGCGTTTGGTCTTCAAATCTGCAAAGGGAATGTCCCAAAGTTTTTATCGACGAGAGAAGGAGACGTATGAAGGTACACTTCCAGACATTTAGTATCATGGAGCAGGCACCATGAAAGTAGCAGAAAGAAAGAAGATTCAGGAATGGTACGTACGAACATCGAAATGACAACCTTAAAATGAAAGAAGAACTCAAAATGGGTCTAGGAAAATTCGGTGTAAGATAACTCGGTGTAGGAAAATTGGGTGTACGGAAATCTCGGTGTGGGGAAATTTAGGTGTAAGGTAGATTCGGTGTAATACATATTGAATATTACCACTTACGATAATTTACGACACTTCATATTGTGAAAACGAAAACCATAAAATGTAACGAATAAAATGTTATTTCCTATTTCAAGAAAAACAAATTTATTTTTTTGCCTTCAGTCCACTACCTCTTGCATGTCTTTCGCGGGGTATTGCTATAAACTACTTTTCATCACACAATGAAGCTGACACTTTTTGTCAGAAATAAAACAATTATAAATTCATAGAATAGTTATAAGAACAACTAAAAACACCTTTCCTATAGTACATCATAGAACATATACAAGGTGATTCTTTTAAAACTCACGGATTTTATTTGGGTCTAGAATTTCTAACTGAAGTCCGATTTTCGTGCGGTTTGTAGCAAATCAAGGAACGTTGGGAGATTTATGGGACTATGTATACTGGTTTAAATTCATTTGGGGTAATATCGGCCACGCCTCTAGGAAAACAGCAAATATTCGCCAGTGTACGTTACAATTCGAATTAGGTGAGGTGCGGTGTGGAAATTTGAGTTTCTTTGTTAGACTGCATCCTCGTGAAGGTCAATAAGAAACAAGAAACTGAGAATTATGCTGTGCTACTGTATCAATATGATCAGGACACAGTGACAATAATGTACTCTTTGGAGCAACTTGATTTTATCGTTAAAAAGTTTTTGGAGAACGGGATCTGTTGTTGCTACGCAAAGGGCATTTACACGCAACTTTGCCTCACGTTCTGCCCCAGACAGGAACATAATATGGTTGTTAGTGAATAAATTGCGGTAAACAGAATCGCTTCTGAGGAAGACAGGGAAGCATCGGACCTCGCTGGCGGATGTTGTGATAGATGTCAGATACCGACTCTAGGTCACCCAAGAAATCTCTATTTAACATTTGATTTCGCTTCAAATATTCAATATCTCATTCGAACTGTAACGTACAATGGCGAATACTTGCTGTTTTCTTGCGGCCTGCTCTATATTACCCCGGATGAATTTAAACCAGTAAGCATAGTCCCATGAATCTCCCTTCCCTCCTTGATGATTTGCAGCAAACCGCATGAAAATCTGACTTCAGTTAGAAATTCTAGAGCAAAATGAAATCCGTGAGTTTTCAAAGAATCACTCTGTATATACATATGTAAGATGCAAAAAATATATATTGATCAAGAAAGTCTTAGTGGAAAGGGCAATATAAAGCAGGATGGTTTTATTAGATAATAGTTAAACAAATAGTTGACTTCTTCTCCAATCAGACACTTTAGTTTGTTTGCCTTAAGGTAAACAAACTAAAGTGTCTGATTGGAGGACTTTGAGGACTAAAGTGCCTGATTGGATGACAAATTTCTCGTCATGTAAGGGCCATAAAATGTTAAAATCCCTCGAAATCTAAAATTCCAATAATTTCAGGAACTCAATTCAATATAAAGCAATATAAAGTAGACAGTAAACAGTAAAAATGATAGTAGACAGTAAAAGTACGTTCTACACAAAATTTGAACTCTAAACTAATACACTCATTTATCCTCAAAGTTGAGTTTTTAATAAATCCTACGGTCTACTTCAGTTTGAACTTAAAACTAATACGCTCATTTATCCTCAAAGTTGAGTTTTTAATAAATCCTACGGCCTACTACAACGAATCTTCCTTTACACCTAACGTTCCCCACACCGAGTTTTCCGTACACCAAATTTTCTGTACACCGAATTTTCCTACACCGAATTTTCCTGCTCCCCCATGAAAGTAGCAGAAAGAAAGAAGATTCAGGAATGGTACGTACGAACATCGAAAGGACAACCTTAAAATGAAAGAACTCAAAATATTTTGTACAGTATGTTGAAGTTTTACTTCAGTCACTTATTTTTTTTATGAATAAATTTGAGTCGGAAAAAATGTTTAAAAACATAACCTGAATATATTACAATCGCTAGCGTATCAAAGAAAATTATTAAAATACTATTGGTCTCATACTGAAGAATGGGTATCGATAGAAAGATATATCGTGGCGGACAGAAGTCATTGATCAGGTAATGACGATTGCTTTGAAACAAATGCAGAGTATGAGAATTAGATCTGTCATATCTGTAGTTTCGTGTGGAGAAGAAACAAACATGTGAACCAAAGGTTTAACAACAACTGAAGTTATTAATATAAATTTTGCCGAAAATTATTGAATTATATCATCATAAAAGAAATACGAAAGATAATTTGAAACTAAGAAAAAATAACGCCCAACTTTGCAAGCGACGCAAAGAAACGTAACTTAACCACACTAAAGACGATTTATGTACTGCGTATTGATCGTGGTTCAGAGGCCAAGGCGCTCGACCTGTAATCTGGAGGTTCTTGAATCGAATCCAGGTCGAGCAAGTATTTTACTTTACTTTAGGCTTTGTGATGCGATCCGTCGAACGATGATACACGTTTTATTATATTCAGATATTCGAATACTCGAATATTTCAATACTTGAACTATCAAATCTTCAATAATAATAATAATAATAATAATAATAATAATGTAATATTAATAATTATTATCTCGTAGAAGATTAAAAACTAAGAACTTATTATTGCTCAGGTCATACCATTACAAGCAGAAACGTGATATTTGGCAAAACATATTTCTGTTTTGTTTAATGTTTCCCACGAGAAGAGGAATTTCTCATATCGTTTCTAAAACCAATCAAAAAATCGGAATGTGAATTACCATTTTAAATTCGAGACGGCACAAGGCTATCTCAAATTATCATCTCGCTTTGGAAACGAGGCGAATATATTGAAACATTTTTCGTCTTATCTCGATTCTCGAAATAGTGTATGTCCACCCTTTAAGTAAGAATTGTCCTATAGAGTGAATCTTATACGCTAATTTGTTACTTTGTATACCAGAGTTCACTGAATTATGGTGTATGTAGGTATTTTTGCAGCAAAGCTTTTATAATTACATATGTATATCTTACAAGTTAATTTATTATATGACTTACTGTTCGTTGATATTCAGTTATTTTTATTACAGTTATTTTACTTAAAACGTGAAGTAGAATATTTTCTACATGAAACTTCAGTGCAACGCTTTCGTTCAAAATTTTCATGGTTGCAGAGGGGTGTCTTGAAGGTACGGAACTCCTCCCCGAATCACGACTTTTGAGTAAGTTTTGCCAAATTTTAGAGCAAATATAAAACTTTAATACCATTATTATTATTATTATTATTATTACCGAAGTGTTGTGAATTTAGTGGTTCACCCTGTTTTATCCAGGTCCTGCATTGTGGGTATTATGCTGGCCAAACTATAAGGCCACTAGTATGTAAATATAACTAAGTAACTGATATGAAATTATAATCGATTAACCAAATCCAAAATCAAAAATTTTTATTTTCCACTTTAGGCGTAACTCACAATCTAAGGTCACTAGTGAAAAGTTATTGTTTTTGGAATCCTATTAGTTGATCAGTGGAATATTGTTCTTTATAGAGTACGACTGGATTGTAATTTTCTAATTTTTGTTTATTTTTTAAGAACATTCCAAATTGTTGCCCTATGTTTACTATCACTTTTCCAAAATTATAGTTTGATTTTTTTGAACTTGGAATTGTAGTTCCGAATTTTAGTTTAAAGTATCTCTTGTAAAGTTCTTAAAGCATTCTGATTGGTTGACCAGTGGAAAGTTATTCTTAATACAATTTGATTGCTGGATCCCTAAAAATTTTTGTTCAAAATTTTGGAAAAGTTTCAAAACATTTGCTTAATATTTTTAATAACTGATGTTTAAAGATTTTTTCGAATATTTTTGAACCTTAGTTTTGTAATTATGACTATTATAAATTGTTACGTGCGGAAATTTTATCTACACTTAAAAAAAAAATCTTGGAGTGTATTGCCTTTCGAGTATGCAACCCGAAATAAAGATGTATTTTTTTAGCGCCTCTGGCGGAAAGTGGTGAATTACGTACCTACGACGGGGCTTGAAGAGGATGGCTTAGCCATTCGATTGCTACTGTGCAAGTGGGCACTATCTGTTCTGCTAAATTCAACTGTATATAAGGTTATTATATATATATATTACGGGTTTTCAGAATTAGTGAATTTTACCGTTTATTCCTGAAAAAGAAATCTATATTCGGATATTTCTAAAGTATTGGTATCTAATTTCTGAATAGTGTTATTTCGGTTTGGTGATATTGTGTGGATGAAAAGTTCTGTACTGTGACACCCACTTACTTAAATCGGGAGTGAATGGAATAAGATATCACTTTTGTAAATGGGTGAGTTGTTATACTAATTTGTTATATTCTCTGATTTAAGGTATTACATTAATTAGGACTAAATATATTTTATATCTATTTGAATTATAGAACGGTGTGTTATTAAAACAATTTTGAATATAATTTTTTTTTAGAAAATTAATGACATGGAATTGTGGTAGGGTAGATGCTGCTACTCTATTAGACTCCTTAAATATACTTACAGTAAAAACAGTTTCATCCAGTATAAAAATATATATATCAGGATATAAATTTAGATATGTAGAAACTACTATTCTTGTTCAAATCCATTGAAAGTAGAGATTGCTTGATTGAATTATTGTTATAAAGTTTTCAATTCACATATATATCCTTTTATTTCAATATCCTAATAGCATCTTTCTGATTATTTATATCATGGTTTTTTGTTTTGCTATGCTGAAATACGCAGAAATCTTATAGATGGGAATTATTATAGAAAATATAGTTAACATTTGCACTAGGAGGATCTCGCCTAATTTCCCTCATTTAACAATTATTATTGTAGGGCGTGTTTCCCTTTATAGATATTTGTCCTGGTCATTAACGGCCGGTGGCCCACGACGGAGCCATACCTAAGGCACGTTACAAACAGTAGCAATCGAATCTTCAATAATAATAATAATAAAAAAAAATGTTGAAATTAGTTACGGTACATGCCTTACATACTTGATAGGTTTAAAGTGCTGGAGTAAAATCCGTTTTCTTGAGACTAGGAGGGAACGTGCAACATAATACATGTATATGCATTTGTTTGTTCGTTACTTGGTAGGTTTGTTGTTAGAGTTGTTAAATATATCCGCATTCTTTTTGTAGTAAAAAAAAAAGTTTCAATTTTGGATGATTAGAAGGCTATATGGTAAAATCGGATTTCTTGTACGAAACAAATGCTTGTAAGTGTGCAGTCGCTATTAGGCAGAAATATTTTTCTGGTGGGAATATTTTTGTATATTATAGCATTAACTTTTATTTCTTCATTATTCATAAATATGGAAAATCCTGCGGGAAGGCCTGGTCAGCTAGTATTAAATGGGTTTGTAGGAGGAGAAAGGGGAGTATTTATTCTGCCTAATGTAGGTCAAGGTTGGGATTTGTCGTATTTGGAAGGGGAAGCAGAAGCAAGTAGGCAACATTTTTCGTCGTTCACTGCTGATAATGTAACTGACCTGTCTTCAACAGGTGTGTGTTCTGACTTTGCTGATAGCAGCGGAATGTTGAGGGACGAGTTGGAACCTTTGTGTGTGTCTACAACAAGTAGTCGTAGCTCCCTGAATCCGTTTATTGACCTTGATCAATCAGCTGAGGAGATGACTGCGAAAGAAAAGAAAAGCACAAATCCATTTTGCGATAAAAATAAAGTTGAAATTATGCGTAATGAACCTCAGAACGTACTTTTACTGAATAGTTTTGTGCCTTTTAATTTTAATATGGAGAAATTAACGGTTAATGCTTCTTGTAATTTGTTTAATGAACACGTACGTAGAATTCCTGTAGTAGACGGATCAGATGATGTAAAACTTTTTCAATTTATGAGTGTAGTCTATGGTATTATTAAATTGAAATTATTTCCAGTAGAAACCGTTCTAATTGCTGCGTTAGGAAAAGCGCAAGGTAGATTAAATCAAGAATTAATTTCCTTATATGAAATGACTACCGAATGGTCACAAATTACAAGTCATTTGTTTCAAAAATACATTACACCATTAGGTAAGCGAGCCATTATAAATAGATATATTAAGGTTATGCAAAAACCAGAAGAGAATTTATTAGATTATGTAAACAAAATAATAGACTCATATATTGTTTGCTATGGATCCCTAAATTATGGGAATAGTAAAGAAGTTATACAAATTATTATGGAAGGAATGAATCCCCACTTAAAACATGACATATATAAGTATCGTTACCCAACGTCATTAGATGAGTTGTTGAGTGAATTAAATCAATATGACTTACATCAAAGGAATTTGGAGGTATACAGTGCATTAACCAAGGTTTCAAGTAGAGGAGGTGAAGAGCGTAAACAGGTTTCCTGTTATTTTTGTGGTGGACTGCACCGAGTAGCCAATTGTCCGGCTAATAAACAATATTTGCTGAATAAAAAGTTGTTGAAAATGAACATGGGAATGAATATGGAAAGACGCTTTGCAGGAAATAGTGACCGGTCAGGGGCTCTGAATCAGGAACTTGGGTCCGGTGTTCAATCTTCTAATGGTGCGGGTGTTTCAAATTCTTTCAACAATCAGTTTATGAATAGTGATAGTAGGAATAAGAGACGCTTTGCAGCTAAGAGTGATCGGCAGCAGTATACGCTTCCTATGGAGAGGTCCGAACTTCGAATCCCGGTAGATAATATTGAACATGGACACCCTAATGTGAGTGATGGTGTTTATAGTGAAGTTTCCCAAATTAACAACGTAAAAACAAAGCATTATGCATCTAGACCAGTGAGTAATTTAATACATAGTGGTAATTTTAAAGGGAATCGAGTTTCAGTGTCTCGGAATGGTGTAGAAAATGAGAACTTAAACCTTTTTAGTTCGTCACCTGCTAATAATGAAAGTAGTAAGAACTTCCGTATTTTGAGACAAGTTCATGGAGAGGGAGGAACAGTACCCCGAAAATTTGTTGATAGAAATACAGTGAATATTAAACAAATTGATGGAACAATAGAAAATAATACTTCAAGAAAACTAATTGCACCTTTTGTCGATGCTTTTGTGCTAGGAACTCGTAGGCGAGGGGGACTAGACACTTGTTCTTCAGCTTCACTTATTGATAAACAAAACTTTGATAGGTGGAATCAAAACTTAAAATATCCTGTGCAAGTGTTTAATGAAAAGTTTACAGGAGTAGGGATAGATAAACAGAAGTTAACTTTAGAACAATGTGTGAGGATTCCCATTAAATTAAAGAATCGAGTGTATCGATTAAAGTTTTTTTTGGTGGAAAATCTTGAACCAGTTTTTATTATGGGAATTAATGAACTTAAGCAGTTAAAGGCAAAGATCGATTTAGTGACCAACAAGTTAATCCTTCCTTTAGAGAACTCTGTGGTTTCTTTGAACTTTTCATTAAGAGACCCCCCACCTGATTTACGTGAAGATACTTGTGCTGTTGATTTGTTTTGCAGAGAACCATCCCAAATTTCAACAAAATTATTTTTGAGGGAAGAATCTTCGAGTGAGTTACCTCCAAACGTTGGTCGGGAGTCACACGTTAGGGAATTTACTCAGGAACCGACGAGAGGACAGTCCAGTGTTGCCAGCTCAGTGGAGACCAATGGTTTTTCCAATACCAGTTTCAATAAGCAGTCTGTCGAGAATCCATGTCAATTGAGAGTGGATCCGGAAGTCTTGGAGGAATATCCGGAATTACAAGGGTATGTGAATGAGTTACTTGATAAATTTCCTAATGTATTTTCACCCAATGTAGGAAAAATTAAGGATTTTAATTATAAAATTCTCTTAAATGATTACACTCCTATTCGTAAGAAAGCATATCCCATGTCACGAGCATCTCAAAGAGAACTTGATAAAATTATTGATGAGATGTTAAAATCTGATTTAATTCAACCTAGTAATAGTGAATATGCTTTTCCCTGTTTTCTTGTTAATAATAACGATGGATCTAAACGTATGGTCGTAAACTATTCTGCTTTGAATCGGCATCTTTGTTTAAATACACAGTTTACACCTCGGATTGAGGATATTTTAGCTGAATTATCAGATGCTAAAATTTATACCCATCTTGATATAAGAAAAGCATATTTAACAATACCATTGACGGAGGATTGTCGTCATTTGACGGCATTTCTTACGCATAGGGGTTTGTTTGAATTTAAGGTACTTCCATTTGGATTAGCTGCCGGAAGTCATGTGTTATCAAAAATACTAACTGAATTGTTATATCCGTTAAAAGATGAAGGTGTAGAGTGGTATATGGACGATCTAATTTGTAAAAGTAAAGATATAGAGAGTCATAAGGTTCTGTTAGAAAAAGTTTTAAAAAGGTTACAGGATAAAGGACTTACTTTATCAATTAAGAAGTGTACATTTTTTTCACGTAAAATTTCTTATCTGGGTTTTATTATAGAAGATGGAAAAATGAAAATGGACCCATCTAGACTTGAGATTATTAAAAGATTGCCCGCTCCAAAGAATAAAAAGGGTTTGATATCTTTAGTTTCATTTTTACAATATTATGCAAAGTTTGTTCCACAATTTCATGAGGTTATGGAACCAATAGAAAGATTAAAGGCGGCTTCTGCAGTATTTAGGTGGGGACCAGAACAACAAAAGGCTTTAGATAATATAAAAGAACTATTTGCAAATTATGTTGTATTAAAATTGCCTGATTTGAATAAAAAGTTTGTAATTAACAGTGATGCAACATTAAGAAGTTTGGGAGGGGTGATCCAACAATATGATGATGATAATAACTTAGTTCCAGTGGGTTTTTATAGTAGGCGTCTAAAGAAATACGACTTCAATAAGCCTATATATTTGTTAGAAATGTTAGCGGCCATTGAAACCATGGAACGTTATAGAACTTATCTGCATAAACCTTTTGAGCTAAGAATGGATCACGCCGGTTTAGTGTATGCCTTAAGGAATATGAAAAGAGTGAAAAGATATGGATCGTTATTATACCGTCTCTTTTCCTTTAATTTTGAAGTAAAATCAATTTCTACTAATATGAATGTGTCTGCAGATTTTATTTCGAGATTGTATGACATTAGTAACTTTGAGGAAATAGAGATAGAACCTTCACATGCGGATAAAGTAACAAATTATTTTTTGATTAATCTGTGGAATATGCCTTATGTAAATATGTCTATCCGAGATCATCAGTTAAATGATCCTGAATTAAATAAGATTATAAGGGATTTAAAAGCAAAAAGGGTGATTGAGGGATATAAGTTGATTAACAATATATTGTGTCGTAAAACTAAAGCTATTAGAAATCCGTATAAAATTTGTTTACCTAAAACATTAGCTCCAAGTATAATTGAGTTCTTCCACGCGAGTATTTTACCCGGATCTCATGCCGGAATAAGTAAAACTATTGGGAAGATCTGTGCACGCTTTACGTGGCCTGAGATGCAAAAGGAAATTAGGGAATATGTTTCTGCTTGTAAAGAATGTCAGTTAAATAAAAGTAATAATGTAAAACCTGCAGGAAAGTTGATTTCTCAGTATGAGAAGATAGTAAATGGATGTTGGCAAATTGACCTAATAGGCCCAATGGTAGAAAGTAAATCAGGACGTTATTGTCTGATAGTCGTAGATTCCTTTTCAAAAAGAGTCTTTCTTGAACCAATAAAATTCCTTTCTAGTCAAAGTATTATCAATAAACTTTATAAATTAATGTGTAGAAACGGTTTTGTGTTTTCAATAGGTCATGACAATCACTCGGTGTTTACATCAGCTAAGTTTAAAGATTTTCTCTATGCAAATGGAATTAGGGACATAAGTATATCACCATATCACGCGGCGTCGAATCCGAGTGAAAGATACGTGTCTACGATAAAAAATTCTTTGAGAATATATTTTGGACAAAAACAAACATCTTGGGATAAAGGAATCTGGGAAATTGAGTATTCAGTAAATTGTGCTATTCACGAAGAAACAAAATGTCCTATGGATTTAATTTTTAATTATGATGTATGTAATCCGTTGGATGTTAAATGGCAAATAAAAGCTTCAGATCTAAATACTCGTGAACCGGAGTTATGGTCAAAGGCTCTTCAGAACATGAGCAATGCGTGGAAACGTAAAAAGAAATTATATGATAGAAGGCATGTTGATCATAATTATAATATCGGGGATAAAATTTTGATTAAAACTCAGTTTCTTTCCTCTTTGAATGATAAGAGAACTAAATCTTTGTGTCCAAAATGGAGTGGCCCTTATTTCATAGAACGTTTCTTGGGTGGAAACACTGTTCAAATTAGAAATACGGAAAATCTTAGAGATATTAGAAAGTGTCATGTGAGTCAAACAAAGATATTTAGGGAAAGGAGAAACATTGTAAAATAATCATAAATTCGATACCTCTCATACTATTAATTAGATAGGTGATATAGAGAATCTGTGATATTAAGAAATGATATTAATGGTCCAGCTTTAAAATTAAAAATATATATGTGGATATATTTAAGTTTTAATGTGTTATTAATACTCGTTTTTGTTAGTTTTCCAGATCTGGATGTGTTGTATAATTGTCATGGTTTTGTTAATTGTCCAATGTAACGGTAATTCTCGGAAAATTTTATGGAAGATATATCAAGATGCCTAATTCATGTAGCGAGCAAGAATGGATGTAAGATGAGTACTATGATAAAATTGTAATATTTTATTGGTATTATTATGAATTATAGAGAGTAATATTAAATTAATACAATTAGATGAACTCACCTCTGATATATATATATATATATATATATATATATATATATATATATATATATATATATATATATATATATATATAATTCAAATGGTTATTGATATTAAACCTGAGATAATGTCACATTTTGAAATTTGTGTATTTTATGAATAGGATAACGACTGATTTTTCTTTAACTAACGTGAGTGGTTGTAACTATAGTAATGTGTGAAGAGCGTTTGTATTTTGGGGGAATTTTTTTTCTTTAGTTTGGTTTAGTTTAGTTAGAGTGAATGAGTTTGGCGAGAATGAGTTAGAAATAAATAGATGTGCCAACTTTTTATCGCTGAGTGGGCGATGTGTGTTACGTGCGGAAATTTTATCCACACTTTAAAAAAAAAATCTTGGAGTGTATTGCCTTTCGAGTATGCAACCCGAAATAAAGATGTATTTTTTTTAGCGCCTCTGGCGGAAAGTGGTGAATTACGTACCTACGACGGGGCTTGAAGAGGATGGCTTAGCCATTCGATTGCTACTGTGCAAGTGGGCACTATCTGTTCTGCTAAATTCAACTGTATATAAGGTTATTATATATATATATTACGGGTTTTCAGAATTAGTGACTTTTACCGTTTATTCCTGAAAAAGAAATCTATATTCGGATATTTCTAAAGTATTGGTATCTAATTTCTGAATAGTGTTATTTCGGTTTGGTGATATTGTGTGGATGAAAAGTTCTGTACTGTGACACCCACTTACTTAAATCGGAAGTGAATGGAATAAGATATCACTTTTGTAAATGGGTGAGTTGTTATACTAATTTGTTATATTCTCTGATTTAAGGTATTACATTAATTAGGACTAAATATATTTTATATCTATTTGAATTATAGAACGGTGTGTTATTAAAACAATTTTGAATATAATTTTTTTAGAAAATTAATGACATGGAATTGTGGTAGGGTAGATGCTGCTACTCTATTAGACTCCTTAAATATACTTACAGTAAAAACAGTTTCATCCAGTATAAAAATATATATATCAGGATATAAATTTAGATATGTAGAAACTACTATTCTTGTTCAAATCCATTGAAAGTAGAGATTGCTTGATTGAATTATTGTTATAAAGTTTTCAATTCACATATATATCCTTTTATTTCAATATCCTAATAGCATCTTTCTGATTATTTATATCATGGTTTTTTGTTTTGCTATGCTGAAATACGCAGAAATCTTATAGATGGGAATTATTATAGAAAATATAGTTAACATTTGCACTAGGAGGATCTCGCCTAATTTCCCTCATTTAACAATTATTATTGTAGGGCGTGTTTCCCTTTATAGATATTTGTCCTGGTCATTAACGGCCGGTGGCCCACGACGGAGCCATACCTAAGGCACGTTACAAAATATATCAAAAAGTCTTTTGGTGCACTCTGATTTCTTGATCAGTAGAATGTTTTTTTTTATAGAATTTGATAGTCTAATTCTTTGAAACCTTTGTTTCATGTTTCAAACTTTGAAAATTTTAACGTAATATGTTTTCGATTACTTTATATTTTTTGTTTGTCATTGGAAAATATCGGTTAGAAATTTTGTTTACAACATTTGTAGTTTAAAATTTTATAGTAAAAAATGGTTTAAAAATTGGTTCGAAACATTTCTAGTCATTTTTTCAATATTTTTGTTTGTATATTTTCGTTTTGAAAAGTTTAGCACTCATTGAAAATATTTTCGAAAATTTTTAGTTAAACATGTGTGTTTGAAAATTATTCGCAAATGTAGAATGTTTTTAAAAAATTGTGATACTTTTTTAGTTTGAAAAATCTAAAAATCTTTAATACCTGAAATTATTGTTCACTCAAAAAAAAAAAAAAAAGAGAGTAAAAGAATAACTAGAAAAGTTTAGAAAAGATAATTTTATAACATTCTTTACAAGATCTTTATCATCATGAAAAATTTATGTTAGCAGTCAGAAAGTTTATGGACCATCAGCAGTCTTGATTCACATCCATTTATTAGAATTACATTCTTGTTGTCATGTATTAATATGATTCAAAATAGCATTTGCCGTAATGTCATTACGGCTATTTGTTAACGTGTTATGTTAAATAATTTACCAATAACGCAACTTTATAGGAGAATGTAATTTATAGAATTCCATTTGGAAAGGTCATTCAGAAGATTAAGGATTAAGATTGCAGGTGATTATTGAAAACGATAAGAAACACTCTTTTGCCTGCAACATATTTACCTATGGAAGCCAATAATAACTAATAAGATCCAGGTACCTACACTTATTTTAGAAAGGGTTAGTGGGAAAGTATCATAAATTTCGATTTAGTTCATAATCTCATGAAAAATCATCACATCTTAATGTTCAAAGAAACGTTTAATGAATGAGTTTTTCTTTCATTTGCAACGTCAATATTACATTTAGTTTCTTTGACAACCATAATGTATTTTACTTTGCTAGCCTTATAAGAATAAAATTCAACCAAAAACAATCTCTTTCATGAGAAAATCACTCAATCAAAAGCTTTTTAGTTGGAAAAATGTGTTACACTAATAATAAAGCTGGCAAAGAATTCCTGTTTGACAACTACTTTCCAGTGAATACATTGTAGGCGAAACGCATTATAGTTGGTTTAAGTTACATTACGTTCGAACATGAAGCAATACAGAGCAAACCAGTTCTGTTTGGTGTACAATTGTACATTGAAGAAAGAAAAATATTGCGTAAATAACTGCAAAATATATATTTAGTTATTTACGTATCAGAACATAAGTAAGTTTGTTTAACGTGGTATTTTAGTGCCTTATTTTTTAATACTAAGCGCGCACTTTTTACTTTTTTTTTAAAGTTGGGAAAATTCTGTTGTTTTGTTTTTTGGTTGGCAGTGTTTTTTAAGATTTAGTATGAGGAATATAGAAGTTTATATATATTTATATTTGATGTAAATATAGTTGTGATATATTTAGTAGTTTTAGTAACACGTGTTCTAAGTTTGTGAGAACGAAGAACTAGAAATTGCAATTAAATGAGTGTTGTAGACCACCCTTAAGAATTTAGTTTATAACTGCTGGATTTTTTAATATTATAGTTTGATATAAAACAGTTTAGTAAAAAGAATGCGCATTGGCAATTGTGGAGATTGACCATTTTGTTTGTAATTTATACAGACTGCGTGCACCGTTTCTACGGTAGTTGAGATGATAAATCGTTGGTGTATTACACCTGGTTTGCCATGTAAATTTTGTATTTGAAAAGATTTTTAAGTGTTGATTATTATTTAGATGAAAACTATATACAAAATAGATTTAGTAGCTAAAATTAATTAGTTGGTAATTTTATTTAAGAAAAGAAAAAAGTTTGTTGTTTTGAAGCACTTTGCTAATGAGATAAGCATTTGGGTTAGCAAAGAATGATTTTTATGTGTTTTTGATGGTGCCAGTAGGTTTAGAGAGTACTTGCATGCAGGTCCGTATCCACGGGGGTCAACGGTGGCACCCCCTAAATTTTTCTTGCCCTCCCCTAAAATTTTCATGGAAGGCTTGCAAAAAATCTCGATTAATTCTATGTATAAACAGTAAGAATAAAATACAATATAAAATAGATTATTCCAATAATTTTTCCATTTTAACTATTTGACGAACACTTCTAAACATATTTTAAACGAGTTAAAGTAAAGTTTATCAGTCTTCTCGAATCTCGATATGAAATGACACAATACATATTGAAACATGATTTTACGAAAAGAAGGAATATGTTCATAATATTTCATGCCACAGCTGTAATAGCGATCTGGGAGGTAGGAGACGAAGTGTGAAGTGCTTGCTGCAAGCCAAATCATAAAAACAGGAACAGGAACAAAGCGTTTATCTTTTGTCGATTGCAGTAACGGCGGTAGGTAATTGTTATTCTATTGTGTAGTTGTAGTACATACATGCATTGCAAAATCCTCGTCAACAGCAAACCTTAGATTAACTATGGAACAATTAGTTGTGAATTGAATTAAGAGCTCCGGGTTTCGTTAATGGTGATTGATTCTAGTAGGGTCCAAATTATTTTGGTGTGATATGTAAAACAAGAACTGTGTTGGAACATTCACCGAAAGAGTAATAGTTTCAAAGACTTTCATGTTTATTCTCGTAGAAGAATAAAGTTAAGCTAAATTACTTCAATTAGATGAGTAACTGAGCAAGTGAACATATTTAACGTTTACGTTTAAGGATTAAATTCCAAATTGTAGAGCCAGGACTAGTAAAAATTTGCAAGATTTAGAAATTAATTAGCAAAATGTTTGGTATTGTACTCGGGGTGAGGGATCCCGTGAAAGTAGCTAGTTTTCATATAAAAACGTTGTAAATTAGAACTATTCCTTAGTCGCGTACGAGTAAGAATGTAATTCAACACGAAAGAAGCAATGATGCTTTTACTCGATACTAGATGGGCGTAACGTTTTACTTACATTGAGAAAAATCCTTTCTCCGGACAGTGGTATATTGTACAAATATACGGAATCCTCCTGCTTACTACAAAAATCAGAACAGAGCACACGTTATCCGTATGCTACATAGACACTGCCCTTAGGTGTTACATCATGCCGTTGCAGGATGTCTGATGTCTAACAGTCTTCCTTACATTACATACATATAGGTATGTCACCTTCGTCAACTATATGGTATATACGTAAATTTGTATGTGAGATCCTGACGGCCTATATTGTATCATACGGAAAGTATGTATAGATAAAACACTTATACAGAAAGTATTATAAAACATGCGTTTTCAGTTATATGCTTGCTGTACGTTAAGTCAAGAAACTACAGGATTTACAAATGTAACATACGATATTACGTATGCCATATATATTTTTCTCAGTGTAGCTTTGAATAACATTATAGTACTTTTTTTTAGCTGTTTTGGTATGTGTCTTCTTGGTATAGTGTGCAGGTGGTTCATTTACATAACACGATTTTAATTTAAGATTTTAAACAAGAACTTACTGTAAATATTTTTAAAATATACAACTGTCATTGTAAACAAGGGAATTACTTCAAAATTACCCGACCACCTAATTTTCAACAAAAACCATAATAAAATTTACAATCATCAATTTCTACTTAAACTTTACTCATTTTTTTGTTCTGTTACGTTACCTCAAGGGTGTGAGTACGGAAGAGGAACCACAATTACATATGGAAATCCATTATTAACCTAAAGCGGAGACTGGTTGGCCGCGCGGAGCACGGTTGTGGGTAGTTAATGGGGAGTGCGGAGTTGAGAGGGAGGAACAAGCGAAGCTAGAAGCCGAAGTAAGATGGGATAACGCACTACTAGGTTACTTAGGTTATGTCTACTTCGCACTTACTTTAGTACGTACTTAGGTTTGTAGAGCCTCCTATCTCAAGGAGAAACTCGTGAACGATTGTTGGTGGTCTTTGTTCTTTCATTCATTAACCATGAATATTCAAAAGATTAACCTCATTATCAACATCATGTTTTACAAATGTTAGTACTATCAATTCGCATCCAGTGCAAAGACCCTGTACACTTGCATTCATGTTTACTCGTGTACACTTGCAGGCATGTTTACTCGAAAATTATCCACAATCCAACCGTCCTGAACCTAGAGACAAGTAGTTCCCACTACTTGCGAATTAGTTCCGTCTTTATAACCGCTTATCAAAAGATATTACACATAAATTACGCTTCACTTACATGTTATGAAGCACACAAGCAATCAAATTATCAATTTCTTCTAGGTAAATTTTCAAAATTTTGATAAAAACGGAAGGGCAACTTCGCAAGTTAACCCTAAACAAGATCCTAAGTAAAGTTGAATATCCTTATTTTACAGTAGGTCATCTCTCGTTCTTGATCCCAATGTTAGTATTACATGTTTGACTATTAAAACATTTATATTTTTATTCTAATTCGTGTAGTTAGTAATACCCATTTAATAAAATTAACGATTTTTCATGTAGATTACAGAATGTTAACTTAAAGTGTGTGTAGAGGGGGATAACAGAATTAAGTAGAAGCAAAATACTTAAAGATTCAAGAGCAGATATGATAAATTGCTGATATTACTATTTGATGAACTATAATATGGTTGGCTCGGGCCCCCCTAACTTCTACCGGGCCCCCTCTACATTTTTGGGCTGATTTCGGGCCTGCTTGCATGCAAAGAAAGAACGTAGCTTTTACCAGCTTGAAAGCGTTTAGAGCAAAGCAAAAAAAAAAAAAAAAAAAAAAAACATGAATAAAATAATAATTTTGCATGTTGATTAAAAATTGGAGAAAATATACCGTTTATTTTTTTAAGTGCGGTGTTATGACCGTGCTTGCGGTCATAATTTGGCGTTCTTTAAAGGACCAACAGATTGCGAGTGAGCGAAATTATGTGTTGAGATTCTTGGATAAATGTATGTTAGAAAATTAAGTTTTGGGGTATTTTAGCTTTTTTTAAAATGTGAAGTTTGCAACATTTTTTTTGGATCAAAAATAAGGAACTTTTTTGACAATCAAAAATAAGGAACTTTTACTTGAAGCACATTTTCGTTATTCTAATTGATTGCGCTGTAATCGCGATAAAATGAATATCATTGAACGTACGTCATAATTTTGTGACCTCAAATATTTCCGAAATAACAAAAAGTGTGACAAATGTAGTTACGTAAGAATGTACACATTTCAGGAGTCTATAAAATTCTCTAAACAAGTGCTCAGTGATAACATCATAGGGCCAAGGGACCAACGTGAATGTTTTAAATGGAAACCCCCTATTTTTATTTCAGATTTTGATTCTGCTATCGAAAAGAATTTTCATTTGAATCACTTTTTCGTTATTCTACTAGACGGAGCTGTAATCGCAAAAAAAGAATATAATAGTAGGTACGTACGTGACCTAAAATGATGATTAACTAAATACCTCGGGAAATACACTTGATAAATGAAAAGGTGGTTTAAGAACTGGACATGTTGTGTGATGTTGGTGCTAGGACTTGCAAATAAATAAAGTTGAAACACGTCTGTAATAATATTCATGAAGAACTGATATTTTTCTGTGAGCTTGTGGACACTATGAAAGTTGATTAACTCTGGCTCTCTGTTGGGACATTAAGTTTCAATTAATAATCAGACATGGTGTCAAAAGAGAATTAAGTTATTCATTTTTGTCATGTTTATGTAGATATGAATAATAACGATTTGATTTGAATATATACCATGAGATTTTACCTGAGAGGTAAAAGTGAAAGTGAATACGTGAATTCGAATTCCATCTGAAAAGTGAAAGTAAATATGAACATGAAAAATTGAACTATAGATCTAAGAGTGCAAATGTGCTCTTATAAATTTGGTGGAACAAATAACATTTGACCAGAAGAGACATATTTGTTACCCCTATGTCATGTTCCTCGCCTGTAAATACTTATGGTTGATTGTAAATTACGGTTTAGCAACGTAGAAGCCATAGATATTAGTAACAGTAAACATTGTTACAGAGAATCTCTCAATACTCAAACTGTATTTCAATTTGACCAGAAGACATATATTTGTTACCCCTATGTCATGTTCCTCGTCTGTAAATACTTATGGTTGATTGTAAATTACGGTCTAGCAACGTAGAAGCTATAGATATTAGTAACAGTAAGCACTATTACAGAGAATCTCTCAATACTCAAACTGTATTTCAACTGCTTTGTATTAGAACTCTCAAATAAAGTTCTAACGATTTCGATGATAGAAGGATAGGGCAATCACCAAAGGTCATGTGCTAAAGTAAGGGTAATATATAACAAAAAACAATTCATGTACCACACAATCCCATTTCGAGACCTAATGTCGAGTGCATCGTAAGACGGATTGAGGAAACTAACTATAAGGGATTGTAACATTCCTGGTCGACCGAAATAGGCGACAAACAGCTTGATGTTGCAGTCATTTGTTGAAAACACTCAACTTAGCATTCATTAAGCTGCTGAACAACATGACATTAATCAGGGTGTCTGCGAAAAGAATGTTGAAGAAAATGAAGTTCCACTCATACAAAATTCATCTTATACACCAGCTGAATGAAGATGTCTTTGATCGCCGTCTAGAATTTTGTGAAGATTTGATGAAACAAACCAATGATGATTCTACTTTTCTTATCAGCATTGTATTCTCCGATGAAGGCAGGTTACACCTAACCGGTTGCATTAACAGACATAAGTGCAGGTTTTGACTTGACAGTAATCTCATTGGTCTTCTCAAACACAGTCTACACCCTGAAAAGTTGAATATCTGGGCGGCAGTGCTAAATTTACGATAATTGGTCACTTTTTATTAATAACAATTTGACTTCTGAACTGTGTGAGGACATGCTTCGAAATCAAGTAGTTCAAGCAATGAGAGACAATGTAGAAGACAATTTTGCCCACAGATTGTTTCAGCAAGATGTGCAGGTCCGCACAACGGTGTAAATATCCGCCAATTTCTTAACACAGAATTTCCTAAATAACGGATTGGCAGAAGCGGTGAGATTAGATGGTCCCCTAGTTTTCTGTTCCCCTGATTTATCGCCATTACTTTTTCTATATTTATCTAAAAATCTGAGTATATCAAACAATGCCAACCACTTTGGATAATCTTCATCAAAGGCTTATTGATGAAAATGCACTTATATACCTGGACGTCATCGGGAATGCAGTATTTGTGTTACCATCAAATTGCTCACAGTCAGACCAAGAAAGGTGCGCAGTTTGATCACATGTTGTGAAACATCTCTTACACTTGTGCACCTGCCAATTTTAAACAACCAAGTTGTGGGAGGCAATGGGACTCATGACGGGAAGACAGTACGTGGCTGGTAAAGCTACGCGTTCCGTAATTAGGGTAACAGTAAATCTAGATAGCAGGAAACGAAGACAGGACAAAGTTTGTTATTCTCTACTTTCATGTGAAACGGAATTTTCAAGGAAGTTAGGGTAACGTTAAATCCAAGTGTATCAGTCACCCCTCCGTAACAATTTAACTAAACTTTGAGAACGCATTTAAGAAGTAGATTGATCTCCTGACTGTGGGATGTAAAAAAGAGTATGGCAAGAATTAGACTATCAAACTGATATATGTTGAATTAAAAAAGGCACTCATCTTGACAAGAAACATAACACACGCATGTATTTATAAACACAAATAATTTTGAGTTTTCTCCCATTTAGCAGAAGTTGCATGTCATTCTGACTAAACAAACGTGAGTTATTGACCTTTGATATCGTTAAGATCATTTACAATAGCCTTGTACATAAATTAAGTTTCTTTGCGCTTTATCCAGGTTTTGGAAGTTTGTTCTCCTGTGAAATATTCTTTGCCATTTGTGCTCTTAAATACTAGTGTGAAATAATGATTTTACTTGATCTGTCAGTGTTAGGTGATATTTAACAAACATATTCTCTACTTGACCTTTACAATTCTAGAAAAGTTACTTGTTGCAAAACACAAAAACTTATATTTTCATATCGCAATGGTCTACTATGGTCGCATTGAAATGAAAATGAAAGCTTTTTGTTTTACGCTAAGCACTGTTAAATGAAATGAAATGAAATCTTTGCGTTTTACGCCCCACGGTTATGCCGGTTAGGCTAAAGGAGACGGTGATGGTGAGTAATGAATGAAATGGAGGAATGAATAAAGTAGGAGGAAACGAGAGAAACCCACACACACAGTGTTTTTCCACCACAAAGTTAACCTGGGGGGTTGGAATCGAACCCGGGATCCCAAGCACCATAGGTGAACGCTCTACCACTGAGCCACCGCGACTCCATAAGCCCCTTTAAAATATTGATAACGTTATTTCGTGCTTTTTAATTGCACGTGTATTTCTCAAGGTATTTAGTTGATTGGGAATCCCAGGTAGCGTACGATGAGATTTCTTTCTTTTGTGATTACAGCTCCATTTAGGCGGATAACGAAAAGTACTTCAAGTAAAATTTGCGTATGTTCGATCGTAAAATTCGAATCTGCAACAAAGTACGGAGTTCCCATTTAAAACTTTCATGTTGGCCCCTGGAGCCCTATGATGGGACACGAGAGCTCTATGATGGAACATCAGAGCCCTATGATGGGTGTAAAATTGTTTACAGAATTTTATAGGTCCCTGACATGTGTACATTCTTACCTAATAACATTTGTCACATTTTTTATTATTTCGGAAATATTTGAGGTCGCAAAGTTAGGGGCCGTACGTAAGATGATATTCTTTTGCGGTTACAGCGCCATTTAGTAGAATAACAAAATGTGCTTCAAGTAAAAATTGCTTAGTTTTGACCGCAGAATCAGAATCTGCAATAAAAGTAGGAGTTTTCATTTGAAATTTTCAAATTGTTCCCTGGGGCTCTTTGATAGGACCCCTGCGGGCACTTGTTGTTTACGGAATTTTATAGGCCTCTGACATTACGTACATTGTTAGGTAACTAGATTCGTCACATTTTTGTTATTTCGGAAATATTTGAGGTCTCAAAGCTAGAACACGTACGTACAATAATATTCATTTTTTTGCAATTATAGCGCCACCTATTAGCATAAAGAAAAAGTGTTTCATGTAAAACTTGCTTAGTTTCCATCACAGAATCAAAATCTGCAATAAAAGTAGGGGGTTTTATTTGAAATTTTCAAGTTGGCTTCTGGGACCCTATGATGTGATCCTGGGGCCACTTGTGCCTTACAGAACGTTATGAACCACTGACATCTGTACATTCTTGCGCAACTAGGTTTGTCAATTTTTTTTGTCATTTCGGAAATATTTCTGGTCGAAAAGTTAGGTGAGACACCCTATATCTATATCTATATCTATCTATCTATCTATCTATCTATCTATCTATCTATCTATCTATCTATCTATCTATCTATCTATCTATCTATCTATCTATCTATCTATCTATCTATCTATCTATCTATCTATCTATCTATCTATCTATTGGTGAATACCCTATGTATATAATAAAGAAGAATTTTTCCTCCCAAATTTTGGAAGTGTTATTTCAAACACTTCATGGATTCACATGCCATCACATGTGTGTATGGTGGAATTATTATAGCTAGTTTTATTTATTAACTGCTTAAGATGCCAATTTTTAGTAAAGCATTTTTTGATTTTGTTAAAGCAAGAAGTATTAACCACTAATGAATAATACACGTGGAAAAATATTTATTAGTTTTTATAACAGTAAGATGTTACACAAGACGTTTGTGGAAAATATTACTATCTTTAAGATAAAAGATAGGAATGTTAAGGAATACTAATTTTGCATACCTTCTACAAGGTCTTTAACTCTTATGACGTAAAAGTTTATCTTAGACAAACGGTTAGTTTTGGCGTAATGGATGCTCATTGGCACGTTCATAATGTTTATAAAATTTGCAATAACATTTATTAACATGTTATTTAATAATATATGTATAGTGGTGCACAAAAATCCTTGATGTACAAAGTCCGCGAGATAGGCAACCCAGCTAACACCTACTCCAAGATTAATTACGCTTGGTAGAGTAGCTAGAACAGCAGCATGAAGTATGTACCACCTGTTAAAAGAACAAATCGTAAAGTGTGTTTTTGTGCAGGAGTAAGGAGGAACGCTAGCTGGCGAAATGACAAAAGGGAGTCTTTGGATACCTGTACTCACAGTACACAGCACAATACCAGAAAAATATACGGACACAAGAGGCGCCGATGAGAAGATAACAGTCAGGGAACTTAAATAATCTTATAACTAACACAAATTAAGGGTTATAAACAAGTTAACTTATTTCAAATGGCTATACATATATGCGTATCAAATAATATACGGATATATTCTGCGGTATATGTAGTAGGTCATTTCCTTAGGTAAACACAAAGCCTCGCGCTGAGTTTTGAACCTATTAACAATAGTTCGACCTGCAATTCAATTAACTATGCAACGATCATTCGGGGGAAGAGCCCAAACTGCAATGAATTTTTTTGGATCTAACAGGGCCTGAACTCTTTGGTTCCGGCGCCACTGATTGATACGTAATACTACTTCGGAAGAATTAACTCTGTAACTCGTTTTCTCCATTCGGTTTTCTTCCTTTATTTTGAGGATTACACCATCACTGAATTTCTCCACTGAATTATCTTCGTTTAGCAGCATCCAACTGGAGTTCAGCCTTGTAAATAAAAATTTGGAAGAAGTCTAAAGGAAGAGGGCGCGAATCGAACCCCGATCGGAAAATCAGGAAATCTCCACGCTAACCATTCACTTAAAGCGTAACTTACACTGGCTTGTCTAAATAAAGAGCCCTTTCTTGTCGCTCATAACAGTAGCTTGTTTATAATCAAATACATTGGCAAAACACAAGAATATGTTATTGAGGACTCGCAGGCATTATATCATTGTATTCAATAAATTATCAACATTGCAGATTTTTTAAAAGCAAAATACAAAAGTCCTTTATTTTGAATCAAATACTAAGCGTATAACGTACACCTAAACAGACTAAAAGCGAATCAATTAATGCGTAGTAATCGTAGTTCAGTGGTCAAGGCACTCGAGAACTGCGGGGCGGGAATTTTTTTCAATATATGGAAACATTTCATTAAATATAAAGTTCTGTTTTGAAGTGTTCGAAAAATAAAATCAACTCATTTCGTCACATTTTAAACCTCAGTCACATTTATTCACAATGTCTAACATTTATATGCGAAGACGGTAAAATGAGGAACGTTAACATTGTTTTAAAGGGAACAGATTTCTGATTTGAATACCAACTTTAAACCACACGTCCAAGATATACATGGAAATCGCCAATAGACAGCGGAAGATATCAGATAGACTATGTTATGATTCAGGACAGGTATCGGAATAGCTTAAAGAACGCGAAGACCCTTCCCTTGGCTGATATTTTCTCTGATCATAATCTTGTGCGGGCCGAAGTAGATATTCAACTGAAAAATGTAGGCAGAAGAAAAGTAGGTAACAAAGTGTTGAATACTGAAAAGTTGAAAAACGAGGAAATGAGAAATCTTTTCGTTAAAAAATTCGAAGAAAAATGTTCAAACGAGGGAAGAATAGGTGCAGGTAGTAACGCACGGTGGGAACATGTTAAACGTTGCTTACAGCAGGCTCCAGAGGAAGCAGTGGGTCACCGCGAACACAAAACTGCTAAGAAACCACGGGTTACAGAGAAGATGTTGCAGAAAATAAGGGAGAGGAAGATGTGAGAACAGGTTGATACAGAAGAAGGCAGAAAGATGTACGGACAGTTAAATAATTAATTACGAAGAGAAACAGACAGAGCGAGGGAAGAGTTTTACAAAAGAAAATGCGAGGACATAGAAGAATTAGAAAGAGTTGGGAAATATGAGGAAATGTACAAGGAGGTGAAATCTATGGAATTTCAGAGGAAACAAGGGGGTATTATGGTGGCAGTAGAAAATAAAAATGGTAAGGTAATCAGCGAGAGAAATGAGGTTTATAGGAAGGTGGAAAGAATACGTTGAAGACTTATATGAGAGTAGGGATAGACCGTGTAGCTTAAATGTGGAAGTAGAAAATGAAGTAGGCGAGGATGATAAAGGATTTAGTATTCTTCGGGATGAGTTTGAAAAGGCTATATCCGAGATTAGGAATGGAAAGGCAACCGGAATTGATAACATATCAATCGAATTCATTAAAAATATAGGAGACAAGGGAAAAGAAGAATTGTTCCGACTATGCAATGAAATATATGAAACAGGAGAATGGCCAAAAGACATTCTGAAAACGATCATGATGCCGATGGCTAAGAAATCGAACCCAAAGAGATGTGAGTATTATAGAACGATTAGTCTCATATCTCATGCAGCTAAAATTCTGCTCCGAATACTGAAGAGAAGGTTATATGAAAGAACAAATAAAGAAGTTGAGGGGGAGCAGTTCGGGCTTAGAAGAGGCAAGGGCACAAGAGATGCAATTGGATTATTAAGGGCGATCGGTAAAAGATTTAACAAGAAAGGGAAGGAGGTGTATGTTATATTTATTGACCTAGAAATGGCCTTTGACCGCGTGAATTGGGAATTGTTGTTGGGAGTTCTAACGAAGATACGGTTGCAATGGAAAGACAAAAGACTCATAAGAAATTTATACTTGAACCAAGAAGTAAGTGTTAGGTTGGGTTAAGAACTGACGGAAGAGAGTGCAATTGGAAGGGGAGTTCGACAAGGATGCTGCCTCTCTCCAACACTATTTAATGTTTATCTAGAAGAGATAGCGAAAAAGAGTTTACATGATGATGATGTCATTTTGGTACGAGGTAGAATGATTAGATGCATAAGATTTGCAGACGATATGGCGCTTGTTGCAGAATCTGAAAAGAAAAGGAATAAAATGTTAGAAAATATGAGAATGGGCTTTCAAGAATATGGGATGAAAATAAATGTTAGAAAGACAAAAGCCATGGTAATTGGAACGAAGGGGTCTGTGTCAAATATAAAAGTAAGAGGGAAAAAAATAGAACAAGTGAATAGTTTTCGATACCTGCGTAGTATTCTTAGTAATAGCATGAAGTGCGAACGTGAAATGAAAGCAAGGATAGGAATGGCGAAAGAAGCCTTTAGGAGGAAGAAAAGTTTGTTTTGTGGTACCTTGAATAAAGAGTTGAGAAAAAGACAGTAGTAGGGGTCCCGTTATGCCCGAATGACTCATCCTCACAGTCTTTTATGACCGGGGTAAAAGGTCAATAACCTGGCCCGGGGTCAATGACCTAGGGGTACATAGGACCACCCCCTCTAAATTTTGGCAGGGGTACCTTGGCCCACCTAAATTTTGCCAGGGGTACATAGGACCACCCCCTTAAATTTTGGAAATTGCCAAATCTAAAAATTTGGTATGGTAGCCTAGGACCATAGTATGTACCTCTATCAGTATTGGGGGCTATATCGTTCCCTTTCTTGGGTAAATATTGCCAAAAATTCAAATTTTGGAGGTTTCTGACCTAATTTATCGCCTTTGTTGAGGTGTTATAACCCTATATAGTTATATGGGCGTATACAGGGGTCCATTCCCTTTCATAAGACATAAGTATATTGGTGCACCCCTTTAAAAATTTTGGAAGGGCACCTTGGCCCACCCCTTAAATTTTGGAAATTGCCCAATTTTAACATTTGGTATTATAGCACAGGACCCTAACATGTATTATGATAAATTTGGGTGGTCAACCTCGTTCCCTTTTAGAGGTACAAAATTGCCAAAATATAAACATAAGCAATACGTTGTATCACGTGTTTGGTCTTTTGACCCAATTTATCCTCTTGGATGAGGTCCTATTACCTTACATGGTTATGTATAGGAGTTTATTTCCTTTCATAAGACATAGGTACATTTGTGCATCCCTTTAAAAATTTGGGAGGGGTACCTTGGCCCACCGCTTAAATTTTGGAAATTGCCCAATTTCAACCTTTGGTATTATAGTACTGGACCCTAACATGTATTATGATAGATTTGGGTGGTCCACCTCGTTCCCTTTTAGGGGTACAAAATTGCCAAAATATAAACGTAAGCAATGCGTTGTACCACGTGTTTGGTCTTTTGGCCCAAGTTATCCTCTTGGATGAGGTCCTATTACCTTATATGGTTATGTATAGGGGTTTATTTCCTTTCATAAGACATAGGTACATTTGTGCACCCCTTTAAAAATTTGGGAGGGGGTACCTCGTCCTACCCCTTAAATTTTGGAAATTGCCCAATTTAAACATTTGGTATTATATTACTGGACCCTAACATGTATTATGACAAATTTGGGTGGTCCACCTCGTTCCCTTTTAGGGGAACAAAATTGCTGAAATATAAACGTAAGCAATACGTTGTACCACGTGTTTGGTATTTTGGCCCAATTTATACCGTTTGATGTGGTCTTATTACCTTACATTGTTATATGGTTATGTATATGGTATATTCCCTATCATAAGACATAGGTACATTTGTCCACCCCTTTAAAAATTTGGAAGTGGTACCTTGGCCCACCCCTTAAATTTGATGACCTGTGCTATCCCTTATATCGATTTGTATTTGCTCAAAATTCATTTTTTTCACCGGAACATAATGTGCAGGATTAAAGATTTGTATTGCGTGACTTCAAAATGTATGATTCACAGGATCCATGTTGACAATTCGTAGCAAGGGTAGCATTGTATCTCCAACAATGACAGATTCAATAATGTCACAATAGACGTACATTTATGATGGTAAGCCTAATCGTACATTCGTACATAAGACATAGGTACATTTGTGCACCCCTTTAAAAATTTGGGAGGGGGTACTTTGGCCCACCCCTTAAATTTTGGAAATTGCACAATTTAAACATTTGGTATTATAGTACTGGACCCTAACATGTATTATGACAATTTTGGGTGGTCCATCTCGTTCCCTTTCATGGGTATGAAATCGCCAAATTTTAGTACAACCACGTGTTTCGTTTTTGACCTAATTTATTCCCTTGGATGAGGTCCTATTACCTTATATGATTATATGGTCATGTATAGGGGTATATTTCTTATCAGAAGACATAGGTACATTGATCCACCCCGGGAGGGGTACCATAGCCAATCCCTTAAATTTTGGAAATTTTCCAATTTAAGCATTCGCTATCATAGTACATGACCTCAATATGTATCATGATAAATTTGGGTGGTCCACCTTGTTCCCTTTCATGGTTAAAAAAAATTGCCAAAATATAAAATAAGCAATATGTTGTACCACGTGTTTGGTTTTTGGCCCAATTTATACCGCTTGATGTGCTCTTATTACCGTATATGGTTATATGGTCATGTATATAGGTCCATTTCCTATCATAAGACATGGTACATTGATGCACCCTTTAAAATTTGGGAGGGGTAACTTGGCTCATCCACTCACTTTTAGAAATTGTTTAATATAAGCATTTGGTATCTTCGTACAGGTCTTCAATATGTACCACTATAAATTTACCACTATGTACCACTTCAATATGTACCACTATGTACCACTTCAATATGTACCACTATATATGGTAAACATCGTTCCCTTTCATGGGTAAAGAACTACCAAAATCAAATTTCGGAAGTTATTGACCCTTTGATAAGTATTTAGCACGTTATATGGTTTATTACCTTTATATGTTTGTTCCCTTTTAAATTTGTGAATTATCAAATAACATAATTCGGTAAACGTTTTCTAGGACCATTTTAGATGTTGGTGTTCCTCTTATGGCCAAACATTCAAAATTTAAAGGTTATTGACCTATTTTTTTGATACGGCTTTATTATTGAATAACTACAGGATTTATTACTTTTTCATAAGACACAGGTGTATTTGTGTACCAATCTTAAATTTTGGGAGGGGTACATTTCTTATTGTCATATCAATAATTGGTAATTGTACTTAAAATTGGATAGTATTTCATTCATTGGGTAAATCATTGTCAAATATGAGTACGATCACGTGATCAGTTATTGACCTATGATGGGATTAGGAGTCCAGGGCATTGGTACATTGAAACTTTGTAGGTTAATTTGAGAATTGTCAAATGAAATTGTGTCACTGGTTTTGATTATTCCAGCCTATGGACCAAATATAAACGTAAGCAATACGATGTACCACATAATTGACCTTGATGAGGTAGTGTACAGGGATTCATTTCCTTTGTTGTGGTACTTCTTAAGTTTGAGTACACACTTGCAGAAAACAGTTGGTTCTACTCAGGTAAACAATTGACGGACATTATTGACCTTATTGAACATATAATGATATGATTAATTCTAAGACTTAGGTATATCGAGAGAAGTATTCTTTAAATTTGGGAATTGTGATAAACAAAATTTTAGTATGAGGCGTGAGAATTTGAAACAATACTTTGAACTTTAGTCGTAGCTCATAGTCTAAGATAATTTGGGGTGATTGATTTGACCTTGAACTTTATAAATCTGATAGCTAACCTTATTGAATCTTATGACTCATAGTCTTAAGGGAATACATGCTACAACACTGAAATTTAGTCACAAGGTGATGTAATCTGACACCAGCAAAGTTATTGTCGATGCAATTTGATTGGTTGATCACTATCTTTCGTGCAATCTGGCTGATCACTATCTTTCTTGCAATCTGATTGGCTGATCACTATCTTTCGTGCAATCTGATTGGTTGATGAGTTTCAAATCCTTGATGCATTCAGTTTTGTTTTAACATTAAAAAGTTTTTGCAATTTTTGTTTGAAATTTTTTTTTGAAACTTTGGTTTGAAATTTTGTTTGAAATTTTTTTTCGAAATTTTTGTTTGAAAAATTTTTGTTTGAAACTTTTCTTTAAAAATTTTTTGTTTGAAACTTTTTTGTAAATTTTTTGTTTCAAAATTTTGAAATCTTTTCGTTTGAAACTTTTTGTTTAAAATTTTTTCGTTTGAAAACTGAATTTTTTTGTTTGAAATTTTAGTGTGGTCCATCTTGTTCCCTTTCATGGGTAAAAATTGCTAAAATATAAACATAAGCAATATGTTGTACCATGTGTTTGGTTTTTGGCCCAATTCATCCCGTTTGATGTGGTCTTATTACCGTATATGGTCATGTATATAGGTTCATTTCCTATCATAAGACATGGTACATTGATGCACCCTTTAAAATTTGGGAGGGGTATTTTGGCTCATCCACTCTGGTTTAGTTTAATATACGCATTTTGTATCATAGTACAGGACTTCAATATGTATCACTATAAATTTGGATGGTCCACATCGTTCCCTTTCATGGGTAAAGACTACCAAAATCAAATTTCGGAGGTTATTGACCCCTATTTAGCACGTTATATGGTTATGTACAGAGGTTTATTACCTTCATATGTTTATGTTCCCTTTTAAATTTGGGAATTATCAAATAACAAAATTCGATAAAAGTTTTCTAGGACCCATTGTAGATTTTGGTGTTCCTCTTAGGGTCCAGTACTATAATACCAAATGTTTAAATTGGGCAATTTCTAAAATTTAAGGGCTGGCCCAGGCACCCCTCCCAAATTTTTAAAGGGGTGCACAAATGTATCTGTCTTATGATAGGGAATGGACCCCTATACATGACCATATAACTATATAGGATAATAAAACCTCATCAAAGGGGATAAAATCGACCAAAGTCCAAACACGTGGTATAACGTATTGCTTACGTTTGTATTTTTGGCAATTTTGTACTCCTAGAACGGAATGAGGTGGACCACCCAAATTTATCATAATACATATTAGGGACCTGTACTATAATACCCAATGTTTTTAGTTTTAAAAAAATGTTCGTTTTTTTCTGTTTAAATTTTTTTGTTTGAACACTTTTGTTTCGAAATGTTTGTTTGGAAAATTTTTTGTTTGAAATTTTTTCGTTTGATTTTTTTTGTTTGAAAATTTGTTTCGAAATTTTGTTTCAAAATTTGGTTTGACAATTTTGTTTCAAAATTTTTTGTTTGAAACTTTGGTTTGAAATTTTTTGTTTGAAATTTTTAGTTTGAAAAATTTGTTTCGAAAGTTTTGTTTAAAAAAATTTTTGTTTGAAATTTTTGTTTCAAAACAGCTATTGTAGGAAGTGTGTTATCCAGTATTTTGTTTAAACAATAAACATCATGGAACATAGCAAGAAGATGGTTTTAGTGCTACCAGAAATGCTTCAACGAATGCATGCATCATCATCCCGTGTGAGTAAAAATCGAGAATCTAATCTTGATCTTGAAATGCAATCTATATTGAATACATCGTATCCAAGTGATGAAGAAAAATGGAATTAGTACAATAGAATATTACAGAAATATCTTTATGTGATACGTAAACGAGAAGAACCAATACCACTTACAATTACATCAATGAAACTTGATGGTGACGTCCCGAATGTTGACGATAGCACGAAACAAGAAATTTTAGCCGCAATACCACAAATGTATCGTAAGAAAGCCGAACTACTATTCCGTCGTTTAAACCAAGATGACGCAATTACGTGGGATCATAAAGGAACAGTGTACATCAACGATAATAAACTACATGGATCCAATATTGTAGATTTAATGTGCGATGTGACTCGACCGAGGAAACATTCTAATCCTCAAGGCTGGGAATTGTTTTGCAACTACCTTGCATCGTCAAACACACCTCAAGAATTGATTGGTAATCCATGAAGATTAAACTATATTGTCAAGCATAATAATGCAACAGCATCTGAAGGACCTGCACCACCAAAACCGGCACCTGAATTATTTTTTTCTGGAGAAGAAGAAGAAGAAGAAGAAGAAGGTGATGATGTTTTAGAAGTCCGACCAAAAAGAAAACGTATCATTCCACAATGGTCAACGTACAAACCATGAACAAAAAGTTGAAATCCATTTACTACAATCCAGAACACCCTGCATCATTTTCTACTGCAAAGAAATTATGGCAAGCCACAGGAAAATCTATACCTTTAGCCAAAATAAAACTTTGGTTAAACAACCTACCTACCTACACGTTACATTGTCCTGTACGTCGTCGTTTCCATAGAGATTTTTATCTTGTCAACAATATTGATGAGCTCAATGGGAATGTGATTTAAATGATTTACAATCACTTCAAAACTATAATGACAATTAACGCTATATTCTTACAGTGATTGATGTGTTTAGTCGGTACGGATGGGCTGTACCACTAAAATCAAAAAGTGCCGAATATATAGTGAATGCATTTGAAATGATTTTCCAGGACAGGAAACCAATTGTGCTACGTAGTGATCAAGGAACTGAATTTACCAACAAAACAGTACAAAAGTTTCTCAGAAAACACAACGTGTAACATGTTACAACAAAGGATCCAGATATTAAAGCCAGCATCGCAGAAAGATTTAATCAGACATTGAAACATCGTATGTGGAAATACTTTACCAAATGTCAAACATACAATTACATCAAAGTATTGCCTCTACTTGTAAAAGCATACAATGAAAGTCGGCATTCCAGTATTAAAATGGCACCTGCAAACGTTTCTCAAGATAATTTACTGGAGGTGTGGCATAACTTATACGACAAAAAGCTACAACGTTCAAAACAAGATACGGATTTATCTGTTAGTGATACTGTTCGTATAAGTAAAACAAAACGTATCTTTGACAAGGGTTACCTTGAGAACTGGACTTGGGAAATATTCAGAGTAAAAGCCATTGTACCAAGAAACCCATCAGTGTATCGAGTAGATGATTTAAATCATCAACTCATCGATGGTGTTTTCTACAGAGAAGAATTACAACCAGTACCGCACCCTTTGACGTTCCTCATCGATAAAATATTACGTACAAGAACAAAAGGTCAGAGAAAGGAGTATCTCGTCCAGTGGAAAGGATATCCTTCCTCATTCAATTCGTGGATCCCTGCAACTTCATTGAAGAAGAAGAAAAATAAGAATGGAACCTGATCAAGATTTTTACGTTACACTTCCCAGTAATAGTTCCATGTATTATTTTCCAGAAAATACATTGACTTCATATATTACGAAATTACAACGACGTGTAGAGTTTCGCCAGAAATGGTATGTGGCAATTGTAGAGATTCATTACCCACATTCTTTGCTGAACATTAACAGTAAAAACAATAATATATATTACAAATCATCAAGTGGTAGTGATCAGGAACCGTGGAAGTTTGTAACGATATCTGTACGCTATTATAACAATATACGGGATCTTATTCATGCAATTAATATAAATCATAAAGAAACCAATTTATTCATTTCGCATGACGCAACTAATAATATATGCCTCATAAGACATCCCAATAAGGAAATCCATACTTCTGTACAAATCTCACCAAGTGTTAGTTTAATGGTTGGATTTGAACCGAAAAATGATTTAAAAGATATGGAAAAGGGACAATATACACCGAATGTACGATTAGGCTTATCATCACAAATGTATGTCTATTGTGACATTATTGAATCTGTCATTGTTGAAGATACAATGGTATTCTTGCTACAAATTGTCAACATGGATCCTGTGAATCATACTTTTGGAAGTCATGCAGTACAAATCTTTAATCCTGCACATTATGTTCCGGTGGAAAAAATGAATTTTGAGCAAATACAAATCGATATAAGGGATAGCACAGGTCATCGAATTTAAGGGGTGGGCCAAGGTATCCCTTCCAAATTTTTAAAGGGGTGCACAAATGTACCTAGGTCTTATGGTAGGGAATAGACCCTATACATAACCATATAAACATATAAGGTAATAAGACCACATCAAACGGGATAATTTGGGCCAAAATACCAAACACGTGGTACAACGTATTGCTTACGTTTATATTTCAGCAATTTTGTACCCCTAAAAGGGAACGAGGTGGACCACCCAAATTTGTCATAATACATGTTAGGGTCCAGTACTACAATACCAAATCTTTAAATTGGGCAATTTCCAAAATTTAAGGGGTGGGCCAAGGTACCCCCTCCCAAATTTTTAAAGGGGTGCACAAATGTACCTATGTCTTATGAAAGGAAATAAACCCCTATACATAACCATATAAGGTAATAAGACCACATCCAAGAGGATAACTTGGGCCAAAAGACCAAACACGTGTTACAACGTATTGCTTACGTTTATATTTTGGCAATTTTGTACCCCTAAAAGGGAACGAGGTGGACCACCCAAATTTGTCATAATACATGTTAGGGTCCAGTACTACAATACCAAATGTTTAAATTGGGCAATTTCCAAAATTTAAGGGGTGGGCCAAGGTACCCCTCCCAAATTTTTAAAGGGGTGCACAAATGTACCTATGTCTTATGAAAGGAAATAAACTCCTATACATAACCATATAAGGTAATAAGACCACATCCAAGAGGATAAATTGGGCCAAAAGATCAAACACGTGGTACAACGTATTGCTTACGTTTATATTTTGGCAATTTTGTACCCCTAAAAGAGAACGAGGTGGACCACCCAAATTTATCATAATACATGTTAGGGTCCAGTACTATAATACCAAGTGTTGAAATTGGGCAATTTCCAAAATTTAAGCGGTGGGCCAAGGTACCCCTCGAAAATTTTTAATGGGGTGCACCAATATACCTATGTCTTATGAAAGGGAATGGACCCCTGTATACGCCCATATAACTATATAGGGTAATAACACCTCAACAAAGGCGATAAATTAGGTCAAAAACCTCCAAAATTTGAATTTTTGGCAATATTTACCCATGAAAAGGAACGATATAGACCCCCAATACTGATAGAGGTACATACTATGGTCCTAGGCTACCATACCAAATTTTTAGATTTGGCAATTTCCAAAATTTAAGGGGTGTGGTCCGATGTACCCCTGGCAAAATTTAGGAGGTGGGCCAAGGTACCCCTGCCAAAATTTAGAGGGGGTGGTCCTATGTACCCCTAGGTCATTAACCCCGGGCCAGGTCATTGTCCTTTGACCTCGGTCATAAAAAAGTGAGGATGAGTCATTCGGGCATAACGGGACCCCTACTACTAAGACTCATAAAATGCTTCGTGTGGAGTGTTGTACTGTATTGGGCGGAAACGTGGACATTACGTAAAGGTGATGAAAATCGTCTGGAAGTCTTCGAAATGTGGGTGTGGAGAAGAATGGAAAGAATTAGTTGGGTCGAGCGGAAAACGAATGAGAGAGTGTTTAAAAGTGGTGGGTGAGAAAAGAACACTTTTAGATATTATTAGGAAGAGAAAGAGAAACGGGTTGGGTCATTGCCCAAGAAGAGATTGTATCATGAGAAGCGTCCTGGAGGATGTGGTCGCGGGAAAGAGAGGGATGGGGCGAAGGAGACTACAATTAATGGATGATATAAAAGTAGAAAGGTCATACCCGAAGACGAAGAAGTTAGCGGATGACCGTGGAGCATGGAAGCTTCTCAGCTGCGGCAAGTGACCTGCCAGTAAAGGCAGAATACCTATGATGCTGATGATTTGGTGCGAACCAATGGATCATGTAACTGTTACTTTTGCTTGAAAGATATAAAGGCCTTGACCTCTAAATCTAATCATCAGATTCAGTACCAAAATATAATGTTAACTATTCGACCAGTTCCTCACAGTAAAGATCTTCCAGTACCTAAAGCTCAAGAATGTTATACTATTGATTCAGAAAAAAAGATACATCAGACGTTCTAAGCAACAGGGAAGATGTAGACTTTCAGCCATCTATATCCCAGTCAACGTCACCTCATTTGATCACACAAGAAGAGCTTAACGATCTTAAACGAGACTTAAATCTTCCTAAAATAAAATCGGAATTGTTGTGCTCCAAGCTTCAAGGTTGGAATCTCAAGCTCAACATGTTAAAATAAGTTTGTTTAGAAAATGACAAAGTCATTTTGAGGACTATTTTATTGAAAATGGAGGCATTGCTTATTACATAGATGTAGATATCTTATTTGAGTATTTGAGACATGAACATAATCCCACAGAATGGCGCTTGTGTATTGACAGCTTCAAACTAAGTCTGAAGGCAGTGCTTCTCCATATAGAAAATTTTCACCCATCCGTTCCTGTACCATATGCGGCTCGTACAAAGGAGACGTGTGAAGTATGAGTACGATATTGGACTTCATTGAATATAAAAAATTCAAATGGAATATGAGTGGGGACTTCTGGCTTCAAAGACAAGATTGTATTTCTAGCAGCAACAACATATCTCGTAAACCAATTGTGAATCCTCAAGATGTATTTTTGCCTCCATTCTATATGAAATTTGGGTTGATGAAGATGTTTGTTAAACCACTAGACAGAGAAAAGAAGAAATTCCAAAACTTAAGTGAGGCAAAACTTAAGGAGTATTTGTTGGTCCACAGACTTAAACGGTCATGCGGAATGAAGACTTTGAAACGAAACTCTCTGAAATTGAGCAATCAGATTGGCTATCATTTAAATCTGTATGTTCCGGTTTTCTTGGAAATGAAAAGGCTGAAAATTATGAAGCTATTGTTAGTGACATGGTGGGCACTTTTCAACTCATGGGATGCAACATGTGTCATTAAAATTACACTTCTTGCACTCACATCTTGATCTTTTCCCTGAAAACTTCGGCGCACTAAGTGATGAATACGGAGAACGGTTTCACCAGGACATTGCCATATTTTAGAAGCGTTAAAGGGGAAAATGGGCTGAAGGTATGCTGACTGAGTACTGCTGGTCTATCACCAGAGAGACTCCAGAAGATGTCTACAAACGTAAACTACCAAAAAATATTTAAAGGTTAAATCAACAAAATTTAATATTAGTATTTTACGCCTTCCTATCCTACACTATACAGTAAATATTTTTAAATATGTACATTTCGTATAATGTGTTGTGGTCTGCCCAACAAAAGCGTGACGTGATGGAACATTTTGGTTGCCACCAATGAACTCAGCACCTGCCATTTAGTTAAAATCACATAATTTCATTCGAAGGACACAAATAAAGTTTAAATTTGTTGCACAGTGCAATCGGTATTTTCATAACGTTTTCTTGCTCGCTTTTCCGGTGTGTCAATTCAAGAAAGGAAGATATTTTACTGGGAATTTTCTAGAGGAAGAAGACCAATTGACTTACACGTGACACTTCCCAAGTGTAACACTCCGATTTTGATAAAATTTAGCAGGTAGATACTACACATAAACGAATACGTGTATTTTTACTTTGTGTAGAACAACGGTTTTAGGGGGCAAATTCCCACACTCAAAATTTTGAAACCTGGCGTTCGGAAGGCAAGAAGAAGTGAACCAAATTGAATGAAATTGTGCACAGATATTGTGGACGTGAAACGAGGGAATACGTATTTCGTATTTTCCTCCAAAAATCGGTTGGGTGGAGCATAGATCCCTCCAAATCTTTGATCACGAAATATCAAAAGTGCTAATGACAGTATGTCAAAAGTGCCTGAAGGACATGAAGAATTGCAACGAAATTTTGTGTAGGGACAATACGCAAAAAACAAATATATTTTTATGCCAAGAAACGTTTTTAGGGAGCAAAACCCCCACCGAAAATTTTGAAATTTGACGGCTGAAAGGCAAGAAGAAGTGGACCGAAGTCAATGAAACTGTTCAGATATTGTAGACGTAAAATGAGGGAATACTGTTGCGTATTTTCCTTTTTTAAAAAAGTTGGGCGGGGCACAGACCTTCTAAACCGTTGATTACGAAATATCAAAAGTATATTTCTGAGGGGGTTTGGCCCCAATATTGTTTTGGTGGCCAAGACCCCCCACTTAGAAAAGTAACTTTTACCGTAGTAGCGCAGCAAGAAGTGGAGCGAAGCAAATGAAATTGTATGTAGATATTGTATATGTTAAATAAGGCCTGTCGTGTTTCCAAGTGTCCGCATCCGATTTGTTTAAATTTTGCACATCAACAGTAAATAGGAAATAAATCGACACGTCTTTCTATTTATGTGGAAAAACATTGTAAGGGTTAAGACGCATCCCGAAATACTATAAAATACACTATACTGTTTGTGCTTACTGTTGATATGCCAAATTTGAAGAAATCGGATGGGGACACTTGTAGAACACGAAAGACCTTATTCTAGATAGGCCTACATAATATCTACACAAAAGTTCATTCGTTTCGGTCCACTCTTCCCGACACGTAACCCTTCGGTCTACTCAACAATTTTATTATTATTATTATTATTTTCAGGAAAATTCGAATCACGTATTCCCTCATCTTATGTCTACAATATCTGTACACAATTTCATTCACTTCGGTCCACTTCTTCTTACCTTTCGGACGTCAACTTTCAAAATTTTGGGTGGGGGCTTTTGGCCTTAAAACCGGTGTTCCACAGAAAGTAAAAGAGCACATATTCGTCTATGTGTAGTATCTACCTGCTAAATTTTATCAAAATCGGAGTGTTACACTTGCGAAGTGTTACATGTAAGTCAATTGGTCTTACTTCTCTAGAAAATTCCCAGTAAAATATCTTCCTCTATAATAAACCATATGTGCCTTCAGATACAGAAACCGGATTTACTTTCAGATTCCAACTCAGGTGTCTCACATCAAAGACGAGGATGCTAATAATTAAAAAACAAAATCATTCGACCAATTTTCTCCTTGGCCTTACATTTGCTTTGAAACTTCCACACCTGTATACCCTTTTATTACAACACATTAGAAAAACAATTTTTAAGATCCACTCCCAGAGCCCTATACAAACCAACAACCGTCATAGCGTGCATTCTTTATAAGAAATCTTATATCGGTACTGTTATATCACGATATGAGTTGACTTGATTTTGAGTTTAACGTCCCTTTCAAAAGGAGGCTATTCATAAGAAGTTAAAAAATTAAAAAAAAAACTGACTATCACTGATTTGTAGTATTTCGATTTAAATCCATATTAGGAAGTAGGAATTTTGTATTTGGAAACCTTTTGTAAATTGACAAAATTGTGAATTACACTTGCAACTGTTTTATGGAAAACATTCTATATGTGTGTATGCCTTCATAGTCCTGGAACGATCAATATTCTCGCGTAATATACGGATCAGGAAAACAAAAACAATACGTGTTAAACATTTGGAAAGGCTATCCACTAATAATAAACGCAACCCCTATCCCTACCTCCTTCGGAGGTAAGGGGAATAACTTTAAAATTTTAAATGTGAACCCACATTTGTTATTGCACATTTTTATTCTGCAGGAAAAAAATGATAAATGATTTCACCCAGCATGACGACAGGCCCTTCACGGATGGCGCTTGAATCGACACACAAAAAAACGAGCAAGAAAACGTTATGAAAATATCGTTTATCAGTCACGTAGTCTGTGGTCAGATGGTTAGCGTACAGGAATCCTGTTTCAGAGGTCTTGAGTTCTATTCCCGCGCAGGGCAATTTCTTTATTTGTTTTCCCAAATAATAATTTTATACATTTTAGCTTCAATTAATATTTTATTCAAATTACACACAATACAAATTTCGATAATTGTTTTGCAAACTAGCTTTATGAAGTCATACATATTAATAGGGTTATTATGATTAGAGGTCATAGAATTATTTACAACAAAACCAAAACATTTTTGTTGCAATTTGTATTTTCTTGCCAATTTATAAATTACGGATAAATAGATCACTTTTATCGAAGTTATGAAGTATTGAAAAAGTACACACAAAATTGTTAATTTGCGCGCGAATTGAAATTAGAATCCCTCATTCCTCAGGCAAATACGCTAACCGTATAACCACACAGCACGGGCCTGCCAACCTACATTTTCATAGTGTTTTGGTACCCCTTCTTTGCATATGCAAGTTATTCACGTGTTGTGCATAGCCCCTTCCCGAAACAAAATCCCAAATGCGCCACAGTATATTGATGTCACTAGATATATTATGGTTACCACATTCGTTATGTAAAAAATGTTCTTGGCGCCTCGTGTCTTTATCAGTGGACAGTGTATGAATTACAAGAGGGATAAGGTTAAATTCCCTTTGGTAATGCTGGATGTATACTATAACCAGGAGCGTCATTTCAAACGACAGTTGCATGGAATAGTATAACAGTTGTAGCCAAGCGCGACACTTACGGGAGCAAGAGGGGACAATTACCCCCTAATCACAAGAGTTTGTGGAATACGAGGCACGAAATATTAATGTTTACATGAAGAAAAGGGAAAATATTTTTAACAATTATTGAATGATGGGTTAATTATTCGAGAGTTTTAAGTATTTTGTGGTTTACGACGCCATGTCTGCCTAGAATACAGCTTGGAAAATAAATGTAAACATATTCTTGTTAATATATCATAAAATAACTTTCCGAGCGATCGGTTGCATTATAATATTAAAGAAGCAAAAAAACGTTAATAAGAAACTCCAACAGTTAGGATAGATTGAAAAAAATGTTTAGTTACGTTAACCACGGCAACCGAAAGATACTACCTTAAGTTTTGAATTCATAGTTTTTTGTTCTTATAATAAAGAAAAACTACATAAAATTTTAACTTAAAATATTTAAAGATTTAGTAGTTTACACTGCCTATTGAATTTAATTATAGAATATTAATATATTATATTAAAGACATTTAAACCATATTCTTTTAAAAATATCCATGTTATACATTTAAAGTAACATGCTTTAGCTAAATTACCTATCGGTAAGACAAGTGTAAATATAAAATTTAAATATTTTAAATACAATTAATTATATCCGTGTAATATAAGAGAGAAAACTTAATAATATGTTTGTTCAATTTGACTTTATTAGAACAGGCTTTTTAAAATAAAAGTCCTTGAGTTAAGTTTGAACAACATGCTTGACAAATGAAGACTGCCACCAAGACGTGTTGAAATAATGCCTCAACAAAGGATTACCTAAATGTAAAGATAATAGACGAGTTGATGTTATGTTTTTGGTTTGAATTTGATTTACTTAGGAATTAGTTTTTTGGGTTATTGTTTATGCTATTTTTTGTTTTTACATTAAGTTTTCATAAGTGAAATGTTTTACTAGGAGTAAGAAAAGTAAGATAATTTGGGGTGTTAGGAGTCACTAAATTTAAATATTGTAAAAGGTGTTTTTCTGAGCTGCCTTCGTGCTAATGTTAACTAAGTTTTACAGGTTTCGGGATTGTTTTCGTTTATAGAATATAATTTTACACATTTACTTGTTATGAGATTAATAAATTTAACGACACGGTTATCAAGGGCTTTTATTTAAATTAAAGGGCCTCGGTAAATGTTGACAAATTTTGAGATTCGTTTTACAGTAAATTAAGATTTTGCTGTTGTAAAAACACTAAGTTACCTTGAGGTATCAAACGACGTTCTAGTTGGGTTTGAATTTAACGCTTTTTTTTTAATAATTGACTTTTTGTGGTGGTTTACCATGAGAAGTTTGATCAATTAATACCATTTCTTGTTAAAACTTTTTGAGACCAGTAAGCCAAAATGTTTTAAAATGGGACGCGGAAAATGAATATTAAGATGTAAACTTGCAGGAGAATTTCTAATAGAGTAAATATGTAATGAAACTGGCTGGGTTAAGTTTTTAGCCCATTGCTTGTGTGCTTGGTTGCACAACAACCTAAGAGTAGAGAGAGTTTTCTAATTAGATTTTTTTATAATATTAGATTGAGCGTGATAGGATGTAGTGTGATGTATTTTAATACAGTAGGAAATCGAAAATCCGAACTAATTGGGACCGCAGGTAGTTCGGATTTTCAAATTGTTCCGATTTTCGAAAATGATCAAGAAAATGCCGTTTAGCCTTAAATATACTGTAGGGTATGCTCTTTTATTAATACAGTGGCTATACAATACATAATATAATTACAATACCGTACGTAAGGCTACTTACATTTAATGTTTCTGAAAACTTGCTTTACACTAAATTACATTATTCTTGTAACTCACACTTAAAACTTGTATATGCCTAAGAGAAAATAAAAAATAAAAATATGTATGACAAACAATTACAAATGAATGAGCTTTTGTAAAAACACTGACTTCACACAACGACGACGGACAACCCAATTGTTTTTTTTATCGCTAGCACAAAATGTAAAAAGCTAAGACAAAATGTAAAAAGCTTGTAATTGCCGCGTTCGAATTTTTGACATTCGGATTATCGACGTGCTAGTGTATTATATTTTCGAATTTTTGATAGAAATGTTTTACTGTGAAATACTGGAGCGTTATTAGTGAGTATGGGATTTATTAAATTTAGATGATGCATATAAATGTCAAATAAATATTTAAGAACTGCGGTAGCTGTGACAGATTTTAATGGATAAGCTGTACTGTATTTAGTGAATACACTTACCACAATTAATGTAAAACAGGCGCAATTTTTGTGGATAATGTTTAAGAAAATTTAATTTTAATAATGTCTTAGGGTGCGAATAAGCATTAGTAGACAACAAACGAGCAGGTGGATGTTAATTTTTTTATTTTTATGAATTTGACGCAATTTTTGATGTGCTAGTTTATTTTGCTCCAATAAAACGACTGAAAAGATTTCCTATTGTTTTGTTAGTACCTTGGTGATGAAATTGATCATGGTAAGCAACTATTACCTTTTCCATTAAAGACCTAGGGATACAAATTTTTCATGAGTCGGAGAAATGAAAATTTTTATATAATACAATACCATTGCTTAATTTAAAGAATTTTGCCGGGGATTTAGAGTTTTGAGATAAATTTTTCGTTATTTTACCTTTTAACAAGAAATAATAGATAAATAATTAAAACTTTTATGCTGTAAGCGCTAAAGTTTTTTAGGTAATATTTTAAGGATTTTATTTTGAGTGACCTGTAAAAAATCAAGACGTTTAGTAGGTAAATTTTTAGAGCAAAATAAATGTTAAAGTGCGTCGGCAATAATATTGTTGGAACATTTTTGGTAACGAATTTTATAATTTAGCTGTTGTAATTTGATACTTTATCGTAAATGACGGGTGTTTTATGGTTTAGCTTTGTCCAACAAGCTGAGATTTTAGTGGTTTCTAATAAAGATGACATGATGACCGATTAATAATTGGCGCCATTTTCGAATAGCGAAAATTATTGCCGGATCTTTTAATTTACTGACATTATACTGGGATTTTGGTGTCCTGTTAATGAATTAGATTACTTTTTTGTTTCGCTATACAGTGATAAATAATTGCACTGATTTTGAGTTCAGAGGCATTTGACTTAATATAGTAGGGTAAATTAAGGTTTGGATGTGACAAAAGGACGTTTTTACATCTGTTGGATTTAATTTGATGAAATGCGTTTTTGTGGATAGTTTTTTAACGCCATTTTTTTACTTTTTTAAGAAGTTTGAAAAGTGGTTTCATATTTTATGAAATAAAGAATGATGAAGTAAAGAATGAGACTAATTGACAAGTTTTATAATGGAGTGTAGACAGATTATATTAGTAGGTTGGGGTAAATTGCGTACTTCTTTTACACTTTTGGAGTATTTTTTGATGTCTTTAGAGGTGATGAGAAAACCTAAGAAAGAATGGAAGCAGTATAAAATAAATATTTTTTAAATGTTGAAAGTAAGATTATTTTTTTTTAATTTTTGAAAAAATTGTTTTAATAACTGAAGATGTTTCCTAAAAGTATTAATAAAACAAGCGAGATCGTTGACGTATTTCAATATTTTATGTCTCAATTATGGAGTGTATTTTATGTCCCAATAATTTTTGCAACATACTGTTTAATACATTACCATTTTATTTAAAACACATTTCATGATAATGATAATGTTGGCCTTTAAAATTAAATGCTGTGTATTCCTTCGGTTTACGAGTAAGTAATGTTTGATTATAATTACTTACTAAATCGAGGGAGCTTAGAAATGGTTTACACCTTACTTTTAACAGGTTCTGTATACAATTCAATTTTGTTTGTTGTAATACAATATACTTGTTCAACAATTGAAGATTGATACATACCCTCGGCTTACCGTTGTTTGGTATACCTAATATAGTTTTACTATGGACAGAATTGGAGTGGCAAATTAACCCTAACTCTAATAGTTTATGATTTTTCGAACAGTAGGGTGGTGACACTTAGGGGTGTTTCTTGAACTACTGCGCATGCACAACCTGTTCCGGTTCATGCTCCAGTTCCGGTTTCTGTTCCAGTTCCGATCCCGTTTCCGGTTCCGACTCAAGTTCCAGTACCTGTACCGGTTCGTGAGCAGTATACTCAACAGTATGAACAGCAGAAAGGCTGTAACATTTTACGACCATGAACACCACCGGACGACGCATGCGGAGAAACATTACAGTTCGAATTACACGCAACAGCAAGACTATAAACAGCAGACCGACCATGACACTGCCGGTTGTGTTTTTTTTTACCTATTGTATAACATTAGGGGTATACTCGTTCTCTTTTACGAGCACTTTTTTGATGTGAAAAAAGAAAGTGACAATATAGTAGAGCAGAGAATAAAAGAATAAGAACACGGTTTAACAATATAGCATCAGTCTGATTATTCACACACACACACGCACACATCCACATACACATGGTTTACGGATAATTTAATTCCGTTCCAGTGACCAGCACACATATGGTTTACGGAGAACTTAATCTCTCTCCAGTGACCATAAATGAATAAAGCATAATGTCATTAGCATCAACGGTGGAAATTCAGAATTTATTTATTTAAGAAATGCTGTAATGTATAACCAGACGCACATCATGCTAAATACAGAAAACAGAAATGACCACAAAATTGAGATAAATCATCTTGAATGCGTTTATTGTTCCATGTATAAAATAAGCAGTTACGTTTTAAAAACCTTATATGATATGATATATACGGTAGAAGACCGTAACTATCGAAATATTCACCCACCTCTTATATTGAAATATAAATAGCAACCCAGTGTTCACCTGGTTTATCACTAGAATCAGTGTTTATAATTATCACAGCAGGAAATGTGTGAATAAAACATGGAAATTGGTCTGCAGCGTATACACCCACAAAATGATCGTTAGAGAGATTTTGTTGTAACGCCTCATAAAGATGGAGTGTATTTAACATGTTAATCAATATATATTTTTCTTTGGAAATCAATTTCTAGTTCTGAAGAGAACTCGCCGCTAATAATTGCTGTTTCAGGAGATGTCAATGCTTGGTTAAAATGAACCTATAAACGTACACTTCCTTGCCGTTGTGGACTAGTATGAAATGCCGCACTAGAATCAAAAGTTAAATCCAATACCAGTAAAGTATAACCATCAGGATATCCAGCAAGCGAATATCATTACCTTGATTCAAATAATAAATACCAGACCCTGTAAATAACGTAGAATATGCTTGCAAATATAGGTTATTATCAAAATCTGGCTGTAGCGGTTTGGATAGAACAGGCGTTCCTTGAACATACAATGTGAAGAAGTTTATACTAAAATGCTTAAAATGAAAAGGATAAATACAGTTAAAATCAGCATTAGTAACAAGACCAATAATAATACGTTTAGGCACTATTCCAGAAAACAAATCCGAAGTGTGCTATTCATAATGCCCCGTGGTAGAGTTTCTGTTTTTACCTGCACCTTTGTTAAAGGATATTTCACTCTTAATTTAGGATTCTATAATACTTAATTTTGTGCTGCTTTTACAGCTGGGTATACAGCAACCTTTTTCACCAGCAGTGTTGCATCTGTAATTGTAACTTTTTCCTCAGCACCAGTTTCGCCCATTAGACAGAAAGACGCTTTGACGGGAATTAGCTTAATACGCAGCTGTACACCATTCAATAGAAATTGTCCTTGATTGAATATATCACCGTGAATACAACCCATAATTCAAATGATTGACCTAACCCAATGACATGACGACGTTGTTTACATCTCACATTACTATCGGCCACACTATCCACATGACCAGCGGTATCTTTAAACCACATAACAGTCTGAAGATGTGTTATTTTTGCATTGGCATTAAAATTTAATAGTTTTTCTATACAGGATCGATATGGATATGTATGCGAGGAGTAGGATATAAGTTGATTATTCAGATATATTTATATCTGACTGAACATTGCACTGAGAAAATCATTTACAGGTCCAATTTTCTTATCGGCAGAAGTGAAATTTGAATCATCAGCTTTACCTTCAACATGTAACATAGTGTAGTGTCCGTGACCGGGGACTGCAAACTCAATTGGAGCATTATCGGATAATGATGCCACCGATTTATATGGCACATTTTTTTTGCCTATAATACTTGTTTGAGCGTTCAAACACGCAAATAAATCTAATTCTGATTTTGTACACTCAAACTGCATTTTTCGTACTAATATTTTAATTTTCTTATTTTTAAAAACTTATTATTAAGCATGACGTCGAAAATGTAATTTTACACATACACCGCCATATTGGAAGGGAAGTGGATTACCTGTACTATCCCTTAAATCCATAAGAATTTAATCAAACTGTTTACGCTGCACAGTGACGTAGTGAGAATTTTCAAAGATATGCACATTAATAGCACAGTGCTCTTTAATATTTGTAGTTATAATATGTAACAGTGGAGCAACAGTATTCTCTACCAGTTGTGGTTCTACAATATCGCTATAAATATACATGTTTGCGGGTAATATCCATGTATTAATTTAATATACATGTAAATTAGGTGGATAACGGGCGTAATGAACAAGTGTAATATTTTCTTCTTGTACATGATCAAAACCTAGTATTTGGATTAATTCGGGAGATAGCCGTACTTCTGTTTTCACCCAAACCTTTACTCACTCTGGTAATCTCAATTCGTTTTACAGATGCTTTAACTTTCAAATGTAAGTTCAATATATCGCTTTTATGATTAATTTGCTAAAGAATAACGTCAACCTGATAATAATGACCTGCCAAAATGGTAGTTATGCGGCAGTCTTTCTTTATCCGTTAAATGATAATAAATATTATGAGTATATTTGAAAACATTCTGAAATAACGCTTTATAATGTACTTCAACAACCGCTGTCTCCCACACACCTTTCTCCAACACAACAGGATGATATAATTTGGTCGTATAACATAAAATATTATGTGAAAAATAATCCATGGAACTGTTACTGAGGAGAGTGAGGTGAAAACTACATTGCTCCGTATTTTAATTAAAAATGTCTGTTTCTTTTCCCCCCTCCTGCTCTTACCACCTGTCTGAGCAAATTGATTTTTTCTTTTCTCTTACCTGATTCCTCTAATACCCGGTTTAATTTATTTTGAACTTATGTTTTTAAATTACTTTTTTCTTCCTTCCACCGTCATTGTAAAGCCTCGTCAATAGGCTATTATCACCCAATACATCTCCGGCTACATAAATATTTGTACTTATCAGTTCTTTACCTAGAGTTTTTGCACCTTGTTTTATTAATGCAAATACACTACGAAATAAACCACCTAGAAAACTACCAATATTATTCGCATCTTGGAAGGGTGCACCACGATATATATTATAACCACTACCAGCCTGATAAGAATAATATTGAAAATAAGGGTCGTTCATTTCTCTATGTACGCAAATATATTACTATTTCATAATATTGTATTATTGTTTTTGCAGAACACACTTTAAATACAATGCAGGAATCCATGAATTAAATGGTGCAGGGTAACCGCGCCAACGAACAAGCAGACGTTTACCTTTCACCTCTAAAATCTCATCTATTTCATAAACACTGAATAACGGCACATGTTGTAATTTCTCTTCGTAAAATGTACCGAAAATCACTTCACCATTTCAATCCTCTAAAACATAAACCACTTTTTTCACCTTATATTGCACGAGTTTTATTTTACATATTTCCACGGTCCAATTTTCTTTGTAACCTTCTCGAAACGACGCTTTGGTTTAGTAGTGCGCACAGTATCATGTTCTTCATATTTTGCAACTTTAACAACACTATTATGAGGCGATATTAATTTATTCAACACTTGCTGAAACGTATCCTGGTTTATACTGGCTGGTGGTAATTGATGCGCTCTATGTGGACGAGAATCGTGTGCCTGAACCAACTTGGGCAATGTGTCTATGTAACGGTACGTCTTCTTCGATGTAACATATTTCCACATTCGCTGTTTAACAGAGCGATTAAAACGTACCACTATACTTGCCTTAATATCCGGATTTTTTGTGGTGAAAAACTAAATATTTTGCTTTTTTTTAAATACATCTGGAATGGTTTGTTAAAAAAACTCTGTTCCTCAATTGTTTGTAGACGTGGAGGCTTACGCCACGTAGATGAAAATATTTTCTTAAATGCTTTAACAATATCGACACTGGTTTTTGTACCCTTAATATACCTATACCCATCATTATATTTTTGTAGACTTTGCATATCGTTTAAATCGGCTTGCTACTGATCATGAATATTAAACACTACGTGGATTACGTGGAAATTGTTTTAGTGCAGGCTTGTGCAGTGTATTTGTCGGTTATTTTTTAACCATTGTTCCACACGCTGTAATGGTTGCTAATTTCTTTACGGCTTTCCATAATGCCAATGCAGTTGAAAATGAAGCAGGATGTGAGGAGTTACAATAAACGGCAGCTAGCTTCTTCATATTTTATAGTCATACCATTTACGTCTACGTAGTGGCTTGTCCTCTTTCCCATTCTCCTCCTTTTCTTCGTCTTCTTCCCCAGTTTTTATTTTATGAATATACGATATACGATGACTCTAAGGGGATATTAGATTTTGCTAATACTATAGCAAAGGGCTCCCAACCGTCTGTTGGAATATTTTCCTTATGACGGCTAAGAAAATCCTATATTAAATCTATTACATTAGCAGCACCTGGAATTAATTTATTTTGAATATTAACATTACCATTATCATCCTATTGAATGTTGGGATTCTGCTTTAATTTACGTAATAAAGGTCTTGCTTTACGCAAGCAAAATTCTGGGAGTGTAGATAGTATTTCCTCATCCTCTACTTCTTCCTCCTCCTCTACTTCTTCCTCCTCCTCCTTCTCTCCTTTAACCGTTTCAATATTAGCTGATGTTGTTGTATGATATTGTACGAGGTGTAAATATTTTTGCAGTACCTCTTTATAACGTACCATTTTTTCTTCAACACTCATACTCTTATTATTTAAAATATTTTTCATTTCGTCGCCTAAATTAGATATTGCTTGATAGTGATGTAATTTTTCTGGTGCAATTAAAACAAGTTTTTTCGCATGCTGCATATTTATTTGATTAAAGCAGATAGTAAACCTCCTACAATAGGTGCAAGCAATGAAGTGAGAAAACCACCTTTTTGTACAATAATTCGCTTTTTCTTTTGTTTCAATGATGGAACTTTTTTTTTACGGAATACCTAAGATCCTTTTTATACCTTCTTAATCTATTTCTTTCTTTTTCATTAGCGGAACGTCTCCTTGCAATACGTTACATGAACATTCGCAAACGGAGCGAATTAAATCGGATATGAATTTTGTAATATCGCTTTTCGTACCTTAGGTTTTGCCCTAGCCAAAAGCTTCAGTAAATGTGCACTTACTTTACTAATCATTTTTACCGCCTATTATAGTAAAATTGGTTATGAAAATATATACACTATTGAGAATATTGTTTTACTGGTACATAAACATAATTGTAAGAATCTGCGGGGAAAATATTTGTTCGAACACGATGTTCATCAGGGGTATTCTGTTTTAAGTGGAAAACTAAGTAACCACGAGGATCTGGAGTTGCGCATTGGTAGGCTTCCTGCACAAATTTTGTGTTAACTGGATACAATTGATGTGCTAGGTAATTAACTTGAGTCTGATCTCGCGGATGTTTAAAGTATACCAAATAATGACTATTTAACGATATATCACGCATACCTTTGGCCTGATGAAAATTATGACACTTAAATTTCGGTGGTGGCTACCTTTAGTAAAAAACTCTACAACCTGATTATGACACTCACGCATTAAATCGTCAATCACAATAAGATGAGGGGTCTTCTTCCGCTGAAAATTCATCTAATTTTGGCAGACCTTCTTTAAATGTAGAACCTGAGGAGAGAGTTCCATAGAGAGGTTGCCACTCACCATACCCTATTTTTCCATTTTTCAGCATAGTATTTTAAAAACTCTTACAAAATGATTTTTCGCACCCGGTGGGCCCAGCTATAATACATGTAAATGGATGTTGAAACTCCATTTTCTAATAAACTAAAACTAACTAACTCTATAGCCTATGGAACCCGGAGGTTCAATGCTGCGTTCACAAAAGCTCTCCACCGACTTCTATCCTTAGCTAACTGCATCCAGTTTCTACTTTGTATTCCAATCTCTGCGAGATCCATCTTAATATTGTCCTCCCATCTGCGCCTAGGTCTTCCTAATGGTCGTTTTCCGATTGGTCTTCCAGTCAAGACTTTGAAAGCGTTTCTACTTTCTTCCTTTCTAGCTACATGACCCGCCCACGTAAGCCTCCTAGACTTGACGAACCTAACAATGCTGGGTGAACCATATAAATTATGTAGTTCCTCGTTATGAAATTTCCACCATTCCCCATTCCCGTTCCTCTCTGGTCCGAATATTTGTCTAAGGATCTTGTTCTCAAATACTTTCAGTCTATGTTCTTCCCTCAAAGTAAGTGACCATGTTTCGCAGCCATACAGAACAACAGGCATGATTATCGTTTTATATATTTTAAGCTTCAAAATCCTCGACAAAATTCGCGACGACAAGAGATTTTGAACCGAATATTAACACGAATTCCCTGCTTTTAGTCGGCATTTAATTTATCCGTGAATATGATTTTCGTCTGTTAATATTGATCCTAGATATTTGAAACTATCCACTTTAACAAAAGTATTATTTATTATTTTAACGCGTCCATAATTTGCTGTATTCCAGTCCCGACGCACTTCCATGTATTTAGTTTTCTCTGCATTTACTTCTAAACCCATGTCCCTGCAAGCTTTTAATAAGATCTCTGCATTTCTTTCTATTGTTCTCCTATCATCCCCTATTAAATTTACATCATCAGAATATGCCATAACCTGGTGAATACCGTTCAACTGTAGGCTCTGGTTGCTGTCTTTGATTTTCCTTATAGCGTATTCCAGAACGAAGTTAAATAATAATGGCGACAACGCATCTCCTTGCTTCAGACCATTTTCGAGTGAAAGCTCGTGGACAAAAATTTTCCTACCCGGACTTTACTTTGGGATTCATTTAAACATATCTTAATTAATCTAATTAGTTGTCTCGGTATTCCAAGTTCTGTAAGAACGTTGTATAATGTTCCTCTCCTAACCGAGTCATACGCCTTTCTAAAATCAATAAATAGTTGATGCACCGGGGTATTGTATTCCCACTTTTTTCGAGTATTTGGAGAATGGTAAATATTTGGTCGATAGTTGATCGATTTCGTCTAAATCCGCACTGATAATCCCCAATAATTTCATCTTGGGGATTATGGGGTCAATCTTGCTAATAGAATATTTGAAAGGATTTTATAGGATGTTGACAGAAGAGAAATGCCTCGATAATTATTACAATCAGTTTTGTCGCCTTTCTTGTGAATTGGAACAATGATTGATTCTTTCCACTCTTGTGGCGATTCTTCCTTGTTCCAGATAAGAAGAATAAGTTTGTGTATCTTGTTCCACAATTTTTCGCCTCCAGCTAAAATTAACTCAGCCGGAATTTCATCTACACCAGGAGATTTGTGTTTCTTTAATTTCTTTATAGCGGTTTCTACTTTTATTCGGTCGGGTTCTGGAACATACGGTTCTGTGGTGTGTATCTCGTTTTCTCCGAGCCGGAGTTTTTGGCTCCGTGTTAAGCAAATCGTCAAAGAAATCTTTCCATCCATTTAAGATGCGTGTCAGTGAGAACTGTACCGTCAGATTTCTTTAATATATAAGCACGAGGTTAATAGCCTTTCTTAAATTCGTTGATTCCCTTATACATGTCCCGGATGTTTTTATTTTTACTGTTATCTTCAAGTTCCTTAATTTTAGCTTTCAAAAATCGCGTTTCTTTGTTTTAAAAGTTTTCGAAGTTTCCCGCCTGATATATGCGAAATGTTGTGTAATTATTTGATTCGGATTTTGTAGCTAGCGTAATTTTGCCTGTTTTCTCTTCTCTGCTAGTTTAATGCATTCCTGGTCGAGCCATGGTTTGTTCCTACGTATTTCCGCGTGTCCCAATTTTTCCTTTGCTGAAATTTTAATGCTATCTCTAATTACAATCCATATTCTAATACAGTACAAAATAATTAAGATTATAATATTATTCTTTTTATGATTTCATAATGTGAATACTTCCAGTGCAATTCGTTCAGATGATAGATTAGTACTAGTAGTAAATTCTGGAATGGTAGCAGTGCTCTGTTTCATACATGTTTGGCGATACTTTGTTGCATTGAGAACAGGTAAATATGGCCTCTTGAATGCATGGCAAATAAGGATGGAGTTTTCTCCATGTATAAACAGAAAAATTTACCTGACCATTACTATCGTCATCTGATGAGAGAATAAAACACTGACGGGTACCTTTAAGAGTATCTGACAATGATACCTCATAGTTATCACCAACAGAAAATTGTCTAGCCAATGAAGCATCTAAAATAACATTAAAATAGTTCTCAATATTTAGATAATATGGTACAAAAGTATATACTCATCAGGTGAAAGACGAAGACTGTCATAGTAATTATGTAAAGAGATACTAACAGAAAATTCTCCGTATCATCATCGTATGCTAGACCGACCCATATTTCGATTTCATTAAAATGATAATAATGATTGAAAATTTGATTATCCATTTTTCTCTCTCTGTCTACTAAATTAAAAAAAAACATGGTTTCTGCTAATACAGTATTTACCCTATACATTTTGTTTTATACCCGTATGGAAGTGACAAAATTATCTACTCGTTTTCTTTTACTGGCAGTATCCTGGTAGATTTTGTTCGTTCCGGCTTAGTAATCAATTTATAATCTTCAGTACGTACAATTTGTAAGCCGAGAGGAACGCTAATAGAAGGTGAATTATTTAAATTCATATCTTTCATTTGTTCAAAGTTAGCATATTTTAATGGCTTATTATTCAGTGTAATTCCCTTGATTTTACGTATTGTTTTTCTTTTACCAGTAAGAGTGTTGACAACAGTGTATCCGTAACATTTGGGTCCACCAGTACAAAATACTTAGATATACGCATCAGGTCCATATTCTGCTAATTCATTTTTCCAATCTCCTAAATACAATCCTAATTTTTAACTGAGGCTCACTCGGAGATTAGTTGTAACTAACACTGTCGGTATTATAATATAACACACGCTCGCCGAGTAAATCCAAGTAACGAAATAACTCAGGCGAGCGTGTGTCGTGGTGTATGCGGCAATTACCACATTGATATTTTAGCTGGAGTAACAACGCTATCATTAACACTCCAGTTGAGCACGCGGATTTTATCGCCTATTGTAATACACGATTTAACCTCAATATTTTGATTTGTTAATTTATAGAAATACTTCTCGGGATTTTTAATGATAGGGATTTGCTCCATGTTCTCACTTTGAGCGAATTTACCTCATAGGCAGTTTACACCTAGATTTGAAATACATTACGTAGTTGTGCATAATCTTGTTTTGGTCTAAGTGGATGCCCTCTTTTTCATAATACTCATTTATTAGTTGGCTTTTTGTTGTTCGCTGGCGTATCGTAGGGCCTGCCGTTATATTCAGTCTTGATATTCATAAACAGGTTAGTGTACTCCGTGAAATGACAGCCCTCTTTCTTTTCAGCGTCATACATTATGATCTCATAGCTCCACACCTCGTATTTTTAATCACTCTGTATCCTTCCTCAACAGCCACTCGCACCTCATCTACAACCCATACACCAGTCAAAGGTTTCTCGTCATCCGAATGTGTTGATTCTTCTTCATTTAGAGTGTTCGCACATGTTCAGCATAGGGTAAATAATAACTTTCCACCACTCCGATAGGGCGACACGGGATTGTAGAGATTATCTAGCGGTAGATGAATTGGACATTTCTTAGTCATGTGTTTTTTTACAAATTTACACCACAGGACCTTTAATCTATTTTGTTTATAGTATTCTCATAGCGCATATTAAAAGTCGTGTATGAGTCGTTATATATGGTGTTATCACGAACTGTGGGGTAACACAGCTGGAAACCATGAAATAGACACCCTTGGTACTCCCAAACAGGTTTTGCGCCATTATACCTCGCAAAACCATCCACTTTTTAACCACAACGCACCACAACCTCTCGCCCGTTACCAGAATGCTGAATTTGTGTTTTTAATCAGTCCGCCTTTTACACAAGCCACTGAATGGCAGCGACAGTTCGGTCATTCCGCCACTTGTACCCGCTATATGGGATAATACCAATGGTGTCTGATACCAAGTACATTTCCTATACATTAAATTACACACGTTGGCAATGCTTAGTTTCTAGAAACGGGTTGACGTCCGATATAAGGTCAAATTCATTCATAAATTTTATGCACGCATTGAGCAGCACGGTCACATTATTTACATAGTATTTAATTAATTGTTCTTTTAAAATAAAACCCGTAACCCCAAGTCTTTGTTTTTCCTCATTATACCACTTGACAAACTTCTCTTTCTGTTTCGTTTTTAAGTTGCCCACATCATAATACTCAAGGCCAGGTAACGCACCACCATACTCTTGATTGGTTTTTGTGCTAAATAAATGAGGGAAATGTTCCTTCAAAATGGGCAAATCGAACGCATCGGTAATTTTGCCAAATTCATTGGTAGAAAATTTAGGCTATCAAAAAATTTTAAGTATAAATATTCCATGGCTAAAAATTTACACCCACGCATAATTATTCGAGAAGTCCACTCTTTCTCAAGCATCATTGTGCGTAAAACAAAATGAGCTTCATACCCCTTCACGTTATGAGCTACGGCGACTATTATGTTAATACTGGAAGGCCTTTGTGCCACATAATCTAGAAACTCTACAATACATTTGTCTCCATAAAATACATGTTCTCTAATACCTTATCGCTGCACCGTTCTCACGTATTATTTTTACAGTTGTAGCATATCTGTTGGCTTACTAACAGGTTGGGATCATGCTCCAAAATACCAAAGGCTATTTTATTATCTTCTCGGCACTCAATGTCATAAAACACTAATAAGCAGTTTTGTAGGGTACGTATTCTGCTCGGTTGAATATAACATAAATGCCCTGATTGCATCATATTATTACACCCCGTGCAGAATACTTCACCACAGACATGTGGATTTCAAACTTTTTTCACCACTTATGCTTTAAGAAATAGCACTTTCAAAATATCGCATAATGAAGACTTATGATTAATGTAACATTGAGCTCCCTAAAAGCATCTATTACATTCCTTACAATATATTACACTTTCTATAACGGTGCATGGTGGATTATTCCGGCATTTATTACACAAGGCTTTACACTTCCCCACATGCCAGTCTTTAATGTGAATTTTTTTATGACATTCTTCGCAATAGTAAGGGAATGAAAATGCCGCAGTTAGGTTAGTGATTAGATTGTAATGGTTTTTAATATATAGAAAATAATATGCTTACCCTGACTGTGCCCCTCGAAAAATATTTTTTCCCACACAACCCGTCATACACAGTAATTTTATACGCTGTTAAGTACGCCTGAATTTTCTTAAATTTCGGTATTCTACCAGCGCTAAACTAACAGCAACCTTTTCACACAATTCAGAGACTTTATTAAACATATTTATTGAGTATTGATTATGATATCTCTCTTTTGTGTTGTCTTTATTTTCAAGAAGGCCTATAGCCACTACCAGCGATTGGCACAGACAATAATAATCTTGATTTTTAATAACAACAATACCTCTGTTTTGTTTTATATATTCATTTATATTAGTGAAATTCTGTTTCACCTGTCCCATACCAATAGGCAGTTAAACGTGGTGAAAATATTCAAGGAAACGGTCTTGATATAGTAATGATGTGATTGATTGTATTACTTTTTCTAAAGCAGTTCATAGATTATCAGCATTCATATTACTACTACAACTAAAAGACAAATAAAACGGTTTATCTGGATGATTTTGATTAATAAACGTAAGTGTCACACGATGATGAGGGAGCACACTTTGCATTACACACTCTACGAACTCACGTTTCCCATTTTCTAGCCAGGCAAGGGAGTTTTCTCCCTCTGGGGGAGGAATTAATTCGACGGTCATTAAATTTCCATGATCCTTAAATTGCCTATAATATTGACGTTATTCAGATACTATACTAAATCTCTCCATTTTTTATATTTTACAATAATTGGGTCCCTTCCCACTACAGAATACCAAGTAATTCTTTTTTGTAATAATATATTATCGTTAATGTTTGTAGTCTTATTATAATTGGATCTCTTTCCACTATAGAACTCCAAGTAGTGTTTTATCTAATAACGTATTATTCTTAACACACACTGTTTTACAGCGCTCAACAATCATTCACTGTAGATCACCAAGAAGTCTTTTTTGTAATAGTGTATTATCGTTAATTTTTGTTACTCTACTATAATTGGACCTTTTAACACTATGGAACACCAAGTAGGGTCATCTCTAATGTATTATCCTTAATTCTCACTGCTTTCACGCTATATTGAAAACAACGCTTAAGGCACTTCTACTAAATCGAAACAGAAGCCGGGATCGTAATTGAAGCGGAGCAGGAATCGGCACTGGTGCTGGCACTGGAATATGATCCGGAACTCTTGTGTGGGTGTATCACCAGTCCGCAGTTTATGCCTAAATAAAGGAGTTACCCTGGGTCCCAACATGAGACACTTTCCTCTCATCCTTTTAGAAAGGAAATAACACTTGGATTAGGGACCCAATAGGTCTTCCACCTCAGCACCCTCAGGAAAGCTTCCCCCGAGGAACTGTGTCGCGGAGGAAGACTGGACCGGAATGTCGGCTCGTCCCGCAGTGAAGAGCTGGCTGTTGAGGCGTCCCTTTTATACTCTCCCGGTTACTTCATTTCGTCCGGCACATGCGCAGTACTTCAAAACGAAAAAAGATATTTTAAAAATAACAAAACCTTTCCCCATGATAAAACGTATATGAAAATACATACATATACTCTGAGAGTGTTTCATTGGCTTACGACCACAGGAATAATCACGAATATTTCGACATTGCCAAATTTAACATTGGTGCGACACGCAGCATATACTCTGAGAGAGTCTCATTGTCCTATGAACAGGGGTGGACCATTCTTTTCGCCATTTTTTCTCTAGAACGATTAGAGCGAGAGGCACACGGTTTCCAAATTTGACACTATCGTGACAACTCACATATCATCCTATGACCATAGGTTTTTGCCAAAATTTCAAATAATCGTAAATTCTTCGAGAACGGCTAGAGCTAGAGGCACAGGGTTTGTAAATTGGCCTATGACCAGGAGGGCCATTCTTTAACAAAATTGCAAATAATCGTCAATTGTTCGAGAAGAGTTAGAGATAGAGGCAGACGGTTTTCAAATTTGACATTGTCGTGGCAACCCACATAGTACTCATTAACCGATGACCAAAAGTGGGCCATTGTTGCCAAAATTTCAGATAATCCTAATTCTCTCTAGAAAGGTTACAGCTAGAGGTACACGGTTTTCAAATTTGACATTGTCGTGACAAATCGCGTACCACTCATTATTCTATGACCAGGGGCGGACCATTTCTGCCAAAATATTAAGAAACCGCTGAGTCGCTAAGAGGGCATCTTGTTCATAAACCGCAGGGCCCAGGTCTTTCACTCGCTGCCAAATAGTACTTTGACCCCTAAATCTTGCCCTTTTATGTAACTCGATGCGCCGATGTTGAGTCTGAAACCGCCGAGTCGCTACAAGCTCACCTTGACCCGTAAAATTGCAATTCTAGTCTCCATTTTTGAGATTTCCAATTCGACGCCACCCGATTAATAAGGATGTCGTATACGCTGATCACTAATCTGAAACCGCCGAGTAGCTACGAGGTCATCTTGAACCAAAATCCCGCACTTCCGATCTCGATTTTTAAGATTTCGAATTCTACAACAACATATTAATATTATGTCATATAAGCTGATCACGAATCTAAGTGTCCCAGGTTTATCATTCGTTGCCTAATAGGACTTTGACCCTTAAATTTTGACTGTCGTCAAAGAAAAAATACAACCCTGCTATGTTTCATAGAGTGAGAACTTGTGTCATATTCAAATTCTGCTGCTAAATAGGGCTGCGTAGTCTGCTGCTGCTGCTGTGTTCAGTCGGATTCGGAAGTGAGAATTGGAACTGCAATTTTTCAGCGCATTAGTGCAATTTTTATTAAATTAGAACTGCGCCTGCTCCACCAAGTGTGCGTGTGTGTGTGTGTGCGTGGGTGTGAATAACCAGACTTACGCTGTACTCTTAATGCTGATGTTATTTTTTTAATCTCTGGTCTATTATGTTGCCATTGCCTTTTTTCAGATCAAAAAATGCTCGTAAAAGAAAACAAGTACATCCGTGATGTTATATAATAGGTGAAAAACACCTCCATTCGTCGTTCTGCTATGTTCATAGTCTTGCTGATGTGTGTACTTCGAATTGTAAAGTTTCTGCGCATGCGTGTTCCTGTGTGGTGTTCTTATCAGTGAAAAACTACTCCTGGCGCGTAGTCTGCTCCGGGGGAACTGGAACAGTTCCTGGAACATAAATCGGAACCGGAACTGGAACATGAACCGAAACAGTTTGCGCGTGCGCAGTAGTTAAAAAACACCCCCAAGTGTCACCACCTTACTTCGGACGTTACGTAAATACGTGGGACGGGGTAATGTTTTCGGACCAGCGATTTGTTGATTTGACTTCTATTTTATAAACAAAATCCTTACAAAGACCAGGGTAGTAAAATATTCCTGTATTCAATAAAAGAAAATATAGTTGTTCTTGTTGTGGTTTAAGGGCATGTGTTTGATTTACAGCATCTTGAATTTTTGAATTCGTAGCATGTTGCATATCAAATGTGAACGCAGAGATAAAAAAATTTTATCCGCTATGTCACCTTTTTCGTATTTTGATTTTTAAAATTTATGCTGGGTTGATAAATGGTCGACAAGAGTTTTTAAATTGTTGTACCTTGTTGAAATGGAACCCTGAGATATATTTATTTTATTACTTAAAGCGATAGGAGCATTTATTTTAAAATAATATTTTGGTTAGGTGATTCGGTGACATATATTTTTAAGTAAATTGAAATGTCATTAATTTGTATTGTGATTAACGTGTAGCCTCCTACATTTTTAACGCACCGACTGAAATCAACTAGGAAAATGTTATTGGCTGGAGTTCGTTTTGATACCGTTACGTTAGCAGTGATACGTTTCCAGAAAGTAAGGGATAAATGAGAAAGATCAGTCTATATTTCAGATATTTTACATTTGTGTTATAAATTTTAATTTTAATTTTTGAAGAGATCTGGGTTGGTTTAGAATTAACGTAGCGGTTTATACTATTGGTGTTCGATTTACAGTCACTTTTAACTAAATTTATGTTTGTAAATGCATATTTGCGTATAAGTTACATAAAATATTTAGATAGCCCTTTAGCACAATGACTTACGTTGGCTGATACTCGATCCGTAGTACAGACGTTTAGCGTTTTTCGAAAATCAGTTTCCTTTGTTACCATGATTTGACCTTTTATAATTGTTTGTTATGTTCATCTTTATTGTCATTGTTACGAGCCTAGAATTGTTTGTTGCTTTTACCTTTGTTGTTTTGGTAATTATTCTTTTTATCCTTAAAATTACCATTATGCCGTCTTCGTCGTTTATTGTAATTATGGGAGTGATCATTAATATTTTGCTTACAATTAGTGTTTTGGTTGCGAGAACGTGATTGTTGATCTTTATTGTTATGATCATTTCTTTTTTGGTTTATTTTACCATCTATTTATTCTTGGTGTTATTGACTTCTTGATTATAATACCTATTTTGATTATTGTTACCAGATCTCTCATAATTTTGCAAAATTATTTTTGTCTGTTGTAAGAATTGTCACCCTGCAAACATTTTTGTTTATTTTTCTGGAAATACAGTGTTTTTAATTTCTGGATAGATGGCAAATTTTTTTCCCATTAGTAAAGGAATGTAAATGAACTTTTGTGAAATCTCTGGGGCAATATGTGTATAAGTTAATATCAAGTATTTTGGTAACTGTGGTGTCAGTTTTCTAAGATTATTAAATTGGTTTAAAGCAAAGGCGTGTACTGAGTATGGGTTTTGAGAGTGAACCGGGTGGCTTTACAAGCCGATAACATATGCTGTATCGTTGCGTCTCCAGCAAAAGATTTAGTTAACGCCTTTGTAACATCTTCTATAGTTTTGAATTTATCATTGCGCGTGTAATATCAGCTTAATGCTACACCCTCAAATAAATGAAGTTTCGCTTGTACTAAGGCTTTTTCTGACAACTTAGCAAATTTGCGGCTTGTGCTAACTTGCGAAGATGTGTGTGTACTGACTCAGTAGCAGGATCACCTTTAAACTTAGGCAAATATGGAATAATTGTGTGTAAGATTTTTTTTCAGTTTAGCTGCTTATGCTTTTCTGTTTAACCTTCCTATTGTTCTGTTTAAGGTTTTTATTTGTAATAACCTTAACACCAGTTTCTCGCTACTGCTAACTTCACTATGTTCGGCATAAGCTGAGTCACTGTTAGATTTGTATTTAGTTTTAATATGAATGTCACTTTTAGTATTTAGTTTTGATTTCCATGTTTTATTTTTGATACTTTCCACGTTTTAGTATGCTAATGCCAAATTGTGCTTAATTGTTCCTATTGCTCACTGAGCAACTTTGATTTTAGTGTTGTTTTTGAAAGGCTGTTTGTTTCAACTTTAAAATGGTAATTTAATTGTTTAATTTCTTTATAGCACATTTGGAGTGACCCTTCATTCATTTGTACTTTTTTTTTTTAAATCCACAAATTTCTCGTGCATTTCATTTAAATTACCTTTGGTTTCCCTATAGAATACAAGACAACCTTCTTTATTAGTGTTACAAATGGCATTAGTAGCCTCTATTTGTTCCTGTGTTAATTTTATTCTTTTAGATATGTCCATTAAGTGATTTGTATTTTTAGTTACTTTCATTCCCATTGGATGTACATGATGGACTATCAATTGTATAGTATCTTTATCTTGTTGAATAACTGCAGTATTATGTTTAATTCCCCTTTTGAACTATTTTAATGTTACGATTTACTTTATTTTCTAACGCTTTTATTTTATGGGTTATTTTTGCAGTCCCTATCTCGCATTTTATTTTAATTGTTTCTATTTTTACCTGTAATTTTACAAGGTTTTCCTTGTTCTTACTCTGTGCCTGTTCATGTTTATCTAATTGTTGTTTCATCTTTACAAAATTTCTTTGTTCCTGTGGCTCTTTTTGTCTATCTAAATTTTCTTCAGTTTTCAGAAAATGTTTCCTATTTTTAGCTCGTACTTGTTTAAGTATTTTAAGTATATTAACTTGCTCTTTTCAGCTTGTATGTGTTTAAATATTTTAAGTATATTAATTTGCTACTAATCCATAATGAAAATAGAACTACTAATCACAAATAATAAATGTGAATAAAATTCAAGCAAATTACATATACTAAATGACACTGTGTGTGTACGAAAATATTAAGGGTTGCTATTGTTTTTGTTGGAACAACCTGTGAGGAGAAAACAAAATATGATTAATATGGTGTTTTATTCCAAAGTTAGTAGTACTTATTTACCTGGCTATTGTTACCATGTTTAAATTACTGACGATTTAGGTTCGTAGTTCGGGTGTTAATTAAATTACAATAACGTAACTGTTCGAGCATTAACGATCTCGATTTGAGTCATTGTTCAAGCGCCATTAAATTGCTAAATACCGTTTCTTTGGGTACTGGCTTTTAGGAGAATTTTCAAAGAAACAGTTGATAACAACCTGGTTTAGATCTCGTGTTCTGTTTAGGTAAAATTAGCAATGATATAATAAAGTAAATGATATGACATATGTAGCCTTAGTGGTTTGTAAATTTAGGTTTAATAGTATGTTACTTTTTTGCACAAGTATGCGTATACATGACTAGCAAGCTGATGACTTTATAATTATTTGCACACACAGAAATAAAAGACAAAATTAGCTTGAACGAATTTTTATTTACATGCTTATGTATACGTAGTAAAAAAAAAGGATTTTGATAATACAAATTTTTATTTCACATAGGATGAATGATTGAGCAAACAACACTGCGCATACATTTTAGAAATATAAAACATTTAACATTACAAGATATATATATATATATATATATATATATATATATATATATATATATATATATATATATATATATATATATATGGCAAACGAAAACATTGAGAATATACTATTTTGGTTATTTTTATTATTACATTATGAACCCTAGGAACATCAAGGGGGCCTCGGAGGCACGCACATTATTTTTGTTACATTTCCAACAGCACAAAAAAACCTGAAAAATTGATATTTTCAAGCTTGACACGATTTATCATAAAACGTACTTGCTTAGTTTTTAGTGTTTTGTTTTTTCTATTTGTAAATAAAGAAAGTGCTGTGGACCTCAGTGCCCCGCCCCTACTTGGTATTGCTAAGGGACTGTTCATCGCATGTGCTGTTACATTTCAGTGTTTTGGCTATTTATTTCATTTCCCTCCGAAACAAATTTGATATTACAGTATGCAGGGACACTCTGAGTTATTATTCTGGTGCCAAGTGCAGATTATAAAAATTTAGTATATACATTTTTCTGATTATTCTCTAACCTAAATATTTTATTTGCTTATTCCTTCAAACACGCTAACACCTAAATATGTCAATTTATATTATGATCACACACACACACAGACACAGACACACACACACACACACACACACACACACACACACACACATATATATATATATATATATATATATATACCAATTCCTAAATTTTATAGTTGTACTTATGTACCTCCTCAAATTTTAAAAAGGATAGCATTGATGTACTTATATCCTAAGAAAGATAATTGACACCTTGTACTTAGTTTCAAAGCATTTAACAAAATAAAGCCTTATCCCGGAGGTTCCAACATCTTGGAAATCTTTGCATTTTGAATCTTTGACATATTTTAACCATAGAAGATGAGGAGAAAAATCTTTGTTCTGTAAAACATTTACTATGTTTTGTTGATTGAAAATTTTTAAATTTTAAATTTGAAAGGTTACCAACGTGCTTCTTCCTAATTTTTATAAGGAGAGCTTGAGTATACTCACGCCATTTCAAAGAGAATAGACCTTGTCCTCAACCATATAACGAGACGAAGGCCCAAGAAAGAAGATAAGTTAATAAGCAACCACGTGATGGTCATTTAATATTTTGGCAATTTTTACAAATAAAAAGGTACACATACGACCATCAAAGTTTAGAGGAAAAAAGTTTTAGGTCATAGAGATCATTTACCTAATTTTTTCTTGACAATTTCCAATTTAAAGGGTGACCCTATGTACCCTCCTAAATCTTGAGAAAGGTTTATCAAAGTACCCTTATCTTCTGAAAGATAAAAGGGCACCTAATCTCAACCAAATAAACATACAGTATAATGTGATAAAATAGCTTCAAAGAGAATACATTGGTCAAAAGCTTGTTACCTATTTACTGTTTTGGCAACTTATACCGTGGAAAAAGAACGATTGTTACTCAAACTTATAGAGTTTCATAAACTGGTCCTAAACTATTATCCCGCATTACAAAATGTAAGAGGGTGTGGTTATTTAGCCCTATTAAAACTTAAGGCTGGAGCTACACTTCGTGGGGAATGTACCTTATAGTGAGCGTTACGATGTATACCTAGGTGGATCCTCGGGCCTCCTCAAATGTTTAATGACTCGGCGTGATGTACACAGGGTATTACTCGAACTACTTTTTTGTTTATCCAACAAAAGCATGTACAATCGTAATATATTACCAGACGTTTCTCTAACACATGTATACCATAAAGTAGTAAGTAGCTTTTTATTCTACTTTATGTCAAAGTATCAGTTTAAATTCAATTGTGGTACACAAAACTTTCTTCTTTCCGTAATTTATATTTTCATAACAATATATAATTCATTTGACAAGTAGAAACAGGGTGTTGTTAATGTTATTTGTAAACTATTTAATCATATCTAGCATTCTCGGCATGCTTATTCTATTCTCTGTTGTATTGACAAGGGAAACACATTACAATTAATATTCAGATTTGTTCTCGTTTATAATTCTGAGAACTAAATGAATGTTATTACAAATATAATTTATAACCAATTTTCTTACCAGGAGACCAAAAATTTCGTGTCGTTTGAGCAAAAAAAAAAAAAAAAAAAAAAAACTACAACTTTCTACAACTACAAAACTACAACCGCTTCTACAACTTTCTCCCATCTACAAACAAGTCCATACATGCCATTTGTGTAGAAATTGTCTCCTATTACTCAAAACCTGAGCCCCTGCGTTTTCAACTTCTCGAGGTTTGAATTTCCAAATGCGCATGGAATTGTCCATGTTCAAAAAGATATGGTAACCTGATAGAGCGACGGCTTGGGAGTAAGGAGGGTGAGGCAAAAGTTCCTACCCAAATCACAAGATCATTTCCAGTGTCATCCTTGCTGTATGAAGTTTCGCATTGTCTTCATGGTACAAAATCTTTTTTCTGTTCATGAGTGAAGGCTGTTTCTGGGCAAATTTGGTAGCTACCGTTTGCAGTTGTGCTGAGTAAGCATCTTTTGTGATGGTCTTACCACATTCCCTGCAGCAGTCCTCCATAAACACAGCATTACCGTGAGCTGATGAATATTGTCTTTAGTAGACACAGGTATTGGGTCATCATGTAGGAACCAGTGGTACGAGGGCATCTTTATCATACATCACCCACTTTTCATCACAGGCCAAAACAAGATCCAAAATTGGACATTTTTTTGTTTCTACACAGCAAGGATAAAATGGATGAGCAAACGTTCAGCCGCAGGAATTTGTTCACGGCGGTGAGCTCTTGCGGCACTCACTTGCTCATCTCAACGATCGTCCAAGTCATGTAAACGTAAGCAAATGATTTCATCACTTAACCCAAACCATCGAGTGAGTTTCTCACATGTTTGGCTCGAATTCTCTTCAATATCTGCATCCTTACGAAGCTCTTGGTTTATATATTATGAGCGTTGGGGACCTAAGGTCCCTTACTGTATACTTTCACGCTACCTAAAATTTTGTATTCACTTTTGGTTATAGTGGGATACCTAAGGGTACTCATCAATATTCATCAACTTTATGAAAACTTATTAAGTGGCTGATATAAAGAAATATTTATATTATGAAATACCCTGATTGGAGTCAGTTTCACAGTTCCCGTCGGGAGGTTTTCATAAAGGAACTTTGCAAGGAATTAGCTGTTTCACATTTTATTTACCGCAAGTCAGAACAAATTCATCAAGATAAGGTTTTATATTCTTTTACTACAAGTTTACTATTTAACCTAATAACAATATTTTTTAAGAAAAAATTTTGACGTTTCTATATAATCAATACGAGGTATATGAACGCGCTTGCTGTATAATCGGGAATTTCAAGGTTCGAATTCCGGGATCGGCCTTCATTACTAAGAGTTTTCTTCTTGTCTTCAGTTTCATATAATAAATGCCAAGAAGGTATCTTTCATTAAAACTAGCAGTATAGTGGTGACTGATTATAATTGTGTGACAGATATACAGAGGTAGACCGATATATAAACCAAACCACATGGCACAACAGTCCTAAGGGGCTAAGGTCTGCCACGAGGCTTTTTTGTGGGAGGCGCGTGGTCAGCGTACCGCTATTCCCAGCCGCTTTATGAGTATTGGTTAGGCTCCAGGGTTGTCCCCGGTACTCATTTCTGGAGGTTGAGGAGAAAAGTTCCTTCTATTCGTCCGCCGGGAAACGAACCTAGGTCGCTGGATTAGCAGTTGGACTCTATACCGACTTTACTACAGATAGGTATAAGTAGATAGTAAGATTGATCAATGAATTCAAATCATGAATTGTTTGCATATAATATATAAACATAGGGTAATATATATACACAGTGTGCTATATTATATATATATATATATATATATATATATATATATATATATATATATATATATGAATGAATGTTATTAAAAGAGACAGACATAGAAACGAATTTCGTGAGGCTTTGATAATGCCTTTTATTGGAACACGCCTGAAATGTGTCTGATGATAAAATTGAAAAGAAATTGCAAAGAAAAAACAGGCAATAATAACAATTTTAATAAATTTTCTAATGGTAGCATTCAGGTCTTCCAATTCATCCTTTGTCCAGATTTTGAGCTTGGCTGTGCAAGTTAATATCCCCTCCAATATTCATCATCTTGATCAGGTCCAGTTCCTGAAATAATAATGTATATTAAAAAAGTATTATATTTCAACATACTCATAAAATGCACACACATTTAAGGTTTCATAGTTTCAATGTAGGTAACTAATTATTCGTAGGCATAATACATCATGTTATTGTAGTTTAAAACCAAGTGAGATTCAATATATGGAGAGACAAAAGTATTAAAACTAACAAAAGTTCATAATCCTTGAATTTCGGACGTTTGGTGAAATATTAGCGAAAAAATATCCGAATCGTGAATAACATATTTATTATACTATATAAATAAAAATACCTTAACACAAACTGAGTCAACGTAAGGTATTTAATACTCAAAAATAAATAAAACAGTTTAATAATAATCCAACCTATTTTTTTAGATGATATCATATGTGATATTATAGAACACAACAAGGAACATTCAAAAGAAAAAACAAATTGAAGTGCCTTAAGGAATGGAAATACCAGAGGATGAGTTATTTAACCTTATTATTTATCCTTAAAGTTAGAATACATATTACACTTAATATTAATTAGTGTACAACATGGGTCATAGTTTTAACGTAATTAAATTAATATTAATGTTTCCAAACTAGAAATGTCAAGTACGTATCCTATTCATATCAATCCCAGGTTGACTGCCAAGGTGTAAGGGTACTAGTTCCAGGAGGTCGTAAATTTCTTTTTATCTTTGGCTCGATTATTGATAGTTATATCACATTTTTGTCGCGATATTCTTTCTCTCAAAAATTACCAATGGGAGCCGAGCACCATATGTGATGCTTATGGTCTCTCACAGTAATTTGTAACAATGAGCATCATATATGATGCTCAAAAACGTGGATAAGTTAGTAATTTGTGACATCAAACATGAGCATCATATATGGTGCTCATGGCCCCATAGAGAAATAAGGTGAGCACCACATATGATGCTCATGGCACTCAACTTGTAACCATGGTGGAAAGACTACAAGGTGGTTGCATGCGCATGTTACCTGGAGCGCTGTCGTGGCTGTGACATCTGGTTTGCAAAAGAGAACGGGAAAAGGCGCGGCTTTAAGTGACAAGTGGAAATTCCTTGTTACTTTGTTCTTTTAAATGATATCGAGAATGCCTAACTGTGCAGTGTACGGCTGTAGTAATTATTACAGAAACACTAAAGGAACTAATGTAAAATACTTTAGATTTCCTCAAAAAGAGAGGGAATGTCTCCAGAAATGGATTTTAGTTTGCAGGTGACAGGACAAAATAAACCTAAAATATGGTAAGTTTTACATAGAAGTAATAAATAAACGCAATGTTAAATGAAATTATAAAAAAGCGATTTCATTATGTAGTTTCTTTTTAGTATTAATAGTATGTAATAATAGTACATAGGGCTACAGTGGCTTGTGTTGATTCTGCATACAAAAATCCAATAGCACGATTTAAAAAGACGAACTTTGAGGCAAGACCCGGATTCGAAATTATGAGGGAGGGGAACCGACAGAGATGATAATTTCTATCATCATTTCCTTGTACATAAGATATTGAGACAAAATTTTCTCCACAGAGGCAGGCATGTAACTCGAGAAGGAAGGCACGATGATCTAGGAGGCTTACCTCCCTCGAGTTACGCAAATGGAGAGCATTGAACGTGTTAAAGTAGTTCAGGTCCCATTTCATTCTAGAGGTCTGCATTCCCTGTAGCTTCGGTGCTAAAACGGGACGTTGCGCTTCAAATTAACTAACGAATGGAATTTTCGTAATAACGGTTAACGATTACAAAGATATATAACAATGTGTTAGGTGAAGAGAATAAAGTATCCACCTACCATGTCAGGGCGACATTTTCGGGACATTTTTACACTCAGATTTTGAAATTTTTGTTCATTTTAATCATAACTTTGGATAATTACATGTACATATTTAGGGGACCCCTCCAGAATTACAAAATTAAGAATGACTGCAGTAAATTTAAAAATATGGTAGATTCTCAACCAATCAGGGAAGCACGGTGGCTCAGTGGCAGAAGGCTCACCTCTGGTGCAAGGGATACTGGTCCGCTTCTCGGTCAAGTGAGTTTGTGGTGCACAACATCGTGTCCGTGAGTTTCTCGGGGTACTCCCGCATTCTCATTCCACCAAATTCCACATAATCATTCACTTGCATTTACCTTTTGTCTTCTTTAGTCCACGGGACAGAAAAGAGAAAACTTATCAAGAGAATTAAGAAAATTATGTAATTTTATGGTATATATGTTTTCTAGTCTAGCTGTAACACCCCTACATCGTCTTCATCTATGCCTAATGCTTTGTTTCTTGCTTGAAATAGTCAAGTTGCAATTTCTCTGTTTGAGATGCTTTGTATATACATATTTATTTCTATATATTTTTAGAACACAATAGTATATGTAACGTTTTATTTCGTACAAATGTTTAATAATACAGTTTGTTATGGCGTAAATTTGACACTAATATTCAGAGAACTGTCAGTTTCACCAAACCTTTTGTTTAAATACAAATTCTATAAATAAACGATCAGGGATTGCAAATAAGATGATTTTTTTTATAAATCAAAAATAAAAACGATGTTTCAAATATTAAATACGTGCATCCCTGCTCAATAAAGTTTTTAACCTCCCTGAGATTCTGACGAAAATTACGTGGGAGCAACCTCTTTAAAAAAACTGCCCAAACATAACGAAAATATACGTACGTGCATTTATGTTCACGAAAACCATGAATTCTCCCTTGAGATATTCTCAGAATTTATATAGGGTCATCAGTAAAGAATTCTCTTTTAAGCAAAATAATAATAATAGTCAAATCAAAACCGATCAATGTGTTACGAAAATATACTTGAGCATACATAAATATATAATAATGAAATACATTAACGACACCTGTGTTATAGATTAGTCCAAGGTGACCAGATGCCCCGTTTTAGCCGGGACAGTCCCTTTTTTCCAACCGTTGTCCCGTTTTTTCTGATTCTCGAACGGGACGAATAAATGTCCCGTTTTTAAATAAAAATGACCTAGGTGTCCCGTAATTATTATTCAAAATATAAATCGTCAATGGAAATTCTACGCTCTTCCGTACCAACACTCGTTGCCAAGGTTCAGCCGTGTCTAGAACATCTGAATTTTCAAATGGGAATTGAGTGTTCGTGATTCAAGTGGGAATTGAGTGGGAATTCTGAGTGTTCAACTAGTTAAAAGAATTGTTGGGTAGAACTTGCAATCGGGAACCATTATGTGTTGTGTGGTGCACGTAAAGTTAGAAACGGTGTGTTATCACTCTTACTTGTGTATTTTGTAAATGGAGTACAGTCCCAAAATGCAATCTGGAAGCCAGATGTATCCCCCCCGTAGCCGATTCTTATGCGTCCCGTTTTCGTAAGTGAAAATTCTGGTCACCTTGGATTAGTCAGGCATACTCGAGTGAATTACTTCAGATGTTTAAAAAAGAAAAGAAAGAAAGAAAGAAAGAAAAAGCAGAAAATGTAGTGAGTAATATTGGCTTGTTCAAGCTTCAAAGTTGTTTAATATGAACTGATATTGCTGTTTCTTTTGCTATTGTAAATATCTTCCTTTGAATTCACTTAGCTTAAGCATTGATTACATTGCGTTTATATAATTATTGTTTGTACTAAATTTTTTACTTCGTTGAAGATCACTATAAATAGAAGAGAAGATACCAGGGAGCAAGCGCTTGTTAAAAGTTCATCTGACTCGCTGGCCACGTCTGCGACCAAGATGACGTCATGCGCCAGAGCGACAAGATTGTAGCACTGCATTGCATCCACCTTGTAGTCTCTCCACCATGCTTGTAACATTTCTAAATATCTTGTGACATAGTTTACAAGGAAACCAAACTAATGTTACTTTCCCTACTATTCACTTGCAGCACTAACACGTTTTACCAATCTACTCTAGAGCGCTTTAATCCATCAGAAAAGTGTCATTTAGTAATGTAGTCAAGCGTTCAGCATACAATACTTTAAAATCACTTCAAAAGTATCTGCTACGAAGAGTCGTTGTCATTTTAGAAACCCTTAGAGTAACAAAAGACAGATATGAGGAATTGAGAGCTTGAAAGTCAGAATATCAGACCAATACTGGAGGATATTTCTTTTTAATAGCAGTACCCAATGTGCCAATTAGGTTTGTAAAATAAACACATATATTTGACTACCTCTGCTGGGTATAATCGATCAAAACAGTTCAGTCTGCATCATAAAACAGAGATTAAGTTTCCCTTTGGTGGTTAAACCTTGAATTTCCTAGGGGGTGGAAGGTGGATATATTGCCATTCTTTGGTTTTGGCGTTTACTTCCACAAAGTAACTGGTGAATACAAGTTTCACGCATTATGGCAAATATCAAAATTATCCTTGTCATCCTTGATTATCCGTAACATGTTCCGACATGATATACAACGTATCCTCTTCAGCCGACCGTCAACATTCTTTTGACTTACCGTTAAGAAACTTCTTATATGTATTTATGAATAATTAAACGTACACTGGCAGATTAGACGTTACAAATGTCTGGTAAGTGACGGACAGTTACTCGCTTGTCTTCTAGAATGATGGCTTGCGTTATCATAATCATTTCTGCCGGAGTGGCAGTGTAAGTTGGACCACAACCACACTCGTTTTCACAAATCTGTCGATCATTTAAAATCATTTTACTAGGTCATGTGAGGAGCTAAACTACCCACCATATCAGAACGGATGTCTTCCAATATTAGATTTATCTTAGTTAAATGTTTTACCACTGGTCCAAGCTCTGATTTTTAAAATATTTTCCGGTATGCCTAGACTTCTTACTAATCAGCAATATATATATATATATATATATATATATATATATATATATATATATATATATATATATATATATATATATATATATATATATATATATATATATGTTTAAAATTCTTTAGACTTTGTAGAGATTACTTTAAAGGGTATATGATATTATGCCTAAAATTAGAAGTGATTATTATAACTAAATGTAAGTCTGGGACGAAACCACTCTAATAACTTAGACCATTAATAAAACCAGTGAACATAAGAGCAATGACATCAAATTTTCGAATTGATAGTAGTTTGTATTCATAAAGAGTACTTGAGACAATACAAATTACACATATAACCTAAAGAGTGTTTATAGTTGTTTTTAAAACGTAAAGATAATTTTCTCTTATAATTCTCTTATCATTTCTTATCAAATTTATGTTCGTTTTCCATACTACAAGGAACTTGGTTCATTAAAACATCATATGTTCACATCAACATAGGTAACTGTACAAAGTACCTGCTCCCCATACACAGGGTGGTCGTGCATCAATGACGGAAAATTCGGGAGATGAATCTACAGGTAAAAACAAGCGAAAAATGCAAAATGAACATTGGGTGAATGCGGCTTCATTTGGACGCTAGAGGCGTCTGAAATGTCACCTTCCGAGGCGGCAGTTTGCAATATCGCAAGAACGGAGAGAAATATGAATGTCGGGTCAAAAGATATCAAAGGACACACCATCCGAAGAATCCAATTATGCATAAGTGATGGCGAAACAGTGGCTGTGCTAGAGGAGGCACAAAGAAAGTGAATGAAACATGGAGAAAAGTGAACAATTTAAACTGAAAAGTTGTAGGAGGGGATGTTACTTGGAACATGTAGCAACAAATGCTAATGAACAAAGGCAACAATGGCTACGCAGTAAAGCTCAGTATGCGAGGCGGAATGTAGGAATACAGTATCTGTATAACGGAGAGGAATAGCAATGTCGGGTCAAAAGATATCAAAGAAAATCCCATCCGAAGAATCCAATTATATGCACATACTGTGGAACAGTGGCGGCGCATGGGAGCTACAACTGTTAAATACCCTTAGTGATAATACGTGCAAATCGTACAAAACACGTACGGACGATCAGGCCCAGTGTACTATAAAAACAAGAAGTATTGTACTTACCGCGATCAAAATAATGTTGTTTTAAAGAAGGTGTTCAATATGTCCTCCTTGTTCTTCGAGACAGACAGTTACAAGATGGCGTAAGGATTCTCTGACTTTTGGCAATAACGCTGGAGTTTGCCGTAGTGTGGCAAATGCAGATCATTCACGCTAGCGAAGATCTTGAAAGCTATGCACGGTCCGTGTATACACGAGACTCTTCACGTAACCCCGCAGAAAAAAGTCTAGTGTTTACAGATCGGGTGAATGTGGAGGCCATACTTCTTTGCTTCCACGATCTCTCTACCTGTGTGGATTTTTTCGTTCAGATATGCACGAATAGTGGGACATGAATGGGAAGGGACGCCGTCGTGCATAAACCACATACACTGTCATGTCTTCAGTAGCACGTCTTTAAGTAGAATAGGTAGGCCCTAGTTCAGAAACTGGAGATGCGATATTGCTTGCTTTCAATCGATGTGGTAAGAAGTGTTGTTTTATAACGTCGTCATCAATAATACCAACCAACACATGGAATTGGAAACGCTGATGAAGCTTCGTCTCTAAAATTATATGCGGATTGTTGAGTGTCCATCGATGGTCACTGCGGACATTTGTGATGCCATCCCGTATGAATGATTAATCCGAGAACAACATCTGTGCTAGAATTTTTCTCCGCATTTCACTCACTTTGTTCCCCTTGGGCCGCCTTCACGTATGCATAATTGGATTCTTCGGATGGGGTTTTCTTTGATATCTTTTGACCCAACATTCCTATTTCTCTCCGTTATACAGATGCTGTATTCCTACATTCCGCCTCCCATAGTGTCCCTACAGCGTAGCCATTGTTGCTTTTATTCATTAACATTTGTTGCTGCATGTTCCATGTAACATCCCCTCCTACAGTTTGTCAGTGTAAATTGTTTACTTTTCTCCACGTTGCATTCACTTCGTTTGTGCCTCCTGGCGCCGCCACTGTTTCGCCATCACTTACGTATGATTGAATTTTTCGGATGAGATTTCCTTTAATATCAGTAGATAGATAATGGGGATTCTGCAGACAAATTTATTATTAGCCCATTTTAACTATATGTCACCCTATCATCTCTAATAACTTCTAATCTACCCCCTAATAATTTGCAGCGCACTCCTTATCCCCAAATAACTTCTATCACATCTCAAATAACTTCTATCTTACTCATAATAACTTCTAATGCATTCCATCACTAAATTTAGTTACAAAAAGTCACTAAATCTAGTTACAAAAAATCACTAAATCTAGTTACAAAAAATTACTAAATCTGGTTACAAAAATCTGGTTATAACCGGTTTTGATTTCAAAAATCACTAAATCTAGTTACAAAACTCTGGTTATAACCGGTTTTGACTTCAAAAAATCACTAAATCTGGTTACAAAAAAATCACTAAATCTAGTTACAAAAACAAAAAATCACTAAATCTAACAACATTTAGCAAGAATAACAATTGCATTTTAAACTCTGATACATACTCTTTTAAATGTCGTTTGAATTATCAAAATCGGATAAAAAATAACGAATTTAGCATTTTGCCGCCTGTATTTATACAACCCAACACAGAAGGTTTGTGCACGCACACACATTTACAATTCGTTTGCTTGAGAGAAGCAACAGCATACATGTATGTATTTAGATTTATATAGCCTCTCTCTTTTTCTTTCTTTCTTAGCATGGGAACGTGACTTGCTTACATCATCATACACTCATCCACACTCACACTCTCCTCAATCAACCGGAGCAGCAACATATTTTCTTTCTTTTTAGTAATCAAGCAGTATATGGAAGTGTAGTAATAACAATAGCAAAACTGTCACGTTATAACTAAACTAAGAAGTTTAAAACTTTTTCGATTGTGAAGAGAGAGAAATTGTAGCTAGATAACGTGACAATGTAACGTGATGATTTTTACCTTCACGTGACAAACAGGGTTGGAAACTAATTCTTTTTATCATGTTTTCCAGAATTGTTAAAATTACGAATTAAGCTCTGAAATTATTACGAATGAACTAGTACTAAATAAGGTAAACATGATAATTTTTTGGAAACGATAACCAACCCTGACTTCAATGGCGGCTCATGAGGGAAAATATCTCCAGATCGTTATAACATCGTTGTTTTTTAACCGATTTTCAAAATTCAAACGGTAAATGAATACTAATAACACAACCAATTTTTTAAAATGCATAAATGGTTGCATAACCCACAGGATATGTTTCCCTTTTTCAATATCTCTACAAAATTTCAACAAATCGAAAAAATAAAATACTACCATAATTAAAATAAAATTTTAACACTTTTTTAAAGAATAACATTTTCCCGAAAACTCAAAAATAAACCCGTAAAAATTCCCGAAATTTCGAGTTTGCTGTAACTTCATCAAATATTAACCGATTTTCAAAATTCAAACGGTAAATAGTTTCTATTTTCTTATAATTTTTTTCTAACACGTTACTGGTTGCCTATGTCTAAGGATAACATTGCCAAATTACTTTTATGACTTAAAAATATAAATTTTACCTGAAACTAAACTATACATAATTACTCACTAACACCTATCAACTACACCACACATAAAAGTTAACTAAATTTTACCTAAAACTACACCACACATAAAAGTTATTTAAATATGACCTAAAACTAAACTACACATAAAAGTTAATTAAATCTTACCTAAAACTAAACTATACATAAAAGTTAATTAAATATGACCTAAAACTAAACTACACATAAATACATTTTAACTATATCTTATAATGCCCCAAAGCTAATGTACTTATACCACCCTCTAATATCATCATTCGAATCTAATGCTAACTTATTTACAGCTATAGTATATACATCATGCTTACAACTTCGAATTAGATTTATATTTTTGTATGTTTTCACATCATTGAATAGGGTTTGCTTATAATCATCAAATTGTAACTCTTTTGCTACTACACATTTTGTTATTCCTTTTGCTTTTTTCTTCTCTTTATTTTCAACTTTAAATGCATAGGGGAAGGTCGTCTGGTATCGGACACCATAGCTTTTTTCAGTTTGTCATTCTGAAAAATAGCTATATCAAATTATTTAATGCACAAAATGATACCTTGGTATCTTACACACAACGTGTTAAAGGTGATTTCACAGGTAAAAACTATTAATATATATTTTTGTAAAAATCAAAGGTAATACAAATTAGCATTCTTAAAAAGTGGAGGGTGGTATCGGACAAACATAAAACTATAGAGAATTGGTCTTTTAAGGTAATTTAATAACAGAACTAATTGCAAATATTAGCTGTTTACTTACAAGAGTTCTTACACTCAAAATAGAGTTTTATTACGCTTTGAAATACAGCCTAAAATAAGAGTAAAAAATAGATTTTAAAATTCTTAGTCTCATCAAGAGATGTTAATTTTTTATTCTGACACCAATCACAATGATAAAACAGTCTGCCTTCAAAATTTTCACATTGTTCAAGTCACATTGGACCAAGTTTTTACACATATTGCACTGTATCCAATCATCAAAAGACTCCCAGCAGATTATAATGTTTTTCAGCAAGTTTGTAAACTAGTTTTAAAAAATTCTGATATTCTTAGTGACATTAGACTAGTTAACTATACAAAGCCTTTACATGATTGTATAGTATTCCTTCTTGGTCACGTTCTACTAAATGTGCCTTTGTTATACGAGCAGCGAGTCTTAGCTGTTACCTCTTTCCCTTCCGACAGTTTTTCGACACGATCTCCTAATGTATTCTAAGGAACACTATATTTAGCACTGGCCGCACGTGCTCTTTGGAAATGACTTTGTCCATTACCAACTTTATATTTTCTTCATTCCCCATGGTTTCCTGAAGAAGCCAGAAACCAATAAAAAACGTCAAGTTTACTTACCAGTGTTTTGTCCGATACCACCCGATTCCCTCTTGTCCGATACCAGCCGAAAGACTTGCAACTTATGAATGGCTATCTACCGGCTTGTAACAACACGAAGGCAACTATACGCCTAAATTATAATATATCTACACATCCTAATAAATACTATGATTGCAATAATATATCAATACATTTACTTTGTGACAAGTTGCAGGCACACAAATCTATCTCCGTGCACTTCATTACTCGCAAAAATACAAAAACTTTGAAGCATGAGATACACCGTTCATCGAACAAATCCACTATGGCGTGGGCTTGGCTAGTTCATTTCGATCAGCTCATTGTATGCTTGACATGTGCCGCCTTAAGCAGGAAATAACGAAAACTGCTTTTGTCCGATACCACCCGCTGTCCGATACCAGACGACTTTCCCCTACATCTTTGATCTTAACCCAATAAATTCTGTCATTATTTTACCATTGTTTTCATCCTTCATCTTTCCTAATACTTTTTTGTTTACTAATGGTATTCCATATTGATTATCCTTTCCATATTCACTTGTATCAAATAAATCAACCATTTCTTTTAAGTCATTGTAGAAGTCATCTGTCTCAATTTCATATATAAAACTATCAGTATCCATATAACATAACCCTATATCAATATCATATTTAGGTTTCATAATGTTGTAATGGAAGTCATACATTAATAGTTTTGACAAATCTAGCACACTCATACCAACATATATAGGTTTGTTGAAGGTCAATTTTTCTTTTCTCATATGTATCGCACACAAATCTTCAGTAAATATTGTTCTATAATCGAAGTTCGGTTTCGCTATTAACTTTTCCACCCTGGCTGGATCACATTCTAAGGTAATAGATGGCCTCTTTCTAATGTTTTCCATTGTTTTACCAAATACGCTATTATTCATTAACTTGTAAAAATCTTTCTCGAAATCATTCTTAGCTTTTGTTCTCATATTTGTATTTAGATCAATATATTCCTTTAACCAGTTTGATTGCTTGAACTCTAATACTCTATGAATTTTCTTTAATATCATCCCAAGTGACATATACAATTTTAAGTTTCTGTAGTGAATAACATATCTTTCTTTATTGTAAAGCGTTGTTAATAATTTTGAATGTTTCGATCCTGGTGGACACATATTTTCTGGAGCTAATGGCAGATCTGTATGTTTATCATGTAAGTATTCTGGATATTCTAAATCAACTTCTAATATGTAGCCAGTTTCTGAATCATCTGGAATATTCATTATGTAAGGTTGAACCCATTTAAAGTCTTTGTAAGGCATGTATTGACTCATAGCCCACCCATATAAATTATTTGCATCTAGGTAAGCTAAATACTTTGAAGGTTCATCTTTGTTATAATTTTTCATATATTTATTATTTGCTTTTACATATCTCTTACTACATTGTGAAATTCCACCTCTTATACCTTTTTCAATCATTAATATTTTATCATAGTCAGTTAACATTTCTAGTTTAATCTTAGTCATCTTTAACATTGAATCCCACGATAAACCAGCAGTGAAATACCAAGCAGGATCTAAACGATATGCTTTTAAACACACATCTCTAAAACTTTCAAATACATCAGCTAATATTAATACATCTGTCTTGTTATAAAGTTCTGTACAATCACCTAGATTTTTAATATTGAATAACTTCCAAACATTTTTCGCATGCTCATAATCTTCATCACTGATGTGGGTTTTAGTAAGTTTATTAAAGAACATTTCTTTTGAAGGTAGTTTTGTTTCTTCTAATCTTTCAATTGAGTCAATATAATCATATGGGTACACACCTTTTTAATTAATAAATCTAACAAATCATTAGGGAAGTACTTTGACGTTTCTCTATATTGTTCTTTTGTAAGGTTATTTGCTAGTTCTGCTAAACTTCTTGGCATAAACCGAAATGAATCTAGAAATCGTAAATTAATTCCATTCTTTTTATCAACCTTCACATATTTTGAGTATGTTATATATTTTTCCTCATTATTTGCAATTAGTTTTATTTCATTCTTATCATAAGCAAGTTCTTTAACAAACAGGTGAGTATCATAACCACTTAAGTTGTAAATAAATACTGAAATAAAATTAGGATTTCGATAGCTTAAGTTACAATAACTGTGAGCTGCACCTCTAAACTTCCCAGTTAAATGATCATGATCTCTTACTTTTGCTTTATTTTTATTTATATCCTTGAAACATTTTCCTAATTCATGTTTCCATTCTTCTAACTTTTCAATCATGCTATCATTATCTTTAGCGAATTGTATTTTCTTATTTAACATATTTATTTGTTTTTCAATTGCTGGTTTTAAATCATTCAAGTTTCTCTCACATATATGACAACTATTGGAATTATTATATCTATTTTCTTCATCTTTAGTTAGACCATTCATTTCAACTTTTTTCATATATTTTCTTTATTTCTATTGCTTCTTGTTTTAACTTCTCCACAAACACCTTTGCAGCATCTAAACCAATATAACTAACAGGACTTTTATACACACCATTTGAGTATTTAATATAATAACAGAAACTCATTGGTAAATGCTTTTGATACTTCACAGTTTTAGAACAATTATGGTCTACTTCCATTTTACATAACAAACATTCAAAATCGGCATATATCGCAAATGGTACTCTAAATGATCTATTATAATTTTGGAACTGTATTTGATTGTCATATGGTTTTGGAAGTTCTATTCTAACAGATTCATGCTCCTTACAATATAGCTCATGTTGTTGTAATTGCTCCTCATTTCTAAAATGTCTTACCAAACATTATCACAAAAGTACAATTTCTCCTTATGTTTTGTTACTTGACTTCTTATTAATCTCGATAAATCCTTTATCCAACAAAAATGACTATTTCTTTCATCTTTTACATATAATAAATTAACGTGTTTGTCCTGCTTATTTTTTGTGATTTGAAGTGGGTATATATTATATTCATCATCATAATTATACACGTTAATGGATATGTTACTTCTCTTTTCAAACTTTACTATATCTTTTAATTGTACAGGAAATTCAATACCATTACAATATTTATCTTGTAACTCATTCACAATTTCTGTATAGTGTGAAGGTCGTTGATATTGAGAACATCTATCAATAGGTTTTAAATAACTTGCAATTGAATATAAGAAACATTTATTATCTTGATTTTTAATATTGATTACTGCTTTCTTATCTTTAATTGGTTTAGGAAGGTCAATGTAGGAAGAAGCTCGTAATGGTACATATTTATTTAGTCTGATTTCTAAATGTTTAATTTGATGTAATGCCCATCCTGATCCTCTACCTTGAAATTCCTCCATCTCTCTACATAGTTTTTGTTTAGCATGGGTTATATATTCATCTAAGTCAGTTGATTGTAATATTCTTTCATTCATAGTTTTAAAATTGCGTTCTTGTACTTCTTTATCTTTAATATAATCACAAATGAATACAAGGTTGACTTTTAATGGGTGGTGCTTTAATTCTTCCTTGATTTTGTTAATAACTACTTTCCCACTTATATTTAAAAACTTCACTGGATCTTTATATCCTCCTATGTTTTCAATTGTGATAGTTTGTAATCGTTTCTGTATTGCTGTTTCCTTTGTTTCTACTTTAATTGGTATTCGTTGTGGTTTCGATTCTTCAAAACCATCTTGTTTAAATGGAAATATGTTTCTAATTTGTGATCTGTTTTGTTCATCTTCATATTTTTTAATACGGTCAATAAGTTCAGACTTTCTTAATTTAGAATAACCTTTTATTCCTTTCCTTTTACAATGGTTTTTTAATTCATCAACTTTCATTGTGTATATAACTTTCAATTCATCTGGTTCATTTAGATATTGTTCGATTTTTTTGATTAATTCACTCTTATTTAAAGAACTATAGTTACGGATTTTCTTGACTTTACATATTAGTTTTAGTTTTGTAATCGACATCTCCTTCATCTCCTCACCAGTAAAATTAACATTATTTATACTCATCTTATATGAAAAAATACTGTATCGTTTATTTATATATTTACCAAATTTTTAAGTTCATTTTCATAATATTTTTTTCATGTTATATATACCAACATTAGCATACTTATTTTTCCTAACACAACTGCTAATACTTGTACACTCCTGCCATTGTCTACATATATTAGTGTGTTGTGTTAGTATAGGGCTTTTATGGGATCACCCCATCAAAGTCATTATTAATATGATAAAAACTGAATCATTTTCATAAACTCACTCATCATCATAATTATTATTTACCTTCTTATCCTATTTACCTTTAATGAAATAACTATAAAAGATAACATTTATAATATTATATTACTTTTATTTATTTAATTATTATGCAATTATTAAACCCTAACCATTTAATAAACAATTTATACCTTTAATGAAATAACATTTATAATATTATATTACTTTTATTTATTTAATTATTATGCAATTATTAAACCCTAACCATTTAATAAACAATTTATACCTTTCATGAAATAATCATAAAAGATAACATTTATAATATTATATTACTTTTATTTCTTTAATTATTATGCAAATTATTAAAACCCTAACCATTTATTAAACCCTAACCATTTAATAAACAATTTATACCTTTAATGAAATAACATTTATAATATTATATTACCTTTATTTATTTAATTATTATGCAATTATTAAACCCTAACCATTTAATAAACAATTTATACCTTCTATGAAATAATCATAAAATATAACATTTATAATATTACATTACTTTTATTTATTTAATTATTATGCAAATTATTAAAACCCTAACCATTTAATAAACAATTTATACCTTTTATGAAATAATCATAAAATATAACATTTATAATATTACATTACTCTTATCTATCCAACTATTATGTGAATCATCAAACCCTAACCATTTAACAAACACTTTATTACCTTTCTTTCTCAATATTTTTTCAACCAAATACTCATCCTTATATTTAGTTTTCAATAATTCTGGTTCATAAAATCTTCCTCTAACTTCTTCATTGTTTAAATCTTTAATTTTATATGTTGGTGGATTAGATGGTATAACCTCATTAATAACAAACACTTCTGTTGACCAATTTGGTGTATAACCTTTTTCAAACAAACCTTTAATTTTACTTATACGAACATAATCACCAATCTTATACTTTAACTTAACAGACATATTCTTTCTTATAAACTTTTTTCAATATCACATGCTCATTTTTCTTATTCACTTCTACAGGTTTCATGCCAATTGTTCTATGTACTTTGTTATTATATTCATCAACCAAACCTTGCAATATTTTTAACCACTTATAATTACCTTGAACAGTAAATTTCTTCCACATATTTTGTTTAAGTGTTTTGTTAAATCTTTCAACAACAGAAGCTTTTTTACCACTATATGTTGAGTAATGATTGATATTGTTTTTTCTCGTCAAATCTTCAAATTCTTTATTGTAAAACTCTTTACCTTGATCAGTTTGTAAGTTACTAGGTTTTCTTACTTTTAACACTGATTCAAATGCTTCTGTAACATTTTTACCACTCTTATCTTTAACAGGAACAGCAAACGCATATTTTGAAAACACATCTATAATCGTTAGCAAATACTTATACCCTTTATTTAATTTTGAAACACCTTTTAACACACCACTATCCGTTTCCACAAGATCTGCTTGCCATAAATCATCTATACCTTTAACAATAACGCTTAACCTAGGATATTTTTTTCTAGATGGTTTATGAATTTCTTCTATAATATCTTCTCTAATACCTTCACCTTCATATAGTCAATCGAGCTTTTTAATGAATTGGGATTTATTTGTATCACATACAACACATATACCTTTCTTAACATATCTTCCATTCTTTGTCTGTTCTATTCTAATGGTATCTTTCTCTGTATCCGTTGATTTCTTACACTTAACACAATACATCCTATTTATTTTATAGAAAATCATTTAAGCTCTCTTTCTATATACATAATAACTTGCAATGGTTGCCCTTCTTCCATAGCTGAAATCTTATTTGCTTGAAACGTAATTATATCACCCTTTTTAATGTTTACAAGTAAATTTTCAATCAAAGTATCACCTAAATATATCTCTAAAAAGTATTTATCCAAACTTAATTCCATGTACATTATTTTCCCATTATAGAGAAATTTGTAACCATTAGAGAGATTAAATATTCTAAAGATTGGTTCCTTAACATTTTTAGCTCTCAATCGATATATTAAGAGTATAGTTTCCTTCTGCATAATCAATTTAGTAGTATCCATCCTAACCTTTTGAAAATCATCTTTCTTTATATATGTGTCTTGTAATGTTTTTAATACATCTTCAAATTTGTTTCTATCACCTTCCAATTGACTATTAACATTACTATTTATTAAATCTATCTGTTGTAAAGTTACTACATCATGTTGGTCAATTGCATCACTTACATTAACAAGTCTTTTGTTTTTGAAATCAACCCATGTTATATTTGATGTAAAAACTTCACTTACATGATTGAGGTTTGTAGTCCTCCTTTTAGTATTACCAAAGATGTCCATATTTATTATATAACAATTCAAATTATTTAACAGCAAGTAAAACAGTTATACGAGCTCCACCAAAATCAATCAAATCACCATTCTCATTAATTGAAACTTTCAAATTATTAAATTTATTATGATGTATTGGGAAAAATATATTTTCATTAGGTTCATATATAATAGGTTCTCTAAACTCTGCATTTGTTCTAAATGTTGCAATTAAGTCCGTTTCGTTGTGTGTTGTGGCATTGTGTTTTAAAATCATACCTTCTGCTAAATCACAATGAATATTTATAGTATCAAATGGGTGAAACTTGGGTGGCTTATCTCCAACATGTTCTATATTATTAGTTAACTTTTTCTCACTAAAACCTAATACAGTATTAATGGTATCTAAGGTTATATCACAAACCTCACTAAATATTTTAACTCTATTTCTTTTCCTGTCTTCTGTAATTTCAAAAGTATCTTTGAATTCATCAGTGTAGAATCAAAGGTTTGATTTAATATTCTTCTAATTCTTTTAAACTATATTGACCAGGTTGAACTATGGCTTGTCTTGTAACTTCAGGTTCTTCACTGCAAAATGTTAATTTGTTGTTCTTTTCTGTAATGTTTGGTGTTAAGTATGTTGTGTAAAATCCTACAACAGCTACTTCTAAATCGTTTTCAAATGGGTAGTGCAAATACATGTTTAATACAGATGAATAACCATTTAAATTAAATACTTTCATTTATTATATAATAAATAACTAATATTTAAAATTGGGATATTAAAGTAAGGTTAACAGAAGAAACAGCTAAGAGAAAGAGGAATGGTGAGTTGTTACCTGATGATATAAGATGTTTAATAGTTGGACCTAGTGGATGTGGTAAAACAACGTTAATGATTGATAATTTTTTGTTAGCACCTAAATGGTTAAAATATGCAAATGTTTATATCTATTCTAAAAGTTTAAATCAACCTAAATACCAACACTTAATACAACTTTTTCGAGATACAGAACGTAATATTAAAGATACAGTAGCAATAATAAAAGGAAACAATGAAGAGATAATTCCATTAGATGAATGTGAGGACTATTCTGTGGTAGTATTTGATGATTTCATATTAGAAGAACAAAATCACGTTAGAGAATATTTTACTCGAGGTCGTCATAAGGGTTTGAACTGTTTCTATCTTGGACAAACATATTCTAAAGTGCCAAAACAATTAATTAGGGACAACTTAAACTTTCTTTGTATATTTAGACAGGACAATGTAAATTTAAAACATATATATGATGAATTTGTTGCATTTGATATGTCGTTTGAAAAATTACAATCATTATGTAATAAGTGTTGGAGTGAAGAACATGGTTTCTTAACAATAGATATGACTAGGAAGGTGAATAATGGTAAATATAGAAATAAAATTAAAGAATTTCTAAAAGTGTAAACAAAACGTATATGAATGCAGGTGAAGGTATATGTTATGTTATGTTATGTTATGTTTTTATTTTTTTTCTTTATATAATAAATGGATGTTAATAAAGCTAAGAAGTATATTAAGTTAAAAGAAGAACTTATTAAAAGATTTAAGGAAATTAAACAAAGTAATCGAAATAAGTATGAAAAATTTAAAGAACAAGATCAGCCTGTTATTGATGCAATTAAAGATTTAGGGCAAGATATATCAAAAGTAGCAGAAGAAAATAAAAATCTAATTCAAGATTTAGTTTCAGTTGCGTATAAAAGTGCGAGAGTGGATTCAAGCTTATTAGAAACACCGCCTATGTATGATAGTTCTATAAATGAAAGTGATACGCCTATAACAGAAGAAATAAAACACATGAAAAAACAAATTAAATATAAAGTAGAAGGAATAGAATCTTTAGCAACAACTCATTTTGGTAATATTGCTTCAAGATATTATGCAACTAGAGATGATAAAAGTTTTGGAATACAGCCATATGATGAAGATGGGAAAATTGTACATATGATAGGAAATGCGGAAGTTAAAATTCATGGTGATGATTTAGTTATTAATAATCGACATTATACAGGAACAGAAGATTTATGGGAATTATTGACAAAACATAATCGAACAAATTATAATGATGATGTCCTAGAAAAATATAAACAAATAGTACTTGATTCTAGTGTTGCATTTCATAATAATGATCCGAATACAAGAAAACAAAAATCTAGTAAATGTAAAAAATATAAAGAAATTATCAAACCTATTTGGGATGAATATATAAAACCAACACCTTCAAAAAAGACACCAAAATCTGGAGAAGGAATAAAGGTATATAACGAATTATCAAAAGAATACATATGGATGGATGATGTGAGAAAACTGATTGATCGCTTGATTGTTATTGATGGGGAAGAAAAATCTGGAAATGATAACTTTTATAATGAGAAAGTAGGTATTATGGATATGATTAATTCTAAACTTGCACAATTTATACCTAATGATCCAAAAGGTATAGGTTATTTGATAAAGATATTGAATACGTTGCCACCAAAATTTTGGAATAGTGAAAAGTATGGAAAAGGATTAGTAAATGATTTGATTAATAAACTTCCATTTGAGTTGCATATTCCAGGTTTTAGATTTTGCGGTCCGGGTACAAAACTTCAAGAAAGATTAGAAAGAGGTGATAAAGGTATAAATGCATTAGACGAAGCTTGTAAAGAACATGATATATACTATAGGGATAATAAAGATACAGAATCAAGACATATTGCAGATAAGGAATTAGAAAAAGCTTGGGAAAGAGTTTTTGATAAAGATGCTAATTTAATAACTGAAAAACTACCTGCTCTTGGAACTGCTTTAGTGATGAATACAAAAGTAAGATTTGGTTTAGGTTTATAAGTAACAAATGTAAGATTAGGTTTATAAGCATTTTTTAGATTTAGGTTTATATGTACTTTTTATGGAAATTTTTCATAAAAAGCTTTTAATTATATAATAAATATGCAGTTAAAAGGTTTTACATTTACGATTCCTAATCAGGAACTTAAACAATTAAATATAGATCACATTTTAACTAACAAACAACTCAAACAAAAGGAAGCAAAACTAAGTAAAGGACAATGTATGTCTCTATCTCTTTCTATACCACAACTTAAGAAAATAAACAAAGAAATGAAGACAAATGATAATAAAGTTCATTATGGTGGTTTTATATTTACTATTCCAACGATTTTAGCTTTAATAGGTGCTCTAGGTTCTGTTGCTGGAGGTGCGGCTGCTATTGCTAAGACTGTAGATGATGCAAAAAAGAATAAAATGGAATTAGAGGAACAAAAGCGATATAACTTAGCAATGGAAGAAAAACAAGGTGGTAAGCTTTCAAAAAACGTAAACTCCAAAACAGTAAAGAAAAAGAAGAAATTAAACCTTTAAGTAATTTAGACCTAATACAACTTGTTAGAAAACTTAAGATAAGAAACTTTAGAGGTGTATTTGAGTGATGAATTGCCTAAACATCCAAGGAAGAATGAGTGTGGTATTGTTAATTTTGATACGTCTAAAAATATAGGAACGCATTGGATTTGTTATTGGAAAAAAGGAAATAGAGAGTATGTGTTTAATTCATTTGGAGGTAATCCGCCAAAAACACTCGTAAAATATCTTGGTCATAATATAGAGTACAATAGCAGCCGTATACAACATTTTAACGAGGTAATTTGTGGACATTTATGCATTACAGTGTTAAAAATGTTTACAGATGGGTATAGTTTTTCAGAAATTATTAGTCAGGTGAATAAAAATAAGGATATTTGGAGAAGTTATATTTAAGTTTTTATGGGCTTATTTTATGGGCTTAATTCATAAAACGATTACAAATATTTTTTTATAATAAATATGGATAAGATAGAATCATATGAATTACAATCCTTTAAACCTAATCAAAAAGCAATCGAGAATTTAAATAAGCCGAACAGGTCTATTGAATTTGATATTGACGTGGGTGATGGCTTCATACATCCTTATTATGCTGATATTTATGTAACTTTTGAAATTAGAGGTAGAGATGCTGATGGGGAATATACTACTGGTCAAAATATTAGACTTATTAATAATTTCTTCCCACATTTGTTTTCTCAAATTCAAGTTAATAAGCATGGACAGATATTAGATATTATTGATTATCCTGGTTTAACTTCAACAGCTGTAAATACATGTACGATTTCAAAACCAGAGGCAAATCACTATGATGAATGTGGATGGGAAGGAATTACGTGGGCAAGAACAGATGAAGAAATAGTGTTTTTACTCAGAATTTTGCCAGGATTTTGTTCAGATTTTAAAGATATTATGTGGAAAGGAGGTTTGAAATATACATTTAAAAGAAGTGGTTCTGATGATAACGCATTTGCTATTTGGAAAACAAAAAAGCAGGATGGAACATATGAGAATGATCAACCGCACCCAGGTAAAATTAAGATTACAAATATGGAATTAAGAATACCTATTGTTAATTATGAACCGAACTATGCCACCTTGTTAAGATCTAATATGTTAAAAGAAGGTAAGATTCCTATTTCATTCAACACGTATCAATGTTTGCAGAAATCAGTTAGTGGTAAATATTTAGAATTCGATTTAACCACACAATTTAACTCAAGTGAATTTGATATGCCTAATTTTGTGATTGCCTTTTTCCAAACTGATAGAAATGATAATCAAGAAAGAGATTCAAGCTATTTTGATCATTGTAAAGTTCAGAATATCCATTTTCGTAATTCTAGAAATGAATCTTTCCCATTAGAATTTTTAAACTTAGATTTTGCAAAACATAAGTATTTGAAAGTTTATGAAATGTATACGGTATATAAGCGAGCTACAATTGGAAATACTGAGATGTTTTATTATCCTAAAGAGTTTTTAGAAAATAGGCCGATGTTCGTAATTAACACAAGCAAGCATAAATCAGTAACTGTAAGTGATAGAACTAATTTGAAACTGACTGTTAATTTTGAAAGCGATGTACCAGATAAAACAATTTGCTATGTTGTTATGATTGGTAAGAAAAATTTAGAGTATGATGTTGAGAAAGAAAAAATAATTGAGAAGATATAAATCAATTATATGTTTATTAGATTTGTTTAGTTTGTAAGTGTTTTTATGATAATATCATAAAAACTTATTTAATAAAATGACTATTCCAAATAACATTCCACGTGAGAATTTAATTGTGTTAATTGAAGATACTATATTAAATCTTGAGAAGTTATTAATGAAAAACAAAAGGAAGTTTAAGAGAATAAAATGTGTTTATATTACTCTTATTACGTTATCAATTCTATTATCAGCTTCTACAGGGTTCATCAATGTATTTATTCCTGTTACAGTGTATTCAATTATTACAACTGCATTTGCTTCGGCTTCTGCTGTTATCACTGGTCTATCAACACGGTTTAATATAGCTTCAAAGAAAGAATATTATAAAAATATGGTGAATCGAATTGGGTTGTTTAAAGATGAGCTTAATGTAATTAAGCTCATGAATGGTGAATTAACAGATGAAAATGTAAGAGATATTGTTAACAGAATCAATGACATACTTAACGAAATTCCAGATTATTAGAAAAAAAATTGTATATAATAAATACGATGGCGAGTCATATTGAACTTTTAAATAAACTTGGAAGTCTTGAACAAAAACAGGTTATTGGATTAAGAGAATTAGAATTAAATACAGAATATAAGATTGTGAAAATGGAAAAGATTAAAACTAAGTTTGGAAAGAGCATTTTAGTTGAATGTGAAGAGTTTAAGGTATTTCTTCCACCTAGATTTACAAAACACTTAACAGATAAAATGATTGAAGAGATCGTTAAAGATGGAATAAAAATCAAATACACTGGTTTAAAAGATAACTATCCAACTGTTGAGTTCTGTATGTGAATCCAAAGAATGATAAAAATGACCAAAAATATGTCGTCAGAAGTAAAAAATGGAGTGAATAGAATGGATCCTCAAAAGAAATTTATACTTACTAATAATTTCAATGTAATTGTGAAAAATGTGCAAACCGAAGTTCAAGTAGTTTTTGATATTAATGGCTGTCTATTCAGTTTGAACTATGATCAATGGACTGAGTTTAAGATATAATTATTTTCAATAGAGAATGAAGTTAGCAGAAGATTTCACTATCAATATCCTAATTTGTAACTATCAATATACTAATTTGTAACTATTATGTAATTATGTAGAATTTAGTTAACTTTTATGGTAATATCATAAAAGTTTTTTTTAATTTTATTTTACTAGATTTAGTGATTTTTATAACTAGATTTAGTGATTTTTTATCTTTTAACCATATTTAGTGAGTTTTTGTAACTAAATTTAGTGATGGAATGCATTAGAAGTTATTATGAGCAAGATAGAAGTTATTTGAGATGTGATAGAAGTTATTTGGGGATAGGGAGTGCGCTGCAAATTATTAGGGGGTAGATTAGAAGTTATTAGAGATGATAGGGTGACATATAGTTAAAATGGGCTAATAATAAATTTGTCTGCAGAATCCCCATTATCTATCTACTAATATCTTTTGACCCAACATTCGTGTTTATCTTCCTTCTTGCGATATTGCAAATTGCCGATTCGGAAGGTGGCATTTCAGACGCCTCTAGCATTCACCCAATGTTCATATGACATTTTTCGCTTGTTCTTACCTGTAGATTCTTCTCCCGAATTTTCCTCATTGATGCACGACCACCCTGTATATATGGCGCTAAATTCGTTGTACAAAAGCAGAGGAGTGATTCCTGAGAGTAAAACAAAGAAAAAAGTTCCAATAAACACAAGGCGAACCCCATCATTTACGTGTTATAGGCTGCCGAAAACATGAAACAATGAATTTTAAAGGTTCATAGCTCCAAAACTATGGGACCTACCGTAGTTGAGTCATGACTCCACTTAGGAACTAGTATGTGCCCTATACAAAAATACGTGTTTTAGAATCCTGAGGTGCTTCCACAACAATTTTTATAGTGAGTTTGACTATAGGCCAATGATATAAAGCTCTCCAACTATCTCCATAAAAATTATTGCGTGAGTACCTTAGGATTCTAAAACATGTATTTTCGGATAGCGCACATATTAGTTCCGAAGTGAAGTCTTGACCTGACTTCAGTAGATCCCATAGTTTTGAAGCTAAGAACCTTTAAAATTCATTTTCATTTTATGTTTTCGGCAGTCTATAACACCTAAATGATGAGGTTTTCGCCCTATGTTTATTGGAACTCACCCTATGTTTATTTTACTCTCAGGAACCACTTCTTTGCTTTTGTACAACGAATTTAAAGCCATATTATATATTAGCAAAATTGTTGATCTATTAATATAAGTGATGCTATTTTGTTCCAATTTATAACTTGTATTTAATGCCAATTATGTATCAATTGGTAGTTTGTATATATCCTCAATTATAAAAAATGTAGATGAATTTAAACAAGAGAGTCCTTTTAAAACTACATATAAGAAAAACATATAATTTTATGTCGCTATACGTCCTCTGAAGCATGTTAATTCTTCTCTTGTAAACATTAATTGCTTAAAACATTGAGTTATGGGTACTAAACTAATAAAACCTAGAATACATCTTAATTTTTCTAGCATTAACGATTGTTTTTAATATTTTTAATTATGTGTTAAAGGAAACATAAATAATAATATACTGAACATTCTATATATTGTAAGGATCTCACCTTCAGCGCAAGCACATGTTACCACAACATGTTCTTTTATTTACAAACAGTACAAACAGACGAGAAACTATAACTAGGCAGACACGAAACCAAGACGATGGAGCCCGAGAAGGAACGAGCCACCAAGAGACCATCTATAAAAGCAAAGCTTGAAGAGGAACCAGCTATCAGTTTGACCGCTGATCAAATAACCTATACCAGCTCCCAAGGTCGCTTTTTTTACTAAGGAGTTCACCTATACCTAAACCCGAGTTCGCTTTGGACTAGGGATCCTAACCATAACTGAACCTAACGAAGCTGCTTTGAGCTGAGAAGGTTTCCTGCTAGTATTCACCTAAAACCCTGCACATGTTCTGGAGGCTGCTATGAGCGAAAGGGACACAGTACACAACACCTTTCTCCTTCGTATTGATCATTAAGAGGGAAAGACTTTATTAGATTACTCTTCGTAAATTCAAAGATAACTGTACTTAGATTTTGTAATAAAATTGGTGAAGGAAAAACACGTAGACCTTTATTCACTCTATCTCAAAAACATTACATGGTGATAGGTGCGAAAGTTATGTACGGACGCTCTTTTTAGTAACTGAATTTCAATTTTAAATTTGGCGCAGAATAAATCGGTCAGTATGACTTTTTCTACTTTTCCGTTTTTCCTTCTTCTTCTTCTTCTTCTAGTGCAATTTATGTCAGAGACAAGGTCTGGTTGATAGAGGTACAGTATAGAACTGGATACAATAGCAACGAAACTTTTGGGAATATGACGGAGGGCGTAGGGTGCATCAAACATGTCATTCAGGATGCCCCACCTGACTAAATTTTCTGGTCACGAACTCGAAGATCCGGACAGATTTTTAATGTTATGCGACCACATAACCACTTTGAAGTCATGGTCATCAACGAGAAAAAAAAGAAATCTTGCCTATATACATTCAAGATACCGCTTTGGATTTAGTTTTACAACTAAAACATCGAAAGCAATACGGGACACTAACCTATGGAAATCTTAAAGCTAAGGTAATAGCATTAAGTACACCGAAAGTACCTTCTTATAAAGCTGAACAAGAAATATTTCAAATTCAGCACGGACCTGACGAAATAATAGATTCTTACTTTTTACGTAAATTAAGGGCAATAAGGCAGTTATTAATGGACACATCGGAGGAGCAGGAAATTCATCACTTATTATTACGTCTTGAGAGAGATTACCTCAATAAAATAGCACTCGAAAGATCTGAAACAGTAGAGGCGCTGCTAACAAGGTTAAATCAATTGGAATCCGCCAATGATTTACTAAGGAAGAGGGATAATGTAGAATTACCACAGAAATTACATACACTATATGGACAAGATTCAGTACCTAACTCTCTTAGTCCATCATAATTATTACCAAACGATCCTAGAATGGTATGCACAATCCGCGGCTTAGAAATTGTTACAAACATTCTAAGCCCTAATTAAGAACAAACTCTTGCCCCGTTTTCTTATGCAATCCAGAAATACATGTCTCGATCGATTATTTATTTCTCGTCTTCAATCCAACTCCCTCCCTCCCCCACCTCTACTTGTCTAAAGCAGTGTGTGTGACGTACTACGCTCTTTCCATTCAGAAAAAAAAACAGAAATAAAGTTTGCAATGTTATAACTCTAAAATATCCTTTTGTATTCGTTTGTTCTGAAATATCTTCAAATAGCGTATTTTGTTTAAAAAATCATACAATCTTGCCATAGCTTCATTAATACCTTTAGTTTCCTTCTTTCCCTTGTTTAAAGACTGCAAGCTAGTAAGATACTCCCTAAGAAATCTATGGAAATTGCCAATAACGGCAGTAAGTTTTGTGCTTCCTAAAGTCTGTAACGCACGCACAGAGCTCGAGAATATTTACTGACAGAAATGAGTGTTATTCAATGATTAATTTCATTTCTGTTCAGTAATTGCAAGGAAATGTTCCAAGAGCGTCATTTGGGGAGGACAGCAGGGTGTAATTTCCTCCCCTTGAGCTTCATAAATACATTGTGTTTGAGCAAATATACAGTAACACAATAATAAAAAAGTGAAAATTGAGGGAGACAGACAGACTGAGAGATTGAAATATGGAGACAGAGAGGAATGATTTATATACAAAGATTTAGAACTGGAAAAAAGTGATCGAACAGCATTCGTATTGTGACGAAAATTGTGATTTTGTGAAACAGAAGAAGGGAAGATTTCGAACTGCGAGGGTCATGTTAGGCAGTTGTCGAAATAAGGTGGAGAACACTTCTGAGAGCATCAGATGATTACGAATGGAGAGAAAGATCTTGAGAACTGAGGAATTACGAATTTTTAAAAAATCTGAAGCTTCCGAGACGGGTTTCGAACCGCGAACCTTGTAGTTGTAGAACCAAGACTTTATCCATTCTGCTACTGAGAACTCTGTGCTCAGGCGCATGCGTTTTCTTTAGCTATGTTCAAAGCTAACTTAATGGAATATTCAAAAGTTGACTTGGTGGATGCGCCGTTCTGATAGGATATAAACCTCTTGTAACTTAGTTACAATGTGCATAATAAACTTCTCCTTGTCCAGAACACATTTTAGGACAGTAAAATGTGTTACTCTTGTGTTAATTAGGTTACATTTGATAGAAACATCTGATAAAGTAGTACCAAGCCCTGTGCGTCATTGTCTGTTAGGTTAATGGTTAATGTAAGTTACTCCTACGTGTATGGTCCGAGCTTCGAATCAAGACCATTCATATTGATTATTTTCTTTGAGCTACGCTCATACTGGGCATTCCACAAGTTCAATTTTGAAGTAATGTAGTCACAGCCAGTTTAATTCTATTTTTTTTAAAAAATATGATATTTGTTATTACATGCGTTTCTTTAACTTGCGATATTTCAAAGTTGAAATTAAATCTTACAACCTTAATGCAACTCATTTGCCTACGGCAGGCGTTAATACAAAATTCAGTAATTGGCATAATCGTGGAACGTAAAACTCATAGATTTCATTTCATTTCCTAAATGGAGAATTATTTTAAAAGTATATTTTACATTCAAGTATGATTGTTTAAAAAGACTTGTCCTTCAATATTGTGTTTTATAATTATTATCTACAGTATTTTTTATTTATAATAACATATTTTCTATATATATTGTATTCTATGTTATACGTTTCTTAATTACATTTTACGTCTTACATTTGCAGAAGAGCTTATAGCAATTCAGAGCATCAGGGACGTACACAGAATGCAGGCCTTGGCAATCCACAGCTCCTGCCCCACGAAATCACTACTCGTTTGTAAATTATATCTAATTTTAGAGATGATGATAGACATTTTAGTAAAACATGCCCTCAAATAGCCTTGTTTACGCCGCTGCAAAGTACTGAAAATTTTAGAAAGTGAGCAGTTAGTAATGTTTCCCCAGAAGTTATATCTCCGATAAATCCGAGTGTGATATCAGTATTTGTGTATTATCACTTTTCACCCGTAGTGTATTGAAATTCACTAAAAAGGAACAGTTCTGAATTCTTCACTGGTTCCCTCTATGACCTTATGCCAATAGGATCAATCTTGGACATATCCACATCTGAAATATCACGTTTTATTTCAGTAATTCCGAAAAGCATCCATTCGACACAAATAGATATTTTCGATTCTTTTTGCCTGTCACTCTCCTATTGTCAACTCTATGCCAAGAAAGGCTTGATTTGGACTTACACAGCATCCACAGTGTCATTGTTCATCTTTGCACATGAATTCGACACTAATATCGTTGGTATTTGAGGTCTTTTACATATCATCTTCACCTCTTTGTAGGAGTGGTTTCAGTGTCTCGCCCCATAACTATGGAGAAATTTCAACCAACGTAAGTATAATTATAAATTACCATTTGAAAAATAAGTGTACATTTGATCTTTTTCGGAGAGGAATTCGTTAACTACTTTTTGGATATCAATGTATTGCCTTTTTTTGCTTTCCATGGTAAAAATTGCCAAAGGGCGCAAGTTCATCTGCACAATTATGCTATGAATATAGGTTTTAGTGATTTAATTCACTGAATGCTCGCTTAGATGTTGCTCTTGTCACAGGAAAAGTGAGGTACAGTTATAAAAGGAAACTGAAATAAAATATTTAAATTTACGTCCCACGATTATACCGATTACGCTAATGGTGACATTGATGCTGAGAAATGAATGAAATTGTGGAATGAAGAAGTGGGATAAAACGGGAGAAACTCGAGAAAACTCATGCACACAGTGTTTGTCCATAATAAAGTTCATTCGGCGCTAGCGTGGATCAAACGAAGGACCCCATGCACCATAGGTAAAGTTATGAAAGAATATTCGTCTAAACAAATACGGAACATTACTATATAAGATTAGGTCTTTAGCTACTTCATTCTAAGGTAAACTTTCAATCAATCTTGTTATTCATTACGGTTCGAAAGATTAAAGTTGTTGCTGCAAGGATGTGATAAATCTTTTCAGGAGACTTCACAGTCTATAGCTACTTCACAACTTTTTTTTGCGTCTAAGGCTAAAATAGTTGCATTTTAGACATTGGGGAAACAGTGTGAAATTATATAAAAACCTCCAAAGTGGAATTACGAAACTTCAGTGGGCCCCTTTTCCCTGTAGGACTCCCTCACCACACCCCCGTTAGTTACGCCGAGTGCATGATACAGTTTTGCCCTTTTAGGAATATTTTCTAAGTCAGTACGAGTTTTTTTTTTACTGTTCAGTGAATTGAGTTGTATTTGTTAGAACTGTTTTTTAAAGGAGACGAAAGATCCTATACCCAAACTCAAATCATGTCTTTCAAAGCTCTAATGGAAAACGAAACGAATCGTCGTATACATATTACGTTTTTGAAGAGAAAAAGAGCAAAACATTGAATGCACAAACGTATAATTGTATCATTTGCATGCAAATTTATAACTTATACAACGTGTTGGCTTGCTAGATGATTGTTAGTAAACGGGATTCTTCTGCTGGTGGTCCTACGTTCGAATCTCGTCCATTCTTGTTGCGTTTTTCTTTAAGCTACACTGAGTTTGTGCATTCCAGATCTTCAAGCTTAAACCAAATATAATACAAGTTAGTGAATTAAAATTAGCTGATATTATTTTCAAATACGAGACGTTATTACATGCTTCTCATTAGCTTACAGTACTCAACTTTGATATCCATCCTTCCATCTTTCCATCCTTCATTTAACTCATTTCTTGACGGGTTTTGTTACAAAATTCATTAATCCTGACGGAAAAAATGCTTTACCAGATAATGGTGACTGCTTTGAAAGCCAGTGGAAAGTATGATAATTAAATTTGTCATATCTGTAGTTTCGTGTGGAGAAGAAACAAACTTGTGAACCAAAGGTTTAAGAACAACTCAAGCTATTAATATAAATTTTGCCGAAGATTATTCACTTATGTCACCATAAAAGAAATACGAAAGACATTCTGAAACGAAGAAATACAACATACAATTTTGCAAGCGGACGAAAAGAAATCTAACGTAACAAGGCTAAAGATGATTTAATTACGGCGTAGTAATCGTGGTTGATTGGTCAAGGCACTCGATTAGTAATCTTGAGGTTCGTGGTTCGAATTCGCGTAGGGCGTTTTTTACTTTAGGTTTTTAGATGTCGATTGATCGACGATGACACACGTTTTATTATATTCAGATATTTGAATACTCGGATGTTTCAATACTTGAACTATCAAATCTTCAGGGATAATAATAGTAATGATAATACTTATTATTATCTCGTAGAAGATTAAAAGCTAGATGCTAATTATCGCTCCGGTCATACCGTTGGAAGCAGAAACGTGACATTTGGCAAGATATTTCTGTTTTATTTAATGTTGCCCACGAGAAGAGATATTTCTCATCTTGTTTCTAAAACAAACAAAATAACATGAGAATTGACATTTTACATTCGAGACGGGATAAGGGTAACTCAAATTATCATATCGCTTTAGAGGTGAGAATCGGGACGAGATGAAAAGTGTCGTAAACATTTTTCGTCTTGTTACGATTCTCGAAATAGTGCATGCCCATTGCTTAAGTAACAATTGGTCTGTAGACGGAATCTTATAAGCTTTTTGTTACTTTGTATACAAAAAAAGTTCGTATTTACCATTTTGGTTGAACGAATATATGGAACGTATTTAAAAATGACGAACGGAAATATTATTATTTTTAGTAAGAGTTGAAGAACATAGAAACAATTTCACAATGTCGTTTCAAACAAATTTATGACTCATACTAGACCTTAAGGATGCCCGTTTTGTATTCATGAATTGTTTGCGAAATACGTCGTTTTCAGACAGTAGGAATCGAATTAGTTTTCTCCCTGTGAAGGAAGTCGTTTCAACTCTAACTTGTAAGAACGAGAGAGATTGACTAAGTTTTATGTTATTATACATCAGAAATATTAACTTTGTACATTATAAAATATTTTGGAATTTCGTCGGCGGGTCTCGAACCACTGACTTACCAATTTTACAGCTCATTGAATTATGGTCTGTGTAGATATTTTTTAGCAAAGCTTTTTACTTACCTCTGCATATCCTAAAACTTAGTATATTATATGCCTTACTGTTGAGTGATATTCAATTATTTTTATTACAGCTATTTTTCTTAAAACATACAGTAGAACACTTTCTACATGAAACATTAGTGGAAAGCTTTTGTTTAAATGTGGGTAGTTGCAGAGATGTATCTTGAAGGTACGGAAACCCTTCTTCGAAATCCTTATGTTTAAGTAAGATTTTTCAAAATTTCAGGATTACTTTAAAACTTTTAATACTATTATTATTATTATTATTATTATTATTATTATTATTATTATTACCGAATATTTGAGACCTAAAAATTACGTCTTATTCCGATGTAAATAAGCATACTGAAGCTAAGAAAAATCAAAAGAAGTTTTTTGGACCCTCTATAAGGATGAATTGCCTTATAAGAGATACTTTTGAAGGAAAAGAGGGGAGGAAAAGAAGGTGTCAGCTACTGAACAATATGAAAATCTAACCTTCGGATGTCTTAACAGAAACTAAGTAGGATTTGTCTTCATCACGATACATTTCTTTGGGTAAAAGACATTGGATTGTTTGCGTTATATTGATATTTTAACAAAATATGTAAACAAAAAAAGTTCGTATTTACCATTTTGGTTGAACGAATATATGGAACGTATTTAAAAATGACGAACGGAAATATTATTATTTTTAGTAAGAGTTGAAGAACATAGAAACAATTTCACAATGTCGTTTCAAACAAATTTATGACTCATACTAGACCTTAAGGATGCCTGTTTTGTATTCATGAATTGTTTGCGAAATACGCCGTTTTCAGACAGTAGGAATCGAATTAGTTTTCTCCCTGTGAAGGAAGTCGTTTCAACTCTAACTTGTAAGAACGAGAGAGATTGACTAAGTTTTATGTTATTATACATCAGAAATATTAACTTTGTACATTATAAAATATTTCGGAATTTCGTTGGCGGGTCTCGAACCACTGACTTACCAAACGACTGCTCAAGCCACTACCCTAAGCATGCTCTTCTAAGTAAGAGTCAAGAAGCACTCGTCTATATAACAAATTGCAAACGTTTAGGATTGCAATATTTTATTAACGATGAGACACTGATTTCGGTCATAATATAATATTATAGTCCTGAGAATTAAAGTTTATTTTTTTTAAAAAAAAGACCGACAGTATCTACGTAAGTTACCTCTTATATTCGGTTATTCTCGTTTTACATTTATTTCCAGTAACGTTGAACGACAGGGACACGGACACAAATACATCGAAGACATTTAATATTTCAAAGGTTCTCTCATCGGTAATCGAAACTGAGACCCTGCGAACTGAACTATCTGATGGGTGGGGTGCCTGGTTCTTTCCCAAAGCAAGTAAGCTTGAGACGGACAATGTCGTGCTCGTAGGTTTTCTAGGGACACTCCCACTTTCTAATTCTATCAATTTGTCCATCATAGTTCACTTGCTTTAATCATAGTCTTCCACATCCAAACATGCAAAATCGCGGGTCATTAAACGTAAAGATTACATTTTCTAGCTGTTAACCCAAACCAATCCGAATCAAAAAGGAGTTGCATATTATTGTTCATTAAAATGTTTTCACAAAAAATATGTACAATAAAAGGAAAAACGAGGAATCGTAATCGTGTTTCAATTTAGGTGAAGGTATTATGAGTCTGCTGTTTCACTTTTGAATGGAATTACGATTCCCCGTTTCTTTTCTACATATTTGAATAAGCAATAATATGCAACTGTTTCCCGATTCGGATTATTTTGAGTTAAGAGCTTGAAAATATAATCTTTACGTTTAATGTCCCACGATTATGCCTGATAGGTTGATGAAGACTATGATTAAAGCAAGTGAATTATGATGGACGAATTGGTGGAATGAAAAAGTGGGAATGTCCCGCGAAAACCCATGAGCACAATGTTGTCCGTCTCGAGCTTACTTCTGTTGAGAACGAACTAGGGACCTCACCCATCAGAGTTCAGTAGGGGGGTCTCAGTTACGATTCCCGATGGGAGAGCATTTGAAATATTAAATGTCCTCGATGCATCTGTGTTCGTGTCCCTCTCGCTCAAGGTTACTGGAAATATATGTAAAACGTGAATAACCGAATATAATAGGGATAAGTTACGGACATACTTTCGGTCTTTTTTTTAAATTTAAACTTAAATTTTCTGGACTATAATATTTTATTATGACATATTACAATCGTAAACGTTTGAAATGTGTTATATACACGAGTGTTTCTTGACTTTTACTTAAAAGAGCAATCTTAGGATAGTGGCTTGAGCAGTCGTTTTGTGAGTCAGGGGTGCGCAGTTTGAGTCCCTCCGACGAAATTCATTAATATTTTATAATTTACAAAGTTGATATTTCTGATGTTTAATAACATAAAACATAGTCAATTTCTCTCGTTCTTACAAGTCAGAGTTGAAACGACTTCCTTCACAGGGGGAAAACTAACATGACTTCACAGTCTACACTCTCGATTCCTACTGTCTGACAACATGGCGTGTTTTGCAAACAATTCATGAATACAAAACGGTCATCCTCAAGGTCTAGTATAAGTCATAAATTTGTCTGAAACGACTTTGTGGAATTGTTTCTACGTTCTTCCGCTCTTACTAAAAGTAATAATAATATTTCCATTCGTCATTTTCAACACGTTCCATATATTCGTTCAACCAAAATTCGTAAATACGAACTATTTTTTTGTATACATATTTTGTTAAAATATCAATATAACGCAAACATAATCCAATGCCTTTTACCCAAAGAAATGTATCGTGATGAAGACAAATGCTATTTAGTTTTTGTTAAGGCAATTGAAGATTCAATTTTCATATTGTCCAATAGCTGACACCTTCTTTTTCCTCCTGTTTTCCTTCCAAAGTTACTCTTATAAGGCAATTCATTCTTATAAAGTCCAAAAAACTTTTGAGTTTTCTTAACTTCAGTATGCTTATTTGCATTGGAATAGAACATAATATTTAGGTCTCAAATATTCAGCAATAATAATAATAATAATAATAATAATAATAATAATAATAATAATAATAATGATAATAATGATAATAATAATAATGGTATTAAAAGGTTTAAAGTAGGTCTGAAATTTGGAAAAACTTACTTAAGCGTAGGGATTTCGAAGAAGGGTTTCCGTACCTTCAAGATACACCTCTGCAACTACCCACATTTTAAACAAAAGTTTTCCACTAACGCTTCATGTAGAGAGTGTTCTACTGTATGTTTTAAGAAAAATAACTGTAATAGAAATAATTGAATATCACTCAACAGTAAGGCATATAATATACTAAGTTTTAGGATATGCAGAGGTAAGTATAAAAGCTTTGCTAAAAGTACCTACACAGACCATAATTCAATGAGCTGTAAAATACAAAGTAACAAAAAGCTTATAAGATTCCGTCTACAGGGCAATTGTTACTTAAACAATGGACATGCACTATTTCGAGAATCGTAACAACACGAAAAATGTTTACGACACTTTTCATCTCGTCCCGATTCTCATCTCTAAAGCGACATGATAATTTGAGTTACCCTTATCCCGTCTCGAATGTAAAATGTTAATTCTCATGTTATTTTGTTTGTTTTAGAAACAAGATGAGAAATATCTCTTCTTGTGGGCAACATTAAACAAAACAGAAATATCTTGCCAAATGTCCCGTTTCTGCTTCCAACGGTATGACCGGAGCAATAATTAGCTTCTAGCTTTTAATATTCTACGAGATAATAATAAGTATTATTATTACTATTATTATCCCTGAAGATTTGATAGTTCAAGTATTGAAACATCCGAGTATTCAAATATCTGAATATAATAAAACGTGTGTCATCGTCGATCAATCGACATCTAAAATCCTAAAGTAAAAAAGCGCCTGACGCGAATTCGAGCCACGAACCTCAAGATTACTGATCGAGTGCCTTAAACACTCAGATATGATCACTACGCCTTAAATAAATCGTCTTTAGTCTTATTACGTTAGATTTCTTTTCGTCCGCTTGCAAAATTGTATGTTGTATTTCTTCGTTTCAGAACGTTTTTGGTATTTCTTTTATGATGATATAAGTGGATAATCTCCGGCAGAGTTTATATTAATAACTTGAGTTGTTCTTAAAGCTTTGGTTCACAAGTTTGTTTCTTCTCCACACGAAACTACAGATACGACAAATTTAATTCTCATAGTTTCCACTTGCTTTCAAAGCAGTCACCATTATCTGGTAAAGCAATTTTTTCCGTCACGATTAATGAATTTTGTAACAAAACCCGTCAAGAAATGAATTAAATGAAGGATGGAAGAGTTGATATCAAAGTTGAGTACTGTAAGCTAATGAGAAGCATGTAATAACGTCTCGTATTTGAAAATAATATCAGCTACTTTTAATTCACTAACTGGTATTATATTTGGTTCCAGCTTGAAGACCTGGAATGCACAAACTCAGTGTAGCTAAAAGAAAAACGCAACAAGAATGGACGAGATTCGAACGTAGGACCACCAGCAGAAAACCCGTTCACTAACGCCTCATCTATCAAGCCAACATATTTTATAAGTTATAAATTTGCATGCAAATGATACCATTATACGTTTGTGCAATCAATGTTTTGCTCTTTTTCTCATCGAAAACGTAACATGTATACGACGATTGGTTTAATTTTCCACTTGTCTTTCAAAGACATGAGTTGTGCTTGAGTATATCATCTTCCTTAAAAAAAAAGGCAATACATTGATATCGAAAAAGTAGTTAAGGAATTGCTCTCCGAAAAAGATCAAATGTACACTTATTTTTCAAATGGTAATTTATAATTATATTTACGTTGGTTGAAATTTCTCCATAGTTATGGGGGCGAGACACGGAAGCCACCCCTACAAAGAGGTGAAGATGACATGTAAAAGACGTCAAACACGAACGATATTAGAATCGAATTCATGTACAAAGATGAAAGCGACACTGTGGATGCTGCGTAGGTCCAAATCAAGACTTGGTTGGCATGGAGTTGACAATGGGGAGTAAGAGGCACAAAGAATCGAAAATATCCTATATTTGTGTCGAATGGATAGATTTCGGGATGTCTGACATAAAAGGTGATATTTTAGATGTGGATATGTTCAAGATTGACCTTTTCGGCATGAGGTCATAGGGGGAACCAGTGAAGAATTCAGAACAGTTTCTTTTTTGTACGTCTCATTGCAGTGCGGGTGAAAAGTGATAATGCACAGATACTGATATCACACTCCGAAAAATCGGAGATATAACTTCTGGGGAAACATTACTAACTGCTCACTTTCTAAAATTTTCACTGCTTTGCTGGGGCGTATTATATATAAGAAATAGAATAGAAAATAATTATAAAACGTAATGTTGAAGCAGAAGCTTTTTTTAAACAATCATATCTAATGTACAATATATTTTTAAAACAATTTTCCATTTATGCAAGACTACAAACAATTAAGGAGTGCTATCTGGAAGGCACTATTCGTCCCTTCGGATCAGAAAACTATGAATTTGATACCAATATTTTTCGTATTCTATCACTTTTTTTACTTATAACCCTTTCTCCTCCTTGGAATGGTTTCAGTGTCTTAGCCCCCACAGTAGATTTTTGAGGTGGTTATTTATACGTAGAGTAAATTCGTTTGGAATTCCTCCAAGAGTCAATGTTGCAATGTACGTCTTTTTCTGAGACAAACTCTCTAAATATATATACATACATTACAGTAAGAACTGAATTTTGTATTTACGCATGACTGTCGTCGTTGTGCAAACATTCATAATGATATGCCGTAGTGAAATGAGTTACATTAAGGTTGTAAGATTTAATATCAAGTTTGAAACATCGCAAGTTAAAGAAACGCATGTAATAACAAATATCATATTTGAAAAATAAATCGAATTAAACTGGCTGTGACTACGTTACTTCAAATTTGAACTTATGGAATGCACAGTATGAACGTAGCTCAAAGAAAATAATCAATATGAATGGTCTTGATTCGAAGCTCGGTACATACACGTAGGTGTAACTTACATTAACCATTCACCTAACAGACAATGACGCACAGGGCTTGGCACTACTTTATCAGATGGTTCTATCAAATGTTACCTAATTAACACAAGAGTAACACATTTTACTGTCCTAAAATGTGTTCTGAACAAGGAGAAGTTTATTATGCACATTGTAACTAAGTTACAAGAGATTTATATCCTATCAGAACGGCGCATCCACCAAGTCAACTTTTGGAATATTCCATAAGTTAGCTTTCAACGTAGCTAAAGGAAACGTATGTGCATGAGCACAGAGTTCTCCGTAGCAGAATGGATAAAGTCTTGGTTCTATAACTACAAGGTTCGCGGTTCGAAACCCGTCTCGGAAGCTTCAGATTTTTTAAAATTCGTAATTCCTCAGTTCTCAAGATCTTTCTCTCCATTCGTAATCATCTGATGCTCTCAAAAGTGTTCCCCACCTTATTTCGACAACTGCCTAATATGACCCTCGCAGTTCGAAACCTTCCCTTCTTCTGTTTCACAAAATCACAATTTTCGTCACAATACGAATGCTGTCCGATCACTTTTTTCCAGTTCTAAATCTTTGTATATAAACCATTCCTCTCTGTCTCCATATTTCAATCTCTCAGTCTGTCTGTCTCTCTCAATGTCGCCCAGGAACTCATATGGCTTGAGATCAAACCTTCGACTCTTGAAACCAAATGTGAGCTCTCTAGCAATGTGCTATCGTAACTCTATAGGTTTGTTGCTAAAAGCAGTGTCATTTTAAATTTTATTGGGGGGGGGGGAGTCTCCGTCGACAAAAAGTTTTCACATTTTTATTAGTGTATTCTTATACATTTGCTCAAACAATACGTATTTATGAAGCTCAAAGGAGGGGAAATTACATCCTCCTGTCTTGCCCAAATGACGCTCTTGGAACATGTCCTTGCAATTACTGAAAAGAAATGAAATGAATAATTGAATAACATTCATTTCTGTCAGTAGATATTCTCGAGCTCTGTGCGTGCATTACAGACTTTAGGAAGCACAAAACTTACTGCCGTTATTGGCAATTTCCATATATTTCTTAGGGAGCATCTTACTAGCTTGCAGTCTTTAAAGAAGGGAAAGAATGAAACTAAAGATATTAATGAAACTATGGGAATATTGTGCGACTTGTTTTTAAATAGGCTCTTGAAAGATGTTTCAGAACAAACGAACGAAAAAGACTGTTTTAGAGCTATAACATTGTAAACTTGATTCCTGTTTTTTTTTCGTGTAAATGGAAAGAGTGTATTACGTTGCACACGCTGCTTTAGACAAGTAGAGGTGGGGGAGGGAGGGAGTTGGATTGAAGACAAGAAATAACTAATCGATCGAGACATGTATTTCTGGATTGCATAAGAAAACGGAGCAAGAGTTTGTTATTAATTTGGACTTAGAATTTTTGTATCAATTTCTAAGCCGCAAATTGTACAATTCAAGATCTTAGGAACAAACATATTCTGGACAGAAGCAACCCGCTTTACTGCCATCGGCTTATCATCCTGAACCTACATACCAAGTTAGCAATTGTCAAGCTAATCCAACAGGAGCATCCTGTCACCACCTATATCCAGTCACCAAAACCACCATAAAGTTATCGAACCTAGGGATGTTCCCCACCCTAAAAAATCCTCATCAATCTGATTTTTCTACTTTACCTAACAAAATGGCAGAACTTTCCTTAGTTATTGCTCAGTAAAGTTATAGGAATAAATCCAAGGACGGAAAACACGGAAACAAGAAAAGAAAAAAAATCTAAATGGCGGGAAAGGGAAGAAAGAACAGGGACCACAGCAGAATGAACAAAGCACACCAGTAGAAGACCAAATACTAGTCTGTACACTTAGTCAAAAGTGCGGTTACGGTGCTTCTATGTATTTTAAACGACAAAAGCAAATAAGGTTGCCCCTTGAAAAGGGGCCGGATACTCAGAAACAATCAAATTCTAATACAGGCAATGTAGCAGTTAATATGAACGATTCACAGAATATCAACTATGAAATTCCTATTCGAAAAGAACAGTCGGAAAATTCAACGGAACGGCGAGAAAACATTACGTTGGAGAATGAAATTAACGAGTCAATTTTGACTGTTAGTACTGAAATAGGACCACTGGTAGTACCGTCTCACTTTGGCCTTCGGACAGTATACCTTCTGGTACAGAATTAATTTAACTTCCAACTATTTAGAAAGGAATATAAGGAAAACAAATCTTTTTAAAACACAGGTTTAATTTCTTTTAAGATTGGCCAGACAATATTCAAGCACTATTTTAGCATCATACATAACACAATGATGCTCATAATTTTAGGCGTAGATTTCATCCAGCCCACATATGCCACTATTGATTTAAATAGAAACGTGATTTCTCTTTACAAAAAAACCAAGGAAACAGACAATCCCGACAGAGAAACAGGAAAATTTGATGTCAGCATGTCTAACTTGTATTATAGAACAACCTCTGCAGAATTGTTTTTCTTGGCTAAAAAAATAACAATTTCTGCAGGTTCAAACTATTATCTTTCTGTAGTGAAAAATAAAAAAAAAGACTTCATGGAATCTTTTATTATATCATTATTTCCCAGATTGCTCAAGAATTACAGGTTGCAAGCCATTGACCAGAAAATTGATGCCAATGACTTAGTTATATTGATCTCTAATCCTAACAACCGCAATGCAACTTTACAAAAGAATACACCAGTTGCGGCTCTTGAGGGAAGTCAAAACTTTTCCTTACGACAGTACCGTGAAAGTTTTAGGGGGCAGCCAAAAATTTAGGGGGTAACAGAAGGATTCTTTGAGATTCAGAAGCACTGGCTTCAGTCTTCAGTTTTTCTTGATCATGGGTGTACTGGTGACAGTACATAGTTGAGTTGATGATCTGACCAGGTGGTTGCAGATGGTGGTGGTGATGCACGACGCCACGAGCAGTCCACAAAACACACTGGATGACCTTCTGGTGCAGTGCTGGTTTCGGCTGTTTTGGAACCGGTTCAGGGGATGCTAAACAATGATTAACGGTGCCTTGGAGCTTGGTACATGACGCACTTATCATCACACGTCAACATCCAATCTAGAAATGGCTTCTTTCGCAGACGAGACAACAAAGAAACACATGTGTCTGCTCTCGTTGCCTTCCGACCCAGAGTCAAATCATGAGGGAACCATCGACCGAACTCGTAGTGCTTCCCGAGTAGATGGAGTTGCTGTCAAATAGTTTCTCCACTCACACTGAATTGTAGAGTTAGTTTATCACATGCCTGACCACTGTTCGCCTCAATTGATGCCTGAAGATCTTCATTTTCCACATGTGTTGGTCTTCCGGCACGTGCTGCGTCTTCGAGTGTTCAGTCACCGTCCTTAAACGTGTTAAACCACTGCTGCGCTTTCCGCATAGTCACGACACCTTCACCAAACGCCTGGCAGACCTACCGGCACATTGCAGCGGCATTTGACGCCAGTTTGAACTCCTACAGCATACTCGCTTTTATTTCGCTCTGTGGAGGTGCCATGATCACTCTGTTCTTTCGCAAGTTCATGGTGTAACTGAACTGCAGAACCAGGCAATATATTGGATATACCCACACTAACAACTGACCTTCGCCTTATTTCCATTCGCTTTCAACTCACGGTGTGAGGGTCAATTGAAAACAGACCTCGACAAAATGCGAGGAAACTTTCTTGGTTACCTCTATACAATAAATCGACCTTCAATGTAATGTAATGTTAAAGTTATAGACAATGAATTTAATGTCAGCAGAGAAAAGCAAAAGGGACGCAATCACTATATTGGTAAAAACTTGAATTGTTCGACTGAGTTGTAGTTCGAATATTCATTTACGGTCTGCTAAGTTGAATGTTCTTTAATGCAACGAAAAATGTGGCTTGAAGCTCTCTTTAGGATAAATACTTTAATTTTATGTTAAAATGAACAGAACGTTTTGTGCTTCACGTACAGTATTAGATATATCGATGATATCTTTCAACGAACTTATAAAGTATGTTACTGAATTATCTATGTATTTGTGTGTGTGTTTTTCTTGTTTGCAATTTTTTTCAATTTTGTGCCTCATGCTACGCCACCTTACACATGTTAGTTTGAATTTTTACATTGGTTTGTATTTTATGCGCTGTAGCTTTTTTTCCATAAATACGCATGCTAGATTTATAACCAACGTTTCAAGTTAAAATTTGCAACCATTATCAAAACACCTCCAACAAGGAACACTGCCTAAGGTATTAGGAGTGCACTTCCTACTAAGGAAATTTCGTATTCTATGATAGTAGGTACTCCTTCATAAACTGCAATAGTTGCAAATTAACTTTATGTTCATAGGTTCCATATGTGCAATAAATATTTACAAAAATCTACCGCAAAATACATAAAATAATATACTGTCACCAACCACTACGATATTTGTAAACCAAGTTTCTATTTTCTTAGAGCGAATGAAATACTATTATTAATATGATAAAAGTTATTATTTTTGCGTCAAAGTTGAGCAGCTCGTCAAAAGACAATCGTATGTGTCATTTTCTAAGTTTTGAGTAAGCTAGAAAAGGAAGTTTAATATTGCTATGCATTGCAAGGCAATGCTTATGCTTAACAACTTTACTTTCTCGTATGCAGGTAGAGTCAATAGCAAAAGTATCTCAATTCTAACTCCATTAGGCTTGATTCAGTACTTTTACTGGTTTCACAAACACCCGGATAGATGTAACAAAATTTACATCTACCATTTCAACCAGGAGGCAACAGTTGATAAGTTTGTACAACACAAAAAACAATTTTTTGCTGTTAAGTGGATGTACGAGAAATTTTCTAATTCTCTCTATTGAATGTGAATCTCTCTCTCGCTCTCCATATATATACAAACATATACATAACTGATCACACATGAGTTACAGAAAAGTTGAAACTAACTGTAAATATCAAATATTAAACAATTAATGCAAATACATTTGTAAATCTTTGTCTCCACTCACAGACCTACTCGAATTTCACGTCAATGACGGAAATAGAAGATGCAGTTCTTTTTCCACATCAGAAGATCTTGTATATCACATTGAGTACAGACTAAACTTAAGATTGAAGAATAATAAATATTTTGGGTCTTATGGGTATGAACTCGGCCAGCTCAGATACGAACACACTGGGATAACCAGTAATCTACGCTACGCCTATCGCATACTTGATGTTGCACAAACACTGTGAGCTAGTTGAAAATACGTACTCCATGTAAAACTATTTCAAATACAAAGGCCTGAATAAGAAGATTATCCTTATTTGGGTTACTCATTGTTTCCTTCTTCAACTCCGACATAACTAATTAGACATTCCTTAATAAGGGAAATGTTTCGAAAGGTTGCCCTGAGTTGGTCCTGAAGCCAAGGAAGAAAGAAATTAGGCAGAAGCAATTCTGTTATGCTTTCAATTATATCAAGGTGATCAGGAATATTGGTTTGTTTCGAGATATTTAAAGAAAAATACAATTAATAAAGGTATGCAGTGGCGGCGTAAGGGCGGGGCGAGCGGTGCCCCCACCCCGGGCCCCACTTTGTGGGGGTCCCCGACGATAGGTAAAAAATAATTAGTAAGGAACCTTGTTAGCAGGAGCCCTACAACGGCCGGCAAGGTTTATAATCCACACCTTCCCTAAAATAAATGCAATTAATTGTGAATCAATATTACACCAAATCCAACAGAAATGTCTGTCTATTAAAGCTAATCAGTGCTGGATTTCCGTATAAGCTAAACAAACTACAGGCTTCGGGCCTCTGTCTCTTTGGTACACGAAAGAAATTTAAATAAAAAAAACTGACTGTAGATTAAAAATAAATAAAATAAAAGTTATTATCTTGGAGGCTCCCAAAGAAATTTTGGGGAAAAGCTCTGAATATAGGTGAAAAATAAAGTAAATGTTTCATATTCTTGGGCCTCCCAGAGAATTTTAAGGAAAAGACTGAATGCAGGCGAAAAAATAAAACAGACGTTTCACTTTCTTGGAGCCCCCAAGAAAATTTTAAAAAATGAATGTAGGTGAAAAATAAATAAAATAAAAATTTTACTCTCTTGAGGCTCCAAGAAATTTAAAGAAAAAATGTATGTGGATTAAAATATGAATAAAATAAAAGTTTCACTCTGTTCAATAACCTCAGAGAAATTTAAAGGAAAAGCTGAGTGTAGATTAAAATATAATGAAAGTCAAAGTATATTGTGTTATTTACGAGGCACGTCCAGAAAGTAAGTTCCATTTGGTAATAAAATTAAATTGTGTACAGATACAGAAATAATTATTGCACAAACTTCTACAACTCTTAAACTACTTTTTCACATAACTGCTGAAATTTTGCAGGCATTTGTCATAGCGTGGCACAAGGTTTTGTATACCTTCTTCATAGAAGTTTCCAACTGGTTGAAGACACAGGTGGCAAACAGTTTCTTTCAGCTCGTCGTCATTGTTGTTGTAAGAAACCCAAGTTTCATCTCCTGTGACTACCTGTGTCAGAACTTCTTCGCCGCCTTCATCATAACGGGTCAAAAACTGAAGTGTACTACCCATCCGTTTTGTTTTGTGTTGCTCAGTAAGAATCTTTGGTACCCAACCTGAGCAAAGTTTACGAAATTTCAGTTGTTTGGTAACAATTTCTTATTAGTGATCGTGAGATTTGGGGAAATTCCATACCGAGAGCACTAATTGTAAACCTGCATTCAGAAAACGAATCACCGCTCTGATTTCACAAGCGGCGGGATTTTCAATCAACATCGACATTGTAAACAAGCACAACAAAACGTACGTGACTGACAACGATCTCCAAATGGCGCTTGTTTCTTCTTCTTGATACACAGCGTCTACCGCGTATGTGCGGAACTGCGATCGCAGCGCTGCAGCGAATATAAATTGAAACGGAACTTACTTTCTGGACGTGCTATGTACATTCTAAGGTCTTATGATGTAAGTAATGGGGCCACGTCTGCTAGACCGCTTCCTAAATTATCACTTTTTATTTTATTTATTTATTTATATACCAGTTCTAGAGAAGGGCGGAAAGAACGGTTCAACGTGTATAATGCTTTATTAGAGTACTAGCATTGTGTTCCTAATTAAAATCGCTTTGGTGCAGACGCTATAGTCGCTGATTCACTTGTTTTCCTTCTGTCTTTATTCTTTTGTCCTTTACAAGTCGAATTTTCAGCGAGCGAAACCCTTTTGCTTAGCTGGTTTCCCTATTTCTGCTTTTGTTATTTGGCGTATGAATTTACATTTCAGCCCACAAATTTAGAGTGAAGAAAATGTTCAATAAGAAAACAAGTGTTGAATAATCAAAATACTTCAGCATTATATTTAATTCAACTCCTGATTGTTCTCATATGGAACCCTTGTCACAAATCATTCGATTTGTTGACATACAACGTGATTCTGTTCAAGTTCGGGAAGCATTTATTGATTTCATCTCTGTCGAAGGAAAGACTGCTGGGAGTATTTCTGCTGAAATATTGAAGAAACTTCAATGTGATAGACTTGGTAGTAAGATCCCAGAGGCCAGTCTTGTGATAATCAGGCTACAATGGCCGGGCAATATTCTGGAGTTCAAACTTTCATGTCCTTTGAAATATGTCCTTTGACCATTCTTGTTCTTTGTAACAGTAATTCATTGAACCTTGTGGTTTATATGCTGCGCACGTTAACGTTCTGGCGGTGACTGTCGGGAGCAATGAAACGTTTTTGGTATTCTTCTTTAGATCTACTCACCGATGGAATGTGCTGCAAAATCACGTAAAGATTGGTCTGAAAGGTGAAAATGACACTAGATGGAGTTCAAAAGCAGAAGTTTTAAAGGCACTTTCTAGGTAATTGGATGAAGTAATTGATCCGTTGGAAGATTTGCGTGACACTTCGATTTAAACGCTTGATACTACAGGAGATGCTTGTCTTCTTCTTGCAAGCATCCAGTCATTTAACTTCATCGCTTTACTATATTTCTGGTCTGCAAATGTCTCATATGTTGATCGGATTCAAAAATGCCTTCAATCTCAGGATATGAGTTTCAATCAAACTCTTATTCAGTTAAAGAGCTTGGTTAACACCATTAATATCTAGAAACTTGAGCTATACAAGGAAATCATATCCACACCTGGGAGAAGTTGCAGGGCATGGAACATACCAGTAACTGTGGGTACACACAGTAGGAGGAGATGCATGCCCGGAGAAGCAAAGAATGAAACCTGACTGCACAGGCCGAAGTGAAGCACTCTATCAATGAAATTCTAGATGAGATGAGGCAACAAATGTATGATCATTTTACTCAGATGCATGACTTGAACAACAGATTTGGATTCCTGTGTTCTATGGCCACTTTGTGCAGCAGTTAATGATGAGAGCGAGGAGAGGCTAAAAGCATGTTGCTCTGATTTGGCTTTGTTCAACCCGAATGACCTGGATGGCTTATTATTATTTCAGGATTGTAAGGATTTAATCCGTTCACCAAGGTGTGCTCAGAAAGCTAAAGAACAACTTGACTTTTCACCACAAGATATCCTGAAATATGTATCTTCAATGGGGCTTGAAAATTGGCAACCACTCTTCAGATTTTGATAACACAGCCCGTATTTGTCGCATCATGTGAAAGGGTTTTCACCAATGAAACTGATAAAATCATACTTGCGTTACACAATGAGTCGTTCCATTCTTTCTATCGAAAATGAAATAGCATCCACTGGATTCTGATAATATAGTTGAGACTTTCGCTGCTACCAAAGCAAGGAAGGTTTCATTCTGAATGTTGGTGGAACATAGGCTAATATGGTAGTGGAACTACTGTCGAAAGTAGTTTCATCTTTCAAGTAAAGGCAATAAAAATACAAAAGTACCAAAAGAAAATGAAATCTTTGTTTTATGTCCCACGGTTATGCCGGTTAGGCTAAAGGGGACGGTGATGATGAGAAATGAATGAAAAGGTGGAATGAAGAAAGTGGGAGGAAACGGGAGAACCTCGAGAAATCCCACGAGCACGGTGTTTGTCCACCACAAAGACCACACGGTGCGAGCTGGGATCGAACCAGGGACCCCAAGCACCGGAGTTGAACTCTACTACTGAGCCACGTGCCCCAAATACTACCAAAAGAGTAATAAAGAACTGTCACGATTTGTCAATTGACTGGTGATAGGTGGTAATGAAAAGTAGGATGGTATAACCCGTAGTACAATTCTGTGCTCACATATTTAATCTATAATATCCCCAACTATTCAATATATTCAGGATTTTTTGTTATAATATATTCTAATACTAAGTATGTTAGTAAATGGTAATGGAAATAGTCATAAGTGATAGAATATAAACATGACTGAATTATTAAATACAAAATAATATAATAATAAAACAAGTGCGAAATCTAAAAACAATAGTAAAAAAGACAAGCAGGAAAGAAATATTCTAGTGCTTAACTATTCATTGATATTTCGGCAAAAGCAGCGGGACTAAGTAGATTGTACATTATCACTGAAGAGAAACCGAATATTAAAGTGAATGGGGCTAATAGTAGCAAGGAAAATCTAATCAAATAAAACCCATTTAACGTAAATTCAGACAGGTGAGAAACTATGAATAAACTTAACCATATGAGAAATTGCGCAGGAGAAACACCAAAGGCGAGAACCGAATAAAAATATTCTAGAAAACATAGAGCTTACATTAAAAAATCGCATCGGTTATATTATTATTTGCAATTTTTGCAATATCAGCTCATTGTTACGTTTTGTACGTAAATTTGTCTCTAATTGTATTATTAGGAGCATTACTTCCACTATTCCATCTAATTACAGTACTCGTTGATACTACGATAGTATAAGTGTAGGATCAATTCTGGATTCTTGAACGTTTTGTTTGTTCTTAAGATTGTCATTTCTGTTGTGGGTTGTAATTTCCGTTACACTGGTATCCCTAATCCTTTTTCTATTGTGTCCTTTAAAAATGAATAAAACAGAAAAAAATATGCAATGATAATCGTGGTCCAGTTTTATTTGTAGGTGCCATCCTGAAGGCGGTACTAAGCATTTAAAAAATAGACAGGGATACTTAATGTCAGCCCTATCTATTTAATATATCCCAGATTATAATGATCTAAACACACACACACCAACGGGAAAGGGGGAGGAGCAAACAGAAAGAATGATTATGTAAATGAATGTCAAAAATAGAAGTGTATAAATTACACTTGTTTGACAAGGGGCCCCAACCTATTTCATTGGCCCCAGGTCCCAGTTTGCTTTACACCACCACTGAACGTATGTACTGGTTAACTGGTACTTTAATATGAAAAACTCAGCTCAGTGCTATCGAACGAAACTGCCAAGTCGCTCACCCAGGTTCGGACGCCTCGATGTCAATTAATATCCATAATCAAGTTCTATTCTTTAGGTACACTTTAATGTAATTATATTATTTCTTTATTATTATTATTATTATTATTATTATTATTATTATTATTATAACCGATCATTCCAATCCCGAATCAGTACATGGATTCAGACTGTTCCAAATAAGTTGTTGTGACTTAAAATTAAATGTGGCTTGTATGAAAATTACGTTTACACGTTATAAGAGCTGTAACTCCTAATTATTCTCAGGAAAGTCTTTTGTCTGATTTAAGCAAACCATTGCGTAAAACTTGCACTTACTCGTCTGTTAAGACTGTCTGAACAAAATGCTTGGGAAAGGTGAAGAAGTTGATATGAGGAAAAAAAAGTCACGTCAGAATTTCCACTTCCATACTTGTGACACTATATCGAATAGTTCGAGTTGGGTGGACTTCTTCAACAGGCAAGCGACAGCTAATTCTTGCTTGACACAGGTCCAAAATATAACAATTATATTAAAATGAGTGCACGGAGCTAGCAGCAAAATGTAAATCATCATCTATGTGTTAATTCAACTGTTCTTGTAAAGATTTATGGAGATATTAAATCTTTGGTAAAAAGGAAAACGTTGGCGGGTTGTCGAAAAAATTGAATATCAAGCAACATTATTCAATTTGTCCTATCAATGAGTATGATTAAGTATGAACCATAAGGAGGAGCTCAGGTTGCTTCTAAAACGAAAATGTTTAATCAATGTCCGTAATTATCAGTATTACTATTATTATACATCTTATCTATAGATTTTTAATATCCATTGATAGCTACACAGGTGTCTGCGCAAGATGCCTTCTGGTCTGGAGTAAAATCATGTAGAACCCATCGACTCAACTCGTGGTGCTTCCCAATTTGTTGGATGTGCGGCCGAATTGTTTTGGCACTTACACTGAATTGAAGTCCCAGTTTCTCACATGTCTCGCCACTGTTTGGCTCAATTGCTGTCTGAAGATCTTCATTTTATACACGTGTTGGTCTTCCTGCACGTGGCTTGTCTTCGAGTGTTTAATCACCGTCCTTAAATTGGTTAAACCAGTGCTGCATTGTCCGCGTAGTCACGAGACCCTCACCAATGATCTATCATATCTTCCACCGCGCTGCAGCAGCGTTTGATCACAGTTCGACTTCGTACAGCGTATACGACCTTATGTACAGCGGTAGTCTAAATTCCTACGGACAAGTCGTTGAATAGCAAGAGAAGACTCGGTATAAACCAAGCTAAAACAATATTTTACGTTGATACATTCAAATGCAAATTTTTCATTGGAACGCAATAAGTAATTTTGACAATATATTTGAGATTTCGTTAAAACAGATAACTCATAGTTGTAAGTTAGTAATAGAGCTAACAGGACCTTTTCAGATTTTGTATAACGAAGTATTTTGTTAGAAGTTGCTGCATTATCTCTACATTCTATTCTCCAAGCCGACATATACCTTTTATGTGCTTGTTACGCTCGAGAGATTTTTTTTTAATCGGAAACGACTTTTTCACTTCGGATTATTACATATTTCGTTAACACCCTGGCAATACAACATTACTTTTTGTCTTAGAGAAAAGTCCAAAATTGGTGTTTTATTCTTGGATTGTGGTTTTCCCTATGAGTAATACTTTAAAAACAACTCAGGAAACTTTGCCCTTACTCCATCGTTTATTATTTCATTAATGTATGTTTAACACTGAGTACCCTATTTCCTATTATACACAATGGACTGTTTACTCTTTGAAAGAGTTTTTCCCTCTGACGATTGTCTCAAATAGCTACTACTCATGCTAATTTATTGATATTTGATAAATAAATAATTCCCTAATAACTCTGCAACGATATCTTGTATTTTCAATCGTATTTTAAATACATTTTCTTATATTTCCGGGCAATTTATGATTTTAAAATATCACTAACCAGTTTGAAAAAGAAGAAAATATGAAAAAGAAAAAGAATAAAAATTGATTGATGAGTTTTTGTTTTTAGGTTGTCATAACAACGTTTTTGTAAATAAACGATATAATTCGGAACCATCTTATAAAAGTGTGTATGCATAATCGTAAAAGTGTATTTTTATTTCAGTAATTGTGTGCCACAATAAGAACACGTAAAGATAAATTTCATATATACAGTTTTATGTGATTTTACTGATATAATAAAGCTATAATTATGACTGACGTTCTGTGTATAACGAGTTACGTTATAACTCTAACAAATGGTACTAAAACCGCAACCAGGTTATAGAAGTATTTTTTGTGGACGCTCTGTATATTTCGTAAAGACAGTGATTATTATTTTCGATTTATACTTTATTCTGCGACGGAAATAAGTTCTTTCTTCGGTGGAAATTGCTTCTCTCCCACACAACTGGACAAAAAAGTCTCTCATTGTTTTCTCATATGTATATTGAAAACATTGCTTTTGGTGAGAATGTTTCAGTGAGTGCGAACCTTTTCAGTGTTTCTCCCTGACTTATTGTATGCACAGTATATATTCTGCAGTTATTTGGAACTGAATTAAGTGCTTTCTTTAATGATTTATGGAAATACTAGCTGACCAGATGTTCAAGTGACCCGAGTGACGCCAGTCACATTGCTTTTCCAGTTCCTTATCTGTACTTTCCCACGCCCGATTTATCGCAATGTGTCGTGCGTCGTGGCCAGTGGACTAAAATTACCATAATTCTTATCCATATTCTGTTTGCATGTGCATACAGGTGTTTTAACTGAGTGGTTTTTAGAATAAACTGCCAAAATTTTTCAATGAGCCACTGCAACTCATATCTCAAACCTTTGCGCTCAAGTAGTTTGAGTCCGAAATTGTGTGCAACCATCATGCATGTCGCGTAAGAAATTAGGTATCATTTTGTGTTAAGGGGCACGAGCTATTAGCCGGTGAAGGACGTTTTCTTACGGCTAGCCCCAATCAATAAGTCAGGTTCATAAACCTTGTGCGCCAAAAAGTTTTAAACGCGCCCTGCAACATCAGCATATCACTTTGGAAATTATTTCGCTGAAAACTCACGTCGACTCTTCAGGACTGTTTGGAGTACCCACCAGGTCACTACGTGGGATTAACCCGGCGACCCTTTTCCCAGTGCTAATCCCCCAAGTGCGTCGATGATGCGAGAAAAGCATTTATGGTGAAATCTCAATATATAATCTCATATAGAAATCAAAGTGATAAAAAGGGGTAAAATATAGTGAAATGTAAAGTGTGATTTTGATAGTGGAAATTATATATATATTCAGTGTTATGCGTTGTGATCATTCTCTTCGTTATTTTTTTCTTAATACTATTCTAATAGATAAGTATAGTGTCATTTTATCCATTGTGTTTTCTGATCCTCTCGGCGCCTAATGCTCATCTCATCATTGAGATCAACGAGTGAATTGAAAACAATTTGTAATCCCTGTTTGTAGAGGTCCTTCAACGTCCTACCCAGGTAAGTCCAGGTCTCCAGGAAAATACTTATTGGTAGGACAACGAACCACGAACACCGATCCAGTGGTTGGTTACAAATAAATGGTTGCCCGAACAACGAACCGATCCCCGGGTGGTTACAAATAAATGGCGCCCGAACAGGGATCCGAATCGAGACCGTTGGTGCTCAAATATGCATATAAGATCAATAGTTTAATATAGCATTTCTCTTTCAGCTTAGTACCGGGAATTTGAAAAAAATATCCTTCAGGTTATTTTAGTCATATGTTTTTGTGATAGTTTATTTTATTCTAATCCTACGTTATAAGCTTATTTTTGTCCAAGTTGGCACATCAGGAAATAGATTTGTCTACTAAGATAGATTTACTTCTTTAACAAAACAGTGCTCATTCTGAAGAGTTTAGAGAGAATTTTGTTCCCTTTAAAGAGAATATTGACAGATTAGAAAAGAAAAGTAAAGAGAATTTTTCTAGATTAGAACAGGGAAATAAAGAGAATATTGACAGATTATAAAAAGACTTAAAGAGCGAGTTAGGTCAAAAGTTAGACGCTGTGCAAAAAGAATGTCGCGAAAATAACGAAACATTAAAGGAGAGTATTAGAACTGTAGAAGCCGAAAGTAAACATAAGAACGAAATCCTCGAACAAAAATACGATGGCATAACACTTAAGATTCATGACAAGCTTCACGAAGTTAATTCTAGTACGAAACAGGTAATCGAACTCGACAAACAGACCAGCGTCGAAGTTAGGCAACAAACTGAAGAAACATGTCACCGTGTAGAAAAAATAGAGACAAAAGTTTGTAAAATCCAGAATCATTTAGGATGTTTGCACAAATGCACCCAATCCCTCCAAGGTAAGTTGGAATCAGCCCGAGATGTGTGTCAGGCTAATAAGGAACGCTGCGTTAGTTTACGTATAGATACAGTCCATAAATTAGATGAGATGCATGACCGTATTGAGGAAATTCACGAACGCGTAGAAAGGCAAGTAAAAGACATTAAGATGGTGTACGAAGAAGCGTTACTCATAGATTATATCATGAAAGTAAAAACTGAATCTAACGCAGAATGTCCTGCTGAAATTCGGGGAATAGATAAGAATATAAAAGAAAGTAGCGTGATATGGTAGAGCTCGCTCAGACCAGAGAAAATTCTGAAAACAAAACACCGCAATCTGAACTAAAGACTGGCTCTCCTAATGAGCAGAAAGAACAAGAATCAGAGTCTCAAATAGAGATAGACATTTTGAATCAACCTCGTAATGGACATGTTAACGATTCTGCTTATTTAGAATCTAGTGAAACCGCTAGCAGTAGTAGTAGTATTGAAAATTATGAACATATGACTGTAGATCACAGAGGTCGCAAACGCACTAAAACTACCAAAAACCACAGAGAGAGGTTATAGTTATAGCAATAGGCAAAGATATGATCAGATCGTAAACCACAAGAAATTTAAAGGGAACCAGAACCAAGACCACACACGGAAAGGCAGTAATAGAAACAAAAGGAGTAGTAAATCTTGATCACATAATCTGAGTTATCACAAACGGGACAGGAATTGCAACTTGTGTGACATTAAGCAGATTTGTACATAGAGATAATCGTTGTAGAAATAGACGAACAGATTGTAGTTATCAAGATAGGAATAGTAATCATAGGAAAAGAAAAAAGGGCTAACCGATATTTTGTACATTGATACAAATTTTTTGTCCAGGAAAGCGACATTTTTTTTGTTCTTTTGCTTTTAGCTTTTGATCAGAATAAATGCACACGAAAACGAGAACTACGCATTTCTTTTAAACTTCTTTGTGCTTCTAGCTTTTAACTGGTCAGCAAAGAGCAGATAAGACGATTTTCTTTCTTTTTGTTTTGATAAAATAGCCGCTGGATTCTCGACCACCTGTTTATGGTTATAATAACAGGCAATACACAGCTGATTGATTCTTTTTCTTTTTTCTGTCTGCTGAGTGGCGTACTTCATATAATCAATTACATACCAATGTTGCAAACATTATTAATACTTCACTTTTTTTTGATGTCATTAATTTTTATTTCAGATGTTTGAGTTTAGGATTTTTAGTAAAAACGTATTCTACACGCGTAGGGAAATTGCATTTTGAAAGCAACTTGAAATTTTGGCTAAATTTCCGCACTCTCAGCCAGTGAGAAGATATTTTGGCGTTATATCTTTTTATTGTGTTTTAAAATTTTTAAACTCTTTTTAGAATCTCTTGCCACTTTCCAAATTCTTAAACATGTTATCATACGAATTACTCACAATTAATGTTTGATTTTCTTTTTAGATTTTTTAAAAAAGGAGTGTATCGAGGTGTCCAGGATGAGAAAATTTTAGTTGTTAATCATATATATATTGTATATTTGTAATTGAAATTTAGTATGTAATCTCATGCGTAAAATATGAAATTTTAGACTTATAATCAATGTTAAATTTGTTTTTTGTGTTAATATTAGATTTTTGTTTTCATTTTGAAGTGTTTATTGTAATTTTGTTGAATATCATTTACGTCATTTAACCGACTTTGGCTTACTTGAATTTCCAGGATGTGACTTGATATATTTCGTTCGAAGAGGAAAGTTTAGAAAGGAAAGTAGGCTAAGCCTAAAACGAGTGAAACAGACATTTCCTTGCTGGTTAATAGTATGTGCAGGAATGTCATGTGTATATTATATTCTCCGAACTAAAGCAGTGATCTTTTCATTTCTGAAAGAACTATGTGAACAGGAATCATGATGGTGAACGGTCGTTTTTCTCCCATATTGATATGTATGTGGAAATATGTTTAACTTCTATATTTTCTTGTAAGTTCTGATTAACGTTCTTCCTGTCTTCTTTAGACCACTGAACGATTGTAGGGAAACTTCTTTGGGTAGGACATTTCATGGAGGTAAATATATTTTAGGGAGGTAATATTTCCCGGAATTACAGTTCTATTTTAAAATTGGATGTGGCTAATCGATTGGATATTCCGTAGCTAACTGTATTTTTGCCATCAATCGCAAAATATAGTTTTTCATTTCTTTTCTTCCTTCACAGTAATCCATAATTAAGCATGTGTATTTTTAGGTTAGATTTGTCAGTATATATTATTGGCAAATAACATTTCAGTGAATATTTTAATGCTTATGAATTGTAATTATATGATGTGTATTCGTATGGTAATACGTCGTAAAGTTTTTCATATTAATTTTGAGAAAGTTATATTTTAGTTGCAGCATGTCCTACAAACTGTTTGAATTCGCTTATAGATCTCGAAAAATATACTTACTTTTTAGTTTCCAACAGCATAAGTCCATAACGTGGTATGAAAATTACTTTCTGTCAATTATTTCATATACTCGATGCCTTTAAATTTTAATGTGTCAATAAAACCTTTTTGAATATTTTGTAGCGAAGATGCGTAGGGAAACTTGTCAGAGCTGCTTTGTAGGAAATTTAGTTTTGATGCTTCAAGTCGACCAGAAAGTTTTAATATCGTTGACTATATCTTTGTGTTTGTATCATATGTTTTTCTTTTAATAGGTCTTATGAATTTTGTACTATGTCTTATGTATTCTACGAGAGCATTTTTTGTTTACACATCTTTTTCTACGTGGAAGACGTACGTTGTGTTCCAGGGAACATACATGTACATTACTGAATATTAAAGTGTTCATATATTTGTTACGCATAGAAACGTTTTGTAAGTGTCTATGGTTCCAGCAGGAGCTATTACAATACTCTTAACTGATCGAAATCTTAATACCTCCTTCTTGATATGCAGGGCTTTTCACGTTTCTAGTTTTGCATCGTAGGAAACGATTGCATATTTTGTGTGTAAGTACATGTAGTATTACACATTTTCCCCACCTATGGTTTTGGTCAATTCATGGTGTAATGACCATTTGTTTCAGGAATGTTTCGATTAGTGAGTTAATTTCCTTGATTCAGACCTTCGAAAAACTTGCATCAACACTGTTTAATTTTCAACGCTTTATTAATAAGTTCTTTTGCAGATAGTAGCGACCTATTCAGGTAACCCTACAATATCTACCTTTTTGATGCGAATAACAATTATTACTCTTGTCCTACGCTAATAATAACTTGGTTTCAGAATGAAATCATTTGTTATATTGAGCATTATTGAATTAAAGTCTCGATTTCACATGACGAGCAGATGTCACTTTAATCTTATGGCGTGCCGAATTTTCTTCATACATGTCAACGAGATCACGATCTTTTTCTTGATATGCAGGTTTATGCTTATTTCTTGGAATTACTATGAACGTGATTTTTGACACTTAAGTTTATATTTTTATATTCTTGGAAAAACGATTTTTCGTTCTTTTTCTTTACACAACACAAGGCACTAATAAAAAGGGACATATAGGTGAAAACCTTATTTTTTGCACATTGTCAGTTTTTAATGTGTTTACATCTTACAAAAAGTATTTGTAACTGTTAAAAAAAGGAAAGAAAAGAAAAGGTAAGAATTTAAATAGCCCTATAAACGCTTTTTACGCGCTATCATTAAAAAAAGTTATCATATAGGTGTTTTAACCATACGTCGTTTCTCACACCAGTGTATTAAAAAAACAATCTCCCCTTCTCCAACTCATCGTTGGAGAACCGTGGAGGATATTCAACACAGGAAGACAGCATGGTTTCAAGATGTGAAGAAACGGAAGATAAGGAAACTCAACTGCACCAATCGTTCAAGAGGATCTTATTACTTCATGGAACATTTGGATTGGATACTGCTCATGCAGAAACTTCATGTTGTAGTGAGTAAACAAGGTAAAAAAAGACTGTCTTTTAGTAAATTCACTTCATGTTGAAATTTTTTTCATGGGAAAGCAGTAAATAAATGCTCTACAATACATTTGAGATAATTTTGGAGTTTTTAGGTAATATTTAGGCTTTCAGTAGGAAGCAGCTACAGTACCAACACTCTTAACGTTTATCGTTTTTTTGTAATGAAGCAGAGTTTCCAACTGCATCAATCAAGTTTCTCTATTACTAACAAATGCTAGAAATTCCCCCTCAAAGTGGGAAAAAGGGATTTTCTGAAAATAATCCTCTTTTATCGCGAATTTCTCCGCTCAGGTATTTGACACGCAAATGCGAATGATACAACAAAACTTTGCTTCATTGTGAAAATAATGAAGAATGTACGGGGAGAAATAGTCTTGATGCTATAGCCGATTTACCAATTTTCCCTCGATAATACATTTTCAGTCAATTTCTATCCATTTCCGCTTCAGCATAGAGACTAATCATTGTAGGAACATTAATCGTATGTCATCTTGTTAGGCATGAATTTTCTTTTTGAACAGTATAACTTACATATCCCATCGTGCACCTGAGGGTAGAAAATTCCCCCCAAAGGGAATTTTTTGTAAACAATCCTTTTCTTTCTACTTTGGGTCCCCCTGTGCGCCACGGGTTGTAACGCTCAGCGCCCAAAATATTTCGAAATTCACTACATTGTGTATGTAATAACTGTACGAAATACCAATCTCAGATCTTGAACACTAAGGGCAAGAAAAAATATTGACGCAAGTTTCAACAATACGCATATTCCCCTATAGCATGAAAAAACGCCGAATTCTAGATAAAAATTCCCTGACACATCCCTAATTGTCGGAGGAACACAAATCATACCTTGCTGTCTTTGGCATGAATCGACCTTTCGAACGGTATAACTTGTATATCCGTATCTTGCACCTGAGTGGAGTAAATCCTCCTAAAAGCGAAAGTTTTGTAAAAAAAAACCTTCTTTTCGAAATTTGGGCTTCTCTGTGTGCCCCGGGTGGTAACTCTCAGCGCCCAAAATATTTCGAAATATACTACATAGTGTATGTAATAACCGTACGAAACACCAATCTCATACCTTGAAAACTAAGGGCGAGAAAACATATTGACCCATTCTTAGCCACGTACCCCTTACATGAATAGAACGTAAAAGCCTCCCTTTTTTCCAGCAAGAAATGGCCTGTGGAACCTTTTTTCTGCATTCTACGTTACTAACAGAGGGAAGAATTGTTTGTGTTTTTAATCACACTTCTCTCCCCTCCCCATCCAACTTCTCATTCTTTAAAAGAAGTTAAAATACGAACGATATGGCAACTGCTCATCAAATATCAATGAAATCTATTTTTAGACTTGTCTGAGCCTATACGAGATTCATTGTTATCCAGTGTCCTTTGTTGATACAGCGTAGTATACTGAGTGAAGTTATTAGGAGTGTAGTATCTAAAATTTTTTTGGTGTGCCGCTCGCGAAGTAACAGTGTTTGCACTTTTGTATAATAAGCAGGAAAAGTGTGTTGACTGGTTCGAGTTATAGGTAGTATTTTTCGAAACTTAACATGGCTCTTTCCAGCTCTCAGATACGTGAACTTCTTGGGTGATATGATACCGACGACGAGCAAATGGAAAGTGAGTTTGATCTGGAGAATGAGGAGGATTTAGAAGCGAGAATTGAGGGGGAAGGTGTGATGATTTTTCGGGTGAGAATGGGGCAGACGGAGAGGATATAGATGATGGAAATGCTGCTTTGCATGTCTCTGAAAGAGAGAACGATGATTCTTCTGACGACGATGTGTCTAAACCTTCCACCAGCAGTGCCCTTCCACGTAAACGGCAAAAGGACTGGTTGAAAGTTCATGAACACAGTCGACAGAATGTTCTTACTCCCCAGGTTCCCTAGTTTACTTGAAACCCGGGGATGACGAATCGGTCTCTCTCTCATGAAGATGTACGGCCGCTTGATTTGCTATTCCTCTTTTTTACTACGGAAGTTGTCAGACTGGTAGTGGAACAAAGTAACTTGTATTTGGACCAGTTCTTCCAAAGGGCTCAAAAGCGTGCAAGGTAGTCACATGAGCTACCTTTCTCGATGGAGGAGTTCTGTGTTTTTCTCAGTGTAACTCTAACAATGGGCTTCAATCGCCGTAATATATTGGCAGACTATTGGAAGACAAAGAGATTTGATTACATTCCATGGAATGGCAATACCATGTCTTAAACAGATTCCTTTATATTCTGAGAAGCCTATACTTTGAGCATGATACGCAGAGTTCGGATCGTATTCTCCAACATTCGAACGCTTGTGGAAATTCAGACGCTTCTTTGACGAGATAAATGACAAATTCTCGAAACAATACGACCCAACACAGTGTGTATCTATTGTTCAAAGGAAGAGTCTCTTTTAAACACTATATACCTAAGAAGCATAAGCTTTTTGGAATAAAAATATTCCAAATCACTGATGCTTTAGGTTATACCCACAAAATGGAAGTTTATCTTGGTAAATTACGAGACGTGACGTTGAAAGAACAGACTGTCACCCACGACCTAGTTGTGAGTTTGGCAGAAGAGCTGAAACATGTTGGCTATAATATATACATGGACAACATTTCAGTTCTCCTGCCTTGTATGAAGAACTTGAGTCAGTGGGAATTCGAGCATGCCCCACAGTTAACCCTAGAAAGAAAGGGATGCCACCTTCTTTTGGTCCAAAGCAATTGAAACTCAAGAAAGGTGACATTGTCTCTTTCCAGAAAGGCGAAGTGGCTGCTGTATGTTGGAAGGACTAGAGAGGTGCACATGTTGTCGGACATACATGTTCCTCCTATAACTGGGAATTACCGTAATCAGAGTGGCAACTGCCCCAAACCTGACATAGTCGTAGACTATAATCTGTGCATGAAGTTCGTTGGCAAATCTGATTAGATGTTCACAATATTTGGTATGAAGAGGAGAACGGCAAAATGGACGATCAAGCTCTTCTTCCATTTGGTCGACGTAGCATTCGTCAATTTCTACGCCATGAACGACGCGTTGAAAGAGAAGGTCAATTTCCGTGAGGAGTTTCGAAGAATTCTGCTGTATCAGTTGGTGAAATTCGGAAAGGCTGGTATGACTGGTCCGTCACGGGCGCATGGCCCTCGTACATCTGGGAGTAATTTCCCAGAGGCTGCAGAGCATGCGAATGTGAAAACTAAAGTGCAAAGGAGGTACAAACCCTGCTATAAGAAAAAGCAGAGATCACGCAAGACATACCACATGTGCTTGAAGTGCAAAGTGTGCTGCTACGTGTCAGAAGATGGAGCATGCTGGAAGGACTTGCATCGAGCTCCATAAAGTAAGTATAATTTGTTGTTTCATCTAATGTTATAATTCTGTTATGCAAGATTATTTTTAAATGATTTTTTCACAGAGAAATTTTATCTAGAATTCGGCGTTTTTTTTTATACTATAGGGGAACGCATATTGTCGAGACATGGGTCAATATTTTTTCTCGGCCTTAGTTTTCAAGATATGAGATTGGTATTCCGTACAGTTATTACATGTTCTAAGTAGTATATTTCGAAATATCTTGGGCGCTGAGCGTTACCGCTCGGGGTGCACAGAGGGGCCCAAAATTCGAAAAAAAGGATTTTTTTTACAAAAATTTCCCTTTTGGGAGAATTTTTAATTTTTATAGGGGAACGATAAGTATATGCAAGTTACACCGTTCGGTAGGCCGAATCATGACGAAGAGAACGAGTTACGATTCATGATTTTAGGATAAATAGTGATAATACTGTAGATACTTTACTAACCTAATTGACTAAAAATGTGTAAATAATTTTTTTTTTAAAAAAAGCTCTAGAATTTACCCTTTTTTAAAAGCCGCCTTCGTTGTTTGTAACGTCACTGCCGCCAGGCAACGCACACGTGACTGCAAAATGCCCATAAAGCATGTTCTTTGATGCTTCCATACTTGAATAAATGCCAAAAAAAAAAAAAAAAAAAAAAAAAAACGGTGTGAAAAGCTTTACAAAAGAATTATAAAGCAAATTCCGAAGGTCGACGCCATGGCCTGTATACAGGCCAAAAAATTTAAAAAGATTAAATACTTTGGTTATTTTCCCGAACGTAAAATGAAAAGCTTTATGTTCAAAAGTGGAATATATAGTTAGTTCGAATTCTTTCTGTTACCGTATGGCGGAATATTTTAGTTGCTTGTTTTAGATCACGATGCCACATTGATCAGTTCTCTCTGAGCTGATTAGCATTGATTCAATAGTTCGGTACGGCGTTCGAGATCATTGAACAGCTCCAAGCTTGTTCATACATATACAAGGGTATTGCCAATTATCCAACAAGAAACTCGTTAAATCACAAAACCTGCAGGTACAGCATACAAAAACACGCATTTATTAATAGTTTTACTTTATTAAAATTAAATTTTACAATTGCATTTTCTTAATTTTTTTTTTCAAATTTTCTTTCTTTGCTGAATATTTATTACATGAAACTTTGATAAGTGGCAAACATAAACAAATAAACTCATGTTATTCTACAAAATGTAATAATTCTAGGAGCTTTTAAGGATTGAAATATATTTTTGGTTTAACCTTTGGAATTTATAGGGTAAGAATCCATAATATGCGGATAGGCTCCTAAATTCACAGCCCTACCTATCTTGTGAAGCAAGAGCAGCAATCTAGTGGATGCGAGCTAAAATAAAAGTAAATAGCCCACCACCGGAAGTCACGTGATCTCCTTATGTGGAGAGATGTTAGTATAGTGGAAGCTGGAAGAAATTGTGCTCCCACAATCTTTTTAACGTGCAAACATCAGGAGCTGAAGATGGATAAGTTGATAATAATTATATCTTTACTTTCTTTTATGCCAGTGAGTATGCGTATTGTAAGATGTAATGACTTACTGGTTCTCTTCCAATTACATTTTCATATGACGTTAAACATTTGTTTATCGATCGAATGTCTTATTATGAGAACCTCAACGGGTTTAGTATATGAGACCTGTCTCATAATATGACCCGTATAGTAATATTAGGTCTTACGTTAGGAGCACATTTATATTGACATTTCTGTATTCATAAAGTAGTCTCTGTCTAAATATTTCACGCTGATGATCATTGTTGGTTTCCTATTGTGACAGTTACGTTGTACATACAAATGTAATTTATCTTTACCTTCTGTTTTATGTAAGAAAATAAATGCGGGGCACTATTTGTGTATCAAAAAAGGAAAAGAACTTCAATTATTGGAAGAATTTTTATATTTTTATGACGCATACATTTTAAAAAAATTGTTTCCAGTTGCTCATAAATCTTAACTAAATGCACATACATATTACTAATTAGAAACAAATGTTGGAATTTATTTTTCCTTTATTTAGTGCAAATGAAATGCTAAAATCGCCCTAGTAAATCTTTACTAACGTGGAGTGAGTTAGTCCTCTGCATATTACCAATAATTTCATTTTGGCATTGTGCTGTGATTTTGGACACATTTCTTACTGATTTGGCACACATTTGCTCAATAAAAAAAATTGATCAAAAGTCGTAGCAGTTTATTCCTACAAAAAGTGTAAAATTTTCTACAGTGCGTATGTTCTAAAATCCTAAATCCTAGGAAGATTAAGAAAAGATAGATCACGTTTTAAGTTTAGTGAGATAAGATTCATGACCAAGTTTTGTGGAAGGTCGGATGATACTCCAGCTAGCAACTTTCTCGAAAAACTGGCAAGACTTAGCTAATAATGATCTAAAATTATTAAATTATTTTTAACCGGAAACACGTATAATTGTCTCTGTACGTATGCTTATACCTTGCCAATTACAGCAAATATTTAGTTCTTCACAGTGTATAAACTTTAATCATTTGTTAGTTATAATTTGAAATGACAGAGTGCCTATCGATCACGAAAGTTATCAAGGTCATGAAAAGTCATGCAATCAGAAAACGGTCATGAATGTCAAGGAAAAGTCGCAAAATATAGCTTTGCTGTAATGAGTTTTTTTTTTAAATCTGCACAAATATAAGTATAGACTGAAAAATGTTCTATAAAAGGTCAACTTCACCATCAAAAATGTCTATGGTCGGCTTTAGAGGCTACCAAATCGCAAGCAAAGCACGCTTCTATGCCATATCTAAAAACTTGGACAAATTAGCACCCAAGTTCACTCTTGAAAATGTTACTAACTTTTATGGTTTGAGAAAGAAAAGGTCACGAAGAAATCACGAAATTTCATTTTGGAATTTTAGTAGACACTGTGAAATTATGAAAATCAAGTGATGATACATAATAGTTCAGTATTAGTATCAAGTTGGCCCCACCACTTTTGCACGGAGAAAAATAAATAATGCCATTCGTTTGTGCTACGTCAGTGCTAGTCAGTGTCCAAATTTCAGCGTTTGTTCTATCAAAATAACAAAGTTATGAATGATTTAAATTTCGAGGCCAACTTGACGTCAAGTTGGCCCCGCTCTTTTCCCTAATTGAAATAGATTTGATTTTCTAATACCAAACGTTTGTGCTACGTTAGTGCTGGTTAGTGTCTAAATTTGAGCTTTAGTGCTGTTCAAACAACGCCATTATAACGAAATTAATTAGCGTCAAATTGGCCCCGCTTTTTCCCCTAATTGAGATAGAATTGATTTATAATGGCTAACGTTTGAGCTACGTTAGTCCTGGTTTGTGCGCAAATTTGATCGTTAGTGCTGTTCAAATAACGCCGTTATAATGAAATTAATAGCGTCAAGTTGGCCCGGTGTTTTCCTTATTTGAGGTAGAAATTTTATAATGCCAAGCGTTTGTGCTACGTTAGTGCTTGGTCGTACTTCCATTTGTCCTACTTCCTACGTACTTCCAGTGATGTTGGACTTTCACGTCAGTGAACTTGGCCCCCACTTATAGCATTCACAATAAATTAGTGTCAATCGTTGGTTCATCTTAGTGCACAACCCATAACGTTATTTCTTCATTAGTTTACATGCTACAAGTAAACAAAAAACTTGATGGCTCCAACTTCACGCTGGCCTCCACTTCAAGCACTAAGCGAATAATTAGTCATTCGTTCGTGCATCGTCAGTGCTTGTAGAAAATACTAATTGTTTCGTTACAGTTTCAATATTAGTGTAGTTATTGGAATCACATTTCTGGAAACTTCCCTAAAGAAATTTTTATTGCGTCAAATTTCCGGTAAATTCGAAAGCACTTATGATCTATTCTAGTGCAATTCTTTGTGCTTGTTAGTGCACCAACTCCTAATGTTACTTCTTCATTACAGTTGGTTGTACAAGTAAATCACCTTTGGAGGGCTAGCGTGAACTTGGCCCCCTTTTTAGGAACTAACGAAGAAATTAGAGACATTCGTTAGTGCATCGTTAGTGCTTCTAAAAAACTCTGATAGTTTCGTTGGTGCTCACTATTAGTGAGTTTATGGCTAGTTACATGTCATGAAACTTCCATAAGAAATATATGGGTAATTTTTTATTGCGTCAAACTCCCACCAAATTCGAGAGCACTAATGCTCCGTTCTAGTGCGATCATTAGTACATCATTGGTACCTTTTGGAGCATCAATACCTAACGTCAGTGGTTCATTCGTGTAGGCGCTATAAGTAAAACATGTGTCAAGGCCAGTGTGAACTTAGCCCCCCATTTAAGCATTAACGAATAAATTATTGCCATTCGTTAGTGCATCGTTAGTGCTTCTTGAAATCTCTGATAGTTTCGATAGTACTGCATTATTAGTGTAGTTATGGTTAATTTCTGATCGCGACAAATTCCTGCCAAATTCACGAGTGCTAATGATCTCTTTTTGTGCAATCGTTAGTGCATCGTTAGCGCTTTTTTGTACAGAAACCTCTAACGTTAGTGCTCATTAGTGTAGGTGCTAGAAATATAAAACCTTTGGGGATCAAGTTGACACTGTCCCCACTTCAAGCACTAACGAAAAATACTACCGTTTTGTAGTGCATCGTTAGTGCTTATTTATGCACCAACTACTAAAGTAAGTGCTTATTAGTGTAAGCTCTAGAGCCGAAACAATAGTAGGGATTAGTGGGGCCACAACATTATGCCCCCACTTCTAGCACTAACAAAAAAGTAGTGCCATTCGTTTGTGGATTGTTACTGCTTTTTAGTGCACAAACTTCTAACGTTAGTGCTTCATTAGTGGAGGCTCTAAAGAAAAAACACAATAGTATGTAATGGCATACTGGTCGCCACTGCAAACACTAAGGAAACAATTAGCGCTATTCGTTATTGCATCGTTGGTGCTTCTAGGAAACACTAATAGTCTCGCTAGTACTTCACTATTAGTGTAAATATGGCCAATTACATATCACGAAACTCCCATAAGAAATACATCGGGAATTTTTCATCGGCTCAAATTTCGGTCAAATTCAAAAGCACTGATGATCTCTTTTAGTGCAATTGTTATTGCTTCGTTAGTGCTTCTTAGAGCACAAACTCCCAATATTAGTGCTTCAATAGGTAGATAATAGAAGCAAATAACCTTAGCCCTTAAGAAAGCACTAACGATGAAATCTAGTAAAATCGATAGTGCATCGTTAGTATCTCTAGAAAACTCTATTAGTTTCATTAGTGATTTGCTATTACTGTAGATATGGCCAATTTTATGTCACAAAGCTCCCATAAGAAATACATGGGCAATTTTTCATTGTCTCAAACTTTCACGTAATTCAAAAGCAACTAACAATCCCTTCTAGTAAAATCGTTAGTGCTTCGTTACTACTTCTTGAAACATTAACTCGCAACATTAATGGTTCAATAGTTGAATGCCAGAAGGAATAAACTTTGGGAGGCCTAAATACATGTTAGTTTCCCGAGAAAGCACCAATGATGAATCTCAGTGCATCGGCACAGGCGTGCGCAACATGGGTGCCTTGACACCCCCATTACACAAACTTTATTTTATGTAGAATTATTACGAACTGAGAAGAGATTACGTGTAAATTATTTCCCATCTGCATGTGTGTCGTGCGTCTTAGGGTAAAGTGAGGAGAGGACGACATTCCATATGGTGGTACTTTAGATCTGGCACCTACATTCCCAATGTCCTGCGCACGCTAGTGTGCATCGGTCGTACTTCTAGAAAACACTAATAGTTTCGTTAGTGCTTCACTAGTAGTGTAGATATGGCATGAAACTCCCATAAAAAATACATCGGGAATTTTTCATTGAGTCAAATTATCACCAAATCAAAAGATCTCTTCTAGTGTAATAGTTAGTGTTTGCTAGTGCACCAATTCCGAACGCTAGTGGTTCTTGTCGTGAATGCTTTTGTGCGGAGGGCCTAGCCATAGCGTGTAGTTAGCTTCCCCTAAGTTTCACCTTTTAGCGTCCAAACAATTGAAGCACTAATATTAGGAGTTCTGCAATAAAACCTCCTAATAGTTACCATTACACTGTATATGTTCATTAGTGCTTTTAAATTTGGCGAGAATTTCCAAAACGGAAAATGCCACTTGTCTTAATTTAGATTCGCACGCATCTGAATTACTACCAAAACAGTTCACATGGTTAGTGCTTCATTCACTAATCACTAAGATTAATGCTGTGAGAGTTTAAGAGTTATTAGTGAATAGCTCTCGTCGGACTAAATTGAAATTTATTGAATTCTACAATAATTGTCCTGCAAAAGTGAGATAAACCTCAAAAGTTAGTTGCTTGCCGAAACATCAAGCACGAACGTTAGTGATATCATAGTTTAGGAGTTATAAGTGAATAACTCACTCGGGGCTAATTTAGTTTTATCGAATTTTACAATAATTGTCCCATACAGGTGCAGTAAACGTCAAAGGTTAGTACATCGTTAGTGCTCCAAAAGACAGTAAACATTAACGTTACTGCTATCGTAGTTTAGGAGTTATTAATGAACAACTCGGGCGGAGCTAAGTTTAAATCTTTCAGTTTTATACAATTTTACACTAATTGTCGCACAGAAATGAGACAAAACCAGAGGTTAGTGCTCCATGAACTAAGTACTAACGTTAGTGCTATCTCAATTTAGGAGTTATTAATGAATAACTCGCGCAAGGCTAAATTTAAATTTATCGAATTTTACAATAATTGTCAATCAAAACGTAGAGTAATCGCTAAATATTAGCGTTTTGTTAGTGCTCTAAAACATTGTATGACTGACGATAATGATATCATATTTTAGGAGTTATTAGTGAATAACTCGAACGAATCTCAATTAAAATTTATTGAATTTTACACTAATTGTGTAAAAGTTGAAAAACCTGATTTTATCCGCGCCGAGTTATTTATTAAAAACTACTAAACTGTGATGGCATTGATGTTAATGATCAGTGTATTATGGAGCTCCAACAATGCACTAAGCTTTGGTGGTTACACACCTTTATGGGACAATTAGAGCATAATTCGATAAATTTAAATTCAGTCCTCTGAAGTATTCATGAAAATACAACGACAGTACTTAATGTTTTATAGAGCTCTAGCAATGCACTAAGCGCTGGTATTTGTCCCACTTTTGTGGGACAATTAGTGTAAAATTGTGTAAGTGAAAAATTTAATGTGAATCTAAATTAGTGTAAAATGTATAGCCTCGCTTGAGTTCTTCGTTAACAACCACTAAAATGGGATAGTACAACGTTAGTACCTATTTTTCTTGACTGCTAAGGATGCGCTAACCTTCAGCTTTTGTCCTACCTTGGTGGAACAATTAGAGTAAAACTCGATAATTTTAAATTAGGTCCCTTCCCAGTTATTCATTGATAACTCCTAAACTACGATAGCACAAAGTATGATAACACTAACGTTAGTGCTTTGAGTTTTATGTAGCACTAACAATGCACTAGCCTTTAGCGTTTGTTCTATCTTTATGGGAAAATTAGTGTAAAATTCAGTAAATTTCAATTCTGTACCGCCCGCGTAATTCAATAATAACTCCTAAATGATGACAACACTAACGTTAGTGCTTACTGTTTAATGGAGGTCTAACAATACACTGATTGCTGGTGTTTATCTTATTTCTATCTGACAATAAGTGTAAAATTCTACAAAAACTGAAAGATCTAAAGTTAGCCCCGCACGAGTTATTCATCAGTAACTCCTAAACAATGATAGCACTAACTTTAGAGATTAAATAGCCCTACCGTTAGAATTTTTGGAGTACTAACGATGTACAAAAATTTGACGTTTATTCTACCTTTGCGAGAAAATTAATGTAAAATTCGGTAAATTTAAATTTAGTCCTGAGTGAGTTATGCACTTATAACTTCTAAATTATGTTAGCACTACCCTTAGGGCTTACTGTTTCATAGACTTCTAACCTGCACTAACCGCTGGTGTTAGTTCCACTTTTGTGGTACAATTACTATAAAATTGTGCGAATGTTGACAAATCTAAACTTAGAACTGCCCGAGTTATTCATTAATAACATTTAAAGTATCATGGTACTAAGGTAAGTGTTTAGTGCACTAATGTGCACTAAAGCAGTTCTAAATATGTAAAAGGTTTTAGTAGCATTTGAGAACCGTGCGGGACTTACTTTAGGGACGTAGCGTCTTTCATTTTGTAAAATTAAGGCCAAATTTAAAAGCACTAATCACCATTATTGTAATGGTTACTACTTCATTAATAGGTCTTATTGCAGAACTCCCAACATTAGTGATGGACGCTATAAAATAAAACTTAGGGAATGCTAACTACACGCTAGCTCTTCTCTACGAAAACATTGACGATGAGAAGCTCTAATCTTCGGACTTTGTGCACTAGCAACCACTAACGACGCACTAACGATTGCACTAGAAGAGATTACTGCTTTTGAACTTGGCGAGAATTTGAGCAGTAGAAAAAGTAACATGGTTTTCTTTTGGAAGTTTCGTGACATATAAATGGCTATATCTACAACAATAACGAAGCAGTAACAAAACTATTGGCGCTTTTAAAAGCACTAACGATGCATTAAGAAATTATACTATTTTTCGTTAGTGCTTAAAGTGGGGCTCATAGGATAATTACTCCGTATCATTGGTTTGGCTCTAGAGAATATACTAATGAAGCACTAACGTCATTGGTTGGCGCACTAAGAAGCAATAATGATTCACTAATGAAGGTACTAATTTTTTGTTTCTGCTTGAAGTGGATGCAGTGTGAACTTAGCTCCCCAAAACTTTCTCACTTGTAGCATCTACACTGAAAAAGCACTAACATCATTGGTTGGTTTACTGACAAGCACTAACAATGCACTAACGATTACAATAGAATATATCATTAATGCTTTCGAATTTGGCAAAATGAGAAAATCTAAATGCATTTTATACGGGAGTTTTGGAACTTACAATTTGCTATATCTACACTAATAGTGAAGCATTCACGAAACAATCAGTATTTTCCAGCACTAACGATGCACTGACGAAAAGCACTAATTTCTGCGTTAGTGCTTAAAGTAGGGATCAAGATCACGCTTACCACAAAAGTTTTGCACTTCTTGCATTGACACTGATGAACAAACATTAGGGGATGGTGCACTAAGAAGCACTAACGATGCACTAGAAGAAGTCATTAGTGCTTTTGAATTTGCCTGGAATTTCACGCAATGAAAAATTCCCATGTATTTCTTAAGGGAGTTTCGTGACATATATTTGGCTATATTTATACAAATAGTAAGCATTTACGAAACTATTAATATATTCTGAAAGCACTAACGACGCACAAACGAATGGCACGATTTTTTTCATTAGTGCACAGTGTGGAGAGATCAGCGAGGACTATTGCTTTGGCTCTAAAACCTACACTAATGAAACACTAACGTTAGCGGTTAGTGCAGTAAGAAGCTCTGAGGATGCACTAACGAATATCACTAATTATTTCGTTAGTCCTTAAAGTGGGGCCCAGCGTCAACTTGAAACCCTAAAGTTTTTTACTTGTACCATGTACACTAACGAAGTATTACGTTAGAGGTTGCTGCACTAAGTAGCACTAACGATGCAATAATGATTGACACCAATTTAATCGTTAATGCGTTAGGTGAAGATGCAAAGTTCATGTACATGTAATTTCAACACCAATAACGAACAAATTGAAGCATGACCAAACACCAACGTAGCACTAAACGTAGTATTCAATTCTAGCTCAATAAGGGAAAGAAAGCGGAGCCAACTTGAAGCTAATTAATTTCGTTATAACACCGTTATTTGAACAGCACTAACACTCAAAGGTAGGCCCTAACCAGGAATAACATAGCGCTAACGATGGCCATTAGAAAATCAATTCTATCTCAATTAGGGAAAAAAGCGGGGCCAACTTCGCGCTAATTAATTTCGTTATAACGGGGATATTTGAACGATACTCTTGCTCGAAGTTGAGCACTAGCCAACACTAACGTAGCGCAAACACTTGGCATTAGAAAATCAGTTCTATTTGAAATACGAACAAAGCAGGGCCAACTTGACGCTAATTAATTTCGTTATAACGGCGTTATTTGAACAGCACTAATGCTCAAATTTGAGCACTAACTAGCACTAACGTAGCACAAACGTTTGACGCTAATTAGTGTCGTTATTTGAAGAGCACTAACGGTGAAATTTGGGCACTAACCAACACTAATAGCACTAGTGCTTGGCATTAGAAAATCCATTCTATCTTAATTATGGAAAAAAAAGGGACCAACTTGACGCTAATTTCGTTATAACGGCATTATTTCAAGAGCACTAATGGTGAAATTTGGGCACTACAATGCACTAACATAGCACAAACGTTTGGCGTTAGAAAATCCATTCTATCTCAATTATGGAAAAAAAGGGACCAACTTGACGCTAATTTCGTTACAACGGCATTATTTCAAGAGCACTAATGGTGAAATTTGGGCACTACAATGCACTAACATAGCACAAACGTTTGGCGTTAGAAAATTACTCTATCTCAGTTAGGGAGAAAAGCGGTGCTAACTTGACGTTAAGTTGGCCCCAAAATTTAAATTGTTCATAAGTTTGTTCTTTTGATTGCGTAAAGGCTGAAATTTGTGCACTAACCAGCACTAACCTACCAGAAACGAATAGCATTATTTTTCTTCGTCCAAAATTGGTGGGGATAACCTGGCACTAAATAGTTGAGTGAGAAACCAAGTTAATAATTTTCCTGTAAGAAATACAAATATCAAAAATACTAATAGTAATGTAAGGAACAATAGATTTGCTATCAATAGCAATAATAACTCAACTGAATCTATTTTTAATGGAAATTTTGATAACTGAAATTTCAGAAATAATTGTTACAATATTTTAAATTATTTATGTAATTAAACATCCGGTAACAATTGCAGAAGTAACCGAAATATACAATGTAATGCACAATAAAAACAATATTGCCACTGTCCTAACCCCGGAGTGGGCTGAAAAATAGTACCAATTAAAACAAAAAGGGCTGAATTTATTATTTTATACCAGTATAATACATGGCTCCATAACACGGAAGAAAAATAGATAACGTTCTAGAACACCCTCCCTCAATATGGCGTCACTACTAAACAAGATAGCCCGGTAAGCCGGCAACTGTGTCAATGTATTTTTTCGCGCTATTATCGTTTTGATGTACAGGGTGTCTCAAAGTCCCCTACCACCCCTACTAAAATCCAAATTGATGTACTTTCAGTGAATTTGATGTGGTAGGTGAACTTGAGGATTAGGGGGACAATTTCTGGCGTAGGTTTCGCGGACGGCCGCCATCTTGAATTTAACTTTTTTATTACAAACGCTACGTGGGTCATAAGATACATGACCATAAGCTAGAAGTTCACCAGAAAACTGAATCTGAAGTCAAAATGCATTTATCTTTATGTGGTAAACAGTTATCCACAATTGAAGTTCTGAATTTGACTGCGTTTCTTTTGTGTTGCAGGTTGTCAATCATGCCGTTAACGAGGGACGAATGCATCCAGATCATCAAAATATGAGGCGGGAGGAGTGCCCGCGCAGTGGCTGCCGTTTTTAATGCGCGTCATCCACAACGAGCACCTAAATCGCATGTTACAGTGGCACGGTTATTGACCAAGTTCGAGGAAACGGGAACAGTTGCAGATAGACCCCGTAGTGGACGGCCAAGGACAGCCACGGACGAAGAAACAGCTACTGCCGTGCAGACCTCCTTCTCGATGTCGCCGCAGCGAAGCACACGTTGTTTAGCAATGCAGTGTTCCGTGAGTCACAGTTCAGTGCACAGAGTGCTCCAAAGGTATAAGTGGCATCCATATAAGATGCAATTGCAGCAACATTTGTCGGAGGACGATCCCGATCGTCGCGTCCAGTTTTGCGAGTGGGCTATTGAGCAATTGAGGGTAAACCCGCAGTTGGCTATGCAGATACTTTTTTTTCGGATCAATCCCATTTCTACGTAAATGGTGAGGTCAATAGGCAAAACATGCGCTATTGGTCCCGTGATAATCCCGCTTAGACTGATCCTCCGAAAATGACCCCAGGGAAAACTATGGTATGGGCAGGCATATGGGGAACAAAGATCGCCGGTCCGTTTTTCATTCCAGGACCGTTAAATGCAGACCGAAACCTCGCGTTATTGCAGGAAAACATAATGCCGGCTCTGATGTTCGAGGATGGTACCTTCCCCAGGTTCTTCCAACAAGATGGTGCACCTCCCCATTATCCAGGTGCGTCAGTTCCTGGATGAACAATTCCCTGGGACATTGATTGGTCGACGTGGACCAGTGGAATTGCCTGCCCTAACACCAAACTTAAACCCCCTTGACTTCTACCTGTGGGGAACATGTGAAGGCTATAGTGTATGCTGTGAAAATTCGTTATGTTCGCCATCTGGAACAACGTATCGTGGCTGCCTGTGACAAATATCCCCAGAAACCTTAATACGTGTCCATAGCAATTGGGAGAAGCGTCTGAACACGTGCATTGCCCAGCACGGAGAACATGTTGAGCACATTATGTAATACGAAAGTCACACTGCAATTGTGGGTAACTGTTTACCACATAAAAATAAATGTATTTTGACTTCAGATTCGGTTTTCTGGTGAAATTCTAGCCTATGGTCATGTATCACATGACCCACGTAGCTTTTGTAATAAAAAAGTTAAATTCAAGATGGCGGCGTCCGCATATCCTACGCCAGAAAGTGTCCCCCTAACCCTCAAGTTCACCTACCACATCAAATTCGCTGAAAGTATATCCATTTGGATTTTAATAGGGGTGGTAGGGACTTTTGACACACTGTGTAGGATCTTAACGACACATATATCATAGACTTACTTGAGCACACGCTGGTCTTCTTCAGAATGTTCAACACTTGATTCAACTTGAGTGTGCTTTCTTTTTAAGATTTGAAAGCTAAAATTTAAACTACACTACTTCTTTCTCGTCTCCTTCATACACGGCGAGGATGCGCCTATTTAGAGTAATTTGTTTCCAGGTATAGTTCGAAGTACGAATTTTCAGCAGTGCAACGTCACAAAACGAATGTTCAATAGCATTTTTAAGAGTACAACACTATAGGTAACGCGAGGTGTAAGAAAAGTCCTACTGACACTTTTGAAAATGTGACAAGTATTTGTTAAATGTGCTGAATTGGGTAGAATTGTACCAACTTTTTCAGAAAAGGGGCTGAAAATGCCAGCGTGGTACCAACGGGAAGATGAATGACAAAAGAGGCTGAATTAGGTACAATTGTACCAGGTGTGGCAACACTGAATAGAAATAATGAATTTCATGGTATGCGAAATCTTAGGCAAGAATGTGACTCTGGTAACTTTCAAAGTGGTAGGAATATCCCAGTTGATATACAAAGAAACAATGCAGTATATTCTATACGAAATTCTAGTCACGACTGCGCTATACAATGTGACATAATTGAACCTGTATTAACAATAATTGACCCTTTATATAACAATACAAGATAGTAGATATGATTGGCGTGGAACGGATTACAATTGTCTCAGTAACTTAATCTTATTTTTATAAGAAAAATTGTTTATGCTCTTATAATAATACGTAAAATTGTTAGTTAATATTTTTTGAAAATGAAATTATTTGTCCACCGTAAAACGTGTATTTGAAAACCTTATTTATGTACTAAAACAAATAAACCCAAAATTCTTTGAATTATATGACATTAAAACCGGAATACCTTTTGGTTTACGTAATATTGACGAGTTAAAAATGGTGTCGTACTCAGAATACCAAATGAAAGTCGTTACGTACTGTTAAAACTGTAGTACCTCAAATTGTATTATGGGGCCGCGGTGGCTCAGTGGTCGAGTGTTCACCTCTGGTGTTTGGGGTCCCGAGTTCGATCCCAGCCCCCGCCAAGTGGACTTTGTGGTGGACAAACACCGTGTGCGTGGGTTTTCTCGGGGTTCTCCCGTTTCCTCCCGCTTTCTTCATTCCACCATTTCATTCATTACTCATCGTCACCGTCTCCTTTAGCCTAACCGGCATAACCGTGGGACGCAAATCTCACAGATATCCTTTCATTTTCAAATTGTATTATCTAGACATAATCTCGACAATATTATGTCAGATACCAAGGGCGCCGATTTCTCTGTAAATTTGGGGGAACCATTCAGATGTAGAAAGCATATATGAGGATTTTAAAACAAATTGCATTCAAATTGTGCCAAATATTGGAAATTTACAAGTACAGTAAGGGGGCCCACATGAGCTTTGGCGAGGCCCGGGGCCCCTCAGCCCCGGAATCGGTTCACTTTTCAGATACGTCCAATTAATTGCGATTAAGAAAATTTTCTACTCAATGATTTTTCAACCGTAAGGAGCGAATAGGTATCTTACACATTGTTACGCATGTGTGTGCGGGAAAACGCAAAACGATTAATTTTATTATCATTATTAATTGCAAAGTTTTGAATAAAATGTTTCTGTTTGCATCCATTTATATTCATACTTAGTATTGATTTGTGTTGTTTTTTAAAAGAAGTTATCTTTTACCTTATTTATTTTTGTTGCCGAACAAGAACACGTGCGATTTGATTGTGGCATAGTATAGTTATGTACGCTCTTTCAGGATTTGGTTTGTAGAGGAAGAACATGTAGCTCACACTCCACATATATTCCACATAATTCAATGTTTCATATTACCTCGGTACTCAAAGCTAACATTGACAGATTCAATTAACTTGTGCGACGAAAATTAGAACGGGATTATTATATATCTACGAGCATACTGCGTGCTATTCATTTTACTGTATATTTGAGTGATATCGAAATATTTTGTGGTTAGGTTGCATGCATAATTTTAGTTTATATATATATATAGGTAGATAGATAGATAGAGAAGTATCTAACTGTACCTGACAGAGGCTGGACAAAATATCTACTTCTGAAAACACCAATGCTGTATTTGTTCACATGGAATGCGTTGATGGGTTTTGTTATCAGTTCAGCAAGACGATTGTCATTATCAACATACCAATACAGAGCAATACTTCCATCGGGAAGAAAACTTAGATCAACATATGTGTAAGTAGGATGCTTTTCGAGGGGTTTTTTTACCTGAAAATATTTATAAAAATATATCTTAATCTCATTGCTTATATAATAGCAGGTTTTTTGAACACTAAATTCAAATAATTAACTATAATTTTGACCTGGGAATTCAGCTAATTCTAAAATAACACTAAAATAAATCACCGTAACATAAATGCATTATGTACTTAAATCACAATGGATTGTTATTGCGAAAATTAATGTTATGGAAGTCAAACTAGCTGGTGAAAAAATTCCGATTATACAAAATATATGTACCATTTTCTTATTATGTTTATAACAATAATTTTTTACATTATATAAAAAATAGAAGTGAGCTACTCATAATCACTCAGGCAATACTACCAGTAGTCAGGGCATTTTTTAAAGAAAATGTTTAATATAAGTATTTATATAAGTATTTACGTATATAAAATAACGATATACGTACTTTAGTTTATTTTTTTAATATTTCGCTGTTAAGACTGTGATGAACATTTTATAATTTTCTTCCCTACAAGAAATAGGTGTGATAAAATAGGATGAACGTCGCAGAACGAATTTTTGAATATTGTAAACACTACCTTATAGATGAAATTTTTGTTCCTCCATAAGTGCGATAAAAACATTGAATCTGGATGTGTACTTGGTAAGTTCTGGAGCAAAGGAACGGCAGGTGAACTTATTACGCAGCTAGTATAGAGTCATTTGTTGGTCATGTGCGTACTTACGCTTCTGCTGAATAGACTGCCACCTGGGAAGCGTAGATGCTGCATGTAGCATGAACTGTACATATATCAAGACATGTATACGAATCAATGTTGGTGGAAGTTGGTATCGAGCCATGAACAAAACACACCAGAAGTTGGTGCTTTACTATGATTCCACCACGGTTTACAATTGGATAAGATAAAAGAGAGTAGTTTCAAATATCGAGAAATTGACCAGGGAATAAACTGTAAAGAAGCTCGGAGTTGAAAAGAGTGTAAGCCATATGTGAAAAGGCTATACGTTTTGTCACAAATCTGTACGGAAAATAGTGAGTTGATAATTGTCAAACACCAAACGGTGACTTGTCTGTCAAGAACAATTTTATTATATATCACAGCTTTAACAACGGATTATCAATAATGATCACAATAGGAAGTATTAGAGCAAATACAACTATATATATTCGACTGGCGTGAAATACTTTCTACCTGCCTCAATAGGTAGATTGTGTCAAATACTGATATGTTCTACATTTTACATGTCCAATCACCTGTTTACGTTCCAGGTCAATCTGTCCAAATTTTTCTATTTTTGTATGCTACAAAGTTACGAATATATTCTGCACCCAAATATCCTTATGGTAATTCCAATGTTTTAGTCAACACAACTTTGGTAAAAGCTAGTATATAGTGATATTATTACAACAAAATTTATACAAATACATAAATGATAATTCAAATAAAGTCAAATTACAGTAAAAAGTAAAACCAAAGTTTACAGATTTGAACCTATTGTATGAACTAAAGTATTATTTTAGTAAGTGAATTTACAGTTAAGAATTCAAAATTATATAATGAATGTTTTGTGACATTATTGTCATAACGTTTGTTTGCTGTGCTTAACTACAATATATATGCCCTAAGTGGTTCTAAGAATTTTTTTTATTTTTTATTCTTTGCTATCAACATGGTTTCTTATCTACATATGCAGAACCAATAATTGTATGCATTTTAAACTTAATTTATTTGTAAGTGCTTAGTAATATAGTAAATTTACTGCCAAAAATATCGGAAATGTAGATGATGATAAAAAATAACAGATGCAAGTTGAACCAAGTTATTCCTCTCGTAAATGTCAACAACATTATATTAATTACGTTGTCACTTACCGGCTAGTGCACTGGTTAGCATATTCTGGAACTGTATATGTATAACCAGCTATTCTAAAGCAAAGCATAATATAAATATCCAGTTGACGAATCCATATATTTTATTAAAACATGACTCATATTTAAGTATATTGAAATCGACTTTACTGTTATCCATTATATTAATAATAAGCATATAAAATATTGTCTTCTTTTTCTAAAGTTACGTATTAATAAATTTGGTTTCCAGCAATACTATTTATGATCTTTGCGTTCAAATAAACTTAATGAAAATATTACAGTTAATATAAAGAAAATATTAGCGTTTGTTAGAAAATAAGAAAAGCGATTCTTACCTCTTGTTTTTTCAATAAAGTGCATTTTTTGTAATCGCTTCCAGCACCAACACCGAAGTGGTAATAAATGTCGTGAGTCACTTTACCATTACATTGGGCAATGAAAGTGATATTAGATTTAATATCGTTTTGTTTGAGGTAACGGTTTTGGTGCCTCAATCGTATAATATAAGAATAGGGATTATATACATCATTTGTACTTGTCAAATATATATTAATAAATCCATCTTTTTCATACAGTTCTCTAAGTATTATGATTAGTTTTCCATTGAATTCCCCAAATGATGTCATGCTATTTTCTAGTACTATTCCTGTATCAGGAATGCCTAAAAATAAAGCGGTAAATTGGGTTAGAACATGTACAAATATAGCATGTTTAATCATATTTCAAATATATATTTTCTCTCTATTTTGTCTAAATTTTTTTGTTACATGTATTTACAAGTATTTAGAAACTTCAATCATACACAATTGTGGTGTTTCTTTTCTTAAATTTTGAATATGAAACTGATACGTCACTGTCACATAACTGCAGGATCTCTAGGAGGGTACTGACAGCTATTGAGATCTGGCTAAAAATTGTCCCAACAATAGGAATGTTGAAAAACTGCATAAGCATAGGAAGAAATATTTTGGACGCCATCTGGCTTTAAGCAAGTAAGTCGTAAAAATAATGGGTTACCTCATTCCGTTAGTAGTCATTGATGACCATATCAATACTTTATGTTGAAAATTTGATCTTGCACGTAAACACACTGGTTTTAACTTTTTAATACTTTTGATACTCAGAATATATAGTGTGCCGGTGCTGTGCCATCAGTTGTAGCTCAGAATACGTAATAAATAAATGCAACCAAATGGGGATGGAACTGATGCACAACACGGTACTTAACTGTAAAATTGTGGTTGAATTTAAATAAAATTCAAATGTTTTTAATTTTGAAAATGACTAGTAGGGAAAAGGTGAGAGAGAGAGAAAGGTTATGATTAAAAGATAAAGGATGAGCACTAGCCTGATAGATCCAACGAAGCTGGCGTCGTCCTAGTCATTTGGAACAATGAAAGGTTTGCCGAGAAGGAACCTAGATTTTTTGGTAACAGCCAACAACTAGAACTTAATTCTGTTGGATTGCTAGGGGCGTCGAACTTTCTCTATGACGCGTTTCTACAATAGTGTTCCTTGGGATGTTCTTTTACATCTTTATTTTGCTAATTTCAACTGACCAAAGTGTCTGCGGCGATGAACCGGCAGAATGGTATTTTTTGTAGTTGGAGTTGGTGGTTCTTCAATGGTGGGATCTGCTTGTTTTCGATGATCCTGCACCTTTTTCTATTTCGTGACGAATATCCCTTGTTGTTGTGTTTTTCGTGGTTCTGATTAACTCAAGAATGATGACTTAACAGTCCAATGAACCGGGAAGTTTCAGGCTATGCTTGAAGGTATGCGGAAAGGAAAAAAGGAAGCTAGTCGAGTTTATTTAACAAATATGTATTTACAACATGTGTTTGAGAATATACATTTTTAAACAAAGCTTTTTTAATGAGTTTTTAAAAGTTTATGTTTTTTTGTTAAAAAGTAATTTAATAATAATCAAATTTAATGAATTAAATTCGCAGTTATTTTTAATACACAGTTATTTCATTTTTAATATACAGTTACTTCACAATAGGTTGGGATATCAAATTATTTGCTTGAATATTTAAAGTATCACTGAGTGGTAAGACATATTGTAGTGTAATGTAGTTGTATTCAACTTCTTTCTAATTGTTACCAGTGGCGGATCAAGGGGGGTCTTTCTAACCACCTGAGTTCGTGATGGGGAGTTCAACTATGGTGTCATTTGATAGCATTTGAAATATATCAAAACTAGTAAATTTCCCAATCTGATGTGTATTTCTTGAGATATTACTTTTTAACTGTTTATAACCAATTACGATTATTTATCGATAACAGCACCATCAATGACGCAATCAAAAAATGTTCAGTACAAAAGTTACCATTTTTCCCCAGAGAATCCGAATATGCAATAAAACGTAAGGGTTCCAATTTAAGATTTCAAAGTTGGCCTCTTCCCGTGACCGGGATGGGGCAGGGTGTCGAGTATCGTGTCATTGAATGTCCCTCCTTTAGACGAACAACTTTTATTACAAACTTTCAAACTCCAATATGTAGTTTTCCACCTGTCTCCAAAAACAATTTTAAACGCATCGTTTTTAAACTGTTTGTAACCCATTTTGACATTTGTCGATTACAGCGCCATGTATCACGCAGCGAAAAGGTGTTCAATACAGAAGTTACAATTTTTCCCCGGCGAATCCAAATTTGCTATAAAGAATGGGTGTTCCTATTTAAGATTTAAGACTCCCTCTCGCCACCGGGAGTGGAACAGGGGGTCGAGCGTAGTATCATTCAATGTCCCTCCTCGAAACGAACAACTTTTGTAACAAATTTTTAACTTCTGATTTTTTAGTTTTCCAGATTTCAAAAATAATTTTAAATGCCTCAACCTATTTATGTATCGTCTGCGAATATGACAAAACGCAAAAACAAGTTCATCTTTATTTTAAGGGGTTTCGAGTTTTAGCTATAAAAGGTCAACCCCAGACATCCTCATATACGGGTACGTGGGGTCAACTTGAAAATTTTAAATGGCAAAGGGGTCGAGTAATATATCGTTGTAAAGGACTCTACAAGAGAAATATTTCGCCGAAAGTTTCAAGTCCCTATGTTGACCCACCCAGAATAGCAGAGACGCATCCAAACTCTATCCAACGGTGTGTTCGGGAGTCCTCACAGCCACAGTCGTCCAGTAACGCAAATTGACAGCGATAGAACAGTACATAATCTAATAGTTAGAGGGCACCTGGACTGAAGGATGACAGCTTAGCCTTGCCGCCCAGAACTTCTCAGTGCTGAAAGAATAACGAGAATTTTGCTCACACGGAATCGTGTACAGGGTTTGTATGATAAGTAATGAGACCAGGTCTGGAAACATTGTTTTATTGATCTGATCTGTACAGGGACTTAAAAGCTTTCGAAGTACTCTCCTCTTGCGTCGATGCACTTCTGCAATCGATGTTTCCACGCTGCAAACGCCCCCTGGAAGTCAGCAGCCGGCATGTCCTTTAGAAATGTGGTCACGGCTGCTTGGATGGCTGTGACGTCTGCAAAACGGGTTCCTTTCAAGCGTGGCTTCAGCTTCGGGAAGAGGAAGAAGTCGGCCGGGCTCACATCTGGGCTGTAGGGTGGTTGTGGAAGGACTTCCACCCCAATCCGGGTCAAAAAGGAGGTCACTAAGAAGGCGGTGTGGGCAGGGGCATTGTCGTGATGCAACTTCCACCGGCTAGCGATCGCCGGTCTTTTCCGCTTGACGCTCCTGTGCAGTCTCTCAAGGACTTGTTTGTAGAAGGCGGCGTTGACGGCTTGTCCTTGGGGTACAAACTCCTTGTGGACCACCCCCACATTGTCAAAAAAAACAATCAACATTGTTTTCACCTTTGACTTCGACATTCTGGCCTTCTTGGGGCGCGGGGACGCAGGAGTGTGCCACTCCGCGCTTTGACGTTTCGTTTCAGGGTCGTACTGGAACACCCACGACTCGTCACCTGTTATGACGTCATCTTCAAAGTTAGGGTCACTGTTCATGAGGTTCAACAGTTCCTGACAACAATCAACACGTCGTTGCTTTTGTTCGTCAGTCAACACTCGCGGCACCAGTTTCGCACAGATTTTTCTCATTCCCAATTGTTCCGTCACAATCTTGTGCACTGTTGTGTGGTTCATATCGAGTTCATCAGCAATCAATCTCAACGATAATCGACGGTCTGAGTTCAGGAGATCCCTCACTTTTGCCACAGTTTCGTCCGTAGTCACTGTTGTCGGGCGTCCAGCCCTCTCCAGATCCTCAACGCTTTCCCGGCCGTTCCGGAACGCACTGTGCCAACGAAACACCTGGGCTTTGGATAGGGCTTCCTCTTTGTAGGCCTCCGTGATGAGAGAAAGCGTCTGAGTAGCCGTTTTCCCCAGGCGAACGCAAAATTTGATCGCATAACGCTGTTCGATGGAACCCTCCATGTTTGTTGATTTTCCGCCGTGACAAGAATGTTCACAAGGGCTTTGTCCAAGGCTTGTCCGCGCTCCACTAAGGCTCGGAGCCAACTGACGCGCGGTGCGTTGCTTTGCTCGGACCCCCCCTACATCCTCCATCACCGACAAACCCGCTCCAGCGACACGCGCGCCGCGGCGCGGCGAGTCTCATTACTTATCATACAGACCTTGTATTCAATTTTTTATTAGATATCTACGGTTTAATAGATGGCATAAGATGGCCAGAGTAGAAAAAAATGTCATTAATGAGCACTGAAGTCAGTTTGAGAAATGACTTAAGGCCTGGTTAAAAACTAGAATATTTTTATTAGCTCTACAAATAGCTACAGACTCATATAAGAAACAATTATATGTTTGGGTTCTTCAATGCTAGCCCGTTATTACTTCAGCTGGCCTTAAAATTCATTGAGTGTATGAACTACCCTTAGAAAATAACTAGATATAGGCTATGTAATACAAATTCAAAGTTTTAATCTTCATTACATGAAATTTTGAGTTATCATAGAATTTTCAAAACAGGACAGACTTCACTATATTGTATATTAAGACTGAAATATTATCAAATAATTTTGCAAGTCTTGGAAATTCAAGCGAAAGACACATAAAAATCCGAAAACTGAATAATTATTAAGAAAATTAGGAATAGTCGATAACAGCGATCAATTAAAAAAAAATCAAAACCATTGGCTTCGAGTGAAAAACCTGCTTTAAAGTTTTAAATTCACAATACTTATGACATCTTCAAACATTTCAGGAGTCTAATTTCGTAAATACCGCACTACACTTAGGTCCGATATTAACTACCACGATATTTGATTCCATAACTAGAAATATCTGCAAAGTACATCTACGGGTGACGTTCTAATCGTAAGTACCATTTAGTTTAAGATAAGAATAAATGGCGATAGTGAAAGATCTCGTCTTTTATAGGCTTCATACGTCCACTCATTATCATTACTTATGTTTATAACTTGGTGTCTCTGACTATGTTCCAATAACAGGAAGATTCACTCCTACACCTTACTGCAGTATCTCCATAGCAAATGTAAAATCGCCTACCCACTTCAGCAGGCATTTATATATATAAAACAACTCCCGTTCTAATTATACGACAGTGTCGATACTATCTGATAAGCAATTGAAGCTGAAGCGAGAAATAGATTAGGATGTTTATATTACATTACAGGAAATGCATCACGCATTAATCCCACACTACACTTAACTAGCTTTAATAAAGAACAAAAAGTATGTGACCATGAGTATGGCCACAAGGTTACACTTTTGAACAGAGTGTGTATTTTTTTAAACTTTTATTCATCATGCAAAATTATTATTTTATTCACGAAAAAGGAGAAGTCATTTTTCTTGTTTGGCTATGAACGCTTCCGAGCTGGTGAGGAACCCTCTTCTTTCTTTACCGGCAGGCGTTCCTCACTCTTATCGCCTCTGATGATAAAACAAAGAAATCGTTCTTTCTGAACCGAACTCTTATCTTATTAGCAGAGTGCTTTGAAACAGCAATTTTTTTTCTTTCCCTGGGTGAAGTTACCAACTCATGGTTTTCGCTGCTGAGACTGTTTTGTATATATTTTTTATAACAATAATTATTAAAGTTGGGAAATCTTTTTAGACGCAAAGTTGTTACAGTGTAAACAAGTGCGCGTTGAATATTGCATTCCCACGCATTAAGGTTTCGTCATCCCACCTATCATGGGACAGTGCTCGCAGTCTGCATAAGTCGCAGACACAATGATTAAGCCACACAATTGTCAATGCGCATTCTTTTTTACCGAACTGCTTTGCATCGAACTATAAGGAGGAAAATCCATCAGTCATGGACTGAACCTTCAAAGTTGTTCTGCAACACTTGTTTAGTTGCAATCTGCAAATTTTCGTTGCCACGAAACTAAAACATATGTTGCCAGAGCTATTAAATCTACCACCACTATATTTGTATTATGTAGAGATATACAAACTTTGGTATTTCTCTTATTAAATTTTCACAATATACTGCCAACCAGAGGCACAATGACCGGGATTTTCCCAAATGTTGGCAGAAGCGAGGAGTTGGCGCTTAGCATTGAGTGAAGAAGGCACAAAAAGTCTCCTGCGGATAAACTTACCCACGTATTAATATAGGGCGACTATGAAAAGTTATTAAGTATGCGGTGAAACAGTATCAGCAGTACCAAGTAGTTACTGCAGTATCAACCGGAAAAGTGAACGAAGTTATGTTCCAATAATTATCTCCTAAAGTACAGCATCTTCTGAGTTGCGGAGCCTCGTCGGAAGTTAGTGTTGCCTCCAATTCCCGCACTCATTGCCCCTACTACGCAGTGAAAGCCCAACTTCAATGTAAATAGCGATTTAGTGCAAGTGATTACAAATGTAGCTAAAGGGCTATATACTTAGTGTTTTCGTCCACCATATACATATCTACGTATATTTTCGTGATATTAAGTGTTTTATCTTTCTCAATTTCATTCGTTCAGTTTGTGTACGTAATTTCATTTGTTCAAGCAGTCATGCCATATGAAGTGAAAATTTTGTGTGTTGTTAATATATTTTCGTTTTCTTCGTACATCCATATATCTATTCAATAAATAGGAGTTCATCCAAGGTAATATTATCTTCTTTATTTATGTGTGTGAGAATCCTTATGGATCGTCAGCTTGCCAGTCGTATATAAATGCAAGTATAAGCACAAAAGTAAGTATGATTAAACCTAAGTCCCCGAACCACTGAGGCTACTCATATCAAATCGCTTTTTTTATCTTTCTACTGTCAATTTGCGCTTAGACATGACACGAGCTCTGACCTGAATTGATATCAACTGTTCCTTTAGGGAATACTCTAGAAGCCAGTACCCAAGGGAGAGGGTAGGTAGCAAGTAAGACACTTCTTTCTTTTGATCACGAAATCTTATAACTGAATTACAGAACTTAACATTCGAATAGTTCATTATAGCTTCCTAATATTAATTGAATCATATTTTGTATAGGACAGTACGAGTGTCCATTGCTAATGGAGTTAACAATCATGGTTTGCTTGTGAAGTTCAATCCTAAGTACCAAATTAGATATGCATTTCCTTAAGGCAGCAATACACAAAGAGTGTCACTAAATTTCTTAGGCACTGCTAAACAATTACTAAGGTTTGAGTGTTATGGTCATTCTACAACAATATGCCGAATAATCACTGAGATTGTTCTTTCGTATTCGAATTTTATAGAATCCTGCATTTACTACAAATAGGTACAATAAGAATGTTTCGTAAAAGGTCAAGCTTGTATCGCCCCCTCTCAGTAACTACCATGTGGTGTTGTATGTCAATTGGTCTAAATACGTTTCGGCGAGTAGACAATATTTTCTTCGCCTTGTTAAAAGCCTCTTACCAGCCACAGCGTATTCACTGGGAGAATAACTATGCTTGGTTGTGTTGTGTCGTCAAGTTCCCGCACCCAACAGTAAACAGAAACATCTTTGTTTCTGTGGCGCGTATATTACAAGAATATTTTGCACTAAATATGTTCGCTAAAGTACTCTGAAAGCTTATATTAAAGTTTGTATGCAAGCCTAAATAAGTACAACATGAATGAAAAAAGATGAAGCTTTTGACTAGGCGTAAATTTTGCCGGTGTTACTTTAGCAATGTAACCGGGACTCTTATTGCCGAAGAAGATACCAGAGCAATCACATTTCGTACAGCATGTATTTTATTTATGAATACCAGATACTGTTTTAACAAGAAACCTATTTCGTGTTACACTTCTTAGTTACTTTTGTGCTTTCTGGTATGTGATAATAAGCCAAGATTGTGCCTAGGGTGAATAGCAAAACCATGTAGTACCACTGTACAGAAAATCTGAATTTGCAAAATAACAGTGTTCACGTCTTAAGGAAACAAAGTAACTTTGAGGATAGATCCAGAAGAAATAAGTTAGATTTTGATAACTTTAATTCGATCATATCAGCAAAATTCTTACAAGTGAAGATTTATTTACCTATTTTTGTTATTTATGACTCGGAAATATAATTAACTGGATTCATTCAGTTACACGACAAAAAAAAAAAAAGTATGAAGTAGCAGCCTATTGATTGAAAAGAAGTTTCTTTCCTACAGAAACATTGCATTACTTGAAATCAATGTGGATTTTATTTGTGTTAACACCACATACACGCACACGAGAAAGGGAGATATGTATAAAAATTAAATTTATATGTATTAAAATTAAATGGATTGAGCAATCCCTCACACTGTTGACGTCACGTATGCCAACATAACACACCCTATCTAATACAATCTGTTGATTATTCATGTTATACCTAATTTTTCTTATGTTATGACAAATCTTAGCTCCATATATTTTCTACTTTTCGTATATCTGTCGAACACGCTATCTGTAGAATACCTATGAACAAACACACAATTATATATTTTTATCCCGAATTCCGACTTGATTCTCTACGCTAAGGTAAATATGTACTACAGGTTACTACTGACACAGTTGCTAGAATCGTAACTTTTTACAAAATTACTCCTACACAAGTAAACAAGTGATGGTTGAGGTAATGATTTTAAAAATATATAGCAATGCCTTTTAAAGAATCCTCACTTAAGAATAGAGAGATGCTACTTAGGAGGTACATAGTTTTTTTACTTCATTGACCAGTTATAACGTAGTTTGTGATGTGATTTATTTAATTTCATTATCCCTTTTTGTATAAATTTCGTTCCACTTTCGTCATTCTTATTTTGGTTAAACGTGGCTAATATTTAATAAACTTCAAATCCAATTAATCTCTACTTCTTATGTTCCTTTATATAAGCTCTAAGGAGTAGAGATCAATTATTGTTTCTTTCAATCATATACAATCGAATAAAAAAGTCTGACTCAGAAAAATCGTAGGATTGTTCGGAGCGTGAATATATGTGAATATCTGATTCTCGTCTTCTGACTGATGAAGTATCGATTACTGTTGCCAGTAATCACTACTAAGTTTACTATTATGAACAAGTGCTTATTTCTTTTCTTTGATTGGCGTATGCATATATATAGTCATATGGGAAAAGGAGGAATGTAACTCCATTTTCGTAGTTTCACAGGAGAGAGGAAAAAAGTTTCTTTTTTCAAACAAAATGCTATTTTAATAAGATGGTAACCACATTATTTCACATCAGGCAAGGTATGACGAAGTCAGGTTCAATAACAGGCAAAAGACATCAGGTTGGGCTTTCAGCATTATGTTCATATTTCAAGCAAACAAAAATTACATTCTTGGGGTTATGTTCCTTTGGTTCTCATATGACGTTATGGACTATGGTTAATCTTAAATCAACATTTCCTTTCTGGCCAAAGGTTATAATTTAAATATATATTTGTGTAGAACTAGTCTTTGTTATACCAGATATCAAAAACCTCAGTTCGTTTCAGAGATACAATGATTCAAACAACGCAAAAATGAGCAGCTTACATCACAGCAACAAAACAAGTGTTTTGCAGTGATGTTATATGTAAGCATAATTTTAGTCGTATTGAAAGCTGCAGAGAATACTTTCATATTACAGTTTCGTACTGGGAACTACATATAAAGTTTCCAGTGGAATTGTGAAAGAAAGAGTGAAAAATAAGTAAAATACTTACTGTATATAAAAGTAACGTGTTAATAAGACGTATTCTATTAGTTTTAAATACATTAAAGGTCATTTGAAATGTTCTATCGTTACACATATTTGAGATACATATACTTAAGATTACTTTATTATTGTATTACACCAAATATTAAGTGTCTTTGTACTATATCATTTCAAATTAAATCACGCGCAGATTGAGAATATCTAAGCAATCATATTATAGCTTTTATTTATTTTGAAAATTTGTCGTGATTCCTATGATATTATAGTACGACTACAAATAATAATTTTTGCACCAAAAAGTTTTAATACCTTGTAAAAAATACGTATCGCACTACATCCTTGCATTGTCTCTACTATTTACTCTACATATTAGCAATTGGTCATCCCACACTATTGTTATAATTATTATCTTAATGCTGTAAGAATCATATTACAAATATATAGGGTTTACTTTCTTACTATATTTCTACAAGGAACATGCTTTCGTGGTCACTACAGTGATTCGGAACTGAACAAATCTGTGGCGAAGAGGCAGACATACCGAAAGCCTACCGAAAGAGCATCAAAACAAGAGAAGTGCTCGGAGGCTTTTATTCTGATCCAGGCGCCAATACTCTACGCTAGGCACTATAAAGATACAATTTCATTCATGGTCCTACATAAATTTATTTTGGACTTAAATTATTCAGCCACCAGACTCGTAGTTCCAATCACCATGACTAACTGGCGCCAGGAGATTTTCGAACCTCAACAAGAGGACTATTGAAAGAAATTCACTATGTATTATGTGTGTTGTTACTTTCAAACTTCAACTCTCTGTTTTCAATAACCCCACATGAAATGTTGTTAAAACGCATGCGAGCTAAATCCTCTCGTTAACTATGAGGTCATCAATGTTTGGTATATGATTTTTGCGTTTTGTATGTTTTCCGCAGGTTCACAAACGAAAATGTCATGGCTGCAAGCTTTTGAAGATTTCAGCCCTTTGTGAATGAATCACCGTGTAGATTGATTTCTCTTATATTGCTTCACTCGCGTGAGCAAAATATTGTGTTTATTTCTTGTCATGACACACCACAAACATCAATTTCAAAGGATACTGTGGGTAAATAGTAGAATGCTGTCTCTAGTGCGAGGGGTCCCTGGTTCGAACCCAGGTCATAGAAAATTGTGTTGGACAACATATTATTAGTGGGTATTCTCCCGTTCCGACGTTCTCTCCCACATGGCCATCCACCGATTCTTTTATAATAATTTACTCTCTTTAATGATCGGTCTCCCTTTCCCTACAGGCATATTCGTGTAACATAAAAGTAGAAATTTCATTTCATTTTATTTAGTAATCAGTCGATTGTAACTAGTTTTATTTATTATTACTGGGTACCATATCTGTTGATTTCTTAATTTAAATGTTAACTAATATGTTAGAAACACATCATTCGATCTTTTAATGTTTACATGGACTAATATAGACAATTAAAGAGTATGTTCTATAGGGTAAAGAGAATGATGTTAAGCGCGAAGATATTATAGTGAAATAATATTATTAACTTCGATAATACACTGTTGAATTCTCAGAGGTCATGGACATGAGTATCATCTTAAGTTTGTGCGTCCTTGTGTTGAACTCAGTATAGCGAAATCTTCTCTCGTGTGTTAATTTCCTCGGGCTCCCCCTGAAACCATAATTATAGAATCCATGATCAACTTGATTACGAGAACTTAACTCTCTACTATCAAATCACAGTGCTTTAACATTGTGGATTTTTCTTAAGAATGAATAAAATTCGCTTCGTAAAGTCGTTTGGTGGCCCACACATGAAAACATTAATTACTTTATCAACTCAGGCTGCAAGAAGGCCACTAATGTTGCAAAGTTAGTGCACTACAACTTTGTTCTTAGATATTCAGGCATATTCAATCAATTGGTAATAAATAACTAGACAAATAGTTTACTTTTAAAAGAAACTTTATATTTTGTTACCTTTCTTTTACACTGTTTTATTAATAAAGTCGTACATATTTGAAAATCACGCATCGTAACTTTTCCTAAGCTGCTTTTCTACTAAGCGGCGCAGACAGTTTGTCCTAAACCGGCATATGGGGCACAAACATGGTGATTATTTAGGACCATGATTAGTTGGAATCATCCAATGAGCGAATTTAAACCATTTCAGACCCAAAAACAAACCAATTGTTATACTTGGGTTTCATTCAAAGATTTCCGTTGCAATACATTCATATGAACTAATTTTGTTTGATTTTGTTCAACACTAGTAATCACTGACCAGCAGTGGATAGGTCGCCCTAGCGACCACTAGGTATCAGTGCCAAAGATATACCAAGGTAGAAGTTTAGTTTTTCATTGTAACTGTTTTATTTATCTTATTTTTCCCAAAAATATCTCAATGATATTTCTGCTCTTACCCTTGCCTCTTATCAGCTTATTACAAATACAATAGTTTTACTATGGGTTTATTAAATTATTACTACAACAAATTCTTTTTAGTTCTTAAAATTTTGTACAGTAGAAATTATTTTACCTAGGCACCAAAACCCAGAGAGTATCACAATAAATCAGAGTCATAATAAAAACAGAACCCACCTATCGTTTCTTGAATTGAATTCCATTTATGGCCTTTAGGGATCTAAGGCTCAGGCCGGGATAGGAGAGGGGTGAGAATACTGAGAGTTGCTGGCCACGGCCTACGTTGAAAGTGCTAACCCAGCAATTGCCTGCTGTGACTGAGGAAAAACCTTAGAAAAACTTGAGTTACGGCGGATATATCCATTATTTCTTGAAACCACCAACAAAGAGCGGGGATATCCCTGGAAAAGTAATCATCGAGAGATGTCATCCTCCACAAATGACAGCCTTAAGCCAATACTGTCTTTTCAGCTCATTAATTCGGCCCACCGCAGAAATGTACGCAAAAGTTGGATTTGGGGGGGGGGGACTCCAACGTGTGTCTCAGTGCAAAATTTACCTAATATGTACAGAATTTTGCCGAAAGTTACACTAATTTCACAAAAGTCTTACTTTTGGGGAAGTCCGGATCCCCAAGACACTGCCCCCCCAATCGCTCACGTTTTAGGTTCAGCCTGTTCACAAGAGAACTAAACCAATTACTTGTATAGTTTACCCTTAGTAAACATTCATTTAATCCACACGAGTGTTTCTCTAGAAAACAAAAAATTATGGCTTTAAATCCTCTGGCACAAATCTTCGAGACTGTATTTTTATCAAGAAAGCTTTTCAATCGCTAATTATTACGTGTTTTGAGCAATCTGACATTAAACATGAAAACTAATGCATGAAATGTGTCAACTTTATCAATAAACATATGTAATAAATAAATACTTACCACGTGCTACTCCAACACGTGTATTTCTAAAAGACGCTGCTATTGTATGACTATCCTGCTTTCTAGTGTTCACGTTGTAAACTACTTGTAAGTTGATTCTACAGAGGAAGGTTTCCTTACCGACCAAAGGTTCCCACTTACAACAAAAATTGTTTCTAAGGTGGCAACCTCCGGCAAACACATGGCCGCTTGAGCGACCACTAATCACGGTCAAGTTTGAGGAGGTGTTCTTCGTAATCAACTAGCTCTTAAGATTTTTTATGAAGTAATAAAAGTCACTGGAAATGTCCGTTATTAATCAGTTATCGATTAAAACCTATAATGCTGGCAAAATACAACATCTTGTCATTAATCTACTCTACTGATCTGTTAAGTCGTGAGTTAATGTGGTGGTACAAACATTTCAAGCTTGGCCCACTTAATTCTGCGCAATGTGACAGAAGGTCTCTATATAACGTCAAATTCGAGCGAATCTAATACACTGATCTGGAGAAGTAGGATTGTTTCGACGCTTTGTACCAGGGTTCTAGGGTAGTTGCGTTTTATTGCATTTGTCAAGAACACTCTTTATAGTTTGCTCTTCATTGTGTGAGATATTCTCTCTCCCGATCTTTTTTCTAAGCGTTGTTATAATTCCTAAAGAGGTGGTAAACCTTTTATTCAGTTTTTGTTATCTTCTTTAATCGTTCTATTCTTGTTCTGTTATTTTTTCTTTCACTGAATTCTCTCTTAAGATCAGACTGTAGAGAGTTCTCAATACATTTAATACACATCGGTGCTAATGATCTTTCGTTTCTTCTCTCTCAGCACAATTTTTACGCTTATAGTACTATTATTCTTACCGTTCATTTCTTAGTTGTTTTATGTGTATGTAAGGTAGACGCATTTCCTCAGTGTTCATATTTGTGTATATGCAATTTATGTGACCAACAAGTGTTCATTTAGAGTTATACATTCCATAATTTATCTGCAGAAACTTGGTTTCACAGTTGATGATATATTTCTTATCTTAGTGATACCGTTTTGTTTGAACATGCTGGTTGTTTGTCAAGAAGAGCTATCTTTCAGCGATTCATTTTCTTCTCTTAGTGCTTCAAAAGCGACTACCGATTGAAATTTCGAGAGAAGGGACACACTTTTTAGAGTACTTAATACAATCATTAAGCCTAAACCATTATTTATTAATGTAGTATATGTAGTAGATTCCTTTCGAAATGTGAAAAGTTTGCTGGCAAATATGGGTGGACTGATACAATATGGAAATAAATCTCAACTTGGGTTCTCAGGGAGTTATGCCAATTTACCCTTTTTTTTTTGGCTAAATCTAGCCTATGTAGAGAGGCATTTAGGCATACAAATCTAGGAAATGCTTATAGTTTTAAATATAGCGTATTTTATGAAACTATTTTGCTATTTTTGGCTTCTATAGCCGTTAAATTATCTTTAAAAATACCTTTTCTTTGATAATAAAGTGTATTTTTTTAAATAGCCTATTCGTTTCTATACATTATTATATTAATTGATTTCTCTAGACAGAGGGCGTTCTGTTATGTAACAAACACTTGTTTCTCATTCTTCTTCTCTCTCTCCATCCACAGATTTACAACTACTTAATAACACTTATCGAGTCTGAAAGAATTTTAATGTCGCTTTCGTAACTGCCCCGTTTGCTATATTTTAGTTATTTTAATTTTCGCATTTCGTTGCAAGAATGAAAGTTTTCTAACACAAATTTATTAAACTGTTCGGTTCTTTAAGCAACAGGGATTGATTTTCTTTATTAAAGGCTACAAAGAGGAAATTTAATTAGCTTGAAAATTCTCAATACAATCAGGATTATTCATGTGGGCGTACGGAGAAATAAGAAGTCTTTATATGGACTATGACTTACCGAAAGAATACTACTGAAAATTGAGACAATGGCAACCTACACAAACAAACAATCTACAATTCAACGATAGTGCATCTAGCTCCAGCGTCTCGGCTAGCTGCTACATCATCGATGATGACTTATTTCATTTCAACTGATAATACAGCTGTTGACTTTCACCGATCAGATGAGTTGATAATGGACTTCATTAGAATATAATGTCGTGTATGTTTTGTGTGTGTTCAGCGAATAAACTTCAACGGAAAAGGTGTTTAAAATCTACAATGTAAGTTATGGGTAAGCAGTTCAAAATCTAGCCATTATTTGTGTAAAAAAGCATAATTTATAGGCCATTTAGCTTATTTTCTTCAGAGGTTGTTGGCATCACTATTCTTAGGGTGTTTCCATAGAATTGGTTTCGTAGTACTAAAAGGGAGCCTTATTTGAGGTGTGAGCAATTTAAAAATCACAGCTGAAAACGTTTCAAGAATAACATGGTTTCATAATCAACCAAATATTAACAGAGTTTTGCAGAACAAGGTGCTAACTAAAATATAGTTTCTTATCTTTATGCGAAATTAGATTTAATTTTGACGGCAATCGCTGACGTCTCTAAACAGAAACTGGTTCAGTTGATTACAGAGAGTCTTCCGCCAGATTATTTCCGTGTGGTCGGGAAGAAGAAATATACTACGGTACTTCTACAGACGATCACTCTCGAACACGAGCGACTACAGTATCGTCAAAAATTACTCCAAATGGTTTTATTACGTGTTTTCGCTGTAAAAGCCACCCTATGGCACGTTGATATAAAGTTAAGATGAACATCAAGTACTCACGAGGGACAATGTTAGTCATTCTTCTTTGCTTAATGTACCTTCTTTTCCAGCAAAGAGTTAACTAATATAGTAGTTTGATTGGGGAGAGTGAAGAATGATATTTGAATCTGGCAGTAAGATTAATTGTTTCTTTGCTAATTTGGTCAATAATAATTGATAAAGTATCGCATCAATGTACGACTGGAAGAGGTAACTAGGAATTGCATACACATTTCTGAGATAGAGGGAATGAAGACTAATGTTGCTGGCCAGCATTTTATCCATATCTTCCACTTTATTCCGAATTTTAATTATTGATGATTCCTTGTTTGATTCAAAAAGCCTCTTTTTAAATACATAAAACTCTTAATATTTACCATCATAATACTTTCATTCTTCAGCACTTTTGTTAACCATCATCTCCCAGAATTCCGTTTAGAAACCTTGAATCCATCTATCAGAGTTCTAGGTGAACAAAATTGCGAGAATATTTTTCGATTCTTATAGAGAACGTAGTGGTACCATCTCGTTCCAATACATTGGTGCACTTACGCCCAAGTTGAGGCACTATCGGAAATAAGAGTTTCTTACCATCGTGTCCGCAATTTGATGATTTATTGAGATTTTTTATCACACAGGCATCATTGCAAAGTAGTCTCCAGTGATGTATGTTACAAACTCTAATAGCCACAGTGTGATGCGGCAAATTTGAACTGTTCTAAGGGAAGCTGAAGATTTGAAAACATGTTATTTAACGGACAGAGGAAGTAGACAGGACAGTACATTTGTAGAGGAATCTCAGCACAAGAAGAGTTGGAAGAATTCCAAAATATGTGAGTACCAATTAGAGTAGGGATTAACCCGAAGCTCACTGCAGAAAATAACTAATGGTTCTATGAGCTCCTTCGTACGTTCCCAGTTATGTTCTCGTGGAATCGGTTGTTATCTCGCCAGAGGATATGAGCATAAAATTGGGTTGCTCGACACTACTCCAATGAACAAATCCCTACTCGTTTTCATTCTATTTCTGGAATGATGTCAAACACCAATTAGCTTGGTTTAAATATTGGCAGTTATCTCGATGAGATCATACCATTCTATTGTTGAAGAAAGCACTTGGGAGTCTATATATTCATTTCAGACGTAACAGGTCTTAACCCCTAACCGATGTCCTTGAAATTTCCTACTGGCCTCAACGAATTACAATTTTCCTCGGATGGCATGAAAGCTTAATTTCCCTTCATATATATGACATAGTTTGGTCCAACTACACATTAAATAAAGCTGTAAAGAGTGCAAAGGATTTTCAGTTCTAGACATTGAAGGTAGTCTACATCACGCTTAATATGACAAACATTTCATCGACTGCCGCGCTAACAGTCTCGTGAAACTTATGGTACCAGGCTTCCCGTTTTCTAGCATCATGTATAAGGTTGACCGTTTTTACATCGTATCTTCATGTGTGGGTGAAATGCTAGAGCTGTGCAAGGTTTTGATTGAAAGACTGTGTTGTAGTGGATTCTTTATGCGAAGGAGACTAGTTATTTGAAGGAATTCTCTCAAAACTTGGAACCCTCCCAATCGAGGTTACAAAAGGTGACAACTCCACTTCCAATAAAGAACAACAGTATTCAAAGCTCTGTTAATCGATACCTCGGTGTCTAATTGTGAATATCATAACTTTACATGTGCTTGTCAAAAAGGGTTGGCTACAGTGACAAAAACAGTTGTTACAGATGGCCCCGAGTCCAATCTCGTCAGTTCTTTGAGTTGTTCGTCCTGATGTTCCTTAGCTCTCCTATATACATTTTGGTCTTTTCGGTATTTTACGTCGAATCAAGATTTCTACCGCAATACTGAATCCAAACTTCCTCAATCATTGCTAAAATCTTATCAAGAAGCTGTCAATATTCTGCCTGAAATAGAATCGTATCACCTACTATCTTATACGTTTCAGCAAAACAGAACACAGTGGGAGATGTTTTGAGTTCCTCTAAGAATCACAAGTCTGATATTGCGCTCGAAGTTTCTAGTGGATGTGATCCTAAGAACTTATTACTTGAACGTTACTGAACTATGGCCTTGGAAATCTCAGCGCAAGGTTAATTATCTTAGTCACATCATCATTTATTTAAAGGGTACACAGAAAAAGGATACAGTTTATGAAAAAATAACCTCACATCTTGCAATTCGAAAATCTATTTTCCACAAATTAAGTACTGCTGAGTATTGCTGAGTAATAAGATTAAAGTCATGGAAACGAAGTTGCCTTGAGTCGCATTTTTCTTCAGTGGCTTGATCGCAACCTCTCAGCTTTCTGTCCCCATGTTTTGTTCCATGCTTTGGCAACAGAACATTCGGTTCGTCTTTTTCGTTGCAATTAATAGTTTCTTCTTCCGTTTTGTTATAGCATCGTGCATTGTCCCTCATCCCTTGTTCAGCATCGTACATTGTCCCCTTGTTCAGTGAGTAACTACTTAACATTGTTGCGCAAGATAACATAACATTACCAAAGGCGTTCTCTGAAGTGCGTTAAATTCGTTTTAACTACGAGGTGAATAAATTTTCAAATAATATTGTTATACGGATTACGCAAGTGGAATACTAGTGTATGTTTTAAACGATAAAGAGAATAGAAGAAAAATATTTGATATATCCTATTTGTGTCTTACTATCCTGTTGATACTTCTAGGATGATGGAAAAATAAACTCTGTCTTCTATTTAATCAGAATGATAAAACAATCTAATGCTATTACCGACTTAAAGACGATATAATTCGTGGAACTTTATATTCTATTTTGAAGCATTTATATGTAGTGCTAAGAAAGACAACGGGAAACATTTAATGAACCAAAATGATAGCTACAAAGATAATGTGGAAAATATCGTAGTATATCTGTTTATCTTAAACGTCGTTGCGAGATACGAGGATTCAATTCCTGGTTTAAGCTAATTTGGGTCGAGATCCTACGTTAAGCTATAGATTTATATTTTACATGAAGGGTACAAGATGAAAACGATGCAAGTGCATTTTTAAACGTTTAGAGAAAAAGTGATTTAAATGTGTAAGGGTCATTTTCAGTTTGTTCTCGGCAATTATTACATCATGTTTTTCTGTTCTTAAGTAATACACAGTTTTACTGAATTCTATATTCATTTAAATATAATGACTTACAAATACAGTTACAAATAAAAAATACAGTTACAGAAAAATACAGTTACAGAAAAGTACAGTAAAATAAACAATACATGCATAAAGATAGTATTTCACTTTTTGACTTTTGCTTTACTGAATGCGTTTTAGTTTCTTATTGGATTCTAATGTCATGTAGATTACAATGATTAACAGTTAAAAATAAAAAATACAGTTGAGAAACAAAAATACAATTGTAGAACTTTTATTGAATAAACCATACATGCAAAGATAATCAGTGATTTAAATTTTCCGATTCATAAAAAAACATACTACCCTTATTCCTACATCGTTTTTTAGTCCTAACCTTTATTTGCAATAAGTATTATCTGAAAAAAGTTTCAAGAAGTGAAAATCTAAAGATTTATCATTTCAGCAAAAATGTTTGAAAAACGACAATGTATTCTTCCATCAAAATTCACCTTTGATCTAAGAAAATTACATTTCGTTAATTTAATACGAGTAAGATTCTTTTCTCATAGCTTTAAACACAATTAAAAATCAAAGCATTTCTTTTTTATTTTCAGTTACAAAAATAACCTCGATAAGGAACTGGAACTTCTATGTAGTTATTTCATTACATAGGCAGGCTTATATGTGAAGACATAGTGGAATTTTCTGTTTTTGAAATAATTGATAAATTCACAAGATTTTGTCTTCGCTTTCTTGCATTTTAAACAGTCGGATGGGATATTTGTACTCTACGAACTGGATTTATGTTCCCTGAATTCTACACGCACACACAAACAACTCCCACTACCCCCACACAGAGAAACACTATGTAAGGTTTCACTTGCCAACTCAACATATTAGAAAATCTAATTGTTAACCGAAAGCTAATTGGAAAATTATAATTTGTTGAAGTCTAACTTTCCTCTACAGGAACTCAATTTTATAGCTGAATGTGTTTTTAAATATAGTTTAAAAAGTTTCCACCTAATATCACTATATATGGTACTAGCTGAAAATACCCATTCTTCGCATGGTAGCTGTATTTGGAAGTAAACGCCTGTGAGAATATCTCCATTCATCTCAGCGGCCGCGAAAACTGTGGATTTCACACTAATATCGCTCATCTTGGATTATTTTTAAATATATCGGTAACCTCCTCCGCTGAACCTCGGCTCGCATACAATGATGGCTGAAGTTGAAACTCATCGCTAATGAAACTGTCACCATTGATCTCAGCCACCGCAAAGACTATAGATTTGACACTAATATCGGTCATTTGGGATTATTTTTACATGTCTTGGTATACCCCCCGGTAACCCGTGGCCCACAACCTCATGGGGTGAATTTGGAAGTTAAAGCGATCGGAGTTTCACCTTTGATCTCAGCGACCGCAAAAACTATAAATTTGACACTAATATCGGTTATTTAACTACTACTTTACATGTCCCGGCAAACGACCTTCCTGAGACCCCCTGCGACGAAATTTGAAAGAAAGCGCTTTGTTTTGGTCTGGGGCCAGAACCAAGGTACCCGTGACCAAAATGTGGTAGCTCTTGGAAACACACACTTTATTTTATTTATATTAGATTCAAAGTTATACGGGTTATGAAATGTTCTTTCACTTGTTTCCACATCATAATGAAAATTTTCCTATCTATGAAAATTCCTTTTACTTGTCTCTGCAGAGAAATTAAACTTCCAAATTCATAAAAAAGTTATTTTACTTTTTGCTTCAAAATGATGAAAGTTTTCATACTTATAAAAAGTTTTTCAATTTTTCCATACACGAGAAAAAAAAATTCGATCCATGAAGAATTGTATCACTTGTTTACAGGAAATATAATACCACAAATTTTCTGAGCCATGAAAATTTTTGGATAATGTAAATGATATCCAGGTTGTAACATTTCTCTACATGAAGTCAATCAATTTTGTGGTTAATGAAGAATTGCTACTTGATCACTGATATTTGTTTAGAACGGAAAATTTTCCGGAAAAATATAGGGGAAAAGTTTCCGGATTTTTTTTTAATTGGAAAATTTTCCACTTCCCACAAATAGAGATAATATTCCACTTTGTCTCTAGTTTGTGTGAGGTGTCTACTGAAACTTACTGTCTTTGAACACCTCATTTTCGTGTATTCTCAATGAACTGAACTACTCTAGAGCTTCTGGTCCACAAAATTGCTTCAAGAGTTGCAAGTCTACAAATTTTGCACGGGGAATTCAAATCAGCTGCCCCTGCTTTACTCGAGGCAATGAATCTGAAGTCAATTCTCGAAATTGAGAGGTTTCTATGATTTTGCATGTTTCGTATGAATTAAAGTATGACTTTCAAAGGAGAACCAAAGTATCCATCTTCTTCACAAGGAATTGTGAGGTTGTCATTTGTGCGAAAGGACATTTTTTGTATCTCTTGCGAATAAATGTCCATTGCTGGAAAATTTCCGGATTACAATATTTTACAATGAAAGGTTCTGTATCTTTCCATTCATGTTCAATAACCTCATGCCAGTCATTGGGTGTTTTATTTGGATCGGTGTTTATTATGTCCATGATTTTGTCATATTCTAAGTATGAATTTCCCCTTACTGAAAATGTAATCTGAATGCTCTGAAATTTTTCTTTTGTGTGGACCAGAAACTAACAAAATATGAGTATTGTGTAGTTTTTATTCTGTCCTGGGCAGGAATTGCAGAATATGTGTACGTCACCGTCAGTGTTTGATACACCTTGCGTGCTTTAATACCACAACATGAAGAAAGCTCCATCCGGACTTTTTTCGATATTGTTTCATTGTATGTGTTGAAAGCAGACTTTTCTGTTGCAAAGTTGTGAACATTTCATGATTAAAGTGACATCAGACATCGGTAATATACGTCGCTTGTGGAAATATTGCGAAGAGTGTAACGTCCCTAGTTGGTCGTTACATACTTCCCAAAAGAGAATATTTTTCTGGTTCTGGTCCACTTTGAAGGACTCAAAATGGATGACATCCGAGCAAACTTCGCTCAGATGTCTGCGTAAGCATTTCTTTCTTCTGCTGTGCGATGTAGTTCTTGACGTTTATATTACAACGATAATGTACACCTTGTCTCCAAAAGATTGAGCGCATTCTTTATTGGTGTTTTGAGGGAAACATTTTCTAAGTCCAACCTCGCGTATCTTCGGAAAATATAAATAGTAAACCAGGTTCGAACCTCCAAGCCAGTCTTTGCAATCGGGAAAAAGTTTGCAGATGTGTTTTCTTTCTTTTAAATATAATAAGACTTGTTACCAAGTGCAGAAAAAAAAAACATTGATTGAAATACTTAATGATACAATATTTCGAAACCTTGTATTAATGTCCATATGTAAAAGAATGCTCAAAATTGACATAGAACATAATTATCGCGTGAGTACTAAAATAAAAATTAAAGTAGACAAAAACAGCGTTTGTAGTGGATATGAATGTCACAATTTTCTTGAGAACCGTTATACATCGCTAGAAGAATGTTTCCAGAAGTTCTTGTGTTAGCTTAAATACAAGTTAAGAAACTCGTTCAATAGCAATAAATAAATCATGTAGTGTGTTTATTTGCAGATATTTGTCATATAAAGGGCAATTCTCAACATTCATAATACAACATGTCATTTATGTTCTTGAAAAATTATTCGACGCATAAACAGAGGCTATAAACAGTGAATCGAAAGTCGCTACGCTCGCAAGAAATTCATGAACCCCAAAGGTCACGTGAGCAGACTGGAATTGTCCTTATGAAGCATGCCACAGCAGAAAGTCTTTACATAGATTTTCAATTTAATTCTTGATATATGCTTTTGCAATATGGAAGTGGTGTGCCTTAAGTCGCTCTCTCTCGCTCGCTCGCTCACTTTCTATTTATACAGAATATAAAAGTGGATGTATGTGTGTGTTCCAACATAATTCTGATATATCTAGAGCAATTTTACCTATATTTCTTACAATCTGGAAAAGAGTACTGTCGGGATACACATCAAAAATGGTAGAAACGGGTGGATATTAGTATCGAATCCATAGTTTCGTGGTCGCTTAGGTGAATAGTTCTACTTTCAATTCAAGTCCAATTAAGCTCCCATTAGTAACCAGGGTGGTTATGTAGCGACATAAAAATATCGAAATCAACCGATATTAGAAACGAATCGTAAGTTTTCAGCGCCGCTAACAGTGCAGCATTTCTCATTAGTCCATATTAGTCCATATTTTACATTAGTCCCATTGCCTAGAGGCCAACATATTTGCAGAGTGCAAAGTTTAAAACTTGAATAATATTTTATTTTTTTCCGTATGAAATACATAAAAATCAAGAGCAAATATACTATTTCATGAACAATCCTCTTTTACTGTTCTAATATGTTTAATAAAAGCATAAGAAATCTAAACATAATTCAGAACATGTTTCACATTTGTTATTTTTTTGTTGCGTAGTTGTAGCTGTAGCATGTAGTGAGTGGTAATTAACTGTAATAAATTCACTAATTAAGCATATTCGAATTAAGTTTTATTTTTAAGTTATGGATGAAGGGGCGGAGAAATATGTAGTTATTGGGGGCGCTTAGAGCAAAAGTGCATAGGGACGCCGAGCGTTTAAATCCAACACTGGTCGCTAAATTAATTGGTAGAAATTTTAATATAATTTAAGACCAAATTTAGTCCTAACGGTGGCAGTATCCGTTTGCTCTCCTAGGAGAAATGAAAGGGACTGACATAAAAATTATATATAAAAAAAGTCCGACATTAGTGTCGAATCCGTAATTTTCGGGGTGGATTAGATAAAGAGTGGCACTCCAGCTGCCACATAAGTTAAGCCCTCATTAGCACCCTGAAGGGGTATGTGAAATTTTGACATGTAGAAGTAATTGAAAATGACCAATGTTAGTGTTAATCCATATCTTTCGGGGTCCCCAAGTTCAATGGGAGCAGTTCTGATGGACTTTAAGTTCAACTTCCAGTAGGAGTAAAATCCCCTAGCACATCTAATAAGGAGAGTCAAGAGTCGAGTAACATATACAATGATTTAGAACGACCGATATTAGTGTAGATTCCATAGTTTCGTTATCACCGACATAAATAGCAATACTTCTAAACGAACATGTCAGCTGGATTTTGAATTCACAGGGGCAGCATCGAAGGCATTGCTCGCACAGCTCTAAGTATTTTAATGTTTCTGTATGTGTATATTCCAGCGTATCTCCTTAATGTCTGGGGCAACATTTACCAAACTTGGGGGACATATTACTTTCAATCTAAGAAGAAAATATTGGGGTAGTATGAAGTTATGGAAGTTCGGAGGTATGACATGTAAAAATAATGCAAAACGACTGATCTTAGTGTTTTATCCATAATTTTCTCTGTCGTTGAGATGGATAGTGATGCGCAAAATGGAGTTTACATCCAAATTCATCCCCATCTTTACAGGATGATGGCCTGGGAGAGATAAAAATAGAATTTCAAAAATTACTGAAATCTTTATAGTTTTATAGTTTTTGGGGTTGAGAGAGCGTTTCTAATAACTTTGGAAGGTAGTTTTTATCCACTTCAAGATGGATGTTTTAATCATATCAATTTCTCATCGTGAGAAAAATGACCATTTCAACTACTATATGAAGCCAACCTTCGCAATCGACGAAAATTTTGGGGATGTATGTTTCGTCTTTTAAATGAAAGAAGACATGTTAATATCAAAGATAGAGTTGGTCAATGGGTCTGTTGCTAAGTGGGTGAAATGGGTCAAGATTTGTGATTGGGTCAGTGGATCGTGGGTCAAAAGGACGTGACCTACTGCGAAACACCACTCACCGTGACTCACACTCACCCTCCGACCCATTCTGTTCAGTGCATTGTAGACAACATCTTCTGAAGACTGGTGAGCTTTTCTACATTTTATTTTCAAGATATGATTTTTTTTGTCTTTTGTCATTTGTTTTTAATGAAAAAAGTTCAGTCACTTTTGGATTTTCATAGGATAATAGGAGTTGGATTTTGGGATGCAGCCTGTGAGCTTCTAGAGGAGCTAACTGCTTGAAAAAATATTTTTGAATCACCTGTAACATATGAATTATATTATAAAAAATTGAAAGTAACTATGTCTGAGTAATGATCACGGTCAAATTGCAAAGTCAAGTGAAATGACGTTTGGTATATAATCAGGCCCCAATCCAAACTGGGAAGTTATCACACGCGTATCACTTTCATTATAATACATATCCTTAGGGGGAGTAGAAGTCCGAATTTTTTGCGACAAATTGAGTATGTCACAAGCCGTTCAACTAAGAGCTGAAATTCAGCATATAACTCTTTATTAAAAATAAACAGAATATGTCATGGCATTTTTTAAAATTGTCTTTTATGAGCGGGGGGTGGGGATGCATTTTCTATATATTGGAAATTGATAGTTGGTTGATTTGTAAAAATAATCGAAAACGATTGATATTAGTTGAGAAACAAATTCGAGTAATGAAAACTACAGTTCTTTTAATTTTATACCCCTGCTTTCTATTTATAATTGCTGAAGCTGGTGTTTACTATATGGAGCGCTCAGAACATAAGGTAATCAAGCCATAAAGTTGAGAGAAATATGGTCATAAATTTGTATTGTCAACTTAATTACATGGCCATTTTCAATTATTACGGCATGCTTAATTATATAGAAAATTAGTTTTCCTTTCTTTTTTGACGTTGGTCTACTTTTCCTTGATTTGGGGCTATCAAATTTCATCCCATTTTCTACTGAAATGTGTCTGTAAGCAACAAAGAAATAACTATATATGATAAATTTAAATTCATTTTCATTCGAAAGATGAGAAACACTTTGCCATTATATATCGTAAAGGTCACATCCACCAGTATTGTAACAGAGAGGTGCTTGAGCCATTGACGTTAGAAATTCAAACTCCGATAAGTGATAATTTCACAGTCTTGTTTTATTTCAAGTGTAACCTCATTAGTCAATGGAGAGGAAGACAAGGGTCATGGGTCAGAGTTGATGTCGATGGGCTTTGGTAGGTCGGAGTTGGTCGCAATGGTTCAGAGTGGTTCATAGTTGGAGGTGGATCAGAGTGGATCACGATGGTCGATGGGTTAGAGTGGGCCAATGGGTATTTGGGTGGTGGGTGATAGTGGGTCATGGTGAGTCGTGGATAAAATTTTCATTGACCCACACCATCTACTAAAGATAAGAGGCACCAAAGAAGCATGTCAGTTATTATGCTCAAATTTTGCACATAGGTAGTTCTCCACCAGAAGGCAATAAATCTGAAACGGTTCACGGTATCACCTCCTGGAACTCGAGATGTAGGGGTTTGTCTGATTGGCTATATTAAGACGTCAATGATTTATCCTTCAACAAGCAAGTTTTTTATGATCGTTTCCGTGGGGAAGTCAAAAGAACACGTGCCTAGTAATCGTAATATTGATAGTTCGCGTCCTCCCCGGGGTATTTGTTTTTTTTTTTTTGATTCACCTAAATATAAACAAATCACACATGTAGGCATTTTAACCTATTTTGGGAGAGTAATTTTGTGGTTCGTTGGTGTTTCATTTTGTCCCTGCCGCTGGTAGTAATGTTTTTAAAATTTAACTGGGGCCACCGCGGATCGTCGCTGCGGGGCCACCAATTTCTGGCGAGAGGTCAATAGTTGACCCTCTGTAGTCCACCGACGCTTACAGCTTAGGGTAATGAACGATGTCTTTGCCTTGTAGACTTCATGACTACCGACGTCGGCAGTCAACTAGCTTTTAGTATTCCTTTACTAACCATCTATCGTTCATGTTTTTACACGGTGTTATAATAATAATAATAATAATAATAATAATTATTATTATTATTATTATTATTTGTAGTAATAGTAGTATAATTGATAATAGAATAATTATATTGTCTATGTATTGTCTAGGTAGGACTACACGCAGAATTTGGCTCGTTTTTGTTTGACTCGACTCTAATCCGAGTCGAGTTGGAAGATATTTTTCGCGCCGAGTTTTAGAGTATACCTGAAAGATATCTGTTTCGAGTCGAGTCGAGTTTCAAAGAAAAGTCGCTCCTGCCCATCCCTACTAATGTGAGCTTAATCGGAGTTAAGCGAAATCGAAAGTCACACTATTTATCTAAGCGACCACGAAAACTATAAATTCGACACTAATATCGATCATTTTCTAGCAATTTTTTATATGTATCCACCTCCCATTCACAATAGGTAACCCGACAGCATTCTTTTTCAAACTATAAGAAATGTGGTTAAAATTACATTAAAGAAGTTCTGAACACAGGTAAGGAGAAATTGATACAACTAAGAGGATAAGATCACAAGAGACATAGCAAGAGAGAGAAAGAAAGAGGAAGAAGACAAGAACAATGAATGGTTTAGAATAGAAAGCCTAGGCAAAGAAACAAAGAAGATAAAGGGAATGCTTCGGAAAGCAGGAATTAGGACGTACAGGAAAGGAGGAAGCAGAATAATTGAACTAGTAAGAAGAACCAAGAGAAAAGCAGTAGCGGATAAAGATCAAAGGGGTGTAATATATAGAGTATGATGCGCGGAGTGTAACAAAATTTACATAGGAGAAACAAAAAAGAAAATGAAGGAAAGGATTAAACAGCAACAGGACGATGTAAGATTGAAAAGGGACAACAATGCGATATATAAGCATCACAAAGAGACAAGGCACAGGATAAGGTGGGAAGGAGCAGAGGTCATAGAAGTAGAGAACAGAATTTTGGTGAGAAAATGGAAGGAAGCCAGGGAGATTATGAAGGCAGGAGACAAGGTGATGAATTGGAATGCAGGATTCTCGATAAATAAAGAGTGGTAGAAGATTCTGCTTAAAGAAGAAGAAATGAAAAGGAAAAAGAAAGAAAGAGCGAAAATTAATAAGGAAAATAAAGATAATTATACGACAGAATGTATCCAACCAAAAAAAAAGTAAACTTTTAATTGGACACGTGTGCAGCTAAAAAGTGAAAGTGAAAGCCACACAGAAGTTACTTTTCAATGAAGAGGCGGAGCCTAATTAAAAGTTGATATTCGAAGAGTACATAAGTGATGACCAACTCCCTAGCAACCAGAAAGAGTGGAAGTCTGATGAAGACACAGTTATTGTGTTGAAACTGTTACGTGATACTGTTTTTTTTACATATTGTCACATATCCTTGCTCAGTGTGTTATTGTGTAATCTAGGCCAGTGGTTCTCAATCTAATTCCTATCACGATCCCCTCATATCCCCTTGCCAGCGACCCTTGTATAATTTGTGTTTTATAATAAGCCTATTTCCATTATAGTAGAAACCATTTCTTTTTTACAGTGAACAGTGCCGTGGCATGGAAAATCAGCGCCCGGGGCGAGAGTATAAGACGATGTGTCCGTACATATGAGTGAGGTCGACAGACTAGCTGCGAAGCGCCACCATGATTGGCACGAAGCTCAATAAAATTTTCGAAAGTAAACCCTGCCTTTCCTTGATTTTGAGCACATTTTATTAAGTTTTTCCTTATATTTTATACATGTGCAAATACACTTTTCTAACATGAGAAACAGACTTCCTCCGAAATTTGTGCCCCCTTTTTTTCTGCGCCCGTCACTGACAGTGGATACAGTAACTGTAATATCTATATTCCCAACGACGATGGTGCTGGTTCAAAATGGATGTTAAACTCCTTCATTGAAGAGGCCATTAACGTATCTGATCTAAGCCCACAACTTCTTGACTAAATAATAGAATGATCATGCGACAAGTCTTTGCAACTGGTTTTCTGTAACGAAGACTTGGACAGGTTCTGCCTGATGAGGAGAGAAGAATATCCTGGTCTGGTATCTGCTGCTTTAAAAGTAATAATTCCATTTGCTATATCGTACTTGTGCGAAAGTTTTTTGTTTATTCATGGTAAACCTTAAAACAAAGACAAGAAATCGCTTATCAGTTGAAAATGGCTTGATAATGTTCGTCACGAAGATTGAACCGGGCATTGCTGCACTAGAGAAATTGCACCATGCTTACGTATCTCATTAGGTTTCAATTTTAATTGTATTTCAATGTGCAGGTTTTGTTGCATGTGTATTTTTCTAGTATTTCTATATACAGTTCTCATTAGATTCATATCATACCTCTTTCATATCATACCTAATTTTTAAACAACTCTGCACCCTTTGAAAATGTTAAGTAAACTATTTTTTTATTGTTCTTTATAGCATGTATAAAAAATAAAACTATGCCTAACAGAACAAAATTCAAAATAATATTTAAAAATAATTTCCGGTATTAGATTCTAACTATATTTATATCTTCCGCCTATCTTCACGACCCCCTAGGAGCCGCGACTTGCAGGTTGAAGAACCCTGCTTTAGACATACATGAGTTATGTTGGAACATACATACATACACTTCTATATGTATAAATGCAGATAAAAGAGAGTTGAGAGAGAGCGAGTAAGGTATTACCGCTCTCAATCTCTTCACTTTACTTTTGCGATTCGTGAATTTCTTACGCGATAGTTTGGGGCTAGCTAGTTTTTTGTCTTGAACCACGATCCGATTTTCGATATGTTCTACCTAAATGCTGTAATGAGAATATTGAGAAGTTATCTGCGTATTAAAATAGCTGCAAATAAATACATTACGCAACTTATTTATTGCTATTACACGATTTTCTTAATTTGTATTTAATATTCACATATAACATACCGACGTTCTGTCAATACCTCAGATGTTATATTTTAAAGATAAGAATTACTTATATAGTGAAATGATATGAATATATATATTCAACTGATATATATGTATATATATACACAATTGATTAATTGTAATGTAATTATTTTACATAATTTTCATGCATTGAGGAAAGTAGAATATCATAAAAGAATCTCACCTGAACGGGTATCGAACTCACGATTTAAACGCTCGGGTATGCACCACTGAGCTAACATGACCGCTTTTCGGAAGCTGCTTCTGAAATATAACTGAGCTCATACGTAAATGCTCTTTTCCGTATGGAAATCACAATGGCGAAACGAAGTGTGAACACATAGTTTCGAAATATTGTATCGTCAAGTATTTCAATCAATGTTACTTTTTTTCTACACTTAATACTATTTCAACATGTCTTATTATATTTAACAGAAGGAAAAACATATCTGTACATTTTATTCCCGATTTCTAAGGTTGGCTTGGAGGTTCAAACCAGCAGCTTTAGTTGACTGTTTCTACGAAGATACCCGAAGTGAGACTTCGAAAGTGTTCGTCCCAAAACAGCTATCATCATATCGCTCAATCTGTTTGGTATATGGTATATGTTTTTATACGTGTAAAGTCAGTATAACAATTCATTCTTTAAACAGCTTTTCGTATGTATTAATATTCCTTTATAAAAACTGTTTTTAATATTATTATTACGGCGCACCATTTTCAGATTTCTTTCGCGAGTCGTTGACCAAGTCGTTCCCTACAATAGGCGTGTCGTGCAAGTAACTAATCATACGTCAGGTACTAGCTTTCACCTATTGCTTCCTGCTCACACCTCAGAACATTGGTAACTATGAATAGACGTACAGCAGTAATTACTTTTTGGGAGTTGGAAGGCTATTCTGCAACTACAGCTAGCAGGCGAGTAGGTGTCCGGGCTTCTACAGGAAGGCGATGGATTCGGAAATATGGTGCTACAGGCCAGTTACGATCTCCTGGTCGTCCGAATGTGTCACCCGAAGCCGAAGATGCGAGATTAGTAAACGAAGCCCGGTTAGAAACACTAAGGATGTCCAGGCAGCTAAGGGAAGATTCTCTCTTTCCTGGTAGTAAGCATACAGCTCTGCGAAGGCTTCATCATGCTGGGTTACGTGGCCGTTTTGCTACCGTGAAGGAAAAACTCTCAGACGACCACACAATTTACCGTCTCGCGTTTGCACAGGCGAATGTGGGTCTCAATTGGGAAAACGTAGTTTTCTCAGATGAATCCATATTCACAACATCAAATGAGAGACGCCGTTTTGTGTATCGTCCGTGAGGCATCCGATATGACCCTGGATATGTGGCTGCTTGCAATCACAGTGGCCATGATCTATTTCATGTTGGGGTTGGATTTCCAGTCGCGGAGCAGGACAGCTTCACAGAATTGAAGGACGTCTGGACAGTGCTCAGTACTTAGACATTATGAGTAATATCATGGTGCCATCTCTACGAGTATTTCAGCCTAATGGTGTGATTCACTTCCAGCAAGACCAGTCGCCAATACATACTTCCCGTGTGGTTCAGGAATGGTTCGCAGGGCAGCCTGAGATTGATTTAATTGACTGGCCGCCTCGTGGAGCATACCTCAATCCCATGGAAAACATGTGGGCAGAAGTGAAGCGTACTCGAAGGGACAGCTGGCCTGAGGCAGATCCACCAAGAACTCAGGAAGACCTGTGGCATCTTGTTTCCGAAGCATGTCTGGAGGTAGGGAAAGGAGATAGATTTGTCACCCATTTCATAGATTCCATGCCCAGAATAATTTTACGTGAAATACATTCAGTAGGGTCTTGGACACAATATTAATGTCCCCGCCTTAACTCCCAAAAACAGCCCTTTTCAGGGCTACCTAAACGCTTCTGAAAATATTTCTAGAAGTAAACCACTCCTTGTATTCGATTTCTGTGCAATTCTACTAACAAAAAAGTGATAATTCGCTGAAGGCTTTGAACTCAAGACCGCTTCATTGCCAAGCCCGTACTCTACGAGTGAGCTAACATAAACACGCAAACCCAGTCTGAAGAAACACGACTTTCAATTTCCGGTATTCGATGGCAATGATGCCCGTATACTTTGCAAATATTGTATTCAACTTGGGATATTCCGCAACACACACACACACATAAACAAAGCGAAAGAGAGAGAGAGAGAGAAAGATGAATATACAAAAGCATTCAACGTATTCAAATGAGACTCTAAGTAACGACATTCCGTTCTAAAGAGAATTTGTGTTTCTTCCCGTGACGATAAGGGGATCAGGAGAAGTTATGTGTCTTGAAGCAGGATCCGACTTTCGATACTCTGTTTATACATTTTCTATATCCGTAGGAATATACTGTATTTCACGAATGTAAATGACATGCTGTAATGACAATTTTGAAAAGTTACATCTGTATGACAAATAGCTGCAAATAAATACACTACATGATTTATTTATTGCTATTAAACGATTTTCCTAACTTGTATTTAACATTCGCATATATAATACCGACCTACTGTGAACACCTACCTATTTCAGATGTTATATTTCAAACATAATAATTACTATTTTCTGCAATGATTATGTTATATATATATATATACAACTTATGTATTTTAATGTAATTATTTTATATAATTTTTCATGCATTGAGGAAAAAATAATTTAAAAAAAGCATTGACCCAGAAGAGAATCGAATTCAAAACCTTAAGATTTGAAATCCGACAGCTTACCAGTGAGCTAAAACAAGGACTTCTGGGAACATGCTTCTATCGATGTATAACGGTTTTGTAGAAAATTGTGACATTCATATCCACTACAAACTGTTTTTGTTCTACTTTAACTTTTATTTTAGTACTCACGCGATAATTATGTTCTATGTCTTAACTTTGAGCATTCTTTTACATATAGAAAGATTCGTTTACGTATCTAAATGCTCCATCACGTATGGAGAGCTAAATGACAAACAAGCATGTGCTGACATTAATACAAGGTTTCGAAATATTATATCATTAAGTATTTCAATCAATGTTTTTTACTACACTTGGTAACAAATCTTATTATATTTAAAAGAAGAAAAACACATCTGCAAACTTTTTCCCGAATGCAAAGACTGGCTTGGAGGTTCGAACCTGGTTTACTTTTTTCCGAAGATACCCGAAGTTAGAAAAGGTTTCCCTCAAAACACCCATAAAGAATGCGCTCAACCTTTTTGAGACAAGGTGTACATTTCTTGTGTATTTTTAAGTATCATTTTTATTCACGGGCAAAATGAGCTATTTAAAAGGCACAAGCTATCAAGAAGAAGAAATTACATAAAGAAATAATTTAAATATTTTGAATTATATTGAACATTTTCTTGTAGTCGTTGCTATGACGATTTCTTTATCTGTTTAATGTCGTTGCTATGGTAACTAAAAGAATATAGATGTAACGAAGAACCATATTGTGTAATCCGAATGTATAATATTTTAATGTGGTGAACGAGATATATGTTGAAGGATAAAAATATATATTTGAAGTACATAACTGTGTTATTATAAATAATTTTGTGCATTACATAAACATTTAGAATCAAGGAATATGTAATGTAGTTGACGAAAGAATTAGCGTTACATATTTTATGATGCCGAAACCATGGACCTTGGAGATCAGTTTGAAGTATTAGTAAACTATCGTTTACCATCACGGATTATCTGTTGCTTTGTAATAAAAGAAAAATTTACAGAAGACCTACAACGAATGTCATACCAGATTTGAAGAAGTTGATATTTCTGGGAGTGAGACTTCAACAGATATAATTAAACTTTTACAACAGCTAGGACAACAAATTAATTCCATGTCACAACAGATAGATACTAAGTTGGAACAAGTAATACGCAACATTGATACTAGATTGAACAAGTTGCTCAAGAAATAGGACAACAAATGGATTCCAAATTGGACATCAGATTGGAACAAGTAACACGACAAATAGGACACCAGTTGGATTCCAGATTGGAACATAAATACTAAATTGGAAGTAACTGTTAACGATGGAACAGATTATTCATAGTTTTGCATTTGCGGAAAGTACTGTTGACGATATCGAAACCCAAGCCAACGAACATGCCACTCAAATTTGAAGACTGCAGGAAGAGATCCATACTATTAAAGAGAAAATCAGTGCGGTCAACTGTAATCATGATCCAGCCCTCAATGTTGTGCATGATGAATATAGGAGACCTGAGTTAAGACACTGCGAAGAAGACAACAATTCATCAGAAATATATTCTGAGGGGGGTCATATCAAATACTGAGAATGTGGAAAGAAGGTCACCTCACAGGAATCACACGCACGTAGAACGACATCTAAGGCATTTTAATAATAATAAGAATCGGGTGAAAGTCAGTGAAATAAGGTCATTAACTAAATTCAGTGGCAGATCAGAAGAGATCCCAGCAAGTACGTTTCTAGAGAAATTTGAGGAAGAATGCGAGTTAATTGGCATAGGTACGGCCAGTTTCCTTAAAATCTTACCGTATGTTTTCATAAAACTCTGTTCGATATGGTACAAAGCAATTAGAGGTAGTTTGCGTAACTATTCGGATTTTAGAAATGCATTGTTAACTAATTTCGAGAATGATTTATGTTAGCAGATAGGCGTGCCCAGATAAGGAATAGATGTTTTGATCCAAAAGTCGATAAAAGCCTTACTGATCTTGTAATGGCAGCGTATAATGACCTGAAACAAATCAATCCTTACCAGCAAGAGTCACGTATTATCGCATCAGTATGAATATTACTACTGATATTAATAAGCTTCAGCAAGTATTGATTTCGTCGCAATGTATAAATTTCAATCATTTAATAATGATTGTTCACAATTAAGAAAGTCAGGTTTGATTGCAAAGTAATAATAATACAAATGAATCTAACTATATTCCTGTTCGAAATATACATGTTAGAGAGGATTGTAATCATAGTACGAGGGGTAATGTTAGATTTACTCGTAACTAAAATGCGACAAAACCTAATTTCAGAAGAAATAGAAATAATAATAATTCCGTTTCTAGGAAGAATGTAAACAATCGATCTAATTTTCCACGTACTCCCAGATTTCGTAGTAATTACATAGGTGACAGAAATTTTCAAAATAGGAACCAAAGATCTGGTGAAGTAAAAAACATACCGGACTGTAATCAAGATTGTGCTATTCAATGCAACCAAATCGAATCTCTTGATAATGTAACTTAACCTAAGGTTATGGCATCCGTCAAAGCATATCAAAAATTAATGGATGCAATTAGTTGAAAAGCTAGTCTCTTCAGAAGTCTTATCTAAGATTAATATCGATAATATCGAAGTTTCAAATTAATCATTAGCGTAAGCAATTCTTTATTGTGTGATTGTTCTTTTTTATATTAATTGGTTTCTGTTTTGTTTCACTTTGAATATTGTTCTGATTTCGATGTAATTCTTAATTCCTCTGAATTCAATACAATCATAGTTATACATTAAATAAAAATATTGTATATCAAGTTTATGTTACATCTGCCGAATAAATGAACATGTTATATTGTATCCCGACTTACATAAACTTTTTTGTTAACGAGTATAAATGACATCGAATTAAAGAATCTACTTAGGACCTAAAATAACCAACAAGCGCACCAGATCTCCTTATGTCCGGTAATTTTATAGACTTAAAATAAAATTGATTATGGGATAAATATAAAAATGATATTGAGATAAAACGAAAATGATGTTATTTTATGAATTGTAATTTTCATATATACGAGGGTTTTTCAAAAGCTAAGGTAATTGTTGTACACGAAATGTCTAACGGCCCAGGATTCTTTCTTTAATTATGATCAATGTAAAGAAGTCCCATACCTCAGCAGCCATTATACAACAATAATATATTTTTTGTACTTTTAAGTATCATTTTTATTTATGGGCAAAATGAGCTATTTAAATTGCAGAAGCTATCAAGAAGAAGAAGAAGAAATTACATAAAGAAATAATTTAAATAGTTTGTATTATATTGAGATTTTCTTGTAGTAGTGGCTATGACGATTTGTTTATATATTTAATGTCGTTGCTATAACTAAAAGAATATAGATGTAACGAAACACCATCTTGTGTAATCTGAATGTATAATATTTTAATGTGGCAAACGAGGTATAAGTTCAAGGATTATAATATATATTTGAAGTGCATAACTGTGTTGGGTTATTTTAGATAATCTCGTGCATTGCATAAACATTGAGAATCAGGGAATATGTAACGTAGCTGATGAACGAATTAACGTTACAGTATGTAATGGTCTTTCATAGTAATATTTCGTTTTCTTTAGTACACAAAGAATAGTATATTAGCATCTTTCAATGATAATAGTTATTTTGTATCATATTGTCTACGAATTAATAGTACGTAGCTAATTTCCTTCGTATATAAGTAGTTGTTTCGAACTGGCCAATCAGAAAAGTAGAAAGGTAAGCCGGCCCGAAAGCATATTTCTGTCCAGTATGCGTTGGAAGTATGCTTTCAGGCCGGCTTACCTTTCTACTTTTCTGATTGGCCAGTTCGAAACAACTACTTATATACGAAGGAAATTAGCTACGTACTATTAATTCGTAGACAATATGATACAAAATAACTATTATCATTGAAAGATGCTAATATACTATTCTTTGTGTACTAAAGAAAACGAAATATTACTATGAAAGACCATTACATATTGTAACGTTAATTCGTTCATCAGCTACGTTACATATTCCCTGATTCTCAATGTTTATGCAATGCACGAGATTATCTAAAATAACCCAACACAGTTATGCACTTCAAATATATATTATGAGATGGCTACTTATCTCATCTCTGTATTATGTAGTCTGTTCAAATTTAGCCCGTGGGCATAGTAATTTTGATGCGTCCTATTTGGACAGTTACCATTTGTTGGAAAGTAGTGTTAGTTATAAAGACTATTTTCAGTGTTTCAAGCACGTTAAAATAATTTGGATGTGTACGGATATACAGCTATGCATTGGAGAGAAGCATGGAGTTTTCTTTGTCTATGTCTTAGAATTAACGGACAATGTCAGTTAGTATCATTTACTCAAATTTCCTAGTTGAAATCGGATTCCTTTTATCGCTGGAAGTTATCTATGTCTGCGGAATCATAAACATTGCTTGAAAGGCTAGTTAGTCCGGCGATTTTAATAATTCATGGTTGCGTATTTCGTATTAGTGAAATAGTTAGAAGTCATTTAATTTGTATGTAATGAATCACTAATTGAGTGAAAGTGGATAATTATAGCAAAAGGTTAATTACAAAGTACAGGCCAAGTAAGTGACTTAATTAGTAATTCGTCTATTAGTAACTTGAACTATGTCTCATAATAATTGTCCTTTCTGTAGGTACTCTGTATTGATAATGATGTTCTAAAGTTAACGAGCTCCGCTCTTGTTAAACTCTGTTCTGCACCAGCATAGTAATTATGCGTGGTATTGTCTTTCCTCATGTTCATATAAACTAGTATAACTTTTGGGAACCATGACATCCGAAGGCACCCAAAGTTTCGGTATTCATATTGTCCAGGAGGTGACACCTTTTCCCACTCTTTTCCTTCCAGGCACTAATTCTTCCAAAGTAACTCTTATAAGGCAATTTATTCTTAGACAGGGTCTAAACCAATTTATTTTCCCTTTTCCCATCAACTTTAGTATGCTTATTTGTAATGGAAAATAATGTGATATTGAGGTCTTATTCGTTGGGTTAAATTAAAAAGAATAGTAATATGTTCAGTTAGTCAGTCAATCTTTACTATTAAAGCGCTCTCTGATATTGGCCATTTTCTATAATTTTTATATTTCTCTCCTCTCCTCTCCACCACGTGACGTGGTTGAATTTAGATGTAAACGACATAAAAAATGTCACGTTTCTCCACAGCAATCCCACAAGCTATTTATTCGACACTGATATTGTTGATATATATCCCTCCTCCGCATAGTTGCAAGTCTGAATTTGGCTTTAAATTTTATCAGAATGGTCCCTGTTCATCTCAAGATCCCAAAAAGCTATGAATTTGGCACTAATATAAGTCATTTTTGTTGATTTTATATACTTCTACCACTCCCCATGTTGTGAGCTATTACATCGGAAGTGACATTGATCATCTGAGCAACCCCGAAAAGTATGGACTCGACACTGATATTCGTCATTTTCGACCATTTTTATATATCTTCTTCCTCTCCCTCTTCAAGTTGCGGTGCTGAATTTTGATTTAATTAGCATCAGAAGAGCTACTTTGCATCGCTGCAACCCGAAGAAAACTAGATTTCACACTAATATCGGAAATTTTTGATCATGCATAAATGATTGTCCCGCTCCCTAAAATTGCAGAAAGTGAAACGACAAAACCACTTCAGGTCAAAACTTCATCTATGATGAAAATTTCATCGAGATTGGTTGGGTGGTTAAAGAGTGATGAAATTAGAAAGCCTCCCTCCCCTCCCCTCCTCTAAAATGCATAATCAAAGTAAAATAATAAAAATCATCACATACATTTACATAGATATAAGGAACATGACATTTTCCTTTTGAACATTTGTAACTTTTCATTATGATGAATTTTGGACTTTTAATAGAGTTTTTCTGGCAGAAATTTAGCAGTAAAATAGCACTCATTCATTTATCTTTTTTCGTTTAGATTCTTTCTCGTTTTTAAGTTTGCATTAGTAGTCTGTAATGGGAGGTATGACATACACTACCTACTGGTTTATTAGAATGTATTTCGGATCAGTATATCCAATGAACAGTACCGAATTTGCAACCGAACCGTACGTAAACAAAGTATGTTTTAAACTTTTTATATTATCCTAGACGTGCCCCGGGGATTTACAGTTCTACTGGAAGTTAAGTAATTTATTTGACTACCAAGTTTGGTATTCATTTTGAAAGTGACTTAATAAACGTTTCTAGCATCCTTATTATTATTATTATTATTATTATTATTATTATTATTATTATTATTATTATTATTATTGATATAATTGCAGTGCAGTGGACAATAAAATCGTCTATGATCCTTCGCATTATTGTGCCTGACGTCTTCATGTCTTCTTTCCAGAAAATTTATAACTACACACAAAATGTGCTTCGTTTTCGGTGGACCCGACTACAGTTCGAGACAATTTTGCGAATCAAGTCAAGTTCCAAATAAAACTCGCTCGAACTTGCCCATGCTCATCCCTAGGAAGCAGGATCAGTGATCACACGAACCGCATATCTTCAAATTCTGCCGCACAAGAGTATTGGATTATAAACACTTATGATTGATATTCAGCATGCACGTCTCTATAAACAAACAATATGTTCATTCCTTTCTTATTTTGATGCAACCACTACTGCATTCTACTGAACAGTAATGATCTTTTCTGTTAAAAAATAATTATTCATTTTTTAATAATTGTAAATAAATAAGTTCAGTAATTCACCATGAAAAGAGTCAACCAGAAGTGTTTTTGTGATAAATGATATGTGAAATTTTTGCTAACAAATTGAGATTTGAGAGTCGACAACTTTACAGTTTCGTTTCCCGATTATCTTGAAACCCCGGTGGTCATAATAAGCCTGCCATAGGAAACATATTTAAAACATGACAATCTCAGCAAATGCAGAAGTCTTTTAGTCTGAGAGAGAAAAAAGGAATGAAATTTCTAATTTCTAGTTTTATTAGTCTTGTAGCTCTCAGTGTGTAGAAATGTACTGATAGAAATAAGGACAATGAATTATGATTATTTTGTAGAACGTGTACTTTAATATCACAGGAATCTTGTTCCGGTTTGCCTAGTTGTGAACAAATAGAATATATTCCTACATTAAACCTTTGTGTTCTACTTCTCACGTGTATTTTTGTTATGCTAAAGGAGATGGTGATGTTGAGAAATTGATGAAATGCAGGAATGAAGAAAGTGGGAGGAAACGAGAGAACCTCGAGAAAACTCACGCACACGGTGTTTTTCCATCACAAAGTTCACTTGGCGAGAGCTGGGATAGAACCAAGGACATCATGCACTATACGAGAACGCTCTACCACTTAACCACCGCGGCCCTTACTTCCTATGTAAGGTATGTGCACTGTCGCTGATTTGTGATGACAAACAGAAGTGAAAGGAAAATTATAGTAATAGTTTCCTACTAAGGTGAAAGTATAACTACTTTCATTTTAAGATTTCCTTGTTATACATTTTTTTTCGGGTTCACCGCTTGCCCCTCAATCTTGGATACGAAAATGGAAGAACATAGATTTTGATTGTTGATTCCAGCATATTTCAAGCTTCATGTCTAGGTTATAGGCCTGTAAGATACGTCGATATATCGAAATCGTCGATATCAATATTGAAATACATCAATATTCGATATCGCAAATATATCAACATTGATACATTAACATCCTAGATATACCATGGTGATATTGGAGGGGGAAGGGGTGATGTGTAAGGGGTCCCTAAGTCCTGCGTGGGACGAAGAAATAAAGCTTAATTTTTACAACAATGTCTTCTAACAACAATTTCTTTATTACCACAAACTGCAATGTAAATAAATCCACTTGCATATTTGCAATATTATATACTGTAATTTCTTAGGCGCCAGAATTTTTCTAATCCCGAAACAAAGAAACAAAGTAGCATCTGTTAAAGGCAAGTACTTCGAACTTTTATGCTAGAATTTATCGTACGAAAGTTTATTTTCTTCCTCTCTCGGAGATTTCCATACGTTTTGGCCCTTGTAAGCGCTCATTGGCAAAATGTGCCCACATGATCGCTATATGCAGACATGCTCTTAGGCAGTCAGAAATTTTAAAAGGAAACGAATTATTATTATTATTATTATTATTATTATTATTATTATTATTATTATTTTAACAATTGGATTTACAACTAGGGCCTCCTCTCTTTGTCTTGCAAGGGAGACCCGCAAGTCTGCTATGCCACTGGTGTCCCTTATTGTGTGTTTCTGTCTCTTTCTGCTTCATTTGGATGTTTGTTTCTGTGCTGTTAAGCTTTTATATTAAACCTTTATAGTATGTAACATTTATTTTTTTGCGAGATTTTTTTTAAAAAAGAAAGAATCTGCTTTCCTCTGATATCTTTTTCTTACCATTCATCTCATCAAACTGCTTAAGTTAGATCATTTTGTAACTTTTTGTGTCATCCATTCCTCTCACGATATAAAATCGTCATTCTTAACAATTTTATTTTCTTAATTGCAGTTTGCCCCACTGTTATATTTGTAACAAAACTAAAGTTTGGACCAACGCCTTTCTAATCCTCAACCACCCCAACGACCCTTTTGGGGGATGCCTCCTATTGCAGGAAAGGTATAATTGCAGATGGCAATGCACTTCTGGAGTCGTGTATACCTAGGTAAAAGTTTTCTTTTTCTTTTTAGATCAGAGATCCTGAACGAAATTTCCCAGGCTTCTCCTTGTTCACACCAGGCAGATTCTAGAATAGTGCCAGATAGTATCAAGCAGAAGAAGGCTGTTACTATTAGCAAGGGCAGGGGCTACGGTTTCGGTAGAGAGAAGAAGCAGCCACATTGCTGAACTTTCCAGTTATCTTGAATCTGAGAGCATCCAGAGAGAGAGAAAATCCAGCTATCCTTTCTTTGCTCGTGGGACTTGAATATTATCATAGGTAAACCCGCTATGCAACCCGCACGACACTACGAAGAAAATTGTGATGCACAGCTATTTCTTTTTTCTTCGACTGGCTTGGTGTGGAAAAGTTGCCTCGTGTTAGTGGTAGTCGACACAGAAAATTTGGATTATTTTGGTCAACAGCTTCCTTTGCCTCAAGGAACGTGAATGTTTTTATATTTGTGGCTATGGAACCCGCACGACATTACAAATTTAATTTTACTGCACAGCTATAAACTTTAGTTCTTTCTCACACGGAAGCATAGTGATGCTGAAAATTAAACGAAAAGAAAAGTGAGATGCGATATTATTCATATGTGTTAAAAATCAAATTCAGTCAGATGAAGAAATTGCATTAATATTTTCAAAATACTTTATAAATTTTGGTAGAACGCATATATTTGGTTATTTATTTTATTTTCTATTTTTGACTTTATCTTTTCATGTACAAGTAAAATTCAGATATTTATCATTATGTTCAGCAAAACAGAGTTAAGAAAGAAACAAATGACAAAACAGATTACATAAAAGCTTGACATTGCATTTATTTTATGAAACGATTATATAAGATTAGCATTAAGGAACCTACAATTTGGCAGATTATTCTAATTGTTAAAAAGAAGAACAAAATCTAAATTATGCATTACTGGAAAGAATTACGGAAATCTTTTCTCACGAAGTTTATAAAATGTTTGTTAACACGGACACAATTTCGGATATGTCAGAATTGCCAAGTACCGCGGACACAGGCATTCTAGGGATTGCAATCGCTGTACAACAATGAGGAAACTGAGAAGTTTGCTGGAGCAGAAAGAACACGCTACTGACGTAATGGTGAGAATGCAGATTCCAAATTTGAGGAAGTCAACAAAAACCAGAGCATGGAAGGTCTCGAGAGAAGTAGAAGGAGAAGTGAGAGAGAAGTCTGGAGTCAGAGGTAGAGAGAGTTTGACGGAAAGAACTTCGGAGCGCGAAGTCGAGAAGTAGTATTCTAAGATAAAGAAATTATACGTTTACAGTCACCGAGACGAGTCGAATTATGAAAACGAGTAGTCTATGATGAATTCAGTTAAACTATACTTTATCGTTGTTACCATGAAGACGTAAAAGATTACGCCTCGCCGTTTGTGAGATTCACCAACGACATGAAGGAGACCCAGGGACTATTGATCACGTCAACCATCTGGGATTGCCGTTGTGGAGCTGATCATCATTCCAAGGACTACTAGGAACATTGTAGGTAAGTGTTACTTTCTAAATCAGTTGTCAGCGATTCAATTTTTAGAGATGCCGTATTTGGTGTGGCAGGAATGAGATGCCCGAATTTCACACACAACACATTACACAATAATTTACACCTTAATTGAAAATACACGAACAGATTAATTATCGAATTTGAGTTATCATTTCATGCAAGTTATTACCTCTCGCTTAGTCTATGTTTACTTTAAGATTCCCGTTCATTTCAGAAGGTGAACGGAAGGTAACTTTCCTGCGTTCTATTTCATCCCCAAAATTTAGACACTGAACCAGGGAGAAGCTCATGGTGGAGACGCTTCAAGGTTTCGGACCCATACCACTAAATCTCTTTTATTGACCCACGATTAATATGATATAAGTTTGATCTGTGGAATTTTTTCACGGTACGTTTCCGAAAATATGTTAGAGTATTTAAAATTTAAGCAACGAGAGTAGTTATCATGTAAAATTAAACCCGACCTGACCACCCTGGCTACTAATCTAGAGTAATAATTATATTAGAAAACCTACCCATCCCTCCCACGCTTAGGATAAATATTGTAAGAATATAATAAATGAATGAAGAAGTGATTCGAACACGGGCTCAGAAAGCAGTTAGAGGTGTACAAATTGGCATTGATAATTTATTTAATATAGATCTCCAGGTAAAAGAAAACAAGCTAAAACAATGAAACAAAATAAGGAATTAGGGTGTTCAAGTCTTAAGCCGAATTTTCAATTAGGACCAGTAGAGAATTTTCTTACGAGTCCGGTTGCTCAATCATTTACAGAAGATTTTCCGTTTATTGCACAATTTGATAATAGCTTGATAGATAAAGAAAAGGTAGAAGAGAATTTAAGCATATCCAATACAAGTGAACAAAATCCTGAATCTAGTCTAGAAGATAGAGCTAGTAGTGAACACAAAATGGAGTCGAATGTTACGTTTTACGCTAATGTAAATAAATTACCGAAATTTGATTTGAAAGCAGATAGTGATGAAATAGTTTTCTTTGAGTTCGACGACGTGTGTCAAATGGCAGGAGTTAATAGAAATAAAAAAATGTTACGGAGAGTATTCAAGGCTGCAGGAAGACAATGAATCAAATTACTTTTAAAACGGAAAAATGTAGACGAAATAACTTATAAAGAATTGGAGGACAATATAGTAGAAGAATTTACTAGGACAAATGTGACAATGGATATAGAGGAAAAGATTAAGGAAAGGAACATCAGGAAAAAGAACCCATAATAAATTACGTATACGATATGCTAGTTATGTGTGAGACTTAGACTCAAATATGTCGGATAAGAAGAAGATAGCAATTATAGTAAGTAGATTACAACCATATTATATCGAAATAGTAGGAACAGTGTCGTACTCTACAACAGATAAATTTAAGGAAGACTTACAGAAAATTGAGAAGAATAAATGTAAGGTAGACAAACGAGTGAAAAGAGACTGGCAAGGTTATAATTAAAGATTTGGTTAAGAAAATTAGAGAAGGTGGAAGAAGATAAAAGTGATCCGGAAGTAGATAGGATAATTTTGGGGAAGGAAATCAGAAATAAGTATGACGTTAAGATGAAGCAGGAACCCCAAAGTGTAGCACAGTTAGCTGAGTTGTAGGAAAAATTACATCAGTTGCAACTAACATTATCAGCAAAATTTCAAGGGAATGAAGAGCAAGAGGAGAAACAACGAAATTCATCAAAATATCAAAAAGGTGGAAATAGTAGAGGAAATAGAAATTTTAGGAATAGAGGTCGAAATCTGTACAGAGGAAACAATAAGAGAAATTGGTATAGAACTAAGCATAATTATAGCAGAAACAATGGGAATAATAATAGAGGAAACATTAGTTTTGCTAATAGAAGAGGAAATAGAGGTGGTGACTGGCGTAGTAATAGAGGAAGAAAAAGACAGAATTTTTGGCAGGATATATCAGGAAGAGATTACTATAGAAATAGAGGTGAATGGCAAGGATGTTATCATAGTCAAGGTCAACCGAGTGTGAGTCTACAACCTCAGTATGTACAAGTGATACCAAATCAAGTGAATGGAACAACATTTTATCAATCGGCGGTTAGTCAAAATTTAAACTACATAGTACTGTAAATGGGCGAGGCACATTTACAGGTAATGGTAAAAAGGTACGTGAAATTGTAGCCTCAATAAGCCAAGAAAATGGCATGTTATATCTACCGATAGAAGTGGAAGACAGGAATTACAAGCAGTACTAAATAGCGGATCGCAAATATCGATAATAAATGAACGTTTGGTACCACCTAGTGCCAAGGTAATTTCAATTTTTGTGTCAGAAATGTACCGATAGGTGTAAAATATAGTCCTAAACCTAAATGGGTATTAGGTGAGAAAGTAAGTTTACCTCCTAGAAGTCGAACTAGTTGTAGTTAATTTAGTGAATTTCTGGAATTGTAAAGAATTTTTGTTGGAGCCGAATAGAGATTTATAAAAACAATATAACGTGTTTATACCACGTGTATTGATGTCAGAAGAAAATAATAAGATAGAGTTAGTGAATGCCTCAAATAAGTCAATCATGTTAAAACCAAATGTGATGATAGGAAATGCAGAGGAATGTAAGAGTGTGAACGAGTTAAGAGTAAAAGGGTTAACGCAGGAGGATATAGATAAGGTTTTTGAGGCAAGAAACAATTTTGACAAATCTAGACTGAAATTTGGGAAAAATACAAAACCAGAAATTGAAGAACAAATAGAAAAGTTGTGCTATGATTATGCAGACGCATTTGAATGGAAAGAGAATGAGTTAGGTTTAAACACTTTAAACATCATATAGAACTGGTAACCAAGGTCCCATTTAGAAGACAACAGTATCCAATACCGATAGCGTTAAAGGAAAAGGTTAAAGAACAGATAAATATTTTGTAAGAACAGAATATCATAGAGGAAAGTAGTAGTACCTACAACTCACTGATGTTGTTTATTAAGAAATCGTCTGGAGCAGTGAGAGCAGTCTTTCATTGCAGATTTTTAAATTCAAAGGTTAAGTTTCACAGCGTAGCGTTACCACCAATTCACCAAATTCTCATGTATGGGTGGTCATAAATGGTATTCAATTTCAGATATAAAACCGGTTTATAATCAGGTGGCTATCTCTAAAGAATGAAAAGAATATAAAGCGTTCAATATATCAGATGTACAAGCAGGTTCCTATAAGGTTATACCAATGGGATACGTTCAATCACCAGCGGTATACACGAAAATAATAGCAATGACGCTTGCGAACCCAAGTCCTGAAGCAGTATCATGGATGTTGCATGGATGATATATTTGTGTACGTAAACAAGCAAGAAAGGATGGTTCAGGTGTTGAAATCAATATTTCAAAGATTGAGACACTATGGTCTGAAATTGTCCGTAAAAAATGCCAATTCATGGAAGAAAAAGTACTGGCGTTAGGTCATCTAGTCAGCTACGCAGGATACGAGATCAAACCGAAGGTCATTCAAGCAATCAAGGCTTGTAAACCAACAAAATCGGTTGAAGAATTAAAGTCATTTTTAGGCTTAAAAAATTGTTCGAAAATTTTGTAAAAATTATGCGGAAATAACAGTCATAAGTTTGGATCCTTTGAGGACGAACCTTTGCTCAAAAAGGGTCATAAGTTCGAATGAAAAAAGAATCATCAAGACGGATTTGAAAAATTATAAGAAGCATTGATGAATGCCCCTTTGCTAGCTCCATTTCGCTAGAACTTAAAAACCAGGGTATATACAGCCCCATCAACAAAGTCTATTGGTGCGGTATTGATGCAGAAACAGGAGGAAAAATGGACTCCCGTAGCGTATTATAGCAGCGTTTTAAGACCACAAGAAAAGTTGACACACATCGTACAATTAGAAATTTTGGCTGTGGTGGGTGCATTAAAAGCATTCAATTACTATTTATTGAACAAAGAGTTCAAATTGTTCGCTGACTGTAGGGCGCTTACCTACCTTAAAACAACGCCAAAATAAGCCCCAAGGCTAGTTCGTTGGAGTCTGAAATTAGCTCAGTACAATTATACGTCTGTTCATTGTCCGCGAGAGAAATATACCAGCGATATACTATCACGAAATACACACATAGAAACATCAAAAGAGGTTGTGGATTTTGAGACATTAAAGGTGAATAAAGAAGAGTTTGAAGTTAATTTAAGATTTGACAAGGACGTGGACGTAGGTGAATTACAGCGAAAAGACTCGTTTTTCGCTCCAATTATGAATGCGATTGAACATCCAGAAGACGCGGACATAAATGCAGAGAAACAAGCAAGATGGTACATCATTAAGGAAAATAAATTATACCGTACACAGAAATTGGCGAGTGGTACAAAATTGTTGTGTATTCCGTTCTCATTAAATGAACAAGATTTTAGGCAATTACATTGTTCGATATATGGAGGAGGACATTACTCCTACAGTAAATCTTACAGAAGCGCATTACGGGTAATTTGTTTTCCTAATATGAAGAAATTCATCCAGGGAAAGGTAAACCAATGTGTAAGCTGTCAAGTACAGAAGATCAAAACAGGTAGAGTCTCGTTTCATGCACAAACATATACAACTTATAGACCATTCTAAGCTGTAACATTGGATGAGGTAGGACCGTTTGAAAGATCGACAAATAATAGAAATAAGTATATTCTGGTGTTTGTTGATAACGCAACACGTTATGCAAACGTCCGAGTAATATATGCAATAAATGTGGAGATAATAGCGCAGGTAATATTCGAAGAGTTAATTACTAAACATGGGGTCCAAGAAATTCTTAATTTAGACAGGTCGTCTGCTCACCGGAGGAAGATCTTGGAAGAAATGGCCGAAAGGATTAGAATGAACCTTCATTTTGACAACACAAGAGTTCATTATTCAATAGACAGTTCTGAACGAGCAATTGCGTCAATGCAACAAGCCATCAAACATTACACTGATAAAGAAATTACAAATTCGGATGAGAAATTACCAAGTATAATATTCACAATGGATACTCAGGTACATGATGGGTCAGGCATTTTGCCATATTATTTGTTGCACGGACAGGAGCCAAAAACAACTTGGAACAGGACTTTTAGATTCCTTGCGAGTACATAGAAAACGAAGTACGAATTCAAGCGGTTAAGGAGGCGAGAAAGCTTGCGTACCGAAATCTACAGAAAAAGTTGAGATCGCAAAAGAAACAGATTGAAAAGAAATTTGATCAACCGGGTTCTGGAATCGATCAAATTGTACATACAAAAGAAATGCCGAGAGCAGGAATCCCAAGTTGTTTTGGGGGACGGTATAATATTAAAGGCATAATACTACATAAGATCAACAATAATTCTTACAAGGTTCAATATGAAACAAAAAAGGAGAAATAAAGGTTGATACAATAGATAATAGAAGAATTAAACCGTTCAGAGATCAACAAAGGGTTAAACGGAGTGATGAAGATAAAGATCAAGAATCGGAAAGTGAAAGTAAAAAGAGAATGGAACAACGAGAAGATCGCGTATAGGAAATTGGGATGGACTGAAAAGTTTTAAAAATTGAAGTAATTAGAAATTTATTTAGTTGTAAGCAAATTGGGTCTATCAATGGACTGCCAGTATTTCGGCAGTTTAAGAACCAAAGCCTAATCCGAGGTCTGAGGAAAAGCCAACTTCCATCAGAATTTTGAATCGGTAGGCATGTTTTGGTTACGTTGATTAAACGATTAGAATGTTAGGATCTATATATATATTTCGAAGATGAACCTCAGTCGGTGTCTCTAAGGTACAAATATATAAAAATTAATAATTAAATAAATAAAAATCAGGATAAATTTGTAAATTTGTATAAATCTTCTATATATCTTTTGAAATATCACTATAATGAAGATAATATCGATTTATTGTTGAAAACGGCAATTATTTACGATAATAGTTTGTCAATAATGTATAATGTTATTGCAGTGGGCTATTTAAGTCAAAATTCTAGAATATTTTATAAATTACCAGAAGCAGTTTACTTGGCAAATGATATTTATCACACGTTAGACAAATCAAAATGCGAATTCAAAAGCTTTCTATAATTCTGCGAAAGAATAACATTAGACGATGAAGCGAAGTGCTGGAAGAATATTGTGTTTAATTGATTTTTGCATTAGACGATGAAGCGAAGTGCATGAAGGATATTATGTTTAATTGATTTTGCATAGTTGCCAAGAAAATTGGGAAAAATTCCTAGCTAAAGTAATATATAGATACACACACGCAGGAGTACTGTATTCATCATTACAATAAGGATATTTAACTAAATTAGGTGAACATCATGAGGTTACATCGACGAAGCTGATGTACGGCAATAACAGTTCATATTTTGTAAACTACGTCAATTTGATAATATAATAATTGAAGAAGTAGCTATCCCAACCAAAATAAAAGTAATTGAGGTTAACAATAAACATTTGAATTTAATAGAAAATTGGAAGGAAAAACAATGTATTTTACATTGCATACGCAAGAATTAAATTCATTGGCAGAAAATTGGTTAAAATTGAAAGTGGATACAACTGTACCACGATTGGTATTAAAAAAAGACTACATGATTTATGTAGTTGCAGCAATTATTATTGTACTAATCATTACGACAAGTTCGTTGGTAATATTGTATTGTAGATTATATAAATGTGTCAGGAGATATAAGCTGCAAAGCGAAGATGTATATAATAATAATAATAATAATAATAATAATAATAATAATAAAACAAAAGTAAGGACAATGGTTATTGCATACTGTGACACGAAGACAGTAATGGTTTAATATTTAAATTTTAAAAATTTACCAAAAATTGGAAAATTTGAAAAAAAAGAGGAAAACAAAATAATTAGTCATGGAAAAGTGAATAAGGTTGAATACTCAACCGATATATAGCAAAATGCAGTAGGTACTTACGTATCAGCCATTACCGTTACCGTCATCCATAGGTATAGATAGATATATGATCTAGTATCTATGATAAGCTACACCAATCAATCAAATGAGAAGTAACTAGGTGAAATCACGACGTCCATTTCAGATCACGAAAGACGCTGATAAATGTAAAAAATATAACGATAGAAATAGATAAGGCCTAGTGAGGCTAGATAAGGCTAGTTAACAAACCTGTTATAAGATAAAAGAAGGAAATAATAGAGTTAAAATCATCAAAATGGCACAAGTGGTAAGCTTTAGAAGATAAGAGCGATGCTTAGCTAATAATAGTAGATAGATAAAGCAAGATAAATATTGTAAAAATAGTTATTAGTTACTAGAAATTGCTAGTACTATATATATAATCAATATAGAAATTTTACATAAGTGCTTATATAATGATTAAATTTGCATAAGGAAAACATTATCCGTTCAAGGGTTACAAGGATTCTATTAAGCCTAAAGAAAACAAAAATAGTACTAAAAGTAAATTCGTATATGGAATAAACCATATAGGAAGTAAGCAAGTGAAATAGATTTCCTAGGTATGACGCAAATGAAAGCAAAAGAAAATAAAAGAAAATAGTGTTGGTCACCTACTGATGTGGTTAGTACATACACAAGTATTATATCTTGTATGAAAATGTAAGAAGTTATTAATATGTAATAAAATTTTGAAAATTGTTTAACATTTAAAATCCTTGAAAAGTATCTTAGTTCAATAATTGATTACTAATAATTAAAACATGCATTAAAGTACAAACTAAGATCATTTAGTTAATATATCATAATTACATTACTTGGATTTTGGAATTATAAGTTAATTAGGCACCGAAAAGTTATTTATTTACGTTGCGATCAACAAATTACTGACTACTAGCGACATCAAGCGGAGGAAAGATGAAACAGGAATGAGACTTGTATGGAGGCTAGTTTTAAGATGGCCGACTTCCATGAAGGACACGCCTTCAAGATAACTTATCCGCCCACTCTCAGCTCATAAGAACAACACACGAAATAGATGCCACGAATTATCATAAAATTAACAAGCTTATTACTATAAGCAATATTTAATTATTAGTATGTATAAAGCCTTAGAAAACTTAAATATGGCTTTAAAATTAGATAAGGTGTAATAACTAAGTTTTGATAACGAGAGTATATTACACGCAGTTTTGTAGTTATTAATAAGTAACATTACACGCAAAATACATAATTTGTGTAAAGAAGTGTAAGGTTGAAACTAGAACGACTATAGCCCCACTTTAAATAATGACGTAAATTTACGATCTTAGTAAAGTAGACAAAAGTAAGAAAGTAGAAAATATCTACACTTAATATTAGATAATAAATAAATATTAGAGATTCAAAATGAGCCCTTTTCTTCAAAATTTTCTGCCGTTTTTCTCTCTCTCTTTCAGATAAATATAGGAAAGATGGACATGGATTAATTGGTATCTAGTATTAGGTATTATGTTTTTAGGGATTATTCTGTTATATGTGATTATAAGTACATGTTATATTCTAGTAAAGAAAGAAATCTTGAACAAAGTCAAGAAAGTAGGAATAGATGTGATAAAAGTATAGAGCTTAAAGGTACTTCGGATTTGCAGAAACAAGCAAAATAGATACTGACTTCATGCATTATTCTACTCCTATATATGATAAAATGCACAAGCGCAAGATAACGTGTTTTAGGCAATAACACTGATATACTTCACACACAAGAAATCTCACACAAATCACTTTAAAACGAAAGTCTGCCAGATCACAATGCGTGATTTACTAGCATTTTATCTGACGATAATTTAGGAAGAAATACACATTCACAGCTCAGAAAAGACAATGAGAATGATCACTAAAAGGAGAATAGAGTGCGATATAGTGGTCCCCACAGTCAACCGGAATTACGAGCTGCTATTAATTTCACGCAGAAATACGAAATAAATAATAAATCGTTTCGGATAACAAAATGTATGACGGAATGAATCTTTCCTTGCGATATCGTAGTGGTATGAAGAAAATTTCCCGAATTTAATACAAACTAAACGTGAAAAGGGACACGTACTTCAAGGCATTTCAGGAACCGACGCTTCACTGAAAGAGACACGTAAAATCAATTCACATTGAACTTCAAAATCCGCGGTGTCAGCAAGGGCAAGAACAAGGTAGGAATCCCCTCAAAAACGGATTATCATAGTATAGTTAACAGTGGTGGAGGTAGAATATGATAATATGTTGTTGTTAATAAAAACAAGTCGTAATAAATTATTGAAAGGAAGTGCAATATCGAGTGTTGTATATAAAATAGTGGATAAAAATGCCTTTGTTTGCAAAATAAAGCGAATAGAGTGTGTAAAAATTTTGCATCCGTGTCGTGACGAATCATGGAAGAGCAGAATAATTACCACAAAGTGGCAAGACTGCTAATAGACTTCTTGTGTTGAGATGTAGGAAAATTCCATTTGTACTTGCCAAGTGACTGTAAATGATGAAATGCAGAAATTAAGGAATTTAGCTCATGATTAAGTTGTAATGTATAAAGTGTCGAATCGTAGTAATTCCAGATGCATCCGCTAGATCGAACGAGAATGCTCAATGATAAACTTAATGTATGTAGTAAACCTCAAAATAGCAGTAGAATTTGAAAAAATATAAATAAAATAAAAATAAACTAGTAAAATATTTTGGGAATAGGGATATTTAAAGTTGACATTAGATATTTTATCTGTTTTATAATATATATTGTGTATTATTTTATATTTTATATATTTTAAAGTAATATTGAAATTTTGTATACAGGGTGTTGGTAAATAATTGACCTCCTTTGAGATCTAGTGAGTTAGCATAGCAGCCTCTAATTAGGCAAGGGGCGTTGGCAGAACGCATATATTTGGTTATTCATTTTTTAATTTCGTATTTTTGACTATCTTTTCATGTACAAGTAAATTCAGATATTAATAATTAAATTATCTTCAGCTAAACAGAGTTAAGAAAGAAACGAATAACAAAACAGATTACATAAAAGCATGACATTGTATTTAATTATGAAACGATTTTATAACATTGGCATTAAGGAAATTTCAATTTTGCAGATTATTCTAATTGTTAAAATGGAGAACAAAATCTAAATTATGCATTACTGGAAAGAATTACGGAAATCTTTTGTCCTGAAGTTTATAGAATTTTTGCTAACACTAACACAATTTCGAGTCTCGGCACAATTTCAGAATTGCCAAGTATCGCAGACGCAGGCATTCTAAGGATTGCAATCGCTTTACAACAATGAGAAAACTGAGAAGTTTCCTGGAGCAGAAAGAGAATACGCTTTTGACGCCATGGTGAGAATGCAGATTCCAAATTTGAGGAAGTTAACAAAAACCAGAGGATGGAAGGTATCGAGAGAAGTAGGAGAGTTGAGAGAGAAATCTGGAGTCAGAGGTAGAGAGAGTTTGGCGGAGAGAACTTCGGAGCGCGAAGTCGAGAAGTAGTATTTTAAGGTAAGTCGAATTATGAAAACGAGCAGTTTATGGGGAATTCAGTTAAATTATACTCTATCGTTGTTACCATGAAGACGTAAAAGATTGCGCCTCGCCGTTTGTGAGATTCACCCACGACATGAAAGAGACCCAGGGACCATCGATCACGTCAACCATCTGGGATTGCCGTTGAGGAGCTGGTCATCATTCCAAGGACTACTAGAACATTGGAGGTATGTGTTACTTTCTAATTCAGTTGTCAGCGATTCAATGTTTAGAGATGCCGTATTTGATCTGGCAGGAATGAGATACACGAATTTGACCCACAACACATTACAGAATAATTTACACCTTAATTGAAAATACATGAACAAATTAGCTATCGGATTTGAGTTATCATTTCATGCAAGTTATTACCTCTCGCTTAGTCTATGTTTACTTTAAGATTCCCGTTCATTTCAGAAGGTGAACGGAAGGTAACTTTCCTGCGTTCTATTTCATCACCAAAATTTAGACACTGAACCAGGGAGGATCTCAAAATATACATAAGATCATGAAATTTTTTGACAAACTCTACCTTGCAGGTCTTAGAAAGATTCGGCACATCTACTCTGAAACTTCCCCAGTAACCCACAAGGGGTACGAAGCTGGAAAATGAGTTTCACCCGCCCTCTGTTTGTTTCCTTTTCTGGATGATTTACATTTGATTGTCCTGCTTGGAGTCAAACATTTTCATTTTTTTCTAGAATCCAATTTGACCCTGATAAAGATATCTCTTCGATCTGCTCTACATACTGATGCTGGCGTTTTTACTCTACTTTATCATCCTGTCCACTGCTTGCGTTCGGCACGGAAAACATCTAATTTCCTCAGACACTCTAACCACCACTCTAACATTTTCTTTTATCTTTCACGAAGAAATTTCTCTTGTTCATGGTGGCTCAGTGACGTACGTTGAGAACCAATCGATCATTTCATGATATTTACTTGCGTCAAAGTTTACTTCCGCAGAAACAAATTTACGTAGACTTGATCTGTTTCTCTGACGAGATCTTTTGATTTTTCTCCACCCTAAAACTCGGATGTCCTGGCTCATGTAGGTGATCATTGCCAACAAGTTTTCCAGATAGGCAAAGTAAGCATTGGAACTAAACACATTACACCCGATTCATCTTTATTCTTTTGGAAGAATGGATGCACATTGTGCGAATAGCTACAAGTGTCGCGTCCCGTTAGTGAGATAATTCCGTTTCCCTTTATTTCTAACGAAACTCGTGCATATACTTTGCTGACATACTGTGGTAGCCAACGAAGTGCTTTATTCGGGATTTTCGGTACTAATGTATAATCGGAGACGGAGGTACGAGAAGCTGGACATGAAAATTGGTCCAGGTTTTTTTCTTTTGAAGGTATGACTGACACAAACCTTCTCATGGCAAATGTCCGATAGGTGTTGCTGATCGTTACTGGACTTGTATAAAATTACAATATTTGCTACCTCTTATAAAACAATTCTTTACATATTATTATTAACGTGTATAATGTTGTAGGTAAATACATATTTTCTATTATTGCACAGCCGATTTCAAGATTATTCGATATCAGATTGCTTGATTAAAATTTTCTTTATAATATAAACGGGCTTAAAAGACATTGTTCACGATATAAGTGAAAAAGCTCCAATATGAGAGTGACAACATTGTTTTTCACGCTATATGCAAAGAACATGAATTGAGACATAAAAATACAGTCTTTCGTGTAATTAATCACCATTTTTACCACATAGGAACAATATCGCATCTCACCTTTCTCTTCCACAGCTTCAGAATGCTTTAGTGTGAAAATGAGTCAAAGTTTATAGCTATGCAGCACAATTTTCTTCGTGGCGTCATGCGGGTTGCATATCAACATATATTGAAAAAATATTCAAGTCCCATGAGGCAAAGGAAGGGGTTGATCAAAAATATATATATATATATATATATATATATATATATATATATAAATTTTATGTGTAGACTACCACTAGCACACGGCATCTTTTCCGCAAACCGGCCAATCGAAATGAAAAAAAATCACCTCACCCTAGTGTTCACTGTATAAAACATCCTGTTCGATAATTAAAATCTCATTGATCGATATATAGCACAACGTGTTCGGTACAGGAAGTAATACAACTTTGCTGTTTAAATATGCCACGAACTTCAAAATTGTTAATTGTAATTGTCAGAATAGGCTGGTTTCAGAACATAAATAAAACTCTTAGGGCGTATGCAGAGTCATTTTGACGCGTGATTACAGTGATACTAAAGAGTTCGAGTAACATAAGATTCCTGTAGTAGCCAGGTCTTTAGTATGACGCTAATCATATGTCCAAAGGACTCAGCATAAGGCAGTTAAAGTTTTATCGCTCATACAGGTGCCCGTTCCTCACTGATAGAAATTATTGATTTAATATTCATACGAATGCCCTTAAATGTTCGGTATATCGTGGCATAACTTTATCTATATCTATCTATGTATCCATATCTGTATCTATGTATATTTATATCAGGGATGAAAACAAGCACCAAAATTTTACTAGCCTAGGAAGAAAATTTCTAGCCTAAATCCAACAATAGAAATAATTTAGTTAGAGAGAGAGAGAGAGATATGATTGTGTGTGTGTGTGTTTATTTGTATGGATAAGCATGACGAAAACTTAGAGAATATTTGTAGTTCATGAGTTGGGTCTTTGTAGCGACACTGTGAAATTATTAAAACAATTCTTAGTGAGCATTATCTGGAGGTGTGTATAAATTTATATTATATTGAGTTCCGTCATGGAAATGGTGTCTTTCAAGGAGGTTTTCACAGTGAAGCTCCTTATATTGTTATCGTCAAACATTTTATGTATCTTGTCCAGGTTCCTTTTTGTAGCCAACGTCGACAATCTTTTTATTTATTCCCATTCTGAAAATCTTGTGGCTATAATCCGAGAGTTTAAACATTTAAGTAATCTTGCTGCTGATCAAACGGGACGTATCGTTGTTTTTATAATCAAAAGGATCGAATGTGTGTAGTTATACCGAAAAAGAAATTTATTTTCTTGACCCTCAGCTCTATCTTATTGTTACCTGTTTTACATTGATTTGACTTTCCCTATTTCTTGGTCTTAGATTTGGTCATATACAGTAAATATTCGTAATCTTACGTACTCTTGCCATTTTCGTTGCCTACTTTCTCACTACAAGTGTGTTATCATTATTTTAAATTATTTCATAATCTAAATTGCATTAGTTAAAAATGAATATATGGTTAAATATTCGGTACTGTCTTGTCTGCTGAAGCATCGTCACACCTTCCGTTACCTACGTATTCAATTAACTATTTATTTTTCTCAGTAACATTACTAGCGTACTCTAAGTGAATACAATCTACGCGTCTTATGACTATCTTCACGAGAGTACTGTCCTGGGTATACAATCGACTTCTCCATCTCTGGCCCGCCATTTACACAATCCTGACTCGGATACACTTCAGCAGATACCAGTTTAAGCATTGTCACTTACTACTTGGATCTAAAATTCCCCATTCATATGATTGCATCGTCTCACTGAGCGTTATATTCACTGATGTAGAATAATCTAGATATTTAAACTTTTGATAATATTTAGGATTATTTTAATTTATTACATATTGGAACATAACGTCGTTAAGGTGAGGTCGTTCTGACTTGTACTCGTGAAATTGAAATATTTATAATTTTTAAAAGGTTTCCCGAGTTACATGTTGCGAATAAAACCAGGTTTTGATATATATATATATATATATATATATATATATATATATATATATATCCTCACGGCATTGTCAAGGCTCTATATTTGTATTTTACATTTAAAGTTGCAACCGGGTGTTTCTTGCTGCCGTATTCGGTAGCCCGATCATCACCCCTGTTCTTCGCGCGCAGTGTCATTCGAAGAACTGAAAACGTACTCTGTACACAAGCAGGTTATGGTTGTGAACTCGGAAAGCCTGGTACTTCTGCTTGTCAAGGTCAAAAAGTGGGAGAAAAATGGATGTGTAGAGTGTAAAGAGAGTTCAACAGTGATTGATACTTGTAAGAAACATATTCATTTGTAGTTCGTGCACATTCCGCCTGTAGCGCTACTGTGGCACAACGTATATGGTAACTGTATAACTCTTGTACACCGCTTGTAGGTCTATTGGCATAAGTGACGACCGAAACTATGTTGTTAGCTCTAACTGCGATAAGGCACTGCTGTGCTGAATTTGCTTTTCTTTTTTGTCCTTTGTCATTTGTGAGACGCCAAGCATGTTGTTTTCGCTTGTTGCACGCGCTGAACGAGTTCCTGCGGAGCGAAGTATTTAAGAAGTTAACTTTATATTCTTGTTTCGCGATAAAAATATGATAAGTACTTTGAATTATAATACGGTTTTAAATTGGTTAACAGTTGAAAAAAAATACGATAACAAAGCTGTACTTGTAAATGTATATTCGTTGAGGACGTAGCTACTGACAGTGTTGCAGGCACGTAGCCAGGATTTCGTGAAGGGGGGGAGTCCGTGACATGAAATACTGTGGTCATCATAAAAGGGGCTCGATCACTCTAAACTATTTTACTGGAACATATATTGGTTTGTTTAGCGTACATTTCGTAACGGTGAGGGGGAGTGACATGAAAATCTAAAGACCCAGTACCTCGATCAATCTAAACTATTTTACTATCAACATATATTGGTTTGTTAGGACAATAAAATGAGGATATGTTGGCAAATATTTTAATAACAAGCTATGAAGAAATTTCGAGCAAAATAATAAAAAAAAGTATTGAAAAAGATTGTGCGATATTTACGTTTTTCTCCTGTTTATTCAAATATAACAATTTTTCTTTCGTTATGACCTCAATTATTATAAAAAGTACATACTGAATATTGTCTTGTAAACTATCTTCTAATATAAATAAAATAAAGAGTTTGTTTGTGTGTTTGTCTCTGTCGGTCTGTGTGCGGCCTGGGGACCAACGAGTGGACCGAGAGTTACCAAATTTTTGTCAGGGGTACCTTGGCCCAGGCCCCAGATCAAGACGCAGCGTTTTTTTTTAATTTCGAAGCAGTGGGGCCTCAGGGGTCTTTTACCCGAACAGGCTTGGGAACCAGACAAATTGACCGAACGTTACCGAATTTTAGTCACGAATACCTTGGTCAAGGCTCCAGACCAGAGTAAACGTTTTTGTCGAAATTCGAACCAGAGGGTCTGAGGGGGGGCGTTTACCGGGACATGTAAAAGTAGTAGAAAATGACCGATATTTTCCTATTTATTTATTTAACAATCTTCAGATACAGCTCAGAGGCCATTTTGCATTGAATATCCAACAACATTAACAATGGAAAGGATTTGGGAAGGTATCGCCCAGGGCCAGTTTAGTAGGTGCCATCCCTGCATTTGCCTGGTAGGACTGAGGGAAACCCTGGAAAACTTCAGTCAGGATGGTAGGAAGCGGGATTCGAAGCCACGACCGCCCGAATGCGAAGCCAACGCTCTACCACTTGAGCTATTTGTGTCGAATTCTTATTTTCGCGGTCGCTGAAATCAATGGTGAAACTCCAGTCGCATTAACTTTGAAATTCACCCTATTCGACTCCGGGCCGGGGGTCACCGGAGAGGGGTGAGATACCAAGGCATATAAAAATAATCCAAAATGACCGATATTAGTGTCAAATCCATAGTTTTCGCGGTCGCTGAAATCAATGGTGACACTTCCATTAGCGATGACTTGCAAGTATGCGGGCCGGGAGTCAGGGGGGGATACTGAGGCATGTAAAAATATCCCAAAATGACCGATATTAGTATCAAATCCATAGTTTTCGCGGTTGCTGAGATTAATGGTGATACTCCCACTGGCGTCGACTTCCAAATACAGCCCCTGTGTATATTCAACTAGTTTTACAATATATGCGTTCCTTTCTCTGTTGAATCAAATGCTAACAGAACTTTCTTTCAACATATATATATATATATATATATATATATATATATATATATATATATATATATATTAATTATTCCTCAACTACTGTCGGTTCCAAATGACAGGTTAAAGGAGCAACAGAAAATTGTCCTTGAAATGACATATTTGATACTGCAAGGATGCAATGACGAAAAGTTATGATTAAAAAGGTCCACGCTGTTACACAACGGCACTTACGTTTTCGAAAGCTTGAAATCTCCCTGATTAGTAGCAGGAATTCTGAGAATTCCATAACTTTTCTTGATTTTTCAAATTCTCTGACTCTTCCAGAATACCTCGCTTACCTCGCCACCATATTGCAAGTAATACAAATCTCCTCATAAGAAAGAGTAAGCAAAAGCTTCCTGTAGTTTCCTTTTTAATTTTTAACGCTGATCCTTCTTTTTGTAATTTCATTTTGTTGTTTCCTTCCTTATTTTTTTCATTTCTGGTCTCGAAGGGGTGTCCGGACCCCTTAGACCCCCCTGGCTACGTGCCTGAGTGTTGATTACAGATTTTCTCGTTTTAGAATTTAATTACACTATAGGTGAAAAGCGGTACTGCAAAAATACATGTAATTCATATTGAGCACGATAGGAGACAATGTTCATTTCAGATTTTCCAGTGCGGGGGGATTGAATAAACGATTGGTGAATATAGTACTGTGAAAATTCTGGTAACTCAGATTGAGCAAGCTCGGGAAATGCCTTAGAGGGAATTTCGAAGCTCTAGGCCCAAGAGCCACCTCTATAATCATCACTGACTGCCATTTCAATAATGTGTTTTATGGTCTTATGTCCGTGTTCCCATCCTTTCCCTCCCCCTCCAACTGGATACTTGATACTTTTTTCTATTCCAAAGTTGTGTGCTGTTTTTTTTTTTTTTTGCCGAAACCTTGAGTTTTGAACTCTCATCGGTTTCGAGTTAGTTAATTATTTAAGTTTAGGATTCCATTTCTGCATCGAGATTATATGAGACGTAGACTCAAAGATTATGATGAAACTCAAACACAGTAATCGTCCAAATTTTCTAAGAGACTCCCACTGGGAATCAAACGTGCAACTACGTGCACGAAAGGCGCGCGTGCTAGCTACTAGAACACCGGAAATGGCGTCACTATTTTTTAGTCTCTTCAAAATTAAGTTGTATAGACATCTTACAAGTTGTATGTACTTGCATTATAAGAAACAAACATAAATTAAAATTATAAGAAAATCTTAATAAAATGTTTATAAACGTTTAAGAATATGTCGAAAAGGCCAGAAAATTTTCAATCTCTTTCACTCCCATGTCGTGGTGCTATTTAAAAGTATACTTTAAAAATAATAATAAAAAAACTCTACAGTCGAACCTACAACATTGGATGGCAAATAGTGTACTTTCTCTTAATGCATAAGTTTACATTAATTAAATTCAAAAGTTGCATTCTAACTTATTTTTAAATTGTATCAAAAGTACCACTATTCGTCTTAGCTCTAATGAGAACTATGGATTCGCCTTTAATATCTGTCATTTTCGATTACTTTTAAAATGTCACTCTTCCCGATTCTTCAGAGATGAACTTGAACGGCATGAAAACAGTCATTAACCACATCAGCGACTGACCCGAAAACTATGGATTCAACACGAATATCGATCATTACAATTATTTTAAAATATCCGCTCTCCCATTCCCACTCCTGGGATTCTAGTGGTTCCTTACCCTCCCGCGTATTTCTTTCCAGATTGTAAGACAAATATGTATCAAGTTTAGTTGGAATTAAACCAAGTGTTACATAATTATGTTGGAAAAATGTTTTAAAATTAATGGAGGTGACTCTTGAACTGGAAATGGCAGAAATCATCGACTTCCGGTTTAAGATTGATCACTGTAGAGCAAAAGACGTTAGTAGAAAACTAGAACTGTTTCTGAAAATCGATTAAGCGTCCTAAGAATGCATATTATCACTGTTCTTAACCTACAAGTAAAACAGGAAATGGTAGCGATGAACTATTTCCTGTTTTTAACGTTGATTGCTATGGAAGAAAAACTAATAGATAACAAAACGCCGTTTTCCATAATCGATTAACCATCCGTACTCATCTCCATCCTTCACCCTATACTAAAACCGGAGGTGGTAGACATCAACCCTTTCCGGTTTTAACGTTGATCACTGAAGAGCAGAAACCGTAACCCGGTTTTCTACAATCGACTAAGAATACACTTCATTTTCATCCTTTACCCTCTACTAAAACTGGAACTGGTAGATATCAACCTCTATACGGAAGTAGGTAGCAAGACGCAGTTTTCTGCAATCAATTAAGCACCCCAAGAATATAATTGTGTCACCAATCCAATCCCTCTACTAACACCTGGAGTGGTATAAATCCACTATCACTTCCTATTTCATTATTAATTAAGAAAATATTGTGTGAGCCTCCTTAGTGTCTTCATCAGAGTTTATTCAATACGAGCCTTCGTCTTGCTGAAGGCTTTGCCCTCAGACTCGTAAATTTGTTCGGTCTAACGCTTTGCATCTCAAACCTGCAATCATCAGTGTTTGCTAGGCTTACGGCCTCGCACCTCACATACCCACAAGTATACTGAATTTCAGTTGAAATACCTGGGGGCTTTGCTCCCAGGCCACCCTGTTTGTTCGGCCTATGGCCTTGCACTTTATATATCAGGAAGCATACCAATTTCAGTTCAAATACCACGTTTCATGTCTTCAACTTTACGGGATCCGGAGATATAAACACCTTAGTATAATAATAATAATTGTAATATCCACCTCTATTCTCTTCCAAACCCTTTACTTCCTTTCTAGATCACAATCAAAAACGCTGAAATATGTATCTAATTATTGGGATTACAGAGTAAGATTTATAATAATTTTGTACAGTTAGTACTTTGGTCCATCCCGTCATTTACTCCGCACGAAACTCTTGAACGAAACTGAATTTGACTTCTGTTTTTTTGCAATTGATAGCGAAAGTAATTATCTCGAAAGAGTGCGTTAGTAGAGGATCATAAACCAGGAGGTTGTGGATCAGAAACCAGGATTGGTAGAAATCAACCATTTTTGCTTTTAACGTTGATCCTGTAAACCAAAAAGGTAATAGATAGCAAGAAACGGTTTCCGGCAGTCGATTTTGCATCCCAAGAATACCTTTCAGCTCCATCCTTAATACTGGATTGAAGTAGAAAGTGGCAGAAATAAACAAGCTCCCGCTTTAACATTGAATGGGGAAAAACTGTAATATATAGCGAGAAGTAGTTTCGGGAAATCGACTAAAAGATTCCAAGAACACCTTTAATTTCTATCCTTAACACTTTGATAAAACTAGAAGCGGTAGCAATCAACAATTTTCGGTTTATTTTCATTACTGTGGAGCAAAAGCTCTAATAGATAGCGAGAAGCTGTTTTCGACAATCGACGGAGCATCCCAAGAATACATTTTGTCTTTCCATAACACTCTAATATCATCAGAAATGACAGGGTGTCTACTAAAATTCCAAAATGTAATTTCATGGCCTTTTCTTTAACAAATCACTAATGTCGTAACATTCTCGGAAGCAAATTTGAGTGCGACTTGGGCCAATTTTCACGCACGTGATAGAAGCGTGCTTTACTGTGATTTGGTAGCGTCTAAAACTATATGCGTTTTTGGTGGTGAATTTTGATATTTTATAGAACAACATTTACAAATTTGTACTTATATTTGTACAGATAAAACGAATCGTGACCCAAAAGCAAAATTTCTTGACTTTCATGACCATTTGATTTCGTGACTTTCTCTAATCCTTTTCGTGACCAATAGACACCCTGGTAATCCAGTATGACTTCCAGGTTCAATGTAATATACATAGAACATGACCTATAAGAGACAGCGAGAAGAGTTTTTTTTAATGAGTTAGCGTTCTTAAAATAGGTACCATCTCTTCTTTTACCATGTAATCAAATTTAATTATTAGAAATCAACCACTTCCGGTTTTAACGTTCATTGTTGTACAGTCTTGTTCAAGAAATCTTGACCACTCACCCTGCTATGAAAGATGATATTCTTGTAACCGCAAAAGGAAATTATAATGCTGTGGCAATAAATAAACTTCTTAATCGACCAAACAAAATTCACATTTATTTGATTTAATTCTAACTATAGGTAAGACCACAGGCCTTTTCAAAGAGAGATGAGTGGCACTAGTGTTATTTACTAAGTTTTCTTGAACAAGACTGTATATGACAAACGGCAATAGATAGGCACGGTTTTTGTATTCGATTAAGCGTCCCTAGAATATATTCCATCTCCACTCTAATAACTAGTAAATAACACTAAGTGGTAGATATCTACTACAACTTCTGGTTTCAATTTTAATTGAAGAATATTGGGTGGTCCTGTTTACTGTCTTTAAGTGATTTTGTTTTAAATGAGAAGTCCTAAAGCCAAATTTCATGTTTGTAACTTTCAGAGATTCTGAGATACCGATATGCTATTATATGAGTAATTATTCCTATTCTCACCTTTTCCTTCTTCTTTATTACGAAGATATAAAAGAAATGGTGAAACATGTGTTAAATTATTTTAAATTGGAAATCCAAATACCAAATTTTAAGTTCCCAGTCCTATACGTTTCGGAGATGAGGATATCTTATTAAAATAACTCTCACCGCAATTCCTCCTCTTTTCGTGAATTTTCAAAATTTTTTCTTAGTGGAACCCCACGTCACAAACCCTATGTAGGTGTAAATTCAAAGTTTCTAGGTAGTCCCTAGAGCAGTGGCTCCTAATCTAGGGTGCGAGTCTCTGACAGAACTAAATTTAAAATTACAAATATTACGAATGTTGTAACAAACATTAAATTAAATATTTAAACACGAAATAACTATTCTATAAGAACTGTGGTTTCATTGACAAAACTGGTAAAATAGAATATTCCACTGCACTACAATGCTATGCAGGAATCTTGCTGGAAATATGGCTATTATTATTTACTATTATTATTCTTCGTACGGGTAGAATAGGTTTATGGGAAATATTTGAAAGTCATATTTGATCACTCTTTCCCCATTACGTAGCTTATTTGAACAAAAGTGAAATAAAACCCCTAGCTCGACCATGTTCAAAAATGTGTTTCATACAATGCAGTATTTATTCTTTGCAAGAAATCTAAATTCTCTTCTGATTTTACGATTCTTTTATTTCGAAGTGAGTTGATAAAATAGAAATGTCCCACATACTAAATATGTTTAAAAATTCATTTCAGACGTTTCAAACACTTTGCCACACTTTAACCTCTTTTGGAAGCAGAATTTTCGAAAACGCTGGGGCATGTCCACATGATGACCTCGTTAAGTAAAAAGTTATATGCCTAGTTTCATCTCCTTGGCTTGGAAGATATTTAATTTTCGGCGTATATATTAACTCCTCCACCCTCTTAGGATACGAATTATAATGAAACTGACATGGTTAAGAAATGGCTTCAGCCAAGTGCTAACTATGTTCTAAAATTCTCAATCATTTTTCATGAGATGAGACGGAAGTGGAATTTCCTAGAACGCTGGGTTGCGTGTCTACTTGGTTTTTATATTAAATTTCATCTTCATGCATGAGAGATTTGAAAGATACTGTATTTTTAGCAAATATGTTAGACTTTGACCCCTCCCCTTAGGATACGCATTTCAGTGAAAGCGATATGATGAAACCATGCTTTAGAGTAGTTCTAAATATGTTCAGTAATTCTCCTCGAACATTCTATGATGATGAGACAGCGAACGCCTATTTTAATGTCGAGAAATAAGTAAATTAATTCCTCCCTCCTTCTGCTTAAAAGGAGAATTTCGAAAACTCTGAAATACGTATTCCATTCTTTTTAGTTCAGAGTTGGTTTTACGAAATTTCACATTACGAATTTAAGCGAATTTCACATTTCATGACATTTTCGGAATAAATAGTGGTAAATTTTAATATTATAGAAATCGTATCTTTTCTCCATCTTTAAGAGGGGAATTTCCGGGGACATACGTTCAATTATTTATAGTTAAGAAATCAAAGCCAAATTTCACACCTCAAACGTAAGCAAATGCAGAAATTTTAATAGGTAGACACTATCATCCATTCTCATCTTGGGACAGAATTTTCGGAAAACCTAAACATGTATTGGTTCGTTTCTAATTGAGTTTAATTTTGAAATTTCACGTCTCCAATATAAAGAATTCTTACATTTATCAAGAGGGTATTATGATGGCAGTAGAAAATAAGAATGGGAAGGTAGTCAGCGAGAGAAATGAGGTCATAGGAAGCTGGAAAGAATACGTTGAAGACTTATATGAGAGTAGGGATAGACCGTGTAGCCTCAATGTTGAAGTAGAAACTGAAGTAGGCGAGGATGATAAAGGATTCAGTATTCTTAGGGATGAGTTTGAAAAGGCTATATCCGAGATTAGAAATGGAAAGGCAACCGGAATAGATAACATACCAATCGAATTCATTAAAAATATAGGAGACAAGGGAAAGAAAGAATTGTTCCGATTATGCAATGAAATATATGAAACAGGAGAATGGCCAAAAGACTTTCTGAAAACGATCATGATACCGATGGCTAAGAAATCGAACCCAAAGAGATGTGAGGATTATAGAACTATTAGTCTCATATCTCATGCAGCTAAAATTCTGCTCCGAATACTGAACAGAAGGTTATATGAAATAACAAATAAAGAAGTTGAGGAGGAGCAGTTCAGGTTGAGAAAAGGCAAGGGCACAAGAGATGCAATTGGATTATTAAGGGCGATTGGTGAAAGATTTATAGAAAAAGGGAAAAGGTGTATGTTATATTTATTGATCTAGAAAAGGCTTTTGACCGCGTGAATTGGGAATTGTTGTTGGGAGTTCTAACGAAGATAGGTTGGAATGGAAAGATAGAAGACTCATAAGAAACTTATACATGAACCAATAAGTAAGTGTTAGGATAGGGGAAGAACTGACGGAAGAGAGTGTAATTGGAAGGGGAGTTTGACAAGGATGCTGCCTCTCGCCAACACTATTTAATATCTATCTAGAAGAGGTAGTGAAAAAGAGCCTACATGATGATGATGGCATTTCGGTAGGAGGTAGAATGATTAAATGCATAAGATTTGCAGACGATATGGCGCTTGTTGCAGAATCTGAAAAGAAAATCAATAAAATGTCAGAAAAAATGAGAAAGGGCTTTGAAGAGTATGAGATGAAAATAAATGTTAGAAAGACAAAAGCCATGGTGATTGGAAGGAAGGAGTCTGTGTCAAATTTAAAAGTAGGAGGGGAGAAAATAGAACAAGTGAATAGTTTTCGATATCTGGGTAATATTCTTAGTAATAACATGAAGTGCGAACTTGAAATAAAAGCAAGGATAGGAATGGCGAAAGAAGCTTTAGGAGGAAGAAAAGTCTCTTTTGTGGGACCTTGAATAAAGAGTTGAGAAAAAAACTCATAAAATGCTTCGTGTGTAGTGTTGTACTGTATGGGGCGGAAACGTGGACATTACGTAAAGGTGATGAAAATCGACTGGAAGCCTTCGAAATGTGAAGAATGGAAAGAGAGGGAGGAGAAGAATGGAAAGAATTAGTTGGGTCGAGCGGAAAACGAATGAGAGAGTGTTAGAAATGGTGGGTGAGAAAAGAACACTTTTAGATATTATTAGGAAGAGAAACTGGTTGGGACATTGCCTAAGAAGAGATTGTATCATGAGGGACGTCCTAGAGGGTATGGTGGCGGGAAGGAGAGGGAGGGGGCGAAGGAGACTACAATTAATGGATGATACAAAAACAGAAGGATCATACGCGAAGACGAAGAGGTTAGCGGAGGACCGTGGAGCATGGAAGCTTCTCAGCTGCGGCAAGTGACCTGCCAATAAAGGCAGAATACCTATGAGGATGACATTTATCATTTTCTAAAAATAAATGAAATAAAATACAGTTGAAAAATTAATGTTATACGAATTACTCCTTTCTTGTTTAGGTGCGGAATTTTCAGAAACTGTGAGAAACATGTTCAGTTATTTTTAATGGTTAGCTTATATGCCTAGTTTCATCTTCCTTACCTCAGGGATTAGCAAGATACACTATCCAAATTACGCCCCTAAGGATACATATTTCCAAAAATCCTTTTTTATCCCTTGCTTTCGTCAAAAAGAGTATTCTTGCTAATTATAGCATTATGGCTTGGTCGATAATGAGTAACTCACTTATATTGTCTTATATACAATATAGGTTATTATCATTATTATTTTTGTTGCTATTACTGATGATTTGAGAATACAATGCTGCAACTAAAATTGCAGAAACGGTCAAAGACATCGCGAATGATGTAAGCGTGAAGTATGTAGGGTTTAAGAATGTGGGCGCTTGTTAAAAATGTTGGAACAATTGCCCTAGAGGGTCCCAAAACTTTAATTTAGAAAACACAGCGTCTTGTATCATTTCCTACTTTATAACACTACAACGAATACTCTATAAGAACATTGTACTTCTGTTAAATTACCTGGCTGAACAGTACTAAATGATCACCGAAGGCTAACATGAAATGGAGGATTCACACAACTAGATCCGCTTTTTCTTGAGTTAACTAAACATTAAGTGTAATACCGAAGTAGCATTATAGATAAAGTGAGACTGTAGAAAAAATGAACCTTTCCTCTAACAGTTAAAAGAATAACAACACATTGACGCGATAATAATAATAATAATAATAATAATAATAATAATAATAATAATAATAATAATAATAATAATAATAATAATAATAATAATAATAATAATTCAATTTCTTCAAAATAGTATTCAAAAATAGATAGAGGAAACTGCAGTTTGGTAATAATTATAAGGAACCAGATTAAAACGTATTAACTTTTCTCAAGCCACTGAGGAAGAGAAAAGTTGAAAGTAAGAGATGAAAGCTAAGAAAGGAATAGTAAGAAGAAGAATGCAGTTGGTCGATTATTTGAAAAATGGTATCAAATATTGGGAATAAAAAGAGGAAGCTGAAGACCGAGAAAGGTGAAAGAAGAATTTCCAGACCAGAACCTAAGAAAATACACAATCCCACTCACATCTTCCATTAGTCCCAGTACCTGCCAGCAGGTAGAATACTTAATAGTAATAATAATAATAATAATAATAATAATAATAATAATAATAATAATAATAGACCACGATAGCTGCTGCGACTAAGTTACTGCGCACGATAGGTCTTGAAAGAAAGCAAATTTTTATTATATTTTATTTATTTATTTATTTTTTGCAAACTATGGGTAGAGTAATTATTTCGGAGGAGCTAGTTAATTGAAGTGATCCATAAACAGAAAGTGGTAGAAATCAACCTTTTCCAAGTTTTAACGTTGACCACTATAAAACAAAAACGGTTTTCGGCAATCGATTAAGCATTCCAAGAATATTTTTCATCTCCTTTCGTTACCAACCGAAAGTGGTAGAAATAAACCATTTCCGGTTTTACGTTGAACACTAGAAAGCAAAATCGATAAATAGTTACGAGCGGCTTTCTGTAATGGCAAATCCTTTAAGTTGGATCTGACAAGAGATTACCGAGAAATAAATTACCACACGCAAATCAAGCCCAAAACTTGGCCAAACTCGACCAGCAAATGTAGAGATCTTAAGTAGGTTGAGGGCTGCCCACCACCGAATTTTGTTCCGATTCGGCCAATAGTTATCAAGAAAATGCTGCTGGCTAATTAACTAGTTATCGAGAAATAAGGTATGAAATGCAACCCGCGTCCACCCTGTTCTTGGCCAAGTTTGACCACAGAATATGCCAGTACGTATTCCTTAGGGAATGGGCTAGTAGCTCACAAAATTTAGTAAACATCCGGCTAGTATTTAATTTAAAAATAAACTCTAGTAAAAACCGTAAAGAGGATGACGTAATATGTTCTCAATTAATATGGATACCGGAATTTGTATCGTATTTCTTTCACTTCTGGTATTAATAGAGAGATTACTGTCGAGATGGAATACACTCTTGCGGTACTTAATGAATTACATAATATCCCTTCTAGCTCTCTAATCTAAAACACTCAATTTATAACCGGAAGTGATTGATATATGCCACTTCTGCTTTTAGTATAAAGGTTAGAGTCGAGATAGAACATATTCTTGGGACACTAAATGATTATAGAAAACCGCTTCTCCTTATTTGTTATCTTTTCTAATCTATTGCGATCAACACTAAAACCGGAAGTAGTTGGATTTTGCTACTTCCGGTTTGGAGTTTAAGAGAGATAATAACTTACCTGTTCCTACAACGTTATATTGATTCCATAAAACTGCTTCTCCCCATATTTTATTGTTTATGCTCTATGTAAATTAAATTGAAACCAGAAGTTATAGGTGATTTCTACACTTCCTTTTTACTAGGGTGTTAAGTACGAAAATGAAAGTTACTCCTGGAACGCTTTATCGATTGCCGAAAACTGCTTCTTACTATCTATTATCGTTTTCGCTCTCTAGTGATCAACGTTGAAACAGGAAATGGCTCAATTCTGTTACTTTCAGAATTTACTAGCTTGTTAAATGTGAGGAAGGTTATCCTTGAAAAGTTTAATTGATTGCCAAGAACATCTTCTCGTTATCTATTATCGTTTTTGCTCTATAGTAATGAGTGTTAAAATCGGAAATGGCTCATTTCTACCATTTCCAGTTCTACTAGAATGTTAAGAATAAGAATAGAGATTCCCTTGAGACGTATAATCGATTGCCCAGAACCGCTTTTCGCTATCCATTATCGTTTTTGTTTTTGTTGATCAACGTTAAAACTTGAAAAAAAATAATTTCCACCATTTTGTTTGTCGAATCACCTCTATTAATGAACTCTCTCGAGAAAATCACACTATCTACTTATTGAAAATAATAATAATAATAATAATAATAATAATAATAATAATAATAATAATAATAATAGAAAATTCGCATCCTTTCAAATGTTATCTTTCGAAGTAACGGACGTATGTATGTACGTACGTACTAACTTACGATATTACAAGTTCCACTACGTGATCCTAATAATAATAGAATCTTAAAAGGATTATGTTATATTTTGTGTAGTGGTTTGGGAACCAGAAGCTCTAGTATATTTATTTCACTTCCGATTTGAGTACAGGGATCACTGCCGAGATGGAATATACTCTTGGAGCACTTAATGAATTACCAAAAAAAAGTCTTCTCGCTATCCATTCTATAACTCTGAATGTTATAACCGGAAGCGATTGATTTCTACCACTTCAAGTTTTAGTAGAAAGATTAGAGTCGATATAGAACATATTCTTGGGACACTTAATTGATTACTGAAAACAGCTTATCGCTAGTTAGTTTCCAATCTATAGCAATCAACACTAAAACCGGAAGTAGTTGGGTTTTGCTACTTCCGGTTCGATTAGAATTAAAATAGAGATGATACCTGTTCTTACGACGCTAAATTAGTTCCCAAAAACAGTTTCTATAACTTATACTTTTTGCACTATATAGATTAAATTGAAACCGGAAGTTATAGATGATTTCTGCCACATCTTTTTCACTAAGGTGTTAATTATGAAGAAGAAAGTATTCTTGAAACTATTTATCGATTGCCGAAAACTACCTCTTACTATCTATTACCCTTTTCTCTATATAGTGATCAACGTTAAAGCCGGAAATGGTTCATTTGTAAAAGTTCATGTTTTACTAGAGTGCTAAGGGTGAAGACGTAGATTAATCTTGAAACGCTTTTTCGAATGTCCATTCTCGATGGCTCATTCGTACCTCTTCCGGTTTTATTAGACTATTAAGAATGAAGATAAGAGTTGGCTATGAAACGTGTAATCGGTTGCCAAGAACCGCTTTTCCCTATCTATTACCGTTTTTGTTCTATAATGATCAACATTAAAACCGGAAATGACTTATTTCTACCATTTCCGGTTGGTGAATCTTCTCTATTAAAGAACTCCCTCGAGATAATCATTGTATCTTTCTATTGCAAAAACAATTTAAAAATTCGCATCCGTCCAAATGTCATCGTACGGAGTAACGGACGGACGCATGTATTTGGTCTAGGAATTAATTCGTGCGGGTGGACAAGAGATGGCGCAACGAACGAAGCGTCCCACAGTTCCGTGTATCCACACATGTGTTGCAAACTCCTGTCATCGCGTATCGTTCGTAGTATAGGGCAGTGGATTAAAGCGTCAACAACACCAGTTTGTAGTTAAGTGAACATGGCGCAATTTGTGCCTGATAAAGTGTTTTTGCTAGGTGTCCTGCTGCATTACTTTAACATGCAGAAAAGTGCGACTGAAAGTCATCGTATTTTGGTGGAAGTTTATGGAGACCATGCTCTAGCTGAGCGAACGTGTCAGAAGTGGTTTGCACGGTTTAAAAGTGGTGATTTCGGCTTGGCAGACCAAGAGCGAGCTGGACAGCCAAAAAAATTCAAGACGAAGAATTGACAGCATTGCTCGAGCAGGATTCGTGTCAAACGCAGGAACAACTTGCAGCAGCATTAGGCGTTGATCAAACAACAGTCTCCAAACGCTTGAAAGCCATGGGAATGATTCAAAAGATGTCACATTGGGTTCCACATGAATTGAAAGACAGATACGTTGAAAGACGAAAAACCATTTGCGAATTGCTGCTTCAACGACAGAGCAGAAAGGGGTTTCTGCATCGAATTATTACGGGTGATGAGAAGTGGATCCATTACGAGAACCCTAAACGAAAAAAGGCCTCGGTGAAACCAAGTGAACCAGGTCCATCACAACCAAAACGAGATATTCACTGTGCAAAGGTTATGCTGTGCATATGGTGGGATATGAAAGGTGTGGTGTACTATGAGCTGCTGCAAACGGGTGAAACTGAATAGAGAACGTTATCGACGACAATTAATGCGTTTGAAGCAAGCTCTTGCCAGAACACGACCAGAATGGGAGAACAGACATGATAAACTTATTGTTCAACATGATAACGCTCGCCCACATGTCGCAAAACCGGTCAAAACCTATTTAGAAAATGTCGGATGGGAAGTTTTACCCCACCCGCCGTATTCACCAGACGTTGCTCCTTCGGACTACTACTTGTTCGATTGCATGAACAACGATTTGGTTGGACAGCGGTTTACTTCTTCAGAAGATATCGAAACATGGGTCTCTGACTGGATCGCTTCCAAGGATGAGGACTTCTTTCGCCACGGAATCCGTACATTGCCTGACAGATGGGCGAAAGTGGTGGCTAGCGATGGACAATATTTTTCTTAAGGTATTTATGTATTTTGTGTTTGTACTACAGCTTCAATGTGTGCGTACCAACCGCACGAATTAATTCCTAGACCAAATACAAACATTACGATGTTACAAGTTTCACTACGTAATCCTAATAGTAAAAACAGTAAAGATTTACGTAATATTTTCTCAATTGATTTGGAAACCAGAAGTTTTAGTATATATTTTTTTTCACTTCCTAGTTGAGTAGAGGGATTAGTCTACTGTCGAGATGGAACACACTCTTGGGCACTTAATAAATTTTCCATTCTATTTCCTTCTCACTATATATTCTATAACACTCAATGCTTAAACTGGAAGTGATTGATTTCTGTCACTTCCGGTTTGGGTAGAAAGATTAAAGTCGAATTAAAAAATTCTTGGAACACTTAATTGATTACTGAAAACCGCTTCTCGCTGTTTGTTACGGTTTCTAATCTATTGTGATCAACACTAAAACCGGAAGTAGTTGGGTTTTGCCACTCCCGGTTTATTTAGAAGTTTAAGAGAGGAAACGATACTTTTTCCCACAACGCTAAACTGATTCCCCAAAACAGCTTCTCTCTATATCCCTATGTAGATTAATTTGAAGTCGGAAATTATAGTTAATTTCTACTGCTTCCGGTTTTCTAGGATGTTAATGATGAAGATGAAAGTTATCCTTGACACGCTTTATCGATTGCCGAAAATTGCTTCTTGCTATCTTTTACCGTTTTTGCTCTATAGTGATCAACAGTAAAACCGGAAATGACTCATTTATACCACTTCCGGTTTTACTATAGTGTTAAGAATGGATATGGGAGTTGTCCTTGAAACGTTTAATCGATTGCCGAAAACCGTTTGTCGCTATCTGTTACAGTATGTGCTCTACAGAGATCAACATTGAAACCGGAAATGGCTCATTTGCACCACTTTCTGTTGAATAAATCATCTCCGTTAACAAACTCCCTCGAGATAATTACTCTATTTATCTATTTCAAAAAAAAAAACAGAATTAAAAAATTCGCATTCGTTCAAAAGTTATCGTGCGGAATGTTACGGTAAGTTCCACTAAGTGATCGTAATAAATACTTCATACCCTCGACCCCGCCACACACACACACACTAACTTATGTACACACGAAAGTATATCTGGTAGTTCCCATATGCCTATGCCGGTAGCTGGAAACAGAGAGAGAGAGAGAGAGAGAGAATCGTATTGCTCCTTTACAGAGAACGCGCAATCACTCAGAACATCAATTAAAAAAAGAAAAAAGAATAGTTGTTAATGAAACTTTCAAAGATTGGTACCACTGCTGCAACATACACATGCAATTCTTCCATAATGATTGATTCGTAAGATGATGTATATGGGTTTCTTAATGACAATGTAATAAAATGCCTTCTAATTGACCACAAAATAAAAAGTTAAATTTCTCTCTCAAATTTTATAAAATCGAAGTTGATGGTCATTATGGGAACAGTCTACAATAACAATATATGCAAACAAATATTAATATACTCCAAGCTTTCCACTGGATGCCAGAAAGCTTCGGATCATATTTGATGTCATAAGCATAAGCAGATGTATATATATATATATATATATATATATATATATATATATATATATATATATATATCCCGATACCGATGGAACGACCATACATTGGCGATTTGCATTTCATCAGGCGACCTGGTCGATCAGGCGACATTATATGGTCGTCCAGTGGGAAACCGTGTTAGACGGTCTCCTCTCTCCACCACTAGTGCGTAGAAATCAACTTTGAAAATTGACGTTGGTGGTCTCAACGGTCCTGAGATAACTTTTTCTTGTATAACTATAGTTCGGGGGTTCATCGGCAGGTGCGCGACAGTCGTGAGCGTATAGCTTGTCGAGCGTATAGTTCTATATACATCAAGGCGCGTTGGACCACCGGAAGTTCTCATTTCGCAGTTGGCAGCTGTGCTCACTTTGGCTCGTGCATGCACTTTGTTCTGTTTGCAGATAGAGAGATTTATCACGGTTTCGGAAGCTAGAAGAAACAACATGAATGAAGGAATCAAACAATGATTAAAAAATAACTGAAAAAAACTGACAGAATATTTTATATAGTAATATACAAGACGATAAGAAAAAGTTACAATGTTTTTTAGCTTGTACATAGAATACATGTGACTATCTACAAATAATTATTATAATACGTTGTTTCAACTATTATCATACATGTTAATCGTGTGGGATGTCAAATACTTTTACAAGCAGTGTTGGGCGTCTTTGGGCCACTTTCACATAATAAAAGCCGAAAGTTACTGGCAGAAGTTTAAAAATGTTTTATATCCATTTATAAGAAAATTGTCAATCGTTTTATACTAGTCCCCTTAAACCTCGGATCCGTTTCCAGCAGAGCCATAGCAAGAAGGGGACGCGCGGGGTGGTCGTCCCAGGCACTGATGGCTAGAAAGCGCCGAACGAGCAAAAAGAAAGAAAGAGTGCTAGAAATGATTAAAAAAGTATTGACGCCCTATTAAATCAATATTGTTGTCGGTTTTGATACAATTTGATACAACTGTAACACTCCGACTTTGATCAAATTTGGCAGTTAGATACCACACATAAAGTACACGAATACGTGTTTTTTTTCTTTTATAATTTTCTGTGGAGGAGAAACAATTATTGGGGCCAAAGCCCATATCCAATATTTCGGAAGTTGACGCCCGAACGCAGTATGAAGTGGACCGAAGTGAATGAAATTGTACACAGATATTGTACCTAGTAGATGTAAAATGAGGGAATACTTGTTTCGTATTTTCCTGAAACAAGGAAATAAATGGGTGGGGCAAAGACCCTTCCAAATATTTGATTACGAAATACGAAAAGTGCTTATGAGTATACTTTCGAAGTGCCTAAATTACATAGAGAACGCAACGAAAGTATGTTAAGAAACGATACACAAAAATAAGCTAACCCGTGTTTTGTAGTTTGTGCGGAAAAACTGTGTTGATGCCAAGGTCCTCTCCTAAAAGAGTACATAATAAAGCAGAAGCGCAGGAAGGAGTGGACCGAAGCGAATGAAATTATACCTAGATCTTGTATATGTAAAATAAGGCAATACGTGTTTCGCAAGTAGCTAGAGGGCGCTAACTTCAGTCTTTGAACTTGAACTTTTGAGGGCAGAAACACGAAACACTCGAAATACACTGTATTGATTCCTACTTTTAGGTCATCTATCTATTGCTAAAATTTCACTATTTTCACACTAGTTTTTTTTTTTCTACATGTAGCGTATTTTATAGTATTTCGGGGTGCGCCTTTAACCCTTACAGTGTTTTCCCCATAAATAAAAGCACGTGCCGATTTATTTGCTGTTTACTGGTCGATGTGCAAATTTGAAACAAATCAGTACGGGACACTTGGGAAACACGAATTGCTTTATTTTACATATACAATATCTACACACAATTTCATTCGCTTCGGTCCACTCCTTCTTGCGCTTCTGCTGTAATATTTACTTTCTTCGGAGGGGCCTTGGCCCAACACTATTTTTCCGCAGAAACTAAAAACACGTGTTCGCTACTTTTTTTTTTATTTTTTGTCCTTACAAAAAGTGTTGTAGTAATTCTCCTTATCCTTTAGGCACTTCTAATATATACTTATTCGCACTTTTGATATTTTGTAATCAAAGGTTTGGAAAGGTCTGTGCCCCACCCACCTTTTTTTTTTTTTTTTTTTTTAAGAAAATACGAAATAACGTATTTCTTCGTTTTAATTCTACGGTATCTATGCATAATTTCATTTACTTCGGTCCACTTCTTGCTTTTCGAGCGCCAATTTTCAAAATTCTGGGTTGGGGCTTCTGCACCCTAAAACTGCTTTTCCGTAAAAAGAAAATACGTATTCATTTATTTCATGTGTAATATCTACCTGCCAAATTTGATCAAAATCGGAGTGTTACACTTGGGAATTGTTACATGTTAGTACTTAAAGTTATTGCTGTATATGATTTTTAATGACGATGTGACATATATAAGGTGCTAAGTAATGATCTACTCGAGAGCGTTTTCAAAATCAGAAACAGTCAAAGTCTGAGTCTAAAATACGTTGGTGGTGATGAGTTTGCTTACTTAATCATGCTTTTCTGCCCAATGGGATTATTATTTCTTGAGAATGAAGATACAAAAATGAAAGGAGTGAAGAGACACGAGTGAATATGCAAGTTGCTGTTTGCGCGGGAATATTAAAAATATAAGTAAACAAGAGGAACAATAACACTTTCGAACTTCAAGCAGTTGTAAAAAAGGAGTCAGCGAATTTTCTCTTTTCCAAAGACTGATCACTACCAGTGTTTTTTTTTTTTTTTTATTCCGTTGATAGGCTATATGAAATGCTTTCAATTTGAAGGAATTTGTTGGAATCATTTCTCCATCAACCACTTGTATCGCCAGGATATTTTCTTTTCTGCATACGTATCTAGTTTTGTGGTTTTTCTATCAGCATACATTCCAAACGTATACACATATATAATATATATGTGTGTATGTGTATTAGTGTATTTTTAATATGTTAATTAATAATAAGCAACCTTAAATTCAGAACTTCTATTGATTAAGAGATTAAGTAATTACTATTATTTCAAAATGTTCTAGCGCACTATATTTTGGATTTGAAATACAACATTAAACATACTCTTTAGCTCCATAGATCAATATTGAGAAATTCGCAAAGAAGGCTCCTTCTAAATGTCCATTACATTTCACAAAATATTTTTTTTGTCGTAAAAGAATTGAAATTAAAATCCCATTTGCCTACAGAATAAAATTACAAAAGTTTACAATTATTACTGGAAATTAATGCTATAATTCATTTCGAACATTTTAAAAGTACATAGTTTCTACTGTACTGAAATATCATTTCTTACCGATAGCATGAAATATTGCAAATAGTTGTACTGTAAGTTTCCATAACTGTTTTCCAATCACTCATTTTCCTCCTTAATTATTATTATTATTATTATTGTTATTATTATTATTATTATTATTATTATTATTATTATTATTATTATTATTATTATTATTATTATTGTTATTGTTTTTGGCTGGGTTAAAATAATTGAAGTAAATGATGTAAGATGGTTCTCAAAATAATTTAGTGCAAACATTACTACATAATTATTGGTCAAATAATTAAGTTCTATTACTGACGGTTTTATTCAAAGTAACTTATAATCTTTCATACTGTGTGTAAATTGAAGAAACTTTTTCTAATAAGAAAGTAATTTATCAATACTTGTATTTTCACTTCCAGTATGTCTTTGTGATAATGTTTGTGACATTTTGCATGTTACAAGCTTTGCTTACTTAATATACATTAATATCATCACTGAGCAAATCAGAATGTTTTAATTTAGAAAGTTGAACATTCACATGGGTCAGTGGGTCAAGATTTGTGAGCGGGTCAGTGGGTCGTGGTCAGCAGGATGTGACCCACTGCTACCTACCAATCACCGTGACCCACTCTGACTCACCGACACACTCAGACCGACTGACTCACTCTATTCAGTCCATAGTAGACAGCATCTTCTGAACACTGGTGAATGTGCCTGTATTTCACTTTCAAGGCATCCATTTTATTCATTTTTCATTTTTTTCTGTTTACTTATCTGAGATGAGTATATCTATGTGAAAAAAGAACTTCAGGTATTTTGGATATTGATATTTGTAACTGTTGTAACAACAATAGGACTTACTATCTGGCTTTCGAGATACAGCCTGAGAGTTTTTAGAGGAGCTAAGTACTAAAAAAAATACATTTTTGAATCACCTGTAACACATGAATTATTACATAAAAGCGAATGTAACTAAGTGTGAGTGATGATCACGGACAAATGGCAAAGCCAAATGAAATGAATTTTGGTAGATAGTTAGACCCTAATCTCAACTGGGGTGTTATCATATCGCTTTTATTATAATACATGTACTAAAGGGAGAGAGGAGGTCCAAGTTTTTACGAAAAATTGAGTATCTCACAAGTCGTTCAACTTAGGGAGTGAAATTCAGTATATTAACTCTTTATTAAAAATAAACAGAACGTATTCTAGCAGTTTTTTAAATTTCTCTTCTATGGGGGAGACTTTCTATATATGGGAAATTGGTAGTGGGTTGATCTGTAAAACTAATCAAAAACCATCGATATTAGTTGAGAAAAAATTAAGAAACAATTATTAATTGAGACACAAAAAATACAGTCTCAATTAATTAGAAAGCAGTAATAATTAGAAAGCAGTGGTATCATATATCCACTACTTTCTAATATAATAATTTTTGAATCTTATGTTTATTATATGGATCCTTCACAGCACAAGGCACTGAAGCTATAAGGTTGCGAGAAATATATATATATACAAAATTTGTACTGTAAGTTTAATTACATGGGAATCTTAAGTTTTCACTGTATCTTAGTTATATGGAAAACTTTACATCTTTATTCACATTTACTTTGGTCCACTATACCTTGATTTGAGACTTTCAAATTTCATCCCATTTTCCACTGAAAAGTATCTGTAATTCAGCAAGGAAATAATTGTATATAATATTTCAAATTCATCGTAATTTTACCCATGACAAACACTTTACCATTTTATATTGTAAAGGTCAGATCCACCTTATTGTAACAGAGCGGTGCTTGAGCGATTAACCGTAGAAATTCAAACTCCGATTAGTGATAATTTCCCAGCATTGTTTAATTGCAAGTGTAAACTCTTTAGTCAATGGACAGGAGGACGTGGATCATGGGTTAAAGTTGATTACGATGGGTTTTGATGGGTAGTGGGTCAGAATGCTTCACGTTAGGAAATGGGACATATTGGGTCACGGTTTGTTGAAGTGGGTCATGGTGGATGGTGGATCACAGTGAGTCATAGTCATGATGGGTGGTGGGTCAATGGGTTGTGGGTCAATATTTCATTGACACACATCATCTGAACAGTGATCAGAAATAACGAATTGAAGCAAGCATCATTCCTTCTGATCACTGTTCAGACATTTTCTCCTTTATATATTTTCCTTGGAACAACGTAAACATGATAGTCTAAATTAATACTTGAAGGCTTTGAAGGTTGCCATCACTTTTTCAAGCTTGACGTATTATAAGAAAAGTAACAATGCACTGTAGTGCCTTTCTTTGCTAAACAAACGCATGCTTAATTAGATGCGTAACCGTGGTCTCAATTAATGCGGATAATCAACACTATTGGAAATAAGATTTCTTTATAGATTAATTGGTATTTTAGACTTCAAGACTTTTACTTGCCTCCTGATGTGACACTCGTCAATGAGCACGTAAGATTGTAATGAAAAATGAGACTGAATTAAATTGTTCATTACGAAGTAACAGCCTGAAAAAGGTTTGATTTAAAGAGGGCGAGTGTCAAGAAAAAAAAAGTAGATTTTGTTGCGGAGGATGATAGGTAAATATAAAAGTTCGTAGTAAAGCTATACGTATAAGGGTAAAATTTTTAAGGGATGACAATAGTTTCAAGAAGCAAAGAAATATGAAGTTTGTTTACAGGGTGTCCAAAAAGTCCCGTATGATAGATGAGAGCACATTTGTTCAATGTGCCCTCTGTTGAATTCTACCCATGTTTTGAACTGGAATGGTAAAGAAGGAAAATAGGGGGCGGGAACAATTTGGGCAAATTGCTTCCCTTATATATCCTTTGTTTTCGTGCAAGATGAGCCCCGTCGGGAATCTATACGCTGAATTACAACATAGATTAACCGTACTCCCAGAAAGCGTACTTCATCGAACTCAAAGTAAGCCTCGGGCTCCTTGACGATCAATACAGTTTGGCTGAAATCTAGTGTTCAAGTAGTTTGGTATGAGCAAGACGTAGTGTGCTAGGACACCAACTTGCATGAACCATGCTTTCTTTATATATTCTACTAACAAAGTGCAATATTCTTATCCATGTTCAAGAAATGACCATCTTATCCTCCTGTCCTCCCTTCGTTTTCAAATACCGTATTTACGCAATCCTAAAATGCACATTTTAAATTATTTTTCAGCCCCAAAATTGAGGTGTGTCTTACATTCGAGTTTGCAAGTTTAGGCCTACATTTTGCACTAGTAAGGCAAGTAAGGCCCAATTTACAGCAGAAAACGATTGAGTTTTGACGGAGATAGCTAATCTCGTTAGTCATGATTCTGTGAAAAATGTGTACTAGGAATACCCACATTTTGCGAAAAATGGGAAATTGTTTTATCCGGAAATTGGAAACAAAATGGAAGACGAAAAATGTTCATTGTGTTTTCACATGTTTATTTATCTTTTTCATTCTTAAAAGTCAATGCCGAGTAGTTTTTTTTTTTTTTTTTTTTTTTTTGTCTCACATTTGAGGACGTTTTAGACTCGCGTAAATACGGTATCTAAAATGTCCTGCAACCCGCTTTAATTAAAACCTACGGTTGAAACTGCTAAACTTTTATTCTTATGAACTTTTAGTTGAGATTCATATTCAACAATTTTTTCTATGGCCACGGACTTTCACCCCAACGAAACTATGTTGAGAACCTCGGAAACACTTAATATATACAAAAGTGAACATAATGTTTAAAATTGTAAAAATTTTGTTCTCACACATTTTTACCACAAATTCAGTTTTACCAATTTCTTGTATATTACAGCACTTTTGAAGTATTCTGTAGATATATAAATGAAAGTCAACGCTTTACTTTTACATAACAGAAAATTACATTTGAAGAATAAAAGCCATACAGTTTACCTCAGTTGCATATTCACCCATTTAAAGGAAAGTAAACGTTTTATTTTCAAAGAACTGATCACTGTTTGAAACTGAAAGAAATGTTTTCAAACCTCAGATGTTATTTCACTTAACCCATTTCAGGAATTATGCAGAAATTTTAAAGTAACATGTATACAGGGTGTATCAGATCACACCGTCCCAGGCTTTTTCTCGGCTCGTAGTGCCCATATACACTTCAAACAACAAATGGTGATGCTTTCATATTTGGTTCTTCAAATAAGCAAACTAGCTTCAGGTATTCTTATTATGATAATGCCATTAAGCGATCAGATAACTGCTTCACATGGCATTTGATACATAGATTTGGTGTCTGAAATACTTCTCTGCAACACAGACTGTCACAGCGAAAGCAAGGAATGAAATTACCTGTTGCGCGTAAGTTAGGATTTGAGAAAATACTTTCCCCGATATGTATGGAAAAGAGCTGAAATGCCATGTAAAACAGTTAGCTGATCGTTTAATGTCATTCTCACGGTAAGAATAAATGAAGATAGTTTGACTTAGCTGAAGAACTAAATATCAATGACAGGTTCAACAAAGATAAACAGAGTGCTGTGAAAGGTTTTTATACGAGTTTAAGAAGTGACTTCCCAATTTATTTGTTAGAACACCTGTATCTACAAGTATATTTAAATCTTTGAGTTTTATTTCAAACGCTTATGCCGGCTAGGCTAATGGAGACGGCAATGATGAGAAATGACCACCACAAAGGTCACTTGGCGGAGCTGTGAACGAACCAAGAACTCTATGCAGCAGAGGTGAACGCTCTACCACTGAGAAACCGCGACCTGTAAGAATATCGTGAACAAGTTTCAATAAGGAACAAATTGCAAAGTTCTATACAAATTAGTGCACACTGATTAAGAAATGTTCTTTCCCACCATCACGAATACTGAACGCTCATGAGATTGGTTTATCGTGTGTTCATATTAATTCTAAAGTGATATGTGAAAAACGGAAACGAGTTCTGGGCAAGTTGAAATCGTGCTAGGGTTGCCAGACTTCCCGGTTTTCAATGAAAGAATTAACTGTCCCGAAAAAGGCTTTCAGGACTCCTGTTTTCGCTCTTCAGACTGAAAAAAAAATCAGCCCGCAAGAACTAGCATTTCTTACCTGAAAACGGAAGGTAGTATTTCTGACTCAAATGATGACGCAACAAAGAAAAGAGTATCTCTTCAATCATAAATGGGAGAGTGTGTCGTAATTGGCGCAATATTTAGGGCCTGTTAAACACAAAATCTCGGAATTTGGAAAAAGGGTCACCAGGCAACTCTCCCGTTACCTCTCCACATTTTTTATACATCCTTTGTGGGGCTTCATTTGTGCTAACTGTTTATAAAAAGAATGAACTGGAAAATTGTAAGTAGCTACTAATCTGAAAAGACTGGTATAATAGATTCTTACCAAATGAGTAGGAACCGTGATCTTAATGGCTATATAGCGTGAGATTGGTGTCCGGGTTTTTCGCTTACAAAATCTGGCAATCCTACGTCGGGCGAAAGAGGTCGGAATATAACATTGATATTCTGCGTGAGTGCTACTGGTCAGTTTGTACTACCCCTCTTCATAGTCGTATTTCCGCGCCAGAAGAAGAGTGAGGGACTGTTTGTTGATACTCCACCTGAGAGTATTGCTGTAGCACAAAGTACTGATTGGATAACGACTGATATTTTTTAAACTTCGTTGCAACACTTTGTAAAATTCTGTCATCCTTCCCCTCACATCCCAGTTCTGCTAATTGTTGATGGACATGGCAGCCATAAAGAACTAAAAGTGATTAAATATGCGAGGGATCACAAGATTCACTGCTCAGTACTCCTCCACATATCACTCACAAGACTCAACTCACTGATAGGTGTTTTATGAAACCATTTCAAGACACATACAATGATGCTTGTTCACTGTGGATGCGCAAGAATGCTGGAGTAAAGACATCCGAATACGATGTAGCGCATCTTGTTTCAGAGGCACACCAAAAAGTATGTCACATGGACGTAGCTCTCAACCGATTTGCCTTCACCAGAATATATTCACTGAACCCTCAGATATTCACAGACACTGAATATCTGTCCGCAAACGTTCACGAGTATCTGATCGGTACTTTGTGTGCAAAGGATTGGGCACGTCCATCCTCACCACAACAAACGTCTGGAGATCAGGTGACATGTTCAGGATAAACGGTCTCCCGACATCCTTGATGCAGTCTTTATGGTTCCCCAAATCTCAAAAGGACGATTAGCTAGGAATTCTGCTATGAGCCACATAATGATTTGGAGGACTCTGCACAATAACGCGTTAAATCCTTATCATGTTCGTCTGCACCAAAAACTCCGAGAACAAGATTTCCATAACCATCTGGAGTCAATGGCTGAGCGACAGGAACCCATGTTTCACCACAACATTCTGTGTAGGGATGAGGTGACCTTCAAGATTAATGTAGGTCAACGTACACAACGCTCACTACTAGTCCAGCGAGAATGCTCACTGGGTACGTGAAGTTGACAATCAACATATCTGGAGTCTAAATGTCTGACGTGGTATAGTGGGAGGCCAAATTGGTCCTTATTTCTTCGAAGGTACTTTAACAGAAGTAGGATACGCTAATTATTTGTCAGATGTTCTTTGTGAGCGCTTGGAAGAGGTCTCATTAGTAACTCGTGAAATAATGTGATTACAAGACGTTTACTCTGCTCATTTTGCAACAGTTGCCGGACAAACTGTTGCTCATTTATTTCCAAACAGGTGGATTGGAAGAGGAGGCCGTTTCCTGGTCAGCTCGTTCTCCGGACCTGACTCCTCTTGATTTTTCTTTTGGGTACGTGTCAAGGAGCTGGTTTAGCAAGAGCGTCCTACTACAAGGGAAGACATAATGAACAAGATCTATAATGTTTGCCATGGACTAAGAGGAAATGAAGTGTTAAGAGCAATCTGCAATGTCCCGGTGCGCATTCGAATGTGCATCGCACGTGCTGGACGATCCTTTGAACATTTATTGTGTTTTATTTTTTTAGGGGGGAGTACGATATTTTGGTGAGAATGTTCAGAACTTGCAGTTCATGTTATTTATTTTATTTATTATCTTCAGTTTGCTTATTTTTATTATTCTTGAACAATTGTTTGTGCAATGAGTTCCGAAAAGTGATTTATTAAAATGTTTACATAAGTTAAGAAGACTAAGAGAGTGTCAGTGATTTCGTAAGTTTGATTTTTTTGGAGCGGAGTTGTTGGACTTTACACCCAAATTTCTTTCATACGTAGTTTAAAACCAAAGAGTGTTTTTCTCTGTTTTTCTGTTTTAAATTGGTTAAGATTCCGAAATTTAAACTAGTACTGTCCTGTAATATTGTTTTCGTTTGTTGATAAGTAGACGAGATATGCCCTAACGTTTGATACTAAATGTTATAAAGCGTTTTCAACAACTATTTAATAGAACATGTGCTATCTGATGTTCTTTTGGAGTCACTACCAACTAAAACTGTTGTTCTTAGTTGCAATTCAACAGCAAATAATACATAGATGTCAAACCGGAGAGTTTAACGGAAAATGTTCCGGTAAAAGTTTTCCTTTTCAATAATACTTCCAAATAAATCGAAATTGGTACCACTCTCCATTTAAAATTTTGGAGTTCATTCCCCGGAGAAGTATTCTCGCTACGTCACTGAATATGAAAGAATCACAGTTTGATTCTTCACTTACGATTTGGCATTCATTTTTTTTAAGTGTACCTACACTACGAAGTACGAACTGAGAAAAATGCCTGGGACGGGTGGTCTAATAGCAATTCAACAACAAATAACACACATAGATGTCAAACCGTAGAATTTAACTAAAAGTGCTTCCTGCAAAATTGCTTGTTTTCTATAATACTTCCAAAGAAATCGAAACTGAAGAAAAATTTCCATATAAATTTTTCGAAGTTGATCCCCCGTGGAAGTATTCCCGCTACGCCACTGGATATGGAAGCACCACTATTTGATTCTTCACATACGATTTGGTAGTTCATTTTTTGTTTGAAGTGTCTACATGCACTACGAGGCGAGAAAAGTGCCTGGGACGGGTGGTCTGATACTCCTTGTATATAGTAAAAAGCTGAAGGAACAGCATAAAGAGCTCGTCGCTCCATCAGAAAATTACATACATATCTGCTACCATAACTAGAGGTGCGTAAAGCATCTATACACAGCTTCGCCGGAAGTCTGCTTCATTGTAAGGCTAATTCGACGCCCAAGCAAACGTTGGTACTTCTGCTTGAATGGGCGCAGAAATTGCCTGAAACTGTACGCAAAAAAGCATCTATACTGGACTCCGAAAAGGTACTTGAGTGAATTGTCTCCAGAAGAACGCCACTTTGGGAACAGACAGAAATGCATCAATTTTGAAGAAAAAAAGTTGACTACGGTGTCATCCTTAATGTCTATAGACGATATATCCAAAAACAAATTTCTATACTCCAGCCGTTCTACCGGTTGCAAAAAGGATACGTTTTATAACGGTCTCTATATTGGTAGAGGGATTTAAATATATATATATATATATATATATATATATATATATATATATATATATATATATATATATATATATATATATATATATATATATATATATGTTGACATTTTATATTCTATAATGTGTTTTCGATCGAAGTTTTAATTCGTAAGGATTAGTTTGGTGCCTTTTTTAGATAGAGTGTTGATGATATATCGAAAATATGTTACTTCGAATTTTTAAATTGGCAAATTATTTAAAATATGTATTTTATACCGACGGAACAATTACGTCGAAGCTGCCACTTTCATTAAGGTATACCAATTCACTTAATCACTTTTTATCTCTAAGAATATCAAGCTAATCCGTAGGTTATTTATAATCACGCGATTTTTTAATCAGTGGTAAATTGGTAACTTTTACTGAAATAAACATTATGGTGTATAGAACGAAAACAAGCAACACAGATATGCACATTATATTTCCTGTAAGTTTTATAACAAAACTAATGTTATTTGTGTTTCAACTTCGTATTGTGCTTCATCGTTATGCTTATGATACGATTTTTTTTACAACAGTTAGACATTTCGAAAAAACAAGTAAAAGTGGATAATACTTATGTATTAAATTTTTACAGTATGATTGTTCGTATTATTGAAAGAAGAAAATTTGTTATGACTAACGAGGGATAATGACCTCAAGAACTAGTATATTATTTGAACAACTTATTGATTAATTTTAACTCTGAAATCTATTGCACTAAATTACCGTTAGCCGCAGTATTTTTTTATCATTAGCAAAACAGATCTTACCTTTAACACTCGACAGGGGTCTTATTGTGTCTCGATACACTCCGATAGAATAATATAGTTGTGGGTTAGTTGGCAGACCAGGAAGTTCCATATTCATGACTTTCTTGTTAGACCAATGTACTCTCATACCTCTGGAGTCGTGGACAATAACCACAGTTTGTTGTGTTTCTGTATTCCAACGAGCTGGAGTCTTAAAATAGAAGATTGTATGGTGAGTTTATGTATGTGTTTTGTCATAAGATGCTAAGTATTAAAACAAAAGAGAGTAATCAAGATTAAACTTATTATTTCCATTATTATTGGTAATAGGAATATAATAGTAGCAGTAGTAATAGCTTTGAATATAGTAATTGAGTCCCTTCTTAATACTCTCATCTAGGCTGATCCTCTTTTTTTATAAAATAGTCAACAACTTGAAAACAAAGAAGGATATGAAAATGTAGAAAGGAAGCCAGGTAGTATCTGCTAAACGATATGATATGAACTAATAATTGCTTTAAGATCTCCGTAAAGTGAATAAATTTGTACACATAATAATTATGACTTTAGAAACTACGGACATTAATTTCTGGGCTAGAATAATGTTTGCAAACTGAACGTTCTACATTTTAAACATATTTTATTGTCTTTAATTTATTCAATTTTAAAAAAAATGTTGATAAGCTTAACTTTGAGCTTAATGTTGAAACTGATATCGTTTTAATGGCCGTTTAAATTGTTTGTATATTTATGGAAAGCTCGACTTTATAGCTAGAAGATAACTACTGGTTATTAAGTAATTAACGAGACCAAAATATTTACAGATCTTAAAAATATTTTTTCATCTCTTGTTCCACAGTTGTTCAAACCAATAGCATTATCAAGAAGGATTGCATTATAATTCTTAGAAAATGACTTATTTCGAAATGTATGTCCTGTGGAACTGGAAATCGAAATGTTATGTGGGAAACAGAGACAAATCACAGTTGGCAGAGTTGAGCACTGTCTTGTCCACTCATTTAGAATTAAAAGTAGAATGTGGAAGCTCATGTATAGACATCTACATAACTGAAGACAGAACTCCGCTCGTGATAAGTGTCGCAGACTACACAATCGCTGTTAGACCCTCTTCTTCAACCAGGAACAACAATGCACTTTGATCTCCTAAGTGTAGTGTAACGAGTTATCATTTTTGAGCTGCCTGTACCTACGAGAAATGGACTCGTCCAAGGATTACATAAAAAAGTAAAAGTAAGGAGTGTCAATAAATAATATTTGGTTATAATTACTCTGAATGTTGTTATGTTTAACAATTATTAGTCATTAATTAATTGCATTGGGTGGTATTCAGAGAGAATTCGTTAACCGAGTGTTAGTCACATACTAGTTAGTAGCATTTTAACTCTTTACTAAGGAAGGTGTACTTTTTGGTATTCAGAGTCTACTTTGAGTACAACTAAAAAGATTAACTTACATAACCCCAATGCATTGGGATAGAAAAATAAATGTGGCAACTACGGAAAAGTAAATCAGCGCACGCGTAGTCTGTATAAATGAATACACATGAAATACGAAATACGTAATGTTGTGTCGCACGCTAAGCCGTGGAGAAAAGATTAGCCTCTGCTCTAGATTAATTAGTCACATGTTATTGACTTCGTCAAATACTACCTCCTAATCAGAGACTCTAAATACAATTTGATAACCATCCGTTAGTCAACCCCGTAGTATGGCTTTAATCAGACATCAAAATGACTCTGAATAAGGCTCATTGTATTTAAACTGGTCATTGTTTAGGACTGTTACTTTTAAAAATGAAATGAATGAAAAAGAAAGATTTGGTTCGTAGAGTTTTGCTGTGTGAGAGAGAAAAAGGAATGAAATTGCGTAGGAGGGGGCGTGGCTTGGTCACGCGATTTTGTCTTCGAGTCAGCGTAACACTCTGTGTTACCTGACTTGTTCCCTAATCTTCCTTACTACTTTTCGATCGTTTGGCTAGTTGTTGGAAGTGCTTCGTTATTCTATGGAGCATGGGGCAACTTGGAACATAGTGCCAAAGAAATGAAAGACATAGTTATTATTAAGTGTGCTATATTACTAGAAGTGAGACTTCAACATAAATGTCCAACTGTGAGTTTTATGATATTTTGTTAAAACGTCAATCTCTAAAAAAGAGATTGGAGCCAAGTCGAGGTGGCCTATTTCGGGGGAATTTAAATGCCAGCAGTAAAGTGATGCTTTACTTATTCAGTGCTGTTTAATATTCAGATTAATTTATTTTGTGAATTTGTAATCACAGGAGTCTGTGATATAGTGGCTACTTCAAGTTTTTATGGTAACCTTGTATGTGGAGAATCGTACTTGTGTGGTGGACAAATGTTGAAAGTTTAATTTGTGTCTGGATGATTGGTCTTGAGTTTTACCAGCTAAAACCTGTATTTAATTCGATATTTATATTTATTTTTGAAAATGTTGTTGACTTAGTAGCTTTGAAAACTCGGGTGAATGGCAACGGTAATTCATTCATTGGCACTCAATCTACCAAATTGTCGAATGCTAAGGTTCAGGAAAGTTTAGTCTGACTGGAGCCGAAGGTTACAACTTTGATTGCATTGAATGGTGGTAAAATATAGAACATCAAATAAGGTGAGTGTGAATTGCTTGTTAATAAACGAAAAGTAGTTGTGTCACGTTTCATGTTTTTGTATTGTCAGATTGTGACTCGAATATCCGCCTTGTTTAGGATAGAAATTTGATACATATTCCCTAATAGTGCTCTTTTCTTGGTAATCAACCTCCCCAGATTTGGCAAGAAAATTTTGAGCTGGATTTTTTTAGAGGAAAATTAAATGGATTATTGAATAGTGACCCAATATTTCTTCCATTCTTGTTTTTCAGTTATTTAATGGTTATTTATTTCGATTTAGACACATTTAAGCCTGAATAATCGATGAGAATTGATATTTTTTCTTTTTCTCCAAAAAGTAAATGTTTAAATGGAGAATAAATTTGGTAAATTAAGCTTTGGTTTAATAAATGAATTGCGAAATTGAGTCATTAGTAGTAAAAGATTTGTCAGGTTGAAATATTATTCATGAGCCGACAATATATTTATATGCTGATGTTCATAGATAATAAAGAAAATTTGTTGTCAGATTAAATACTTAAAATGACTAGTATTTTGAAAGACTTTTTTGTTACTCAGAGTAAATACTAATTATATTATTCAATTAGTTGATTGTTTTGCAAACATTTGTTCAGAATTAAGACTGGAGTTTTTCTTAGATAATTCGCAAGAATTGTCCTATAGGATTATATTTTTGCTGATTCGTGAATTTGACTAAATTAATTGAAAAGAATTTGATACATTTTTGAGAATTCGCTATTTCTCTGAATTGGAAATTTTTAACTTTGATACAACACGTTATCTGAAACGACCAATTTTAATCAAAATTAAATAGCTAAAATTCATGTACATTTCATATTTTGTAATTTTATATTTTGTTAATCCTTTTGTGTTTATGCTATATTCTAACGCAATAACGCATATACACAACCACTTTCTCTGGTTGAATAAAATTGTTATTGATAATTGAATCCTTGTGTTTATTTTGTTTATAAATATATATGTCTATCCTGATTTGTTTTGATTTGCACAAGGAATATTGGATTATATTGTTAGCTTTACATTGATCTGGGATGAGGAGGATCCTATGCGCAAGTCCCATCTGCAAGGCTTTATCTAAAAGAGTTCAAATCGACAGTTTTTGTTATTGTTATTTTTTTTCAAACACTCTCGATTTGGGTTTGACCTGAAGAAGCTAGGTGGAGGTGGACGTTACAGTAGTTAAGTAGAAGGTGTGCACTAAAGAGAGATCGAGAGAAAATACGGAAAGTTCAGATTATTTCATTGCAACTATGAGCTTGGTTATACATTTTTAAGCTTATGGTATTGGGGTATCGATTAGGTACCTTTCTAAGAATGTTAGATTGATTATATTTTAAGTTTCAACTTTTAAGTCTGACACTCAGGCTGAAGAGGTGTTAGATTGATTATATTTTAAGTTTCAACTTTTAAGTCTGACACTCAGGCTGAAGAGGTATTGTAAGTTGCATGAATCAAAAGAGAATGCATGCTTTAGAGAGAATATGTTGATAACATTATGATTTTATTTGAGTTTTCATGTAGTTTTCAGATTAATTATCAGACTAATTTGCAGTTAAGGTTGAAGTAAAGCAAGATTATATTTTACATCTAATTTATGTTCAAATTTTAATAGTATGGAAACATGTGTCACTATTTTAACATTATATTATGTAATCTGGAACTAAATGGAAGGAGGGGCCATTGACCACAATATCCCGGTACACAACATACTTGTATTTATTCCAGTAATACTAAAAAAGGCTAACATTCAAATGTTATTATCTCAAGTTGGACTGTTTGTAGCTAACTTCTTGCCAGTTTCTCAATTCCGTGAGTCTACCTGGCCTTGTCCTTAATAGCAAAGAAACTAGACACTGCTGTTTCCACCACCTATTAGTTGGTGCAGCATCATGATTTGAGGAAGTACACCAAGGACCGATACAGGTACTAATACGAAGGAACATTTGAGACAACTATATGCCAAATATGGCATAAGTTCAATCCCATCAAAGTCTTGAATCCCATCAAAGTTGCGTCTTTAGCGCCAAATGTGATTTTCCGTTATTCTGTTCCAAGAAAGCGAGGTTTTGGTTTATAAATGTAAGATAAGTTTTGGCGGAGTAAAGCATATATCTGGTCCAACTGAACGGAATAAAGGTCGTAATTGATGATATGATATTTAGGCATGAACTCAAAGTGAATTATTACTCGTAGTTTCACCACTCACGGAGCAGAACTTTATGCTTGGTATGGCCCTATTTGACAATGGTTCTGTAAGTTAGTTGTTGCTGTAATATTGATTTTCCACATTCAAATTTATAAAAGAAAAACGTTTATGCGTATTTGACAATCTACTTCATGAAATGAACATACAAGCGTTTTGCAGAAGTCCTTGACAAACGACCGTTGTTTTTAGACCTGAGCTGAAGTCAGCTCATGTGACACAGTGTGGTTCCTTGATAACGTGACCGGAAAATGACACACTACAGTGAACTGGACATGCTGAATTGTTTCGACAAAAGTTGTGTACTGATTGATGGATTTTCTGCAATGACGAGTCATGTCATAAAAATATGTTAACCTGAGCCTGACCTTGCAGCATCTTCGACAGTTTTACAACCTACGCGGAATATCCAGAACCAACGAGTTGATGTGCTATGATTTACTTCATCTTTCCATCTCGCAAATGTTCCAGTATGTTACAACAGCATTATGTCTGAGTTAGAATTCACACAGTACCATTTCATGTATCAGACGTCGTTCAGCATTCATCCTCACTAGTTAAAATTACAGGTGGAAAGGTGGCTTCCGTATTAAATTGTCAACTTGCCACACTACCACTTAAACCAGTTTGAACTTTTGTAGTTAAGATTGATTACGAAGTATGTCACTCAGCTGATTTAGTTGGGAGAATGTTGCAAGATGTATGACTATCCTTGTATTAATTTGGTTAAATACCTACCGTTGATATCATTGTGGTGTGGTAGACTTGGTTTGATTTTAGGTAGAAACTTTCTTAGTACAAAATTGTTGCTATGATGTATGTCTGGATCTGATGTAATTCTCGATGAAGTAAGATTCTGATGGACAACATCATGTTCGTGGGTTTCTTTCATTTTCTCCCACATTCTCATTCGATCATCATTCAGTTGCTTTCATCTGTCTTCCTTAGTCTAGCGGGCATACTAGTGGGATGTTAAAATCATAGATTTACTTTAATTTCATTTTTTGTGTCTGACGTAGTCTTTGTATTGAATAAAGATTCTAAGAAAATCTCTATCGAATAGCAAGTGTCACTATTTTTGGGTGTGAAAAAAGAAAGCGAAAGGAAAATACTTTAAGGAAACAGAAAATACATAAAACATCTTACAGTTGATCAGTTTCCTGATACACCTTTCACATACACATGATATATGGTGATCATCTAACTATTACATCAATGTCTATATTATATTATAATAAAAGTAATTCAACATCGAGCTCAAAAAGTGGTCTAGGAGACCTCAGGCTCAATTTGCAACATCTTATCGGAACTAAACGAAAGGTACCCGCCACTACATTAAATTTTATCACCATAATTCCCTAAATCAAACCATGCTATGTTAAAGTTAATTTCGTAAATAACTGTTTTACTCTCCTTGCGCTCGCAGGTAGGAACCACTAATTATCAAAAATTGACGACCAACTACAGCAACAGCCTCTTGTTCCTACATTTGTAACAAACACTTTGTTACAATCTTTCCTTCTAGGTTTTCGTCCCTGTTTTTTTTTTAACTCATTTTCTTTCCACTGAAAATCTATTATAAATTCTCGATCTAATGAAAACTTTGCCGCAAGATACCCTTTACATTTTTACTCCTCATTCACTATTGATATTGTAATTATAACCGTGGAAATCACCGCTGTAATAAACGAGAGAAAATATATTTCTTACAATATTGAAGAAGTGAAAAGTAACTGATATAATGAAGAAAGCGTTCTGTTGTATTTGAAAAAAATGTAGAGCAGTTCACCAATCGCAGAAGACAGGTACATAAATCTCCAATGTTTTCCTTGTGGAAACTTCAGAAAGGAACACTTGGATAAAGAGAATTTCAGCCAAGTGTTCTGAACTGCGCTGTGATTGTTTAAGGAAAAAAGAAGTTAAGCGGAGTGGCGCGAAAAGAATCACACTTTGTTCTCGACCTGCCAACAATGTAGATGTAAAGTTCAATGACTACCAGACTAAAAACGTGAAACCGGATTCTACAACAACCACTGTTTTATTTAAAAGAAACATTTCTATTATATACAAAGAATTGAATAACTTTTCACTCGCCCCTCCTGTAGATTCAAGAAGTCCGAATTTATAATCTATTAGTTACAATAGTACTAACCTCCGTTTCCACGGTAATTTTCTACACGACACTATAAGGACATAGGACGTACATTACCTTACAGTAACAGACTTTGAATAACTGACCGCAGCTCGAATTCTTGACTGATAAAATTGGCAACTATTGAAGGATAAAAGCAAATGCTCATGAGTGACTCAACCATAGCAAAACGAAGGGATCGTATTATAGAGGGACGACTCGACGCCATTATATTATAAATCTTAAAAGTGATCTCAGATATCTTTCTGTTGTATTTCAAATTGTTACTTTTCCCGGCCCAAGAAACTAACCTTTAAAGAATTGTATTATCAGGCCGGTATACTTTGGGCTCCTTTATACTCCGGGATAGGAAGCGATTTGGATTTCACTATTGTTTTTGCTTGAACCGACATGGCTCTGAAGTTCGGTTGCCCATCCTTATTTTATAAGGGGCGTGTGTCGCAACAAAATTATAATTAAGAGCTCAAAGATCTTGATGTATGCAGATTGCCGCCGTGAATGTTCACAAGACTTTAGTTGTCGCACACGTTTTCCACATTTTTTCTCTTCCTTCTGACTTCCTCCCTTTATTAAAATTTTCTTTTGGCAATTTGATTTAGTCCCTGTCTGGGCGGCAATTGGCGCGTAGCCACCTGGGCCAGTCAGGTCCTGGTTTTGGACGTTTTTATTGCTGGATGGGCAATGATTGCAAACAACGATAAGTCAATACACTAAGCGGCGCAAGGCAATAATTATGCCTAAAACCTACAAGATTAAATATAGTAAATTAAAACAAAAAATCAATGATAAGTATAGTGAGGCTTACACCTCGGTTCTTTAGAGCAAGCCATTTTGAATACATTTGTGAAGTAAAATTCTCAATACGAATAGCCTAAATTATCGCTATCTCATCTTTATTTCTTCATTGTGGCATTGAAGTTAATACGACAAATGGTTAGTAAATTTTTGTATAGTAACCTACTATAGCGGAATGGAGATGCCATAGTAAAATAGTATTCGTATAGAATACCCTCTTCCTCTCTGTGAAGGATTTAATTTTATAAATATGATTAAAATTTTCACCGTTTTTTTTAAAAAAAATCCTGGTTTGTTGTGGTTAGTGATAACAATGAAAGTTTTGCCCTCCGAAGTATTCATTTTAACTGGATTGTATACACAGGACCGTATCCAGGGGGTCTAGGGGAGCCGGGTACCCCTAAATTTTGGCTGCCTCCTAAAATTACGCGGTAGGCTTGTAAATTAACTATAATATGGTGATGAACTATAATATGGTTGGATCGTCTCCCCTAACTTTAGCCGCCCCCTACATTTTTGGGCTGGCTACAGGCCCGTGTCTACATCTATTATGTGCATGTTTTATGTTTTAGGTTAAGTTAGTTTTAAGTATAGGAACCTTGTTCAAGACATTAATATATTGCAAATAACCGTGCATTCAGTTTTATGGTGTTTACATGTATATATTCTGTTCATTCAGTATGTGAGTGTCCAGTGAATGATTCGGTATAGAACGACATTTTTTCTTTTGTCATGCTAGGACATGCACCTTAACAAGAAATGTTTCCAGTTTTTCGGTCAGTTCGTGAATAAACACAGTAGAAGGTACTGGACAGTCAGTATTCTCTATTTTGGTCGTTATACTTTCTTTTATATTTTGCTTCTTTACGTTAAAATTTGAGTACCGATATACAGGGTGTAACAAAAAGGAACGGCAACATTTCAGGGGTGGATTCCTTATGGGTAGACAAGCAAAAAAGTTTATATGACCACATGTCAGTAAGTGCATCGTTACAGTGTTGAGCATAATGAGCACCAAGAATGCAAGCTGGCATCACCAAGCCACACTCTCGGGGGAACCGTATAATGGACTGCTTTATTGCTCACATACTAATTTTTATGAGTTTATCCACAAACGGGAAGGAACGCCATCCCCAAAATCCTGATGCAAAACAACAGTTAGTTTCTCTTCCCCCGCCCTGGACCCCTCACATACATCAAATACATATCGGCTGAAAGCTTCAGCCTTAAGGAACACATTGATACCAAAGTTATCTTAATATCTTTGTACTTGCTGTCGAAGTTTTTGTTCCCCCAAAACCACAAGTCATCCAAGTTCCCTTTTTGGTTTGATGCTGAGATTTGGTCTTGTGTTAGAAACAACAAGCTCGCGTGGCCACTCTGGAAACAGCATCTAAACCAATTTACTTACAATAGTTTCTCGCAACGTTGTCGATACGACAAGTCCCTACTTAGAAAAAAATACAATAATTACATCTCCAACATTGACACTTCGTTTTGTTTGAGACCTAAGAACTTCTGGTCTCTCATTAATTCAAGGAGAAATAATATTAGTATGCCCACGAACGTCAACTATGTTGGGAACACTGTTACGGGAGAACACAACTGAATCATTCGATGACTATTTTTACAGAAATTTGTTCACCCAGACGGTAGCAAATCCTCTTTGTGCTCCTGAAGCTGTATGCTCACATTCCCTATCTTCGATTTCTACTACGCCTCCTGAAGTCAAGTCACCTTTGTCAGCTCTCCCTGACTATCGTGCTCTTGGACCCGACAATATTTATATAAGCTTCCTTCGCAATATTACCGCGCCAATTGCTTATCCCGTGGTCTTTTTATTTAATAGATGTTTTACAGAAAGTACTTTTCTTCAACTTTGGAAACAGACTAACATTTCCCTAATCTAAAAATCTGGCACTAAAACTGATGTTTGTTCCTATAGACCTATTTCTCTTCTCTTTCCGTTGGCAATGCTTTCCGAGAAAATCATTAAGTATAGACGTTACAAGTTCACAACCGGTCGTTTGAATATTATGCAGCATGACTTTCTGCAACAGAAATCATATCTTACCAACCTGTCAAAATTTCTTATTGATGCTATAAACTATGTCTCAGAAACTTCGCGACTGGAAGTAATATACTAATCGTACGCAAAGTGTTGTGATGATGTAGCGCCCCAGAGGGCACTAATCCCTGGCTAAGCCACGGCTAAGTTTAACGCTCAGTGCCGGAGCACCGAGTTAATGATAAAACCAAAAGGGGTCGCCACCTGTGAACTAATGAGAACACAGGAATACAAAAGGAAAGCCAGACAACTTGATTGTAATGGAAATGAACTTAAATGGAGACAACGACGAACGAATCTGACGTAAGCGAGACTACTGCCCGTACACTCTACGAGTGCACAGAAAGCAGCCCTTTTCTTGTGTGATGAAATTCATACTTGCAGACAACCTGAAATTCCAATATTTAAAACACTCAATTGGGTTTGGCTTCTCTAAATAGTAAAGAATGGGATTACTGGTAGATAAGGTTTTCATTTACCTATATTGCTTAACATATGAGACATTTTTGTAAACAAACATGTGTGAATGAGTATTATTACTCCATTCAATTGCATAAAATAATAGAGTAAAGATATTGGTAGTAATCTTATATGCTTGTGAATATAATGACTTATAGTAAGTAATAAGAACAAAATACAATGACTCAATTATATAATTACTTTAAGAAAGACACCAATGTAAACAAGGCATACACTGATTATACTAATTAGTTTACCATTTTTTTCTTTCGGTGTATATTTATTATAGCTAGCTTGAGTACTCATTTATTATAAACCACGACTAGTCGGGTGACAAGACATGCTTATCCACTTAATTACCGAATAAAATATGTACCCTTTTTACTTAATGCAGATAATCAAACTAACCTCATGTACTTAGAAAAGACATCATGCTTTGTCAATAACATACATGAACTACGTGTGCATCACGGCTATGAAACCTGGGGACGTAGAAAACGAAAGGGAGGACAAGAAAAGGGACTTAGAATAGGATCTCAAATTAAAATAAGATGAAAACCATTGTAATCAGTATAATACATTATAATCCTCTACTGATTCGATAATGTGGCTAGGATACCCTGCGGAGAGATTAAATAAAAGGAACTTGAGAGAGATCAAAATAACTTCACCCAGTAACTTAAGTTAGCTAAGAACCAGCTGACTGCAAAACGAGAGAACCAATGGGAGGCACCAACCTATGCTAGAAGGACACACAAACCTTAAATCAATGAGAAATACTCATAGATTACAAATAATGATAATGGGAAAACTAGAAATTTCTTGTAATATTTTACATATAATGCATCCATGAAGTATTCAACTCACTGCTAGCATAATGCAGAATAGCCACAATTTCCTGCAACAGAGATACGTTCGTATCTTACACACTGGTTCCAAATGGACACACATAAAACTTACTACAGAAGTCACTGAAACCGTCAGTGAATCAATTACGGCATCCGTACGAAGCGGATGGCCTACTACGAGGGTAGGCTTGGCAGACATTGGGTACTTACCCACCCTCATAAGCATTAAGGAAATATGCTTCACTTTCACGTTAGACATACACACTTTGGTGAGCACATTGTTGAGAGAACTCCACAAATAAACAAACCTTCTAAGAGAATAAAATATTGCACTAAACACACACTGAAACAACACTATTTTGATCTGCTGCATGAGACTGGAGAAGTGATGAGATTACTGGTAAACTATGGATCTTCCCAATAATGAATATTTTCTAAACCGGCTGATGGTCAGTGCCCTCACTGCGAGGCAATTCGGCAGGGCAGAGAAAAGCAGGTGCATTACCCACATCATGGAATACATGGGATGATTCTTGCGAAGTTGCCACTGTACATTGTGGTTCTCGTAGGTTAGAGTTCACATCTAGCATGAGTTGAAGAACCAAAATCTCGAAAAGGACACAAAAAGGGTAGCAATAAATATCTACAAAGACTCTGGATATAGAGAGTTATACGCACTCAGTGTTTCATTCAGTTTGTCAAACTGGAAATTCTTCACTTCATTTTCACCTTTACTTTGCACGCATATAAGGGGAAGTTCACACCACTCGTGCTGTTGCATAGTAGATTACTGTGCAAATAAAATCTCATGATTGCATAATTAAATTGAACAGTTGCTTACAAGAGTATAAATTGCAGTGCAAGAAACTGATGACGCAGGGTGGCCTGCTTACTATTGTCACACGCTTGACGACAAGATTATTCATGCTGAATTAGCGACAATAAACACTGAGTTCTTACCATGTAAATACAGATGATGGTAGTTTGATGTGAAGAGCTGTCAGATGACTTATCAAAATGTGTTTCTAGGTTGACCGTGTCGTTGGGTTGGGGGCCACTGACTGGAATTTAGTTGCACATAATTAAATATTGAGTTTCACTAGTAAAAGATCTTTAACAATTTTGGAAAACATGATGAAACGTTCGCAGCAATGCTAGAATAGCTGACGAAGAATATGTTTGTACAAGATCACTATATACTAGTACAAAAGGTTACACATTCACTGATTCACGTGGTGGAACAAAGAAAATAATGTGCCCCCAACTCTTTGCTATTTCTCTTCAAAACTACTTCGATCACGGTTGACCAAGTTCGATAAAGAGCTTCCACATGGTTATAAAAGTTCTAAACCTGCTGTAGATGTTCCGATGAGTACGTTATTCTATGAAACCACCATGATTTGTTGAAGGGCTGACGCAACCATAACATAAAGATCAAACATCTTGACTTTTAGTACCAAGAATTCCCTGCGCGCAACCGCGAGCATGATGCTTTTTCAGAGTTGCCAAATGAGCTTTCTTACAAGTTGTACCTTGTAACCTTTACTAATATTTACAACTTTAGTACGATAATATAGGGGCGTTACAATGACACATGCATCATCTAAATTTGTTCCAGTACTTTCTGGAGTTCCCCAGGGTAATGTTCTAGGACCACTGAGATGTATTCTTTACATGAATGATCTCCCTTCCTTTGTGTCTTTACCATCTACGAACATTCATATCTTTGTTCATGATTGAAAATTTTCCATAAGAGCTCTACCATAGATGATGCCCTACGACTTCAACAAATTCTTACTAAAAATACTGACTGGTGTGCGACTTAGAATTTAAAACTACACCCTTAAAAATGTTGTATTCTTAATATTTCTTTAAAGAGAAATAAACTTTATCACAGATAGTGTACTAATAACAGTCCTATTGCGACACATAAAGACCTAGGAGTATTATCATAGTCGTCTTTAGGAAGGCCCCGGCCTTCGGTGTGGCAACGCTGTTCCCCACAAAACTCGACGTTCATCGCGAGCAACGCGGAGACAAATATTTTTCTGCTTTCACTGCAGGTTGTTTTTCTTTCTTTTCTTCACTTCGTTTTGTCAAATTTTATTTTTTTGTCCAACAAACAAATAGAATTTTCTTGTTGAACGAAATAAACAAGCGGTTAATATAGCGTAACCTACTTAAGTTAATAATGGATAATCAAAAAGTAATTGACTAATATAATATAATTAATAAGATATGTTTAAAATACAAGGATCATGGCAACAAGTTGACTAGAATAACATAAAAACTATCCATAAAATTAGAAGTACTCGTAAAATAAGGTTACAAAATATATTGATAAGGAGAGGTAAACGAACAGCAGGATAGGCTTAATATCACTAAGTTGATAATTGAATTGATGTTCAGTGTTCGTTTCAGCACTGAGGCTATCTGTATGAGTGACGATGATATATACAAGTCATATTCTAGTTTTATATACATTTACATAAGTATTTATAAGCACGGTCGCCCGAAGGTGGGGGCCAAGCCCTCCTGGCTCACAAAAATGTATATGTATATTATAACAAATTTCTCAAGATTTTCTTAATACAAATAAAAAATACCAAACTTCATATAGCGACCTGGGACATGCCCCCTAGAACATTTTCTTCGGTGCCCATGTTCATAAGTATTGTAGATAATATACATACAGTACATTTATACACATTTGGCAATTACCAGAACTGTAAGTCTATCGAAGACCGTTCTCATTCTGAAAGGATGTCTAATTTCCTTCTATTTATTTTACAACAAATTGCTTCATTCATTTTGAATAGTTATTCAAAAGAATATTACACATTCCAATTTTTCCTACCAATTTTTCATTGTGGTGGCAGGAATTTACAATATTATACAAACAATCAAGAATGTTATTGTCTCTGCTTATCCCTAATATACATAAGTGATGCAAGACTAATTTCTGTATATTGTTTGAAATGAACTTGTTCTCATATTATTTAGATATTAACACCTATATGCTGGGTAATACATGTTTGCATACTCTTACAATAAAATCTGATGGTACCGATAATATGCCTCGATTTATGTTAGTGAAATATTCATCTTTTGATTCGTCCTTTTGTATCAATATATCATTACATGCATCACAGTTAAATTCGTGTGCTGTCTTGAAACACACATACCCACATATGTACAGAAATGCAGAATCATCTAATGTAACACTGCTGAAATAGACTTTGTTTAGAATCCCAATAAACAAACTATCAATATCATCTTTACTGTTTACAAATTCGCAATGATCATCCAGTATTTCGCTTGAGATTGGAAGATTTCCATATATTGCGGAACGAAGTCCTAATTTACCTTTGATCCTCAGCTTCCGTTCAGCTTCTGTCACCTGTGCTATTGTGATATTGTAATTTCCTTCTGCTAACTGTCTTTATTGACCAAAACGAGATTCCAATTTATCGGTTTGAAACTTGCCTGTTAGTACATAACTAACTTTTAAAACCCTTATTGAGTACAATATAATTTCTTTCATTACGAAAGTGCAGTGATACAAAACATTATATGTGTCTTTGGTCAACTTGCCGAATCCAACCAAGCCATAAAACTGTCGAGGAACTGTATCCGAATGTCATCAGCATCCTCAAACGGTTTCTGTAAAGAATTGTTTTGCAACAATGTGTCATAGGTCTTTTGATGTTCAAAATCGACTACCATGTCAAAATGAGATTTACAAAATATGCTATACCCTCAAAACAAAGCATACAAAACGCTGATACAATAACTTGATTAAACACGTCAACGACCAAATTAACCTTTTGTCTTTCAAAATTGTCAGGACATACACATGAAAATTTCAAGTGAGGTGCTAATTTAACCAGCTTACTTCTTTCTTTCTCATACAGCTGACGTATTTCTGAAAACGAAGACTCAATGAGATCACCACCCTGCATAACGGTTAATTCTGTATTTGACAGAGGTTTATCTAAGCTAAGCCAAAAGGGTATGTGAAATGTTTTGGTTTCATTTCTTATATTCAGCCAATAATTGCGAATATTTTTAAAAACTTGAACACTGTCATATTGTACAAATATTTTTAAAGAATTGCCTTCAATACGAAAATAATATTTAGAATCTGATGCTTTTGTTAAAATATTAAACATGACACGATTGATTCTGTTGTTATAACTTATTACGCATAAAGTTTTGAGACCTGACATTTTCGTTTTTTTTTTTTTTTTTTTTTTTGTCATTTGTACCAACTCTGAACCTATCACCAGTTTGACAGGAATTAATTTGACAACTTCTTTGAATGTTCCAAAAGCAGAACTGATTATGAATGCATCAACACTATTTGCTAAATTTTCGGAATTATTAGACGAAAAACCAAGTATATGTCCACTTTTATAATCTAAACTTTGCTTAACATGAATTTCGTCAACTAATAGGTTCACAATTTTGTCATTTTCTGTAAGACTTTTAGTAACATGCTTTTAAAAAATGGATATTCTCCTTTTCACAAGCAGGATTTACAGCAAAAGAAGCAGACAGTTTTTGCAAATATCTTAGGTGTGGTAAAGATAAAATATTATTAACCATAATTACATCATTACATTTGACAGACTGTATGCATATCAAGAATGAATTTAAAACTGTATTTACATTGTATTTAAGTTTCTTTGAAAATAAAAGACAGACTTGATCATGCAAAAATGCTAATTTCTGTAGTATAGCCTCCGAGCTTTTACTGTCATCATTCTGAATGGTAGATTTTAATTGTTCAAATGAAGCACGAATTTGGGCAATTAACAATTCTTTGTTGTTATCTGGAACTTGATAAGTGTCACAAAATTTGACTAGTTGAAACAATTGACCCCACTGACGAAGTATACCATTTCTCCAAATACGTATTTTGTTGTTGTTACACACTAACATGTCATTAGGCAAGATCCCTCCGTTCATGTGTTCTTTAGTATGAAAATTTTGATCTATTCTAATACTGCAACTAAGTATTGGAGCAATAGCCAGATCTAATTTATACAACAAACAACATGCATTGTTTTGAAAGATAGACCAATTGCTTTTGTTTACCTTTTTCCTAATGGACGTAGAAAAAGCATGAAAATCTTTAATTAAGTCGTCCTCCTTGTGGCGTTTTTCTTCAGCGTCTTTCTGTCTTTTTTGCAGATTTTGAAACTCTTCTCTTCTTTCTTCCGGATCTCTTCGTTTCCTTGAAGCTTTGTTGTCATTCAAATAAAATGAAAGATTTGAAAAAAAAAAATTCGGAATGGCATCTTCAAACAAAATGGGTTGTTCTCGTTTATATTCAGGAAAATTTCCACTCCCATCTTTGTATTTCTCCACATGACTTAAATCACACAATTTAAAATGTTTTATACACACTGCTGACCTGTATAATGGAGCCCAGTTGGCTCGTGGGATAGCTCAAATCCATCGTTCACGTAAGTCCTTGTTTTTTTGGAAATCGGAAACCCTTTACATATCCTTCCTCCTTAATTGTTTTAGCGTAATTACTGTGACACCCGGGCACAACACATTTATCTGGCATGCTGTCCCTAAATTTCCATAAATGTGACACTTCACAGCACCAAAGTAACAACACGTTTTACTGACAGCGTGTGATTTTCACAATTTACTGAAAGGTAAATGTCACAGCCGATAGGACGTTCGCGCTCTATTGCCGAATTTCTATGGCGGGCCCTTCCTAGAGATAGCTATGGTAATATTCGATGAGAAACTTGCATTTGCTAATCACATCACATTTACTATTAAAAGTGCTATGATAATACTGGATATTCTTACAGATTTACTTAAACTCGCGATCTTAATTCACTGAGTATTTTCTTCAAAGCTTTTGTAGATCTTGAATTGAATATTTCACACCGATATGGAATATGGCCTGTGCTTCAAACTTATTCCGTTTTGATGCTGTCCTTATTTTTTTCTTGCAATCGTTAAAAAAGAGTTTCTTCAGTGCGTAGTCTTAATAAAACACAGCTCCTGAACAAACCCAATTTTTAGACTTAAATTACTCTACGTATGGTGGCGAACTTGTTGTTTCTTCATAAAATTATCAAGGGGAAAATCAACTCCCAATCGTTGGTCTCCGTTCACAATTATCACGTGAAAATTAACTCGCCTTAGCTGCAGTCATACGTTACGTACGTATGTAACAACCAGATTATCAATAATACAATGTTCCTTATACTTTAGGCTGGCATTATTGTAAATAGTTTATTGTCAGATGTTGATATTTTTGACTTTCAAAATCATTTTGAAAGTCAACTTCAACTGTCTGTAGATATGATACATATGCTATGTATATATAAATATATTTTTGTTATTTCTTACATACTTTGTTTACTTTGTTTCTGTGTAAAATGCAAATTGATTTGTATCTTAAAGACTATAAATAATTAAAAAACACCTTGATTGTATGCGTTTTTTGAGCCGATGACCTCGGGTGAATCAGTCAAATTTCTATCTCTCTCTTCAAACTCCTTTCATTTTCAAATCACTTTCCCTATTGTTCTACATCTTTTCTTTTAGTTTTTTATTCTCCTCTTCTTACCTTTATATTTACAGTAAAACATATTCGATTATATTTTATTTTGTTTATAGACTTCAAGTACTTCCTTGCTTGGATGTATTTTGAGGACGAGGAGTAGACGCATTGTTAGGTAAAAAAATCAAGTTGTGTAGTGTCAACTTTTCACTCAAGTTGTGTAGTGTTCTGGCTTTGAAGGAGCAATGTCTCACGTCATCACTACAGATTATTATATTTCAAGTTTTTTGTTCGTTGCGCAATACCGTGAATATCACAATGATGAGATGGTATTTTATGAGACATTAAATAGATCTATGTATCTACTTATCCCACCTAACATGCGAATATTTGTATAGATAATTATTTTGGTCGTCTCATTAATAAACAACTTTTGGTGTGACTGATCTTAAATGTATAATACGTACAAACTTTTAACAATTCTGTGACGTTAGGCTTAACGAAATGTGATATTATGGCGTTGAGATATTTTCAATTTTTTATACGGAAAAAGCAGAAATAGTTTCTTTGCTTAGTAGCTAGAACGAATTTAGATGTTTAATTTGTTTTTTCTTCTTAAGAGAGTTTATGATCGATATAGGAAGAAGTAAAAATATTCCAATGCTAATTTTATATTGAGTCTTGTTCTTACGGGATAAAAAGTCTAAAGGAAATGACTCCATTTTATTTGGTATTAAATAAATATTGTATGTTTGTTAATGGTTGTATAGGCTTTTGTGACAGGGATAGGATAGCGTTAATAAAACACAGCTCCTAAACAAATTCAATATTTAGATTGCACTTGCTCAACGTATGCTGGCGGACATGCTGACTTTTTTTTAAATAAAATTAACCTTCCTAGTCTCCTACAATTTGAGGACTAACATAATATTGATTTTAAATGGTATTTTCCTCCTATAAAGTGAGTCATGTGCCTACCAACAAAGCACTGTCCCCATTCTTCTGAATCTATTGACGCGGAACATTCTTTGTAAAATGCCATTTAAATAAAAAATGATTGTTAACATAATTTCCTATTGTTGGTGTTTTACAGCATATTGGCTTCATGTCAATTTCTATGTAATAAAATGATGTAAATCAGTCGAAGAAGCAAAGATATTCCTCCCCTCCTCAATGATCTAAAAGTGTTACAGTGAAAATTCAGTTGGGATGTAATGTTGAAAATTTCCAAAAGTGTGTTTATCAACATTATACAGAATATTCTGAAAGTTTGCCATAATTCTTCATTTCTTGTTTCCAATCTCTACTATTTTATAAGAATACTACTTTCATTTTCTTGCAATTCTGAGATATTTTGATTGATGTATACTTCTTTAAAAATAATTGAGAGCTTGGATTCGTTTATGTCCACTAAATACTCAATTTGACAATAATATATTCGATAGAGAAAGAGCCGAAGTAGTGGAGCATCCCAAAAATGCTTCCATGTTTTGCTTTCGAAGCTCCAATTTTGTTAATTAAAGCTATATAAAATGTTGAAGTATGTCAAAATAGTAAGTGGATAAATACATGATATTTTGTAGTAGTTAAAAAGTATGGAAATTATTTTTTGACACGAAGTAGTTGTAAATTGTAAATATTGTTGACTTATTTTTAAAATTTCAACCAAACGAACTCATCTTTTACACTAGTTAGACCTCTTATGACTTTTACGTGGAGTTAGACCTCTTATGACTTTTACGTAAAAACGCCGTAAGCATCTATACTTCATTTAAGAGAATAACATGTAGGTGTTCAGAATTGTACTATTATCCAGATGAACTCATGAACAATAGATCAATGTGTGTGATTAATCTCAGTAGAAGAAGGAATATATCCATAGATGAAAGAAGAAATATGAAGTTTGGTGTAGTTTTTAACAGAAATGTCATTGATAATACAATAGTTATGCAGATATAATTTGTGAATATTATATAGTCTTTTATGTTTTATTATTCATAAACGTTGTTCGTTAATAAAAATGACAATGTTTAATAACCCTTTAACTGGTTATGAAGTAGTACTACGTCATGGCATATGTGCAATGGAAATGGCTATGACGTAGTACTCCATCTTGACTATAATGTCATTAATGTTTAGTGGCAATGAGGAAGGTCTCACTTGCAAATTTTTCTTCTTACATTTAAATCGGAAACAAATTAATAGATGACTTTGAATGCCTATAATGTGCAAACAACATTGGCTTCTGGAATAACAGATGGCACATTGTTGCTTGTAAGAATAACATTGCTTCTGCTGTAACAAAAGAAGCAGAAACTGCATTTCAAAACACTAGCAAACGTCTTGCTGAGACGAGGACGTCTTTGTAACGTTTTTAGTTTATTCTTGTGTGCTATTGCTGTTTGTGTGAAACATATATCATTGTTTCATAGTTCTACTAAGTAAGAATGTCTTCCGCAAGTAGAAAGAAGAAGGAACAGATGTGTGATGATGAGAGAATGCGTAGACCACTTCAAGATGACGGTTCAAATGATAGTATGGATGACTGGCTCAATACAGATGATGAAGGTGAGCCAGAAACATCAGAAATTGTTTCAGAAAGTTAATATAGTGATTATGCTAATGACAATTCGGACAGTATGACTTGGAGTTCCAAGCCTTGTGGTTACGACGTAGTACTTAGTACGTCTTCGACCTGAGAGTACTAATTTTATGAAAACGTGCCAGTTAAAGGAATAATATGAAATTTATCGAACCGTATATCTCCTTTAAATAGTCGGATAAGATTTTGAATTTTTATAGAAAAAATGAAATTGGTTTTTAGACTTTTATACCATAAATCACTGCAAAGCATCTCGACATTTAAAGAAGATGTAAAATATTGAAAGAAAACCTATTATTAGCTAGGAAAAAATGAAAATAAATAAAAAATATAAAATTTGAATGAGGGGTAAACTAAATTCTTTGTTTGGGAAAAGCATTTTAGTTGAATATGATGAATTTAAAATATTTCTTCGTGCTCGATATGCAAAACATATGACAGATATAATCACAGATGACATAATTAAGAATGACATAATACTGGGCTTGTGCATTAAATATATTGAGTTGAAAGATCATTATCCATCATTAAAATTTTGTATTGATATAAACGATCAATTTAGAAACATGTATAAAATAAATCAATAATGGCATCATCAAGATTAAACAAGAAAAACAATATCCAAGTGTTAAGAATTGTTAATTACAATATCTAGAGGAAGGAAAGCCATAAGAGAAAATTTATGGAAACTGATTAAGATAAAATGTACTGGTAGAATAGAAAGTGTACATCTAGATGGAAAATATAGAACTATATTCCCACATAAATATGCATGACAAAAATACGGAATAAGTTTTGAAAGTAATAAAGACAAAAGATGAATTATGCGTTATGATGGGATGAAGTATATTTCTATTTGATATTTTACGATTTTTATAAATGGAATTATATAAAAATATGCAAAACGATTTGTTTATATAGAGATCCCAAAGAAATTTATTCTTATCTGTAGTTTCAATATTACCGCAAGAGATATACAAGATAACATATATGTTTTATTTAAAATAAATAAATGGCTGTCCATTTTCTTTGAACTATGATCAGCTTAAGAAATCAGTATATACAATTTAAATTAAAGTTAATAGAAAATTACACTATCAGTATACCTACTTGTAACTAACATGTAACAATTTAATCACTTTTGTGGTTATAATATAAAAACTATCTTTTGTTTTATCGTTATAATTTGGTAATCAGTGCTACACTCGAGGAAATTTCATTTTATTTCCCTATTGATTTTTGATTGATCTTTGATTTGGGTAATTGATAACTGCGTTAGAGAAAAAACAAAAATTCTGGAATTTGGATTTTTTCACAGGTTAATTTTTGATTTTTCCAAAAATGACATTCTCTAAAAAGTTTTAAATTTTATAAGGATTCTCTATTTTCAATTTAGGCTGAAAATGACATTAGAGCAAAGAAATGTTTCGGTGTTGGAAAGTTTCATGTTTATTTTTGATTTTTCGAAGAAATATTCTTTAAGAAAGTCTTAAAATTTTATGTAGGGGCTACATTAGAATATTTTATTTTTTAAAATATTGTTTTGCAGTGGTTCCATCAATCAATATTTCTTAGTAGACTTACTGATTTTTATTATATATATTGGCAACGCTTATAAGTTGGATTGTGACAATATACCAAAATGCAATATTAAACCTCTATTTCTGTCGATGTGAGTAATTTCTACGTTAAAACAACTATTCATGTACCTAATAGATGGCGTTTCAATTTATCAATTTTTTAATAGTTGGAGAAGACAAGTATTTCTTCATATATACAGACCGATTTTGCATCATTTTATGAACCTGGTCTTTAGTTGTGCTTGTTCACTTGTGGAGTTGGTCGCGTATGAGAAAGTTAACGTCCAACGATGAAGGTTCGAATTTAGCCTTCAACCGACGAAGGTTTTTACACTTTGTCCCATTCAGCAAAGACAGATTAAGTTGATTTGAAAGTAGATGGAACTAGTGATAAAAAGCACAAAACAGCAGCAGAAAGAAACAGTCAGAAGAAAAAAGTAACAGTAAAATGAGAAGCAAAAAGCATCACGTGTGGAAAGTAATCAGAAAGAAAGATCTGACTCGAGAAATAACTGAGTAAAATAAATAGAAACCATATTATCTATCCAGAATGTGCCGTTGTTTTCTCTCTTTTAAACCTTGTTTTTCTTAACTTTGTTATATATTGTGTTGTTGCATAAATACATGCAGCCAAAGTATTAAAAACAGTGTTTGGAAGTAGTAGAAAATGGATCGATCTGGAACAGTTTAAAACAACACAGGAGCCCCTGGGAAATTGAGCACCTTGAACCGTCGACCCACGGTCTTTTACGACCTCCATTTTAGAGGTGTATTTGTTCCCTTTTGTGAGCACTTTTTAGGGGTGTACTCGTTCTCTTTTATAACCTCCATTTTAGGGCTGGACTCGTTTCCTTTTATGAGCATATTTTCCAACCCTTATTTGAACATAGTAGAAATTACGAACACATAGCAGAGCACAAGACTACGTAACATAGCAGGGATGTATTCATTCCCTTCTATGATCACTTTTTCAACCCCTTTTTGAACATAGCAGAGACTACGAACACACAGCAGAGCAGATAATACATAAGACTACGTAACATAGTAAAACAGATAATCTTATAAGGGGTGGACTCGTTCCCTTTTATGATCACTTTTCCAACCGCAATTTTAACATAACGAACATAGCAGAGCTAAACATAGCACATAACACATAGCAGAAATAATACTACGGGGGTGTATTCGTTCTCTTTTATGAACATATTTTCCATCCCCTATTTTAACATAACGAACATAGCATCGTTTCCTTTCATGAGCATATTTTCCAAACCCTATAGGAACGTACCAGAGAATACATAAGACTACGAACACATAGCAAAAACTACTCCAACCCTTATTTTAACATAGCTATGACTTATTTTCCAACCCCTATTTTAACATATCAGAAATTACATAAGACTACGAAACAAACAGTGTATTTATTCCCTTTTATGAGCATTTTTTAACCATAAACATAGTAGCAAAGGGGTGTGAACACACAACTATTTAACGTAGCACGGCTGTACTCGTTCCGCCCTTTTTAAACATAGCAGTTTCAACCCCTATTTTAACATAGAAGAAATTACATAAGACTAAGAACACACAACTATTTAACATAGTAGAGCTGTATTCGTTCTCTATTTTGACATAACAGACATAGCAAAGACTACCAACATAGTTCGTTTTCAACATAGCAGGGGTGTACTCGTTCCAACCCCTATAGCCAAGATTCTTTTAGGGGTGAATTTGTTCTAACCCCTATTTGAACATAACAGAGATTATTTTCTTTTACGAGGAGACAATATTCATTGGCTTTTTATCAACTGTTTAAAGATTGCAAAGGAATGAAAACTTCCGTGTTTTGTTATCAGTTACATAATAACTTCCGCCATATGTGGATAATTCTCATTACGTCATATATCCGGATTTTAAAAACATTGTGCTAGTTTTTCCTCAACAGACAATACTGATTTAATAGTATGTGTTGATCGCTCGCGGTATGAATTAGGAATTGGAGACGCATGGCTACGTGACTCGATATCATCATCTCTATTACGCAATATTACGCAATGCAATCACAAAGGTTTGTGTTGATCGCTCGCGATCTGACTTGTCATTCAACGATAGAATTTTTTAAAAAAGGGGTAAACCCCGCCCGTGACTCGATGACATCATCCCTATTGCGCAATATTACGCAATTCAATCACAAAGGTTTGTGTTGATCGCTCGCAATCTGTCTTGTCATTCAAACCCTGACCGTGACTCGATGACGTCATCTCTATTGCGCAATATTGCGCAATGCAATATACAAAGGTATAAAAGACTGACCGAGTTCTTTTTTAATTACTTGCTTGTTGGTGCTTAAAGAGTAAACTTCTTATCGGTGAGGCTCTGTTTAAAAGTCGATTTTTTTGTGAGTGTATCAGTGTGCTTTTCTTAGTTGTCTATAAGTAAGACATCTTATAACGATAATATCATATTATAAAAACTCACTTCTGAACTATTATAGTAACGTTGTTGAACTATTATAGTCATGACAACGAAAAAGGTTAAACCGAATACTATCAATTTACCAACTGATACTCTATTTAATAATAATTTGAAAAAATCATTTTAAAATGTGATAGTGTTTTAAATAAGGATAATGGTTGCTTTTTAAATAATAAAAGAAAAGACTGTTTAGATATATTAAAACAGGAACACGATGATATATCTTTTAAAGTAAATTTTTCTTTGGCTACAACTTTTGTAAAACCAGTAGATTTAGAGACATGTAGATTGTTTGTAAATAGTGGTAACGAAATTATTTTACCGAGTACAGATGTGAATGCCATAATTGAAAAACTATTTAATAAAATTTTAGTTGAACAAGAAAAGAGAGCAATTAAGAAATCAGGGTGGTCTCTATGCTCTCAACCTAACCATCTCTTAGAAATCAAAATCAGTAAATATCATCCATTGACCGCATCATCTTATCTAAAATTGCCTCAATGGATTTCTAAAAAATGTGTTATAAATATTCAAAATAACGATAATAGATGTTTTATGTATTGCATTCTAGCTGCACTGCATCCTGTAAACAATAATCCACATCGTGTAAATAATTTCATACAATATATTAATACTTTATTACCGTTATTTGAAAAAAAAAACAAATATAAAATTCCACTTGAGGTAGCACACATAAGCAAATTTGAACATATGTATAATTCCGTATTTACTAAGGAACAAATTTCTATTAATATATATGACATTGACTATGATAATGAGACAATTTTTCCGTTACGTATAAGCAAAAACATCAGCAGGTAAACATATTAATTTATTGTATTGTGAAGAAAATTTCAACAGTCATTATTGTCTTATAAAAAATCTCAATGTCTTATTGAAAAGTTACAAAGAAAAAACATAAAATTGCCTCAATGGATTTTATCTAAAAAATGTGTTACAAATATTGAAAATAACGATAATAGATGTTTCATGTATTGCATTCTAGCTGCACTGCATCCTGTAAACAATAATCCACATCGTGTAAATAATTACATACAATATATTAATATTTTATTACCGTTATTTGAAAAAACGAATATAAAATTCCCCGTTGAAGTAGCACACATAAGCAAATTTGAAAATATGTATAATTCCGTATTTACTAAAGAACAAATTTCTATTAATATATATGGTATTAATTATGATAATGAAACAATTTTCCCGTTACGTATAAGAGAAAACATCCGCAGGTAAACATATTGATTTATTGTATTTAAACTCTCATTATTGTTTAATTACAAATTTAAATGGTTTAGTTAGACATCAATTAGGTACTCATCAAGCATTTATTTGTAGACGATGTTTAGTATCTTTTTAAAACAAATCAAAGATGAACATGAGCAATTATGTAAAGAACAAATTCCAACCAAAATTAACATGCCGAAACAAGGATATATTTTAAAATATCGTAAAATAAAATTATATTAGAAAATGATGTCATAATTGTTGCAGATTCCGAAAGTTTATTGAAACCTATAAATAAACAAATTAGATTCAATACAAAGCAAATTCAGGAACATATACCATGCAGTTTTAGTTGTACTGTGTGTTGGAGTAACAAATATATAAAATCAGACCTACTTATTTATCGTGGTGAAAATATATCGATTAATTTTGTCTGCTATGGAGAAGAAATTAAAAAAATAATAAATATATGAGATCAACAAAAACCAATAATATCATTAAATAGTTCTCAGTTACAGGAGTATAATCTATCCACTGAATGCTCTGTTTGCGATAGTAAATATATGAGTAACAATAGAAAAGTTAAACACCATAACCATTTAACTGGGAAATATATTGCCACTGTGTGCAATAATTGTAATTTGCAGATTAAACGTTAGAGTAATTTTATCCCTGTGTTCTTCCATAATTTATCTGACTATGATGCACATTTATTCGTGAAAGAACTAGGCCGCACACCTGGCAATATATCTGTAATTGCTGAAAGCACTGAGAAGTACATCACATTCTCCAAATATTTTAATTTTAACTGTAGACCTACTGAGTTACATTTCGTGGATTTACATAAATTTCTTCCGCACAGTCTCGAAAATTTGGTGTCTAAATTAAAACCTGAGCAATTCGTATATAGAAAGCAAAATTGTTCACACGATAAGTTTCCTTTAATTCTCCGTAAGGGAATTTATCCTTATGAACACATAACAAATTTAGATACATTTCAAGAAACTGAATTACCTGGAAAAGAGGCGTTTAATAGCAAATTGAACGGAACACAAATTTCCGAGACCGACTATCAATATTTGGCATGCGTTTAATTGTCAAAATTTAGAGGACCACCATGATCTGTTTTTAAAATCTCATGTACTTCTCACAGCAGATGTATTGGAAAATTTTCGAAAGACGTGTTTAAATGTTTTTAGTATTGACCCAATTAATTGTTTTACTGCGCCTGGTTTGGCATGGCAAGCCGTGTTATATAAAACAAAATTGAACTTGAACTCTTATCATATATTAATATATATGTTTGTAGAAAAATCGATTCGTGGAGGCATCACACAAGCTGTATTAAGGCATGCCAAAGCTAATAATCCTTACGTACATGATTTTGATGCGGAGAAAGAAAAATCCTATTTACTGTATATTGACATGAACAATCTGTACGGACTATCAGTGATTGATTATTTACCATATGGTGTTTTTCGGTGGGAGGAAAAAATTGACGATTGACAAGACAAGAATAAAATTATCAATTGGTCCACTGATAGTGAATCGGTTTTTTTTCTTGAAGGGGACCTAGAGCATCCAAATTATTTACACGAATACGATTCTGATTTTCCGTGTGCTCCCACTAACGAAATTCCACCGAATGGTAAATACTCAAAATTACTATTAACACTTAAATCAAAATCGAATTACACCTTGCATTATAGAGTATTACAATTTTAGCTAAAGCAAGGTTTAATATTGGTAAAAGTACATAAAGTATTATTGTTTCGTCAATCTAAATGGCTTGCATCTTATATAGAAGAAAATACTAACCGTCGTGCAAATTCTACAATTAAATTTGAAAAAGATTTCTATAAGCTATTAAATAATTCTGTATACGGAAAGACAATGGAGAATGTACGAAAACGCATTGATATAAGATTAATTAATAATGAAAAAAGTGTAAAAAATTAGTAGCGCAAGATCAGTTTCAAAATTGGGTAAAATTAGGAGACAATCTTGCATTATTCCATGTGCTAAAAAATCTGTAACTCTAAATAAACCGATCTATGTAGAAGCTACAGTTTTAGAATTATCAAAATTAGGAATGTATGAATTCCATTATAATGTAATGATACCTTGATATGGAGATAAGATTAGTATTACTTACATGGATACTGACTCTTTCATTTACTACATTAAAACCGGCGATATTTATAAAGATATAAAAGACATGAATGAGTATTTTGATACTTCTAATTATCTGAAAAATCGTGCTTTATATAGCACAAAAATAAGCACGTTTTAGGTAAAATGAAAGATGAATTAGGTGGACTTCCCATCATTGAATATGTTGGTTTACGAGCAAAAAATTATGCAATAAAAACTGTTGAAAATAAAGAACTGAAAAAATGTAAAGCGATCAAGAAAAATGTAGTTAAAGAACAAATTACGATTATAAATCATGTCTATTTCAAAACGAAACGACTCATAAAACAGAATTTGAATTTGAAAGTAAATATCACAATTTAACAACAAATCAGGTAACAAAATTAGCGTTAGATCCGTGATGATGATAAAAGAAAAATTTTAAATTGTAATATACACACTGTTCCTTGGGGGTATCATAATAAAGATTTAACATGTGAGATTTGTGTATTGGAAATATGGTATGTTAGTTTTTGTCTATATATTAGTGTAATAGTATTGATAAACAAAAATATGTCACAATCAGTTCGAGAACAAATAGTTGCAAAATTACATAAAGGTGCAAGACGAAACTTTCCTCGAATACCCGTTATAACGAAAGGAATTCATGATCTATGGCAAGCTGATATAGTTGAAATGAATAGTGGAAAATTGAAAGGTCTAGCAAACATTAATCGAAATTTCAAATATTTATTAACTGTGATAGACGCATTCTCTAAATATGCTTGGGCTATTCCTGTGAAAAATAAAACTGGAAAAGAAATAACGCAAGCATTTATAACAGTACTGAGAAAAGCAAACAAAAGCCCCAAATTTTTACAAACTGACAGGGGTCGATAATTTTATAAATCAGAGTTTCAGAAGGCGATGAACCAAAATAACATTAAACATTATTCCACGTACAGTGATGTGAAAGCAAGTATTATTGAAATATTTAATACAACATGACGTAATTTAATGTGGAGACAATTTACAATGCAGGGAAATTATAAATGGATTGTCATTCTGCCGGAATTACTAAATAAATATAATAATACTATTCATTCCACTATTAAAATGAAACCTATCGACGATATTAAAAAAGAAAATGAAAAACATCTATTGACAAACATCTATTGCAAAAAGTTTTCTGTGATAAAAAGAAAAAGTAAATTTAAGGTAGGCGAATATGTAAGAATTAGTAAACTTAAGCGCCCTGGTTTTGATCGAGGTTTTACACGCAATTTGAGTACAGAAATTTTTCGAATTGCTAAAGTTTTCTTCACTATTCCTCCAACATGTCACATAGTAAACTCAAATAATAAACCTATTGAAGGAAGATTTTACGGACACTCATTAGAATTAACGAAATTTCCAAATACATATTTAATTGAAAAAGTTTTGCGAAAGAAAAATAATAAGGCCTATGTGAAATGGTTAGGTCTGCCAAAAAGTGAAAATTCTTGGATTGGTTCAAAGCATACTCTATTGTAAAAAAAGAAAAGTCAAGAATTTATAGGTGAAGCATGTCGTCACGAGTATATCTTGTAGGTTTTATAATTCAAAAGGTAAATTTTATATTTTAAATTCTAGCAACACTGTACATTTCCGTTGCTTAATTAAATTGTCATCATCATCATCACGAGGTCTATCAGTATCACAAGTAAAAGGCATATTAAATCAAATTTGTTCTTCAACCAACGCTGTGTTTTTATGTAAAGGAGAAAATAAAGCAAAATTGTTAAAAAAGTTATTTAAAATAAATGTGATATATCTGTAACATGGAGTGGAAAATTCCTTTTACATATATGGTAGCAGGTCCTACAGGCTGTGGAAAATCATATTTTGTTAAAACATTTCTTGACCATTATAGTAAGTTATTTAAAAAATATTGTATGGTGTTATGGTGAATGGCAGCCGTTGTATGATACTCTTTCAGGCTGCACTTTTAAAGGAGGTTTACCTCAAAATAATGAATTTCAAGCACACGAGGGTCCACATCTCGTAATTATTGATGATTTAATGCGTGAGTGTGACCATCGGATTGTACATATTTTTACTAAGGGTGGCCATCATAGAAATATAAGTGTAATATTTATAACACAGAATATGTTTCATCAACAGAAGGGAATGCGGGATATTTCGTTAAATTGTAATTATATTGTTTGTTTTAAAAATCCTAGAGACCAAGCTCAAATTAATTATTTGGCACGACAATTGTATCCAGGTAATACAAAATTTATTCAAGAAGCATATCAAGATGCAACTCCAATTGCACATGGTTATTTACTTTTTGATTTAAAAAAATACTCCTGATGAGCAGCGAGTTCGAACAAATATCTTTCCAACAGATTCTTTTAATTATGTTTATGTCCCTGTAAAAAAATAATTGCAATATGGTTTATATTCTAACAACTCTTTGTGCTATAATCGCCGTAAAAAATGATTGGTAAGGAAAATGCATATTTGTTAAAACTTTTAGCAAAATCAAAACCGAAAGCACGTAAGGCAATTTTACAAAATGCAGATCCTGATTTAATTCGCTCTATTTGCGAATGTTCCTCTAACGTTTTACAGAGAAAAGTTCCGTTAAATGAAACAGAGATAAATAAATTAAAAAATATAAAAAGGAACTGGGATATTTGGTGAAAGAAGGTCCGTCATTAAAACAAAAGAAAAAACGAATTATTATACAAAAAGGTGGTTTTCTTACTGCATTGCTTGCACCTATTTTAGGAGGTATATTATCAAGTTTAATTAAGTAATTATGCAAAACGCACAAAAACTTATTTTAATCTCACCAGAAAAATTACGTTATTATCAAACGATATCTAATCTTGATGATGAAATGAAAGAAATTTTAAATAATAAAAGTTAAAATGCAGAAGAAAAATGGGCACGATATAGAGAGGTCTTACAAAAATATTTAAATATAGTTCAAAAACCGGCAGCAGTTACAATAGCAACAACAACTACTACTACTATTGATAAAGAGGAGAAGGAAGAAGAAGAGGAGGAGGAGGAAGATGAAATAATATCTACTCTCCCTGAAATTTGTAAATGTAAAGCAAGACCTTTATTACGTAAATTGAAACAAAATCCTAATATTCAATGGGATGATAATGGAACTGTGAATATTAATAATAAATTAATTACAGGTGCAAATAGAGTGGATTTGATATACGATTTTGTTAGATGTCGTAAGAAAAATAATTCAGTTTGCCGGTTGGAAACCTTTTGCTACATTATTAGCAAAAGCCAATATACCCTTAGAATACATTGGTAATCCTCAACGAATAGGATATATTAGAAAACTCACAGAGGACGATGATAATGATGAGAACGAAGAGGATGGTCCTCCACCCCGTAAACGTAAATGGCGTACTTGTAAGCAATAATACTAATATAATATTGTAATCTATTAATATTTTTGAGTATATAGAAAGAAATATGAATAATCCGTACATTCATACAACAAACAAGCAGGAGGTGGTTACAATGTATATAAAAGTACAGCATATCAAGAAGGTTATGGCATTGGTAGTTTTCTAGGAGGTTTATTCCGCACTGTATTTCTTTTGTTCAAACAAGGTGCAAAAACTGTTGGTAAAGAGTTGATACGTACAGGAATTAATGTAGCAGGAGATATACTAGATAATAATAGAACTATTGAAGAGTCTTTACAAGATTGTGGCAAGAAGCTAAAACAAATTTAAAAAACAAAGCTCAAAATAAATTAAATCAGGTGTTGGTAGGATCTGGAAGAAAAAGAAAAAAGTTCATTTTACATCAACTGGTTGTGGTGTGAAGCGGATAAAAAGATCCAAAGATATTTTTGATTGATTGATTATGGAGCAAAGTTTTTATCTCACACTTCCTAGCAATAGTTCTAGGGAATATTTTCCTCAAAATACTCTTGCTTGTTATACTACTAAATTATATCATCCTATTGTATTGGAGAAGGGAGTATGGGAAAAAGCTGTTGTTGAAATACATTATAATGCTAATGCTAAATCAACGCATCTTCAAACATCAATGTGGTTTAAAGATACTGCAGGTCATATGGACAGTGTGACCGATGGCAATTTAGGATTTAAACAACGTTTTCTTCTCACTACTTTAAGTCAGTCGTTTGAATTATTGGGTTATATTCATGCTGATATTTTCAGTCAGGAGAAATTTTTACTGAATGGTGTACAACTGCGTATTAAACTAATTCCAGCTAAACCTACATTTTGTCTAATGGGTTACACAGATGCTGATGGAAGGGTTGTAATTACAGATGTAACATTGCTTGTGGAAAAGTTTGATGTATCACCAGCAGTTAAAATAGCACAAAATAAAGTGTTACAAAATCCTAAATTTAGAATAAAATATCATATAACAAAAGTGCAGGTGAAGACAGAAACTCTGCCACAAGGAATTATGGATAGTACACTTCCAGATCTGTTTACAGGCATAGTGCCTAAACGTATTATTATTGGTTTTGTTACTAATGCTGCTTTCAATTGTACTTATCAAACAAATCCCTTCAATTTTCAACATTTTAGTATGTCGTTTTTTACACTGTATGTTGATGGAACGCCTGTGCCATCAAAATCAATACAACCTGATTTTGATGATAAGCTATATATACAAGCATATTCTACGTTATTTACAGGTTCAGGTATTTATTATTCTAATCAAGGTAATGACATTTCACTTGCCGAATATCCTAATGGTTATACTCTACTGGTGTTTGATTTAACTCCCGATTCTAACGAAAGTGCTGCATTTCATACTAGTCCACTACGGCAAGGATGTGTACGTTTAGAGGTTCATTTTAAAGAAGCACTGCCATCTCCTGTAACAGCAATTATTTATGGTGAGTTCTCTTCAGAATTAGAAATTGATTTCCAGAGAAAAATATATATTAATTAATTTAAAAATGTTAAATACAATTGAACTTGATGAGGCATTACAACAAAATCTGCCTAAAAATCATTTTATTGGTGTATATGCTGCAGATGAGTTACCTCTGTTTATTCATACATTTCCAGCCGCCATAATTATAAACACTGATTCTAGTGATAAGCCTGCTGAACATTGGGTTGCTGCTTATATATCTAATATGTGTGTGGGAGAGTATTTCGATAGCTATGGTATACCTCCCTATATACAACATCATATAAGGTTTTTAAAACGAAACTGTTTGTATTATACATGGAATAATAGACGTATTCAAGGTGATTTATCTCAATTTTGCAGACATTACTGTTTTTTATATCTAGCATGTCGTGCATCTGGTTATTCACTGCATGATTTCTTAAACAAATTCTCACTTACCACTATTGATGCTAATGATATTATGCTTTATTCATTTATGAGAGTATGATTATGTTATTTTTTTAAACTCCGCCATTGCCGGTCCCAAGCCCTGGCTGAGAAAGGAGGAGTGTTGGGGGTTGCTACCCCCGTAAAAAATAATCTCTGTTATGTTCAAATAGGGGTTGAAAAAGAGCCATACTCTGCTATGTTCAATTAGGGGTGGAAAAATGAATACACCTCCTGTGCTACTGCTATGTCCACCCCTGAAATGGAGGTCGTAAAAGACCTTAAAATAGGGGGTGGAAACGAATACACCCCTGCTATGTTAAATAGTTGTATGTTCGTAGTCTTATGTAATTTCTGCTATGTTGAAATAGGGGTTGAAAAAGAGTACGAATACATCCCTGCTATGTTTATAGTTAAAAAATGTTCATAAAAGGGAATGAATATACCCCTGCTGTTTCGTAGTCTTATGTAATTTCTGCTATGTTAAAATAGGGGTTGGAAAATAAGTCATAGCTATGTTAAAATAAGGGTTGGAGTAGTTTTTGCTATGTGTTCGTAGTCTTATGTATTCTCTGCTAAGTTCGAATAGGGGTTGGAAAATATGCTCATAAAAGGAAACGATGCTATGTTCGTTATGTTAATATAGGAGATGGAAAATATGCTCATGAAAGGGAACGAGTCCACCCCTAAAATGGAGGTCCTAAAAGAGAACGAGTACACCCCCTAAAACGTGCTCATAAAAGGGAACAAATACACCTCTAAAATGGAGGTCGTGAAAGACCGTGGGTCGACGGTTCAAGGTGCTCAATTTCCCAGGGGCTCCTAAGTTGTTTTAAACTGTTCTAGATCGATCCATTTTCTACTACTTTTGGCAATATTCAAAACGGGTTTGGAAAAAGATTGAAAAGAGAAAATTTTCCATGTTATAAATTTTAATTATCCAATTAAAGGAAGCAAATGATTTTTTTCAAGGTTAGAAAATGCCCTAAAACGTGTGTAAATGGTCTGTTTCAAAATATGTTCAAAAAGGAAGCTTTTTATATTGAAAAAGAAACCTGGATCCGAACAATCTTATAAATCAACGACGCTATAAATGGTAAAAGTCATACTACTGCTCTCTAACCTCAAGTAAATAATGCATCTTCTTTGATGTATCTCTTTAGTTTGGCATATATATAATGAAGAGGAGTTAAGGAACATCAGTATTTATACATGGACGTTTGCATATCGCGATAATTTAATTTCCATATACCGTATTAAAGCTACAATTTTGTTTAATAATGTTGAGTAAAACTTGGATAGATTAAAATTAAAACATACATAAGTTCAATATTTATATCTCGCATTTATTTTTCGGCATGTGTCCTATTGGTAGATATATTTTGAGATCCTTTTGTATGTGAAATAATATGTGTTATTAACACTTCTCGTTGATAATGAAAATTATGAGTATAGAGTGGAATTGCTTTAATTATACAACACTAATACAGAATTTGTACTGTATTATAAAATGGTGCCATTCTTATATTATTTTTTGATTTTAGCATAATTTTGTCTTCCTGGCCTTAGTTTAACTTTTATGTCGTTGAAGAATGCTAATGTTGACGTTTATTGTGTTAAACTCCGCCTGGTTTTCAGCATGTCAACTATGACTTATGCTTACATTAGGTTAGTTTTACATATGCTACTTTAGGGTAGTTTAGGATAGGTTATGTTAGTTTAGGTTCACTTAGGTTAGTTTGGGTTAGATTACATTAGGATAAGTTAGGTTTACTTCAGATACCTTAGTATATTTTTGGCACGGCAAGGATTACCTAAATTTAAACCTTAAACTTTTCTTTTACATCATGACTTCATAATCTTTGCGTATTTTTTATGTGCAAAATAAGAAATTATTTCATTCTGTAATAACATATTTTACGTGATCATCTTAGCATCTATCAGTAATCAACTTTACCTCAGAGTTAGGTAAATTACTTTCTCGCAACTGAAAACAGAATCTCCTATTTCATGAATATTACAACTCGAAAACTTTATGCGAACTCAAAAATCTGGTAAGTTTCGATAGTTAACCATTTCGGATGTGATAATAAATTAATAAATGATTTATTCAGTTTCTAATTTATAATTTACAATACAGTGATATACACTACTGGTTCTAAATCAGTAAGTAAATATAAACGAAAATTATCGGTTTGCATACCATTCTCAGAATCGAAATTACGCACTACGTATCGGAGGTATAGGACTGGAGTTGCCTAATTCACGTAACGATTAACCACATAACCCCTGTTATTTGCTATGCCGTTAATGTGATAAAAACGACCATGGTCAGTCATGTGCTAAGAATCAGCATATTGAGTGCAGCGATGTAGTAGGTTTTGGTCGCCACATACCCTTGCATTCACTTCCATTTTTATAGAAAATTCTCCCTCTTCACTTGGAACACATTTTTTTTAAATGGAACATATTCTCTCTTACTTTTAATTACAATTTTATGCACCGAGCTTTATTTGTCTGACTTGATGGTCATTGCATTTTTGCGTACACCATTTGAGCCTACTCTAATCGGGAAGATAAGCCTTCGTGGAAACGAATGCAAAAGAAACCTAAACGATATAATGCAACAAGATGTATTGAGCATATTTAAAATCGGCGCAGCCGTCTAGGAGGAGTCTCAGATTCTTTTGGTAACTCTTAGTTCTCCTAATCATTTTAAAAATACGCACATTACTTTAAACCCCAGGTATATTTTATTGTACTAGTAGCATATTTGATTCTTTTGTTAACAGTATCTCTTGTGATGCGAGGACTAGAGCAAAAGCAGCGAAACCAGGAGCAGTGAAAATATATCTTGGTAAATTGTAATAACCACAGAGCCAAATCCATTATTGTATAGTACCAGGATGAGAGGCGAATTGAATTACGCTACCTCGAATTAATATTTAGCACTTTAATTTGTAAGCGTGGTCATATGGCACGTTGCTTAGGGCAAACTTTCTCTCCAGAAACAGTCAATTGATAAAATTTCCAACTTTCTTCTAATTTGTGATCATTAACTTATTATTATTTTAAAATTTGCATACATATTTCAAGAAGTTATAAATAACTGTTTGCTAGAATGCAATTATCCAAGAGTATTGATATAAATTGAACACAAAATATTACTCGTAGTTAGAAATATTAGTTATGAGGAAAAAATGAGCATATTTTAATACACCTTAATGAACCATATAATAATGTGAAGCATAAATTGCAAGTTAAAAGATAACTACACTTACGATGCAGCACAACCGGTTTACTACGGTATGTAATGCAAATTGAGAATAACAACTGTTCTTTTTGTCGAGAAACTTTTGGTGACAGATGCTTTGTATAAGTTGTTAAAATGGTATTGCATTCTCGAATTAAAGATTCATTGTTAAGGTATAACATTTCTTAAATATTATTTAGAAATGAACACTTTGTTAAATTATGCATTTATGTTATCCTATTCGTCAAGGTCTCTCTGTAAGTAGGAACATCAAATCTACAAATGTGCAATGGTTTAGATGTTACAAAATGTCTAACTTCTTTCAATATCATATTCCTAATATACACTCATCTAATATCAGTTTCCTTGTAGCAGTAGGATACGCTGGTTTTTGTATTTGATCTTATTGTTTTACATTTAATTTTTAAGTCCTTGGAATCCAGTTGATGACAAAGTACAATATCTCCTAATTTAGAAAAAAACAAACATGAACATAAACCTTTCTGGAAACATGATTTGTAATATCTAAATGTTAATATTCAAGCAAGTTTCTTTTTTTCTAGCGAGAGAAATCAGTAACTGATGCTTGGATAGTTCTAACGGTGGTTTAAAACAAACTCTACCACTTGAAACATACTTATCTTTAAGAGTTTCTCTTGTACACTTGAAGGTGAAACGAGCTTTTAGTCAAAAATATTTTGAGGCAATATGAAACCTGGGAAACCTGGGAAAAACGACAATCCTTTCCACATATTGCTTAGGAAGTAAGCTTAAGAAGTACATATCAAGAGGCTGGCAGCATTTGTTGTCTTAGGTGCCAATATCTTGAGCGTAACATCCCTGGTCGGAAAACTTTAATCTAACATTCGTCATTTTACTCCTTCGTCATTTTGCCATTTTGCTTGTCTCCAGATGTTTGTTCCGTGAACATGTTGCTCAAGATTCTTTAAAACATTTCGACAAAAGTGCTTCGTTACTCTTGAGAACAGATAAGAAGCTTGTTAATTGCAACTCTTTGATTGAAGACTTATCATCTGTATAGCTGTGTACAAATATGCAAAGACTGCAACACACCATATGTAGTTTCCTTGACTCTGTGAGCTGGTATTGAGAAAGAGCATCTTTTGCAATTAACTTGACTTTTTCACTTTTCCAAACATTTTCTTTGTCCATACGCCCATTTCTTACATACTTGCTTATTTTTCTTAAACCCCTGTATCTACTAACGCATACTGCGATCATTTTGTGTGTCCTTACGTTTGACGAACAAAGAAAGATTCCTCAAGGAAATCATAATTGAATTGAATTGAATTTTATTCCGTACATGAACTATTTACATTGGCTGATTGCCACATAGTATAGAACATGTCAATGATGTAATTATACAAATATACATTCATATTATACTAGAAGAATAATTACTTTTATATTATTTCCTCTATGATAGAAAACATGATAAAATGTGATTTCCTCGGAAAGATAATGAAGAAGGTACATAACTCATCCATACAGCATTTCGTACAAAATAAAAAAAATAATATTCACAAAAATTACATTTACAACTTAGCAGATCCTACATAAGTTTGCAGGTATTCCTACACATTGCAAAAGTAGCGGTTTAGCAACAGAGTATATACTGACTTTCTGAAACTTTCATGTTTGGAAAGATACTTAATATGATTAGTCAAAGAGTTAAACAGTTGTACACCTTTGTATATAATTGCCTTCAATTCAAAGTGGTACTATGAATATTAACTTGGAGATGTGTTTCGTTCTCAATAATTATAAGCTTATCTGAGTTCTTTTTATACAGTGCTTGTTTCTTGTGGATAAAAAACTAATGTTACGTATATACGTATACAATGTACGAAGCGGAAGAATATTTAGGTCTTTGAATAGCGTTCTGCAAGAAGTATAAAGGTAAGCAAGAAATTTCTGTCGTTTTTGTGTTCAATTCATTCTCACACCGTGAGTTGAATGCGAATGGAGAAAAGGCGAAGGTCAGTTGTTGGTAGATATAACAAACATACTACCGTTGTGGCAGTTCAGTTACACCGTGAACTTACGTAAGGACAGAGTGAACATGGGACCTCCACAGAATGTCAAAAGGGAATCTATGCTATACGAGTTCAAACTGGGAACAAACGTCGCTGCAACAGGGAGAAAGACATGCCACGCCTTTGGTGAGGGTGTCGTGACTACGCGGACAGTGCAGCAGTGATTTAATAGGTTTATGAATGGTGAGGAAACACTCGGAGACGCATCACGTGACGGAAAACCAAAACTTGTACAAAATGAAGATCTTCAGGCAAACATTGAGAACAGTGGCCAGAAACGTGAGGAATTGGTACTATAATTGAGTGTGAGTGCAAAAACCATTCGGCAGCACCTCATCGAAATTCATAAAACTTTGCAAGATACTTTGGAGGAACACACTTTTGGAGTTACAACAGTAGCGACGTATATGAGGCATTTTGAGACTGGTCATCGTGAGACTGAAGATGAACCTTGCTCAGACAGGCCTTCAAGTGCAGTGACCACGGAAAACATCCACAAAGTGCAAGACAGATAACATGATCATGAAGGATGGGCGCATACCAATCAAAAACATTGCTGCGTGTGTGGGGATATCGCGTGAGCGTGTGGGTGTCATAATAGCAGAATATTTGGATATGCGGAAAGCCAGTGCCAAATGCATCCCAAAACGTTTGAGTGCTGATAAGAATAGAACACGGGTCCAGATGTCACACGAAATTTTGCAAAAGTTTCGAAACCCTGGTGAGTTCTTACGCAGTCTGGTGACAGAAGATGAACCATGTCTGTACTACTACGATTCAGAGATTAAACAGCAATCCATGGAGTGGTGCCACAGTCTATCTCCTCGAACGAAGAACTTCCGAAGCCAAAGATCAGCTGTGAAGGTGCTTGAATCGGAGTTAGGGATAAGTAATGTGTCATTGTTATCAAATATCTCAAAAAGGGTGAAAACATCAATGCTGGGGTTTATTCCAACTGTTTGATTGAGCTGAAGAAGGCTCTGAAGAAGAAACGCCGGGGAAAAGTTAGTAGTGGTTCTGTTTCTCCAGGACAATGCACTCTCCTACAAGGCTCATAAATGCCTTGATGCAATTGCTGGTGGATCTGAATTTCACGTGTGTACCTCATTCACCCTACTCACCTGATCTGGCCTCCACTGACTATAACCTCTTCCCACATTTCATAAAACATCTCAAAGGCAAATAGTTTCCATTCGATGAGTCACTGATTGCGGAGATAGAGGGCTAGTTTGCACAACAGGACATGACCTTCTATTTGCAAGGGTTAGAAATGTTGCAACATCGTTGTGAAAAGCGTATTGAGCTTCGGGGAGAATACGTTGAATAGCGTATTAAAATGGTTCTTCCAGGTAGATTTCTTCTTGGTGTTTTCATGAACTTTCCAGCCTCCCCTCGTATAGGTCCTAAAATTGATCTTTGCTGAACATCTACGTTGACATATTCAGGTTTTGATTTGTGCCTACTTATGTATTTTGATTGTTCTTTAAGTGGAATACTTCTATAATTTTATTCTGTCCGAGAGATAGGATTCTATCCAGGATAATGATACTGTATCTCTACAACTAATTTAGTAAAATCTTGTGGTCCATGCAATCTTGTGGTTTATTTAAGTCACAGAAGACAAAGAAAGGATAACATTTTGTATCCGTGGCTTGTTTGACGTAATAATAGAATCGTAGATAGCAGTTTGAGATGATTTCTGTTTAAAAACCGTTTTGAGATGAGTAAATAATATTACATTTAAAATGTTGATATAACGAAAAAATGAAAATATTTTCAAATATCTTAGGGAACACTGAAATAAGAGAAATTGATCTGTAGTTTTCCACTTTACCCCTACTCCCTTTTTCGTGTATGATTTTACGATTGATGGTTTTGATTTCCTTAGAAATGTAGGATTTTTAAAAGATGCATTGATGACACAGGCAAGCTGGAAGCTACTATTTTCGCTGTCTTTTTAAATACAAGTATAGGGATTTTGTCAATATCAGAGGGAATATTATTGTTTAATTTTAAATAACAGATTCTACTTCCTTTGAAATAACTGGGGTCAGTAGCATAGAATTTAAGGTCATATTTTTGTGGGCTATGTTTTGAGAAAGATGTCTGATTGGGAAGTTTTTTCGGTTTCTTTACAGCCGAACTGAAATGCGCATTGAAATAATCCGCAATCCTAATTTATTTAAAATTTCGTTTGAATTATCTATGTGTAATTATGTTTTCCTGATTTTGTTCATGTCTGTTAGTCTCCTGATTTAATATTTTTCATGTTTCTTAATTTTTATTTTGTGACTTAAGTATCAGTGAATCTTAGTAGTTTTGTTTGCTTTGGCGTATTACCCTTCTGTATGTCTTCTTACACTTTTTGTAAATATCTTTATAATTTGTTTTTCTACACTTGACGTGTAGTTCCTATATGGTTCTGCTACTTATGATAATACCATTGGTAATCTACGGCTTTTTTCTGTCTTGTTTAACATTTTTAATTTCGTTATGGAATGAATAAGATTCATATCTCTATTTAGGGGGGCGCGTTGGGTCTGTGGTGGAGCGTTCACGTCAGGTACTTGGGGTCCGTGCGTCGATCCTCGCTCGCGCCGTGTGGACTTTTTGGTGGACAAATACCGTGCTCGTGGGTTTTCTCAGGGTTCTCCCGTTTCCTCCCACCTTCTTCATTCCACCATTTCATTCATTTACCTTAATCACTGTCTCCTTTAGCCTAACCTGCATAACCTTGGGATGTAAAACTCAAAGATTTCATTTCATTTTCATATCTCAATTCAAACTTGGAAATGAAAATATTATATTTTGCATCTACTGTATAAATTGTAAATTCAGTAAAAGACCAGTCTTTTTTAGATAACAATTGAAGAAAATTATTTAGATTGTTTTCACTGAAATCTCGTTTGTTGATTAAAGTATACGATTCGTTTGATGGTTTTCCCAACCTCTTCCATATCAATAAAAAGGTTTATTGCGTCATGGTCTTAATAATGGTGTCTTGAAACTTCGGTTACATATTTCCAATTTTCTACGTTTCTTGCCGCGTGGGAGTATTTATGACTGCAGCTAGGTTAAAAGTGCTTAAAATCAATTCAAGCTCAGTTTTGGATCAAAAGTTCCAATATATTTCAAGGAAACTTTTTCTTGTAGGCCTTATATCTGGAGAACTACACATAGTGTAGCCTAACCCAAACGATCACTAAAATCAATGTGATGTACTTATTCCATGAAAACTCGATTTAGTGTCCGTTCAAAACTTTTGTGGTCCCTGATCCACAAATTCATCAAAAGGTTGAATATATTTCAATCAAACATTTTATTGTACATCTTTTAACTGCAGAACTACATATAGCATAGCCTAATCTAAGCTATCACTTAACTTAATATGATGTACTTATTTCGTAAAACATATGAAAACACAATTTAGGGGCCGGTCAAAAATTGTGTGGCCCCTGATCCAAAAACGAATCATTGGCTACGATCGTTTGATACATTATTTGCATTATTCCTAAAATTCTTGGCAAACGCCGCATTATTTTGATCCACTTCTATGGATCATTCCTAAAAATCTTGTTCTTTTGAAGCTGTTAGCCAGTCTACATTTATATCACCACATAATTACGCTTTCTTTAGGTATGTAAGTAATGTGTCTAATTTGGTGTAGAAACGTTTACATCTTCAGACGTCGATCCATATAACCCCAAAACGCAAATTCTAAATGCATGTAAATATAATGTTACCGCTTCTATATATATTTCCGGGACAAAATTTGTTATGTTTATTTCCTTAACCTGGGCGTCTTTGCATGTTACTATACAAACATCGTCACACTTTGCAAATGAACGCTAAAAGTTAATCACTATTCTATAGTCTTCTACATCGACATAATTTATGGCTCTAGTATCTAGACAGTGCTCTGTTATACACAGTAGTTTAACTGACTGGAGTTCTCCAACAAAAAGGACTCTAAGAAAATCTATCTTATTTCCTAAACATCGTACGTGATGTTGAAGTACAGTTAATTTGTTATTGTTGCTTTTCTAGTAGCGCTTTGGGAGGTATCATCATGATTAGAACCGAAAGAAAATCGTAAGTTTCTAATTGATGTTTTACTCTCATCAATTGGACTCGCTACAGTTAATTTACTCCCGACACATTCGCTTCTTGTACTAAAAATCATCATTGTTTTCTCCAAGGTTAGAAATTAGTAACTTTTCTCCTTCTAACTGCATGTTTTCTAAATTTTGTACTGGACTAGGGATTGATACAGATTTGCCGCAAAATAAATCAAGCTATATGTTACAACAAATAATTTTTACTTCTTACATTAAAATCAAGGCTTACCTAGTATGATATTTGCGACGGATGGCACTGATGGCTAACACCTTAACATTGTTAAGAGGTTTACACATCTTCATTATTTTACTACTGATTTTGCGCTTTTCTTCATTCACAGCTGAAAAGTGCGTTAAGACATAACAGTGGGGAACAGTACTCACTATAATATTTGTAAGTTTTGTATGAAGTAAAGTATTGTGCAATGTATTGAAACTTATTTTCTGCTCCGTTTTACACCACATCATTTGTACCTTCGAAAATAACAACAGTATCCTTCAACGTCAAGTTTTTCAAAGTTGTGGATAAATGTTGCAGTATGTTATTTTGAGCTGCATCTGGCTTTACAATGCCCATGACATAAGATTCCAACCCTTTATCAATAAGTGTCTTTGTAATTAAGTGACTATGGCTATGTACCACCACAAAAGTCTTACTTTGTACATTTCCTTTAGATCTATTATTTACACCATTTAGACCCTTGTACCATTCGATACAATCATTATTTTTATGGCTGTGCTTTTTCAATGGTTGAGTGATTCTTTGTACTCTCGATTCACATACATTATTACGAAATTCAGACATAGTATTCTCATGGGAATCACTGAGATTTAAGGGTTCATATGGATTTTTCTATTACTAAATTTGCACTCACACACATATTTGTTTCGTTCCTAACCGCCGTTTTCTTCGCTAGGTGTTTATTACGTCACTCCACAAACTACACAGACAGATTGTGAGGCTTCAAAAAAAAAAAATCATTCTTAACACTGTCTTCTGTTAACATTTTATAATCTCGTCCTTTATACTCAAGATCTGCTGAAACTTAGAGCAGGATTTTCATTTCATCCTTGTATTAGTCGAACCGAATGATAAATAAAGCATTTAAGTGTTACCAACGGTTTATTTCTTGATAAACTCTGTAAACTACAGTGCATGACGCTACTGAGGCATCAGCAAGGCTTGTCCAAACACGGAAGATGGCAACGACCACTTCGCACTATAATATAGCAGTTCAAAAGTTATATGGTTCCCAGAGTTGCAAAAATTCTTAAATTGAAGATTAACGCAAATTTTCTGCCAACAAATAGAAACACAAGCCCTACATCGCTATTGCGGAATTAATTATATCTCAAAACATAACTAATATATAGAACTAGTTCTGCCGGATGGATATCCCTGTCGGCGCTATAAACGGAAGATCAAACACTAGATTCACATCACAATTTTAACGTCTGTATATCCCCTCTTATTGTTTCAAATTTTCACCTAAAGTTCCTTAACCTTGCCAAAGTTGATCTCGATATTGAGTGACATGATATCAAGAAACTACATGACAATCACTAACTTTGCTATCCACTCGTTGATATAAACGACGTTTAATTTCCATGTTGAGTTTTGTTAGTTGTTAGCTTAAAAACGTCTAAATTAATAAAATATGAAGTGACACCATGGTTTCTTCCTTCTGTTAATTTAAATCATTACACTACATTCACATAGCTTACATCAGTCACAATTCATTCCATAAATACACCATAATGGAAGTATGCAATCGATCGAATTGGTGATATGGCCATTTTGCTAGCTATCGCTTGAATACTAAATTATGGTAGTTGATATTATGTATTTTTATTTACATACAGTTCTAAGTAATAATGAAATAGTGAGTATTTCTTGTTTAATCATTTTAGCTGCTATAACAAAAAAGTGCCCAAATTCCGTGATAGTTTTATGGGGGCAACGACTACATCTTCCTTTTCCCACTTACTCGCATGATTAACATTACGTTCGTTGATAAAAGTAATCGAGTCTATTAAATTCTCCTTGCCAACCTCTTTTGACGCATCTGGTGTCCATATTTGCAGATATCAATAGTGATGAGAGGTTCCATATGCTCTTACCCTACCAAATTGTAATATTACATATTCTTTTATAGTTTTTCTAAATTCTGCCAGCCTGTTTCCATTGCAGTGAGATCCATCTTCCTTTTGCTAGTCATAAAATCTAATGTTACCCTGTAGTTTTATTTACTTCGAGAGATTTATCACGCCAGTTATTTGCTATAGGTGTTTAACCCATGATGGTAATAACCTTCATAAATGTCTCTAGTATATAGTCATCAATATATTGTATAATACTCGTCCTCGACATTTTAGCTTACACGCCTTCGGCGTGGGAGATCCGGGTTCAATTCCCGGTGGGAACTCATGTAGTTCAGATTCCATGTTAATCACTAGGTCATGTCTTATATAGCCTCGCTGCTGAAAGGGAAGTTAATAAAAAATCAACTCAACATATTCATATCGAGAACTTTTGATCAGGTAAGTTTTATTAATTGAAGCGTCCTTGCATTTTGATTGCCATAACGAATCCACCACAACTTTGAAATAATTTTGAGAAGCAAGAACTTTTTCAACTTTTATTATTCTTCAGTTGTAAATTGAGTAATTACACTTTTCCCTTTCATGCTCAAGAATATAAGCCAATCGTAAATTGTCAAAGCAAAGTAAATTAAGCACGCGTGAGTTTATGCTAATCATATAATCTGTTATATAATTTAATCGCGAATATAAGGAATATTTCCTTTTCTGATGTAAAATTCTCTATATGAAATAATGTCGAAGTAAGATGAACATTTCTGTTCACGGATCTTCTTTTACACTTTCAAAGGCGTGTCCATATACTGCATGTTGGTGCATCCTACCCAGAAACTATTTTTTTTGTTGTTTGCTTGTAAATTTATTTTATGTCCAAATATTTCTTCTACAAAATGAATACGTTATTGTAGGCACCTCAAACACCGAACTAATTGGGTTTCTTACAATTTTCTGCTTCATATTGCGCATTTCTACTTTTTGCCCAGGATTCGGTGCTTTCGCTCCACTGTGCGTTGGAAGCTACACTTTTCTCTCCTTGTAAATCATATTTCTCCTAATACATAGTAGGACTGAAAGTGGGTTATTTTGTTCTTCCTGTAATATGTAATCGCCCTGTAACACGCTTAAAATAAGTATAATGTCGCGCTGCAATTTGTACTTACATTTTTTTTATTGAAAAGTTAAAAAAAATATAGTTTCTAATTTAATGGGTTATAGCAACTTGTAGTGCATACTATTATTAGTTAGACTTTTTTTAAACACACACACAACAAATTTAAACCATTATTTTAAAACTGGAATCAAAATTAAATAGAAATATAAATACGATTCCAACTTGCGTGGACCTTGAATTAATACATTTAAATGTAAAAGCATACTCACTTGTTTCTATATAAAATTGCGCTCGAATAGCTCGTCATTGTGTTACGTTATAAATCAGTAAAATATATATAAGAAAGTTAATTCACATGGGAAATCAATTAATTTTAATTCTTAGTAAAGTTATCAAATGATGCATTTCATATGTTAGCAAAAGCTTCATAATTACTTACTGTAGCACTTTTAAGTTTTCTGCACTTTCTTTTCTTTCCATCGTGTAACAATGCGTCATAACCCTTGCTATCCTTCGTACACTCAGCGATGAAACTTTCTTGAAGGTAGTTCGTCCATTGACAGTGGACTTTACCATGCCTGAGAACAATAAGATACATATCGGAGGTAGTAATATCCTGAGTCTTTGATATATATATTGCAATGAATCCATCATTATCCATAACGGTTTGATACGTGAATGACAGGTCACCATTAAATATTCTAGCTGGTGTTCGCGTTCCGCCAATAATTAACGGAACCCGTTGTTCTTGATTAGGTATCCCTGTGAATTAAATATAGATGTAATATTCAATATAGTGTACATAAGGATAAGAACTAGTTTATGACATGAAGTAGTATTCACTTACATCCCATATGAAGTGTGTTTAAAAAGAAACCGAACTTATGATATACCATATTTATTTTTCATTGTACATTTTAAGCACAGTCCCCTCGAACTGTTCCCTTCCACTGAAAAAACACAATTCAAAACCTTTCTTCCATTTTTGAAAAGCCTTCAGAACTGAAATTCCTGGGATGGCACGAAGTCTCTTGTGAGATTGGTGAGAATGCCTTCTATGGTTTCAAAACGACGCCCCTTTAACATAGTTTCAAGTTTCGGAAAACGGATAAAGTCGCCTAGGACTAGGGGTCAAGGGCACAACAGGAAGGTGAGTTTTGCTAGTTTACTATCGACAAGAAGCTACGCCTTAGCCAGCTCATTGTCATGAGTCAACATCCAAGTCTAGGTCTAAACCTGCCGCTAGGTGAGCGTAGTAGTCGAGCTGCGCTCTCTTAAACAGCTGACGCACTATTATGAAAGTTCAGTTTCTTTCTGAACAAAACTCATATTTCATCACTTATTAGAAATAAAATGGAAACATGAAATTATGAAGTTATTAGTAAATCGAATAACCAGTCTCCATTTATATTTATAATATTTTTATTTATATGATTTAATTATTTATCGTATACATTTCATCGTTATTATTATAGTTTATTTAGTACTCCATATTTTATAATTATCATCAAAGAAATGATAACGTTTATGAGAAAATAATATACTTTTAACTGAATACTTACACATTAAAAAAGGTTATATTTACCTCTGGTTAATAATTTCTCAATTTGGTGGGCCACTATTAAAAGACATATGTTTACTATTTGAGTTTACAAGAGATTCCAAACTGAAGTAAATGAACATTAAAGAAAAATGTATTTAAGTAAATATTGGAGAATCGGCTGGTTACATTATAGAGCTAGTAGCAATCCTAGATATTTGAAAATAGTTAAGACCTCTTTGTATCCCCTGTTGTTCATTGTTTAGAACTGGAAAAGATTAAGTAGTTTTGCACATCAGCGTCGTTTGATTTGTCTATCCTTAGTGTTATAGTATTTTCGGATAAATCATTGATAAAATAAAGGCTTTTTTAGATATATATGTTGCTGTAAGGGAATAATATTAGATTTAGCTATTGATATTAGATATAGCTTAAACAGCACTGAGCCTGCCACAAGTTGAACGACACATGCATTTGCACTAAAAGTGAATTTCTGATATTTACGAAATGTCTTATAAGCCGCAGACACTATTTAGACCATCAGGGGATTTTTGATCATCCGAAATCATGGTATATTGGGAAGATTGTAAATCATGAATTGAAGAGCTAATATATACATGCTGAGGATTCTTCTTAACTCGAAATAGTTTATAATTCGAACAAAAATGCATTTTTTTAAATACTATACTGAAGACAATAGCAAAAAGGTAGTGTGTGATATGACTTTATGGACCGTTTCATTGGATACTATAAAATAAGACAGCAATAATTTTTAAGGTTGGATACATTGCAAATAGAGGAATGCCTTTTCCATTGTTTTACACTAGTCTAGACGCAGCCGTAACGAAGGATGAGACGTGAACGAGGTTTTTGTGATGATGGTGGAGCAATGAAGACATATAGACAATGAGTAAAGCAGCGCGTGTCAACCTCTCTAATTTCTTCAATATGGTGGAAAATTTAAGAAAAATTACTGAACGTCAACCACATACTATTAATGATGTATTTCATTCAATGAATGAAATTAAAGTCTTTGTTAACCAAATAAAGGTATCAAATCGAAACAAACAATACTCACGCACGCGGTGTACTGTATAGACAGATTCCTGAGATTATTCTTCTTTCTCAAACGCTTTTACCAGTACATTCAGAACTAGCTTATGCGCAGTTTGTTAGCATGAGGAGGGACAATTAAGACACAAAGTTGAGAAACCAGGAAAAGACTTGGAAAGAATTGGGCAATAAAATCAAAATTTATGATGTATGTTATGCTGATAAAAATTTGTGACATATTTTCAAGAAGTTACATGAATATATGTTTCCAATGAAGACCACTATTGTGAGAGAGAAAAGTACGTTATTATGAATGAATGCTTTATGCTGAAATACTGGGAATATATTTACAGTTACTATTTTGTAAGCTTACAAATCATGTAATAGGCTTATAGAGATATCTCCAATCATGACCGCATTTTTGTTAATATGCCGATCTTTTATAAATATTGTTTTAAAGGACGGTATAAGAAAATAACCACAGCCAGAATTGTAACTCTGTGAAGGTACATTGTGGTTAACGAAAGTGTATTTAAACATAGATATGTGTTGCCGTAGTCTCTTTCAAAAACAATTTCGCAGAAAATAGGAATATTGGTCGTAGCTAATAAGATCTAGTTAAGCCTTCGGGATAAAGACAAAGCAACATTCAATATTTCGAGATATGTTTCTTTCTCGCTAATTTAGTTGCAAAGAGGGTTAGGATTGTATGGCCGCACCCTCAGTTGTTGCATTGATACCAGGACGACGTGAAAGCAGCACAAAGCACATTTATATTATTTTGTTTAATTTATTATCATTAACTAAAATACTAAATCATGTAAAATATTACAAATACTCACGAGGCCATGCACAACTTTTTATTTGGTTCAATATCCGTGAAATGCCTGACATTTAACATGCAATACCTTCAAACGGTACAAGCTATCGTAAAGCTCACTACACCAATGAATTTCTGAGAAAATTGTACATGAATTTGATGTATCATTTGCATCTATTTTCATTCGAAAAAACGAAAGTTGAATGCAATGACGGATCCAAGACGGCGGTCTGGTGGATAACATGTGTCAGAGAAGCAGTGCTTGATTGAATTTGTTTTGCATATGCTCACATTCATGTCCAGTTACATCTAAACAAACTAAAAGCAATTTTGTGTCCGAGCTTTGTAGTACTGTATGATTGAAAGTCGGATATATGGACTCCAATCAAAGTGCAATTAGCGACATGGGCCGCCAAATTAGTACAATACATATTAGACCGCGGAGAATTTTGCATTTGGATCAATTTTACATGAATCCCGAGGGGACACTTCGCGAATGTACCATGTAAGTGACATCACCTATGTACGAGTTATATATTCTTGCGTCTTATTAACTGTCCAGTTAACCTATATCAATTAGCCTCTTTTCAGACCTGCACCTCTTAGTGTGCATCCGTATACTAAATTTTGGTTCGATTTGGTGGGCGTTTCTTGCTACAGAGAAGCTACATTATTCATTCCATGGCATAGATGTTCTAGAATCAATAATTTTCTTTCGAAATAAAAAAAAATTAAAAAAAAACTTTGACGTAAGAAAACTCAGCCCAAAATTAAACATCTGCTTGTGAGTTTTTTTTATAAGAAATTAGTTGTGTCATATATTTAAATTATTACTGGAGATATTCGTTTAGGAAATATTAACAAAATCGCTCGAGGCATTTAAAAAAATAGTTGGAAGAAACTTACCTCTAAAATATGTAAGTAGTAGATTTGTTTAGAATACATTAGCCATGTTATATTGACAGGTTATTAAAACAACTGTTATTATGAGATAAGTTGTTATTGAGAAACTCGCCCAACAAAAACGCACTACCAAGAACAAATAATCGAACCTCCCGCAGAGTTTTCCAGGACTAAGAAAATCTGTAGAATCATCTTTAAGAAAATCGTCAGAAAGGACCTCACCATCAAGAATAAGCTAGGTATTTTCTTCACTGTATAGATCAACTTAGGTTAACATATACTAAACTCTATATATTAGAAATCGGTGAAAAATGTATAACAGTTTGATATATCACACATGTAGGTGACACAACCTATTTACAGCCGGAAGTGTGAGATATTATTGTTTCTAGTTGAGACACTAGCGACCCCACCAACGCAAATTGCCTCGAAAATACACACAATCGTTATTGAAACTGGTGCATGTCTCTGCAACAAAAATCTCGTTTTCATACAATACGAAGTATGAAATTTTGGTGTATCGCTTTTGGACACTACCTTCCGATTAGTGCCTATCGGTTTTGGTGAGGATTTCGGCTCTTTAGACTAGATTAGAAGGACTTGAGCCAAGCGTGCAGTATACATAGTATTTTGAATTACGATTAAAATGTATAAAAATAAACTTATCTATTTACCTATACAAAAGGGGACAGGGGCCATACTGCATGAAATTTGTCAGAATGAAACAAAACTTACAGAATTTACTTTCTATGAAGCTCTAAAGAATAACATACCTTTTTAAGGTTTGTGTTACTTATTTAGGGAGGGCAAAGAATTATCTAAGTCTGGTCTTAATTCTATCATAGAAGAACAGGGAGGTTTGGAATCAAAGTTGGAAGACCAGTTTTTCTTCTGCCTACACCTTAAAGCAAACTAATGCAAATAATACACGTATTTATTTACATAAACAAGGATACAGTGCGCATATCGCATAAAATACTTGTGCAAAGAGAACAAAATTTGTAAAATTTACTCTCGTTGGCGCCTGAAAATTAAATAATTTGCATATGTATGTTTAACAATTAAAATTTTAAATTAACAATTATAAAAGTTTAATGTTAACACTACTTAAGAATATATAACTAAATTGACAGTATGACGTCTTACGAGGGGTGACTCAAAAGTTTTGAGCCTTGAGGGAAATATTAGAAATACAGATTTGGAAATGCCTTTATTTTTCAACATAATCTTCTTGGACAGCAGCACACTTGCTCTAACGGTGCTGCAGTGTTCCGACCCCAAAAGAAAAAAGTATCTTAGATTGTGACAACAGAGACTTCTCCATTGATGTCATTACGTCATTACCGTCTGCAAAATATACTCCTGCTAGAGCCGATTTTAGATTGTTGCACAAGTGGAAGTCTGAGGGGCCGGATCTGGAGAATAGAATGGATGAGAAACGAGTTCAAATTCTCATTTGTAAATAGTAGCCATGGCAACTGCTGATGTGTGGCTGGGAGCATTATCGTGATGGTAGAGAACATCTCTGGGCTTAATTTGTGGCCTTTTTATTTCTTGATTTTTTTCAAAAGGTCACTATAGTACTGTCCTGTGATGATATGATCCCTTTGCAGGAATATCAGACCTTGAGAATAAAAAAAACAGAGGACATCACTTGGCCAGCGGAGAGGTTACCTTTGCTTTCTTTCGGGTGCGTTTTTGTTCGGAGTGAGAAGACATGGGACCCATCGAGCAGAAAGATAAACCAAGCTCATTCTTCAGAATATAATCTGCTCTTTCCTGTGATATGCCCAGCCTGTCTGCTATCTGTACAGGTAGAGTTGACAACTGGAGATCTTTCATGATCATATCAAGTACCAGGCCAATATTTCTCCTGGTGGTTGCAACTGATGGTCTCCAAGATCTCGAGTCATTTTCAACACTCTGCCTACCACGTTTGGGTTGCTGCACCTATATTTTGATGGTGGTATATGTAGAGGCAGATTCATCTACGGTATTGACCATATCCCGGTGGATCTCAGACGATGACATTACTTTTAATTGGAGATACTTGATGACTGACCTGTACTAGATTTTTTAAATTTCGAAACTTCTGCTATCTCACCCCACTTCAAAAGCCTCTGAAAGATAAAAGAAATTACTTAGAACCGAGAGCTTGATACACATTAATACCAAAGTTGTGCTATTTAAACAGATATAATTTTTCCATTTTAGATTATCATTTTCTATGTTAGGGTTAAACCTTTTCAGTCACCGCTCGCAAACTACCTAAGTCAAGTATTTTCTGTAGTTTCTAAAAATTTCACTCGTGCAAAAGAAGGTAGCTACATTTATATAGTATATTATTTCTGTATGTTCACCTGTTTTCCATTTTGTTTTTGTTAACATTTCATAATACTATATACACTCAATATCTACAAAAGATAATTAGTAAAATTCTTGTATCTTTCTTCTTTTAAATAAATATTTTCTTTTCCTATTAAGCGAAAACAGGGAAACCCATGTAATACTATTGTTGCTTGTAATGGAATCGGACAAAATTTATGGATTTTGTCCCTGTCCACCCTTGTACAGTAAGACACACTTCTGGATGGTACAGCCATATGAAAATTTACGTCTAAGGTGCTCCACCAACTGAGTCCGAAGCATTTGCCGGGAAGTATGCAACTTAATTAGCTGTAAAGGAAGGTGGGTGGAATCGCCAGGAGCGGAAGAATTCCCGTACACTTGGGCGAAATTCCCACTACTGTCTACAGCATCATTTCTCCAAAATGAAATAAATCTTAAACGTGTAGTTCCTATTTTTGCTCCCAAGCCATCTTATGTCATAGCTGATGACCTTGGAGAAGGAGAGATGCAAATATGATGAAAGAGAGATACAGTCACATGCGCAAATTTAGAATTTGAGACAAAATGATGGGATAGCGTCCATATTTTGTCCCAAATTTTGATTTTATAAGTAGACATGTAAAAGCTCACCCAAACCTGAGAGCATCCAGCTACCGATTGTTGAGTTCAAGTGAAGAACTCAGTTGAGAGCATCAGATGATTATGGAGAGGGAGAAACATCTTCAGATATGGGAAACAAATAATGAAAAAATTGAAGTGCCCTGAACAGGACTCGGACGATGAAACTTATGATTACCAAACAACGACTCTACTCACTCATCCACACTGAACGATAGCCAGTCGTACGTCAGACACGGTACGTATGCTACTAACAATACGTTTATTTGTTAGGGGTCAAGCAAATGAAATTTCCCGTCTCCAGTTTTTCTTTCCCTGACACTTACTTAATTACTGTTGTCCCAGCCTGGGAAGAATAATTTCCAAACCTCCATAAACTTTCCTAACAATCTATATATATATATAGCAGCACAAAACATTTATCCATGCCTGTTCTGCACAATTATACTTACACAAAACCATTACTTCCAATTCTATTAATTTCAGTACCAAGTGAACAGAAATACTGGATATGAAATTCTATATGTCGGCGAAAGTCTTGCAGAAAATATCCTAATTAAATTTTTCTATTTGGAACAGGGGAACCATACACGCAAGTTGCCCCCATGAGATTTATTTTGCGAAGGAGGGACATAAATTTACATTGAAAATGGCAAATTCGCAAGTTTAATTATAACATAATTTTATTTTTAAGAACGCCAAATGCGAAGGAATATTAATGTATTCTCTTTGGCTTAAAAAATAAAATTACGGCTGAAGGTGGAAGTGAACAAAGACTGATGATCTTTAGGAAGAATGCATGCTACCAAGCAGTGGCGTAGCCAGGAGGTCTGGAACCTCCGGACATTTGCACAAGTGGTTAAAATAAGGCCCAAGAGTAGAAACATACCAAAGAGACCTTGCGATCGAGGTCGAGGTGTCACTCTCGATAGTGGCACAAACACGTGGACTCAAACGGGTATGCACATGCGGAATATGAACGCTACAGTACGACCTAGAGATCGACCGCGAGGGTGAATCAGTGGTAGCGATGATAAACAACCGAGTTTGTTTTTACATCGATGTTCAGCGGAAGCATTGCTGTGGCTCATGTTCTCTTTGGTTCTCCTTGAAGCGTTGCAAGGAATAAAGTCTTCATTTGTTTAAAATTTCGTCTGCAGATGATTCTGTATGTCTATACTCCAGAGGTTTTGCTGCACTATTAAACGTGATTATGAAAGACATATTAATAGAACTAGTGAGGAATGTTCCAGCAATATGGGATACGAAACACAAAAACATCATAATAGACACGTTTTAAATAGAGAATGGAAGAAAATAGCAACTGAAATGTGAATGTCGGGTAAGTTATTCATATTTATTTGAGAATTATACTGTAGCTTATTAGAAAAAGAAGCTACTGTTAATTATTTATATGCTTAAAAACTCCGCTCTTTCCCCCAATTCCGAGATTAATATATAAGGGTTTCTTGTAAATTCGTTACTGATATAAGGTAAAGGAATATCTGTAAAGACAGGCACATCCATAGGGAGAAAATGTCGTATAATGGAATTGCAGTGGCGAAACTTCATTTGCTACAGTTAATACCGCCTCCAAACCGAAACCTGAAGACATACCTGTCTTTTTCAAGCACTGGAGGAATGGCCACCCCTGGCCCAGGAGGGGAGCCGCAATTTTTAAGTTGCCAAGAGCTAGCCAAGAGTCTAAGTTCTTTCCCCTCGAGAAAATCAGTATACAAATCATTGGTTACTACTGTGTTAGCTACGATTTATTTGGAAGAACCGTCTGCTAAATACTACTACCAAAATATGAGATAAAGCATAGCTAATATTCAAAAATGTCCGAAACATGTAATATTTGTGAAACATAAAAGAGGGAGAGAAAGAGAGAGAATTAGTTTTGTACTTAATAGTGCCCTTCGGTTATAAATTGAAACAAATGAACACTTTTCATGTCATCTTCCTGATCTTCCAAAAACAGCAAGTGGCACTACGAAATTATCTGTTTCTTTTTGTGTCTGTGACTGTCGGTCCCTGACATACGTAGTTGATGCTCGATTGTTTGAATTCTATGAAATTCACTTAAAGGAAAGAAACATTTGTTTCCAAAAATATACATATATTGTAGTTACTCATGCGAAATGTAACGCGAAAAAAGCAACGCAAACTAGGTACGTTACTTAAAAATTTGTAACGCGTTACCCTTACAGTTACTTTGGAAATATGTAACGCGTTACTAGGAAACGTTACTTAAAAAGTAACGACTTATAAGTAACGCGTTACTTGCGTTACGTTACTTCCCAAGACTAGTCTCAAGCTTACTTGCCTAGGGAAGGAACCAGGAAACCCACACATCAGATAGTTCAGTAGGTGGGGTCTCAGTTTCGATCCCCTGTGGGAGAGCCTTTGAAATATTAAATGTTCTCGATTTATCTGTGTTCGTGTCCCTGTCGTTCAAGGTTACTGGAAATAACTGTACACACCTATTCACAAAACCTGGAAACTCGTTCATATACTAAGTCCGAAAAAGTGAGCCTAGATCCGTCACAATTCCCGCAGATCTATACACAGGGAATTGCATGTTCCACCGTTCTCTATATAGACACTTGCTACAAACCGTACTGTTATCCGAGCGATGTGAAAATGTAAAACCAAAATCAAACTACTTATTTTTGAGATTAATATTGATTGCACACCTCATGCACAGTTCCAATGTGCAAAATCAACCATTATCTTAAGTAGAAATTGCTGAAAACGACAAAAAATGGATATTTAAACCTCCAAGTAGGAATCTGTGCTGGAGCGATTCTATTATCAATATTATAACACAATCTGTTAAGTTGCGTCTGTGGTCAAGCGGGTTTAGTACAGCTACTGGCATTTCTGAAACGAAGGGCGACGGTTCGAGCCTCCGTTCGGAAAGTTAAAGTTTTTCTTTCTTTTTTCTAGATATATCAGAACTTTTTTATAAATATAAATTTCTACCGTGAAGTGATTGCTAACACATTACCCGACAAACTGTCACTTTCAAATCCCTGTCCCATTTACTAGCCCGCCATGTCCATAATTCATATACGAAAACGCTCAAAATGAGAAATGTGAACACAGTTGAATACCTAAAACCGCACGTCCAAAATGAAAATTATCCATATATATATTTCGGGGTGCTTTGCTAACTTCATTCTTGGAAATGTGAACATTCTACAAGATATTTCATTCACTTAACAATATTTTATTTGAATAGACGTAAAATTTCGGTGGGGGGATCAAGCCCGGAAGTCCCCTAAAACACACACACACACACACACACACACACACGCACACACACACACACACACACACACATATATATATATATATATATATATATATATATATATATATATATATATATATATATATGCTTGTATTTTTTGCATTAAAAAACTTAGGGTACCTCATACTCTGAATTCTTATAAAGCAATTTGAACAATTATTTAGAAAATATCTACTGCTTAAAACCGGATTAAATCGCAATGCCAGTAATCTGTAATATCTTATATTTTTATTTATTTACATTGAATGTGTACTTGTTCTATACTGTATAGCATGAATAGTAGCTGCTACATAAGAAACAATTATCTATAATTGAATTTAAGTAGGGAATGAAGTGTATAATAATGGTTGTATCTGAAACAGATGTTGCGTAGTGGTGTAGCTGGTTACCCCGCGAGCTTTGGAATACTGGGTTCTTCAAACTGTCCATCATTAGGGATGCGCAGAGTCAAGTCGAAAGAGAACTTTCCTGACAAAATTTGACTCGAGACACAGCTCTCCCAACAGAAAAATATACATTTTTTGAGTCGAGACATCACTTTTACAGCATATTGTCGAGATGAGACGGCCTCAAATCTTGTCTCTTGCGCATCCCTATCCATCCTACCTAGATAAAATCAATTTTGAATACGAATATTCAATTTCTTTTAACGATAATTGTAATCTACAATACAGATTGAAGTAAGATATTGGCTTGAACTGCTTTATTACCCACTTAACCTTCGTATACTGCAATTATATCTAAGTTTGGCATAAATATTTATTATTAGAATGTAAACACTTTACAATATATATTAACACACAATGAGGGAGAACTCAATGCTTGTAGTAATTAACAAATTGGTTGCATGTTTATTTAAAATTAACTCTCTTGATAGGATAGAAAAAGGATATGATGTGTAAATGAAAAATTAAAGAAACCAATGGTTAACAGCAGTAGTCACTACTTACAGTATTTCGTTGGCTGAATGCAGAAGTAACCCTGACCAACTGTATACATGACTTGTAACTAATGTGCAATTATTGGCGGGTGGCTAAAAACCCCTGTCTGTAATAACCAGAGGTCCTGGCTTGAGTCACTGGCGGGCATAAATAGCCCTAAAAAGAGTCAGGACCGATGAGCTGAGATTCATTGATTTTACGTCGGATGTGTAATGAAAGACACAAAGCAAGAAATGTGTTGGACAAATAGATATGGATATTTAAGTGTTGATCATAGGAATTAACGGCTATCTCTAATGTCTTGTGGAGATAGCAAGAAACATGCTGTAATAAACGCTAATTACAGTACATGGATAAGATGGATTTATTTTGAATTCGCTTAGCTGCAAATTGTTACAAGCGGTTTACTTTTTATTATTAATTCCTATAATACAATGCTGATACGAAATTGGAATACGGAAGTAGGATTTTCTGTATCCTTCGTTGTGTTCATTACCTCTAGGGAAACATGTTCAATGTCGGAACGAAGCCTTCTCCCTCCACAAGAGGCGAGCGAAAAGACGAAATACGTTGTTTCCTGAGTACATAAGCGTTGGTTCGCCGCCCGGCGCGAGTCGTGGAAGTGAGAAAGACTTCAAGAAAGTTACAGGGAGGACTTCGAAAGTGTTTTTACGTCAGTAGTCACACAGGGAGTTGAATAATGTAAACTAACACAAGTTCGCGGGCGATTACTGGACAGACAATAAGTCAGTTAAAATATAACCAAGTTTTACAGTTTAGAGACGACGAAATATGCGCTAAAAACGCATACCTTCCTCCACGCCCAGGAAGAAAATTCTTGGCTAATTACTGGCCAAGGTATGGAGTTTTCAAATTTAGGCGTTTCTGTGAAAAAACTTTGGGCGTCAGATGGTTGACTAGGAGAGCCTGCTTTTTTCCGATTCCGACTCCGACATTTTCCGATGATGTTATAATAAACGATATATTCACTCTGGCTGAAATCTAGCTAATCTGGGCGAAATGTAAAATTCTCTGTACACTCGAATATTGTGGTCTAGAATTAGTCTAACGTAGTTCGTAAGTGTTGAGGCCACGACCTGGAAAAAAATAGGAAGCTAACTAAATTGCACTTTCCAACATCAATTAAGCATAACATATAGTTTTAGTTGAGTTTATCGAAACCAGAAGTCTAACGATAATTTTACCATTTCTTTATACTTTTCATGAATTATAGGATGTAGTCTTGGAACGAGGTGAGACTTAAGTGATCTCTTTCGGAACTTTTAAACTATAGCTATTTGCATCTACAATAATATTATTCAAGAAGTATTTAAATTTTCCAGTTTTTTCGGTCAATTTTGGGATTTATTTTAATGTTTTCCCTTACCTGGAACTTAGATTTTACACCAGCTCCCAATATCTTCCTATGGTAATTAACTTGAATTGTTATATGCGGAACACAATTCACAGTAATTATAAATGAAATTGGATACTTGGAAGTTATTGCTTCAAAATGAGTCGTAAATTCACCCCAGTTTAAAATATCATTAGTTGCAAATCAATATTTTCCCCCTAAAATTGCAAGATCTGAGTTGGTTACTTTAACAATATATGTTATATATAGTAGCCACCGAAATTGTGTATCCACCTATGTATTGTTATATTGTGAAGGTGTGTGTATTCATGCACATAATGATACATTTTATTTCGGACTTTGGGACATTTTATTTTAAAATGCTATGCAGTAGCACTCATCATCGTTTATTTAAAGTTGAATCACTTTTTTGTAAGTTCATTTACTTTTCTTACAAGGAAATTTTCTTGATGTTTGTTAATTCCTTCAACACATGTAATTTCTTAATCAATAAAAATGACAGATTCTTTCCCTGTCAGCATTCCTATCATCACCTCACCTTTGGTTAATCTATGACCACGCACTTTTCATCGAGACTGAAGAAATAGTCAACGACCCAGGTATCAACCCGGAAGGGACATCGAGCAAAACCATTAGTGACTTTTGGGAAGAGGTAGTCCGAATCGTATGAGAGACGAGTCAACATGTAGGAGCACGAGCTACAATTCCGAGTTTACCAGAAGTACCGTGCTCTAGCCTAGAGAGCACTTTGTCTTAGCTAACTTTGCCTTTGGCTTAGGTAATATCAATTTCGTACCAAAATTACCTATTTAATAATCAATTGTGAACGGTAAAAATGTGTTACATGAACGATTATCAAGTTCATATAACTTGTTCTGAACGTGATCAATAGATGAAAAACTGGACTTTACCTATGAATTCTGTATGCACATTCATGTCCTTATTTAAGTACAAAGAATGATATCTCATCTTAGTATTAAGAGCAAACAACAATTTATTGTTTATCTGAGCACAAGCAATATTTCATAAATATTGGGACGTTAGATGGAGAGCTCGAAACAGCAAACAGTATGGAATTTGTAATAAAAAGTCAAGGCTATCTCACCTAGATAGGTTTTGAGTTAGGAAAATCCTCCGATATGGGTTTGATACCTCTGTGCTAGAAGTCTGTTATAGCGATCTTTCTTCACTTACTCTTCCATTCCCTCTCAGCTGACGGGCTTGAATGAAACTCGTATCTAGCTTAATTCATGAATGCTATCATTAGATCCCTAAGTTCTTAACTCGAATCTTAGTAACTGGTACTTCATGTGAGGAAAGAATCTCAATTAGCTTTTTAGGGACGGTTGGTGTCAGACGTGTGCCACACTTGGAATCATTACATGTATACCACTTCAGTCTCAGACAATTTTGCCTTAGATCGCATAGGGTATACATTGAAGAAAAGTGACGAGAAACCTTTAGTAATAAAGTGAGTTTATCATAATAACAAGAAAAGGGACCCGATGATAGAGAAAAGGCTACAAAAGTTACAGAGAAATGTCTATAATACAAATTAGGATCACAAACTTCAGAATATAGGAGAAATTCATAATATGTGGAATGTGAAAACACTGAATTAACCGTGTTGTTTGACTAGCTGTAACGCAAGTTTTCAATTTCCAATATCTAAATAGTAGGAATCAATTTCAACAATACCAAGGATAATAAGGAAATTTGTTAGGAAAGAATACAGAAGTAATAAGATCGAGCGGGTCCTAATCTCAAGACCGGTACGGTAGAATGGCTAAGTTCAAGGTCTTTAAATGATGTTAAAAAGTCCTTTGCTAGATCACTAACCTCCTACATGTTCTAAGTCTTATCCTGCCACAGCGTTTAATTTAGAAAATTACCATCTCTGGATCTTTGATGCTGCAAAGAGTACAATTGGCTGGTGAACTTAGAAAATTACCCTCAATGTATCTTTGTTGCTGCACATGGTGCAATTGGTAAAATTGTGAGGGTCTATTGGAACCATTTTAAGCAAAGCAGACCTGCATCTGAACCTGCTGATTTCTCACACATGCATATTTCTCCTAAACGTTAAGCAACACAATTTATAGACACTGGGTTCCTCTTTACTGTGGCGGACAGAAGGGAGTGGGAGAGAGCATTCGTTCTCTGTTTTTTCTTCTTTTTATCTTTCCACTTCTCCCATATTGCTATCGCATCACCCGGATGACATTCGCTGACTTCCGCCGAGATATATCTCCGGCTGGTACGTAGCTTGTTCCCGCAACCACGTGATGAAAGCTATTTTAGTTGAAGTTAGAGTAGTACCTTCTATATTATTATTACAACTATGGTTTTCTTTAAGTTTCCGTTGCTTCGTAGCACATAATAGAACTGCCAACGGCCCGAGACACAACTTGGTCGATATAAATTGGATTAATAAAATCACAATCCGGTAGCACTATATGATGTCTTATCCAATCTTTTGTTTCCTCCTATTCAGCTAATGTACAGGATCTTCATCTTAAGAAGAAGAAAGCCTGGCTCCCAGGCTATCAAACAACGTACGTAAGAATGTAATTATTAAACATTATTTTACTTTCTTCATTTTGTTGTACAAGCAATGATCGGAAAACATTACAAAGTGCAACACGTTATAAACGTAACACTAACAAGTTTTGTGTTATTCACTGTAACTTAACAAAACATTATATGTAGATTAATAACGTATTGGTATTCTTGCAAGATTTAGAACAACGAATTCTGACCATGCATATGTACGAAGAGGATATTTATAAAGACTCATCAGGTAGATTGGTCAAGAAAGAAAAAGTAAGTTTAGCGATATCTGAGGTCAAAAGCACCTGCTGACATTCATAGTCAGATCGTAGAATGTACGTGGAAGGTTTAGCTTCAAGGTAGCACGTGGCGACTTCACGTCTTCCTATAAAGAAGGACAGGCGAGTATTGTTAAAGAAAACCGTATGAATGTGGTAGACCGAATACCTTAACTATTCACGTAAACTTCGTTCGTTTGAGTGAGTATATTCGTGTGGACAGAGAAAGAACATCATGGTAAATATCAGCTGTGCTGGGATTACAGTATAGTATAGCACATAAAATTGTAGTTAATGACCTCAAGTATAGGAAAATATGCGCGAAAACAGTACCTTAACACTATCCGACGACCATAATGGCAGTATTGTTGAATATCGTGCATAGTTAGTCAGTGAAAGAAAGTATTTTGTTTATCTGATTTTAACTCGTGATGAGATAATGTTGCATATTGTCATTCTATCAAGGAAGCATAAATCCATCGAATGGAATCACGTATTTTCTTAATGGGAGAAGAAATTCAAAATGCTTGTTTTGTCCAGGAAAAATTGTACACTACATTCTGAGACGAATCATGTGTCTTACTGAACGATTATTTGGAGCAAGGGGAAACCACGAATGCTGAAAACAACTGCAGAAGACTTCTAAAGCTAGGGGATAAAATCAAACAAAGATGTACTGATCTCCTCCGCCGTGCTGTGTTTCTTCTGGATGATAATTGGAGTCTCACAATAAACTATTAAATTTATTCAGCATTTACACTGCTGACCACACTGGAAGAGTCAGTATTGCCTAACAAACGTGTCACTTAATGAAGATTTTTAGCCATACACTTTCATCAGTTCAGCGTGGATTGTTGCAGTATTCCTCTCAAATACAGAAAACGAATTACCTGCCATCAAGTTTTCCGCCTATGTCCGGTATTTTAAAGAAAGTGGATACTCTTACAAATGTTCATTTGGTTACCAGTTTTGCCGTTATATGTGAGAAACGTCCTCCAACTTTTCAGGAGAACCTTGAGTCTCGAGCTGTTACTTCTGATACTACTTTCCCCAATTTACCCAATGTAAATGAACCTAATAGACAGATCGATGTTTCCATTAGTTCTACAAGTGCACCTACGACCAGTTACCCCGTTAGTCTCCCAGACGACTATTGCTTTCACTACATTGCAGAGTGACTCATCAAGTTCTACTCCCATAGCAGCAATTCCTTCGGATTTTCCACAACAGAATCTTACTGGTCCAGCATATTCAGAATCGGAGATGGATACGTTACCTGTAACCGCAGTAAGTATTCCACCGTTAGCAATTACTGATTACTCCTACAAGGAAGTGAGTGTTTCTTTCGATATGACTTCGATATGGGATATGAAACAGATCTCCATCACAGTGAAACAAGTGCTTAGGCAAATGATAGTGGTGCGTCCCAAACAAGTTATCGTATCATCCAATTTTAAATAGGAATATGTTCGAGTGTTTACACCCGTCTTTGTTCTTTTATGTGCAGCGTGTCATTTCCTTGTGTAGTGTTTCTTTGGCGTCTTTTTATCTTTCCGTAGCCATTAACTATGTTTGCAAAGCGTATAGCCACTTTTAAAATCAATACTAAACGGTATTTCTAGTTTTACCAAGCAAAAAGCACTAGCCGATTACATCAATGAATCACTCTGGATATAATTTTTTTTCAAAAATACAATACAGACATTTCCTTCTTTCTCTGTAATCACTTGTGGGAAGTCAATCCTTCCGAAACTGGTTCTGGAACAGCTACTTAATATCGCAAAGACATCTCACTAACCGACTTCACAAAATTTCCGTCAGGTTAAATTCTTACAGCCAATTCTGAACATATACAGTTTTGAAACATATTCGCCGTCCGGGAATAACAATCGTTCTTAGCACAACTCCTATCTCACCGAGGTTAAAACTTAGTTACACTCTGGTGGTGGAGATTTGCAGTGTTAGGCTCAATACATACAAGTTTTGGTTACAACCATTCTAAAGCATTGCGCAAATTGGTTCAAGATTTTAATTTACTTGACGTTTGGCGTCATTTTAAGGGTGATGCCCCAGGGCACACGCTCTTTAGGATCCAGTCGCTTGGTCGAATCTATGTCAGTCCCATTTTAATAGATTATATGAGCTCTATAGAAATTCTCCATGTGTGCATTTCTGACCACTGTGCTGTAGTTTGCACCTATTGATTTGCCCCTCCATAAGTATTTAAAATCTGTCTTTGTTTGGTCACTTAATAACAGCATTTTATGTGACGAAGTTCTACAGTTATTTAGTGCCAATAGGTGGAACTATTTAATGCACTTTAAATTTCAAAAGAGAAGTTTATTTTCCTGGTGGTTATCTTACACTAAACTGTCTTTTCGGTCTATCTGTAAGCAGCACAGACAAATTAGGTCCTCTCTTCCCAACGAACAATATAATTATTACTCTAGTTTATAGTGTGTCTACTACAAAGAATTCGCGTAAGGAGCTGACGTACTACCTAATAGTAAGGAAATTAAAGCAGTTGTACTTATTTTGTATCGTAGAAAAAGTCACTTTCCTTTTCACGAGAGGCATGGCAACAATGCTTCAACATAAACTTCCTTCTTTACATACTGTTATCCGTGAAAGATCTAAAGGTAAACAAAATTTTATTTCCAAGTTCATCTTTCCTAGCGGTGAGGTTCACGAGGATGATCCTGTCTTTAAGCTCTGTACGATGTATACTAGCACCTCTATTCTTCAGATCCAGTCTACTCTTCAGTCTCTTACTTGGAACATGACACTGTTATTTCATACCGGAAGCCCGTAACATCTTCAATACCCCCTTTACAGAATGAGAAATCAACCAAGCTAGTTTAGCGGGAAAGTTAAATAAATCTCCGGGACCCGATGGTCTTACGCTCGAATTTTACTGCCAATTTCTCAACATTCTTACACCTCTCCGTACAGAAAAGAATAAAGAACTCTTACTTCCCCCCACGTGGAACTATATATTTACTGCTGTTATTATGGTACTTGTACCTAAACATGCAGGCGCGCATGATTTTGATAATTTTGAACCAATTACCCTCCTTAATTTTGACCAGAAAATTTTGTCCAGTTGCCTTGCATCTCTTTTAGAACCATTTTAAAATCAGATCTTTCACAATAATCAGTACCGATTAAACCATATCATACCTATGTTTTCAGCATTAAGTAATATACGAGAAGGTATAAAATGGTATCCGAAAACTAGTTCTCCGCATGTCCCTATACTAGCTCATGATTTCTATAAGGCATTTGACAGGTTGTCACATCATTATATGTTTTAGGTACTTGAAAAGTATGGTTTCTGAGACAGTTTTCTTAATTTGATTAAATTTCTGTAATTCAACGATATGCAAAATTAAAATTTCATGGAGCACTAATAAATCCTATCAATGTACGTCGAGGTATTTCACAAGATTGCCCCTGTTTTCCATTATGTGCAGCCTGGTTCTCGTTATTTTTCTTTCCACATGGGAACAATACATTCAAGGTATCCAGATTGGTGCAACAACCTTAAAATTAGAAGCATTTATTGACGATATACATTGTTTTATTAACAGTCCACAAGAACTGTCACGTGTTGAAACCCTCATATCGAATTATGTGTCAATTTCGGGTGCTGTTCTAGACAAACAAAAGTCAAGCCTGATGTGTATAAACGCAGCTGACCAACACGTGCATTTGTCTGCGATTCATTTTACTGATCGCATAAAAATCTTTGGCATCACTTGGTAATGTCGCATAGCAGACACTATAGAGTACAACTTTCAGACCAAAACATGTACTTTCGCTGCCCTTATCATTAAAGTAAAGCACGGCATGTATGTCTTACATCCGAGTTTACCTTTTAAATGTTTTTAAATTTAGTGACCTTATGTTCCTTACACAACTCTTTTATTTGACAAAAGTATCTCAGTATCATACGAAAACACACAGGGCAACTGCTGTGGCATGGTCACTGCCTAAGGACGAATGACGTGACTGTGTGCTTATCAAAATGTGACGATGGCCTTGGTCTTAAACACAGTGAACTTCAGAGCTACTGGCTATTGTTACATCGTGTGTAACAGACACTCTGAGTCCGTTCCCATCATGGCTTTGTGTGTACCACTACGTTATATTGACTTACAAGCTCCCTTCATATACAACCTTGGAGTTTCAATGTGCCATAGCTCAAGGACGTATTTATTGATATTAGCTCAGGGGTGCATCCACTCGCCCAGGGTTAGTAGTTCATCGGTGCGGGCGAATTTTTAAACAGTAAAGATTATTAAAAACCATTAGGATATCGGATGTGTGCTTTTTCCTTGTGCTAGTAACATTTTGTTGCTGATTTGCATCCCTGTATTAGCTACTCGCTTATTGCATGGTGTTACCTTGAAGATTATTCTGTAAAGCTGTTATATAATAGCTTCCACTCCACCAGAGCTTCCGTTCTGCGTGTTGTAGAACATTACCCAATGACAAACTGGAATAAAATCTGGGTGAACATTCATGCTCCGGTATTGTCCCCTGCCATGGTACAGTGTTGTTCATAATGTATATCCTACTAACGGGAGACTTTATGAATTGGGTATCAGTAATATTTCTTTGTGTGGTACTTGTTACGCTCTAGACACTCTCGAACACCGGCTCGAAAGTTGCGCAAAGAACATAGCGATATTGTTCCATTATGAAAAAACTATTGCTTCTATCTCCAGAACAACTCCTTCTAATATTAATTGTACGTCACTCATGTTGCTTCCTAATTATCAATTTTAAATCTGTACTAAACATAATGCAATTCTGTGGATAACGTCCCAAACTATGTATATTCTTTTACGTAATGAGTTTAATGGTATTGCCATTTTGTACGTCAGCCAACTGTTGTTACGCAAGCAAACTATACCACTTTTAAGCCGGAAATAAAAGTTTGCTAATTTTCTAGCAGCAATATACTAATGTGTATATTGTAATTTTTGTTTCTTTGTTTGTTTATTCTTTCTAATGTAATTGGCTGGTGAGAGTACAAATTTTGTTTGTTTATTCTTTCTGATGTAATTGGCTGAGAAGAGTATCTAACAGAACCCGTTTTTTTTGTTTAAACCTGTTTTTTGGTTTAAACCAGGTTTTTTTGGTTTAATAATTTGCTCTATGTATTTATATTACATATGAATAGAAATAAGTTTGTTTCGCCTTGTTGTTATTATGCAATGACAGGGTTATGCTGGAAGGGGTCTTATAAGCTTAAAGCGAGATCCAAACAGCTTACATCCGAGAGAAATTGTCTTCCATTTGGACTCGAAACCGGGACTAATTGGCCACAAATGAAATGAGTCTGCCGACTCACACACGAAGGACTCCTGATAAAAATACGTTGTACTGATCTTTACATACTTGTTAATATAATTGTCAAGAGTCATTTCAGGACAAACAGTAAATAGTTGCACAAGTGAAACCATTATACAGAATTACATATAAATCGGGAAACTCCCGCGTTAGCCATTGGGAAAATCCTGGTATTACTTTAAATGCAAAGCAAATCCTGTTATTGCTTGCATGTAGAATCTAAGGTCAACGTATCATAATCAGTACGCTAAAACTGAGGTATTAAATTCCAAATTTAGTATGTAGATATCATTCAATAAAATTAAAACGAAGTCCAATCCAAGCTAATGTTGGAAGGTACGTAGGCAGTCGATAAATTTTGCCAATGTTTATCAATACACTGCCAATATTTATAGTTCTTCATAAAGAACAAGTATTCAGGAAAGCAAAAACATACAATTTGGCTTCGTTTCATATGTTTAGGCTTAACATCTTTATGTAACAAGGAGGTTATAAAGAAGACTTTCGCTTTAAAGTGACATCCAAACCGCTACTTGGTTTGCACATGAAAGAAGGGTTATGGTTCGACAGACCAAGAATTGAACATGGGACACCTTGATTAAAAGGTGAAACGGAGATAAAACTAATGCTGATGGTTTGATATGTGGAAACGTCACCATGAAGTTCACACGACTTAAAGCAATTTTTCGTTTTTTCTTATTGGTTTAAACCAGTTAGCTTTTTGAAAAAAACAGCTGGTTTAAACCAAGGTTTAAACCAGCCAACCCTGATATTTAAAACCAAAAATGGATAAAGTCATGCTTTGATAGCTATAAGGTTCGTGGTTCAAAGCCCGTCTCGAAAGCTGGAGATTCTTTAAATTCTTAATTCACCAGATCTTTCTATCCGATCTCAATCATCTGAAGTTCTAAAAAGAAGTTCTTTATCGAAGAGTTCGAAACCTTTCCTTCCGTTTCACAAAGTCACAATTTTCGTCGTAATACGGAGGCTGTCCGATCATTTTTCTTCAATTCTACACTTATATATGTAAGTTGTCCTTTTCTGTCTCCGTATTTGAATCTCACTCTCTCTCTCTTAATGCTGTCCATGAACTCATATGGCCTGGGATTAAACTTTCGACTCTTGAACCAAATGCGAGTGGTCTAGCAATTTGCTATTTAACTATATAGGTTTGTTGTTAAATGCAGCATAATTTGAAATTTTGCTCCGGGGGCCGGAGGATTCAGACATTCACTTTTTCCATTAGTAAAAAATGAAATGAAATCTTTAAGTTTTATGTAACACTATTATGGCAGGTAGACTAAAGAAGACGCTGATGATGATCAATGAAGGTAATGATGGAATGAAGAAAGTGGGAAGAAACGGCAGAACTAACATTTACTCTTCGCCCACCACAAAATTTGCTTGGCACGAACTGGGATCGAACTTTTTTGTTCTACTTTGAGATTTTGCACCCTGATATATATATATATATATATATATATATTCTTTGTTATCTTGTCTGCAGAATGTACTTATTGTATTCTTGTATTTAATTTTCTGTAAAAAAAAATTTCTCTTAATTCAACTCGCTTTTTTATACAAAATGAGCACTGTTAGATTTTTATTTCAATTTGCGGGTTTAGAAGCTTAGATTTAGTTGAAAGGACCTGCTTTCGTTCATATAGAAGATTACATGTTACATTTATGGAGTGGTGTAATTCTATCAAGTAATATTTTTTTATTATTATTACTGTTTGTTATAATGCTCGTATACGTATGTCATTAATGTACAAATAATTTTAATGCGCCAATATTTCTAATATCGGAAGTGTCAATATTATTAGATTTAAAGAGTGGGAATTTAATGCACAGGTTGTTCTAGTAAATTGAATATAAAATCAGAGTTAACTAAATATTTTACTCTGTTAACTAAAATAATGATGATATACTTATTGACAGAACAGTACATAAGTTATTAGTATTGTTTAATGCTTCATCTCTACAGCAAAAAAGTTCTGAAGTGAAAAAAAGAAAACATATACATACCTTTTCGTTCTATAACATACCATTTATCCATGTATGTTGCCACTGAATAATAGAAAATTTTACTTCCGCCAGTAAGTTTAACTTCCATTTGGTTTAGTTCCTTTGTATACCATTTTACGAGCAAAGTATGGTTATCGTGAATTTCAATGTGTATAAAATTGTAATCAGCATTATTTCTAATACTCGGTACCTGAAATGAAATAAGAATATATATGAGGGATGCAAAATGCAACAAAATTTTACTAGCCCACATCCGACATTACTTACCTTCGGTATTTAATTCTGATATTAAAAACTCGCCCACAACAATGAGCCACTCGCCCCTAGAGTGAGGTTATTTGCATCCCTCATATATATATATATATATATATTAGGGTGGTCCATCGTAACATGGTAGAAAATTAATTTCATATTATCCCTTCTCTCATCCCCCCGTTTTGTTCCATATACAGTAATTTCTCTAAGTAAGAAAAAATTACACAATTCAATAATATTTACTGGCGCCCCAAGCAATTCAAAGTTTGATCTATTTTGTTCATCAACTGATTAGAATATCATGATTCCAGAAGTTAGAGAAAATAACGTATTACCCGTCAAAATTCGAACTTTACTTTTCTCTGTACACATGGGAGGACAAGAAAATGTATTTGATTCATCGCACATGAACAAAATTATGTCTATTTTTAGATGCTGATGGTCAGTAGCACGGGACTGTCTGGTGACACGGCACTGCTCTGTGAGGTGTGTGTTATCGAGCCGATCGAATTGTTGTTTGTTGTCGCGTTTGTGCGTGGTGATGTAACTGAAATGGCGTCATCGTGTTGAAGTGGTTTCCAGCTCCGATCACAGAATAATATATACTTGGTTGGCAAATTATCAAACGAAATTCTTAGAAGCAAACTACCTTCAAACAGATAAGTTATCTCTGTGTTATTGTACAATCTACGAAATGTTAACTTGAAATTAAGTGAAAATGCTAAGCTGGTTATTCAAAAAATTACTATGTTTTGGCGCAGAGCCCGTATTTTCATTCGTGATGAACAGCATTGCATTTCAAAATTAGAAAAGTTATACCAAATATAGTCAAACAATCAAAACCACCAAAAACGTGAATCACAGACACAGCAAGACCATGACACAAAGTTTGTAGATGCGCTTGGCGATCTACTTGATATTACGTATGTGGAAGCGTTATCTTTGATTCCACTTGAAGAAAACGGATTACTTTTACAATTGCAAAAACAGAAAGGAAGAACTGGATGCATGATGGGAACGAATAGAAAAGTGGCACAAAGGAGAAAAGTACAGCAGAGAGACTTCTGATGTTTGATGAATGCAGAACACCGGTTTGTACGGAATTGGGTCAAGATAATATATTTTTCATTCGTTTTGCTACATAAGCTACTTGCTATGAAAAGGCGTTTGTATTTTATTAACTTAAACACAGATACCACACATTCAACTTTGTGTACGTTATTAACAATTGGTTGGAGGACCAGAGAAAACAGTGCTGGACTTAGGGGGTCGCCCTGCTGAATGCCTCGTTGAGGAAAGATGATATTGTCTCGTACAGAAAGGTTGCTAGTTTCAGAATAGCACTGAAACACGTAAAGATAGAAATTTAGAAAAAAAATGATTTTTTACTGCAACTAGCATGAAATGTCGATTAATTTCATTGAATGCCTTTCGGAAATTGATTTTCAAAAACGCCTTCAATTGTGAGGGTAGAAAGAAGTAAAACAGTCTAGCAGCATGTACGGTAGCTTCAGCTCCAGAAGGTATACATACACCAACTTGGTGTGGGGACAACATATCTATTAATAATTCACGCATTCGGAAAGGAATGATTTTAGCAGCCAAACATCTCCAAACGTTTCCAACTGCTGCTGGGCATATTCCTCCACTTTTCTTTCTGAGCGCTATCAATGATGCGCCAAAGTAAACAGGTCTTTAAAAGATTGGTACATTCCAGATATTATTATGTGTAATAAATCACAAAGAGAATTCACTAGATAATCATTTGATTCACATTTCTGACCAAGAATAAGATTTTTCAATATTCCTACAGCTAATCCGGACAAGTAAGATTTTAGTACTTTAATGCATTCATCAGTGGAGACTCTGGTTACTGGAGTACTGTATTTGTCTGGTGGCTCCGGCGTAGCTAATGAATATGAATTAGCAGGATGCTTCTCTCTGAGAGCTTCCAACACTGGTGAATCTGGAATTGTCATGACGTCTTCCAAAGTTAATAGCCTCACTACCGCACGTATATCTCCATAGGATAATTTGTGCTCAACACTCTTGAAATTGAAATATTTATTTGTCGGTAATTGGCGAGGTTTGTGTTTTTTGTGAAGGTCTAATAGAGCTTCGTGGTGATATTCCGACCAATTTCTAAATCTTTGCTTAACCAATGTTGTAAAATTAGTAACGGTCTTGGAGTATGGAGGGACACACAGAACTCCATAAGGAAAAAGCAAAAGGTCTATCCAGGAATTCAAGTCACTACTCACTGTTATCTTTTGAACCAGTTCATATAATGAATCTGCCACCGACAATCTTGCTCCTCTCGGAACTCAACGAAGGGTTGGAATTTTGGCGTTTAAATGTAGCAGTAGGGTACATATTTTAGTCTGACATTCCTTGGAATTGATGTCATTTAATTATGTGTTAATAAGTAATTAACAGCATTGTGCTGCAATTTAACGGCCGATTGTTTGCTCTTGGATACTTCATGGTGACTCCTTCTACTATGAATGGATAAACCATTTTGGCTGAGGAAATATTTATTGCATTGGAGGCATTGTATGTCCTTGTAATGATAGGTAACAGCAGATCTGTTATCTTGAGTTTTATTGCATTTTGAGACATCCGTCTTACTAGCAGCAACGTTACAGCCGTCATTCATATTTCTCTCAATCATACGAGGTTTGGCTTCAACCGGCAATAGTTCGTTGGGTTTGTCTGTATTCATATTCAATTTGTTTAATTATATTGATTAATTTTAATCATTTGAAATGGTTTAGAGGTTAATTCCTACATTACTTACTGGAAAGCATCGTCAAAAGAATTTCTAAACACTCCTCTGATTAAATATAAATTTTATATTAGTTATGTACAGTAATATTTTTATATTTTTATTATATAAAATAGAGTCCTTTGCAATTTTTAAAATTCTGTAACTTATTGAAATAAAAATACTGTAACAGCACAAACTACATGTATACTTTCTATACTATGGTAAATGTAGTTCATAAAATTTCATCACTTCTAAATTGTTTGCCAAACTTTCAAGAGAAATAAACAGTTACTTAGAAATTTTTAATTTCACGGCCCTAGAAGTGAACTTTATAAAACTATTTATTATTATTATTAAGCTATTTATTATTATTAATCTATATAAATAAAATAAAGAGATTATGTGTCCGTATGTCTGTGTGTTTGTCTGTCTGTGTTTCGTCTGGGAGCAGGCGAATGGACCTAGAGAGGTACCTCTGCACGACATTTTTGTCATAGGTACATTGGCTTAGACTCGAATGCATGACGAAGCGTTTTATCTTTCAAATTTCTAATTAGGGGCGTCGCAAGGGGGTTCAGAGGCATATCTAAAAAGCCGAAAATGACGAACATTAGTATGTAATACGTATAGTTTTCGAGGTCACTGAGATGAATTGTGCAATTATCAATGGCGCGTACATCTAGGGACGTCACAGGTGGTTCACAGACATATGTAAAAATTTTCTCCACAAACCTTTTTCTTTATTTTCCAGGTATATCTTTGTTAGAGAAATTTATTATTATTCTTTTGCAGGTACATCTTCAACAGCTGCATGGACCTCTAAAACAGATTAACCACTTGCCATATTAACCCGAGTATACTCGGAATCCTGTTATGTATATTACTAACCCGAGTTTACTCGTAGGATCTGTAACAAAAGTTTGCATTTTTCTGCGAACCCGAGTATACTTGCTACAGAGTTAACTCGGGATAATAATGTTAAGGGTTTTGTTAAAGTATTTATCAGGTCATATTACCGTCAATTATATATTTTGTTTCAACCGTTGTTAGTGGCATCAAGTGTACATTCCAAAAAGCAAATAAACAAATGTGTAAAATAGGTAAACTCTTTGTGCCTAAAATATGTAAGGCAGGTAGTTAAGATGGAGACACACTGGAGATGGCCGAAAATGATGCTGATTTTGTTGAATCATCACCTTCGAGAAGCAAAAGGGGAACAACACAATTTCATTACAGATAAGTTATTGGCAGTCCTCGATAAGTGCAGAATTAGTTATAGCGATAATTTCCGCGTGATAACAGCATCTCTTGAGACACTGAACTACAATCCGCGAACACTGATTTTAAGTAGGTCATCCATAAGACGCTTAAATAAAAAATTTAGGAAAAGAAAGGCAAGGGCAATGATGACCAAATTCATTTGGCAATATGACCTCTCTCATTGTGCACTAGGATTCTAAACTTCTTTCTGAAGCAAGTGCACACGTAAGTGTAGACAGATTAACAATCGCAATATCATTTGGTGGGGAGTCACAACTGCTTGGTGTAATGAAACTGGACAGTTTTATTGGAAAACATCAAGTGGAGATATTGTTTGACATATTAAATGAATGCGGCGTCACAGACAAAGTGAAAGGGTTATGTTGCCTGAGAAGACTCTTCAACACAAGACGCGTTAAAGGCATCTGTGTTCGGCCGGAAAACTTATTCGACAAGAGATGCTTTACTTACCTTACGGAAGACAGGCATATTTACAAATTTGTATTACGAAGTTTCAATTGTCAACATCATGTCCAGACGAGCATTTATTCAAGAAATTCAATGAATAATGGGCAATTTTTGATTTGTCAAAATATGAGCCTCGAGTGAAGGATAGTTTTGTGCAGTCGTATGTTCAGATTATTATGACAATATGCTTCATTTTACCTTCACTACTCTCAAACAGCAACAGTGTAGGGATAATTGTAAAGAATTCTTGGAGCTTATCTTATTTCTAGGATATATATTACCGTACCAAAATAATTTCCACTATCCAGGTGCCTTACATCATGAGAGATGGATCTCAAAAGCCATTTACTGTTTGAAGATGTTTGTGTTCCGAAAGCAGTTCCTTCTTTCAACTGTTGAAGAGAAATTCGTAAAAGCCAATTGTGAATTTCTTGATAACCTGTACGTCGAAGCTTGATTCACTTGCATCAATTCTATTGCTCCATCACAAAATAATTTCCAATTTTTAATGAAATTAAGTTAATATCCGAACCAAGCCACCTCAGTTTACAAAAGATTTGAGTCAATTTGTTACTCCCCAGGCTTTGAACGTCTTGACAAAATTCCAACTTTCAACTGACTTCTTGGAAATAGAGAATAATATCTGGGAAACAAACGAAGGCTATAAGAAATTATTTGATCTGATTTCAAACCTTTTCGTGATCAATGATGCTGTAGAGCGTGGTATCAAATTAATTCAAGAATATAATAATATGTTGACGAAAGATGAAAGTCAGAAGCACTACTTGTTACAACTGGTGAATGATCACCGTGCACAATACCCAGACAGCAACAAACCACGTGCAATACATATTTAAGCTGAGCAAATCTATTATTCCTATTTTTGCTGACATTACTTGTCTATTGATTGTACTGTTTTCAATGCACAAACTTGATGTACTCGGATTCATGTGTCGCGAAATTAATATTTACAAGTAGATGCAATATAACCAATACAATCTAAACTAAGTAAAATAAATTCGCCTTGGAGCATCATTTATTACTATCCAATTTGGCTTAAAATTTGAAAATAAACAATACATCATAAAAGAAACAATTCTAGGAAGTGAGACCAGCGCGATCTGGAAACTGATTTTTATGGACAACCCAATGTATATATATAAACGATAAAGTGATTGCTCTTCAACTGAGTCAGTGTCTGGAAAACAAGGGTCGTTCATTTAATAATTAGAAAATGGAACAGGTATGTGAATTCATTACTATTATAATCATCATCATTAGTAATAATATGGTAGAATTTTTTTAAGTAAAACTTAATAAACATTTCAATAATTAATTAATTTAAAGCTGTTAGTTTTTTTTATCATACTTTAAAACTTCTATAATACTAATAATGAAATCAAATCCAATTTTTTCATATAACGTAAAATACTACTGAAGTAATGAATGATACGTTTTTAGAAATGTATAAAATATATTATCATATTTAAGTGACGGCCAAAAAAAAATTTCTAGATAAAATGTATGATTTTCATTATATTTTTTTTATTGAATGCAGTAAATTCACTACACTCTTCACTATAACTGACACATCATTGTGTACTTCTTTCCTTCTTGTTTGTAGTGTTTTTTATCTATACATATCCATCTCATTAATACCTTCCAATGGTTGGGAATCGGTCCCTGAACAGCATGATTCTGTCTGCCCTCTGTCAATTAATTCATCCCCAATTGTTTCTATGAAATTTCTTTACGAAATATTTTCATTTCCAATTTTAATCTTTGACCATCAAATTTTACATCACCGACGTTATTAGCAAGACACACACTCGAAAAACTGATGCTCATTTAATTAATAATACTCTGTTCATCCACACATGTATGAATTCAGACAAGTTCAGTACATGTAAGACACTGCGAATGTATACACGACTCCAAAAGTGCATTACCACCTGCAATTCTCCTTTTCCTGCAATAGGAGGCAACCCAAAAATCTCGGCGCTTCGGGTGGTTGTGAATTCGAAAGGCGCTGGACCAAACCTCAATTTTGTAACAAATATATCAGTGTGGCAAAGTGCAAATAAGACAATAAAACAAAATGTTAAGAATGACAATTTTATTATCGTGACGGAGTTGGATGACATCAAAAGTTACAAAATGTTCTTACTTAAGCAGTTCAAACAAGATGAATGGCAAGAAACAGATATCAGAGGAAACCATTTCTCTCCTTCGCCCCCCAAAAACAATCTCATAAAAAAAAAGAGTTATATAATGCAAAGGTTTAATATAAAAGCCCAAATCAAAATTTAAAAACTTGACACCCGAAAGGCAAGAACAACTGAAACGAAATGAGTGCAATTGTGCACAGATGTTGCAGACGTAAAATGAAGGAATATGGGTTTCGTATTTTAATTAAAAAAACGGTTGGGTGGGGCATGGGCCCCTCCAAACATTTGATCACGAAACATCAAAAGTGTTGGTAACAGTATGTCAGATGTGTGTAAAGAACATACAGAATTGCAGCGAAAATTTACGTATGGACAACACGAAAAAACAAACGAATAACAGTAACAGCAAGTATGCATTTTATTTTCTGCGGAGAAACGGTTTTTCGGTTGCAAAAAACTCATCATAAAATTTTGAAAATTGATGCTGAATGCTAAGAGGAAATGAACCAAAGTGAATGTAATTTTGCACAGACATTGTAGACGTGAAATAATTATACGGGTTTCGTATTTTCCTTCTGAAAACTGTTGGGTGGGGCACCGAACCATCCAAACTTTTGATCACGAAAAATCAAAAGTGCCACTAACAGTATTCCAGATATCTGTTAAGGACATGCAGAATTTCAACATAACTTTGTGTATGGAAAATACGCAAAAAATAAACATATACTGTTGTTTTTATTTTCTGCGGAAAAACGATTTTAGGGTGCTAAAGAGCCCACCTCAAAATTATTAAGGTTGACTCCCGAAAGGTAAGAACAAGTGAACCAAAGTAAATGAAATTTTGCACAGATATTGTAGATATAAACTGAGGGAATACAAGTTTCGTATCTTCCTGTAACGAACGGTTAGGTGGGGCACGGACCCCTCCAAACCTTTGATCACGAAATATCAAAAGTGCTAGTAACAGTATGTTAGATGTTTGTAAAGGACATGAAAAATTTAAACGAAACTTTTTGTATGAACAACAGGCAAAAAATAAAGGAATGCGAGTTTTTTAATTTTCTTTGGATAAATGGTTTTAGGGGGCAAAAGCTCCCACTCAAAAATTTGAAAGTTGACGCAAGAAAGACAAGAAGAAATGGACCGAAATGAATTAAATGTGCGCAAGTATTTCAGAGGTAAGATGAGGGAATATTTGTTTCGTATTCTTCCTGAAACAAAAAACTGTTGAGTGGACCGAGGCTTTGAGGAGCGAGAGGGGTGGACCAAAGCGAATGAATATGTATGTAGATATTGAGTGTGTAAACTATGGCCCTTCGTGTTTCACATGTGTCGTGTCTCCATCCGATTTCTTTACATTTTTCAGATCAACTGCAAGCACAAACAGTATAGCTTTTTTTATATAGTATTTCAGGAGGCATTTTTAACCCTTATAATGTTTTTGCGCATAAACAAAAATACGTATCGATTTATTTGCAGTTTGCTCTTGATCTGCCAAATTTGAAGCAAAACGGATAGGGAAACTTGAGAAACACGAAAGGGGTATTTCACATAGGGTGTATATACAATCTAAACACAATTTCATTTGCTTTGATCCACTCCTTCCTGCGCTATTAAGGAAATATTTACTTTTTTCGGATGGGGCCTTGTCCCCAACAGTGTTTTTCCGCAAAAATTAAAACACGGTTCATTTATTGTTTTGGAATATACGAAGTTTCGTTGCAATTCGAAATATTCTTTAGGAACGTCCGACATATGCTTATTTGCAATTTTGATATTTAGTAATCAACGGTTTGTAGGGTCCGTGCCTCACTCAACTGCTTTTTTCCAGGATAATACGAAACCCAATTATCTCATCTTACGTCTACAATATCTGTGCACAATGTAATTCAATTCGGTGCAGTTCTTGTTGCTTTTTGGGCCTCAAATTTAAAAATTTTGGATGTGGCTATTGCCTCCTGAAAACCATTTTTCCGCAGAGTAAGAAACTGTATTCGTTTTTTTTTGCGTATTGTCCCTAATCAATGTGTTGTAACAATTCTTCATGTCCTTCAAGCACTTGTGACATACTGTTATTAGCACTTTTGATATTTTACGATCAAAGTTTTGGAGGTGTCTGTGTATCATATAAACTGGTTTCTTTTTGTCAGGACAATAAGGAACATGCACTCCCTAATTTTATGTCTACAATATCTATGCACAATTTCATTCACTTCAGTTCACATCCTCTGGCCGTTCGGCCTCAATTTTCAAAATTTTGGGTGGGAGCTTTTGCCCCTAAAACCTTTCCTCTGCAGTAAATAGAAAACCCGTATTCGTATACTTTTCCATACTGTCCCTACACAATGAATTGTTCCAATCTTTCATGTCCTTCATGCACTTCTGGCACTGTTATTAGCCCTTTTGATATTTCACGATCAAAGTTTTGGAGGGGTCTGTATCCCACCTAAACGGTTTTCTTTTTTTCAAGAAAATAAAGAACCCGCATTCCCTCATTTTATATCTACAATATCTGTGCACAATTTCATTGACTTTGGTTAACTTCCTCTGGCCTTTCGGGCTAGTGATGGGTAAATTCCCGGGAAGATATTTTTCCGGAATATTCCCTGGGAATATTCCCGGGAAGATTCCCAAAATGGGAATTTATCCGGGAATTTATATTCAATCAGAAAGAAAATTGCATTCCATTACTATATTATGATTTCAAAAGTGAATTAATTTTTATATCACAGCATATTATTACTGTTGTCCACAGAGGATTCTTTAAAATGTATATTCTGAACGGTACCATGTTACATTATTAACACTTTGTATACTTAGAAAGTACGCATAAATATATATTTATTTACAATATGTTCCATCAATTAAATATGTGTTAAAAATTATATAGTAAATTACATAGTAACAGTTTAAATTTATATGTAAGTGGATTTGCTCAACTTGACTCTATTGCTGACATTATAAACACATTAAATTTATAAATGTTATAAACTAATTAGATTGGGTAAATGCTAGAAGATACATGTCTCACCAATTTATCAACATTTGCGCATGTTATTTATGTTCACAAAATTTGCAAGATACTTACTTATCTTTATATTTTAGCACCTAACATTGCCATACACGACAATTCATTTCTCGAAATTCCATACGTTAATTCACATGTAAAAGAAGTCCGAGTACTCCTTAAGAAATTCGAGTCAGAGAGAGGAGACAGACTGACGTCTATTGCTAATTGTAGTTCAGGGTTTATTAATAGTTCTTCATCTCCATTTCTACATAATTCTAAATTACTTTACAAAATGGTTCCTTTTCATCATTTGTAAATTAGTACTTTGCTAATTTTGGCTGTTCTTTAGCATTTGGGGCCAGATTTGCACCTATTTTTTTTGCGATATTCTATTCCGATGCGTTTGTTTTATGGTTTCATACGTTAAATTACGTTACCAACATTAAATTCAGACAGCGTTGCAGAGCGAGCGTTAGCGACTGAAGGTGTGTTAGAGCCCCGCATGACACATATTTTCTATTTCATTACCAACAATTCACTTTCTTTTCTCACATAAATCACTTCCACTTACCTTTCCGTTTTGTATAAATCCCCTAGTGCCCTAAAAAAAAGTGTTCGATACTTTCGTGACTACTTGAACGTCACTATCAACTCATTTCTCCCATAAATCGTCCTAATTTTTGCTAGTTTTGGCCCCTAATTCTAAACAATTACCTTACTTTTTAGTGCAAATGAAAATGGAACAAAAAATTATATTATTAGTTACCGTATATAAAGTACAGTCAAAGAATTTTAAATTTTTGAACCTTCAAATTCTTTAAAACCTAGAATTAAATCATAATATATTAAAATAAAGTAATTAGTCATGTTGTTCTTATAATTTGAAAGATAAAGTAAAGAAATGGAAATAAATTACTTCCCGGGAATTTATAGGCCAGGGAAAAAACCCGGGAATATTCCCATTTTTAAATTCCTTCCCACCGGGAATATTCCCACTGCCCATCACTATTTCGGGCCTCAATTTAAAAAAAATTGGGTGGGGCTTTTGCCCCCTAAAACCGTTTTTCCCCAGATTATAAAAAAACCGCATTCCTTTATTTTTTGCGTATTGTTCTTACACAAAGTTTCGTTGCAATTCTTCATGTTCTTTAATCACATCTGACATACTGTTACTAGTACTTTCAATATTTCGTGATGAAAGTTTGGTGTGTTCCGTGCCCCACCTAACCGTTTTTTTTAGAAAAATACGAATCACGTATTCCCTAATTTTGTCTGCAATATGTATGTAAAATTTCGTTTGCCTTGCGGGCGTCAATTTTCAAAATTTTTTCATGGGGGCTTTTGCCCCCTAAAACTGTTTTCCGCAGAAAATAGGAGACACGTATTCGATTATTTCATGTGTAATATCTACCTGCCAAATTTTATCAAAATCAAAGTGTTACACATCGGAAGTGTTACTTGTTAGTAACTAATATTTCTTTAAAATTTTGGAAGCGCGGTGGCTCAGTGGTAGAGCGTTCACCTCCGGTGCTTGGGGTTCCATGTTCGATACCAGCTCGTGCTGTGTGGACTTTGTGGTGGACAAACACCGTGCTCGTGAGTTTTCTCGGAGTTCTCCCGTTTCCTCCCACATTTTTCATTCCACCATTTCACTCATCTCTCATCATCACCGTCTTCTTTAGCCTAACCGCCATAAACGTGGGATGTAAAGCTTAAAGATTTCGTTTGATTTTTTCTTTAAAATTTTATGAACAAATAGTGGGAATTAAAGATTATATAAGCGAAAAATTGAGATCTATTGCAAGTTTTGGCTCCTTTCAACATTGAAGGAAATGACGGCACAGGTATTTAGATTCAAGGTAGACGTGAAAATTGAAACTGAGATTTCACTATATTTGTTATCATTTTAATGCACACTGTAAAGTTCTTAAATGATAATTAAGTCAGGAGTTTGCATTCAAATTAAGTTGCAACAGATTAATTGTTAGAAAATTCGAATTGACAATGCGAATTTAAGATTAGTCGATACTTTAGATAACATGGAAAAAAGTTGAAGAGTGTAACCTAAGTGTGTGGCCAAGTAGGTTGCGAGGCGATTTAATAAATTGCATGTCTTCTACTCGCCAGAGTCCACCCCAAACGTTTCATTTTGTTTTAAAACAAAACACTTTTATCATGAGTTACATTAGCATAAAGTACATGAGTGACAATTTATATTATGATAGAATATACTATGAATTTTAAAAGAAAAAGTGCAGACATTCGATAATTATTACGTAGTAAGATTTCAATAGATTCAGTGCTTGATCGTGCCGTGTGTGAACATATGAAATAATTATCGCCCTTCCCTTGACGCTCTGGTATACAGTGGATAAAATGGGTTTCAATCCTACTTTATTTACACTGGATAAAGTTGGCAACTCTGCTTTAGTCCCTACCCTGATCATATCCTGGTTCGGCGGCTAGGTTTCCGAGACGAGACGAGACATCTCTTGAAATGCCTCGTCTCGTCTCATGTCTCAAAAATGTAAACACAGTTTTTAAAAGTGTTTAAAAATTTATTAACTCGGAATAAATTATTCCCTTCGAAAGTGTACCAGCGTTTATTATTTCAAATGAGGACTATCCTAAAAACAAGGAATACCTAAAGTTTTTTTTAATGCTTCTTACAAACTGCTTTCATTTCCATTTTCCAATCGATTCAAGTTTAAATATTTTCTGATAGTGTTCCAGATTTAAGTAAAATGTTAAACCATGCATCGCGATCAGTGTTTCAGAAGATTTCATTCCGAGGGCTGGTGGTTATATGTATGTATAAAAATCCTTTATAGAAATGCAAGTTCTCTTAATGCCAGTTTCATCAGTGACTAACCATTGTTTCATGATCTTCTCGTTCTGATCAAAGACACAAACGTGTCAGCCTTTTTCTGTCTGAGTTTGAAAGGATGCTGGTTTAACAATAAAATTTAACTTATTTTTATTGTTTTATGAGTTAATCGAGCCAATGCCATTTTTGGAATCGGAAAGCCACATAGGTTGCATTTCTTAATAATTTATTTCATACACATTACAGATAGAACTACTCATAGCATTTTAATTACACAGTACGTAGTTCTTTGACATAGAGGGAAATCTTTGTTTATAGCAACATCCAATATCACCAATGGGATTTTCCCTCATCCCCCTTGTAATTCGCACGCCGTCAACAGATATAGAACGTTGAAGTGGTGTACGCAGTCTGCAAGCAGTGTGCGATACGCCTCGGCCGTCATTGTGCCTTGCTCGAGCTCCGCTAGACACATGGATGCTCACGTGAATGTTCCCCAGAGCATTATTATTATTATTATTATTATTATTATTATTATTATTATTAAAATCAAATATCACGACATTAATTATTAGTTTTAAATAACTGAATTGAGCTGAAAATTAAATCTTGATTTCTAAAGATTAACTATTAAGTTTATTCGTTCTGTACCTTTCTAAAGTAATAAATGCTGGAATTGGTTTTAAGGCTGTTTCTGAGTGAAAACTTTCTTCAAAATAATATTAAAAATTATAGAAAGATTTTCGAGACATTCGAGTCGAAACTTTTACGAACAGTCTCGACTTGACTCCTGTCTCGACTCGAAAATTAGAGTCGAGAAATACGTTTGTCTCCACACGTCTCGAATTTCACAAAGTGTGTCTCGACTCGAATGTGTCGACTCGAGATTCGAGACATGTCGACTCGTGGGCATCCTTAAATATTCATATTTTAAATGTTCAATACTACCTCGCGAAAAATGACACCGAAGTTAATTTACCAAAGTCTACTTTCTTCTTGTTAGATTAGTGATTTTTGTTTAGGATACATTATGCAAAGTCAGATATGTTAAGTATGTTTACAATTTCGTTTCTTTCTTTCAAAATGTATTCCTATCTATTCCTATTTATTATTAATAATGTATTTCTTTCATTTATTAATAACTATCTGAAAAACGCATTATTCTCATGGTAGCTGTATTTGGAAGTCAACGCCTGTAGTATTATCACCGTTGATTTCAGCGAGTGCGAAAACTATGAATTTGACAATAATATCGGTTATTTTGGATTATTTTTACATGTGAGGGTATCCCCTCCCAAACCCCAACCCGCAACCAAATGGAGTGAATTTGGAAGTTAATGCAATCGGAGTTTCACCATTGATCTCAGAGACCGCCAAAACTATGAATTCGACACTAATATCGTTCATTTTCTACTACTTTCACATGTCCCTTTAAATGTCTCCTGAAACCCCCTGGTTCGATTTAAAAAAAAAGAACGCTTCATCTTGATTTGGGGCCTGGACCAAGGTACCCAAAATCAAAATTTTGTAACTCTCGGTCCTCTCGTCTGGTCTTCAGGCAGCACACAGATACATATAGGGATGCGCACGAGACAAGTGGAGACAGGATTTTCCTGACCGAATTCGAGTCGAGACACGGCTCTTCCAACAGTGAAATATACATTTTTCGAGTCGAGACATCACTTTTACAGCACTTTCTCGAGACCAGACAGGCACAAATCTTGTCTCGTGCGCATCCCTAGATACATACAAACAGACAGACAGACACATAAACAAACTTTTTACTTTATTTATATTAGATTAGGTATATTTCAAACAGTGTTTTTTCCAGAAGTGTTTTTAGGGGGCACTGTTCGCCCGGAGCTGTGAGAGTACCCCCGGAAGAGACCAAAATAATACCTGTATAATATAATAATATCAACAGTGTCCCTCGGAATACGAAATGTGCCCCCCGGGAACATACTTTCCGAAAGAAACACTGATTTCAAACACAACAGATAGAACCAACGGCGCCGACTTTCCAAAATGTATGTGGTGCATATCAACGACGGGGCGTGTTATATGTTTTCAGGGGAGTCTCGATATTTTTTATAGATTTCTTTTCAGTTAAAATCTTTTATGAACGCTGTCATAAAGGGCTGAGCTGTGATAAAGTAAAATATACCGGTAATATAAGGATAAGTTGGGGCTGTCCTAGCTCAGTCGGTAACACGGCTGACTTCAACGTAAAGAAACAGGTATAAACCCGTGATCAAGTTTAACTACTGTAATGTATATTCCCAACATTTACAATCGTGATATTTAGTGTATATTTTCAACAACTTGATGCACAATGAGTGCAAGAAGCCGTGATATTATCAATACGTTACTAAAAGAAAATACTATATTCATACAAATTAAAATGAAAAAAAATCATCGTAAAGGAAAACACTTTTAATGTTATTGGAAAAAGAAATTGCAAGGATTTTGTTGTGGACATAAAGTATAAAGTGACTAACTTAGTATGTTCCTTGGTTGCCTTTGCACAAACAAACTCGAAACAAACAATTATGCCTTAGAGGTTAGAAATTTTAACTTCCATCTCGATGTTTTAGTTGTTTATTTTTTGATAGTGGCAAGTGAGAAATACTTATTTTTTTATGTTTCTATTAACCTAAAAACCTTGCCTGCAGCACCCAGACAAGATTATTTGTGTGAGTGCTAGAGCCAGGGAGCACCCACATATTCGACTCGCATGGACAGAACAACCCCTAGCATTTCTTACACAGCACATGGTTGTTTGGCATGGAACGTTGCTACTATACTAGCGAGTTCCAGCTAGTTAAGCCTTTTATTAACAGCCGGAAACAGCATTCTGTTATATCGTTGTAGTGAGGCGCGTGTTTAAATACTCCTAGTATCAGCGTTTTCATTTTTCTATTGACATTGAAGGACAAAACAAATGCCTTTCGAGGAATACAAGTTCCCTTTAATTCATGAAGTTGATATAGAAATGACCTTCCAACCTATGCTGTGTATAAACGCTGGAAGTCTTTCTAAAACGAGCGGAACGAGTGAGCCATTTTACAAACGGCTCAACTCGAAACTCGACGTTATATAATAATATATAATTATATAATAATAACAATGTTGTTATGTAAAATTAAAAATACAGAATATAGAGAAGCGTAGGATATGCAAACTGATCTGAAAGAACTCCAATATTACATACCATCAACAAACTATTTTCTAGTAGTACAGTAGGCTTGCTCAACAGAACACAGTTTATTCATATTAACCCCTTACTGTATATCGTTATGATACCCTTGTTTTCAGGGTGCGAATTACCGGGGGGATGAGGGGGATTTGTCCCCCTCAATCACATTTTGTTCCCCCCAAGATATCAACTGAAGTTTCCCCACCGGAGATCCTCGCTTTTCCCCCAAAAAAACCATGCTTAGTATAACGCCAAATTTCACTGATTTTTGTCATTTCTTGTAAGTTTAATCTGCTAGACGTATTTCAAAATGAGCGATGTAAACTGTTCAGTATTGGTCATTCTAATTTCCCCACTATTTTCACCGTTGCTTAGTTTAACTATAATATTATGACTACAGTTGTTACTTGCAACGGTATTCTCATACCCTTCAGTTCGTCGTCGTTCGTGAATATTGAATGTACTAATTGCGCATAACAATGTAGGATATAGATTTATAAATGCTCTTAGTGGTTGGCCAAGAAGTAAAAATAGCTTCCTCCATCATACTCAGGCATATCATATTCATCCTCTACATTTGTATCGATTACCATCTTGTTTTAATTTTTGTTACATTTCATTTTAGTTTGCAAGTTTGCATAATATTTGTAATATCCAACAAATAGAACAAGTGGATTTAATAGAACATAAGTGGACTATTATTGCTTGAGCATCACTGCCTTTTACAGTTTACGGAAACGAACTTTTGACACTGTACTCAAAATCTGAGTTCGGCCTATATATTCTCTCGTGGCTATATGTTAGTGTATATATTTGCGATGCGTCCGTAGTGAGCAGACACGTTAGTGAAAGTGAGTAAGAGCATAAGATTTGTTTTAGCATTTGCTAATACGACTGATTCTCCGTGGCATTCATTGTCTCTCTGTGTCTGTATAAGCACTTAAACTGGAGCGGGCCGTTTAAAGTTAACCCTTCACTTTCTATCTTCTTTTCGCTATACAGTTTGCTGTCCACGCCAATAATCTTGTCTGGAAAACTTCAATGTAATAATTATACTTCATTTGATAGCATAGAACATACTGAATCAACACAGCTGTATCCTAACAGTAAAGTAATTATAAGTGCTGATTTCCTGAACTCCATCATAGACTTGACTTAGGGATGCGCACGAGACAAGATTTGAGGCTGTCTCGTCTCGAAAATGTGCTGTAAAAGGAATATCTTGACTCGAAAAATATATATTTCTCTATTGGAAAAGCTGTGTCTCGACTCGAATTCTGTCAGGAAAATCTGTCTCAACTCGTCTCGTGCGCATCTCAAACTTGACTTGATTTTGAGTTCAATTACAATTGTAAGCATCTTTTTCTTTTAACACAAGCAAAGCACGAAGTTACGAACACGGTAATTCTCTACGGATCCAATGAACTAGGGAATAACGTAGTAGAAACTCCCTACTCTGTAAATATATATATTGCTCATATTCGTAAGTTTCAAGCTTGTAAAAAACGTAGCTGTTTTGTCTTTCTATTGAGGTTTACGATATTTCTATCGTATCTTCTCTGAGTTGCAAAAGAAAATAATACATTTATCGATTTATAGTTAGGGATTGGTCCTTTAAAACATTTAATTATTTCGAGAGGTGATAGAAAGATACTATCCCTCGAAAAACATGCATTTTCTTTTGTGACAGATGAGAATACTACTTCAAGTTTGACTATTGAATTCATATAGTTTGGAAATTTTCGTTTCACACTGTAAAACGATACTCACTTCTTTTAGTTTGGAATTGGTACTGGTAACTCGTCTAATATATGCAACAAGTTGACACTGTTAGTCATAGATTAGAAACTTGTAGCAATACACGTTGAAACCGTACTTGGCTAACTTCAGCTACTTCTGGTTTGAATAGGAATTGGTGGAAAATATTCTTGTGATGCTGAATTGTTGGAGGATACTTCGACCCTAAATTGATTGTAAAAAAGCCGTATCTCGATATCTCCTATTGTTTTGATTCCAGGAAACAAGAATTGACATAAGAAATAATAGTTAATTTGAAACACTTCTTGTTGATCGTAAAAAAAAAACCGTATCCTGGTATCTCCTATTGTTTTGATTCCTGGAAACAAGAATTGACATAAGAAAGAATAGTTAATTTGAAACACTTCTTGTTGATCGTAAACAAAAGCCGTTTCTGGTATCTCCTATTGTTTTGATCTATGGAGAAAAGAATTGAAATAGTAAGTAATAGTCAATTTGAACCACTTCCTGTTCCGGTAGGGTGCTGACAATAATTATGGTATATTGCCTTGAAACGCTAAATCGTTTGGACAAAGATGTTCTCGCTATCTGTTACTGTTTTCGTTCTATGGCGAGGAACGTTCAAACAGAATATGGCTAATTTTAACAAATTCTGCTTTGATCAAAGCTGCCATGGAGAAGGATGAACTTATTCTTGAGACGATGACTCGATTTAAAAAGGCTGCTTTTTAATATCTTTTAACATTTTTGCTCTACGGAAATCAGTATTGGGACCGAATGTACTAGTAAATTTGAACAATTAACAACTTTGGTAGAGTTATATAGATAGTAATGATATGTTTGTTGAGAGGCTGAATTGTTTGCTTCAAACTGCTTCTCGCTATCGGCTGCCGCTTTCGTTCTATAGCGATAAACGTTGAAACTGTTATTGAAGCCAGAGCTATAGTAAAATCTAACTACAACCGAATTTATTGGAGTAAGTATTGTAGATAGTCATGATATGTCGACATTAGACTCTAAATCATTTGCAGAAACCACTTCTAAATATCCGTTATCATTTTCTTTATATATCGATAAACGTTCAAACCGGAAATGACTAATTTGAACCAATTCCAGTTTGAGTAGAAGGTTAACGAAGTAAATAAAATCTATTCTTTGGACAATGAATTAATTGCAAAATACCACATCTTGAAAAATTTACTATTTCTATTAGGCGGAAATTAGAAATTGAAACTGGAAGTAATAGTAAATCTCAACCATTTATGGTAGAATATATTGGATACTCTTGATATTGGCTCTAGATGGTAACTCGTTTTCAAAAATCAGTTCTCGCTATGTTACCGTTTCATGCTATGACGATAAAAGTTGAAACTGTTGTTGAAACCGGAAGTAATAATAAATTTAAACCCTTTTCAATTTTAGTAAAGTATTTTGGATGACCATGATATGTTGCCTATACACGCGGAATCGTTTACAAAAAAGTCTTCTCTCAGTGTGTTGCCGTTAAATGTTAGAACTGCAAATTGCTAATATGAACCACTTCTGGCTTGAGTATAGAGTTAACGGATAAGATGGAACCTATTCTTTGGATGCAGAATCAATAGCAGAAAACCATTTCTCTATATCACTCTCTTTGCTCTCGTATCTGTCGACAGCAAAGCCCTGCACAGGCCGTGAGCGCCCGGTTCTTAACGGAATATGCCCACCCCGGCCCTGCCCTGCCCGTTTCAAATAATATCAAACTGGACCGGACCCTAACCGGGCCGAACTGGGCCAGGCATATTCCGGACCGAACCGGGTCGGGCACATTCCGGGCCGAGCACAAATGCTATTTGGCCGAAATGAAATGTCTCGAAAATAATTTTTAATATTATTTTGAAGAAAGTACTCATTCAGAAACACTCGGCACGAGAATTTCGGAAATTGCAGGACCTGTCAGGTGTTCGAGGAGTGCTGTGGCAAGTGTCTTCAACAAGTGGCGAAACCAAGGGGAAACGACGTCCAACCTCGAGGTGTTGGGCGCCCCCACCTCATTGCATATGTCAGACGTAGGCTGAGCAGACTGGTAAAACAGGACAGGCAGCGAACTGCGTCGGAACTAATATCAGAGTTTAATGCTGGGCCAAGTACAAGTGTGTCTGAACTAGTTTTGTAAAATTTCCACAAATTTTGAACCTGTTGGTAAAAAAAAACGTTTTTTTTCGATTTCCTTCCAGAACAATTGGAAACATTGAAAAAAATTTTAAAATGTTAGGTTAATTTTACTAGTAGTGATATATTTTTCACGCGTTTTCAAAAAAAGGATAAGTTCAAAAATTTCAATATTGCGAATATTAAAATTTAGCTCTCGAAAATAAAGCTATTCCAATCATTATCTTTATTAAAGTACTAGATTTACGCGTATATTTTTGTCCCCACACAAAAGTTTATATGTTTGTCTCCAGTCTTTTCGACAATAAGATATTGAACCCACTAGTGGTAGAAACGTGCCGTTTTCATTGCTCGATTCCAAATTTTGTATAAATTATCCAGCTCTAATGAATATTTTAAAAAGCATGGCCATTAGTTCTTTATTAAATTTTTAGGGGTACACTGGAAGTACTGAAATTTTTTAAAAGTAAGGCTTCATACCCTATGAGTTATATATTCCAACATCTTATAATTTTATATAGGGATTGTATATCTCTCAGGTGTTTCTTCTATGGCCACATGATAAGAAAACGAAGGATAATCATTTCTCCAGTCTAAGATGAATCTTCATTGTTTGAAGAGTATTTTTAATGAACTCCGTATATAACTGACATAATTAATTGTGTGTGTAATTTATTTACTTATTACATAATGCATGCAAAAAGAAAGAAAACACTGGCCATATATGAATTAGAAATTCAAACCACAAGTCGGCTCAAATCTTGCAAACGGTGAGAGATATTGAAAAAAATAGTCGAAAAAATTTCCCCTTTATGATACCCCTTGCCGATTATTATAAAGGCTTTCTTCACTTGTATCTGTAAAGGGATATGTACAGATATGAGGAATGACAAGGAGATTCATGCTCATATGCGAATGATGCGTTGTTTAGAGAGCGCAACTTCAGCTAGTTGAAAATTAATAGTCTGCACTTATTTCTGGTATGTCCGTTCTCGTGGATGAGCATTAATTACAGAAGGTACAGTTACAGTTACCTGCATTAATTACAGTTTCATACATGCCTACCAACATGAATTGTTCTGTTGGAAAAAATAGGTTTTTCGAATAAAACTGAGTTCTCAATATGCTCTTTGGTCTGGTGAAGTTTTTTTAATTTTAACCAAATTACTTCTTGAGAGAAAAAGCAGTAGGCAAATTTCATTAATACTCATGCACTAAAACATATAATTACTACTGTTTAATATTTTAATATAGAAAGACACTTATATAAACATTATGCACAAAATCCTGTATGTAAATAAATACATGTTTTCTAGTGCGACAGATTATCTATTACAATCAAAATAAAAGTGACTATGTTTCTAACTTGATAACTCTTGAATCATCAGACCGACCTCGATACAATTTTCAACATAGAAGAGGTTCGGGATGGTTTTTATCATTTTACATGGAAGGTGCAACTTGAGGGAAGGGGAGAGCGGAAAATGACATATTAGTGTCGAATCAACAATTTTTGGGGTTGCTGAAATGAACAATGACACTTCCGATGCCATTTAAATCAAAATTCAGCCTCGCAACTTGGAGGAGAGAGGAGATATACAAAAATGATTGAAAATGACCGATATTAAAAAAAATAGTGTCGAATCGATAGTTTCCTGGGTAGCTAAGATGAACAGTTACACTTCCGGTCGTTTAAATCCAAATTCAGCACTGCAACTTGGCGGAAGGGAGAATATATATATATATATATATATATTTACATCAGCTAATGCTTCTAGCAACAAATACTATTCGAAGCTTTCTTGCACCCACTGGAAAACGTGAAGTATATTAATATTTATTTGCATATATTGTTATTGTAGACTGTTCCCATAATGCCCACCGACTTCGATTTTACAAAATTTGAGAAATAAATTTCACTTTTTATTTAGTGGTCAATTTGAAGGCATTTTGTTATACTACCATTAAGAAACCCATACACATCATATTACGAATCAATCATTATGGAACAATCTCATGTGTGACACGCAGCAGTGGTACCAATCTTTGAAAGTTTCTTTTACAACTTTTTCTTTTTTAACTGATTTTGTGAGTAATGGTGCAATCAGTATAAAGGTACAAGATATTCTCTTTCTCTCTCTCTCTGTCCCTGTGTGTGTGTGTGTGTGTGTGTGTGTGTTTGTTTGTTTCTAGTTTCCGGCGTAAGCGTGTGGATACTACCAGGTATACTTTCGTGTGTACAAATGCTAGTGTGTGTGTGTGTGGCGCGGGTATATGAACTATTAATTGGGATCGCGTAGTGGAACTTATCAATATTAGTACGTACATACAAACGGCTGTTACTTCACACGATAACTTTGGACGAATGCGAATTTTTAAATTCTGCTTTTTGCAATAAATAAGTAGAGTGATTCCTCTCGAGGGAGTTCCCCTAAATGGTAGCCCCTACCATGTCCAATTAAATCACAAATTGCCGCAATCGTTTGTACATTGTTTGTACAGAAATGTACAGGCCAAATTTTTGTTTGTACACTATTAGGGGCGCCGCCAGAACAAAAACAAATTGGGGCTGTTTAACTGGTACCCCCCCACCAACATGTTCTATTCAATCACTAATTATCGCAATCGTTTGTACTTCGTTTGTACAGAAATGTGCAGGCGAAATTTTCGTTTGTACACAATTAGGGGCGCCGCCAGAACAGAAAAAAATGGGGGCTGTCTAAGTGATAGCCCCCCACCATGTCCAATTGAATCACAAATTGCCGCAATTGTTTGTACTTCGTTTGTACAGAAATGTGCAGGCGAAATGTATGTTCGCACGCAATTAGGGGCGCCGCCAGAACGAAAAAAATTGGGGGCTGTCTAAGTGGTAGCCCCCGACCATGTCCTATTCAATCACAAATTGTCGCAATCGTGTGTACTTCGTTTGTACAGAAATGTGCACCCGAAATTTTCGTTTGTACATAATTAAGAGCGCCGCCAGAACAGAAAAAATGGGGGCTGTCTAAGTTGTAGCCCCCCCCCCACCATGTCCAATTCAATCACAAGTTGTCGCATTCGTTTGTGCATCGTTTGTACAGAAATGTGCAGGCGAAATGTTTGTTTGAACAAACTTAGGGGCGCCGCCAGAACGAAAACAAAGTGGGGAGCTGTCTGAGTGGTAGCTCCCCCCACGATGTCCAATTGAATCACAAATTGTCACAATCGTTTGTACTTTGTTTGTACAGAAATGTGCAGGCAAAATGTATGTTCGTACACAATTAGGGGCGCCGCTAGAACGAAAACAAAGTGGGGGACTGTCTAACTGGTAGCCCCCCACCAACATGTTCTATTCTATCACAAATTATCGCAATCGTTTCTACTTCGTGTGTACAGAAATGTGCAGGCAAAAGTTTCGTTTGTACACAATTAGGGGCGCCGCCAGAACGAAAACAAAGTGGTGGCTGTCTGAGTGGTAGCCCCCGACCATGTCCAATTCAATCAGAAATAGTCGCATTCGTTTGTACGTCGTTTGTACATAAATGTGCAGGCGAAATGTTTGTTTGTACACAATTAGGGACGCCGCCAGAACGAAAACAAAGTAGGGTGCTTTCTAAGTAATACCTCCCCACCATGTCCAATTGAATCACAAATTGTCGGAATTGTTTGTACTTAGTTTGTACAGAAACGAGCAGGCGAAATGTTTGTTTGTACACAATTAGGGGCGCCGCCAGAACGAAAACTAAATGGGGCTGTCTAAGTGGTAGCCCCCGACCATGTCCAATAAAATCAAAAATTGTCGCAATCGTTTGTACGTCGTTTTTACAGAAATGTTCAGGCAAAATTTTCGTTTGTACACAATTAGGGGCGCCGCCAGAACGAAAACAAACTGGGGGCTCTCTAAGTGGTAGCTTCCCACCAACATGTCCAATTGAATCACAAATTTTCGTAATCGTTTGTACATCGTTTGTACAGAAATAGGCATGCGTAATTTTCGTTTGTACACAATTAATGGCGCCGCCAGAACGAAAACAAAGTGGGGCTGTCTAAATGGTAGCCCCCACCATATCCAATTGAATCACAAATTATATCAATCGCTTGTACATCATTTGCACAGAAATGTGCAGGCAAAATTTTCGTTTGTACTCTATTAGGGGCGCCGCCAGAACGAAAACAATGTGAGGGTTTGTATAAATGGTAGAAGCATTAAAAAAATGTGTCACATTTATGGAGTATTTTTCTAACAGGATTTTGTTCACACTATTGTGTGGTTTGGTTTGTTCTCACTATCGTGTGATTCACTATATTGATCTTATCCTAACGATGATGAAATTAAATGTTTTTTTTTTGTTTTTTTTTATATTTATATTTATACTTACAATCATTATTGCTGAGTTAGTTTTTCACTCCTCGGCTCTTATTATTAAACTTATTCATTATTTCTTACGTGAAGTGAATCCTTATGAGAAAAATGTATTTTTATCTTTCTATCTTGCGCAGAAACCGTTATTCTCATCTCGTACAGGAAATTGATAAGTGGAAGATATAACAAATTCACAAAGTAGACTGTTAAAGGGAAAATTATAACACAGTATTTTGTTTTATTTGATCATCTTCATTAAACTCATTTTGCAGATACTATAGAATGCATGGTGAAGTATTTTGGTGCATTCAGCATTCTGATTTACGAGTAGAGTTGCTAACTGGCCGGTATTTGCTGTAATTTTGATTAAGGCCGGTGACCGGTACAAACTTGTTATTAGACCCCTTCTGACCGGTATTTTGGAATCTGCAATCCAGAATATAACATTGAACATCGAAATTTTTCAACAGTGCCTTTACAAACACAAACTTCCGTTGTATTATACATTATCGATATTTTTTTAACGTATGGCAGTTTTTTTTTATTTATTTAACATAACAAATTTGATAACACTTATATTTTATTGTAAAAGAATTTTATTCATTTATTGAGAGTAGAAAATGACTTTTTAAAGCAATTTCCTTTGTTTGAAGTGAAGTTTATAGAATAAATTTCATTTTATGAATCAACTATTGTTACATAAAAATTAATATCCAGTATTATTCATCTGTTTCGATAATTTTAAACAAGTGGCAATTGCTGGTAAATACAATAACGATCAATACAGTCTTCAGTTTCTCATTTGTACAGAGAATTTTGAGGGTGTGCCGGTAATTTTGTTTTCCTGAGTTGGCAACCTATTTACGAGGTTTTGTTTCAACTCTGCTACGTAGTGGCTCCGTACTGACACTCCGCATGCAAATAAGTATGTAAGGCTACCATACGCCTCAGTTTCTTAAAATTTGTCCCGGTGTGCAGAAATTTTCCTTCTTGTCCTGTTTTTTTCTTTATTATTATTATTAATTACATATCAAAATTTCTGAAAAGATAATAAAATCGACTTATTCCTTTTGCTTTCAATTCCGACAATACTATAGGAACAATTTCATTCTAATCTTTATTATTATTGCAATCGCTGCTTCCCCGGATATAACATGCAATGTTTAAATCCTCCTAAGTAGCACTCTTATCACTAAAAGTAAGAATGTATACCCCGAGGTGGCAACAAATTCTTATGACGTTGCTGACCAGCCCCGAAAACACATTTTTTTCTGCTTCAGAAAAACAATTATGCAAATTGCTTTCTTTTAGTTCGCATTTTAGGTTAACAAAAATAAATCAGCCTATTGAAATTTTGAAACAACTTCATAAATCTGGATATTTTTCTTTATAGACATGTAGAGCATGTAAAGGTGGTATGCGTAATAATATTGAAAATATAATTTTTGCCTCAATATTGTATGTTCACTGATTGCGTTTATATTGTGTAACAGCTTCTAGCTTCTATAATAATTTTTAGCACTGTTGATTAAGTATGGACAGTGGCGTATTTACGATTTTGTTTCGGGAGGGGCTTTGCTAACTTCCGGGGGTGCTTTGCCTAAAATATGAAAATTCTGCAAGATATTTCATATACTTTACTATAGTAAGTAAGATTTCGGTGGGGGGTTTGAGCCCGGAAGCCCTCCCCCTAAATACGCCACTGAGTATGGACTATATTAATACATTATTTTAAGTTGTATAACTAGTGCGATACTGTAGTAAAATTCGAAAGATAAAATTAATACAAAATGCAATATTTACTACTAATTTGTAAGATGTCCCGTTTTTTCTGTTTTCAAAAAGTATGGTAGCCTTAAAGTATGCTAAACCATACAAAATAAATTGTACTGTAAATAGTACCCCTCTGATAGTGCTCTCAAACGGGTCGGGTTACGGGTCGGGTTGTCGGGTCGGGTCAGCTCGTGTCGGGTCACTCGGGTCGGGTCGTCACATTCTTCACTTATTTTCTATACGGAATACTATAAAGAGCTTTGTTGTGGAATTCAATTCGAAGTTGGTGAATGAATGATAAATGTGACTAATTGAAGGTGAAATAGTAATAAAATTTTAATTTTACCCTATATTATCTAATTGGTATTGTAATTGTAATTAATATTACTACTGACTTTTTTCCTTTCTGCGTTTCTATGTCAAGTTAAATGTCACATTAAGTGAAATTGAAAGGAAATATCTAATCTTTGTTTCACCCTAGGAAGAATATAAAACGGAAATACGTCAAACGCGTCAAACCAGTGTAGCCAGTAGCAAAAAGTGCACTTTTCTGTCAGAAAGGATGAAAGACTGTTGTCCCTTTATACATGTGCATATAACATGTTAGTCTCATACAACAAGGTTACAGACCTTACGGTTGCCTCTATTCGTAGAACAAGTGGGAAGTGAACAACACAAGTCACTTTATGTAGTTATTTATATCTTTACTTAAAATAACTTAATAGCGTGTGTAATCCAATTTTATGTATGGCCAAACGGCAAAGCAGAATGAAAAGATTTTCGGTTTATATTAGACCCCAATCCCAATTAAGATGTTATCATATCACATTAATTATAATAGCATACCAAGGAGGAGTGGGGAGGAGTCCGACTTTTTGCAAAAAAAAAAAATTAAGTATCTCACTAGCCGCTCAACTTAGAAAGCTGAAATTTGACATTTTTTAAAAATAAGCAGACAGCACAGGAATTTTAGCGTTTTTGAGAATTCCCTTCAGATTCTAAACCCTTCTAACATTCAATTTTTTTTACACACCCCCCTGGATAGAAAAGGAATCCAATTCTTTCTTCAAATCCAATTCCATCAATTAGTGTTGTATGTTTATTGCATCAATTAAAAAAAATTTTCTTTCCTTTCAAAATATGAAGTAAACACATGCTCATGTCTGGTTTTGTAAAGCACATGATTTCATTGTTTCGGAGTTTCGATCAAGACAATCAACAAAATAGACATGCTTAATCCTTCTCTTTTGGGTGCCGCAGTTCCTTCCGAGAAATAATTACGCTTTTTTTTTTTTTAAGGAAAAATGAAGGTTGAAAGGGAAGAGACCATTAAACCAGTTATCACTAATAGTTGAGTTACAGAATATATTGCTTTGTGAATACACCCCTTTTTGTTTTGAACATCCCTGTAAGAAAAAGTTCCTGGCGTACGTATTGACTCCCTTTTTAGTGGGAGGTCGCGCTTTTAGTATATTACGAGTTGGTAGTGGGTTGATATGTAAAAATAATCGAAAACGATTGATATTAGTGTCGAATTCATAGTTTAGGGGTCACTGAGATAAATAGTAAATCTCCCGAAGCTGTTCAAGTCTAAGCTTAGCCCCATCCACATGGTGGGGATGAAAATTAAAATGTCCAAACTCATTAAGATTAGTGTAGAACTCATAGTTTTCGTGGTCGCTAGATGAATAGTGACAATCTCCAATTTGTGCAAATAGTGTTGCTCACGAGACGAGAAGTAAGGTTGTCTCGTCTCGATCATGGAAGACTTACTTCTCGTGTCAATTATCGAAGGATTAGTTCTCGTCTTATCTCAAAATTTATTCGGATTGTTTTGTAAATTTATTTATGCCCTGAGTTTTCTTAATTTCATCCACAAATTATGAGATTCCCTCCTCATCACGAAAGGTTTACGAAAGGTAACAAAAATTTAAACTATGTTAACTTTTGTAGCAGTAGTGTGGCCAGGGAGGACGATCCGGGGCTATACACCCCTAAAAGTTTTTTTTTTTATTCCTGCATTATTATTTTTGTCAAAGTTATAGGTAGCCAATTTTAAAACTGTCAAAGTTAATAGCCTATGCTATTCTTATTTTCAGTGCACTGTATTTTTTATGTATTTTATTGTTATTTACGATGTAGAACCTGTTTAAATGCGCTTGCCCTTTCTCTATTGAAAGTATTTAAGCAAAACTAAATTCGCTTGAACAAGTCATTGAAGCGGTGGGGGAATATAAATTTGTAAAAAATGAAGCCTAAAACAACTTTTGCGGGGGAGGGTTCCGGACCACCCACTATCCTGTGTGGTATTCCATACTACTGGTGCGTAAAGAAATAACGGTTTTTAAAAGAACCGACAGATTTTTTCAAAAACTGGGAAGATTATGAAAATTCCGATTTTCAGAGAAAATTCTTTCGAATTTAAAAACTGTTGCGTTTGTAACTGATGCCGATTTTAATAGAAAACCGAACCGTTTTTTAGTAGAAAAACGAGCCGGTTTAAGACCAAAAACAGTTTGGTGAATTCGATTAGTGACAGAATTTAAAATGTTTTTGAAGATTGTGGTAAAAACAAATTAAACTTCAGAGTTGACTTGCGCGGCAGTTTATAATTGTTCGTGTGTCCAGCGTAGCTGGTAAGTTCATCTAGCATATTAATATAAGTGCTTGCAACCCTAACGGTAGCCGACAACAACAGCAGAAGCATGACACAAGTAAGATTGTCAGATTTACTCTCACTCAAATATTAGTGTATCGAAAAACTTTTTTAAAATGGAGCTACTTTTGCAGTAGATACACGAAGAAAGTAAGACTGACTGTTAGAATAATAATAGAGGTATGCAAACTCATTCTTTATCAGTTAAACTTCTTACGATAAGGTAAGTTTGGCAACATGAGCTCAGTTGTTGCCACGTCGGCGGAAGCGGGATGACAGTTTTGATTCATTGTGTTCTGTGATAGTTCAGTGAATTTTGTTGTGCAAATTTCTTCTGTTTTGTTTTATTTTGTTATTTTCTTGTTATAGTTATTCCGTGTTATCTGTGTTATTATTAGTGCTGTTAGTAGTTAATTTTGTGTTTAACTGCTATAGTGGTATTTTTGGAGACAGTGGCTAAAAATTCCCACATTGTTATAAGAAGCAAAGAAAGAAGGGAAACCTCTTTCTACTGGTGAAAAAATCATGTTATTAAACGTTTATTCATATTTTCGAAACCAGGCAGTGAAGCTGGAGAGAGGGTTTGTCCTTAGGCGTCAAGGCATCTCTGAAAAAAAAAAGAGGGGGAGTAATAGTGTGATTCATACCATGACTGAGAGTGGGTAAATTCCTGGAGCTGACCTCGTTTTTCGCGGCACAAAAACAGCTGATTATCACAAAGAATTTGAGCAGCAGAATATGAATATTTCCAAGAAATACTCTTTCCGAATGTACCACCAAATTCCGTGATTGTTATAGATAATGACCGCACATACTCAATAAAAGACGAAAAAATCCTTACGAAATCATGTTCCAAAAAAGAAATTGTAGAGTGGTTAAAAAGAAAAGTGTTGAATGTGATTCAAACTGCAACAAATTTGAAGTAATACAAATGTTAAATAAAGTTGCTTCTAACACAGAAGTCTCCTACAGAATAGAAGGCATTAAGTTCTTCGTCTCCCCCTTATCATTGCGAACTCCCTCCCACTGAACTTGTGTGGAGTAAAGATTTGGGTGCTTCTTGCCTCCAGGAATAGATTACGTGAGGTAAGTAATTACAATTCCTCTTCTTCTACTACTACTACTATTATTATTATTATTATTATTATTATTATTATTGAGTCGCTTACCACTGCGCAGTTTGGTTTGTGTTCTTTTTTATTTTCTCAAATCGGCTTCCTCCTACTCATAAGTGGCAACATCGCGCTAGTTGAACGTCATTTCCGTTTTATAATCTTCCTAGGGTGGGACAGAGAGTAGTTAACGTCCCACGTTATGCACCAACGCTAAGAGAGACAGTGATGATAAGAAATAATTGAAGTGGTTGAATGAAGAAAGTGGGAGGAAATGGGAGAACACCGAGAAAACCCATGCACATGGGGTTTGTCCACCAGAAAACTTACTTGGTACGAGCTGGAATCAATACCCATGGACCTTCGGGTCAAACATCTGCCTTTGGGCAGGACACATTATTATTATTATTATTATTATTATTATTATTATTATTATAACTTTAAGAGTGCCCAAGAAAGTTCCGCCGCCTTTTCACCAACACCTTCGAACATTGGTATGTAACCTAAGACGTACCTGGAATATCAAAAATCGTCTCCATCAGCCTCGACGACCTTCTGAAAACGTTCTGGAAGGCCATGGATTCCATCGCAGTCGAACTTGGTGGGACGTGAAGTGAAGAAGGTATCAAGTGCATATTGAACCTCTACTAGCTGTTTGAATTGGCGTTCTCTAAGGTGATTGTCCAAGGAATGGAACAGGTGATTATCGGACGGTACAATGTCCGTGGAGTATGGCGGATCCAATAGTGTTTTCAATCCAAGGCGTAGAATGATGTACTGGGTCATTTTAGCCACGTGGGGCTTAGCGTTGCCTTGTAACAAGAGGACCCCTTTGGGATTCAGAACTGCTGGATCCAGACAGTACACAGTGACAGTACACAGTTGCATTGATGATCTGACCAGCTGGTAGCAGTTCCCGATGGACGATGCCTCGAGCAGTCCACAAAATGCACAGGAGAACCTTATTCTGGCCTAGTGCTGGCTTGGGCTGTTTTTGAACCGGTTCATGGGATGCTAACCAACAATGACGGCGCCGTGGAGCTTCGTACAGGACCCACTTCCCATCACATGTCAACACCCTGTTCAGAACTTGCTCCTTCCTCAGACGAGACACCAAAGAAACACAGGTGTCTGCTCGCGTTGCTTTCTGGCTCCAAGTCAAATCATGTAGGACCTATCAACCCAACTTGCAGTGCTTCCCAAGTTGATGGTGGTGGTGCCGAATGGTTTCTCCACTTACACTGAAAGGTAGTACCAGTTCCTCACATGTCTGTCTTCGCCTCAATTGCTGCCCGAAGATCTTTATTTTGAACATCTGTTTGTCTTCCGGCACGTGGTGCGTCTTCGAGTGTTTCGTCACCGTCCTTATACCGTCATACCACTGCACTCTCCGCGTAGTCACGACACCCTCACCAAAGGCCTGTCATATCTTCCGCTCCGCGGAGCAGCAATTTGAACTCGTACAGCAAACAAGCCCTTATGACGCTCTGTGAAGGCCCCATGTTCACTCAGTCCTTACGCACGTTCACGGTGTATCTGAACAGCCACAACCAAGTAGTATGTTGGATATACTTACTAGTGTTGCTCACGAGACCTGGTTTGGGGCATTCTCGTTTCGAAAATGTGTCGTGAAGGTAGTCTCGTCTGGAAAAGTGCATATTTTTCTATTGAAAGAGCTCTGTCTCATCTCGTACCCTTTCATGAAAATTCTGTCTCGTCTCGTCTCGTCCAACAACTGACCTTCACCTTATATCCATTCGCATTCAACTCACGGTGTGAGGGCCAATTGAACACAGACCTCCACAGACAGAACTTTCTTGGTCACCTTCAGATTATTATTATTATTATTATTGCTGGGGTAGGGATTTGACTTTCTCCGCAATAAAATACTTGCTAATTTTATATAACGTTGCAAATATCTTCTAGATAAATTAATCAAGAAAAAATAAAAGGTAATTCCCTACAGAATGATATTTCAGTGCAATTAGTTCCTTATGATTCTATCAGACAGCAACGCTGTTTTTAAATAGAAAAATCGGAATGTTAACGTGATGAAATTGTTGTTTGTTACACAGCAAAAAATATTAAAAGAAGTTCTATATACATTCCTTACTAGAAAATAATGTTGTCTTCAGAACTTTTATTCTTTTAGCCTTCAGAACTTGTCTTCAGAACTCAGTCAAATTTTATTTTGACTTTCGAAGTTGATTGCCTAAATTTTAACCTTGGAAATTTGGATGTGTATTAAAATAAAGAAGGTTAGCAGGGTAGAGAGGAAAACGAATTAGGAAATGCTGAAAAAGTGCAAGAGACGAGAGCAATATTAGACGATATAAGGAAGCGAAAAATGGACGGATCACAAGTTTTGATCTTGCTAAGGGATTGCATTCTGAGGGATGTAGTAAAGGGGGTGATATCAGGAGAGCGAGAGTGTGTAAGAAGGTTGGAATTGATATATTGTAATAAGGAGGGTGGTACATTATGTTGGGTTGCGAGGCAGATATTAGCGGGAAATCGCAAAAATGGAAGCTTCTTACCTAATTCACGGAAACTGGCCTGTTTATTAATGGGAGAACACTGAGGAGGGGGAGGAGGATAATTATACTACAAGTAAAAAAAGCCGAAACAATGGTTTATGCATAAGAATTGGTCAGCATTTTTTTTCTGGTGGCAGTTTTGTAAAGTTCTAGCTCTCTCAAACTGGTTAGATTGTAAGGTCAAGTCACTCTGGTCGGTTGTCGGGTTAAGTCACCTTGGGTTGGTTCACTCGGGTCACTTTGGGTCGGGCCAATCGGGTCAGCTCGGGTCGGGTTGTAGGGTCGGGTCAGTCAATTTGGGTCACGGGTGGGGTCGGGTCGGTCTTCAACACATATAATTTCCACGAAAATTACAATATATCACGGTTTATACCTCATTGGACTTCCAATAAAACGTTTTCAATGATGTGTACACCATGTCACCATTTTTGTATGAGGGAATGTCTAGAGGGATTTTGTGGGAATTTGATGGAGTGTAGATTCCTGTGTGTGTGTGTGTGTGTGTGTGTGTGTGTATGTATGTGTGTGATACCTTACAGGATACAAGATGTCGAGGAAGTGTGTAAATAAACCGGACAATTTCTGTTATGTATGTGGGGAGCTGATATTTAAATCACAACGTCGATGTTTTACTCCACTTGTGAGGAAGTGTTATCAGTTATATTTTGGTTGCTGTGTAGGAGACCAGGATAAGAACTGGGTTCCTCACTACATTTGTTGTACTTGCGTGAAACGTCTGACTGGGTGGGCAAATGGTGGACGAAACATGAACTTCGCAGTACCGATGATCTGGAGGGAACCAAAAGATCATTCTTCAGACTGCTACTTTTGTATGACACAGATAAAAGAAATAAGCAGTAAATCTAACCACACAGTACAGTACCCTAATTTGCATCAGCAATTAGGCCAGTTCCACACAGTGCAGAATTACCTGTACCGGTACCTCCTCCTCATCTTATGGTAAATGAGGATTACGTACTTGAGGCAACTATTGAAGTTAGAAATGAAGATGATGATCCTACTTATGTAGGAAGCACATCTACATTGGATTCCCATCTGATAACTCCGGGTGAACTAAATGACCCCATACGGGATTTAAAACTCTCCAATACACAGACAGAACTTCTTGATTCTAAACTTAAGGCTGGAATCTGCTCCATCATGACACTAAAGTGTGTATTTTTCGAAACCTTCATACAGAGTTTCAAAACTACTATTATCAAGAAAATGATTTAGTGTATTGTAATAATGTCTGTGCTGTGATGGATAGACTTTTACATGCACATATAAGTACAGAGTGGAGATTGCTTATTGACTCTTTGAAAACTAGTTTTAAGGCTGTCCTTTTGCACAATAGCAACAAATTTCCTTCAGTGCCTTTGGCTTATGCAACTAATATGAAGGAAACCTATGAAAACATCGAAATAGTGTTAGAAAAAATTCAGTATGAGAAATACAAGTGGACCGTTTGCTGTGATTTACAAGTCATTTCTTTGTTAATGGGTTTGCAGCTTGGTTATACGAAATATGGTTGTTTCCTCTGCGAATGGGACAGCAGGAACAAAGCGGAACATTACATCAAGAAGGAATGGCCAACGCATGTATTAACTCCTGGAGAGAAGAATTCTGTTTATTCCTCACTGGTGAGCCCTGATTAGATAATTCTACCTCCTCTTCACATAAAGTTGGGGCTCTTCAAAAACTTTGTTAGGACAATGGACAAAAGTAATGCAGGATCTTGTTACCTCTAGGAAAAAATTCCTCGGGTTAGTGACGCTAGGGATTTTTGTAGACCCCCAAATAAGATGTTTGATTCGTGACCAAAAATTTGAGGATCTCTCAACTCTGGTTGAGAAAGCAGCTTGGTGTCCATTTAAATGTTTAACAGAGAATTTTTTAGGAAACAAGAAAGCCCCAAATTACCGTGAAATTGTGAGTGATTTCCGGCAATCATTCAATGAAATGGGTTGCAACATGTCCCTTAAATTTCACTTTCTAGAATCCCACCTGCATTTCTTTCCTGAAAAGCTTGGTGCTGTTAGTGATGAGTATGGGGAACATTTTCATCAGGACATTTCCTCCATGGAGAAGAGGTACCAGTGACAGTGTAGTTCAAAAATGCTAGCTGATTACTGTTGGACACTTAAAAGAGATGTTCCAGAAACCAAACACAGAAGAAAGTCGACAACTAAAACATATTAGTTGAGGTAAGTAAGTGTCCATTTATTAAGAAGATACCACTCACTTCTTTTGTATTATTTATTAAGTAGATATAAAATGGTGACACGGTGTATACATCATTGAAAATATGTTTTATTTCAAATCCAATAAGATATAAACCGTGCTTATATTGTAATTTTCGTGGAAGTTATATGTGATTTTATCTGCACTAATGAATATTGTAAAATGAACAGTACACATAGCATATTTTTTTATATAAATATGTTTATTTCTCTAGATAGAATAATGCTATTCTTATGAAACTTAGAGGGCTTACTAAGTATAAATCAGGCGTGCGTTTATATACCTAAGGTACCCAAGCTACAAGTATGAAAATGGTTTAAAAAAAAGAAAAAAAGAAAAAGAACAGAAATCTGAGGGGAAATTTTCCGAAAACACCTCTGTCACGGGAAAACTGAGGGTGATGGAGAAAAACTGATTGCAGATTCGAATTCTACGTGAAAAGTTCTATTAGAATCAGGCATTTTCTTCCGTGTGCCAGAGAAAAAGAATTTTTTTTCAACTAGTGCAATAGGAACCATTTTCAAACTCATCAACCGTTATTCAAACCGGTTAATGTTGATCGCAGATATTAAAAATACTCACATCCGTATATTATTTAATACAAACGAAAATTTTACCTGCACATTTCTGCACAAACGATGTATAAACGATCGCGACAATTTGTGGTTCAATCGAACATGGTGGGGCTAGCACTTAGACAACTCCTCTTTTTTTTCGTTCTGTCCACGCATCTGATAGCTTAGAAAAAAAATTTCGCCTGCGCATTACTGCTCAAACGATGTGCAAACAATTGAGATGATTTTCTTTTGAATCGGGCGTAGCGGGTGCTACCAATTAGGTAGCCTATACTTTGTTATCGTTTTGGCGCGCCCGCAATTGTGTACAAACGAAAATTTCGCCTGCAAATTTCTGTACAAAACCGTAACAAACAAGTGCGACAGTTTGTGGTTGAATTCGACATGGTGGGAGGCCTATCAATTAGAGAGCCCATAGTTTGTTATCGTTTTGGCGGGGCCACATTTATGTGCAAACGAAAATTTCAGCTGCACATTTATGTACAAAGGCGTACAAACAAGTGCGACAGTTTGTGGTTGAATTGAACATGGTGGGAGGGCTAACATTTAGACAGCCCCCCACTTTGTTTTCGTTCTGGCGGCGCCCCTAATTGTGTACAAACGAAAATCTCGCCTGCACATTTCTTTATAACTATATTCAAACGATTGCGACAATTTGTGATTCAATTGCACATGGTGGCAGGGCTACCATTTAGACAGCCCCCCCCTTTGTTTTCGTTCTGAGGTCGCCCCTAATTATGTACAAACGAGAATTTTGCATGCACATTTCTGTACAAACGATGTAGAAACGATTGCGACAATTTGTGATTGAATTGGACATGGTGGGGGGCTATCACTTAAACAGCCCCCACTTGTTTTCGTTCTGGCAGCGCCCTTAATTATGTACAAACAATAATTTAGCCTGCACATTTTTGTACAAACGATATAGAAACGATTGTGACAATTTGTGATTGAATTGGAAATGGGGGGGCTATCATTGAGACAGCCCTCACATTGTTTTCGTTCTGGCGGCGCCCCTAATAGTGTACAAACGAAAATTTGGCCTGCACATTTCTGTACAAACAATGTACAAACGATTGCGATACTTTGTGATTCAATTGGACATCGTGGGGGGAGCTACCACTCAGACAGCTCCCCACTTTGTTTTCGTTCTGGCTGCGCCCCTAAGTTTGTTCAAACAAACATTTCGCCTGCACATTTCTGTACAAACGATGCACAAACGAATGCGACAACTTGTGATTGAATTGGACATGGTGGGGGGCTACAACTTAGACAGCCCCCATTTTTTTCTGTTCTGGCGGCGCCCTTAATTATGTACAAACGAAAATTTCGCCTGCACATTTCTGTACAAACGAAGTACAAACGATTGCGACAATTTGTGATTCAACTGGACATGGTGGGAGGGGCTACCACTTAGGCATCCCCGACTTTGTTTTCGTTCTGGCGGCGCCCCCAATTGTGTACAAACGAAAATTTAGCCTTCACATTTCTGTAGAAACGATGTAGGAACGATTGCGACAATTTGTCATTGAATTGGACATGGTGGGGGTATCACTTAGACAGCCCCACTTTGTTTTCGTTCTGGCGGCGCCCCTAATTGTGTAAAACAAAAATTTCGCCTGCACATTTCTGTACAAACGATGTACAAAACGATTGCGACAATTTGTGATTGAAGTGGACATGGTGGGGGGGGGCTACCATTTGGACTGCCCCAACTTTGGTTTCGTTCTGACGGCGCCCCTAATTGTGTACAAACGAAAATTTCGCCTTCACATTTCTGTAGAAACGATGTACAAATGATGGCGACAATTTGTGCTTGAATAGGACATGTTGTTTGGGGCTACCATTTAGACAGCCCCCACTTTGTTTTCGTTCTGACGGCGCCCTTAATTGCGTACAAACGAAAATTTCACCTGCACATTTTTGTACGAACGATTGAGACCATTTCCGATTGAGGCTGATAAGGGGGGGGGCTGTCTAAATGGACGTCTCCTTTTCACCTCTACTGTAATTAAATTCTTCCTCGAGAAAATCTGTAATCAACACTGTCAGTAGCTACGTCCTCGACTAATATACCTTAACAAGTACAGCTTTATTTTCGTATATTTTTCAACAGTTAACCAATTTAAAACTATCGCATACAAGAATATGTAGTCAACTTCTTAAATACGTCGCTCGCCGAAACACGTTCAGCGCGTGCAACAAGCAAAAACAACATGTTTGGCGTCTCACAAATGGAAAAGGGGGAAAAAAGAGAAGGAAAAGCAGCACGGCAGTGCCTTATCGCAGTCAGAGCTGACAACATAGTTTCGGTCGTTACTAACGCGAATAGACCTACTAGCGGTGTACAAGAGTTATACAGTTACAATATACGTCGTGCCACAGTAGCGCTACAGGCGGAATGTGCACGAACTACAAATGAGTATGTTCCCTTACAAGCATCAGTCACTGTTGCACCCTCTTTACATTCTACACATCCTTTTTTCTCCCACTTTTTGACCTTGACAAGCAGAAGTACCAGGCTTTCCGAGTTCACAACCATAAACTGTTTGTGTACAGAGTACGTTTTCAGTTCTTCGAATGACTGTGCGCGCGAAGAACAAGGGTGATGATCGGGCTACCGTATACGGAAGTCAGTAACACCCGGTTGCAATAATAAATGTAAAATACAAATATAGAGCCTTGACAATGCCGTGAGGATGAATATATGTATATATATATATATATATATATATATATATATATATATATATATATATATATATATATCGATTTTTCAGTTAGTACGAAACGGTACGGCATATTGGCACTTTTAATGGTAGCGGAATATTTCCTTTTCTGTCCTTAAAGGGGTTGACAAGAAACTTTAAAAAATACCAAATAGTAAATGTATAGGTTTATTGAAAATCAGAGTTTTTTGTTTTGTTTTGTTTTTTGTTTGTTTTCGTTTTCCTTTTTTCTTTCAGGAGAAAGAGCTGCGAATCTTTGTTGCTTCTTGAAGCCAGACAATAATATTCAGAGATCTTTTCCTCGATGATACGTCCACGCGCTTCCCTTTGTTCATTCCTTTTTCGCACGACAATATAAAACATAAAGGCTCAGAACCGACCAGATTTTTTGTTCTGAAAAGACTGATGTCTCCCAACAAATTTGTCTGTCGCTAATTCAATGGCCATTAGAGATGGAAAGTTGAGCGTTGAATTCCTGAGATAAATAAAGCAATAAGGCAAAGGTGAACGTTGAGCAAAAGTCCTCTTTCACAAATGGGCATTCAGTAAACAGAAATGTGCAATCAAGATGCAGCATTCAATTATCTATACAAGCCGGCTCCGAGTCTTTTGTTTTGGTCACGGGTGCAGTTCCAAACTACCCTTTACTCTTGGGATGTGTAGCCTACCGAACGACCACACAAATGTTATCGAAACTATTGTGCTGTTGTTTCTTTGAATGCTTTGGCAAAAAGTTCTTTGAATATCAAAGCCCGCTCATTTTTTTTACTTGTGGACACGTTGAGAAAAGGAATTTAGTAAATTTTTTTTTGTCGAATTGAGAAGTAACTTCAACTTGTCGCGCTCTTGAGTTTGTGCTCAATTACATGTGGAAAAGATTGAAGTTCCGACCACAGCGGCTCAAGATATCCTATGAATCTGAACATTTTGCAAGCGTCTTCTGTTTCGGGGGCAATAAAACGTCGTGGGATGAATTTTCGGCAATGAAATATCTTTCATTTAGTTGGTCGGGTGATTTGTTGCCTGGTGTGGCAGACAAAACTGTAAATATTTTCGAATTATGAAAATTTTAATTGAATCTTATACGTACGTATAAGTGTGTAGTGTGTGGAGGAACGTCGAATAGTTATCTCCAGATAGGTTTATGACAAAAAATATAGAGGCTTTTTAAAAATTGCCAAGGACCATGTGAGTACACTTCTTATCCTATGAACCATGTTTTAAAATATTATGCTGTCTTTTCGTAATTTACGTTGCTGTCTGGAATAGGCAATGAAAGGTAGATATTTCAACAGGGACGAACGCAGTGGGTGGAATTTGGGGGTCCGGACCTCCCGAAATCCTGATTTTTGTGCAAATTTTAATATAATTTATCTTCAAATTGAACTTGAACCCCTCCCCGAATACCTTTGACCCTTCCGAAATAAATAGGGGCGTGGTATCTCAGTGGTAGAGCGTTCACCTACGGTGCTTGGGGTCCCTGTTCGATCCCAGCTAGCGCCGTGTGGACTTTGTGGTGGACAAACACCGCGCTCGTGGGTTTTCTCGGGATTCTCCCGTTTTCTTCCACTTTCTTCATTCCACCATTTCATTCATTTCTTATTATCCCCGTCTCCTTTAGCCTAACAAGCATAACCGTGGGACGTAAGACTTAAAGATTTCATTTCATTTTTCTTCCGAAAAAATTACTGCGTACGTGCTTATATTTCAATTATCTTTTATGAAAATGCTTTTCTACTCAAAAGTGTAGGGTTTGAAGTCTGATTATTGGGAGCTAATTGTGCTATATGTTGTGCTCATGGTTATTATTATTATTATTATTATTATTATTATTATTATTATTATTATTATTATTACCCTGAAAGGTATGTAACCAACTTTTTAAACATTGTGAACGTGAGGTCCAGCGTACCGGCACCTTTATTATTAAAAAAACAATATATATATATATATATATATATATATATATATATATATATAGAGAGAGAGAGAGAGAGAGAGAGAGAGAGAGAGAGAGGGAGAGAGACAGACAGACAGACACAGAGACTGAAAGAAAGAAAGTAAGATAGATATAGATATATACATGATCGAAAATGTCGGTTGAATCCATATTTTCGGGGTTCCTGAGATGAACATAAGATGCCGTTTAAATCCACAAATTCAGTCCCGTTAGTATTCCTAAGAGGGGACGGGAACAGGTATAGCTAATTGAAAATTACCGACATTAGTGTCGAATTAATAGTTTTGGGGCTGGATAAGTTCATTGGTGACAGTTTTGGTTTCATATATATCCAAAATGAAACGTATTCTCCTCGTGCAAGCTATTCGGCTAGTCTGTAATATTAACGAACGCAAGTTTCACATACTTAACTCTTTAATATATTTCTCGCTGCTCAAATTTACTCACTTGTGCGATATATGTGCGTATGTGTAAATAAGGTCATATCTTTTTTTGAATTATTGGAAAAACATACAAATAATAAAGAGGGAGGATTTTACCAGAAATCAGAAAACTATAAAAGTAAACTTAAAACCTGTTGCTTTAAGTATTTTTCCTGTTACCAGAATACACTGTATAACGCTGCAAACATGTTACAGCAAGTAATATTACTAGCATAAGACGAAGAAATAGTTTTGAAATTATATTTTCCGGTTTTTGCTAATATTTCCGAACAAATTATTTTATATTAATGGCTTTAAATTTTTTGGAAATTTTACCGATCTCGATAAAATTTCCAACATAGATGAGGTTCGGGATGGTTTTTATTATTTCACTTTGAAGGTACTACTTGAGGGAAGGGGAGAGGGGAAATGACAGATATTAATGTCTAATCGATAGTTTTCGGTGTCGCTGAGATGAACAGTGACACTTCCGGTCGTTTAAATCCAAATTCATTCCCATTAATACTCTAAGGGGGAATAGTGGCATGTAAAGATAATTGAAAATTACGGATAATGGTGACAGTTTTAGTGCTCTTTGTGTCCAAAATGAATCGTATTCTCCCCGTGCGAAAAACGGGTATTCTGCTAATCTGTAATAATAACGAACGGAAGTTTCACATACTTAACCCTTTAATATATTTCTCGGTGCTCAAATTTACTCACTTGTGCGGTATATGTGTGTATATGTAAATATGATCATCTCTCTTTTTGAGTTATTCGAAAAATATACAAAGAATAAAGAGGGATTTTATCAGAAATCGCAAAACTAAAAACTAGAATTAAATCTTGTTGCTTTAAGTATTTTTTCGTTAGCGAAATACATTGTATATACAGTAGGACGTCGATAATCCGAACGTCAAAAATCCGAACGCGGTCTCTAGAAGCTTTATACATTTTTCTTAATATAACGCTAGCGATAAACAAACAATAGTGTGTCCGTCGACGTTGTGTGAAGTCAGTGTTTTTACAAAAGTTCATTCATACGAAATTGTTTGTCATACATATTTTTATTTTTTTAAATTTCCTCTTAGGCCTATAATTTTTAAGTGTGACTTACAAGATCAATGTAATTTAGTGTTCGAGCACGTTCTTCAGAAACATTAAATGTAAGTAGCCTTTCGTACGGTATTATAATTACTGTATGTACTGAATAACCACTGTATCGATAGAAGAACATACCGTACAGTATATGTAAGAATAAAGGGCACTTTCTTGGTCATTTTCGAAAATCCGAACTACCTGTGGTCCCAATTAGTTCGGATTTTTGACTTCCTACTGTATATGCTGCAGACATTTTACAGCAAGTAAGATGACTAGCATCAGGCCAAGAAATAATTTATAAATGATATTTTTCCTGTTTTTGCCAATATTTCCGGACAAATGATTTTTTCTAATGGATTCAAAATTTCCGGAAACTTTACATAGAACAAGGAAGACATATCTCTAAAATACATGTTTGATTTAACATATTGACTAAAATGATTCCTGCCCTGTTATTTTAACACTTCCCTGCCATCAAGGGGGAACTTCATAAGATTGTTGAAAATAATTTTAATGCGTCTATACTAATTAAGCTAATTAGGAATATATTTTAGTTTCTTTTATAACCATAATTCCAAGCTATCACGGTGCTAACTTTGCATGAGTTGCCCACAAAATTTCCCTATTCTAATAAAAGAAACATAAGTACTCAATTATCTTAACTCTAAACTAGTAAATACAAAATAGATTTAATTTTGAAAGCATAATATAATAAATCTAGCCTTTGGCTAGCTGGGAGCTCCGCCCCCAGTCCCCCAAGTCTACTCGGCCTACGGCCTCGCATTTCATATCTATCGGCCCTTGCATCAACAGTGAATTTCGTGTACTTGCTCTTCATATTTCCTGAATCTACCCATCCGGGGGTTTCGCCCCACACACACGGTCTTTGCTCGGCCTACGGCCTTGCATTTCTTGAACAAACAATTCTATCGTTTCTTTTCCTATTTCAACTATCTAAAACATAAGATTTTGTATCCCAAGAAAACGCCCATGTAATTAACATGGGAATTCCTTCATCCCCCTTTAGACCCCTAATAAATTAAAAATATTCACTTTTGGCAATTTTCTTTTCAGTTAGTCACGGAATGCTATAATCATGCCAAATTTCATCATTCTAATCACGCCGAAAGTGCCTAAACATTTTGGGGTGTAGAAGACGTCCCATATAAATAACATGGGAAATATTTTTCACTTCTCCATAAAACCACTCTAAGGTTGGAAACTTTTATTTCTGATGATTCAATCAGGTAACGCTAACGAAAACGTACAAGCATACCAAATTTCAAGTATTTTGCAATTATAAGTAAAGAAAACATGAGATTGTAGGTTCAAAAAAGGCCCACTTAGAAAGCACGGGGAATTTCTTCATTCCCTCTTTAGACCCCCTAAAAGTTAAAAATATTAACTTTTGGCAATTTTCCTATCGGTTAATCTCGGAAAGCTACAATCATTCCAAATTTAATAATTGTAGCCCTACAGGAAGTGCTCAATAATTTATGTCAGCTCATGTAGTTTTATACATAATTAAGATATTCGAAAATTTCAATTTTACCCAAATTTTCCGTTTTCTTTCAAGTTCGAGAACACCGTAAAAAACTGTTTTTTACCCAAAATTTCTGTTTTTTCCCATGCCTGCACAATACTAGTCTGAACACACAGTGCATCGAACACTCCTAACAATGGGCCTTCGCAGCCGACGAAACATTCATGTGCGAATGTTAACACTACGATATCGGTAACTAGGACTGAAATGAATACGTGACCATCGCCACTGGACCTTGGTATAGTGGCAGAGCGTTACATTGTCTGATGAATCCCGATAACTTCTTCATCATGACGATGGGAGGGTGCGAATCCGTCGTATTCCAAGTGAACAGCTCCTGGACACCTATACTGCGGGATGGAGACAAGCTGGCTGCGGCTCAATTATTATCTGGAAAACATTCACGTGAGCATCCATGTGTCTAGTGGAGCTCGAGCAAGACACCACGACGGCCGAGGCGTAAAGCACACTGCTTGCAGACTACGCACACCCCCTCATGACGACCACGTTTTCCAACAGTAATAGCATTTTTCGACAAGATAATGCACCATGTCACAAGACCAGGAGTGTGATTGGGTGGTTCGAGGAGCGCAGAAGCGAGTTCCAAATGATGATCTGGCCCCCAACTCGCCGGATCTGAACCCAATCGAACACATCTGGGATGTGATTAAATGTGACGTCAGTTCGCATCGCCCCTCTCCCCGGAATTTACGCGAATTAGATGACCTGTGAGAGTATATGTGGTGTCAACTCTCTCCAGCGACCTAGCAAGGATCATTGCGTGCATCCCAAGACGTGTCGCCGTTGTTATCCGTGCCAAAGTTCAACCATACTGACTATTACGTAGGTAGTCATAATGGTCTGGCTGATGTGTGCGTATATGTTAACTCGTACATTTTGTCTCGACTCGAATTTCGAGACATCTCGACTCGAATTCGAGTCAAGTCGAGACAGAGACTGTCGAGTCAAGACAGAAACATATTTTCGAGTCGAGACACGAGTCGATACAACATTTTCTCAAGACGAGTCAAGACAGGCTTAAATATCGACTCTACTCGACTCGTACGCATCCCTAGTCATTTTGAATTATTTTTACGTGTTTCGGTACCTCCACCCCCGGTGACCACGGCCCGCATACAATGGTAGCCGATTTTAAGTCATTGCTAATGAAGTGTCACCATTAATTTCATCGACCGTGAAAACTATGGATTTGACACAAATATCTGCCATTTTCTAATATCATTACATGTCCCGGTAATTGCACCCCTCCCCTGAGAACCCTGGTTCGAATTTTGAAGAAAAAAACGCTTCGTCCAAGTCTGGGGCCTGGACAAAAGTATCCGTGATCAAAATTTAGTAACTTTATGTCAACTCGTCTGATCCCCAGGACGCACACAGGCAGACACACAAGCAAACTCGTGCTTCATACACAAAACAGATAGAACAAACAGCGTTCTTTCGCATAGAACGTTGCTATGTTGCTTCCACCCAGTTAAGCCTTCTACCAAGTGCCGGAGGGCATCAGATTTTTATACGTAAGCTAGTCTGTTGAATTTGGCTCTTCTATCGAAGTAATGGGTCGCGTGTACTCTTAGTATTAGCTATTTTGCTGTTATTGACCTTGAAGAACCAACAAATGGTTTTTCATGAAGTCACAAGTCGCTTTGGTCCGTGAAGTTGATACACAGTAAAAATGACCTATGCATTACTCACCCGTTGTGAAATTGAAAGATTATGTTGGTTTTGTCTGAACACCCACAAATCTGTTATAGCAAGAGGCCTTTCCACAACTATTTCCAATCTGGATTAAATTTCACGGCTAACTTTTTGAATTATACACAAGAGTATCATTGATATGTTAGTGTTAATAATATTTATGGGACCAAGGACAGGTTTTAAACTTCCAAACTATGCTGTGCATAAAAGTAGGAAAACTTCCAGAGCCCTGCAAACCCAGGCCCAAAGACCTGACCGACCCGGCCAGGCCTGGATGGATCTGTATTCAGTGCCCAGCTCGACCCGATCCCGCCCGGCCCGAATCTCGAGCCGGGCACAAAGGGGCCTGACACTAAACTGGCCGGGTACGAACGAGCCGGGCTCTAAACGGACCGGGCGTAACCGGCCTGGGAACAACCAAATTGATAAGCCAAGTCAATCCTTCAATATGCAATGGGAAATGAGAAATGTGTCGTCATAATATTACAATGTCTATTTGTCCTTCTCGAATAGGAAAATCGTGTGAAAGGTTACCCAATGTTTTCTTTCTATGTCCCTATTCTGTCTATTTGTTATCTGTGCTTGCTCTGTCCAGCCATGTTTATTATACAATAATACAGCTCATGGATGTAAAAGTCTTATACTACGCTCATTAGTGCATTACAAGTAACAGGGTTAAACTGTTACACCGTATGTGATTCTAATACTATAACTACTACACCTGATACTACTATTACTATTACGATTACGAATGCTAGTGTTAATTCCACTATTGCTGCCACTGCTACTACTATTACTACTATCACTACTGATACTACTCATTACTATACTAATGCGAAGGTGAATACCACTACTGCTATTACTAGTAATACGAAAACAAAACAATGAAAATGAAATCTTTGAGTTTTGCGTCCCACAGTTATGCCGGCTAGGCTAAAGGAGGCAGTGATGATGAGAAATAAATGAAATGGTGGAATGAATAAAGTGGGAGGAAACGGGAGAACGCCGAGAAACCCCCCACACGGTGTTTGTTCACCACAAAGTTCACTTGGCGAGAGCTGGCATTGAACCAGGGACCCCATCCACTAGAAATGAACGTTCAACCACTGAGCCACCATTCCAGGAACATCTAATCGACCCTAGCATCCTGTGATTTATTTGATCATTATATTTTTTTATATTTGTAGTATCATACTATAAACAATACAGAAAGATGTAACACTATTTGGTATTTGCCTTGCTAATTGAACATTACTACAAATTGTACTGATCTTATGAGCACGCTAGTTCACGGTTTTGTACTCCGTGGTCTTATGTTAGTTTACCAAATTCTACTTAGTAGGTCAAGTTCTTGACTTTATCATACGTTCTTTAGGTAACTACGGCTCAGGCCGTATGGATGATGATGGGATGAATTGGTGGAATGAAAACAGTGGGAGGAAGCGGGACCACCCCGGAAACTGCCAAGCTCACGATGTTTGTCCACCACAAAGCTCACATAGCACAAGCAATGATTGATCCGACTACCTCTAGCACCTGATGTGAGTGTTCTCCTACTGAGCCAGCGTTGTCCCTCGTAGATCAAGCATCGGTTCACATTCTATGCAGACCGGCCATAATAACTAGCACTGCTCCAGTTTTTCGCTATTTAGAAGGTAAATTTGGAACCACCAGACATGTCAACTCTGACGCGAAGTCGTAGCAGTTGTAGTAGTATTAGCAGTGGTCCTAGTAGTAATAGTAGAAGTAGTAATAGTGGTAGTATTACAGTACTTTGCAGTCTTGAGTAAAGAGTCAGCTTCCCAAACACATTACGATTAGCATAGGCTGACAGTATGACCGTACGATCACGGCTAAGGCAGGGGTAGTGGAGGACATTTAAATAAAATGCTGACAAGATCAGTTTCCGATCCGTCTTTCAGAGTGGCCGCGCCCGGTTCGGCCAAATAGCATTTGTGAAATTTAAAGATTTTCGAGACATTTCAGTTGAGTCGAGATTTTTACGAGCTGTCTCGATTCGAAAATTCGAGTCGAGAAATACGTTTGTCTCGACTCGTCTCGAATTTTGCAAAGTGTGTCTCGACTTGTGCGCATCTCTAAAAATGACCTATATTTGTGTCAAATCCCTAGTTTTCACGGTCGCTGAGATGAATGATGATTCTTTTAAAGGCGTTAGAATCTAAATACTGCTGGAGCCGCGGTGGCTCAGTGGTAGAGCGTTCACCGCTAATGCTTGGGATCCCGGGTTCGTTCTCAGCCTCCTCGAAGTGAATTTTGCGGTGGACAAACAGCGTGTGTCATAGCTCACCGACTCACTGACAATGACTGATTTAACACTTTTGATAACAGCACGTGTAATAGCTGATTTATAAACGCAGTTGATATAGCGTAGATAAGTGGGTAGGGTGTGTAGCAGTTGTTCTAAAAATTCTGTGTTCGAGTCGTACCCAAGACTGAATTACATTTTCTTTCAAGAAATTAAACACTATAAATGATGTTCGCGTTCGATGCTGAAAGAGATTTATCCTATAAAGGAAGAAAAACCAAGACAGGTACAGGGGGCAGCGGGAAAGACGCAGACTGTGTGTTAAAATTTAATTCATTCCCATGTCTTTTGCTCTTTCCTTTTTTCCCATTTTGTTTAGCTTTCTATACTTTTTCGGTCTCTGCATGATGCGTATTATTACTTTCGTTTTCCTTGCATTAATTTCTCTTTCTTAGAACTTAACGTGAATGGAATTTCTGCAGATTTATCTCGTGGTTGTTTCTCTAAGTGATGTTCTCAGATAGCAATACTTTTCCCTCCAAATGGAGGAATATGCAAGGTTACTGTACCATACGCGCACAACCCCTATGGGACTATGGTAGTGAGTTGCGCAGTTTGAGCAATACGCACGGATAAACCACGCTTACATTTATATTTATTAAAATCTCATATTAGGACTTACTCCGCAATACAAAGTTTTAACAAATGCGCCTTTTAAAATTCTGTACTTCTTCTTCTTCCTATTATTATTATTATTACTATTATTATTATTATAACAATAGCTATATGGAGCAATTATCTCGGCCAACTTGGTCGGGCCGCGGTGGCTCAGTGGTAGAGCGTTCACCTCTGGTACTTGGGGTCCAGGCTTCGATCCCAGCCCCCGCCAAGTGAACTTTGTGGTGGACAAACACCGTGTGCGTGGATTTCCTCGAAGTTCTCCCGTTTCCTCCCACTTTCTTCATTCCACCATTTCATTCATTACTCATCATCACCTAACCTAACCCTCATAACCGCGCGTTGTAAAACTCTAAGATTTCATTTCGGCCAACTTAATACACACCATTCATCAACAAGTAGTTGTAGAAATGAGTCTTTTACAACAGGAGTTGTTAGCTCAATCGGTAGAGCGCTGACACATGGATTCAAGGGTTGCGAGTTCGAAACTAGTCCGAGTCAAAAGATTTTTTTCTGATTTAATCCTTCAGATGGAAACGTTTCTCTTTTCACTTTTATCTCGTAATTCTGGATAGAGTTGTTTGGATGTGAAAAAAGATACTAGAATATAAGAAAAGAAAGATAAATTTCGTGATATATATTGCAATTTTTAACTATATTTTCACCTGTCTAGTTCAGACTTCTATATCTCCTTTTCGTTCTCTTACGTGTCCTTTAACTATGTAATTCCTACACTTATTTCATAAATCACATATACATATAATGCAGATGCATCTCTTTCTCTTCTCTCTACATCATGTCTGGAGATAAATGTTTCGACAACACGTTACAGACACGATTTACAAAAAACAATACGATTTACGATATCAGTGATACATGTTGTGGTGTTTAACTTAACATATAAAACAATGAATAGAAAAGCTGAGAATACGAATCTTTACAGAGATGGCAGTGCACTGATGAGTCAAATCTGTGTATTTACTCCCTATACCTATGTTAATTTCCTAGTCAAAATAAAAACTCTTTAAAATTAATTACAAATTCTTATACAGTTATCCCTTCCTTGGAGTACCGCGCGGTCACATACCCGTCACGGCGATGTAACGGTACTTTTGGTGACAAGGATAAAAATACGCATACGTCAGAAGTCCCTAAAAATATGGAAAATTGCAACGAAACTTCGTATTGGGACTATTTGCAAAACAGTAAATGAATCGTGTTTTAATTTTGCGGAAAAACAGTGTTCGGGCCTAGTCCCCATTCGAAAAAAGAATTAATAATACCGTAATAGCGAAGGAAGGAGTGGACCGAAGGAAACGATTTTGTGTAGATATTATATAGACCCTATGTAACATAAGCTCTTTCGTCTTTCTGAAGTAACCCTATCAGTTTTGCTTCAAATTTGGCAGATAAGAGCAAACTGGACATAAATCGACACGTCTTTTTGTTTATGCGCATAAACATTCTAAGGGTTAAACGTGCCTCCTGAAATACTATAAAATATACTATAAAGTTTGTGCGTGTAGTTGATCTGACAAATTTGAAGAAATCGGATGAAGACACGACACTTGTGAAACACGAAAGGCAATATTTTACATATTCAATATCTACATACAACTTAATTCGCTTCGGTTTACTCCTCACGCCACTCAACGCCTCGGTCCACTCAACATTTTTTTTCCTTGACGAAAATACGAAACACGTATTCCCTCATCTTACCTCTACAATATTTGTGCACATTTCTTTCACTTCGTTCCACTTCATTTTGCCTTTCGGGGTCAAATTCCAAAATTTTGGACGGGGGCTTTTGCCCTAAAAAGCGTTTTCCCCCGAAAATAAAAAACGCGTATTCGTTTATTTTTTGCGAATAGTTCATACACAAAGTTATGTTGGAATTCTACATGTCCTTTACACACATCTGACATACTGTTAGTAGCACTTTTGATTTTTCGTGATCAAAGGTTTGAAGGGGTCGGTGCCTCACCCAACGGTTTTCTCCAGGAAAACATCAAACCGGTATCCTCATTTTACGTCTGCAGTATCTGTGGACAAGTTCATCCACTTGGGTTCATTTCTTCTTGCCTTTCGGGCGTCAAATTTCAAAATTTTGGGTGGTGTCTTTGAAACCTAAAACCGTTCTTATGCAGAACATAAAAAACCCATATTCGTTTATTTCTTTTCGTATTGTCCATACGCAAAGTTATATTGCAATTCTTCATGTCCTTTACACGCATCTGACAACTGTTACTAGCACTTTTGATATTTCGTGATCAAATGTTTGGAGGGATCCGTGCCCACCCAACCTTTTTTCGAGGAAAATACGAAACCCGTATTCTCTCATTTGATGTTATAAATATCTGTGCAGAATTTCATTCAATTCGGTTCACTTTAATTTGCTTTTCGAGCGTCAACTTTCAGTATTTTGGTTGGGAGCTTTTGAAACCTAAAACCGTTTTCTGTAGAAAATAAAAAAAAAAAAACAGTATCCGTGTCCTTTCTGCGTGTTGTCCATACACAAAGTTTCGTTGCAATTCTTCATGTCTTTCACACAAATCTGACGTCCTGTTACTAACTAACTAACTAACTCTATGGCCTATGAAATCCGGAGGTTCAATGCCGCGTTCACAAAAGCTCTCCACTGACTTCTATCCTTAGCTAACTGCATTCAGTTTCTACTTGGTATTCCAATCTCTGCGAGATCCATCTTAATATTGTCCTCCCATCTGCGCCTAGGTCTTCCTAATGGTCGTTTGCCGGTTGGTCTTCCAGTCAAGACTTTGAAAGCGTTTCTACTTTCTTCCATTCTAGCTACATGACCCACCCACCTACGCCTCCTAGACTTAACGACCCTAACAATGTTGGGTAGACCGTATAAATTATGTAGTTCCTTGTTATGAAGTTTCCGCCATTCCCCATTCCCGTTTCTCTTGGGTCCGAATATTCGTCTCAGGATCTTGTTCTCAAATACTTTCAGTCTATGTTCTTCCCTCAGAGTAAGTGACCATGTTTCGCAGCCATACAGAGCTACAGGCATAATTATCGTTTTGTATATTTTAATCTTCAAATTCCTCGATAGAATTCGCGACAAGAGATTTTGGACCGAATAGTAACACGAATTCCCTGCTTTTAGTCGACATTTAATTTCTTCGTGAATATGATTTTTGTCTGTTAATATTGATCCTAGATATTTGAAACTATCCACTTTATCAAAAGTATTATTTAATATTTTAACGCATATATAATTTGCTGTATTCCGGTCCCGACGCACTTCCTTGTATTTAGTTTCCTCTGCATTTATTTCTAAACCCTGTCCCTGCAAGCGTTTAATAAGATCTCTGCATTTATCTCTATTGTTCTCTTATCATCCCCTATTAAATTTACAGCATCAGCATATGCCATAACCTGGTGAATACTGTTCAACTCTTGGCCCTGGTTGCGATCTTTGATTTTCCTTATAGCGTATTCCAGAACCAAGTTAAATAATAATGGCGACAACGCATCTCCTTATTTCAGGCCATTTTTGACGTGAAATCTCGTGGACAAAAATATTCCTACCCGGACTTTACTTTGGGATTCATTTAAACATATCTTAATTAATCTAATTAGCTTTCTCGGTATTCCTGTTACTAGCACTTTAATATTTCGTGATCAAAGGTTTGGAGGGGTCCACATTTTACGTCTGCAATATCTGCGGACAATTTCATCCACTTGATTCAATTCTTACTTGCTTGTCGGACGTCAACGTTAAAAATTTTGGGGGAGGATTTTTGCAATCTAAAACCGCTTTTACGCAGAACATAAAAATCCGTATTCGTTTATTCTTTGCGTATTGTCCATACACAAAGTGTCGTTGCAATTCTTCATATCCTTTACACACATCTGACATAACGTTACTAGCGCTTTTGATATTTCTTGAACAAAGCTTTGGAGGTGTCCGAGGCCCACCCAACCCTTCTTTTCCAGGAAAAATGAAATGAAATGAAATTTTGAGTTTTACGTCCCATGGTTATGCGCTTAGGCTAAAGGAGACGGTGATAATGAGTAATGAATGAAATGGTGGAATGAAGAAAGTGGGAGGAAACGGGAGAACCCCGAGAAAAACCACGCACACGGTGTTTGTCCACCACAAAGTTCACTTGGCGGGAGCAGGGTTTGAACCCGAGACCCCTAGCACCTCTTTTCCAGGAAAATGCGAAACCCGTATTCCCTCATTTTACCTCTACAATATCTGCCCCTAATTTTATTCACTTCGGTTCACTTCATTTTGCCTTTCGGGAGTCAATTTTCAAAATTTTGGGTAGGAGCTTTTGCCCCTAAACCTTTTTTTTCTGCAGAAAATAAAAAAGTATTAGTTAATTTTTTTCTTATTGTCCATACACAAAGTATCGTTGCTATTCTTCAAGTACTTTACACACATGTGACATACTGTTACCAGCACTTTTGATTTTCGTAATCAAAGGTTTTGAGGGGTCGTTTACCAGCTAACCGTTTTTTCATTAAAATACGAAAACCGCATTTTTTCATTTTATGTCTACAGAATCTGTGCACAATTTCATTCACTTCGGTTCATTTCTTTTTGCCTTTCGGTCACCAATTTTCAAAATTTTGGGAGTGGGAGTTTGCCCCCTAAAATAGTTTTTCCGCAGAGCATAGAAAACCAGTATTCGTTTATTTTTTGTCGTATTGTCCATACACAAAGTTATGTTGCAACTCTTCATATCCTTTATACACATGACATAATGTTACTAGCACTTTTCATATTCCTTGACCAAAGGTTTGGAGGGGTTGGTGAACCACCCAACCCTTTTATCAGGAAAATACGAAACCCGTATCCTCATTTTATGTCTACAATATCTGTGGACAATTTCATTTTTTCAGTTCACTTCTTGCCTTTCGATCGTCAACTTTCAAAACTTTGGGTTGGGGCTTTTGCCCCTAAAACCGTGCTTCCGCAGAACATAAGAAACCCCTTTTCTTTTATTTTTTGCGTATTGTCCATACACAAAGTCATTTTTATTTCCTGTGCACGCATCTGATATACTGTTACTAGCACTATTGATATTTCGTGATCAAAGTTTTGGACGGGTACTTTCCCCACCCAACCGTTTTTTACAGGAATATACGAAATCAGCATTGCCTCATTTTACGTCGACAATATCAGTGCACAATTTCATTGACTTCGATTTACTTGTATTCGCCTTTCGGGCGTCAACTTTCAAAATTTCTGGTTGGGTCTTTTGCCCCTAAAACTATTCTTCCGGAGAAAATAGAAAAAACGTATTCGTTTATTTTTTGCGTATTGTCCATACATAAAGTTTCGTTGCAATTCTTCATGTCCTTTACACACATCTGACATACTGATACTAACACGTTTGACGTTTCATGATGAAATGTTTGGAGGGGTCCGTGCCCCACCCAATCGTTTTCTCCGTTAAAATTCGAAACACGGATTCCCTCATTTTACGTCTGCAATATGTCTGCACAGTTTCGTTCACTTTGGCTCAGTTATTCTTGCCTTTCGGGTGTCAGCTTTAAAAATTGGGGATTGGCTTTTATATTAAACCTTTATATTATGTATTTTTTCTTTTTATGAACTTCTTTTTCCGGGATGGAAGGAGAGAAATGGTTTCATCTTATATCTGTTTCTTGCCATTCATATTGTTTGAACTGCTTAAGTAAGATCATTTTCTAACTTTTGATGTCATCAAACTCCGTCACAATAATAAAGTTGTCATTTTTAAGAATTCGTTTTATTCTCTTATTTCCAGTTTGCCACACTGATATATTTTTTACAAAATTGAGGTTTGGCCCAACGCCTTTCGAATTCGAAACCCACCGAAGCGCCGAGCTTTCTGGGTTGCCCGCTATTGCAGGAAAAGGAGAATTGCAGGTGGTAATGCACTTTTGGAGTCGTGTATACATGATTGCGGAAAGTATCTGTACACAAGTGAAAATATTCATGTAGCACAACACTGCAAGCTTTACTGTGTTTCACAGCATGTTTAATATACTGTAAAATGACCAAGAAATAAAGCCAATCGCTTGAATTTAAGTACACACTGTTCCGAGGTTCATGAAGTGTTCCTTTCTTTCCTAACATCACTAGTTTTTCAACATACAGTGTTTGCACTGCCAGTTTGTTATTTCGACCAATAAATATAATTTCCACTTGAGAGTTCAAATAATCCGAAACAGACGGAATCAAATGTCCAAGTTTCTCCCATTCTGCCAAATTTAAATTCACTCAAACACAGTTCCTTTAGCAATACGAATCACCGGCTCAACTATATCACTATCCTGTCCAATACAAATTAATTTTGTTTCAATTGAACTAAGACCATATTCAAAATTTAACACTCTTTTTATCCATACGAGTTGTTGATGCAGAAATAGTAACATGTTACTTCTAGGATGGCCACAAAGTTTCGGCTCAGGAAGAACCGAAATCTCTGTTCCAGAACAAGATCTTAGGAACGGGTTTCAAACCTGGATCTGAAAACGGTTCCAGAACCGGATCTTAGTAACCGGTTCCAAACCTAGATCCGAAGAACCGGTTCCAGACCTGGATCCGAGAAACCGGTTCCGGGACCGGATCTTCTAGTGGAGTGCAAAAATGGCACTCCACCGACAACAAAGACTGCCGCCATTCAGGAACCCTTGTACATAGGACAAAGTGAATGATCTATTGAGCTTCTAATACAAAAGATTCATCACACTCCAATTTCTATAAGTTTCGGACATAGTTGTGCAACCATTTTCCCTATCTTTGGACCACTTCAGATGGATTGACCCACAGTTTGTTTAGGCAAATGAGTCAAACGCTCACCGCCTCGATTCTACCTGGATCCGAAAACCCGGTTCAAGATCCGGATCTTAGGAACCAATTCCATACCTCTATCCGAAAAGACGGTTCCAGAACTGGATCTTGAGAACCAGTTCTAGACCTGGATCCGAAGAACCAGTTCTAGACCTGCATCCGAAACACCGGTTCCAGAACGGGACCCGTTCAGCGGCGAAAATCGGTTCTGGACATCCCTAATTACTTCAATAGCTGAACAATACAGAATAATGTCACTATACACATGGATCTCTGAGCACGCATGAACGGGAAGAGGATAATGAAGAAGAAGAAGAAGAAGAAGAAAATGTTTCATGTTATTTGCACATGTCCATACACTTACGATGTGACCAACTCAGTGAATTCAATATCGAGCAAGCTATATCCAGTTAAATTAATCTTCATTCCTTTGTATATTAAATATATATTTCCACTTTGCAAATATGATAATAATGCACCATTATCTACTACTAGTTTTACAGTAAAGCGTCCTTCTAAAATCACTTCTCGTCGTTCTTCAAATGTCACACACCTTCTTTCCATACACGGTTGTAATTAATTTGCAGTTTACAATACAATAAGTTTTACCAATTTATAAATCCCGTATCTCCGTGAAAGATACTGACGATGGTGTACTAAGTTTGATTAAGAATAATCATTGATGATGCCATCTTTAATTCGATGATATACTTAAAGGAGAATAGATCTAAACGCCAAGTTTCTTTCGAAGATATTATCTTCAATGCTTCTTCTCGATTTGTTTAATGCTGGAAAAATTTAGGACGTAATCTACACGTTGTTACCAAAGTGACTGTGTAATACCAAAAATCACTAGATCAGCCTGTTCTCTTTGCTTTAAGAATTCACAAGACATCTGTCTTAATTGCCTGAAGGCATGAGGATGCCCTCTCCGACGTCAGACACAAAAATTTAACAAAATTACACAGAATTGAAATGAATTTCAAGCTCATCAGTTCTCCTGAGTAGTGTGAGAACATCCTGCAGAAACTTCAAGGTGATGTCTTAACAAAAGGCATTACTATGCGTGTGTTCACACATTACATGAACAGAGTCCATTTCTTTTGATCACTTAGAAATTAAACGTAAACGAAATCGTGGAATAATAATAGGCTCAATTGCGTTATAATTAAAACGTAAACGAACCGAAGAATAACAATAATAAGCTGAATTGCATAAAAATTAACTTTGCAATTAAGTAAACTAATGGTGAATATAATGAGAAAGAGAGAGAGAATTTGCTCATCAAAGTTATTAGAGTTTATTACAACCAAACTCAGCAAATTAATGTCAAACGTGTGACGATTGCATTTCGAGTTTGTTCACGTAATGCACTCAATGTTTCAATCATATTCGTTTTTTTGTAGAATTATTTACAAGTAATAAATACGTAAATTAATGTTAACGCCGTGCAAAGCTAAACGGATAACACAAGTGCCTCTGGCGTAAAAGACTCTTGTTTGATTGCGATAAAGTATAAATTTCTCTGTTGTTGGCTCGACCCTTCGTTTCAGGGTTCGATTCAAGATACGGTTGCACGAACGACAAATGTAAAAACTTTTTTTCGGTCCAGTCATTATATATGAGGTTTTACTAGATTCTTCATCATACCCACCAGGCTAATTCCTAAATGCTACCTAGATTATATACCTAGACCGCTTCCTTCTTTCTTTACATTCCCAGGATAGTGTGGTTTTAGCAGCGATGGTAGAAGGAATGTGAGCTATTTATTAATGATGTATCCGAAACACATGAACTTGTTAGGTTTTCCTAGATTTTTTCATACCCATCAGCCAACTGTCTAAAGGATACGTAGCATATAAATTCAGTCCGCTTCATTCCTTCACATTCCTAGGATAGTGTGGTTTCAGCAGCGATGTTATAAGATGTGACATCATCTTTGTCATCATCATTTTGTTGAAACCGGAAGGTAGGATATTTACTTCAATTTCCGGTATTTTCCTCACCCGTCTTAGTTATTAGCTCTGAGTTCCTTTCATAAAGAGATGATAAAACTGTCAATTTTGATTTCGATATTGGATTATCATAGTTTGATAGTCTACCATTGTCTCATAATGTGAAGCGATATTGACTTTTTTAAGTTACCATAACTTTCAAATAAAATGTGTGTATACATGTATAATGCTTATTGACACAATTTCGTGGCGTTTCGATCACACTACACACAGTGTGATTTCTCATAAACTCATACTGTCTCCTATAATCGTATATTTTCCTTTCAAAATAGCTTTCAATAGACTATTTTTTTAAAATCTTATATCACTTCTTTATATTTGTGTCTTTTTCTGGGGAGTTTGTATGTATTTGTATACTACTGAACGATTTTACATTTTAGTAAGATATATTTGGTGGCGGATAGATGCATGGGTTTGGAAAATAAAATCTATATGATTCAAAAAGGAATAAACTTGTAAAAAAATTGATTGTTAGTTTCCTAAGGATTATACTGCAGAACATATATAAGACGTGGATCTACAGTTTAAAAGGAAATTTTGAACCACATTCATGCATTTAAATTACAATGGTTTCCTACCGAGAATTTAGCCTGAGACCACGTGCGTAACTGATCAGAAGAGAAAGATTCGTAACAGTGAATTCTATAATCAAAGTGAAAAGGAATATTTTATTGCAGCGGAGTTTGTATTTAACTGAAGTGGGGAAATATGTTTGCCGATATATGGTGCGAGGCGATTGCCACTTTTCACTTTTAGTGAATGGTGTCACCTCTGGTTCCTCAGTTGGAGAAAGTTGTTTAACGTGGTCAGGCAAATTAAATATTCCTCGAGATCAGCGAACGTTTGGATATGCTGATCATATACAATCGTCTCCCACAAGACAAATGTCGAAATGGTACCTATCATATACGATCCAGAACGTTTTCACTTACGCAGATATAAAATATAAAGAAATTGCTCGTTATACAGTTTTCCGACTGAGTGCCACCACCGGAAATCGAACACTGGACCTCCGGATTGGGTTAAGATGACGGGGATGCTCAGGACAATCGCATTTATCCAAGAGGACGATAGGCTGGAAAAGGTTGAGAACCACTGATTTAACTATCAAAACATATATCTTGCTAATGAACTTTTACTCACTGCGTAATTCTGTTTCTCAATGTGTGGTGGAGGTGATATATAGCGTTTTAGGAGACAGCCTATACTGTGAGGATTGTTTTCCATGATGTACTGTGCATTCGTCGGCTGCACCAGACTTAAGCCTCTGATTGTAATTTGGAGCTAATATAATAAGTATTATCTGCCATTAAGAACTTCGGTGTTACACAAAAACTCAAAACACAAACCTTTAAAACTCTATGACTTAGCATAAATTTTATTCTCTCAGAAACAAACAAACAACCAAACAAAAAAATAGCTGTTCAATCATAATATGTGCAAAAGCTTATCTATTGTGGATTTTTATTGCCAATTTTCGTAAGATTTTGCTTTTTATTATCTTTTTATATTCTACGTGAGCGTCAACAACTTTCGTTCTCGGAGTTTCGCAATTAGAACTGTAGGTATCATGTACGTTGTCGCATGGGAGCGACGTGTCTTCCTTAACGCTCAATAGAAGTAACGATCATAGTTGAACTCGTATCATGTGAAGTCCAGTATTGTGTAGCTTTGTTCACTCTTCTGCTTGTTTGTCTCTCTTTATCTCAAGTATTTGATTATTCAAAAAGGTAGAAAAAAGTTATGAAGCAGTTGCAGCATAATACCTGCATTCAAATAAGATCATGAATCCAGTTTCCGTCCGTTTCTATGTAATAATTATTTTAGGCCTAAGCAAATACAGCGATGCTGAAATGCATATTTTCCAGTTGATATTTTAGTAATTATAATAATGTAGATTTAATGTCTTAAAATTATGCAGCAGACTGAGGGAGATGATGTTGATGAATGACGCAAGTGGGAGTGGATCGAACCAGGACTTCACACGCTAAACAGAGCGTTCTCTACCAATGAGTCACCGCTGCCTAATATTAATTTTTGTTAACTAAACTTCATATTAATGATTTCTGGCAAGGATATAGGTCATACGATACAATGAACTGTGTAAATTTGCCGTCTTAGTTTGTTGCTTCTGTTATACCTTAGGCAGCGTTTGCGAAATGAAGAAAATTAATATTTCTATGCGAGTTAAATAAAAGTAAAAGTGATTTAAAAGGAATGCTTTTAGTTCTTAGAATATTACACGATTAACAAAATCGATAATAAAATTAGAATAGGGTAATGTTTTATATGTAGAATATTGAAAACGGAACAATAGAGAAGAAATCGATCGTTCTAACCGATAGACAATATAAAATAATTAACTTTTTCATATCTTGTGGTGCGTTATGCTCAGCAATTTCTGAAAATGTTGGTAGAAAATAAGGGCCCGAATCAATTTACCCCAAAGTTGGTTCACGATGTCGAATCAAAACAATGCATTCTGTGCCCCGCCATGAACAAAAGCTGGCTTCGTGAACATAACACATTCTGATCAATGGACTACTCGGAATCAGACAGGCATTTTGGAGAATAAAATAATATTTAAAAGACATTTCTCTTTGGAATAATAGTTGAAATTATACGAAATCTATCTATCTATCTATCTATCTATCTATCTATATATATATATATATATATATATATATATATACAATAGAAATAACATCTGACGCGCGACCTTTCTTCGCCAGAAATACAATATATTAAATCGTAAATTTAATGTACTTAAGCTGATTCTGTGTAATGTTTTGTTTATTCATATCAGTTTAAAATTGTAGTATCAACGTATATCACATCAATTCACTTTTTATCAAAGAAAATGTAATTTTCAAACTAGCCTACAAATTCATTCGAGATTTCCGCAGTCGCTTTCTGAAGTATAGCATTTGAATAGCTCCTCCCTCTCACATAATCAAGTGTGAAGAATGAAACTGTATCAAAGTTGACGAGTTTAAAGTATGGTTTTCTTTTTCTCTTCTGATCTTCTCAGAAATAGTTAGATTTGTTAACTCTTCAAATCTAGTTTCTACCACTTTCGTTTGATATCTACGTGCTTCAAGGAATTTGATGTCATGTAGTTCGTGCCTGCTTTGATTATGACAAAATTTTCGTGCAGTTAGTATTTATTCTTCCTTATTTTCATGAATTGATGTAGTTTCGTACTGGAATTCACGATTAGACAGGTCATAAATCCCCTTGCAGTCATATCATTCTAAATTATATTTTGTTTAATTATAGTGATAAAATTTTTGCAGTTCTTCCTTGTGTCATTCTGTGGTAACTTAAGGAAAGCTATTGGTGCCGCAGTAATACAATGAATAATACAAATATGAGCCATTCTTGTGGGTAATTGTCCTCTCTTTTCAGAAATGATGGTTCACTAGTCGTGCTTAAACCATGCATTTTCTATATCTTCGTTTTGTTCTGGGTAAGCTACTAACATTTTTTCCTAAATATCAGCCAGGTAGAACCAACGTCTAGCGACGGTCTTAACTTGCACAATTATCTTTGGTAACCAAATGTTATTTATTATAAATCACAATTAAAATCAGGTCTCGATTCGGACATAATTTGAGACCAGCTACACTCTTCTTGTTACATAGAAAAAAAGGAAAGAATCCATACACTTTTTTTTATTTATATTGGCTATTTGACCACTCGGCTATTACAGTACTACCATATACGATTTGAATCAAAATTTATATTAAAATTTAAATATTTAAAATAGATTCTTCGAATAACATCTCTTACTCGAATATTCAAATAAAATTCGTTTTTCGAGGAATTGAGTTGAGGTGATTTTGAGTTTAACATCCCTATCAACAGCGAGGGTATTTGAGACGGGACCTACTGATTAACGTGGAATCCGACCCACATGAGAATGCTCCGAGAATCGAACCAGGATTCCCACGCCAAGGGCGAATACGCAAACCGCTTAGCGTTTAAGGAGATCTGTACGAGGAATTGATCGAATAACTTTTCAGAGCCAATATTCGGAAAGCAAAAGAAAAAAACACTCAAATAATTTTAATAGCACTATTTTCAATCCAACCAGTGTGTGTCTTACCAAACATTACCAAGCATATATTGTTAAAGATACTGTTGGTTATATCTTTTAAGTCACGCACTGGTAGGGATAAGATTAGTACTGTTATAATTATTCGAATATTGAGTGCAATTTAGTTAATAATCTCTATTCTACAGAACTTTTTTTAAAAAAACATTTTGGGTAGTAATGTTATCTGATTGCATTTTTTAAAGAAAGATAGTGTCATTGTCTTTGAATATTGTTGTTCGAGTTACGTCTTATGACATTATCCCGAGTAGTCGCAGGATGTATACAGCATGAGAAACACTTCATTTTTCAGTATGGTTGAGAATACCATCTAATTTTCCCTTCTCTCGTATCTTTGTAGAGTCGAGCTGGGTATTTGTCTCGTATGCGAACCCAAGAAGTTTTTTAGATTTTTTTAAACGGTAGGCCCTGTCTCAGTAGACTAGGTGCTGAAAAGGGTCGTTGAACTTCTTATTGCACAACCAAGAACCTTTTGTGTCACCAGGAGTCTCACTCACTTCGATTTCTATTCAACTTTCATACCTTAGAGATTTAGCTCGATTGACTATACCTAGAGTCTTTATGCAATATCGAGATTCGTGAAAATGGGGGCTTACTGTTTAGGTTGAATCAGAACAACGATGGGATTTGAATCCAGTGCGGTTGGTGAGAGCAGAAACTATTATACACTATTACTTTATACGAAACATTTCCTTGGTCAAATTGTTACATAAATTTCTTCTTCAAAAACTGATTAGACATTGGTCATAATATATCAAGAGGTGCTTTCATCATGCACTAGATTCAGCTATGTTCGATTTAACATGTGCCACTTTTAAAGGCAATATTTGATTTTACCATTATAACCTGATTATCAAAGATCACTCTACAGCAAACACTATGGATGTGACAATAATATTGGTCATTTTGAATTATTTTTACATGTCTTGGTATCCCTATCCCGGTGACCACCCGTGGCGCGCGAGTGAATGCGATCGGAGTTTCACCACTGATCTCAGCGACAGCTTTATCTTTGTCTGAGATCTGGACCAAGGTATCCGTGACCAAATTTGGTAACTCTCGGTCCACTTGTATGGTCCCCAGGCCTCTCAAAAACAGATATACTATTTAGTTTATTTATGATACGTAAGTTAAGGAGCACGGCAAGGACATCATTCACGAGGTTCAGGATTCGATTTCCGGAGGAGCAAGTATTCGGGTTCGAACCAAAAGTTCATCTGACCCGGTTGACATCACTATACGTGTTGGTTTTCTGCTTGTGCTCAAAAATTCGATTAGATATTAGACTTGATGGTAAGAACTACGGTATATGCTTATATTGATGATTACAGCATTTGAGGTTGTCTCGTTATAAAAATCAATTGTCGTCTCGTTATCGAGATGAGATGCGAGTAATGTCCTCTATCCTGAGCAACACAGAAGTATTGCACGTTATTGCTTATATTTCTCATGGCTTATGCTTTACAGTGTAATCAGGCCATGATTTCAAAACGAGTTAAAACGAGCTGAACAAACGAACCATTTATGAAACTCGATCTCAAAACAGTGGCTCGACTCGGAATTGAAACTCGAATTGAATTCGAGTCGAATCGAGTTTCAGCTCGACTTATGCCTATCCCTATTCTTCATTTGTTGTGGACAAAAGGTAGGTCAAAGGGTTTGAACCCCATTTCTCGACATCCCGTCTTTTCCGTAAATTTCGTCTAATTTAGGAAAGATATCACAAATTTAATACAATTTGTCCTCATTTTAAATTTGGACAACTCCCCAAAATAAGTTCCTGCTCACGTACCTTACTATAAATATGAAACATGTTTAGTAAGCGAATATTTAAGAATTATATAATATGGGATACGAAACTTAATTTTTGGTCCTTTTCTCCGGCTGCAAACATTACATAAATTGCTAGTATTTAACACCACAAACTTACTTAACCAGGGATCAAACCAAAGACCACGAATGTAGAATCTTCAGAATTTGAAAAGAAAAATTGAAATATTTTTTTATTAAATGTTCCACTTGTAATGAAGTGTCTACGTCGGAAATAAGATTTCCTTACGTCTGTGATAGTTGGTTAACAACAGCCACATTTGTAAATAATATATGATTATGCATTTAGAAATGTCTCAAACTCTTGGCCCCGGGCTCACGAAGCACTCTCCAATCTGAGAAACGCAACTTTTCCGGAAATTCCAAAAACCGGATTTTTTTTTAGCTTAACACTTCTACAGGACATATTTTCAAAACATCCTGTACATCTTTGAAGAGGTGTCCTAATAAAAGACATTACGAAGCATGAGTTCACGAATTACACGAACAAAGAAAAACATCAATCATAACATATAAAGTAAACCGTAAACGAAATCGAAGAACAAATACACTCAATTACGAAAGAAATTAAAACGTAAAAGAAATCAAAAGTAACGAGATGTTACCAAACAAGCTTAAAAAGTGTTGAGCAAAATACGATATCCATAGAAACACATAAGCAATAACTCGTCGATCACATACACATTGAAAAGTAAACGAAATCGAAGGTAAAGGAAATTACTATGAAAATGATTCTAGGAAACGCATGAGCTTTCATAGTGATTGGAACCCTACTTTCCACATCATGTAGTTCCACAGCTGTTGAATTTATAACACTGAGTCATTTACTTGTTCACACATAATTCGATAAGCGTATCTTCAGCGATTCTCATCTAACGAAACAAACTTGACCTTCATCACACTCAGCTTAGCGCTGTGACGTTCACATTGCCTATCAATTTCATAGTTAGTGATTGCAACAACTTATTATTATTATTATTATTATTATTATTATTATTATTATTATTATTATTAAGTATTCCGTATTTTGGTATATCATGGGTCAAGTGTTTTTTTGAAGGCTTCAGCTTGGATTCCCGTTGGGGTACTTAGTCGCAAATGTAAAAAGCTTTCTTTTAGAGCATTTATCCTGAATGAGTTTTCCCAATTTCAACCAGACAAATGCCGGAATGGTCCCTAATATATACTCATTTGAGTTTTTCATGTCAAAGACACGTACGCAAACAACTTAACAACGAAGGAGCTCAGTGTGGTTTATAACAACAATTTCTGCAGAAATTAGCAAAACGTGTTGCACTGGTTTGAAGGATGCAATCATTAACACTACATACTGTTCTATGGTCCGGCTCCAACACATTGCACTCCGATTTAACAGATATAATTTACTCGAATGTCAATCCATTCGAATGACTGTATCATCGTTAACGTTCGCTTAATCAAATATAGTACAGTGCTATGCTATATATCGTTATATTGAAGTTTCTCCAGAACAGCAAATAGTTTTAGAAGACTAAATAAGTTTTGTCAAACCAAGTGTCAATTAGGCTGATAGTATTAGATATAGTTGTAAGTCAGCATCTTATTATTTAAACATAATCAAATGCATTATAGCATGGAGAGTTTTAGTCGTCCGGAGACTTATATATACCAAGCTTAAAAGATGTTGAGCAAAATTTCTTCTTCTTCTTCTTGTTATTATTATTAAATATTGTGCCTTTCGGCATGTCATGGGTCTAGTGTTTTTTGAAGGCTTCCACTTGGATTCGGGCACCCGAAGAATAATTTCTTTCAGAACTCTTTATGCATGACTTTAATTTAAAAAGAACTATAACAAAACGTTTTCCTCCGACCAGATTTGAACCAGTGACCAATGAACATCACGGTCGTGAGTTCGATTCTGATGGGGCCTCCTCTCTCTCTTTTTTCACGCATGTTATTTCCGTGTGGACACTCGATCGAACAATTATGCATGCTACGTTAAAGGTCCGCTTCGGTTCCGGCACCCACATGAATACTTTCTTTCAGAACTCTTCATGCTTGATTTTCATCTCCAAAGAATGATAGCACAACGCTTTCCTTCGTGCCGGATTTGAACCATCAACCTATGAACATCACACATGAGTTCGATTCCAGTGGGGCCTCTCTCTCTCTCTCTCTCCCTCTCTCTCTCTCTCTGTCTTTACAGTTACAAATTTCCTTGTAGGTCTTAACTCTCTCTCTCTAAGGCTTAACTTAACGGGGAGGATCGGAACCATATATGTTGCCTCAATGCATCATGTTCTTTATTCGATCTCAGGCAGGGCTAAGCCAACAATTTGCGTCTTAAATTACATCGATAATGAATAAAATATATAAATAACCCTACTCAAATAAAGATGCGAACATGGTCCCGCTCTCTCTCTCTCTACAATATCATACCTTCACCAAAGTAAAACATAAGGGGTACGTCCACCTAACCTCAATACATCCATCAGAATAGACAAAAATCCAAAATTTCGGAGATCATTACCTCAGGTGTATTGTATACTAAGAGTAAATATTTATTTCACGCAAAACAAAAAGAAAAGGGTGAATTCTAAAACCGATCCTTAGCGACTAACGAAAAGTAGTCTCACACACTCTTCACTCAAGACCAAATTCGACGGAATCTGGCAACAAATGTAGTTCCCATAGGAACTTCCGGGTTTCGACAGTGGGCGGAGTTTATCACTGAGTCCTATACACATCATACACTGTCTAGCCCTTCGCAATTAGCTAGTAAAAGGAGGTTCTGAAGGTCAAACCGGTCAAAAGGTCAAATTTGATGCTGTCTTCAACATAATCATACAATTCTATATAACATAGCAAGTAAATAGCCAGCGCCAAGGAACTTTCCCAGCAACAAACTTTTCCCACAGGAATGAAGATGGGAACATCTACTATGCCATGAGACACATCAAATAGTAGTGTTGCGGTGCCGCCCTTCATTGGAGCCCAGCACCCAACTTTAAATTCTAAATCGAAATATAGGGTTACTGATACCTCATTCAATAGATGTTTAAGAACTGAAAAGAGATGTGGAAAAAGATTTTTCATGTCGGTCACTGTTTCAAACTGATCGCCAAGATATAGCACCTCTATCAAACAAAACGTCCAGTGCCACTAATATAAAAACGGTTGAAGATAAGAGCAAAAAGTGATACACGAAAATGGCATGGGGAACGTCGATAATGTTACTGCGGTTACCGCCAGGGCGAATTTTAATGAAATCCCAGCGACTTACTTCGAAATTTAACCCTTATCCGGCCAACCGGGGCCTCGCAGGCCCAGTAGCTTCATTTTTCTAAAATTTATCAATAACCATACATATTTCGAAGACATAAAATACTGAATTCTTCTATCTTTCGTCGAAATTAAAATCATGAACATATCGAGTTGGTAAAGCTAGTGTTTTTTTTTTAAATTTGAAAATCTTTTCCTGACGTAACGGGGCAACCGGGGCCTAGGAGGCCCCGTATAACTTTAATGAAATTCCTGTTAAATATAAGATCAAATTGTCACATAATTATATATTGAACACGTGACTATTGTAACCTTTAATCGGAACAGTATACGACAACAGACATTGAATTTTGAGTGTTCTGCACTTAAAATATATACTGGGACTGACAGGGCCCGGTTGCCCGTTTACGTTACAAAAATGTCTGGACCGGATTTGCTATTCTGCTTGGCTTACAAAAGCGTGACACGAAGTTTCGCTACTTGACAAAAATATATACCGGTACATTCTAGACTAGTCTAAACCATAAGTGACAATAGGCATTGATTTTTTGTATTCTGCACTTAAAATATATACCGGGCCTCACAGGCCCCGGTTGCCCGTTTACGTTACAAAAATGTCTTGCCCGGATAAGGGTAGAAAAATTGTTCAATAGATATTTAAAAACTAAAAATGTTGTTGGAAAAAATTCTTTACATCGGTCACTATATTCATAATAGTCGTCATGATATGGTGGCTACCTGTATTAGATAAAACGTCTAGTACCACCAATATGAAACAGGTTGGAGATTAATGCACAGAACAAAAAGTGAAACAAGAAAATGGTATGGGGCACGTCGAATGATGTTACGGTAATTCCCAGGGCGTATTTCATAAGGGCACAGGTCGCAACTTTGAAATATGTAGGCGAGGGGACTCACGCAGGAAAACTACCCTAGAAAAGAGATGCAAGAGGGCTCATGAACAAAAAAAAAGGTATTTCGCTCGTGAGAGGTGAGAAGACTCACAAAGGAATAGCCCTGGACGTGATATGCAAAATGACACAAAAGGAAAAGAATTGAACTAATATCGTGTAGACGAAGGTTTTAAAAAACTACGTTTGTACACGTTGTTCTAAAAACTGCATTCCTCGGCAATTCTATTTCGCATTCCAGTTGATTCCATTTTGCATCAAATAATCACCTGCAATAAAATTGAAGGCACCATTTAATACTAATTTTACCTAATTTTTCTAATAAGAGGGGAGCTTACGGGAAGTAACCTGCACTTTGTGTTTAAAAGGTGCCACTCGGATATGTTGTTCCCCTGATTAAACTAAGCAGGAATCGAAGTGGCCCCACTCCGACAGGTGGCCAGAATCCAATATGGCGGATATCAAAGATGGCCGCCTCTGCGAATTCATAGTGTTGGTTTTAGAGGCCTATATCTCCTTACCTAATAGTCCAATCTTCACGATTCAAAACCTAACGACGTAGATGATAACTGGGTATAATGAATTATCAAAAGTTGTTACCTAACACTGAAATTAACCCCTACAAAAAATATTTAATTTGGAACTTTACATTTATTATGATGGAGCTTATTCATATTTTTTAAAATAACAAGTACACGGCTGGGATTATCGAAAACGATGTCCTATAACCTTTTAAAGAGTGTTAAATTATCTTTCGTTTGGTTTATAGTTCCTTCAAATTGGTTAATAAACAACGAAGTTATGATAATTTAAAGATTCATGTTGAGTTGATTGATTTCCGAAATTTCGAACGAGAGTTCATTTACCGTAATAAAACACCACTGATTGATGCTACATTTTACGAAACAAATCATTCTCTTGTGATGTGTTCTTCATAAGTCCCACTTTCACCAGAAGCACAAAGTAGCCAGACCAAGTCCGGTTATCAATCCAATATGGCGACCATTATTATGATCCATAAAAGTTAGTTTCTTTCGAAATATTGACCCGAGTATCTAGGTTTGTAAACGAATACGGACAAAGTAATATCACCTATTCTGTTAATATTCACTTGTACATATGAATTATGTTTAAGATTATCTTAAGAAATTACGTGCTTAGCGTTACGATAGAAAAGTTTTATTGTTTTATCTGAATTAAAAGAGAACTGCACGGGAAGACTAAGAAGTAAGTTCATGTCTGTATACCATAGACATTGGCTTTATATCCTTTACAATATTATAAGGAAATTACGTAAAGCAATATATTGTTATAAATTAGAAAGTAAATAGTTTCCTTCGTATTGTAAGAACAGAAACACAAGACAAACATTTTGTTCGATAATTTGAAATTCACAATATATCTTTTGGATTTTTTACGTGTACAAACAGTTTTATGATTTCGACGAACAGTTAATATTACTTTGTGTACAAGCTATTCTACAAAGAATCATACATTTAAGTCTATCTATTTATTGGTATGTTCCCGAAGTGGTGTAAATTTACTGTGGATCAACTGAATTTTCAAAAAAAAAAAAAATTAGTACTACTTACATGAAAGTTTTATTGGTCTAGATCTTTCTTTTCAGTTTCCATCACCTTTCCACATGTTCTCCTACACACAAAACACAAAAAGCAGCAGGAACGCTGGCATTTCTACAACAACATCTTGTGATACATGTCGTGAAGGCACATTTCAAAAAGAATTTTCTACAGCTTTGTATACAACTGTAATGAAAGTCCATATTGGAGAAAGTTCACTTCCATTGTTAGTAGTAGGGGAGATATGTATGTTTTGCCCCACTTTCCCCCTCTACCCCCTAACTGCCCCAAAACATTTATGAAGCCGCCACTGACCATTGTACTTTAACACAGAAGGATACCCCCAAGTGAGATTGAATATGCTTTTATGACATTTAAAATCATAAAAACTTACATCTAAAACTTATAACTAAAACTACACTACATATAATTACATCTACTCCTCTTCTATCTTATAATGCCCCCAAGCTAGCGTATTTACACCATCTCGCGCTATATATCTTTTATCGTCCGAGGAATCTAGTGCCAGCTTATGAACGGTTATGCTATATATATCGTGCTTATAACTTCTAATGAGGTTTATATCCTTATACGTTTTAACATTTTTAAATAAGCTTTCTTTATAATCGTCAAACTGCAACTCCTTGGCAACTACACATTTAGTTACTCCTTTAGCTTTTTTCTCTTCTTTATTTTCTACTCTATAAGCATACATCTTCGATCTCAAGCCAATAAACTCTGTCATTATCTTACCTTTATTCTCATCTTTCATCTTACCTATTACTTTTTTGTTTATTAGTGGTAGTCCATATATGTTATTTTCCTTGTATTCACTCGTGTCAAACTGGTCAACTATTTCTGCTATATCTTTGTAAAAGTCTTCAGTCTCAATCTCATATATAAAGCTGTCGGTATCCATATAACATAAATCTATATTGTTTCCATATTTCGGCTTCATTGTGTTATAGTGAAAATCATACATTAATAGCTTCGATAGTTCTAACACACTCATAGCAACATATATTGGCTTATTAAACGTTAATCGCTCTTTTTTCATATGTATAGCACACAAGTTCTCACTAAATATTGTTCTGTAATCAAAGTTAGGTTTAGCAATTAATGTTTCTACCCTCTTAGGATCACATTCTAATTGTATGGGCTGCCTCTTTCTAATATTTTCCATAGTCTTTCCAAATACCGAGTTATTCATGAGCTTATAAAAATCTTCTTCAAACTTGTTTTTAGCTTGCGTCCTCATCTCTGTATTTAAATCAATGTATTTCTTTAACCAGTCTGATTGTTTGAATTCTAATACTCTATGCACTTTCTTTAATCTCATTCCAAGTGACATATAAAGTTTTAAGTTTCTATAGTGAATTACATATCTTTCCTTATTGTAAAGCGTTGTTAATAATTTCGATTGTTTTGAGCCGGGTGGACACATGTTCTCTGGAGCTAATGGTAAATCAGAATGCTTGTTATGTAAATGCTTTGGATATTCTAAATCTACTTCTAATATGTAACCAGTTTCTGAGTCATCCGGAATGTTCATTATATCTATGTAAGGTTTAACCCACTTAAAATCTTTATAAGGCATGTATTGACTCATAGCCCATCCATATAAGTTGTTTGCGTCTAGATATGTTAGATATGTTGAACACTCATCCTTATTATAATCTTGCATATATTTGTTGTTAGCTTTTACATATCTTTTACTGCATTGTGAGATTCCTCCTCGTATACCCTTTTCTAACATTAGTATTTTATCATAATCAGTCAACATTTCCAAGTTAATTTTAGTCATCTTTAACATTGCATCCCACGATAGACCTGGTGCTGTATAATACCAAGCAGGATCTAATCCATATGCCTTTAAACACACATCTCTAAAGTTTTCAAATATATCTGTTAATTGAAGGACATCTGTTTTGTTATAATGTTCAGTTAAGTCCTCCCCTGTCTTTAGATCGAATTCTTCACAAACTCGTACATGAAGCTTATGGCGTTCAGGATTCATTTTTTCTCCTGTTAATCTGTTTGTAAATTTGTCTGGAGATAATGGAACAGGTTCTTTCAATTTTTCAAATGAATCAAAAAAGTCATATGGATAATCACCTTTAGTATTAACTAGATCAAGTTTATCAATCGGGAAAAACTTTAATGTTTCTCGAAATTGTTCGGGCTTTAAATTCTTTGTTAACTCTGCTAAACTCTTTGGCATAAATCTAAATGAATCAACAAATCTTAAATTTATTCCATCTTTTTCTGGTCCTGCTTTTACATATTTTTCATATGTTATGTATCTTTCCTCATTATTAGCGATCAGTTTGATTTTTTGTGTATCATAAGCTAACTCCCTAATAAACAAATGCGTATCATAACCAGTTAAGTTGTGAAGAAATACAGGAACAAAGTTAGGATTTTTATAGTTTAAATTGCAATAACTGTGAGCTGCACCTCTAAACTTTCCAGTTAAATAAATGATCATGATCTCTTACTTTTGCTTTATTTTTATTTATCTTATACAAACACTTTTGTAAGTCATGCTTCCATTCTTCTATTTTTTCACTCATATCATCTTTATCTTTGTAGAACTGTATTTTCTTCTTCAGTATATTTATTTTTTTCTCAACAGCTGGTGGTAAGTCATTCAAGTTTTTCTCACATATATGACAAGTATCTGAACTGTTATAAACTTCTATTTCCTCCTCACTAAGCGGGGTCATATTAACTACTCTGTTATATATTTTCATAATTTCTATTGCTTCTTTTTGTAAATACTTTCAATAAATACTTTCGCAGCATCTGGACCTATATAACTAACAGGGGCTTTGTAGTCTCCATTTGAATACTTGACATAGTAACAAAAACTCATTGGTTCATGCTTTTGATATTTTACTGTTTTACTACAATTATGCTCTATTTCTAACTTACATAAGATACATTCAAAGTCAGCAATTATCGTAAATGGAACTCTTAATGATCGATTATAGTTTTGAAACTTTATTTGATTGTCATATGGTTTAGGAAGTTCTATTCTAACAGCCTCATGCTCTTTACAATATAGCTCATGGTTTTGCAACTACTTCTCATTTCTAAAGTGTCTTGTTAAACATCTATCACAAAAGTATAACTTCTCAGTATGTTTTGTCACTTGACTTCTTATTAATCGTGATAGGTCTTTTATCCAACAAAAATGATTGTTTTTTTCATCTTTTACATATAATAAATTGATATGAGTTTCCTGCTTATTTTTTGTGATTTGAAGTGGATATACATTATAGTTCTTGTCATAGCTGTAAACATTGATGGAGATATTACTTCTTTTTTCAAATTTAACTATATCTTTTAACTGTACGGGAAACTCAATACCATCACAATATTTCTTTTGTAATTCATTAACAAGTTGTTTATAATGAGAGGGTCTTTGAGGATTTTTTGAATCGGTTCTATCAATAGGGTTTAAATAACTTGCAATAGAATATAAGAAACATTTATTATCTTTATTTTGAATATTTATTACTGCTTTCTTATCTTTAATTTGCTTTGGAAGTTCAATATAGGAAGAAGCTCTTAATGGTACATACTTGTTTAATCTGATTTCTAGGTGTTTAATTTGATGTAACGTCCATCCTGATCCTCGGCCTTGAAATTCTTCCATTTCTCTACGAAGTTTTTGTTTGACATGATGTATATATTCACTTAAGTCAGTTGATTCTAATATTCTCTCGTTTGATGTTTTGAAATTGTGCTCTTCTATTTCTTTATCTTTAATATAGTCACAAATGAAGACAAGGTTAACTTTAACAGGGTGAAATTTTAATTCCTCTTTGATTTTGTTAATAGCAACTCTTCCACTTGTATCTAAAAATTTTATTGGGTCTTTATATCCTCCTGTGTTTTCAACTTTAATGGTTTGTAAACGCTTCTTGAGTGCTGTTTTTTCTAATTCAACTTTGATGGGTATACGTGCTGGCTTCGGTTCTTCAATTACTTCTTGTTTAAATGGGAATATATTTCTAATCTGCCTTCTGCTTTGTTCATCGTCATGTTGTTTAAGAAGGTCTATCAGTTCTGCTTTTCGTAATCGGGAATATCTTCTGATTCCTCTCTCTTTACATTGTCGTCTTAACTCTATTACAGTAAACTTATTATAATTAATCATCTTATTTATTATATAGAAAATCTTCGTTAGTACTCTTCACCGGGTTATTTCAATTCAATTTTCATTTTTTCTAACACATCGTTTAAACATCTGCACGCGTCTGCCATTGCCTACATATGTTTCCTCGTTGTGTTAGTCTAGAACTTTCATGGGAAGACCCATCAAAGTCACATATACACATTTAAAACTGAATCATTTTTGTAAGCTTACTCATCATCGTCATCATCATCATAATCATCACTACCATATTTGTATTCATCATCACTACTCAAATCAGATGTTTTTGTTGCATTACTAATAACTCTTTTTCCTTTAACAGTATTTGCTTCTCTAGTAGTGTTGCTAAGAGTTTAAGATCATGATGAATTAGTTCAAGTCTATCATGTAATAAATCAAAATGTGCTTCCATATTTGTTATATAGAAAACCAACGAAAATGAAAGAAATTTAAAAAATCTAAGAATAAAAGCAAACATGACTAGTGCTAAGGAAATATTATCTTACAAACCTGTATTTGATTGTGTATGTAAACATTTAGATATTGGTGGTTATAATGATAAAGACAAAATAAATTTTAGCGTGTCCATAGGTATGTTAGATCATTTGTTCAAGAAAGCCACTAAAGAAAACAACTCATTTCTTATACAAAACATTCTCTATGCAAACGTTATGGACTTGTCTGATGAAATATTAGATTCACTGACTGATGAACAATGGTTATCTATAGGTTATGATGATTATGAGGTGGAATATAACTATGATCACATTACAGAAGACTTCATCCGCAAATATCTGCATAAAGTTAATTTGAGCGAAATATGTTTATGGAAAAATTTATCGGAAGAGTTTATAAGAGAATTAGCTGATAAAGTTGATTGGGAGATTATTTCAGGAAGCCAAGACTTATCAGAAGACTTTATAAGAGAATTTGCAGATAGAGTTGATTGGAAAGAAGTATCGTATCACCAAAAGCTATCTGAAGAATTTATTAATGAGTTTATAGATAAAGTTGATTTTGATGCTATATCTTACAAAAACGAACTCTCTGAAGCCTTTATACGAGAACATGCAGATAGAGTTAATTGGTGGTACATATCTGGAACTCGTCAATTATCAGAAAACTTTATAAGAGATTACGCTGACAAAGTAGATTGGGAAATGATTTCAATGTCTCAAAATTTAACAGAAGAATTTATTGCAGAGTTCGAAGGTAGAGTTCATTGGACTAACATTTCAACTTATCAAGACCTATCTATAGACTTCATATATGCATATAAATATTTTGTGAATTGGAGAGCTATAATAAGAAAATATCATAACAATCCCAATTTAGGTGATATGTTGAATGTAGCATTCACTGTTGCAGCAGAGGGTAATGTATAACTAATTATCTTTTATGGCTATTATACCATAAAAGTTGTAACCTTTACAAATATCTAAACACACAACTTATTGTTAATTGTCTCTTATATTCAAAAACAAGTCAACAATAAACTCGTCTTCTTCAATATCCACATGACAACCATACGAAACAACACAGCTCTATTTTTCTTTGACTTTGTTTAGGAGGTTGATCGAGTTTGGATCTTTGGTTTCTGATAGCACTGACATTCTTGGGTACTTTTCTTTGAGACACTGGAGTCTTGCCTTGACGTTACGCTGCTGAACCCTTCCAACCCAATATTTGTATGACTCGTAACGCCGAACCTGATCATGTTTGTCTGTGTCGTACTTGTCTACTATGTCTTGAAGCTGACCAGCCGTGAGGTTCTTTTTAACAAAAACTAGTTTGTGTACTTTCCCTGGATCTTCTGTATGTTCAGCTGCTATATCTATAAGTCTTGTGTTTTCTATTCTTAAATCGTTCATTTGCTGTTCTATCTCTTCTACTCTTCTTTGCAGCTCTTCTTGGTCTTCTTGAATTTGTTTAAAATTAGAAACGAAATAGTCTTGAATAATATCATAACATTTGTCATAGAAGTCTTGTGATACCCATAAAGCAATAGCGAGAAATATCTTTTTATACATATATGTTCCTGAGATTAGATTGTTTATTTCGTTACCAGCTAGTTTTACTGTGTAAGATGAGTTTCTGAATTCCCCAGCATGCTGGGAACTTCGAAGTTTGTTGTAGTAATCTAATAACTCTTTTGATTGTTTGTTTTCTAACCAATGATCAAACCTCTTACCACCACTCTGACACAGCTTAGTAGCATTGAAGTATCCTGTACTCTTATCTATAATCAACTTGAAATCACCGAAGATACCATACCAATAGTTATCTTTGATCGGTTCATAGCAAATATCATTTAAACTAAGAGGACTATCCATAGTACCCATATTTATTATATAGTAAATCTTTATTTTTAACTTCATTTTCGTGGGGTCCACCAGCACTGGACTCCTTTCAAACATGCATACGTCGCTTCTTTGAAGCGGTCTATATCTAGACCCCTTATCTCGTTAATGAAGATTGTATGTTGTGGATTAACGCGGGTCCCCGTTTCAGGGACCTTGATTTGTTTATATGTAACTTTGTTTTGGAGCGACTCCCAGAACTCTGGGGGTCGGTATTTTCATCGTAATACCTTAATACGAGCGCTGGAAATATATGCTATGAGGGGTAACGTTTCGTTACCCCCTTATCTCGTTCAAACTATCCTTTTATGGCATAATAACCATAAAAGACAAACATTTATATTTACACTACAACATTACTTTTATCTATCCAACTATTATGCGAATCATCAAACCCTACCCATTTGACATATACTTTATCACCTTTCTTTCTCAACACTTTCTCCACCAAGTATTCATCTTTATGCCTCGTCTTTAATAGTTCTGGTTCGTAAAATCTACCTTGCACATCCTCTTCTTCTAAATCTTTAATTCTATAGGTAGGCGGATTGGATGGAATAACTTCACTAATAACAAATACTTCTGTTGACCAATTAGGTGTATATCCTTTCTCAAATAACCCTTTCGACTTACTTATACGAACATGATCACCTAACTTGTATTTGGGCTTAACACGCTTATATTCTTTTTGATACACTTTCTCCAATATTGTTTGCTCATTCTTCTTATTAACTTCTACAGGCTTTAAACCAATTGTTCTATGAATTTGATGATTATACTCTTTAACTAGTGTTGGTAATATCTCTATCCATTTGTAGTTCCCTTGTGTCGTGAACCTTTTCCATATGTTCTGTTTAAGTGTTCGATTAAATCTCTCAACAACAGAAGCCTTCTTACCACTATAGGTTGAGTAGTGATTAATCTTATTTTCATCCATTAACTTCTTAAACTCTTTATTGTAAAACTCTTTACCTTGAACAGTTTGTAAGTTGCTAGGTTTTTTCGTTCTTAATATGGATTCGAATGCTTCTGTAACATTCTTCCCACTCTTATCTTTAACAGGAACAGCAAACGCATATTTCGAGAACACATCTATAATCGTTAGCAAATACTTATAACCTTCATTAATTTTAGAAACGCCTTTAATACTCCGCTATCCATTTCTACAAGATCAGCCTGCCAAAGATCATCGATACCTTTTATAACTACACTTAATCTGTCAAAGTTTTTTCTAGATGGTTTGTGAATTTCTTCTATAATGTCTTCTCCAACACCTTTACCTTCTTCTAGTCAATCAGGCTTCTTAACGAATTGAGTTTTAGTAACACCACATACAGAACAAATACCTTTCTTTAGATATCTTCCATTCTTTGTTTGTTCAATTCTAATAGTATCTTTCTTCGTATCTGTCAATTTCTTACACTTAACACAATACATCCTGTTTATTATATAGAAAATCAATAACTATCACTGTTTAATATTATGCTATCAACATTCTCACCATCATCATCACTATCTTCGTCTTCTCTTTCTACATGCATAAGAAGCAATAGTAATTTACCATGTTTCAGATCAGAACCTTTAGATGGTCTAATTGCTAATTTATCATTTGTATTAAAGTGCAATGGAAAAGTTTCGACTAGAGAATCATTTAAATATAGATCTATATAATACGTATTGTAAGATGACTCTATATGCATTAACCTACCTTTATAAAGAAATTTGTATGTGATAGATAGATTATGTATTAAAAACAACGGAGTTTCAACATTTTCTGATATCAATCGACTATGAAGCTCTATAACATAACTCCGTTTGATGAAGTTAAGCTCTTCTTTCAACATAGCAATATCTTTTTTCACAACTGTATTATCTAACTCTGATGTCATTTTAACATTACCAAAGATATCCATATTTATTATATAGCAAACGTCTTTAGGAAAGCTCTCTTTCTATGTACATTACAACAAACAATAATTGTCCTTCTTCCATAGCAGAATTTTTATTTGGTTTAATCGTAATTATATCGTTCTTCTTAAAGTCAAAAGGTATCTCTTTAATCAAAGTATCACCCAAATATATATCTAGAAAGTATTTATCCAAACTTACTTCCATGTGCATTATTTTCCCATTATAGAGAAATTTGTAACCATTAGAAAGATTAAATATTCTAAAGATTGGCTCCTTAACGTATTTAACTTTTAATCGATATAGTAGAGGCATGGTTTCTTTCTGCATAATCAATCTAGTAGTATCCATCCTAATCTTTTGAAAATCTTCTCTCTTTATGTATGTGTCTTGTAACGTTTCTAATGCATCTTCAAATCGTTTTCTATCGTTCTCTAATTGGGCTTCTATTGATCTAAGTTGACTTACGCTAACAACATCATTTAAATTCTCCAACAATTTTAATTTTTCTTCGCTAATATCAACATCACCTTTTCTATCTTTAACATTGCCAAATATATCTATACTCATTTATTATACAGAAAATGTCCATCCTAGTTTTTCAAAACATTTCTTTAACATTTCTATTTGTCTAGGTGAGCGTTTAAAATCAATATCAACATGAACATCATGCTTTTTCAACAGATAGTGCAATACACATTTCAGGTTAATAAACAATGCTCTTTCCGGATACAGCTCCCTAAAGACCTCGTGTAAGTTTTCGAAGTCGTTTATAAGTGCTTCCTCCATATGTTGTAATTTTAATTTTTTTTGATCGGTTAGGTGATAGTGTATTAAATAGACATCATCATAATATTTTGTGTATGTTTTTCTTTAGTACTTCTAGAACATCTTTTGTTGATATTAAATCTCTTGGTATATCTCTGTTCATCATTTAACACCTTGAGCACCTCTTCGGGAATAATTCTATCCTGTAAAGCTTGCAAACGAGATAGCTGTAACTTAAATCTTTTTATAGTATCATACCATGGTTTTCGTACGGAAGCAGCTTTCGTTTCTTCACAAGTACTGTAAACCCAACCACTCTCTACAGAACAATCATCACAAATGTAACTACTCATACCTTTTGTTAATGACTTACTACCACAATAACTGCATTGTAATGGTCTAGAGCTATAATTCGACAACAAGTCCTTTAAGGTAATTATTGGACGTAACTTTTCCAACTCTTCTTCCGTGTACAAAAATTTTGGTATTAACCTTTTCCATAGATCAATAACATTGTATACGTTGTTTTTATCTTGTAAGTCTATCTCGCTAACATCCTGAAAATACTGATAAAAATTATAACTAACTAGTGGATCTAGTTGATCCTCATGCTTCTCAAAATAATCTAAAAATCTATTGTGTATAGCTTCCATATTTATCTTAAACAAAACTTTTATGGATACAAACCATAAAAGCGCTTAATCATTTTTAATCATATACATAACATCACTAAAAGAATACCCTTGATTTAGAAGATTTAAAACCTTAACACAAAGATGACCACATATAACTGAGTTAAAGTCTTGTATTCGTTCGTCATTGTAAAGTAAGTTTTCGGTACCAAGATATTGTACCAGTTGTTTAGGAGGAACACCACCATAAGAATCGAACACGTACTTTATGTTGTTATCTTTCCAATAGCATATCCAATGAGTACCAATGTTTTCCGATTTATCAAGGTTAACTACACCACACTCATGTACATGGGGTTTTTGTGGAAGTTCATCACTCATAAATACACCTCTAAATCGTTTTATCTTTAATTCTTGAGCCAACCTCTCTATATCGAAGTTGGTCAATGGTTTTAGTTTTTTGACTTCTTTAGTTTACCCGCCCCCTGCTTTTCTTCCATAGCCATATTGTATCTTTTTGTTCTTCAAGGTCTTGTTTATTCTTCTTAGCATCAAGTACAGTTTTAGTAATCGCTGCTGCACCACCTGCTAATGAGCCAACTGCTCCTAAAGCTGCTAGAATGGCTGGAATTGTAAAGATAAAACCGTCAAAATGCTCTTTCTTAATCTTTTTCATTTGTGCAGTAGTTAAAGTTAAATCCATTCCTTTACCTTCTTTAATTTTCTTGGCTTTATCGTTAAGTTGTTTCTTTGTTAATACATGATCGATATTTAAATCCTTTAGTTCGTTATAAGGAACACTAAACATACAACCTTTAATAGAACACATCTTCCTATTTATTTAGGAGAAAATCTTGGTTTGTAAAAGTACAGTTGTTGTTGCTCCACCAAAATCAATTAAGGAATCATTCTCATCTGTTATCCTTATCTCAAAATTGTCAACCTTGTCTTTAGATATAGGGAAAAATAATGGATAGGTAGGTTCGTAAATGATGCTATGTTTAAACTCGGCATCTGTTTTAAATGATGCTATGATCCCTGTTTCTCTATGTGTGTATTCTGTATCTTTAACAAACATGCCATCTGCTATATTACAGTGAACATTTATAGTATCAAACGGATGAAACTTTGGCAACTTACTTCCAATATGTGTTTTGTTCTTTTCTAAAACTTCAAAAACATTAAACCCGAGGACAGCGCCTATACTCCCAATTGTTACATCATTACTATCAGTTTCAATTTTAACTCTATTTCTTAAATGATCTTCTGATAATGTTATGTTGATGGATTGAGATTTTAAATATTCATTAAGACTGTTTAAGCTGTATTGCCCTTCTGGTATAAAAACTTGTCTATCACCATATGAGAAACTGTTTTCTTTTGTGTTGTTATGTTTGGTGTCAGATATGTACTGTAAAACCCAACTAGTCCTATACTTAAATAGCTGCTCTTATTGTCTAATTCGTAATGGAGTTTCTTCTTTAAAACAGAAGTATCACTCGTTAGCTTAAATACCTTAGCCATTTATTATATAATAAATGAATGAGTTTGATTTACCTAGAGATATTCCAAGAGAGAAAGTAATCAAGTTAATAGAAGATGTCATTCAAAAGTTAGAATACAGTTTAAGGAAGAAAAAGAGAAAACTACAAATTGTTAAATATGCATACTACACTTTGCTCGCGTTATCGGATATACTTTCTGCAACAACTGGGTTTATTAATATTTTTATACCTGTAACAATTTACTCGATATTAACAACGTCTCTTGCAACTGGAAGTGCAATAATAACAGGTTTGTCTTCGAAGTTAAACATAAGCAAAAGAAAAGACGAATATAAAACCATTGTCACTTGTATTAACTCATTTAAAGAACAGTTAGAGATGATAATAACATTGAATGGTGAAATGGATAGCAAATATATAAAAGATACGTTGCTTAAGATCAGAGAACAACTTAAAGATATAAGATAGGCTATGTAAATACAAGTCAAGCCCTTAAAGACAACGTAACACCTGGAGACTACAAATGGTGTCTGCATTACGGACACCCTTCCAAATGAACAACCTCACACAACTTTCATCAGCGAACCGGGTCTGTACTAGTACTATGAGCAGAAAATTAATCATCGGAATTCCGAGGGTTTTTAAACAAGCATCATATGAGGCCAAATTAGCAGGTAACAAGAAGCAATCAGAGATCACGTAAAAACAAAATATCAACGGGTATATAGAGATTTTAAGGGTGAGAAAAACGCTCACCCTACAGTTCATCCTCAAATTGTTTGAAAGGGGTCCAGTGCTGGTGGACCCCAACGAATTGCCGCTCTTAACTTTTTGAAAAATTTTTCTTATCTTCTTCGTCTACATGATCTTGGATGGCGTTTCTAGGTTGTGAATACTCTAAGACAAATAAGATCATAAAAGGTGATGATTTTCTCTATAATAAATAAGAAAACTATTAATTGGGATGTAAAAGAGATGATAAAAGAAACAACATCTAAGAAAAGATATGGAGAACTTATACCTGATGATATTCGTTGTCTTATCGTGGGTCCGTCGGCGTGTGGTAAAACGTTTTTGCCATTTAACTTCTTATTACAGCCAGGTTGGTTAAACAATAATTACTTCTACATATATTCTAAAAGCATGAATCAGCCAAAGTATGAGCAGTTAAAAGATCGATTTTAGAAGGCAGAACTAAAGTTCAATAAGCATATAGCAACGTTCTTAAACGGTAATGATTCTATTGTACCTATTGATGAATGTGAAAAATACTCTGTTGTTGTGTTTGACGATTACATTTTGGAGAGTCAAGATACTGTTAGAAATTACTTTACAAGAGGTAGGCATAGACATTTAGACTGTTTCTATCTTGCACAAACATATTCAAAAGTACCTAAACAGCCTATAAGGGATAACGTTAACTTCCTATGCATATTCAGACAAGATGATACTAATCTTAAGCATGTGTATAATGAGTTTGTTGGGGGAGATATGTCTTATGATAAATTTAAAGAGATGTGTTCAAAATGTTGGCAAGAAGATTATGGTTTCATAGTAATTGATATGACAAGGAAGGTAAACAATGGTAAGTATAGGAACAAGATAAAACACTTCTTAAACGTTTGATGTTTATTGACGTTTTACGTTTTAACGTTTGACGTTCTTTGACGTTTATTGACGTTCTTTGACGTTCATTGGCGTTTGTTCGTTTGCTATACAATAAATGGATGAGAAAGAAATTGATAAGAATATTAAGTTGAAAGAGTTCTTGATAAAGGGCTTCAAATCTTGGAAGAAAGAAAGAGCAGGTATATACGATAAATTTAAGACACAAGAGCAACCTGTAATTGATGCTATTCAAAACTTAGGAAGTGAGATCAAAGAAGTAGCAGAACAAAATAAAAATCTAATAACTGAACTTGTTCCAGTTGCACATAAGACGGCTTCAATAGATCCCAGTCTACTAGAAACACCTAAAAAGATAACTTATGATAGTTCTCCAAGTAGTAGTGATACGCCTATAACGGGAGAAATAAAACAAATGAGGAAACAAATTAAAGACAAAGTGGAAGGAGTAGAACCTTTAACAACAGCACAGTCATTTGGTAAGATTGCAACGAAATATTATAGTAAAAGAAATGATACTGTATTTGGAATAAGAACTGTAGAAGATGGAAAAATAATAAACAAGATAGGAAATTCGGAAGTTAAAGTGAATGGTGATGATTTGATAATTAATGGTAAAACTTATAGAGGAACAGAAGGTCTATGGGAATTGTTAACGACGACTACTAGTAAAACCATTGAAGATTATGATGATGACGATTTTGAACAGTACAAAGAAATAATAATAGACTCAGATGCTGCCTTCCAAAAATATAATCGAGATAAAAAGATAGCATCTAGTAGAGGTTCAAAGTACATTAATATTATCAAGCCTATTTGGGATAATTATATTAAACCAACTTCACCCCCAACTCCTAAAAAGAACACGACACCTAAAAGGACTGGTGAAGGAATTAAACAATATACAGAGATACCTAAAGAATATATATCGATAGATGATGTGAGAAAGTTAATTGATCGGTTAATAGTTATAAATGGAGAAGAAAGGGCTGGTAATCATAACTTTTACAATGAGAAAGTAGGTATAGTGAGTATGATTAATAATAAACTTTCACAGTTTATTTCTAATGATCCAAAAGGTATAGGCTATTTGATTAAGATCTTAAATACGTTACCACCACGATTCTGGAATGAGGAGAAGCTTGGAAAAGGACTAATGAATAAGATTTTAAACATGAAGGGAATGCCAGAGTCACATATTCCAGGTTTTAGATTTTGCGGGCCTTTTACGAAGCTACAAGAAAGATTAGAAAGAGGTGATGAAGGTATTAACCCATTAGATGAGGCTTGTAAAGAACACGATATATACTACAGAGACAATAAAGATACAGAGTCGAGACATATTGCAGATAAAGAACTGGAAACTAAAGCATGGAAAAGAGCATTTAGTAGTGATGCGTCAATTGGTGAACGATTAGCTGCTTTTGGGGTTGGTACTGCTATGAATGCTAAGGTTAAGTTGGGATGGGGATTATAAGTTTTTAATTGTTAATATGTATGAGTCTTTTATGGGTATATTCCATAAAAGTGTTTTTTCAAGATTTTCTTTTTAATAAATGGATAGTGTTGAGAGTTATGAGTTACAGAGTTTTAAAGCTAACGCAAGAACATTTAATAATTTGAATGAAGCTAACAAAGATATTGAGTTCGATTTTAACGTGGGTGATGGGTTCGTACATCCACACAAAGCAGATTGTCATATGACTTTTGAAGTTGTTGGTGCATCAGTTGGAGGAACATTTGGTGCAAACGATACTATAAAACTTGTAGATAACTTCTTCCCATTCTTCTTTTCTCAAATTGAGGTTAGAAAGCATGGAGTTGTTATAGATAAGATTGAGCTACCAGGAATAACATCTACAGCTGTCGGAACATTAAAGATTTCCAAGCCAGAAGTTGAATATTTAAAACAAGCAGGATTTGAAACAGATGATAAACTTGGTCTAAGAAAGGACTTTAGTGTTTTGTACCCATTAAGATTAATTCCAGGCTTCTTAAGTGATTATAAAGAGGTTATGTGGAAAGGTGGATTGAGAATAACATTTACAAAAGCTAACAACAATAACGATGTTTTGTACAAATGGACTGGATCAGGAGCAGCTCCACATGATGGGAAAATAACAATAAAGAGTATGGAGATAAGAATGCCTATTGTTGAATACGAATCTAATTATGCAAACAAGTTAAAGTTGAATATTCTTAAAGAACCCAAAATCATGTTTTCATTCCATACTTATCAATGTGTTCAGAAGACTGTTGTAGGTTCTTTCTTGGAGTTTGATGTTACTACTCAATTTAATTCTAGACAATTTGATATGCCTGATTTCGTAGTTGTAATGTTCCAAACTGATAGAAGTGGTAAACAAACAGCAGATGCAAGTAAGTTTGATCATTGTAAGGTAAAGAATATCTATCTTAAGAATGGAAGGAATGAGGTATTTCCAAAAGAATCAAGATACTTAGATATTGCTAACAAGGATTATTTTAAGATGTACGAAGACTATACTGCATTTAAGAGAATAACATGTGGCAATACTGAAATGTACTATGACCCTAAAGAGTTTATAGATAACAGGCCAATGTATGTGATTAATTGTAGTAAGAGGAAGAATGTATCGATAAAGGAGAGAACGAACATAAAGATTGTTGTAGACTTTGCAGAAGCTGTGGCTGCTAATACTATATGTTATGCGATTTTAATTGGACGAAAGAACTTTACATGTGATCCCAAGAATGAGAAAGTAGTAGAAGAGTTTTAGATAGTTAACAAAATATCAAAAATAGTATTCGACTTTAATGGGTATCGAAAAGATACCCTTGCATCCTCAAACCGTTTTCATTAACGATTGTTTTATGGAAATTTTTCCATCAAACGAAATTGACGAAAATGATTAAATATTTTTTTTGGTGAAGATAAAAATTGAAAAGTGTTCATTGATTTTCTATATAATAAATACGATGGCAAAACACGTTGATTTTTTAAACAACCTTGGAAGTCTTAAGCAGAAACAAGTTGTTGGATTAAGAGAATTAGAATTAAATACGGAATATAAGATTGTGAAAATGGAAAAGATTAAAACTAAGTTTGGAAAGAGCATTTTGGTCGAGTGTGAGGAGTCCAAGTTTTTTCTTCCACCTAGATTTACCAAACACTTAACAGATAAAATGATTGATGAGATCGTTAAAGATGGGATAAAAATCAAATACACTGTTCTAAAAGAAAACTATCTAACTGTTGAGTTCTGTATGTAAATCCAAAAAAATGAACGAAAATGAACAAAAATATTTCATCAAAAGTAAAAAATGGAGAGATTAGAATGGATCCCCAAAAGAAGTTTATACTGACTAACAATTTCAATGTAATTGTGAAAAATGTGCAAACCGAAGTTCAAGTAGTTTTTGATATTAACGGCTGTCTATTCAGTTTGAATTACGATCAGTGGACAGAGTTTAAGAAATCATTGTTTCCTATAGAGAACGAGATTAACAGAAGATTCCATTATCAATATCCGAACTTGTAATTTTAAGTATGTTTTAAGTGTTTTTATGGTAATGCCATAAAAGCTAAGACCTTTGAATATACAAATACAACTCAGTTATTGAATGCTTTCAACTCTAGAAATGTGGGGAGAAAAAGAGATGATGTAAGAAATACATTTTGTATTGGAACACTAGCGCGCGCATGTGGCACGTTTTGGAACTAAATAGTGGCTCTGTCGACAAGGATGTTCACAGCCAAAGTCCACCGTGTAACAGCGCAACATTCTTCGCTTGAATTCTGATCGTTACGAATCGTTACGAGAGGAAAGTTTAACAAAGGATACAGCGCCCGAGCTATATATAGCCGTTAAATTCAATGTTATCTATATGGGGAGCGAGACATACTGCGGCGTTAATCATTCTCTCTCTGTTTCTATCGCATAAACCTCTCTGTCGTTCAGAGCTGATGGGAAGGAAAGAGAGAGAGAATGTGAGAGAGAAAAAAATTGGCAAGCGTCCAAGTTTGACTTCCTCCTTCTTCCTTTTTGCTATATATGTATATGTATGTTGGTGTGAGGAAAAGAAAAAAGAAAGAGACTATAAATCTCATGTACATATATGCTCATTCTTCTTCTCTCAACTTGCTTGTAAACTGGATATATGTATGCGCGTCTAGCGTAAGTGTATATGTATGTAAGAGCGAATCAACATACTTTAACTTATCATCATTCAGCCATCTGTGGGCCGATTTCGATCAAACAAAAACTATTTTTTCAATCAAAGACAGCACTATAAGTCTTAGATATAAGTTTTTATGATTTTAAATGTCATAAAAGCATATTCAATCTCACTTTGAGGTATCCTTCTGTGTTAAAGTACAATGGTCAGTGGCGGCTTCATAAATTTTTTGGGGCAGTTAGGGGGTAGAGGGGGAAAGTGGGGCAAAACATACATATCTCCCCTACTGTTAGTCCATCCCCAGTTTACTGGTGAAGTAACATATGCTGTCTTCATTATTGCCTGGCCCCAGATTTATCTAGTTTGGTATGCTGCACGCTTGGTGTAAAGAAGCAATGCATCACAAGTTGGAGGAGGTGCTGTAAGAGCCCTTTTCCAGAAAGATTTCTCGCCGGGCTTAATTAACTTTGAATGTTTCATTTGTTTTTGAATATAATAATATAACATATCGTTGCAGTGAATTAAAACAATATTCGCTTATGTTGATTACAGGGCGTGGAATTGTTAGGAAAGCTGTGGTCACCTCTGGATACTAAAGCCATGTTTTCCATGCTGATATTTTTCCATGTCCGAGAAAGTTTGAAACTGTATCACATCCTGTAAAATCGTGGAAGCCTTGTAACACAGTTGACTTTTCTTTTCCTAATGGTTTTGAAATATGATGAACTCAGAGAAATCGATGATGTTTCTTGGTGGCGAAAGATATTCATATTTCTTCTAGACTGTCTCGCTCAAAGTTGTAGAAAAACGGTACAGTAAATATTACAACATCTGTGTCTTCTTGTGTCCATTTAATATTGCATTAAAGCAATGTAACATGATCCTACTATCAGCTTCTTCTAAATTATTTCCTGGTGACTTGTTTAAAAATGTTGGAAGATTTATTGAAGTTTCTATGTGACATCCATTGCTCGTTGTTACCTCAAAGTTACTTCCTCCCTTTTCACACATAGATATTCCAAGAAAAAGGAACAGTTCTTTACTTTCGTCATTACGAAAGATATCGTTCCACTTCCTAGGAATTGGTGTAACTTTTGTCCTTATTCCTACACCCCTGGTATCTCTTGTGGAAGATTTTATGCTCTTTGAAGAGTATCTATCACATATCAAATCCACTCGCTTTGCATGGAATGTGTCTTCTTCTCTTTGAACATATTTGTAGAAATTACACTGGATATAATCGCAAAATTATTTTCCTGATGCCGGTTGCAAAATATGAACCAAAACTGCTCCATCAAATAATGAAACGTCACAAGAATTAGGAAAGTATTGTTCTTTGATGTTGGCTTCACTCTCTGGAAGCATAACTAAATCGGACTTTGAGGATTGTGAATTATGGCATCGAGACTGGAATTGGTTGATTCTCGTGCTGAAAGATTTCATCCAAATCAAGTTGTCTTGTTTGACTGACGTGTAGTAAGCGAGAGAATAGCTCAACGTTCATCTTAAGTAATTTTATTTCATTTCTGTTTGTTTTATTCTTTTGAAGGGAAGAATGAAGCACTAGAGAAGATGTTTTCATGGGCGAAAAGAATGGCTTGCTCCATTCTACTAATCTCTCTTTACAAATTCTTTGTACGTATAGGACCCTTTTTCTTCTGCTGAATATAGGGATTCAATTATATCACCGCTATAGATGATTCTGGAAACAACTTTAACAATTCCACTACTTTTTTCAAACAGATTCCCCAATTCGACGAAAACTTCTTTCATCTTTCCAACAGATGATTTAAATCTTTCTTGCATCGACGAGTAATCTAAATGGTGCTTATTATCAGGATCATATTCATTATATGACATATTGAATTCATTAATTAATCTACTAATTTCTGGTCCCGCTGTTATTAATTTGACAAGAGCATTGTCGTCGTTTAAAAGACCAATCGCCCCGCCATCCACTTTTATAATTTTGTTATTCTGTTCGTGAGCCTGGTCTATAGCTATAGCAGACACAGGTCTTGATGTCTTTCAAATCACAAAGTAACCCATTTCGGAAGCATCTCAGTATATGTTTCTTCCAAATTTTCCAAATGTAAAATGCGAATGGGAAGCCAACGAGCATAGTTCAGGTAGTCCATTGCGAAAAACCATTCTGTCATTAGATTTACTGTTTCAACGTAGAGCTTAAAATTTCCTTGACGTATGGCTCTGATGTAAATTAAGAGTAAAATCACGAGACGGTAATATATTATCCAAAACTTAAACGTTGGACACAAAGATGCCTTTTCAGTGCACCAGTTATTGAAAGATTGTCTTGATGAAGAATTCTGATATGCACCACACAGCAAATGATCTAAAACTGTCAGAGTAATCTGATGAGCAAAACAAGCTTTTCTAATGTGAGTTACTTTCAATAAACTGTCAGCAGTTCCTGGTGTTGCTACATCTGACTTGCATAAAATTTCTACACAACCACTTCCACCTAACCATGTGCCTATAAGACGCAGGAAGGCTTGTTCGATGTGTAACGCTCCCAGCATCAGAATTTGATGATCATCGCCATATAACTCGTTCGTTTCCCCAAGGCAAATAGTGGTTGATCCATTACAAGACCGGAACTTGTCCTTTGTTGAGTTTGTCTGTAAGTTCTCATACAACATTCATTCCGTGCCGTATCATAGCAACAGATTTAGAGACTTCCTTAAACAACGGAAGCAGGCAGCATGTACTTGGCATTTGCAGGGTTTTCAGTTTTCGAGGTATGGTGTACAAAGCAAGTGCAAGTAGTGTCATTTTTATCATGGTTCAAGCCAACACTCCTCGTTTTTTTCTTCTGCAAAAAATGCACTTCGCGGAAGAACTTTCCCTACAAACTACGGCTTCTGTTGAGGTAAAACTGATTCCTCATTAAGCAGAAGGTAATAGAGCATAATTATCGGGGAGAACAGGAGCAGTTCTAATTTTTATATTCACATTATCTAGTGAGACATGGTCACGTCGAATGCCAGGGTCATTCTTAGAAGGATGCTGGAAAATAGAAATGTAAGTACGATGAAAAAAATCATTTGATGTTGTGCTTGAAGGATTTTAGTCAATAGTCAATATTATGTAATATTGCAACGGTTAAAATACCTCGACGAAGAGTGGAAGGACACAGCATTTCGTCACTTTGATTTATTAAGCATTGAGAAAGACTTGAAGATATTCCTGAACACATGTAGACGATATACAAATGCCTAGTGAATGCAATTTATTTATGAAAGATTTTTACGAGTTTTAGCATAAACGCTCAGTCCAACATAGAGAGGAAGAGGTGGCTCGCGATTGCGTTTATGCCTTGCTGCTTCTGTTTCAATATCACCTGCTTTCTGATGGAAGTTATAAAATACAAGTTGATTAACAGTTGAAGTTGGCTGACTTGCGTTGCTATCAGATGAACCATAATGTAACATATTAACAGCAGCAAATAGTGAACGAGTAACAGAATCTTCCTGGCAGTGATTCTCAAATTTTCCTGCAAAATGACTCTTGTGGTTTACTATATCCTTTCGAGGCATCTTAACAACACGACTTACTGCCATAGCATCTTCATCAATGTTTTTCTCCAGCTCACGTATTATGTCAGATCCTTCTGAAAGTAAAACATTCTCTGCCAGACAGATGAGCTGTTAGCTCTGACCTGTGACTTAGAATCCTTTCACGAAATTATGTACTATGAACTTCTATTTCTTCTAATTCAGGTTTCTTGATAGTCGTCATTAACTGTGTGTTGTACGGTTTAAGAAGATCGCTCATTTTGAATCGGTTACTTCTTCGTAACACAAGAATTGCGTAGGTGCCTCAAAGTTCGCCTTTTTTGTGATTCCGAATTATTCCCGCCGAAACATTACACGGTATTTAGTCATTGTTACTTTCAATAGAAATACTTCGAGAATAGTGCAGTTGTTATTACTTAAGTCTTTTAAACACTCAGTTCTATCCGATTCTTTTGATGTATTTCGAAACATGTTATTACTTTGTCGAACTTGTTTATAAATCTAGATACTTCATTCAATATTTCGAAAAAGACTTATATTTATGGATCATAATTAATGGTCGCCATATTGGATTCATATAAACGGGCTGGGTCAGGCTGTCTTGTGCTCTGCTGAAAATGGGACTTATGAAGAACACATCGCAAGAGAATAACTTGTTTCGTACATTGCAGCATCCATCAGTGATGTTTTATTACGGTAAATGAACTCTCGTTCGAAATTTGGGAAAATCAGTCGACTCAACGTAAACCTTTAAATTATCATAATTTCGTTGTTTGTTAACCAATCTGAATGAACTATACACCAAACGAAAAAATAATCTAACGCTCTTTAACACGTTATACGACATCTTTTTCGATAATCCCAGCTGTACTTGTTATTTAAAAATATGAATAAACTCTATCATAAGAAATGTAAAGTTCCAAATTAAATAATTTCTGTAGAGATTAATTTCAGTGTTAGGTAAAAACTTTTGATAATTTATTAGACCCTGTTATCTTGTACGTCGTTTAGTTTTTGAATCGTGAAGATTGGACTACTAGTTAAGGAGATATAGGACTCTAAAACCAACACTATGAATTCGCAGAGGCGGACGTCTTTGATAGCCGTCATATTGGATTCTGTCCACCTGTCGGAGTGGGGCCACTTCGATTCCTGCTTAGTTGAATCAGGGGAACAACATATCCAAGTGGCACCTTTTTAACACAAAGTGCAGGGTTTGGCCATTTTTTCCCCTTAAGCTCCCCTACTATAATTACAGAGACTTCTATCTGTTATAAAAATACATTTCAAACATTTTTGTTGCGTAGATTCAATTTGCTAAAACTAAGCTCTCATTTGAAATTTCAGCGTTCCTTCCTGCTTCTCTCACTTACAGAGGGAGACTCGAGAGCAAAGGTATCCATGTTATGGTTTCCAGGAGGGGGCAAGTATACGCAATATTTCAAATGTAGTCTCAAATTTAGCGGTAACTATTCTTTAAAAAATCTATTGGGTTTTCGACCTTCTGAAGTACAATTTCCCCTACCTTGCACCCCCCATGGGCGCCCTTGTTGAAGAGATATTCTTTTGCATTATAGTACTTTTATCTTAATCATCTATCCCTCTATTACAACATTCTCTAGCCGTAGAATGATAAATATCCTCTCTACTTTCCTATTCACATTTTTGTTATATTCATTTGTCTTTAACTGTTTTTATCCTATAGGCATTGGACGTTTAATGTCATACTGGTACCATATCTTGTTGCTCATTTTGAACACAGTGACCCATCTGAACAATCTTTTGCCACAATGCTGTTTAGTTTATGCAGGTTTATCGAACGAAGTTTCACTCGGGTTTACATTTAATATTTTGAAGTTGTCCCTGGGCCGCCATCAGGTATGGACCTGGAGCTACCACATCATTCGATGTGTTCCATGGCATTTTTCCGTTTCATTTATTGTTCTGTTAATTTATCTCCAATCGTTTTCATATTAGTGGTACTGGACGTTTTAAGTGATATAAGCATAATGTTTTGGCGGCCACTTTGAAAACGATGACCAATATGAAAAATATTTTACCACACTCTCATTAGTTTTTAAAGATCTATCGATCGAGGAAGAACTCGCCCCATATTCCCATTTAAACTTTTGAAGCTGGATCTTTGGCTCCCTACTACCAGGGCTGGACTACCAGGGACGGAGCTAGTAGTTTCGCCACTCTAGGCGCCTGGACGGTACTTTCACATGCCACCCCTGTAATTTGCAAACCTTATTTTGACAGAAGACGTTAAAGTGCCACGAAAAAGTAAGGTGTTCTATTTAAAAACATTTATGAAATATAAAAGTAAATAAAAAAAATCTACCTCTCTCTAATGCTTACGTAATATTTAAACGACTCCATTCATGACACAATATTCAGTATGCTCGATTTCGCTGTATATTTGTGATATACAGCAGTTCACACAGAAAATTAAAAAAATGCTTTAGTCACGACAAATAATTTTAATATTTTTTTTGTATCAAAAGGTGTTTCCAATAGAGAATGGAGCATGAAGATAATATAGTGAATAAGATATTACGGCAAAACTAAGTGATTAGCCTAAGCCTTATAATGTACTAAAACAATGTACACAAATTTAACATCTCTTAGTTGAAAGAAACTTATCTTGCTTTGAGGTCAGAAAATTCTTTTATCAGATTCACGTAGTCAAATATTTCAGCCAGTTCTTGTTCTATTGATATCATCGCTAGACCATTCAAGTGTGTTCCGTTCATGGAAGAACATAGATACGTGATTTTTAATAAGCTTAAGTTTCGAGAAACTTCTTTCTCCACTTGCTACTGTTACTGGTAAGGTAAGTGCAACACTGACATTGGGAGGAAAGTCATGTTCCCTAAATAATTTTAAAGTCGTTCCGGTGAGCTTTTAGGCTTAATTATAGCGGATAATACTGAGAGTTAGTATTTCAAATCAGTGGGGTTAATACCTTTCGATTCTTATGTTCAGTTGCACCAACCGAGGATTAATCCGTGGATAGGGATTAAAGTTAATCATGGAAGTGAGAATTATGTGTTGCACCAACAGTGATCTGAAGATTATCTCGCCAAATCGTCAGGTAAAGATTAACCATCCAAAACGGGAGATTAATTCTTGTTAACGTCGTGATCAGCTGCGAGTAGAGTGAATATGCTTGCAAACGATTTGGCTATTTTAGATGAGTTTGAAGTACTGGAAGAGATAGAATATGCTATCCGACCTTGAGGAATAATGAGACACAGGCAAAATCCTTTTGAGTACTTCAACGATAATAAATTATGTATTCGTTTTCGCTTGTAGGACTGTTTTGGATATTTTACAACGTTTTGAGGCAGGATTGCTTACAGAAGATTACATCAATAATTTGCATGTTTATGTGGATATAAATGGTGTTACCGTGTTTATTTCAATTGTTCCTAAAGCAAGAAAGAGTGAATGATATTTGTGTCAATAAAAATCTGTCATTACTACAATGGACCGATTAAAGTAGCATATTTGCACTAATTCAATATATTATTTATTTTATTATTGACTTATTTATTAACTACAGTTTGTGAATTGAAGGAATTTAGTTTCTAGTCGTCACCTAGTAGAGATGGTGTGATTTATCTTCAAAGATTCTACCTTGCTGCAAGACACCCTCTTAGGCTAGGTATATTATACCAGAGATGTGCGTCTACGCGTAAAAAACGATAGTTTACGTTTACATGTCAACTATGCGTAGACAATGTAAACAACGTAGACTATGTAGAATATGTCAACAACACGTAATTCAATATAGCGTGGACAATAAACGAGCTTTCTTTTGTCGTTACCTTGAGAAATTGCGCACAAAATAAAATGCCTAGACCAGCGAATAGTAACTTTCCAATACTTAGTTTCGTTTTGATGAAGCAAAATGAAAAATATTATGCATTTTGTAAAATATGGCAAATACAGCAGATTCAAGACTGAAAGCCCACAGGTGAGAATTAGTTTTGTAAGTTTCATTATAAGAGCAGTGCTCGAAGTGGAAAATCTAACGAAGTGGTATGTGCAGAGCAGAGTAAACATACAGATTAGATAATTCCCTCTACTTTTTATATATTAGTCGTTTCCCTAATCTTTCGCTGCACCGAAGCAAAACAACTGAATGAGGAAATATGAACAAACGAGCAACGAAATTCGTTCCTTACCTTTGATAGTGGTTGTCTACATAGTCTACACGGGAAAAGGTGTGATGTAGATTACGTATAGATTACAGTAGACAATCGAGTAAACGTAAAATTATAGTTTACGGCACTTTACTGTATTATACTGCATACACTACTCCATTCGTTAATTTAACAGGCCTACAGGTATATTAAGTCTTTGCAATTTTGCTTTATTTGGGTTGAATATTCCTTTGTGTATTAAATACTGCATCAATAAGCGCGAAATGAAAAATAATAAATCGAAGCAGAAAATCAGAGCAATTAACTTTGTATGTCATAAACTAGAATTGTTCCTACTCTTACATTAAATTTGTTAGATTACTCTGTAAATTTTACAATAAAAACTATTGATTGCAAAACTCTCGCTTACACGATAGCAGCAAACAATTGGGTTTGTGGTGATGATACGAGTTTCAATTGCACATGGCATTGTTTTCATACTAAAAGTTTCTCACGTGTAAGCATAAAATACACTTTCTGCACTGTTTGTTGTAATACACTACTGTAGTGGCCACCTAGCAAGTCAGGTTGGTTAAGTTACATTAGGTTAGGTTATAATTTGATAAAATTCAAACACGAGTGTCAGAACCTTGACATGTATGCGATATTCCCATAGTGCTTTCCCGCCACAAAATCATAACAAGTGTACATCTCCGCCAAGTAGACCCTTCCGCCCCCATATGTAATGCCGCTTACATAAAAACATCCAATAACAACAGACACTTTCTGAACTTCAACTATTATCATCACATGACTTTCACTCATTTTTCATTAGATATTAAAATAAATTAACCAATTCATCCGTAAAATTGCTAAATCTGATTCGGCGATACAAAACTTAATTTGGTACATCGTCGAGATATTACCTACAACGTCTTTAGTAATGTACAAATACATTATTCAACATGCAAAGAAATTTGATGTCATATATATTGCTTGCAATATCCTTGTTTATATGTATACCCACCTTCGCTATCAGTCGGGCCACTCCTCTGCGCTCCTGCCCTAACTCGGTTAGCGTTCATGCTCATGCGCGCCGACTAAGTTTGCGGCTGCGGTACCCACACAAATAATCTTTTGGGTGCGGCGCACCCGTAAGATCTTAAGTTTCGACTTCCATTTGCACCGGTTTTTCTTCGTTTAAGTCCGACGTGTTACCGAGTTAGCCGCCAAATGCGCAATGGCAGCACCAACTTATCTTTATAGTACTGGTATACCATCTAGCACAAACTGGTTAGTGACTTTTGCGCAATAGTTCGTATCGTATGTTTTCACTCAAGTTTACACCCCAAGAATAATTATTTAAGATCAAAAAGTCTATTTGCTGGAAAAGAAATATAAATGCAAGAAACTTGTTGTTGGACTAATAAATAAAGCTGCCTGCGGGGTAGCATAAAAGAACGCCGGTATGCCCGGCATCCCCTCTTAATAAGAAAAAGTACGTATTTAATTATATATAAGTTGTTTGCTTGTATTTATCACAACTATTTCCAGTGCTATGTTCTGCATGTGGTCTCTCGCCTTGTTTTGACAAGCGGAACCTGCGCACGTGCGTCACTCAGATCCACATTTTGTGTCCTTCCTCTTGTCGTATGCTATGTTCTTTGGGCATCCAGGCCTACTGCAAGCATCAGTTTTCTTCTGCTTTCTGTCGAATGTGCATGCCCAACTACTTGTTTCTTACCCCTTTTCATCCCTTTCAACCCAACATTTGCTTTAGATATAAGCTGGCGTATTCGCAAGTATTACCAACTCTTATCTATTTAGAACCAAGCTATGGTTTCTGTATAGAACGTACGAGAACTAACGTCAAGGAAATAGAATAAAACAGAAATGGTTAGTTCAACGAGCTTTTAAAGTATGCCGCTTATGTAAATGATAGTATAAAAATAGTTATGCTTTAATAGTAATTAAATACGTACATCGTAATTGTGATTGTAATTAAAGCTAAACTATCGATCTTCATCATAAATACATAGTATGCCCAGTGGCGTAGCCAGAAACTCTTTGAGAGGACTCATACACACAAGCATACCGGTAATATAAAGCCAAGAAGAGTCAAGGTCACCGATCTGGTAGGTCAAGAGAGCCAGCATGCTCCTCCCCTCGCAAAGATTGCTTGGGCCCTCATTATCTGGATATCTGACAAAGAAATACGCATACAGATATAGGCCCCCAGAGTTGTCTTAACTGCTTTTATTTGCATCTTCAAATGATATGTACATTCAGCCCCATATTCACAAACGGGCATCTGAGGTCCGGACCTAAGATGACAAATTTCTAGGCGCATTTTTTTAAAGAACGAGATTGAAGTATGGTATGCAGAGAAAGAAGCTGCCCACGAGAGAGAAGTAGTGGAAATTATACTGCAAACAGTGTTTCCACAACAGTAGGGCCGAGTTTTCTCGTCACAACGGTAGTGACAAGAAGGAGCTGAGAGAATTGCTTATTGGCTTATAACGTAATCCACGCAGTTAACTATGTATGCCCACCAGGCCAGCAATTAAGGGGGCCTGCCCCCTAATTTTTTTATAATCCTATATTTCCCCTCGAAATAGCTATGTATTGCTGATGGCAGTAGTATTGTATCGCACAAGTGACTAACTTTGGCATCCTCATTTCGGAATACTGAAAGCTGCACCGCATCGCCAGTTGGTAACATTATGCAAAACCGATGGAGAATTACTAAAATAAACGTTGTTTAATTAAGGCGATCATATTTACGTACATCAGTGCTAGTTTCTGGAATGAAGCATGATGAACTGGCGAAGCAAATTCAAACCTAAATTTTTGCTATTTTACTGAGTGGAATTGGAGCGACAATGTAAATGTATGTCTAAATTTAAGTTTTGAAGGACTTGTCCGGGCAGGGTCGTGGGGAGAGGTTATTTGCTGACGTAATTGTTACATAAAGTGTCATGGTGAGACGTAGCAGTACGGTGAGCTAACCTAATCTAACCTTTCCTCCTCTACCCTACATTTCAAACTAATCGCTAAATATTGAATGTCAGGAAACCTAACGTAACGTAACATAACTTACTCTCTACCTTACATTTGGAGCGCTTCCCCTTGTGTGTGGGGTCGCTGCTTCGAGTGCCAGACAAGAAAATGTGTATTGGACAACATCGTGTCCCTGGGTTTCCTCAGGGTAGTGCCGTTTCCTCCCACATTCTCATTCCGCCAATTCTTCGGGCCGCGGTGGCAGAGTGGCAGAGCCTTCACCTCTGGTGTTTGGGGTCCTGGGTTCGATCCCAGCCCAAGCCAAGTAACCTTTGTGGATTCTTTGAGTCCTAAAATGGTGGTTAGTTTAGTGCACTTTTCAAATAAAAGTTCAGGTGGCAAATCTTTAAGATTAGTTATATCGTAAACAAAATCGAAATACTCGCTGTGATATTTAAGTTGCTCAAACCTTTCCCTTAAAGTCAACGCAACCACGCCTAGAACTTTGTAGTAAAAATGTATCTTCTATCTTTTTTGTGGATCTTCAATAGCTCCTTCCTCTGCCTCGTACTGAAATTGTACTTCGAGCTTGCACTCTATTACCTACCCGTGGATCATCCATATCTAATGCTGATGCCAACTCCATCACATCAACTTCAGTAAGTAAGATCGAAACTTTGCACCATTTCTGTTACTCTCAAAGTACACAGATATATTGTCAAGAAACCCGACTACCTCCAACACTTGAGAATCAATGCTTTGGAGACTTTTGTTTACTATTTTTATGTGGAGTACAAAGTCATATCAGATCACGAGTGAGCAAAGAAAAGTAAAGTCATGCAGCTGGTTTGCTATACACAAAGCATCCTCGTCGACCATTCCATCTATTCTATTGTCGTTACTTATTTGAAGTAAGTCATCATAAACCTCCCCTATTTGACATCTAAGCGGAGTCAGACCATAAACTTGGCTCCCCCACCTTTGGGTGCTTAATGATTTTAAAGTGTTATTCCTAATATGTTTCCTTAGTATGATCCAACGTTGAACTCACACAAAAAAGTTATAAACTTTTTAAACCATACTAAAAAATTAAACGGCGTACTGAAATGCTGTGGTTGCATCGTTAACGACAAGGTTTTGTGAATAACTACTGCAAGGAACATAGAAGGCTAGGGAATTTATTAATAAAATTCTCTTCTGAATACCTGAAGATTTGCCTTTCATATTGGATCCATTGTTATATCCTTGGCCCCTCATGTTTTCGATAGGAAAGTTTATTTTCTTCAACTGTTTAATTATTACTTTTGTCAGCCCTACACCAGTCGTATCTGTTATCGGTACGAAATGAAGAACGTGTTCGCAAATTTTTACAGGACATTCTCCATTACTATATATAATTCAGTGGCGGCTGGTACTACATGTTGTATGGTTGTGCAACCGGATATTTCTTTAATACTAAAGATATTTTTAAGTATTAAAGTAGTGTATCAGTAAAAAATAAACCTTTGCTCTTGAGCGCAAAACAGTATTGATGCATTTCTAAAAAAAAATAATTTTAAAAAACTGAAAGAAAGAGAGTGATATACAAATCCAGTGGCAGCAAGCGTTGCCACTGGAAGCAGTAACATTGAGCATATGGCAGCGAGCTCCTATCTCTTAACATGAGGAAGTGGATTTATTCTTGCATCGCTGCTATCCTCCCGTATTACGTGTTTGCAGTTGCTATTTCGTTGCAACTGGTATATAGTCAGCTTCTGTAGTAGTTACGAATTCCTCCGTTTGGCAGCGCTTGACTCAATTGATAGGTTGAGTGAGATATAGACGCTTGGAAGAAAGAAGTTAGTCACCGAACAGAAACTCGCAAAGAGCAAATACGCGTCTGGTGGTAGCAGGGGCGGATCCAAGCTGAATATTTGGGGGACGGCAGTCGTTCGAAGTCAATAGATTTTATTTTACATTTATAATACAAAGGTAAAAATCCTTGGGATAGATTTTATTTTTAAAATAAAAAAATATCCTATTCTGGGGGGGGGGGGCTATCGAGACTCGAAGAAGAGAATGTCTTACCACTGGTCTAATTCCTATCTGTGTGCCGCTAGTGCACATGATCCCGTGTTCGATTTCCGGCGGAGAGAATAAAAAATTAATCTCAAATTATTCACTTTCAATAATCATCTGTCTTCTTTAGCCTAAATTGCTGGAATGTTAAACTATTTTTTTTTTCATTTTCGAAGGAAAAAAATAATATTTCATGCTTCTTTATAACAGAACAGCAGACAAAAATACGAGTTACTGAAAATGAACTCTTTGTCCCTTATATTCATACAAAGAAATGCTAACAAAATGCATATTGTCGGAGAAAAGAGGTGTTTCTGTACCTTAAAGAAAATAAAGCGGACAATATTTGCAGTAGCGATGCTTTCTATTCAGAAAAAGTTGGCGAGCAGCATTTCAGATTTCAATGAAGTCATAGAAAAATTTGAAGCTCGAAAAGAACGAAGAAAGACCTTCCATTTTAAAATAATGCATAGTTTACTTAATTAAATAATTTTTTTAACTGTGTGCATGAATATATGCAATTTTCTTGCTTCTTTTAGGGTTAACGATATCATTCATGATATACAGCACATGCTATATATTCGATTTATCTCTTGTTCAATAACATGGACGTAGAAGTTTTTGTATATAAATAGTGTATAAACGTACATTGATAGTGGCTGTTTGATAAAAGGAAATAACTTATATATTAAATTAATATTAGAGAATACACTTTAATCAGTAAATATACAAATGGAGCTTATAAGGACTTTCTTCTTCATATTTCCTGAATATTTTTTGGATAAGACTCAAGAATGCTGGGGGGAGGGGAACACTTGCGCGTAACTACATACCTTTGATATTGCAACATTGCAACCGGTACTTCTACAGATCACGAACCGTTACTGATATAATTTGTACAAAACGAACAATCGGTGTCATTTGCTCTGTACCAGAAGTTGAATAATTTCATTTTGGACATCTTTTCCTAAGGAATGGTAGTATTTACTTTGTGCTACCATGTTTTTTAATGTATTCGGCCATAACGGTGTCGAACTTTGCAAATAGTCTCACCAGTTCCAGAAAATTAACATTATTGCTTGTGTAAAGTTTAGCTGACGTTCCGCGTGGACGGTACACATTGTAAACCTAAAACTATATTATTGCAACTAGTCGTTCTATTACGTTCTTCCAATCTTGTGTTTCGGCATTTAACATTTTCGGATATTCTGCGTAAATTGTAAGACCACTATTCAGACTTATCGAAACTTCATTTATCTTTTATGCGACTCAAGGTGAATAGGAGACCTATCATGACCAGCTAAAGTTTCAGAAATGTGGCGCCAATTGTTATAGCCATCAACTGTGAAAGATACTTTCTTTGTAGAAAATGCTAATTTGCAACACAAACAGAAAACAGCATTCTTACGTTCTAAATAAACTAACCATTTTCTGAACAGTTTCGCCATTACATAACGTGTACTAGTAAAAGTTACCCGTGAACCGACGGTTGAAATTATCCCTGGAAGAGTTGATAAACTTGGTTAAATGCTCTGAGTGCTTCTAATAGAATCATTTATACTACGAGGCCAATTCGCTGGATTTTGGTCTAGAACAACATCATTATGTATGTTATTTGTGCTCGCTTTCGTGGTGAGATCGTCATTCATTAAATCTATAGACACCTTGATAAACTTATCCACTGTATCTGAAAATCTTATCTTTGCCGCTGCGAGAAAATATTGAACGAGATACCTGTGGATAGTAGTTTGATAACTCAAAAAGATGGGGAATGTTCTGAGTTTCCTGAGTATTTTCCTGAATGTGAGTGAAATTAGTTTAATTACATTCTCAGGCGAACACAATTTTATTTTTCCATGTGGGCTTGTTACGAAGATTAAATTTTGATAGTATTCATTTCATTTTGAAATTTTGCCGCCCATTAGACTTGTCGCCCTGGGCGGTGGCACGGCTCGACAACGAAGCAACTATAATGGGGGACATTGTTTTACGTGTTAAGCAATATCATCCAGTGAACAGTGTTGCTATTACAGTATAAATTTATAGTTTTTGAAATGGCACTACGACAGATTATTACATATTTCAAATCAAGATGTGAATTAAAAACAAAATACCAATATATTATTCAGTGTTTCAAACTAAGGACGTTATAGTATCACAAATATGCAAAGTTTGGAAGCCACTATCATATAAACAGTACAACGGAGATGGAAAGGATAATTCACATCGAAAATAACTTAGCTTTGGATACTATGGCCATGGCATGACTTGTTGCAAATGAATAGGAACGAAGTTACTACCACTCTAAGAGTTGAATATTTTTGAAAGGCTTTATTTCGAAAAATGCTTAGATAACTGTAATATCTGCTTAATTGTACGGTTTTCAATGGACGTACTAATTATTATGCCATTTACAGCACTTCGACATTTCAAACCGTTTCGGAGATATGATGAGCATTAATATAATTCATAACACTGCTGAAAATGGTGTATTTGTGGAAAATACTTAAAACGGTTGTTGTGCTACTTCTCTTTTATATTAGTACAGAAATAGGTTTTAGTAGCTGTAATTACAAGTCCTGGTAATTACAGGATTTGAGCAATTTTGCAAACTTCAGCAATGTTTATCATATCTCCGAAGCGATTTGAGATATCGAATTGCTGTAAAGGACAAAATAATTTACACATTTGTATCGAACCACACAAGTAAATAAATATGATACTTATCTAAAAATTCTTGAAATAAAGCCCTTCAAAAAAATCAAATTTCCAAGCACTGGTAACTTAGTTTCTATACATTTGAAACAAGTCATTTCGTAGCCATGGTATCCAACGTATCCAAGGTATTTTCGATGTACATTATCCTGTCCATCTATGTAGTGCTGTATATGTGAGGCTTCTAATCTTTGGATGTTTGTGATATTATAACGTCCTTATTTTACAACACTGATTATTTAATGTGATATTTTAAGTTTTATATTTGACATGTTTATTTGAAGTATGTAATAATCTGACGTAGCGTCATTTGAAAAAATAACTTTATAGTGAGATGGCAACACTCTTTACTGGGTGATGTTGCTTAATATGTCAAACGATGTCCCATTCCTTATAGTTGCTTCATGCAAAGTTTCGCTTTCTTCCTTATTCAGTTTCCCCGTTATCACTGATCATTAAGGTAAATTTGTCTAGCCTCCATATGTAGGGTACTAATGAACTATACCGACAAACTGTAAGAGGTGATCCCTTACATCAAAATAAGAGAAAAAGTTCATATGAACCTATGACGAAAAGTGCATAGTTTCAGAGCTAGAGCTGTGCGAAATCGCGAAAAAGCTAAATTTCAATGGCCCTATTTCGAATTCCAGAAATTGTGGATGGTGGTTCTTATCAGCGTAAAGAAAGCCAGGTATACACAATCCAAAATGCACATTTCGTCAATTGTCAATAGGTGTAGAGGGTATTCCCTACAGGGTGTAATTCTCAGATATGCTCTCAGTAGAGTTTTCAGATATACTCTAATTTCAGGGACGGTCTAAAGTAGACAGGCGTTAAGCCTTAATAACAATGAACATCAAATGCTTGGGAGAGACGGAAGTGTTAGGAACCGGCAGCTCCATGTGATTTTGTGTTCGGAATAACGTCGATGGTATGTATTTCTTCACGGTATATTTCACGTTTTCTTTACTTATAAGAGTGAAAGAAAACATCACAGCATGCGTTTCCCCGACTGTGCTTTTGACGACCCTTAACACTTCCGACATCGAGCCAAAGGATTCCGTGTTCACTGCTACCAAGGTTTATCTTTTTCCTACTTTGAACCAATCATAATATCAGAGCATATCTCAAAATTCGCTTGATGGCATGTGTAGAAATTTCACTCTGCACAGAATACTCTGTACATCCATTGAACATTAATGAAATATACATTTTTGGATTGCGTATGAGTGTCTTCCTTTACGCTGATAAGGACCACCATCGACAATCATTCGGATTCAAAATAGGGCCTCTTGAAATTTGGCTCTTTCACGGTTTTGGACAGCCCTACCTCTGAAACTATGCACTGTTTGCCAGAGGTCCATGTGAACTTTTTCTCTTATTTTTATGTGAGGAATCACCTCTTTCAGTTTTTCAGTATAGTTCATTAACACCCGGTATATATATCACAATAAAAACCGCTGGATTAAGTTCATTGTAAGACTGAAACTAGGTCTACTGAAAAAGTTAATATTATGTAACTGATAAATTATATGAGGTTAAAATAATTTGTTAAGTGGTTGGAACGGGAAACGATGATCATTTATTTACAATGAAATGAACTCGAGGCGACGTTGTCAGAGAAGAATTACCTCAACCTGGAGTGTGTTTGTTATAAAAGTACTAGGTAGAGTACATAATTAGGTTTGTGTTGGATTTTAAATTGGACTCAGAATATCGATATGGGTTAAATATATCAAAGTTTGATCCATACATCAGGCACGTAGCCAGGATTTCGTAATAGGGGGGGTCGGTGACGAAATACTGTGGTTATTACATCAGGGAGCTCGATTATTCTAAACTATATTACCGGCAACATATATTGATTAGTTTAGTCAGGATTTCGTAATAAGGGGGGGGGGGTCGTGACACGAAATCTGTTTTTCACACCAGGGACTCAATCCATCTATGCTATTTTATTGCGAACATACCCACAATTGTTTGTTACGACAAAAAATGAGGATATGTTAGTAATTATTTTAATAAACTATGAAGAAATCTTGAGTAAAAGAATATAAAACAGTATTGAAAAAGATCTTCCGAAGTCATTTGAGCTCGCTTATTCTTGTTTTCTGTCTTCTTTTTATCTTCGTTTAATGTCGTTAAGGATAGCAACGAGATTTCTTTCGATAGTCCATAAGATTAACATGGAGCTTGATGTAATTCGGAATGCTTCGTTACAATAACATCCATTTTTAGCTTGACCCCCTCCCCTCGTTTCCTCCACACAAAACTCCCCATAAGAAAGAGTAACCAAACGCTTGCTATAGCTTTTTATTTTTAATGCCGATTCTTCTTTTTCTCGTTTCTTTTTGTTTCATTCTTCCTTAATTTTTAAAATTTATGGTCTCGAAGGGGGGGGGGTCCGGACCCCCGGACCCCCCCCCCCTTGGCTACGTGCCTGCATACATAAACATATCTAGAATGATTAAACATATAAAATATTGAAACCGAGAAGTATTGGAAAATATCAGTTGTTGGGAAAAGTGACGAAATATTGTGTAGTGAAACAATACCGTGCTAAATAACGATGAAATATAATCTCCCTTCTGAAAAGTATTGGAAAATATCAGTTGTTGGAAAAAGTGAGGAAATATTGGGTAGTGAAACAATATCGTGCTAAATAACGATGAAATGTAATCTCTCTTCTGAGAAGTGTGGAAACAGTATTATATTATGTTACTAGGGAAATTTTATATTCCTCAAACTGCAAAAGGAACCCCGCATCCTCTTTCATGATATATGAAGTGCTTATCAATGTTACCCTTGTTTCCCAATAGTTCAAACAATTTACAATTTTCGAGTTCTTGTTTTCTGCTAGTTTTAAAAACAATTAACGTCTAATTATAGTATACGTATCTCACATTCCAAGTAATCCGACAGGCGTTTTGCGGAGTAAATAACTGTTACTGGAAAGTGACACCAAAGGGAACTCTTGGTCTGACAACACCTGTAAACTGGATCCTTCAGTTTCCAAAACATACAAACGTTATTTGGGAATATTTCTTGTGAACCATCTTCTTATCCAGAGTACCATCTTCACTTCATCGAGTTGACGAGGTACCTAACGTGAACCGTCCTTAATAATATCACGTTGTCCTAACAATTATTTTCACAATACGATGACAGAAGCAAGTAAGCTTGCATATATTTTCAAAGGTTAATCTTCTATCTCCCCTAACCTGGGGTTTAACAGAAATTTTAGGAGATTACAGAAATTGAGATTTCAAAAATTGGCAGCTCTTAAGTTAAGCTTATCTCCCATAAATGCAGATCCCGACTTCCTGATAGTATACTAAGCAATGGCTGTGCTCCTGCATATATTCTTCCATCTGCGTTGAATATCGTCGTACCTTTTTCACAACATATAGGCAAAAGTTATTATGAGGCACCTCAATGGTGAAATCTGTCATTTCAGGAAAATATTTAAAGAGAGTGTTTCTTCACAAACAATAACAATAGTAATAGAAATAACGGAATTTTCAAAGGTTTAAATCTTTGGATATTTAAACGTTAAAGATTTATCAGATTTAATTATCTAAATCCAGGTTTGATAAATATTGAACTTTCGGCAAATAACGCATACTTCCAGTACTCTTCTTGCATAAGTTGTAATTTACATTATAAATACCATAATACGTTATAAATAAACAAACAGTGGGTGGGTCGGAGAACACTTTTTATTACTGATGATAGTGGAAAAAGGACCGGAAAACACTTAATTCCTAAAGTAACTTTTATACTTTTCATATCTGATTTTACGAACGTGCCTTATAATTTGGTTGAAACAACGATTTCGAAATGCCATTAACAGTATCTTATTTGTAATAGTATGCATGTCTACGTATATGTTTAGTTTTCCTATTGACCAAGTAGGCTCAGATTAAATCTTTTTAAGGGACTATGCGCCTCCTAAAGTAATTAATTTTTGCTTTCTTCTACCACGTACAAATAGAGTTGACTTGAGTTGATTTTGAGTTTAACGTCCCGTTCAGCAGCCAAGCTATATGAGACGTGGACCTACTGATTAACTTGGAATCCAAACCACATGAGCTCCCACCGGGAATCGAACCCGGGCCTCCCACGCCAAAGGCGCGTACGCTAACCGCTTAGCCACGAAGGAGATCCGACTACAAATAGACAAAATGTGAATTTTTTTCTATCTCAAGCCGGGTGCTCTCCTACGTGCTTATATTTCCTACAACTCCTTATTTTCCTTGTCTTGTTCGATATGTAGATGCATCATATTATTGCGTAAGGTCGCGCGGCACGAATTGGTACATGCTCGGAAAAAGAGGAGAATGTGAAATTGTGTAATGCGGTGTTTCTGGATAATGCTTGTCCAGCGAGTTGCTTTTCTGGGCTCAGTTTGACTACGACATTTTCCTAGAATGAATGTGAAAACTTTTCCGTTGTGACACAGCTTTTATGTATTTTTAAAAAGATAAACGTGTCATAATTTTTTATGCATTAATATTAAGACGATTTTTTCAATGTGGAATACAGAAGGATACTGCCATGAAAAGATACGTTATACTACGAAAAGTAGCCCTTTCGTCGACACATCCTTTCTCGGGCAAGTCTCTAATCTTACTAACTGCAACATGATAGATAGAAGTATATGATTTTCGTACGCATTCTTTGCGTTCTGTCTTCCGTATGCATAAGTGAGGTTTCCAACGATCGACATTTATAGTAGTTCTTAAAGTTTGCGTCAATATCCGTTTGGAGACTATAGATACCTTTATGAAGATTATAGTACAATTTTTACCAACCATCTGAGCAAGATCATCCATGGTTTGAAGTCAGACATGACAGTTTTGTATGTCATTTCACAGTCAGTGAAAGTAGCAAAATCGAATTTCCTTATGTCTAACCGAGTCTCTATAATACTTTAGTTAAGGAAAGATATATGATCTGTAATGATAAATGTTTCACAGTGTCGTTTATGAGCCTCCGGTTATGGTCAGAGTGGTTGCTGATAAATGCTCGGTAAGTAACTACAAACTATATTGATTTTGAATTGGTTCGATTCACAAACTAAACTTGGTCAGGGAGTTCAACGCTTTGCATCAAGTTGAAAACTTACATTAAGATCATACCAAATATTTCAAAATTTTACGTGATTGATCCGTTGTTCATTTGAACTTTAAGCCCTTCTTTTGTGGATCAACAACTAAAGCTTTCTTAATATTCTCACAATGAGTTATTTGAAATTTCACACGTATCAACATAATTTCAACGCTAAAAGCGCAGTAGAAAGTTATTTGACCATACCTCATTTGCAGGAACTTACTGATAATAAGTCGCTAGCTTCGAGCCTTGTAAAATGTATTTATTAAACATTCAATTTTAATTTATATTTGTAAAACTATGAAAAAATTCTAGCAACCATTCAATTGGCGGAGACTAAATAACTTAGATGTAAAACTGCGTTCGTCCGTTTTACGAAATTTGAATTTCTGAACACATGTGGTTACAACACAAAATGGTAAAAATATTACGTAATATAAAAAATATTGAGTATTATGGAAAAGATGATATTAGTGCATGAAATCTCAACTTATGTACAGCAACTAGGCATATCTAATGCTTTTGACAGCTGATATTTTGGGCTAGAATATATGTGGAACGCACTGGAATCCCTTGAATCAGACGTAAAGTATTGAGCCGTGAAGATTTTTGAAATTTGTGCTCAATTGCGCTACGTTTGAAAAGTTTATTCTGATAAAGATGCAAGTGCTGAACAAATCACTGAAGAAATATATGCTATTTATGGGAAAGATACGTTATCACAGAGCAACAGCTAAAATATGACTTAATAACTCTCGTTCTAGAAATTTTAATTTTTAAACCTCTATTCTTAGTAAGGAAAATCTATAAACAAGTAGATTATATTTGAGCTAAATTTTAGCAAGCTGATACGTAGGAAGTCATGAGATTACTAACAATCTAAATACTCATCCCAAACAGTGATACATCATTTAGAGAAGGCTGCCTAGAAAAGCAACCTCACCATATTATCTGACTCACAAAACATATGTTTGACTGGATTTCTATCTGCAAATCTCTATTGAGACATAATTCAATTCATGATACAATGTTAATAATCTATAGGGTGGCCCAAATATGGTAAAAATCCCTGCATTGATCAATTATAACATTCTAGTTTACGGATTTATTTGCTTCGACTATTCCGGGCTTAAAATTTAGGTAAAAAGACGTTAAGAGCAAATAAGAAAGAAACTAGATCTACGGGTTTGATAACAACGCGATAAAAACGATGAAGCGAGAAGATGCTCCACTGTTTGTGAAAAAGTCCACACTAACGTCCGGGAACATTATACTAGACATTTGCCTTGGCCCTGACACTGTCAGACTATGATTTGTTTTTGTCTCTGAGGAATTATCTGTGATTTCTTTAAGTTAGCTTGAAACGAAACCGATTAAAGTGTGTGTGAGTGTTTTTTACCGGAAATAGCAGAAGTACCACAGTAACGGAATCATAGTGTTGTATTAGCAATTTAAGAAATAATTAAATAGAATAATGCATGTCTGGTTTCAGAATGCTTTGTTTACCTGACTATATAAGCCATATTTGTTAAGTGATTTATTAATTAACGAATTGAGATTTAAAAGGGGCCGCGGTGACTCAGTTTACCTCTGGTGCATGAGTTCCTGGTTCAAATCCTGCTTCCCAAGTGAACTTTGTTGTGGACAAGCACCGTGTGCATTGATTTCCTCGGGGTTCACCCGTTTTCTCCCACTTTCTTCATTCTACCATTTCATTCATTTCTCATCATCGCCGTTTCCTTTACCCTAGCCGGCATAACCGCAGGACATAAAACTCAAGGATTTGATTTCATTATTACAACTTTGAAGTGCACCACTAAACAGGACGCTAGTTTTAATATAAGTTCTTTTTTCCTACCGAAACAATCAATCCTTTTCGTCGTTATTATGAACAATGTAAATATTTTCTGATTAATGTCTACAAACTTTATAATGTTGTCACTTCAAAGTGTTGTACAAGAAGGAAATGAATTACTTTTTTAAGGACATTGCAGAATGAGTTTATGATACGACTCAGAGAATAAAGTGGCTTGTTAGAGTTTAGAGTATCTTTCAGCAGCAGGCATATTTGAGACGTGAGCCAACAACTTAACGTCAGTGCAAACTTTTAAGCTACAAGTGAGAATCAATCCCTGGTGCCTCGTGCTCGAAACGATAATAATAACATATTGAATATATTAAACTTTTTTCTTAACTACGGCATTTTACATTTACAATTGATATGATATTGTTTCCTACTTGACTTTGAAAATAAAAGAAACTAAATTGTTAATATTTTTAATATTCTTAATGTCTGCGTATGTTAGTAACAAAGAAATAACTTCAGAATTTGAACAGATGAACCATAGACTAACAATCTATTTACCCAAACCGCTCGATTATATAATACGTTACTTCAAATTCGTATTGTACTGTATCATGTGTTGTTTTCACTCAAGGATTTGTTTACTGTCAGTTACGACTGTATTCAGAGTGAATAATTGGACATTACATGCCTTGCCATATCTAAACGCATTTCAAACTCAAGTCACAGTTTTCTTTGGGCCGCCACAATACTTGTGTTGTAAAACAGGTTGAATCACTACATTGATTATCACTACTAATAAAGAAATAATATAATTGAAATATTAACTATTTACGCAATACAATTTGATGAAGAAAATTAATTAACTCAAATAATCACTTCTCGTCGTAGGGCCTTAGTGACTAGTGTAGACTTACATGAAAGAATTTTTCACTTATTACAACTCCTTGCGTAAACTCTAGGAACTCTTTAGTGTAGGTGAGTGGTTAACGCATTGGATTTTCAAACGCAAAAGTATGAGTTCGGATTCCAGTAGGTTTAAACTTTTTAACATGTATCAATTTCAATTCCAATCCATACTGAGTGTGGTAAGAAAGTTGATGTTCTCTGGGACAAAAGAGACGTTGAGATGACAAAAATGATGCAGATTTGGAATAGCGCAATAAACTTAGACAAAGATTTACAAAGGTATTTCCTTCAATTGATCCAGATATGATCTGTTCAGTTCATTTCAACAATATCTTAATATATGATTGATAAGTGTTTGTTTCTTATTCTTATATACAGTACGTAGTAAAGTAATATATTATACGAAAGACGAATTAATGCTTTTCACGTATATCAGTCACTGGACAATGCACTCTAAACAATAGATTATAACTCTAAAGTGAGGATTTGTCTTCGTATATCAATTGCACAGCAAAACCTTGTTTTAGTGATCCACAAGATTATCAACTGTTTGAAAAGTTGTGTGAAAGTTGCAATGCATATTTAGATATTTGTGATACCAGCAAAAGTGCTAGGCTTGACCCAGTGGAATTTTAGCAGTCTGAGATCCATATATTTTTGTCGCTGCCTGCACATAATGTTTCTGCGGACAAAAATTGAGTTCCTTATGTAAAATCATATGCATTACATGCATCGATATGCCACTTTCACGGGATCCGTTGCGAGCTGACTTTTCCACACTGCTGGTAAGTCATTCATTGATTTCTTGTCACATATTTCTCTATCGTGATTCTTAAAGGTTACCACCTTTTCTTATATCTTCTACAGACTTTGTGGTCATTAACTTACTTTAACAATACTAAGTTATTTCGTAAGGATTTGTAGTATTCATCCAATTCACTAGACTTGCTATCTACTAGTAATTTGATCTAACTAATAAATTTAAAAGTAATTGACTATGATTGTCTACATTGCGTGTGCAGATTTCGACGGTCAACGATTGTAGTAAGTGATGCATACAATAAGAAATCTTAATAATTATTTTACAGTATGGTATAGTTTTCAACATGCTATCTTTTATAATTTTTGGAGTAATAAAAATACTTACCTGTAGTTAGTTTTCTGTCATTGAATTATATATATATATATATATATATATATATATATATATATATATATATATATATATATATATATATATTGTTACACAGTTAAGCGTCGAAGTCCTAAGCCGGACTCAAATTATGGGGTGAGACGCACGCGCTTTTCTAATTGTGTGTGTCGAAGAGAAAGAGAGAAAGGGAGAACGGAGTCAACTGAGGCTTTGATTGTATTAGCAACCTGATGCCTCATTGACGCCAACCCACACGCATGTATTAGTGGTATGACCCTGGCTTTGATTTGCCCAAATCACAGTGCTGGTTCGAGGCTGTAAATTTACTGAACATCACTCAAGCAACAAGTACATAAAAACATTATGTATTTGGAGCTGAACGTGAAATTAAGATGTAACAGTAAATGTAAAATAGGTACTTCCGCCCCGGCGTGATGGGGAAAATCATAGAAAACTAGAAGTCTTGGCCACTATTGGGCATGCGCGTGAAAAGCTTCTCCAAACTCGTCAAGGCTCGTGACGCAGCTCTCGAGCTACGTCAGAAACTAGCAGAAAATGCGTGGGACGAGGTCGCTTTATAAGCGAGGCGCGTAGCCGAGCTTAGGTTGTTCGTTTCCGGCTTTCGTCTAGTGTAATTGGATCTTCGCTCCGGACGGTCGTAATAAGATCAGGTATGTGATTGTTTTTTCTAAGCTCCCTTGATATGGGACCAGTATTTGAGACTTGTTAGAAATTGACATTAAGTTGTGACTTAAAAATGAGACCAAATTTCCACTTCGTAGTTTATCATTCCCCCTTTTGCCCAATGCAAGTTGCAAGTACAAATCATCAAAATTACTATTTTCAATAAATCGCGGCTAAGCGTGGTAACCTTTAGCACCCACTTTGTAATGTAGGGGTTGTGCCCATACATGTCATTTGATAATACTTTAAGCTTGTATTTTCAAATTTCCGAATTGTAAAATTCTTTGTATTTTCATTTTTTCTTTACTTTTTATAAATAACGTTAATGACGGAAATGGCCTCTTTAATTTAGTCATGCTATCCCTCCGTATCTGGATTTAGTCCACAGTCTTCATGAGTTACCCGGGTTTCGATTTCCAGTACAAGTTCTACCTCTGAGATACAAGTCTTGCCCCCATTATTGAGACGTATTAGTGCACTTTCTCATCATCTTCGACCCAGTAAAGCCTAAGACGTCCCGCTACTGAGGCTTAAAAGGAGTTGGGCTCAGCACCAACTCGACATACTGGATGGAGAATAGAGAAGTGATCTCAAATACAATTTCGCGAAAGAAAGTGTACACAAAACACACCGACAATCTCTCAAAACACATAACAGTTTTATGGCGTTCGGTGTTCGCCGGGTAACGAACTGTGTTCTTAAATCCTTGAACTAGTCCCTGGTGCTCGCTCATTTCATTGGTGAACCAGAAATTGCGCTTTAGGGCAAATTGCGAGTGAATTTTTATCGAAGATTTTTTAATACATAAAAATGTAAAGTTACGGTGCAAAAAAAGCGAATAAAAGACTCGAAGTTTTTTCTATTGACTAGTCAACGAGACGCGAGTGTTAAGATATAATTCTGCTTTCGTCTCATGTACTTGCAAAACCCTAAACCTGCTTATGCTTATGCTAGCTTTTGAGGGATCACAGTCAGTCAGCAGAACCGCCCGCAGGGATGAAAGTTCGATGGTCTGTCCGGCGATAAGTGTTTAAAATCCTTTCCTATGCAAGCTTGGGAGTCACAGGTATCTTATCCCCTTGGTTCAGCAGAACCCCCCTATACAAGAGGTGCATGTCCGATGGCTGCCTGGGAATAACTGCCTAAAATTCCTATTTATGCAAATGCAACAAACCAAAAAGAAAAATATCTGCAGGTACATGATCCAATGTTTGAATGTTTCATAGTCCCCTGTGTGCATTAAAAAATTAAAACCAAACAAAAAAGAAAGTAAAAGCAAAATCATTATAAGTGAACAAATAAACGTTTTCTTTAAAATAACTATCTAGTCACTTTCCGTTTCCTGTTCTAAAAAGTAAAGCAAATTTATAAAGAAAGTGAAGTTGAGTATTCAAGTTCAGAGGAAGTTAAAGAAAGACATTGAAATAATATGTTATTATTATCTTAAATTGACGTAGCATTTCCGAGGGAAGTAGCTGTCAGTGATTCAATTCTTACTATATCGGTGATTACACACTGCCATGGTTTAAGAGGCCACTGACTAGAAAAATAGAGTTTATTCATCAAAAATAGTTTCGCGCAGAAAATAAAAGCTATTAGATTTTGGGCAATACCATTGTCCTAAGACACCCACGGGCAACCACCGTTATATTTTGGATCGGTGGGATAATTATTATTGTATTGAATGTAATAAAGTGAAAGTACACGGGCATTCTCCTCCTCAATTTGGCCGTTAGAAAAAGAACCCATTACCGAGATATTTGGATACGTGGAGTCAGCCCAAACATCTCGAACCAACGACTGCTAGCCCGCAAACTCCTGACGCTCCGGCGAGTGGCTACGACCTAACGCCGCTTGCAGCGTCCAGTCCTATCCCGACTAGAAATGATACAGAAATACAAAGTGCTGGTTCGAGTGAGAAACCAACACCAGCCCCTAAGACGATATATGTTAATTCAGATACTGACGAAACCCCACCATGGGAAGATCCGAAAACTCTAGTGAATGAATCAAATTTAAAAGACGAACCAGAACTAATAACTGCAGGTCAGGAATGCCCTCAAGTAACAATTGAGATGGAATCAACATCAGCTGTAATACCTGGTGTTCCCTCGAACCAAAGACTCTTAAACGATAATAAGCTAATTGACAAGGACAATAGATTAAGTAACTTAGCGCTAAGTTCAGGAAATAAAGATAGTGGTGTCTCAAAGGAACCAGATAGCCCGGTAGCGTTATATTTTCCTATTAAATACGAACCCTCAGATACTAAAGCACCGTTAAAAATGCGAAGACCGGCCTTCGAATTTTTTTATGCTGGTAGTAGTGATGAAACAGTTTATGCCGAGATCGGCCCTAGAACTATATATGCTAACTTAAATTCTGAATCACGAATCTCAACGAGTAAAGAGCATAGTTACACTAACATAGGTCCCGAACCACGGACCTTAGCGACTGAAGAGCCAATTTACGAAAATCTTGGTCTCGAACCCCAGACTTTAACGAATAAAGAGCCAATTTATGCGAATATAGGAACCGAACCAAGGGAAAGGAAAATTGAAAATCCTGACGAGATTGCTCTCTGTGACACAACCTAACGATGAAGCATTAATAGACCAGATTAGGCATTCATTACAAACAGAACTGTCTCCCGCAGTAGGAAACCTAATTCGACCCTTAACAAAACAACTACGGAACAAGAAAGTACGTATCACAGTTATTCGTCGCCAGGGTGACGATGAAAAGAAATTAGGTATTCTTTTTCAAGCTGACCCCTCATGCCCCTTTGAAGATTTTTTACCTTAGGAAAATGTAGTTGGGAATTTTGATATGGAAATACAGACCGAAGTTTTTCAAAAGAAAGATGTTAGCGTTCAGACCGAATATAAGTTTTCTAAAATGACCAGGATTGACACAGATCGTGATGGCAGAGTTATTCGGACAACAGCTACTCAGAACAACCCTGTTATGTTTGAAATTAGCATTACCCTCCAAGAGAAACTGCAATATTTGGACAGTATAGATAACATACTTAGTGTAGTAGTTACTAAATTTAGGTGGTCCAACCTGTAGTAGTTACTAAATTTAGGTGGTCCAACGGAGATATTAGTAGTGCAGATTCAGATGGGGTTGAATATTTGAAAGATGATTGGTTGGGATACGAACTGCAGCAATTACAAAACGAAGAAATAGCCCAATTTCAAGAAGACAGCCCGGAGTCCCCTCCTGCGTCATTCCTGGAGGATGAGTCAAAACCTTCTTGGAACTCTAAAGAAGAACTCCGATATGACCATTGGGATCCTGCTACGGTTTCTACTCCCCGAGCAGTGAACCAAGACCCTCCCACGGAGGACGCCGATCAGAGAAATGATCTCGTCGCCCCTGCTCCGGTTGAGAGGATGTTAGACGATGAGAAGAAAAGTGATGATGTTTTTCCCTCAGTTTACTGCGACCACCAGAAGCAAATTGGGGAAAAAGAAGAAGAAGACAAGGATTTCTGATCTGAGAGTAGAATAAACTAGAACATTGGTAGAATATTTGATTACGCGGAAATTGGTGCGTCCGTAATTTGTTTAGATAAGGTAGAAAATAGAGACGATCCCTCAACCTCTCCAACCCAAAGTGAATCTAACAAACAAACTAACACTGTTAAGAATATTGGATTACAAACTTCAGTTAGTGCTAGTTCTAAACTTACTTCCTATAATGAGACTAGTGAATCACCCACGACCAGAGAAATGAAAAAATACCAACAAGAGGAAAAGTTAGATCCCTTACAGTTAGTATTTGTTTCGCCACCTAGCAGCGTAGTTTCACCCACGACTCCGGTGGAGAAATTAGGGTTTAACGAAGGAGAAAAGACAGACAAATCAGTACTTAGCGAACAAGATAGATCTTATACATCAGAATTTAGTCCAGAACAAACCTCCGAGTTAGAAAATAGAAGCGCAACTGATACCGACTATAGGTCAGTTTCTGAACATTTCAACATCTCAGCTTCTTTAGACAGGTCCTTAGACCTGAAAGATGAACCTTTTTCACATACATCAAGTGAAGATAGGAACTTTGATAAGCAAAAATCAAATCTTTCGTCCTTTTTAAAATTAGGTCCCGAGGATAAGCCTTGTATAAATTTGAAATCTGAGCAAGAAATTAAAACTAGTCCGGCTACCGAGCCATCTATACCTTATAGTTTTGAGAAACCTAAATTTACAGATACAGTTGAAACAGACCAAGTTATCACCCCTCCTCCCGAGGGTGACAATCAAAATTCTACTATTAGTGCTAAACCACAAGCATTTAAGATCTATCCAAATGTTCAAATTCCCTCTTTCTCTGGTAATAGACATGAGTGCGTGGAAACTTTCCTACCAGAATACGAATCAGTGGCTAGCATATACGAATGGTCGAACCCAGAGATAGTGAATTATTTACCTTGTTGTTTGAAAGGGGTAGCCTTCTCCTTCTATTCAGTAGATATAGCAAACCTTCCACCCATAAGCTGTAACGAGTTGAAGGAAAAACTTAAAAAGGCATTTCCTAGTATTGAGTGCACCGCAAGATTGGAATATGACGTTGATATAAGAAAACAACAACCTAATGAAAGTACTTTAGCATTTATTTACAAGCTGATGAAGGATCTGAAATTTTACGAGGTTGGATTAATGAAAGTGGACTGATGAGTAAGCTTAGAATGAGTTTGTTACCAGACGTTCTAAATAAGCTGTTGCTTGAAGTGGATGATTGTGATAACCTCGAACAGTGCATGCAATATCTTAGAAAATATCAGACAGCACAAAGGTTAATTAGTCAGAGGATTAATTATGACATAATATGGGAAAATGACCGCTTGGACTGGTCAAGCATTAAAGAAACTACCCGACCGGAATTTGTACAGGATAGTTCTTGCTACTCAGACGAAGTAGTAGCAGAACCGGTTATAAAATGTATAGGAACACTCACCAAAATATCTATGGCTTTGGCCATGGGCGAGCCCATCTCTGTACAGTAAAGATAAAAATAGGAGACTATTGGGCGCAAGGACTTATTGACACGGGGTCAGAAATCTCTCTGGCTTCGAAAATCCTCCTACCCCCAAGGTTTCCACTGACTGAGAGACTGAAGGGTTATGTCAAGCTTCGCGGGGTAGGTGCCCACCCCACAGATTACATTGCTGTGGTGAGAATAGCGTGTTGTTTCAAGGATCACTTGAAGACAACCAGGCGATCTTTTCTAGTCGTAGCTATAGTTGACCCACAGTTTTGCGCCTGTGATGTTATTTTAGGGGTAGATGTTTTGTACAAATATGGCACAACAATTCATTCCAATTACTTGAAGCTAGCAGATAAAGACGGGAATCATGTGGAAGACCTATGGTTCGCAATCCCAAAAGATACAAATGGGCATCTTCAAGATTTAATTCATAGTTTAGATTTAACACATGTTGAACGATATCCACCGTCAGTAGTTAAATTAGAAAAAGGATCGTTTAACGATTCCCAACTGGCACAGGACGATAACTTTAGACAACCGGCCCTCCGTGACCCTCCTCGTAGAAAAACAAACTTATAGGAAACGGAACCTCCCACTCAGAATTAAGGATCCGTCTCCAAAGTTGATCACCGGAAATCCCCTAAATCCCGTTGCCAGTGTAGCCGATAAGAGACAAAAACACCCTGCTAAAGAAATTACATCTCGAGCATTCGTGCGTTCCAAGGAAACTACAAAATTTCCCTCGGAGCCTACAAGTAGAATGTATAGAAACGTGAATAGGCGTGAAAAGGCAAGACTTAAACGAACTAAGAAAAGCAAGGTATCTTCCAGTGCTCCTGAGCTGGAACCTATCAATTCGCCTGGCTTAGGGAAAGGGGAAAAGAATCTATCCAACCTTGCCCCTCAACCAGGCCCTAGTGGAACTTTGGTAGCTAGCTCTACAGAAAGTTCGAGTACAGAAACTATTCACAGAAAGAAAAAGAAACCGTTTCATGCAACAAAACATAGCAAAAAGAACCAACACTCTGTAAAGCCACCCCCTGGCCTCACAGGAGCCTTATGAGCCTGTAGAGGACAAATCAAATAGAGGACAGTCAGAAACATTTGAAAGACCTTTGATAACGCAAGGAAGTGTAAATGATCCAGCAACTCTCTCTGGCCTAGAGAGTTTTGCTCCAGATCATATTAAGAAAGAGGTCGTGCCAAACCCTTTGTGGTTGTGTGACAAAATTTTTATCTACCCGGACACTACCTATAAAGTGCACCTTCCAGCAAATGTCAGCGTGCTGTCCAAGGCTTCGTATGACAGAAATTACAGCGCCAACCGGGAAAGTGAATATTTGGGAATTTTTACCGTCTAAAGGAATTCGGTATTGGCACCATTGCATGATCCCCAGGGGATCAGTTTTTATTGAGAACGGAAATATTTATCTGACTATTTTTAACGGTTCGGATCGAACTAGAACTTTGTCTAAAAACCGTTATTTAGGGAAACTTGTTCTCCAGGTTGAGTCTTTACATGACGAAACAGACAAAGACGTGCAGGCTGTTAATCAGATCATACGCCTTACTAACAACGATGAAACAGACGATGTGGAAGTCTCTGGACAAAACAAAAAGTAACACAAACGAAGGAAGAATTAGCTCAAGTTCTAAATATCGGTCCAAACTTAAACCCAGAAGAAAGAAACCAGTTACTGGACTTACTGCTGCAATTTAGGGATGTTGTAACCTGAGACAAATCTTGTCTCACTGCGGCCACCGATAGGTTTATGTGCCCCTTGGAGGTCATCACAGATATTCCTGTCTCTTACCTTCCATATAGAGAGACACCAAAATAGAGAGATAGTCGCAGAAGAGATCCAGAAAATGTTAGACAGTAATATTATCCGGGAAAGCAAGAGACCATATTCGGCACCAATTGTGATAGTACCTAAAAAAGATGGCTCTCCAAGGATATGTATTGATTACAGAGCTTTTAACAAGACATTAGGGCCAAACTGTGTGCCAGTGCCGCGCATAGATGAGGTACTAGCTTTCTTAAATGGTACCAAATTCATAAATACGTTAGATTTACAAAATGTGTATTATCAGATGCTCATTCGTCCGTGCGATGTACAGAAGACTGCATTCATCTGCAGCCGGGAAAAATTCAAATTTTTGAGATTACCATTCGGCCTATCCACGGCCACGACCCTTTTTCAAAACATGATGAATGTTAACTTTGGTGACATCATGTGGAAGTATGTAATATGTTATTTAGACAATTTGGTTTGCCCTGGTCCTTCCTTTCCAGCTCTCATAGAGAGGACGAGAATTATTCTATATCGGCTCCGGGAGGCGAACCTAAAACTCAACCCTAAGAAATGCTATTTTGGATATGAAGAAGCCTCGGTGCTTAGTCACGTCGTCGGTAGAAGAGGAGTTTGTGTAGACCCGCCAAAATAGAGGATATATCAAAAGTACCATACCACACTACAGTCAGAGACTACGTAGTTTTATCGGACTTTGTTCATTTTACCGAGCTTTCTTTCAAGGATTCTCCCAAATCGCAAAACCACTCATTTTATTGACTAAAAAGAACGGCAAGTTCGACTTTGGAGAAACCGAGAAAAAGACATGGGATACCTTGAATTCTTGTCTCATATCTGCTCCAGTCCTCGCACAGTTTGATCCGACTCAGGACGCCATAGACTATTCGGATGCCTGTCGAGACGGAATCGGTGGATACGTCGCACAAATTAAGGAAGATAATAAAGAGCACCTGATAGCCTATTTTTCGAAATCTTTGACTCCAGCGGAGCTCAACTATTCCACGGTTGAGCTTGAAGCTTTAGGTGTTACTAAGACAATTTTGCACTTCCACTTTTTATTGGCAGATCGCCCCTTTATTGTTCGGACTGACGCCTGCGGCATTTGCTATCTAAGAAATAATAAGATGCTCAATTCTCGTCTTATGCGCTGGGCCATCCGTTTACAACCTTATCAGTTTACGATTGAACATGTAAAAGGCTGCAATAACGTTACCGCAGATTTCTTGTCAAGGTGTCCGTTGAAGAATGAGTTACCCTCCAAATTTAGTCAAGAAGAAGATTGTGCAGACGTGTGCAACCTAGTGTTATGCCCCAAGATAGATATAAGGACAATGCAAAGACAGGATGATAAAATTAGAGAACTAATACAAAAGAAGAAAGATAACCGTACTGATCGTGCTCTAAAACCGTATGTCATAATTGACGATGTTCTATATCGAGTCATGAACAAAGATAGGAAACTAGTGATACCGGAAAAGGCTATCCCCGACATCTTACAAGAGGTTCATTCGTTTCCGCTGTGTGGAGGCCACACGGAATTCTCTCGCACGTACTCTAAACTAAACGAACGATACTACTTTCCCAACATGGGGAAAATAGTTAAAGAATATGTCCGCTCTTGTGACGAATGTCAAAGGGTGAACATCCCTCGAGAAAAGAAACAAGATTTTCTTCACCCCTTATCTGTAAAAGAGGAGCTATTCTCCCGTTGGAGTTTGGATATTTTTGGCTCGTTACATCGTAGTGCAGGCTACAGTTGCATACTGGTTATGGTAGAATATCTTAGCCATTTCGTAATATTAGTACCGCTGCGAAACGCGAAAGCTCCTACAGTGGTTAGAGCCATCTTGGACGAGTTAATGACGCGTTTTGGCCTCCCAAAGGAGATATTAACAGACATTGGAAGTAATTTTTTAGCAGCAATAATGGCAGAACTAAATGACTTATTTGATATTAATGATGTTCGAACTGCAGCATTCAAACCGTCAACCAACGGGCTATGTGAGCAATTTAACTCGGTCATTGCTAATTTTCTAAGTAAGTACACGACTAATCATCCTACCAAGTGTTCGGAATATGTCCGATTGTGTGCATACGCTTATAATGTATCAACCAACTTTATTAGAAAATACTCCCATACGAGATTGTCTTTGGTCAAAAGGCAAGATTCTCCACTCAGTTGGACACCCAGTATCAATTTACAAAAAAACAGGAACATCAGAAACAACTAAAGTGAATGCGTAAATTAGCCCAGCAGGCCATGACACAAGTCCAGCAGCAGACTAAATTACGCGTTGAGCGAACTAGACAACCTATAAAACTAAAGGTTGGTGACTTAGTATTGTGTAGAGACTACCTGAAAAAGAAGGATATTTCTCCTAAATTGACACCAAAGTTTATGGGACCGTATTACCTAAGAAGTATTTCTCCCACAAATGCATGTAAAATCTAATTAGTGGCAAACCCTAACCGCACTCAAATTGTAATCATTGAAAGGTTAAAGAAGTATTTCCCCCGAGACAACTCACGCGTGCTGGAAGTTTGTAGCAATAGTGAGGACGATTAATGTTAAGAGTATCGTATAAGTTGACTGTGAGGTCTAGCCGCCTCAATTTAGATGGACTTATGCCCATAAAAGGAAAAAAAACTTGGAGTATGTTATTTGTCAAGTGTGCTGAATATTTCATATATCGCATAGACCACTAAAAGGTGGAGTACACGTATTTAAACATGACCTCTGGCACACCGGAATACGTAAATACATAACTATAGATAGAGCCTAAAGGTATACATACATATTACCATGACTCAAGATCCCCTCCCTCAGGATAACTTGAACTCCACCCCAGCAACAGAGGGATGGGCCACTAGGGTCAACTACTGTCCCTTTCTCATAATGTTAGTCTCACTTTATCTCAAGTATGAACACTAAGTCTTCCTAGAGTTTTCCAAAAGCAACGAAGGGATCTCTTACAAACAGTAAAAATATGAAATAAAAAAACTTTATAGTATACTCTTCGAGAATCAGAAACAAAAAGTTGCTTCTCCTCTTACTTCCTGGGATCCATTCCATTCTCCCCTCGATGACGTAAGAGGCACTAGTAGGCCGAGTGTGATAGGCACTCATCTTAGTTCGGTGGTGCTAAGACTGATCTGAGGATCAAACAAGTCACTTTTAGAATTAGGGCCCTACCACACCAAGTATATAGACGCGTCACAGGGAAATTACGTCGAGTCGATACCTACATAAGTGCTATACCAACATATTGGGATGAATATTTTTTTGTTTTGTTCTTTGTGTGAATGTGGCCGGCCACGACTGAGTTACCCTTCTTCGTCTCCCATAAGACTCCCAATATGCTGACAAACACGGAGAACATATAAGGAAAACAAGTGTTGGCATACCTGAAAGAGAAATTACTATTAGTGAACCCTAACATTTATACATACATGTGTATATCTCTGTATTACCGCGTATACTCAACTCCGACTTTAAGTATACTTCGTTGCAGCTGCAAAGTTGCATCCATCCGTTGCCGACGCCTGATTATTTTATTTCTTTCTCTCCAAGAAACCCGCCGCTCTCCCTCTTCGTGTCTAGGAATGTATTGACGTGGAACATACAATAGATTCAGTAGTTTTTATTTTGCTCACCTACAGACTTACTCCTACCTATGATACACATGTTAATGTTTACATTTCGCTTTACATTTGTCCTGGGTTGTCTACCCGTAAATTAAAAAAGGGGGCTTGGTTCTCCCCACAAGACATTTACATAGGCTCCTTTACTATGCCCGTTATTCCTTTCCAGGGTATCATCTCGAATCTTGCGTTTATCATGGCCATGGCACGAGGTGACCAAGAAGAGCGACATCTACCGCTCGGTAATGTTAATTCTGTCGCTTCCGCTTATTTTCTTTCCATTGCTGGGGTCACATTGGACCCCAATCTCTTTATCCCCTACGAATTATCTTTTCTTGTCACCAATGAATCCCCCATGGACGGACCTGTCGTGTATGATTTTGATACTTACCTTCTGGCTGCTCCTTTTTCTTCCACGGCTGACCTTTCCTATGTTAACCATTTACGTATAGTAATACACGAAGCGTCCACTCACACCGCCTTTAATGCTGGCCATCACCTCTTAGAGGGTGTACTGGGGAGGCTAATGACTCATGTCCCTTATGGGACGGTCATTTTAGTTACGGTAAGGCCGCCACCGAGTTGCTACAAGTCAAACTTCCTAAGCGACTGTTTATGGACCTGGCAGTGGTGTGCCCAACCCCTGGTACCATTGCCTCGCGTATCCGCAGTTGAGGATTGACTTTACCTGTGGTGGCACATCATGGCATCGATCCCACGCGCTATAACGATCCCACGAGCACGCTAGAACGTATGTACACCTCTTACATTAATTGGAATCTGCTTCCCCTAATCCCAGTAACTGGGATCCGGACTCAGGAGCCTCTGGGATGTAGCCTACCCAGTCTCGCACCCGGAACCATTTGCACACCAGATTTGTATGAACCCATTGTCTGGTGACAGGTGTAATTTGGGGAGGCGCCATTGCAGTCCCCACCCGTTATGCACTCCCGCTACTGGTCAGTGCGCATGCGATACTATTGAGCCAGTGCGTCCTTGCGACCGCTTCTGAGGCGAATAAATCAGACACCTCACATGAATGGACCAGAGCTACCACTAAACACGGACGAAGCGTCCAGGGATATTGTCCATGGCGTGGTTGTCGTGCCCAACTGGTACTCCCTAGGTACGGCCAGCCTCCTCCCCCTTCCTTCTCCCTCCCTCCCTCCTACAGCATTATTATTTTTTTGTATGTGTTGATGCTACCTTCTCTTTGCCAGAGGCGCTCATATTTCTCTAGCCTTTTATGAGTTTTCGTCTGCTCTCCCTCTTCGAGTGCTACAACACTCACCTGCCTTTGTGTACTCCACCGATGACTTGCCCCGTTTGTTTTTCTTTTGAGCCTGTTTAGCGATTATTATTTTTTATTTTTTTCGCGTAGTTAAGACGGGAAGGGTATTAAGTTTAAAAAAATAAAAAAAATAAATTAAAAAATAGGGAGAAATACGCCTTAGTCTCTGTCATGCTTTTTCTTCTGCTGCTGTGACTATTGTTTTCAGTTATAAGGACATTAATGATATTTATCAAACTAATTAGTAGTATCATACTGTATCACTATCTCTTGTTCATTGTGGCACGCTGAACTTATGTATGACGAACTCTTGATCTCACTGCCAACATTCTAGTTAAATAGTTGCAGACCCCACATATTTTACCACTTCATCAAGGATGGTTAATAGTTAAACATATTAGCTTATCTATTGCTATTAAAACTATTAATGTTTGTATACTTAGTGTGAAGGCTACCATATGTATTAGGTAAGGACATTGGGTGTAGATCGAGGCCCCCATATTTTTTATGTCCTCCCCGCATTGGGTAATGGGCTCGAACCCCTAATAGTTCAATTATTGTAACTAACTTGATTATATTAATTATCGATATGTTAAGTAAATTAACGGTTACATAAATAACATCATTGTGGGCTATAGTGACTTGCTAGATGTTGTCTTACCACTATACCACTATACTCGTGTTGTTCCATCATCCCTGTGTAACTGCCTTGATACAAGTTACAAGCTTAGCTTGGTTTGAATAAAACGCACACAACGCCGATAATACAGAGCAGAGTGGTATTAAATCACGCTATCACTTGCACATTTAAAAAAATTACAAAAAAAACACTGGAAGAGAATCATTACGTGCACATCATTTCGTAATTGGGTTCAATAATCGAATAATAGAATCCATCACAATTTACATGACACTTATTAAGGACATTCGAGCTCTGTCAACTCGTTTGTAATAAATCCGGTATAAACCAACTTAATTCTAGTCAGAATAAAACTTATGATTAAACCAAACAAAAGACTTAAAAACTATAAGTCATGAGACTTTCAAATTGGGTGGCCCCCTCCATAAGCGGCCCTGTTTGATAGGTGGGTAAGATCACATCGCGGCAGCGCACAGCACCGTTGACACACGGTGAGTCAAAGCCAGATTATCCGTGAGAGTGATATACGAAATTTAGGATATAAATTTAAGAACTTGACGTTAATTATAATTTTAAGTGAAATAAGTTAAATGTCAAAACAAACAAACAAAAGTAGTGCTCTTTCAAACTTAAAATTTAATCGAATATCATATGATTAATGAAATTTCTTAAAATGATTGTGGATAATTCCCCCCACCGAAAAAACCGCCTCTCATTCAGTGTTAAAACTAAAGCAAATCACCTTTTATCAGGTTACGAGAGTGAACCCAGCTGCAATCAGGGACTCATGATAATTGCGCGTAACTTCAACATTGAAGAACACACCAACATTTACAACGAGAAAATATATAAATAAATACGGATAGGGGAATTAAACTACAACGAAACGAATAATAACAATAATGTTGCCCGACAAATCACCACGATTGGGATACACCGTAGTCTCTGTTGAGCAATTGGTTCCTAACAACCTCTGGTTCAACCCCCGTTGGATTTCTTCTTTTATCCTATATCTGAATTATTGCTCCGCACAAGCTCAAGATTATAATCGGATTGGTTACTTGTAAGTAGGTTAAAATTAAATACCTTCATTAGAAATGTAGTTTATCACATATCATCACATATCATCACTATCTACACTAGGGGTCCCGAGTTCGAGACCCGGAATATCATTGTCAAAATTATCTCAGTTTCCGGTAATTATTGGCATTTATACAATCGCTTCCAACTTTGAAAAGAAACAAATAAGTCTGAGATCGAAACTCGACGGACGTACTTTCTGTGTGCGTGACACGCTCAAAACTATAGTAAACACCGTTTTTGTTTTTCCTTAGGGAAACACTTACTAAATTCATAGCTTTCGAAGTCACACAAAGTAGTACACCATCTGAAGCCTCGACATCAACTATCGGCAAAACGCACTCCTTATAATCACTGCTAAACTGCAACTTCGGACATTATCTTTCGTTGTGGCTTTCACTTAATTCAGTGATAATAGCATTTGGTATGGGATACTCCCGGGATACGAACCTCGATTTCGTTGCACACTAGAGTTCAGCACTGAACCATGTCAACACTCAATAGCTAAACGAATTGGTAACTTGAAGTGAAGTAATTGAAAATACATGCTTCTAGTATAATACACTAAAAACCCAGGGAGATAGTACTTGCCCCTTTTTCCTTTTTTATTCTCCTTCAAGAAATTCTTCTGGTAACAGGAGACCTCCCCTCATTGTCTTTGGAAACGTAAGTCTCCCCTTCTCTTTTCTTCGCGTTCTTCGAAGCAAAGATGATAAGCATACCCCAACAAGCTGAAGAAAAACATGAACCACAAAGTTAAGAACTTATTTAAACTCGTTTGTAATTATACATACTAATTAGCATAGTGTAGAAATCAGATAAATTTAACTACTAATTAAATCCAGTAAATTTTTAACTAAAGGGTTCTTTAAATTTCGAATAATAATTATATTACATTATTATAACAAGCCGACTGATAATTACCTCTAAATTAACAAACATAAACATATCTAAGTGGTCAATTCCAGTATATTGCACCAAATGGTTATTGATGGACGATTATTTTAAAAAAATCTAAATAAAATCTAAGGTAGAAAATGTATGGTAGTGAATGAGTGGTAGAAAATAGTACTAATGTTTCCGCCACACAAAACTCTCGGTTACAACTCATTTCAAAATAAATACGCAAACAGACACTACGATCACACTCGAGACCCCGGGTTCAATCTATAATACCATTTTGTGTGTGAGAATTTTTCGTTCCAGAACTTTCATTCTCGAAGCCTTTCAGCAGAGCCTGCCCAGGTGAGAGAAGTGAATGAACCTGCGCTCCTTGCGTTGGAGATAACTGAGTATTCAATTTCCTTTTTATTTTTGTTAAAAGTTATTAATTTTTATCACTTAATTATCAATTTACTTCTAAAAGAAATTTGTCTTGATTTTTTTCCTTGTTATTCTTACTAAGCTACCTACAAAGGTATACAGACATAATGAACAAATCATAATGTGCACAAGACAAGACTGCCTTCTCCTCTGATAACCTAATTTGCCAATAATTAACTTTACAGTGTTTCACCAAAGCTTAAAAATTCCTATAATTCAAGAAATTAATAGCAATTGAGATAACATATCATCAATGATCTAGTGAAACACTATTAAAAAAAGAAGAAGAGGAAATCAGCATACCAGTGTGAAAAATATGCACGTTAACTGAGAATGTTATGTTTCTCAAATGTTTGTTATGCCCTCTCGTGGGATATGTCTTATCTTGAACACTATACGTACACAAGTTGTAATAAGGCGTAAAACTAGAATTGAATTTCAATTATGAAATATTACATGTTTCAAATTTATATCACCTTTCCTGAGATTTTTTATTTTTTTTAGTTTAATTAATTGCTAAAAATATTGAAGATACCTTGGAACTACCCCCTAACTTTGTTCATATCCTGGTCAAAAAAGAAATCTAATACGGATAATTCCAAACTAAAGACAAAAATAGTAAAGTCGAGATTAATTGAAAAGAAAGGGAGAGAAATGCTCCAAGGTACCTTATCTCAATAAAGCTACGGGAACTACCATCTACATGAAGTAATTGGCTTAATTGCAAAGATATAAAGAAATTTAATTAAATCTTGTTAAATCTAAGATCTGCTTGATAATCCTATGGTTCACTAAGTTACTTGAAAGCATCTCATCAACACGTTAAGTTTTATTTTTGTTAAAATTAAATTAAAAAAAACGTAGATAATGTTAACATCTCAAGGTGTAAAATACCGTATACAACACAATTTCTACACTCATGCATAGCAGTCCAAAAGACCGACCACACGCATTCTCTATTTTAGAAATAAATAAAAATATACTTATCTGATAATGTTATTATGTCCCTGGTCTGAAGTGCTTGGTGAACTGGTAGAGTAGAAGGGCGTCTTTAACAGTACACGAGATATTCTCTTTCAGTTGCGTTGCTAAGCCCCCTTTACTTCCCTCACCCCCGAACATTTGTAAGCTGAGCTGATAATTTACAAACCACATATTATTACACCAAGCTGTATAATTAGCTAACTTCCGCCAAGCGGACTCAACTCAAACTTCCTTTTAACACTCTACTCCTCAACCTGACCGCTTCTGAAAACAAAATATACGGCAAATGTATGTTAATACGACAACTAATTCCCGATATTTTAATAGCATGCAAGGTATTGCCCATCTAGTAAATTACCTTGGATTTATTCACCATATGACTCATCACCCACTAATCCTTTTAGTATATGAAAATTATATTTGACAGTCCACTTTCCTCCATCATTATTGTTCCACTCACGAAGAAACAGACCAGATTAAGTAAATCAATCATCTTGCGAAGAACTTGTTCTACCGTAGTATTATCTTTATCTTCACACACAGTCACATCTCAAACACAAGAGGCATCGTAATAGTAATGTGTGGTCAGCGCACATATACATATTTCCAGCTTTCCGGTTTAATTTGTTCATGGTACAAAATTGATTTTTAATATCATTCTGATATTAATATGATCACACACGCTATTTCAACAGGCATCTATACTTAGTCTCTGACGATGTGTGGACAGCACACTCAGGACATTTGGATAAAAATATTTTCCACGTTCGACTCTCACTTTCAGATAGCTTCATTATTAGTAAGTTTTGCGGATTCCATCTTTCCTAAACTGATGGATGGTCAGCCCATTTAAAAACAACATTCCCGCATTAAGTCATCATATTCTGACTCATGCTTTCATGTCCTAATCCCCGACACACACTCTAAGTAATACCTATGCTATGCATTAATGATGAACAATTACACCTATCTTCCCCAGAAAGATACGTTTGATCATCCCGTATAAACAAGTACTCCGCACAAACCAAAGTTATTATGTCAAGCATTAATGATAATATAGTCTAATAGTCTCTTTGATTTCAGGTTTCCATTCATTGCTATCCTAGTGTGATGCCTTGAGTAAGGCCCCCACAGTCCTAGTATCTGGCGATACCGAAGGGGTCCAGATCACAGTTTGTCGGCCCCATCCAGGGTTGATTCAGAGGGGCGATATGGAAATAAATTTTTTGCGATCCATCACGTTTTATTAGTGGACAACAGTTATCTAATATCCGAACCTCCATCCGGATACAGAACATCTCTGTGCCATAAAACTTATGAACTTCTATAGTGACGTTGAAATTTTTTCCGTCTGCAGACAGACCCCCATTTACAAACATCAGTTCATTTCCTACCGGTGAAAAACTCTTCTCGTACCAGAAGAAACACAAAATTTGGACAAGTGATAATTCTCATAAGCAAAATGAATAAAATTCTTTCCAATCGGCGTTGTGATAAATCATAAGAAGATTGTAATAATAAACAAACAGCAAACGTCAAGAGACCATGAAACTCTACTTGAAATAACTCAATTTCAATGTAATAACCACGATAATAATGTAACAAAACCATTGAAATTTGTTGCATGATATATAGTTCAAATTCCTATTATTTGGTCAAGTAAAAACACAAAAATCGTTCAGTCAATTGAAGAAGCCTATATGTGAGAATGGTAATCGTATCTCCACATTCTCATTCCACTAAGTTAGAGACCGTAATTTTTTATAGCCCCTGTACATTTATCTTTTGTCAAAAAAGGAGAAAGGACAAGGAAGTACTTTATTGAATTATCCACTGCACATTGAAATTAATCATAACTGCACTCAACCGTTGCTCAACAAAAGGATATATATATATATATATATATATATATATATATATATATATATATATATATATATATATATCCATGTATTTAGTATGTATGTAGAATTATTCTCTGTATAACTAAGTCACTTACAATATGTGTTTAAAGAAGTTTACAACAGAAAAGTTGGCCACAGAAGGAAGTATATGGTTGAGTTATCAATCAAGGTCATTTAATTTAAAAGTAGAGAACGGAACATACTTCCGGTGGTTTTAAAAAAAGTAAAATCTTCTATCACAACCATAGCTTTGTTGTGGTTAACTTTTGTGTTTAAAATCTAATCTATAAAACAACAGGAAGCACCAACATGATGGAACTAGGGCTGTTCCGATAGTCGAGTAATCGATAAAATTTCAAAACCGTTTCATAGATAAAGAATTTGAATTTTATCGAATTATCGAACTTTCGAGACTCTCGAAATGATCGGGAGTCCCGAAATGTTCGAGACCCTCGAAATGATCGAGACTCCCGAAATGTTCGAGACACTCGAAATGTTCGAGGCTCCTGAAATGTTCGGGGCTCTTGAAGTGTTCGAGGGACTCGAAGTGTTCGAGGCACTCGAAATGTAAGAAACATTAGACAACTTCGAGACACTCCAACTGTTCGAGAGTCTCAAATTGTTTGAAAGCAGCAAATACAGTAATATATCAATATGATCGCATTTGTCGAGTCGCTTGTATATTTTGAAAAGTTCGGGATTATCGGAGTGTTCGGAAGAAACGATGTATTCGAGGTTATCATAGTTTTATATAATATGTATTACATATATGCAGGGTGTTCATTTTAAAACTTCTCTCCTTAGCAATGAAGTGAAGGAAAAGTTTTTCCCCACAGAAGAGAGAAAGAGGAAGAGAAAACATGCATCACTTGAATGGAATTGGAATCCAAGACACCATTAGTTTACTAATAGTCACTTTGCCGATTGCGCCAATAAGGGGACACATAGTTTTACATATGATTTCGACAAATACAACTTTGCAATAACTTATCCGATGAAAAAAAGTTGTTTGACTAGTTTGCCTGCAAGAGGGAATCATTGGAGAGGTGAAGGAACCGAACTGTCCAACACTACTTTTGATAATACCCGAAACTTCGATAATACTCGCAATACCGATAATACCCGAAACTTCGATAATACTCGAAATATCGATAATACCCGAAACTTCGATAATACTCGAAATATCGATAATACCCGAAACTTCGATAATACTCGAAATGTCGATAATACCCGAACTTCGATAATACTCGAAATTTCGATAATACCGAAACTTCGATAATTTCAAATACTCGAACAGTTTCGAGTAACCAATGACAACTCGATAAATTTTCACTCCCGAAGCTCGATAGGTCCTCAGCCTTATCGAACACCCCTAGATGGAACACGATCCCTGTAACTTTACGACGTAGATTTCCTTCTAACTACAAACAAATCCCTCTCGACTTCGTTTTGTATTTAGAGAAATAAAATAAAATATAAAGGCTAATACAAATACTACTTCTAATACTACTAATAATAAGAATAAGAATACTAACAATACTAACCTATAGACCCCTAATTACGAAGGAACTTTATAGCGTTTCCTTGTACAGTCCCTTTCAAAAACATGTACTCTAGTATGGTTAATGTAACTGCATCCCTGACCATTAGAATTTGTATCCGTTATTACTGTAGGCCATTAGGGCATAGACTAACACACTAACCATAGGGCCAGCTCGTCACCTATTATGTCTCCTTCTTGCTGACAGAACCTCTCATAGAAAGTAGATCCATACTTATTTGTATTCAATCCCTAGGTGCGCTTAAGTGCGCTAATCAGCTAGTAATGTCTGTATATTGCCAGTATATGTAAATGTCAATGTGTATAGCGTGATGCATACCACACAGGATTACATACACGCTTTAAGCATTTAGCATGCGATCGATTCTTGTGTTACAAGAAATGTATTACAGGATAGGCTATGTAACATTGCACTTAAATAATTTTCAAGTTATATTTTTTTTCTTATATGCCATAAATATTCAACATTTACTTGATTCTTGTTTTATAGGAAATTAGAGTATCGCCTATGCTTTGTTAATTATAAATGGTATATTGGAATATAATGAATTTTGTTCACTAACTGTGAAACACAACCCCGCAAGGTTTTCAGAAATAGGGCAAAACCGGTCGAGTGTACTATTCTATATCGTTCTGTGTTTCCCATTTGGTTTATACTATAGAGAAGGGAAACTGCTCTTGTAATTTTGTTGTACAGATCAGTCAAACTTTAAAGCGCTTCACGTTATTTCTTGGTTGTACTTAGTTTTGATCTTTTTATTTCTTTGCTGAATCATGTTATTAGCCTCAGACACTCACATGTAACACGTGTGACTATCTACACAAAAAACATTGGTAACATGTATCTGTAATTCAATTATGTACTATTCTTCACTCATTATTTGCCAGTAAATTTGATTGTGCTTAGCAAATCAGTTTATTCACAAAATCGTAATTTTCTTTTATGACATTAGCGGTTGCACTAGTAATTGGTTCGAATTCATGCTTAATACTAGGATTAGAAACTGGCCTTTAAAAAAAGAATATATTATTTTGATTTCACACGAAACCTCTTTGCTGTTATACGCTAGAAGGATACCATGATTGTAAGGTTTCATTTTACAAATTTCAAATCATAGAGCTTCGTATATACTATATACCTGTTCTACTGAAAGCAATATTATACATGGTTCGCTAATCTAATACTTTGTTGATGAAACCACTGTAGCATTTAAACGTACTATAGTCGAAAGACATGAAATCTTACAATTTCGCTCTCTGCTAATTAATTTGTTCATAATCTCCAGATTCTCGTTATTTTTTTGTTCCTTAGCGTCTTAAGTAAGGCCCGTTCTATCTTAACCCTTTAAATTCCAGCAACTTGCCTTGGATAAGAGTTTCCGTATTTGGATCCATTTTATTAGGAAGATAACTTTCACATTTTTTGTATTTTTAATGAGGTCGGCGGATAACTGTTACACAGTTAAGCGTCGAAGTCCAAAGCCGGACTCAAATTATGGGGTGAGACGCTCGCGCTTTCCTAATTGTGTGTCGAAGAGAAAGAGAGAAAGGGAGAACAGAGTCAAGTGAGGCTTTGATTTTATTAGCAATCTGATGGCTCATTGACGCCAACCCACACGCATGTAATAGTGTTATAACCCTGGCTTTGATTTGCCCAAATCACAGTGCTTGGTCGCGGCTGTAAACTTATTGAACATCACGCAAGCAATAAGTACATATAAACATTATGTATTTGGAGCTGAACGTGAAATTAAGATGTAACAGTAAATGTAAAATAGGTACTTCCGCCCCGGCCTGATGAAGAAAATCATATAAAACTAGAAGTCTTGGCCACTATTGGGCATTCGCGTGAAAAGCTTCTCCAAACTCGTCAAGGCTCGTGACGCAGCTCTCGAGCTACGTCAGAAACTAGCAGAAAATGCGTGGGACGAGGTCGCTTTATAAGCCACGCCCGTAGCCGAGCTTAGGTTGTTCGTTTCCGGCTTTCGTCTAGTGTAATTGGATCTTCGCTCCGGACGGTCGTTATAAGATCAGGCATGTGATTGTTTTTTCTAAGCTCCCTTGATATGGGACGAGCATTCGAGACTTGTTAGAAATTGACATTAAGTTGCGACTTAAAAATGAGACCAAATATCCACTTTGGATTTTACCACTCCCCCTTTTGCCCAATGCAAGTTGCAAGTACAAATCATCAAAATTACTATTTTCAATAAATCGCGGCTAAGCGTGGTAACCTTTAGCACCCACTTTGTAATGTAGGGGTTGTGCCCATACATGTCATTTGATAATACTTTAAGCTTGTATTTTCAAATTTCCGAATTGTAAAATTCTTTGTATTTTCATTTTTCTCTTTATTTTATTATAAATAAAATTTATGATGGAAATGGTCTCTTTAATTTAGTCATGCTCCGTATCCCTCCGTATCTGGATTCAGTTCACAGTCTTCATGAGTTACCTGGGTTTCGATTTCTAGTGCATGTTCTACCTCTGAGATACAAGTCTTCCCCCCATTATTGAGACATTTTAGTGCACTTTCTCATCATCTTTGAACCAGTAAAGCCTAAGACGTCCCGCTACTGAGGCTTAAAAGAGTTGGGCTCAGCACCAACTCGACATACTGGGTGGAGAATACAGAAGTGATCTCAAATACAATTTCACGAAAGAAAGTGTACACAAAACACAACGACAATCTCTCAAAACACATAACAATATATATATCGAGAGAGAGAGAGAGAGAGAGAGAGAGAGAGAAAGTGTAGATGGATAGATAGCTCAGGAAACAAAGAAACAATATAAAATAGACAAAACGAAATTTTTTACTGGGTACCACAAGGGAGAATTAGGGACCTAAGTATTCTAATACAAAGTGTTCTGACGAAATTACGTAGCACTACGAATATCTTGGAAATGAATTATCCAAGATACAAGATAGACGGTTAGCAAATTCAGCAATGGATCGACAATTGTTGATAATGATATGTACTCCTTTCAAATATATCTAACCCTCCCCATAATACTCTCGAGATCCTACTTCTTATTCTTGATATCTGAACATTTGAGATTAAACAATAATTGCTTACATCTTGTTCTGATAGATCATTTACTTTTAACCCTATATCTGTATGAATGTGCAGAGTAAAAACAAAGATAAATTACAATTTAATGTTCCTGGCTATAACTGTAAAATACGCTGTAATGTCAGAGTATAAGAAACGGTTCTGCGAACTCGAAATATTTTAACAACCGGTTCTAGCGAACCGGTGAGAACTGGCTGAATAGCACCACTGTATATACTTCATAATATACACACGTATAGCTTTACGCGTGTATAGCTTCATAGTTAACCACGAATTTTCAATGGATCGCGAAGGTGAGTGGTATAGCCTTTACTTCTGGTGCATCCGGTCTCTGATTCGATCCCAGCTCGAACCAAGTAGGCTTGGTAGTGTGCAAACACCACAATCGTTGTTTCTCTCGGAGCTCTCCGTTTGTTCATACTTTCTACTATTCATTCATTTGGTATCATCATTGTCATCTTTATTCCACGCTGCATAACCGTGAGACGTAAAACTCAAAGATTTAATTTAATTTCATTTTCCATAATTTAAGTATTAAATAACGTTTCTTATAAAGATAACCAAGAAAGTTCTGTCGCTTTTCCACCCATCACCTTCGAACATCGATATGTGACTTAAGACGCGCCTGCAAGTACATCAAAAAGTAGTCCCCATCAGTATCGACGACCTTCTGCCAAAGTTTTGGAAGGCCGATGGATACATTGCGGAAGAACTTGGTGGGACATGAAGCGAAGAGAGTATCAAGTTCCTTTTGCACCTCTGCTGGGGTTTGAACCGCTGTCCTCTAAGTTGATTGTCGAAGGAATGCAACATGTGATAATCGGACGGTACAATGTTCGGGGAGTGTGGCGCATGCAATAGTGTTTCCCATCCAAGGCGTAGAATGGTGTTCCAGGTCATCCTAGCCACGTGGAATTTAGCGTTCTCTAAATGGAGAATCCCTTTCGGATTCAGAAATGCTGGTTCCAGAGTTTTGAGTTTTTCTTAAACACTCCTCAACTGCTCACAATACACAGTTGCATTGATGCTTTGACCAGCTGGTAGGAGTTCCGAATGCACGATATCGCGAGCACTCCAGCAACCCTCGAGCAGTTCATCATAGGAGGACCTTGTTATCAGCTGTTTTGAAACCGGTTCATGGATGTTGACCAATGATGCGTCACCGCGGAGCTTCGTACAGGATTCACTTCTCATCACATTTCAACACCCTGTCCATAAATGGCTCCTTCCTCAGACGAGACAGCAAAGAAACACAGGTGTCTGCTAGTGTTTCCACCTGGCCCGGTGTCATAGCATGTAGGGCCGATCGACTCAACTTGTCGTACTTCCCAAGTTGATGGAGGTGCTGCCGAATGGTTTCTCTACTCACACTGAATTGTAGGTCCAGTTCTTCACATGTCTAGCCACTGTTCGCCTCAATTACTGCCTGAAGATCTTCATTTTTTTTACATGTGTTGGTCTTCCGGCACGTGGTGCATCTTCGAGTGTTTCGCTACCTTCCTTGAACTTGTTAAATCACTGCAGCACTGTTCGCGTAGTTACGACATTTTCGACAACTGGCCTGGTATATCTTCCGGGCGCTGCAGGGGCGTTTGACTCCAGTTTGAACTCGTACAGATTTCACGCCCTTACCATGCTCTGTGGAGGCCCCATTATCACACTACCCTTAATCAAGGTCACGATGTAACTGAACTGACACAAGCAGGTATTAGGTTGATATACTCGCACCAACAACTGACCTTCGTCTTATCTTCATTCGCATTCAACTCGCGGGTTGAGGGCTAATTGAACACAGACCTCTATAAAAAGTGACATAACTTTCTTGATTAACTTTATATTTTAACCCGAACAGCACAGGTTCCATCATCACACTGTCCTTAAGCAAGGTCACGGTGTAACTGAACTGACACAACCAGGTATTAAGATGGATATACCCGCACCAACAACTGACCTTCGTCTTATCTTCATTCGCATTCAACTCGCGGTAACAACACACGCCTGTAACAACACAGGTCTACTGATCACACTGTCCTTAATCAAGGTTGCGGTGTAACTGAACTGTCACAACCAGGTATTAAATTGGATATACCCGCACCAACAACTGACCTTCATCTTATCTTCATTCGCATTCATCTCGCGGGTTGAGGGCTAATTGAATATAGACCTCTATAAAAAGGGACATAATTTTCTTGGTTAACTTTATATTTTAACCCGTAACAACACACGCCCGTCTTCGAGACTGATTAAAGTACCACTCACATGCTTTTTTCTTTTCTTCAGTTGTATAGTTATATGGCGCTATCACCTAATCGCTCCTTTTGCTGCTGCCGTTGCAACCTCATTGTAGTGTGTTTGTAGCTCTTATAGGGGTCACATGATTAATTGTTCATTTTGGCTTGCCGTCTGAGAGACGGGCCTGTGTTGTAACGTAATGGATGTTATTTCTGGTCCTTCGCTTTCTGTGAGCTTAAATGGTCCATCTTTTTGGACTCTTGTAATCCAGTGGTTTGAGAAAGAAGAAGGAAGTGGTGAAAATTTGACAGTTGATGAAAACTTTGCTTTCGAATCGGACCATGATGCAAATACCATGATCGGACCGTGATCGGGCCATGAGTGTTCTTTTAAGATTTGCCCCCATTGTACAAAGTAAAAAGTACAAAACAAACAAATCACCTTGGTATTTTTGTTTTAAGAACATTAACTAATCTTGATCACAATGAAAATGGAAAATCTATTGGTCATTGGTACAGTTTCTAGTAACTCAAATATTGAAATTTATAGCACAGTTTAATTTTCCATTTAAAAACATGACTTTCTGGAAACAAAGTATTTTTCTTAAAATTTTTGCCCTTTTATACTTTGTGCATTTTTCATAAAAAGGATCATTTATTTCATTGGATGTGGATCATGTATTTTCTGTGGACTATAGTAAAAGTGTTTTTTCAATAGTAATATATTACTATCAAAATAGGAAAAAGTTTTCGTTATTGTATTTGGTATTTGTAATAGTTATCATGTAATGAATTTTGTAACGGTTATTTGCATTTATTTGGTAAGTAAGCTTTGACAGAGCATAAAAATACACAATTTTTATTGTTCAGTACAAATATCGGTTAATAACGACTGTAAATTCCAGAGAGACCCTCAGAGACGGACCTGTGTTGTTGTATCAAAAATTCTGACGTGTTTTGTTACGGGTTAATCTCTAATTTTGTTCAACCAAAGGACCCCGCACAATTCTTATCGAATTTGGATTTCCTTTGAATTAATCGAAATCGTAATATGTTGTAGATATTGTGATCTTGAGATAAAGTCTCAATAGCACCAGCATCAATCACTGACCGTTTGCTCACTTCAGAGCATTTTTCTTTAAAATATATCCGAGTATAAAGTTGTTCTCTATTTCGGTGAAAATGAATGAAATTGTGATGTGTTGTAGATCTTGTCAGTGTTAGAAAATGTCTTAATGAACATAATCATCATTCATTTACCGTTTGGCCACTACAGGTTGACATTTTTTAATACAGCCGGGTATAACGATATTTTACATTCCTCTGAAAATGAATGAAACTGATACGTTTTAGATATAATGCTGAAAAAATGTGTTAATTTGTGGCTACTGAGCAACTTTAGGTCAGTTGATACAGTATTTGTTCACATTCGGGAGGCTCGGCTTAAGCCGGTCATTTTCTGTAGGACTTCGGGGTCTTTCCTTTGTCCGCTTGATGAATATCGGGATGTTACCTATGCTTAAATGATGTTAGCTGCTACTCACCACCTTCCTTTACCAGGTTGTAGTATACGATGATAAAAGCTAAGTATTTTTGCTGTTTTATACATAATCACCATAAATCCAGATTGTCATCAGGTTCTAGTGTGTTTTTTTTAATGACCGCGTAGTGGCCAAACAGCCAGTTATTGGTGGTTATGTCCATTGAGTTTTTCTTTTCTCAGGATCACAATATCTACAACATATCACGGTTTCAAGCGATTCCACCGAAATTCAATTTCCATAAGGATTTTGCGGAGTCCTATAATGCACACAGTAGTCTATTAACAAATCTTAATATGTCTTTTATAAGTAAAAAGTTAATTGTCAGAAATCAGATATTTAATTTTGAATTCAATTAAAAAAATCAGATATTCTCAAACTCTGACTTCTGTCATAAAGTGTTTAAGATAAGCAACTGTATCTTATATCAATTACCTTGGAATAGAAATATCAATGTACAGTTTTAGATAAAAGTTAATAGGTTGAAATCAAACATAAATATGAATATAGATTTCAAAAATTCATTATATTTTTCCTTTCTACATATAAATATATATATGAAACTGTGGTAATTTCGTAAATTTTAAGATAACATGAGAGACATATGCGATTGATTCGTAGGTTGAAACTTTAGAACGGAAAACAGTATCAAGTAAATTATATTCCCAGAATGCATTCCTCCCGAGTTTCTACTTATGCAATCAAAACTTATGAGATTTATTAGGTTATGGTGTCCAATTCAGAATTCTTTTCGATATAATTTAGACTTTTCATCATTTTGAACAATTTAATAGTACAAACTAGAATTGGTGAAATTGATCAATTGATGCATGACAGCAAATGTAGAATGATTTCTATTACATACTAATGAACTCTAAATAATATATTTACTTACCTTCATCTCTTTCAATATATTACAACTCCTTGTCTCTCCAGTATGGATGTGTAAGTTAGTATTACCCAAACTACCACAATGAGCAATTGAAATACTCGTTACTTGTTGTTTGCATTTTTCGTTCATAAGGCCGAGTCTGATAAAATACATACTATCTGTACTGACGTTTGTACCCTGTGATAAGTAAATTGCAATATATCCATTTTTATGGTTAAGCATTTTCGTTTTAAGGTACAAAGAAGGAGAGGTAAGGTTCCACTCTCCGAAAAGTGTCATGTAGTTTTCTAATACGATCCCTGTTCCAGGTACTCCTAGAAAAGGAAAACATAAAATGAGTTACACTTTACACACAAGCACACGCACACGTTAATTTCTGCTTAAACTTTAGGCGGATAAACGGAACATTAGTTGGATGCCTAATACATGCATCCAGTAGAGTCTTTGGTTCGATACTTGAATTAGTTCCGGAAATAACTAGTTGATGCACCACTCCGGCAGTGTCCTCTTTAGAGGTTTATAAGTTATAACATGATTCAAGAACGCATACAAAAATAGCAAATAATTCGACTGTGATGGAAAACATACATGTACAGTGAACGGAATCACCGCGGTGACGAGTGGTTAACAGTAATTTGTGAGACTAGTATGTGTGGTTAACTGTACGAGACTTGTAAGCAGAAAGGATGTGACAGTGGATTCTATATTGTAACCACAACATTTGAAGGAGTTCCTCATGAATAGTAAGACCTAGAATGTGTCATTATTATTAGTAAACTTTTATTGTAATGAAATTATCAAATAGGAAATACGCTGTAGAAACATGTTCTAGTACAGAGAAGTTCAATATAGTCGCCATTTTGATTTTGAACTATATTTAAACGAACATTGTTGTTATTGATTACCCAAGGGTGCATGCCATCTGTGATTTCACTGCACACTTCAACAGTAAGTTTTCTGAACTCCCCCGAAAATTGGAGATGTTTTGGTAAAATAGTATTAATATAGTATTGGGGTCCCTCCACATAAAATACAGGATTGTACACAACACATGGATGGATTTGAATAATATATATTTTTTCTTCTGTGTGGAAATTCAAGTAATTATTCCTTCTCCATATATCAAGTAAATAGTTGGGAAATGTGAAAACACTAGATGTGGATAAAGTATCCACACGCAACCTCACAGTCAGTGATCATTTCCTGTACATTATCCAACACTTTGCCGAGAATTTCCGGCTGTAATTCACGGCCCTCAGTGTGATTATTGATATTGCATGCTCTATGCCGGCTATATGTTTGATGTATATATGTTCATTGAGATATTCCTTGAGGGAAAAAGTGTGGCTTTTATGTCAGTTGAAGATGATGGTCAGTTGAAATTTGAGTACGGTACTTGGAAATAAAACTCTCCCCAAAGATTGTGATAGCAATGCCCAGAATTTATGCTGCGTGAGCAGTTGCGTCATATTGCTGAAACCAGTGAGCAGGATTATTAGCTACAGACGATCTTTAAAAAGTCCCTGATTCTTGTGCAATATTGCTCCCCTGCAACTGTAACTGTAATTTTTTTTCCTAAGAAATAAATACCGATGATCCGTTCTGACATCCCGCCACTTCACACTGTACACATTTATGAATGCAAATCACGCTGACATTTGACCTTAGGGTTTTTCTGAGCCGAAATTCTGAAACTTTGTTTCTTGACTATTCATTAAGTGAAAATGGACCTCTTCGCTCATTACCAGATTCTGAAGAAAGTCCTGTTGTTCCGTTACCAACTCCCGGAAGCGAAAATCATACTTGAGACGGCTGGTGTGTCTCCGAGGGTTAACTTCTGCATCAGTTGCAATATTTACGGGAACAATTTCAAGTTTGTCTTTACAATTCTTTGGAATGACCTTCGCGTCATCCCCAGCTGAGTGCCACGAAGTGGTTTATATTGTCAGATTACTAATAGTTGGGTTGTCATTAATGATATTCCTCTGTCGTTGAACGTTTCCGAGAGTCCGAGCGGAACGTAATCTAGGTTAACTTTGATAGTTTGAAGACCGAATAATATTGCCGAAACCGTTCTACCAGACGGATAATTGTAGCGTGGTGAGGGCAGTTGCTCACATTGAAATAGCGATTGCAAGCCATCTGATTGTGGATAATGTATCTTTGTTCTACAAAATACAGTTCTACTACATTCGTGGGCTCTATCAATTTTTAGGTGCTAAGCTTAAACAAAAAATTAATTCCGACACTTTTTCTGATATCTTTTTATACATACCATCAAAAATACAACATTTCTTTAAGGAAGGATGAGCATTGCTACTAAGATTTCAAAGATGTTTGATACTTTCCCCATCTAAACCTATGTGATTGCATATCATCAGTAAAATTTTTCAAGCAGAAATAAGCAGTATAGCTGACAGTTCCGTAACACTATGAGTACCAGTAAATAAATTATATTATCATTAATGGAGGGATCACTTTGACTCTTGCGTTAAAACAGCCCACATTTCGAAACTAAAATGAAATATTGTGTTTATTTGGCCGTAGGAGTATTTGTAATATTTTTTAAAAAAGTGTTTATTGACCTATACACATAACCAAAGCAATTGATAACAATTTTGAGAATATGTTTAAGATATGAATAAAGTCGATATCAAAAGTTTTTCGTTACACCTCTAACAGTAATGTTTTCATAAGTTATTGAATAACTTCTTAAGAAAGAGATGTTTATTGTCCTCTATTGATTTTTCCTCGTATGGAATATATTTATACTATTTATAAACTGAAAAAGTGAACAAACGGCTAGGATACTTAAGTTTGGATAAAATAAATCCTTTATTAGTTGTAGGTAAACGGACATAATTTCAAAACTAATATTTACAGAGTAAACTCTATTAATACACTAAATAAAGTTCCATCCGATTAACGCTTTATAGTTTATGTTTATATCAAATAGTTTTGATTGTTTCTGAGAGTAACAGTTCACTTATTTAGCAGTTCTTTAGAATTCTTTTTAAACAAATATGCAGTGGGCTTTTTCCTAGCCGAATAGCATAGGACGTAGAGATTGTTTTCCCAGAACGAACAGATTCCAATAGTGATTCTCCAATGTTATAAGTCTATATAGTTTTGAAATTGAGAAATCAAGCTTGATATGCAACTACTACGATGGAATCTTAGAGTTTCCAACCGTCATATGATATGTTATACAGGGTGTTTCAAAATAAATACCGACAACGTTTGCGAGGTGATTCCCGACATCAAAATAAGGCAAAAGGCATAGACCAACCTAGGTGCAGAAATCCGACATTTCGGAGTTATAGGCTGCCGAAAACATACAGAAATCAAATCATTTTCCTGTATGCTAAACTGTGAAGACTTTTGCAATACTTCACCAGGAAAGCTTCAATGGACATTTTATGAAAAAAATAATTTTAAAGGACCATACATCCAATATGATGGGACCCCCTGTAGTCGGGTCAAGCTTCACTTAGGAACTGGTAACTGCCCTATCCAAATATCCGTGTTTCAGAATCCTGTGGTACTTCCGCAACAATTTTTATACACGTAGTCGGTGGGTACTTCAAATTATATGCCCGTAGCCAAACTCCCTCCATAAAAATTGTTGTGGGAGTACCGCAGGATTCTGAAACGTATTTTTGGGAAGGGAAAACCGGGGTATTGGCGAACACTGAGGTAATGCCGAACACCCAAGTTTACGTCCAAGAAAGCTTGTTAGCAAACACACGATTTTGCTACATACGAGCGGAGAGAGCGGAAAAAGTGTAGCATAAATTTGGTGGTCAGTTGAATGAATTGCCAGGAAGAAAAGTTTTCTTCTTTTTGTCAATTCACTTATAACGTTGATTCAACAATGTGGGAAGGTAAGTTGGCTCATATTTATATTGTTACAGATAAAGCTATTCCCCTATATTTGAACACTAGTTCTTTGTAATCTTACTAGCCTCTATACAGTCAACAATTAGTTTCAACTATAATTATAAAATAGCGTCTCATGGGGAAATGCCAGACAGAATGTTTGTCTTTATCCTGGAGGTTCGGTTTACCCCATCGTGCGAAAAAAATTCTCAACAATTTTTAAATGGTTTTCTTTATTGAAAAGAAAGTAATAAGTTAATGAAATTGGTTTAGGAAATAGACCATGTCTTGGTAATAAGTGTTATTAGCTTTATTAATTAGAATAGTTTGCTATATTTATTATTTACTAAATTTATTGACTATGTCTATAATTATAATTCTTACTAAAAATTTAAATATTAAATTACGGTGTAATTTTCATGTATTTTAATGCATTTCATTTCTTTCGTAAAGGAAAGTTTAAAGTAAACACTATGTTTGGCATTACCCCGACCACTCGGGCAATATCGAACATAGGCACATTTTTAAAACATCTCACTGATTTGTTTAAAAAATGTTACTTTTGACTTTCCTCTGCACTTTAGTAAACTTCAAGCTTTCTATACATAAGAAATCTTAACTTTATCTCCACAAACAAAACAGTTATTTATAATCAAAGCTTAAGTGTTCTCGAACACTCTGGTTTCCCCTAGTGCACTTATTAATTCCTAAGTGAAGTTTTGACCCGACAACCTTAGGTCCCATAGTTCTGGGGCTATGAACCTTTAAATTTCATTTTTGCTTGTTTTCGAAAGCCTACAACTCGTTAAGAAAGCATTTGTGCACCCAGGTTTGTCTATATTTTTCGTCTTATCTTAGTCTCAGGAATCACCTCCCGAACGTTGTCGGTGTTGTTTTGAAACACGCTCTAGATTTATGGAGCAAACCACGTACTTCGACTTTTACAATGTAAGTTACATGGAGTCTGAAATATTTCACCATAGTATATATATCGGGTGTGGAAAATTAGTGTTACAACTCTTGGGAGGTGACTCCTGCCGCTGAGACAAGAAAAAAGTTCTCTTGAACTTTCGCCTATCGGACATAGCTTCGGATCTACAAGGTGCCGGAAGCGTGGGAAAATGACTTTCGGACGCCAATAGTTCGGAAACTACCCAACGTAAAGAGGGCGGGTAAAATATTCACTGAAGAAGTCATACCTGTTGTATTGAATTTTACATGCTTCATAATCCTACAATGCACGCGCAAGGGATTCTCCAAAGGAACGTAGGGAGTCCCGGATAATCTGCCAAATGAAATTGGTCTAAATGTTTATGAATTGATAGGGTTTCTATCAGCTAACAATAATTATTTTGTATTAAGTCGATATCTGGAACAAGTACAAAGTGGCGGACATCTTCATGCCCGTTGTGCGTGGTTACATAATCGCCAAGTACGGATGCTGGCCAACGGTGACGTTCTGAGTATTAAGTGTTGCGAATTTGTACTCAAATGCTCTGGAAAGACTTCGGGAGTGTCGGTAGAGCACAACAGATGAAGCAGGGTGATTCACATGTTTGAAAACACTTAAAGAAAAATGCCCAAAAATGCACTTATACTCAGTAAGCGTGACTTGAAAGCGTCAAAAATGTAAGGAATAGCACCAAGAACATGAAAGCCATTGCCAGTTCACCAATAATATTCCCTCAATCCGATGCAATATGATGTGCACGGTTGCATACCAATAATAATGCAACAACTGATGCCAAGTTGAATTTTGTGCAAGGGGACGCACTAAGAAACTGGGTAAACTAAATGAATGTTCCATGATCGATATTGAAATGTGGCCAATGTGTGTGTTGATATCAACATGTACCTAATGAATAAATGTCAATATGTCCCACTACTGTTGGGACACCGTCCGAAGTGCGAAAAATAGGAAAATAACTACTCGGGTCTTGAATCTGAGGCCGTGGGCTCCCAGTAGGATTGGAAATTGCGACCACGAGAGCAAAAGCGAGCGCTCTAGCCCTCACTTTCTCTGTATTTATTTCTTTGAGGAGTACTCACTTTATTTGGCAAGCGCTCTTGTACAGCATCCCGACAAGCTCGTGTGTTTCATTTTGTTATCCTACTGCACACTTGTAAACAATCAGAGCTTTAAGACGTTTATTCCTATTTCTTATGTCGTTTAATTTTCCATATGTAAGTGTTCCAGCAGTAGTGTTACATGTACCAAATTAGTTCATTTTCGTCTTTGTCTTGGCATGTACACTGTGTAAGATACGAATTTCTGAAGGTATTTTCCTATATTTCGAGAACATCATATGTCCCAAAAGACGTGGGACATGATACAAGTTTGTTATTTTCGCGCTCTATCAGAATTGGAACCATGGATTAACAGATTTCTTTTCATATGTGTCGACGGTGGGACAATGTCCCAAACAAAGAGGGACATTCATGTTCTAGTTACGTTCTACCAAAAACGTGCATCAGATATAATAGCAGAATGTACAAGGTTATTTTGCTAGTTTTTGCACGTGGGACAGTGTCCCAGCAGTAGTGGGTCATGTTGACATTTGCCCATTAGCTACATGTTGATATCAACACACACATTGGCCACATTTAAAAATCGATCATTGGACATTAACAGTAGTCCTATCTGCAAATCAATTAAAGTATGGATTGATCACTCAGGAGAAGAACCCAGCCCCTAATGAAAATTTTGATTATCTAACAGGACCTGAGATCCTAGGTTTCAACGACACTCATTGATACGTAATGTTACTTCGAAAGAAGAACTTGTCTAATTTCATTATTCGTTAAATTACTATTGAAAATCGTAAATATTGTTATGCAGTAATTTATTTGTAAATATTAAAAACGCAAAATTCGTTAACACTTAAACGAGTTGGAGAAGTTACCAGTATCAAGCGTGTTTCTCCTTAGGTTGCAAGTATAACTTAAGGTTCGCGATTTTTTAATATTTGCGCAAATTTACACCTTGAGATACAAGAACAAAAGGGGAGAATACATTCTCAATAAACAAAATTTAAAAATGCACAAAATTATTGGTTAACATCAAATATAGAATCATTGATAGAATTAACTCTGTAGCTCGTTTTCTTCATTCATTTTCCTCCTTTATTTTCAGCATTACATCATCAACGAATTTATCCACTGGAGATTATCTTTCATTTAGCAGCATCCAACTGGAACTCAGCCTTGTAAATGATACATTTTAAAAAGTGTAAACTGCGAAGGGAGAAATCAAACACGGGTTGCTGTATTAGGAAACTACACCGCTAACCACTCATCTAATGCGTTTCTTCTTCCGGCTCGCCTAAATAAAGAGCCTTTTCTGTTTGTAGATTATTAACAGTCAGATTGATTGGCAAACACAGGAGTATGTAATTGAGGACTCGGAGTGCATTATATCATTGTATTCACCACAGTATCAACATTACAGATTGTATAAAAACAAAATACAAAACTCCTTTATTTTGAATCAAATACGGTGCGTGTGTTATACTCGTAAACAAACTAAAGATACATCAATTGCTGTGCAATAATCGTGGTTAAGTGATCAAGGTGCTCGAAAGTAATGTGAAAGTAGTCGAATCGAATCGGATCGATTAACGACTAGTACTTTTTTATTTTCAAATTTTCGATGGCAATTGATCGGCGATGACACACGTTTTATTTTCTTCTGATATTTGAATACAGGGATGTTTCAACACTCGAACTATCAAATCTTCAGGAATAATAATAATAAACTAATAATAATTAATATTATCTTATGGTAGATTAAAAGTTAGGAGCTTATTATCGCTCAGGTCATAACATTACCACCAGAAATTAACATTTGGCAAGAATATTTCGGTTTTGTTTATTGTTGCTCACGAGAATAAGAATTTCTCATGTCGTTTTTGAAACAAGACAAACAAAATTGAGACGAGAGTTAACATTCTCATTCAGGACGGGACAAGGCTAACTCAAATTTTCGTCTCGCTTTGGAGATGGAATTCGAGACGAGACGTAAAGTATCGTAAACATTTCTCGTTTTATCTCGATTCTCGAAATAGTGTATGTCCATTGTTTACCCCTTTTAAATTATGGCTTATCTGAGGTATTTTGTAGACTTTCACACAATCATCTATTGCGTCAAGACTCTCGTAGGATTATCGTTCATACCCCGTTTTGTTTCTAGTAAAGCAGTGTTTCCAACTGCGTCCATAAAATGTCCCTTAATAGTATCAAATGCGGGAAATTTCCGCTCAAATTTGGAAAAAGGGATTTTCTTTAAAAAACCTTTTTATCGCGAATATCTCCCCCTTTGGTATAGGATACGATCCTGCGAATCCTCCAAAAAATCTTTGCTTTATGGTGAAGAGAATAAGATACAAAGAGTAGCCCTGGCATTAATAGCTTTGTTGCTACAGCCGATTTAAATATTTTCCCTTGATAATACCTTTTTAGTGAATTTCTATACTATCATAAAGACTGTTCATTGTGGGAACATGTATTGCACCTCGTTTTCTTTGCCATGAACTAGTCTTTCAAACGGTACCACTCGCATGTCCCTAGCGTGTACCATAGTGGAGATAATTCGCGGAAAAGGGAATGTTTGTCAAAAAACCCTTTTCCCCCGATTTTGGGCCCGTCTGGCCGACCCCTGTGTCAACCCACAGAGCCACAAAAATTACAAAAATACTATATACTATGTGTAATAACTTCGTTTCAATGTTATATCTTGAAAAATAAGAGAGAAAAAAATATTGTCACATATGCAAACAGTACCAGCTTTCCCCCATGTGAGCAATGGATAACCCATTTTTATATAAAAATTTCCATACTCATCCCTAATTATCGTGGAGACATGAATGATACACCGATTTGTTTTGCCAGAACAAGTCTTTTAAACGGTACAAGTCTCATGTCTCTAGCGTGTACCATAGTGGAGAAAACTCGCGAAAAAGCTAACTTTTGTCAAAAAATCCCTTTTTTCCCGATTTTAGGCACCTCTGGCTGGCCACTATGTCAACACACAGAGATACAAAAAATCTCAAACATACTACTTACTATGTGTAATAACGGTACAAAGTTTCAATGTTATATCTTGAAAAATAATAGAGGAAAAAATATTGCCCCATGTGCAAAATGGGTTATCCAGTGCTCACATAGGGAAAACTGGTACTGTTTGCACATGGGGCAATATTTTTCCCTCCCTTATTTTTCAATATATAACATTTTAACTTCGTACAATTGTTACACTTAGTATGTAGTATGTTTGAGATCTTTCGGGGCTCTGTGGGTTGACACAGGGTCCGGCCAGCGGGGCCCAAAATCAGAGAAAAAGAGATTTTTTGACAAAAATTTCCCTTTTTTGCAAATTTTCTCCACTATGGTACACGCTAGAGACATGCAAGTGGTTCCGTTTCAAAGACTGGTTCATGCCAAACTAAACGAGGTACGTATCATAACTTTAGAATAAACAGTGATAATACTGTAGATACTTTACTAAACTAATTACTAAAAATGTGTAAAAAATGAAAAAAATAAAGAAATCGAGACTTTTTTGACACACGTGTGGTGACTCTAGCAACATGAGTCATACCTAATTTTCTTCAGCGTAAGGAAGCCTTTCAAATGATAGCACTAAAATTTCGCTATCGTGCACCTGTGAAGATAAAAATGGGGAAAGTAAAAGTTTTTCTTTAAAAATCCCCTTTTTTCCATTTTGGACAAGATTTTCCCACTTGTGGTACAAGATAGGGAAATTGGAGTGATACATTTCAAAAGCCTGTCTTATAAGGAAACCAACGAGGTACAAACCATGAATCTAGTGTAAATAGTAATGTGTCAGAGATTTTCTTGAAAACACTTCTCAAATATATCCTTCTTTTAGACCTACCGTCCATGTTTGTGATGTCCCAGCCCCCATACAAAGCACTCGAGACTGCAAACTGCCCATAACATATATTTTATGATGCTTTCATCTTTGAATGAATGCAAAAAACCTGGTCTAAAAAGCTTTACTAGAGACTTATAAAGCAAATTCCGAACGTCGACGCCATGGCACAGGTGTTGTGCCATCATAATTTAAAAGGGTTATGTAATAATTGCTTTGTAGAGTGAATCTTATACGCTATTTTGTTACTTTCTATTTCGGATCTCATTGAATTTATTATGGTATTTGTAGGTATTTTTGTAGGAAGCCTTTTATAATTACTTCTGCATATCCTAAAGTAAGTTTATTATATGCCTTACTGTTCAGTGATATTAACCCTAACAGCACAATTACATAGCAAGCATATGCCTATCATGTTCCCTTAGGTCCATGGAAATGTGCCTAGTATGTACCTTATGTCCTTGTGAGAGAGAAATCTCATGGACAACAAGAGATAGTCACAGTCTATGTCCGCCCCTAGGCACAAGCCTGACATGTACTTGAGGAACTTACCTAGTATGTTTTAGGTATGTTGTTCTCCATACCGTAAGCTAAAATACTCCCCCAAAATATGTTAAATCGCCTTTATGCGTAATTTCTTTACATTAAGGTGAGTCTAAAAAGCACTTTAAAAAGAAAAAAAATACACAATTGGGGTGGGGCGCGAGTCACCAACCCTTTCATTACTAGGCACGTGCTCTTCCGACTTGGACACGGAGGCGATGAAGAAAACGTCGCTTGTAGAGGGATAAATCCTTTGGGTTTTCTAGCTTCGTTAATCAGAGTGCTCTTGTAACCCTGTATATTCGACGATAACCGTTTGGAATCAGATAAAATCCGTTGTCTATGTAATATTATAGCAAAATGGCGCGCGTCTCTTTACTTTATTTGATGGTTCTTCCATATTCAATTCAAATGATCGGCGACAGTAAGCATCTAAGAGTACAATTCTTTATCGCTAACTTCTTAAATAATTAACTGTTAATATATAAATGAAAGATTCATCTTAATTTTTATTCATCAGTTATATCATTTCTTGCTTCTAAATTCATCTTCCAAATTTGATGCATTTGTTTCTTCTTTTTTCTAAGCGATTGTGTATTAGAAGTAGTGACGGGAGGTGGAAAATTTTCCGAAAAATTTTCTGTTCTAAAAAATATCAGTAATCAAGTAACAATTCCTCAGTAATCATAAAATTGTTTAAATTCATGTATAGAAATGTTAAAAAGAAAAAGATCGTTTAAAGAATCTGAACATTTTCATGGCTCATACAATTTTCAGTACTAGTAGAAACAAGCGAAACAATTTTTCATGAAGCGAAATATTTTCTGTCGTCTATGGAAAAATTGAAGAACTATTTATGAGCGAAAAATTTTCATCATTTTGACGCAAAAAGTAAAACAACTTTTTGTGAATCGGAAAGTTTAATTGCTCTGTAGAAACAAGTGAAAGGAAAGTAGTGAAGTGAAACAAGTAGATCGGAAAATTTTCATTACGATGTAGAAACAAGTGGAGAAAATTTTTCATAAGCCGCACAATTTTAGATATTATATATAGTGATGTTAAGTGGAAAAATTTCCACTATATTTAACTGCACATTGAGCTACAAAATTGAGATTCTGTAGAGGAAAGTAAATCAGCAACGAATTATTACTTTCGAGTGTTAAACACAATAAAATCAAAGCATTTCTTCTTATTTTCTGTTACAAAAATAATCTTCATAAGGAACTTTTATGTAGTTATTTCATTTCATAGGCAGGCCTATATGTGAAGAAATAGTGGAATTTTCTGTTTTCCAAATAATTGATAAATTTACAAAGGTTTGTTTTCGATTTCTTGTTACATTGTAAATATTGGAATGGGATATTTGTTTTTCAGGAACTCGATGTACGTTACCTGCACTTTACACACAAACACACACACACACACACACACATATATATATATATATATATATATATATATATACAGAGAGAGAGGGAGAGAGAGAGAGAGAAACACTGTCTAAATTTTTACTTCCCAACTTGAAATATTAGAAAATGTGCAGGTTCCCGAAAGCTAATTGGAAAATTATAATTTCTTGCTGTCTAATTATCTTCTACAGGAATTGAATTGTATATCGCAATGTAAAGTTAAATATAGTGGAAAATATTCCACCTAACATCTAACTAACTCTATGGGCTATGGAACCCGGAGGTTCAATGCCGCTTTCACAAAAGCTCTCCACTGACTTCTATCCTTAGCCAACTGGGTCCAGTTTCTAATTTGTATTCCTATCTCTGCTAGATAAATCTTAATCTTGTCCTCCCATCTGCGCCTAGGTCTTCCTAATAGTCGTTTTCCGATTGGTCTTCCAGTCAAGTCTTTGAAAGCGTTTCTACTTTCTTCCATTCTACCCTCATGACCTGCCCATCTAAGCCTCCTAAACTTGACGACCCTAACAATGTTGGGTAAACCGTATAAATTATGTAGTTCCTCGTTATGAAGTTTCCGCCATTCCCCATTCCCGTTTCTCTTGGGTCCGAATATTCTTAATATCTAAAAATGTCCGGTTTATGAAAGTTTGTTTCTACATTGCAATGGAAATTTTCCGATCCATGAAAATTCCTTTCACTTGTTTATACACAGCAATAAAATTGCTTCGAAATGAATGTTTTTCGACTAATAAAAAGTTTTTCATTTTTTCCATAGAAGACAGAAATATTTCGATTCATCAAAAATTGTTTCACTTCTTCCTACATAGTACTGAAAATTGTCTGAGCCATGACAATTTTCAGATTCCTTAAACGATCTTTCACTTTTTAACAATTTGTTTAGAACGGACAATTTTCCGGAGAAATGTAGAAGAAACTTTCCACTTCACATCACTGCTAAACAATGATGTAGGAATAACTGAAGTATGTTTTTATGAATCGGAAAATTTTCATCACTGACTGGGACAGAAAGCGCGAGAAACCGTATCATGTTACTTGGCATGAGGAAATTCAAACATAATGTCATTCGTATGTTGCTGCAGATATCAATTATGTGTCATAAGTATATAAAAGAGTATGCACCTAAAGGAAGTACCTCGAACATGAAAGATATACGTCCCAAGTAACAACATAAAAACATATGACCAACACAGTGCGAAACTGTGCGAAGTATACAAATGCTACATTTCTGGTACATAGTCGCAAATATCAATTAGATGTACAAAGCAGCTAAAACTTTTGGAAGCTGAAGTAAACACTTAGCACATGAACACCACATGCACCAAGTGCTGAGTACCTAAAAAGTAGCTTGGATACCTAAGTGGAACGTGCCAAGCACATTTTGTGCTATTATGGAAGTTATTTTTATTAGAGTTATCTTCCTCAAAACGTACAATAGAATACTTTCTACATGAAACTTTAGTGCAACGCTTTGGTTTAAAGTTTTGGTAGTTGCAGAGGTGTATCCTAGAGGTCCATACACCCTCCCGAAATCCCGATTTATCTGCAAGTTTTGTCTAATTTTAGGGCAACTAAAAAACTTTAATTCCCTTATTATTATTATTATTATTATTACTGAAAGTTTAAGACCTCAATATTACATCCTAGTGCAATGCAAATAAGCATTATGAAGTTGATGGGAAAAGAAAAAAGAGAAAAAGGACACTTTCGAGGGATTAGTAAATGTAGTCCTTGAGTTTTACGTCCTACGGTTATGCCGGATAGGCTAAAGGAGACGACCTAGGGATTAGTGTTAGAAAGAAAACGAGAGGGGAGAAAGAAGCTGTCAGCTCCTATACAATATTAATATCGAAACTTCGGGAACCTAAACAGAAATTAAATACGATTTGTCTTCACCACGATACATAGTAACACGCTTTTTTGGATAAAAGACTTTGAATTATGTATGCGTTATATTGATATTTGAACAAAATATACATACCAATATAAAACAGAATAGTTCCTATTTGCAAATGTTGGTTGAACGGATATATGGAATATTTTGGAAGTGGCGAAAGAAAATATCATTATTTGTAGCAGTAGGAGTAATAGTGGAAGACGTTCGGAATAATTGCTCGGAAAAAATATTCTTTCGTACCCATTTATGACTCATACTAGAACCTAAAAATGACCCTTATGGGTCGTATTTATGGATTTTTTCCCTCAACACGTTACGTTTTCACACAATACGAATTAAGTTTGTAGACAGACATGTGACGTTATTTTGTTAATATTTCCCCTGTGAAGAAAGCCGTCTCCAATCTAATTTGTAAGATCGAAAGAAATTGAGTACTTTTCATTGAATTACACATCAAAAGTATGAGTATTGTAGTTGATAAAAACAAGTTACCGCATAGAGAATCGAACCCAGGACCCCTGAATTATGAAGCGAATGCTCACTATACTAGGCTAAGACTGCTTAGGTAAGTAAGAGTCAAATTGCACACGTTTACGTTAACGCCGAAACACACTGATGCCTGTCATGATAAAATACTATAGTCAAGACACTTCAAATTTAAATTAAAAAAAATATACATATAATGCCTCAGACCACTTTCATATTTGAATCACCGAAAGTATCTCCGTAACTTGTCTTTATTATACTTACACGTGTTAGTAATACTCCTTTTACAGTTATTTTCAGTAACCTTGAACGACCGGGACACGAACACAGATACATCGAGGACATATAAAATTTCAAAGGATCTCCCACCGGGAATTGAACACGGACCGCGAGCACTGAACTATCTGAGGCACTGATGGCGTGGGTCAATTAAAATTTCATCCACCACAAACAATGAGTCACCATGACACTCCACCAACCGTGACCTACTCTGACCCACAACTCACCACCACCACACGGACCCACCGCCCACCATGACCCACTCGGACCCACCATCCGCAATGACCCACCAAAACACGTCGTTATAACTTTGACGCATGATACACAGCCTATTTTCTACTGACTACATAGTTTATACTTGTAATGATAAAACCAGGTTGTTTAATTCCAACTAATCGGAGTTTGAACTTTTACAGTCACTCGCTCAAGCACCGGTCTGTTACAATAACGGTATATCTGACCATTAAGATATAAAATGGTAAAGTGTTTGTCATAGGCCAAATTTCAACGAATTTCAATTAAATTATCATGGTATTACTATTTCCTTGATGAAACGCATGAACTTTGGAAGTCCCAAAATCAAGGTAAGTAGACCAATGTACAGTCCGAACTTAAAATTTCCGTGTAATTCAGCGTAAAACACAATGTTTATGTCTATTTTTCTCACAACTTATTTGCTTGATTGCCCTACCGTACCGTACCGTACCGTAAGTGCTCCATATAATAAACATAAGCTTCAGCAATTATTATAGTAGAAAGCGCATGGTTTCTGTTTCTCAATTTGTTTGTGAATTTGTTAGTCAACTAATATCAATCGTTTTCGATTATTTTTACAAACCAACCCACTACCAATTTTGCATATATAAAAAGTGCCGTAGAGGCACTTTTCATAAAGAAGAATTTTTAACAAATGCTATGAGACGTTGTGTTCATTTATAATAAAGAGTTAATATACTGAATTTCAGCTCCGTAAATGTAACGACTTGTGAGATATTCATTTGTTTTGCAAAAATTCTTATCCCCACTACACCCTCAAGATATTATTATAATGAAAGTGATATGATAACATTCCAATCCTAACTATATTCCAAAGTCATTTCATTTGACTTTCCAATTTGGCCATGATGATCAGGCACACATAGTTACATTCATTTTTATATAATAATTTATATGGTATAGAGATTCAAAAATGTATTGTTTCCAGTAGTTAGCTCATCTAGAAACTTACAGGCTTTGTGTCCCGAAAGCCAAGTTGTAGTAAGTCCTGTTGTTATTATTGTAATTCAAAAATACCTGAAGTTATTTTTTTTACTCATCTCAGATATGTAAACAGAAACAAATGAAAAACGAAGCGTAATGGAGGCCTTGAAAGTAAAACGCAGAAAATTCACCTTTGTTCAGAAGCATATTTTTTATGGATGCTCGACCCTAGCAATAGGAGCTAAATACGCGGTTGTGATTAGTTTAAATTATGCTTTTCTCGCCACGTACCACAAATATTGCAGAAATGAACCACATACTACTGTCAGTCTTCGTGACTGAGACTGCTAGTACAACTGGTTAGTAATTAAAATTACTTTTGGTGTGGGTTGTAACCCAGGCTCAGAGAAACTTATACTTTTTTATTAACTTTTCATAACACTTTTTTCCATTAAAATATGATAAATAATATTCAAAAAAGTGATTTACTTAAGTTAGGCGTGCAGTATTGATACACGACTCCATAGTATAGGTAGTAGTAGTTCTAGTAGTAACAACGGGCCAGAAGCCCGGCAGGGGTTGTTTTGTTCCAGCTTGACTGCCCTGATATTAATTTAACCTCAGCTGCTTCTTCAATTTTCTTCTTTAATTACAGCAAAGTGACAATTTCCTTCTCTTGCTATAATACACAATATATACACCAGAAGATTTGGACAATCGCAAACTACAACCAATCAGAAACGTGTATTTAGTTACTATGGCTAGGGTCGAGGGGAAAAATATACTGTTCAGAAGATACTGTCCACAATGCAGTAATTAGAGTGTGTCGATAGATCAGAGTCGGTCGGTGGGTCGCAGTGGGTTACATGCGTTGACCCTCTACCCACTGATCCACTCAGAAATCTCAACCCACTTGACCCACCGACCCACTCCAACTCTGATCTGAAGGTAGGGTACTTGGTTCGTTCCCAAGGCAAGTAAGCTTGAAGTGGACAACGTCGTGCTCGTGGGTTTCCTCTCAACGCTCTAATTTCCTCCCTCCTCCCATTTTCTCCTTCCACTAATGTGCCCATCATAATTAACATGCTTTAATCATGGCCTTCCTTAGGCTAATAGGCAAAATCGTGGGACATTAAACGCAAAGATCACGAAATATCAAAAGTGCTAATAACAGTTTGTCAGAAGTGGCTAAAGAACATCAAGAGTTGCAACGAAATTTTGTGTAGGGACAATACGCAAAAATAAACGAATACGTGTTTTTTATTTTATGCGGAAAAAACGGTTTTACTGGATAAAAGCCCAAACCCAAAATTATTAAATTTGACGCCCAAAAATCAAAAAGTGGACCGAAGCGAACGAAATTGTGCACAGATATTCTACACCCGAAATGTGGGAATATGTGTTTCATATTTTTCTGAAAAGAAAAGATTGGATGGGCACGGGTTCCGGGAAACCTATGATCATGAAATATCAAAATTGCTAATAGCAATATATCAGAAGTGCCAAAAGGTCATGAAGAGTTGCAACGAAACTTGGTGTAGGGCCAATACGAAAAATGAACATTTTTTTTTCATTTTTTGCGGAAAAACTGTTTTAGATTGCAAACGACCCTACCCCAAATTGCGAAAGTTCACGCCATAAATGAAAGAAGTAATGTGAATATGAATGTAATTGTGCAGCGATACTGTATACGTAAAATGAGGTAATATGTGTTTCGTATTTTTCTTTAAGAAATGTGTTGAGTGGGGCAAAGACCCTTCCAAACCTTTGATTACGAATTTTCAAAAGTGCTAATAAGTATGCGTCAGAAGTGCATAAAGGATATGGAGAATTACAACAAAACTTGTAGGGACAATATTCAAAAAATAAGCAAACGTGTGTTTTTAGCTTGTGCGAAGAAACAGTGTTGGGGCCAAGGCTTTTCCTCAAAAATTAAATATTATCGTAGAAGTACGGGAAGGAGTGGATACAAGCGATTGAAATTGAGTGTAGATATTGTATATGTAAAATAAGACAATTCGTGTTTCCCAACTGTCCCCATCTGATTTGCTTCACATTTAGCACAACAAGAGTAAACAGAAATCGAAACGTGTTTTTATTTATGTGGAAAAATATTGTAAGGGTCAAAGGCGCTCCCTGAAATACTATAAAATACGTCATAGGTAGGAAACACCTAGTGTTAAAATAGTGAAATTTTATCAATAGATAGATGACCTAAAAGTTAGAATAAATAAAGTGAATTTCGAGTGTGCCCTGTTTCGATCCTCAAAAGTTCAAGTTCAAAGAGTGAACATTGCGCACTCTAGCGTGGTACAAAGAGACAGACAATTGGAAAACACGAATTCCCTTATTTCACATATACAATATCTAAATACAATTTCATTTGCTTCGATCACTCCTTCCTGCACTTCTACGATAATATTTCCTTTCTTCGGAGGAGGCCTTGGCCTCAACACTGCTTCTCCACACAAACTAAAAACACATGTTTGCTTACTATTTGCATATTGTCCCTACAGAAAATTTCGTTGCAAATCTAAATATCCTTTAGGCACTTTTGACGTATACTTATTTGCACGTTTGATAATTCATAATCAAAGGTTTGAAAGGGTCTGTGCCCCACCTAACTCTGTTTTCCATGAAAATATGAAACACATTTTGTCTTATTTTACATATACAATATCTGTGCACAAATACATTCACTTCAGTACACTTCTTCTTGCCTTTAGACGTCAACTTTCAAAATTTTGGGTGGGGGCTTTTGACTCCTAATAGTGTTTTCCCGTAGAAAATAGAAAACGTATTCGTTTATTTTTGCGTATTGTCCCTAAACAAAATTTCGTTACAACTCTTCATGTCCCTTAAGCATTTCTGACATACTGTTATTAACACTTTTGATATTTCCTGATCTTTGCGTTTAATGTTCCACGATTTTGACTGTTACATTTAGAGAGACCATCACTAAAGAAAATTAATTATGATGGACGAATTAGTGGAAGGAGAAAGTGGCAGGAAATCGGAGTGTCCGGAGAAAACCCACGAGCACGATGTTGTCCACTTCAAGCTTACTTGCATTGGGAACGAACCAAGTACCCCACCCTCAGATCAGAGTTGGAGTTGGTCGGTGGGTCAAGTGGGTCGAAGGTCAATAGCATGTGAGCTACTGCGACCCACCGACAGACTCTGACCTACCGATCCACTCTACTTGCTGCATTGTAGACAGTATCTTCTGAACAGTATATTTTTATTTCACTCCCGACCCTAGCCATAGGAACTAAATACATGTTTCTGATTGTTTGCAATTTGCGATTGTCCAAACCTTCTGGTATATGTATTATGTATTATAGTAATAGAAGGAAATTGCCACTTTGTTGGAATTAAAGTAGAAGAAAAATGAAATTTTTAAATGTTACGTCCCATATTTATGCCGGCTAGGCTAAAGGAGACAGTGATTATGAGAAATGAATGAAATGGTGGAATTAACAAAGTGGGAAGAAACGGGAGAACCCCGAGGAAACACACACACACACGGTGTTAGTCCGCGACAAATTTCACTTGGCGGGGGCAGGGATAGAACCCGGGACGCCAAGCACCAGAGTTCAACGCTCTACTGAGCCAGCGCTTCACCCAATGGCAGTGAAGCTGGAACAAAACGAGCCCTGCGGAGCTTCTGACTCGTTGTTACTACTACTACTACTACTACTACCTATACTATGGAGTCGTGTAGTAAAACTGCACGCGGAACGTAGGAAATCACTTTTTTGAATATTGTTTATCATATTTTAATGGAAAAAGTATTACGGAAGCATAAAAAAGTAATACATAAGAATTTAAAAAAGTTTATCTGAGGAGAATTTGAACCCACGCCAAAAGTCATTATAATTACTAACCAGTTGTACTAGCAGTCTCAGCCACAAAGACCGACAATAGAAGGTTTTTTATTTCTGCTATATTTATTGTAGGCGGCGAGAAACTCATAGCTTCAACTAATCACAACCGCGTGTTAAGTCGTATTGCTAGTGTCAAGCGTCCTATAAAAATATTCTTTTGAACACTGGTGGATTTGTCTACGGTTTACTTTCAAGGCCTCCATTACCCTTCCTTTTTCATATGTTTCTGTTTACTTACCTGAGGTGAATATCTCTAATTGAAAAACCAACTTGAGGTATTTTTGGACATTGATATTTGAATTACAATAATAACAATAGGACCTATACTACTACCTGGCTTTCAAGACACACAGCCTGTAAGTTTTTAGAGGAGTTATCCACTGGAAACTATACATGTTTCAATCACTATACTATATAAATTATTATATAAAAATGGATGTAATTATGTGTAGCTGATTATCACGGTCAAATTGCAAAGTCAAATGAAATTACTTTTGGTATATAGTAAGGCCTTAAGCAAAACTCACAAATTGAGGATCAGTAACCATGCGCTTTCTACTATAATAATTGCTGAAGCTTATGTTTATTATATAGGGTACAGGGCAATCAAGCAAAAAAGTTGAGAAAAATAGACATAACAATTGTAAACGGAGCATGGCTTCAAGCCCTACCTTCTCACACACTTGGCCTACACCTTTCTAATGAGAGCTTTCGTATTGCTACAGCTCTGCGCTTAGGTGCTAATATTTGTGAGCCTCACTTTTGTCCTGCTTGCAACGCATATGTTGATAATAAAGGATTACATGGTATTTCATGTAAAAAAAGAAAGTGCGGAAAGACAATCTCGACATCATGTTGTAAACAATATTATTTGTAGAGCCCTCGTTTCAGCGGGAGTTCCTTCAATAAAAGAACCAAATGGTTGTTGCCGCTCTGATGGTACAAGGCCTGATGGCATGACCTTGGTACTGTGGAAAAATGGAAAAGCACAAGTCTGGGATTTCACATGTTCCGATACGTTTGCTCCTTCCAACTTAGCCCATTCTTCAATTCAGGCAGGTCTCGTCGCCGCTCACAGAAAATCAGACAAAAGACTAAAATACTCAAACCTATTGGACAAATATTGGTTTGTAACAGTAGCAATAGAAACCAGTGGGTCTTGGGGTCACGAAGGATCATTAATGAACTTGGTCATCGAATAGCAATCAGAACTGGTGACCCCCGAGCTACTGCATTCCTTTTCCAACGTATCAGCATCGCCATCCAGCGCGGGAATGTGTCATCGATCTTAGGCACATTACCTCCTGGTAAAGAACTGAATGAGATTTTTCTTCTATAACACACAATAAGACGGAAGTAGAGACATCCTAGGAGGCTGACAACCACTTTGATTATGTTCATGAAGATTTTTTTGAATCCAGTTGGGATAAATATAAATTCTTGGAAGTCATGGCTAATACCGGTAAATTTGGGAGTGGTAGCAACATTATCTACAGATTTTACTTTGTTGCTCAAAATCGTTACAGACCCGAAAGATGTTGTCAAGCTGTCCGATGTTTATTTTGGAACAAATATGCTATAACTAATGTTTAAAAAAACACTTCGTCATATTATTTAAAAATATGTTGGTATGCATGTACAACTGAAAAAGTTTTCCTGGAATGACATGTTAAGAAATGTATAAAAATATTTTTTCTGAATATTTCCTAGAAAATAAATCTGTTTTTATTTTGTAAATAAAAATTGTAATATACGCTTAATTACACGGAAATTTTAAGTTTGGACTGTACGTTGGTCTAGCATTTTTGCGCTGAAAATATTGATAATTCATCAAGGAAATAATTATACCATGATAATTTAATTGAAATTTGGCCCATGACAAACACTTTACTATTTTATATCTTAAAGGTCAGATCCACCATTACTGTAACAAACCGATGCTTGACCGTAAAAGTTCAATCTCCGATTAGTGACAATTTGAGGACTTGTTTTTATTATTAACGATGTGTTTTGGTTGGTGGTAGGTCGGAGCGGGTCGATGGCTGGTGGATCAGAGTGGGATATTGTTGGTGGTGGGTCCGAGTTCGTCATGGTGGGTAGTAGGTTCGAGTGGGTCACGATTGGTGGAGGGTCATGGTGGGTGGTGGCTGAAGTTTTCATTGACCCACGCCATCATTGCCTCAGATATTTTAGTGCTTGCGGTCCCGTGTTCAATTCCCGATGGGAGATCCTTTGAAATTGTATATATCATCGATGTATCTGTGTTCGTGTTAGTAATGTGTAAATTCCCGGAAGATATTTTTCGGGAATTTTCCTTGGGAAGATTCCCATAATGGGCATCTTTCCGGAAATTTATGTAAAACCACAAACAACATTTCATTCTATTACTATATTATCATTTCAAAGTTAAATTCATTTTTATCACAGTATATTATTACAGTTGTCTCCAGAGTATTCTTTAAAATGTGTATTCTGAACGGTACTATGTTACTTTATTATATTTTTTAATATTTAGAGGCTTAGGTGGGCAGATCATGTAGCTAGAATGGAAGAAAGTAGAAACGCTTTCAAAGTCATGACTGGAAGACCCATCGGAAAACGACCATTAGGAAGTCCCAGGCGCAGATGGGAGGACAATATTAAGATGGATCTCGCAGAGATAGGAAAGGAAAGTAGAAACTGGATGCAATTAGCGAAGGATAGAAGTCAGTGGAGAGCTTTTGCGAACGAGGCGTTGAACCTCTGGGTTTCATAGGCTATAGAGTTAGTTAGTTAGTTATTATATTTAGAGAGTACGCATAAACGTATATTTACTTACAATATGTTCTATGAAACTTAATATGTGGAAAAAATGGTATAGTTAAGTCCACATATTTTTACATCGCTAAACAGTTTAAATGTATAAGTAAGTGGAATTTCTAATCTTCACTCTACTACTGATGTTGTAACCATATTAAATTTTTAAATGTTATAAACAAATTAGATTGGGTAACTGCCAGAATATACATGTCTCATCAATTTATCAACATTTGAGCATACATATTTATGTTCACAAAATTTGCAAGATACTGACTTATCTTTATAATTTAGCACGTAACATTGCCACACACGACCTTTCTTCCTATCTATTTCTCGAAATTTCATGCGTTAATTCACATGTAAGAGAAGTTCGAGTACCGCTTCAGAAATTCGAGTTAGAGACAGGAGATAGATCAACGTCTATTATTAACATGGTTCGGGATGTATTAATTGTACTTCATCTCTATTTCTACTTAATTTTTACATTACTTTACAAACTGTTTCCTTTTCATCATTTGTATATTAGTACCTTGCTACTTTTAGTGCAAATGCAAATTGAACTAATAAATCATATGATTATTTATATAAAGTACAGTCAACGAATGTGATTGTTTTAACCTGCAAATTGTCTAAAGCCCAGAAGTAAATCATAATAAATGAAAATAAAGTAATTAGTCATACAGTTCTTATAATTTGGAAGATAAAATAAAGAAATGGAAATAAATTCTTCCCGGGAATTTATAAGCCAGGGTAGAAACCTGGGAATATTTCCATTCTTTATTTTCCTTCCCACCGGGAATATTCCCATCACTAGTTCGTGTCCTAGTCATTCAAACTTATGGAAATGACTGTAAAACGATTATTACTAACAAGTAACACTTCCAAGTGTAACACTCCGATTTTGATAAAATTTGGTTGGTAGATACTACACATGAAATAAACGAATACGTGTTGTTTTCTCTGCAGCGAAAAGGTTTTAAGGGGCAAAACCACCACCAAACATTTTGAAAGTTTGCGCCCGAAAGCCAAAAACAGGTTTGGGTACAAAACCTTGCGGCGACAACCTCGCGGACCAAAACGTCGCCTGGCCAAAACGTCGCCTCCCAAAACCTCGCGGTCCAAAATCTCGCCGGGCCGAAACCTCTCCTGGCCAAAACCTCGCCACCCAAAACCTCGCGGGACAAAATTTCGCCATACCCAAAATCTCGCCTGACCAAAATGTAAATGTTCCAACAGATGATAAGAATGACGGTATAAAAGACGCTGTTTCAGAAGAAGTATCACGGGTATTTGACCAAGTCCCGCGATACAATATGAAAATTCTATTTCTGTGTTAGAGGATTTCAATGTGAAAGTAGGGTGACAGGATGTTTTTAAACTGGTTATAGGGAAAGAAAGTCTGCATAGGGAAAATAATGACAACTAACGAGGTTTGTTTCGTGAACTTTGGAACATCCAAAAATTTAAATTTTAACAAAAATCTGTAATATTCATGAAAGTATGAAATAATATATGAGTTTTTACGACGTCCCTCTATTATGTCCTGTAGGTTAAAGGAGACGTAGATGACCAGGATAAAGGAAATGATCGAATAAAGAAAGTGGGAGGAAACGGGAATAACCCGAGAAAACACGCACACGATGTTTTTATATTATTATTATTATTATTATTATTATTATTATTATTTGTAATGTGGAATTGCATATTAAGAATTGGGTAAATTTTAAAGAAAAGTTTCATTCGCGGCGAGGTTCTGGCCACGCGATGTTTTGGGTGGCGAGGTTTTGCCCGGCGAGATCTTGTCCCGCGAGGTTTCGGGCGGCGAGGTTTTGGCTACGCGAGGTTTTGGCCACGCGATGTTTTGGGTGGCGAGGTTTCGGCACGGCGAGATTTTCTCCCGCGAGGTTTTGGGCGGCGAGGTTTTGGCCACGCGAGGTTTTGGGCGGTGAGGTTTTGGCCACGCGAAGTTTTGGGCGGCGAGGTTTTGGCTCGGCGAGATTTTGTCCCGCGAGGTTTTGGCCGGCGAGATTTTGGGCGTCGATGTTTCGGCCGCGAGATTTTGTCCGTATCCCCTAAAAACAATTGGACTAAAGTGAACGAAATTGTGCCCCGATATTATAGACGTAAAATGAGGGAATACGTGTTTCGTATTTTCCTGGAGAAAACGGATTGGTGGGGCACGGACACCTCCAAACCATTGATCATGAAATATCAGAAGTGCTAATAACAGTGTATCGAAAGTGCCTGAAGAATTGAAACAAAACTTGGTGTTGTCAGAATACGCAAAAAATAAACAAACACGAGTTTTTTTATATTCTGCGGGAAATCGAATGCCCCCACTCATAAGTTAAAAATTTGACGCCCGAAAGGCAAGAAGAAGTGGACCGAACTGAACGAAATTATGCACAGATATTTTAGACGTAAAATGAGATTATATGCATTCCGTAGTTTCTTGAAAAAAAAGCGTTTAGGTAGGACACGGACCTTCCAAACAGTTGAATACGATATATCTAAAGTGCAAATAACTTTAAAATCCAACGGAACAAAACTTTTATTAAGATTGTACATTTCCACACAGCTTCTGTAATCACTTAAACGAGACTAGTTTCCTTCTTACCCTTCCGCGTTCCTTTCCGCCCATCTTGACATATTCAAGTTCACTGAACGTGAGAATCATCATTTTGCAACCAAACAAAACCACGAAGGTCATATCGACAGGGGTTATTCGCCACGAAGTTCAGAAAGGTACAGGATCATCAGAGGCAAGCGGATCGCACCATTGGAAGACGACGGACTCTATTTCCCGAGAATACCATTCCGTTGGTTCATTCCCGCAGACAAATTTGAGTTCGACATCTTAGTAGTGGCATAAAGATGTAGAAGAACAACATCTTAAAACACACAATACCAAGAGAGAACACGACGCCGCTGGCAGTCCAGCAGGATTAAGATCCAATTTTTGACTGACTCCTGTACATCCAGTCTCCTCCAGAAAATAGCATTCATCATCCAGATGATCAGGACGACACCAGTCTATTTGCATTTGTAAGGCTAGTGCTCATCCTTTATCTTATAATCATAATCATATCGAGCAAATTAGCTCAAGTGGTAAATCGTTGGCTTCTCATTCGAGAGGTCGCGGGTTCGATTCCCGCTGCCGACCATCCTGATTGGGGTTTTCCAGGGTTTCCCTCAATCCTACCAGGCAAATGCCGGGATGGTACCTACTAAAACAGGCCCTGGCCGATTCCTTCCCAAATCCTTTCCATTGTTGTTGTTATTGTTATTGTTATATATCCAGTATAAAATGGCCTCAGAGCTGAATCTGGTAATTGTTAAATAAATAAAATAACCTCTCTCTCTCTCTCTCTCTCTCACACACACACATATTTCCCCATCTAGTCATTTTTCAAAATTAAAACGTTTGAATTTTATTTAAATTCAAATATAATTTTACAGTTAAGTGCCGTGTTGTGCATCAGTTAAATTTCCAATTGTTGCATTCATTTGATGAGTATTTTCGAGATTATTCTGAGATACAATTGATGGCACAGCACCGCCAAAGTGTGGTAGATGCTGTACGATTCCAAATCTCTAAATATTTTACATGTGTCCACCGGTACATGGTATTAGATGGTTTAAAGAAAACTATAGATTATAGTTTCGATAAATAAGTCAGGCATTTTTAAAATATAAATTCTATTGAGTTGAATATAATATGATGTATTTTGAGTAACGAGTACAGTTTAATTTATAGGTTTTTTTTCTGAGAGAAATTAAGTAGAGTTACTTCTAGCCCACTCACCCACCCTCCCTGCTTTTGTGCATTTGTTCGGTTACAGTAATTCTTGTTTTATCGTTTCTTAGTAGAAAGATTAAGTGGGTGAGAAGAGAAGATTTTGACAAGTTGCTATATTTTATTTTTCTTTGTGATAGTATATAAGAAGTGTCATTTATATTTCGGCGTTGGATATATACATTGGTGGACAAAAAACTAAACACTCTTCATACAGGACACATAAGTTTAATCCTCCACTGTACAACACGTTTTGTGGTAGCCGATTGGTTTTTTGTTTTCAATGTGTCATGCCGACCTTTCTTTTCCGTCAGCAGTAATCAGTTCACCTGTGAGTGTCGTGGTGTGAAAGTGGTGCGGTAAAATGGGCGACCTGACAGACTTCCAAAGAGGCATGATCGTTGGTGCCCGTCTGATTGGAGCTTCAATGGCAACAGTGGCGAACATTGTAAGGGTATCGAAAGGCACTGTGTTCAGTGTCACGAGGGCATACACTAACGACGTCACGAGGGCAAATTCAGGGGCAAACGACGTCTGCAAAGCAGAACAGTTGTCTAAAGATAATCCTGTCAGATAGGGACGGAGTAGATATCCCCGCGTATAGATGGCCGAGTCAGCGAAATTTGACCTTGTTTTCCTAGAAATCGATATCATTTCCTGGAATTGGGAGGCAAGTTTCGACAAACCTTTAGTTGTTATGTTCATAGCCTTTTACGGCTAGCACAGAAGTTCGTGGGAAAATGTTTGTTTATGAGAAGAGTCTGTTGCTATGGTGATAGTCTTGGATGGCTTCATCGTCTTGGATGGTCATACTCTTGGACGGATCATAGTCCTATCAGTTATCATGATCGAAGCTTCCCAATTGATTGATTGATTTTTGCTTTTCGTTATGTATTGAATAGCTAGATGCTCTTGGCCTTCATCGTCTTGGATGGTCATACTCTTGGACGGATGAGAGTTCTATTAGTTATCATGATCGAAGCTTCCCAATTGATTGATTGATTTTTGTCTTTTCGTTATGGATTTGAACCCCCCAAACCCCTCCATTCCACTCCCTACTGCGAAGAACGTAAGCGAACGTTGTTAATATGCTCATACTCTTGGACGGCTATCGGATCTTGATGAGAGTCCTATCAGTTATCACGATCGAAGCTTCCAAATTGATTGAATATCAAGTTCAAAGCTTCCCAATTGATTGATTGATTTTCGTCTTTTCGTTATGTATTGAATAGCGATTTTGCACAGCGAAGAGCATACTTAATATCTTAAAATATTCAATGCTTTCTAATCGAGAATCGAACCTGAACCCTAAATATGTTTTCATTTTGAAAGCTCTCTCATTGAAATTGAACGCAAGACCAGTACTTCACGTTTTAGAGTTGAATTAATTCTTGCATGTAAAAAAAAAAAAAAAAAAAAAGAATTTCATGTATTGATTTTAGCGTAGCATATGATATGTACATTGTTCGAAGCTCTTCATTTCGAAGCACTGTAATGCTTTCAAGTGTTCAATGCTCCCTTTCTCTCTCTTTCTCTCTCTCTCTCTATCATCGAGAATCGAACCCGGACCAAAGTGGTATTAAAACATAAATAACAACCATAAAAATAAATTTTAAAAATACAGCATCACATTATTATTATTATTATTATTATTATTATTATTATTATTTTGAGAGTGAAAGTGAAGCAGACAACTAACCTTGATTGTAGCTTCGTTAACTTATGAAATAAAGATTGTACACAAAAATCTACTTTGGTAGGGAGCTGGGATCGAATTTGGTACCTCATGATTTTGAAGTTGAACTAGTCCTTGCATGAAAAAAAAAGAATTTCACTTCGTTTTCACGACAGAAAGGATCGAATTAACTTCATGCCTTAAAATGTGAAATGTTTTCTCATCGAGGATCGAACCAGCATGACACGGGAATCAAACGCAAGACCTGTACTTCACGACCATTGAGTTGAATTAATCCTTGCATGAAAAAAAAAGAATTTCACGTATATAGCACTTTGTTTCACGACAGAAAAAAACGAAATAATTAATTTAATGTCTTGAAATATTTAATGCTCTTTCACTAAGAATCGAACCAGAATCCTAAATATGCTTTTATTTTGAAAGTTCTCTCATCGGAATCGAACGCGAGACCAGTACTTCACGGAAAGGAACGAAATAATTAATTTATTGTCTTGAAATATTTAATGCTCTTTCACTAAGAATCGTATCAGAACCCTAAATATGCTTTTATTTTGAAAGTTCTCTCATCGGAATCGAACGCGAGACCAGTACTTCACGGAAAGGAACGAAATAATTAAATTATTGTCTTGAAATATTTAATGCTCTTTTCACTAAGAATCGAACAAGAACCGTAAATATGCTTTTATTTCGAAAGTTCTCTCATCGGAATCGAAAGCGAGACCAGTACTTCACGATTTAGAATTGAATTAATCCTCGCATGAAAAAAAAAAGAATTTCACGGAGTAATCCAACTTGAGGTAAGCACTCTATCACTGAACGTCAGTGCCTCGCATATAGATTAGATTTTATTTTTTTTTAAAAAAATCTTTTGGTCTTATTTTTTTTTCTAGTCGTCTTGTATTGGGTAGCTAGATTCCCCCCACAGCCCCCCAGACACATCTTGTAATGCTAAGAATAGAAGCTCCCAGATTTTCTGCGAAGAGTTTGAGGAGTTTGACCTGGTCTTATTCTCACGAAACGTCTGGAAAATTTTCGTCTGGAATTTTCTCAGGAAATTGAGTTGATAAGACGATTGTTGCAGTTCATGGATATTTTTAAAACGTATTGGTAGCGGAAGCTTCTCATAGCATATCATAATGTTTTAAAAACGTAAGATTTAGAGTTGAATTAATCCTTGTATGAAAAAAAAGAATGCTTTCTCTTCGAGAATCGAACCCGGATCCCAAACGATCGTGGTCTTTCGTAAGTGTATGGTACATGTATAAACAAGATGAAACATTATTTCCTTTTCGTCATCCCTTCCTGCATCATGCATGTGTGCACAGATATTTGTATGCATAGTGTCATTAGTCTCTGTTTATCATCTGCTGAAATAACATGGCTGTGTAAATCATAAGTTACTTTATAATATTGACTTCCATAGATTTCGAAGATAATTGAACATAGACGCGTAAGTAAGACTTCATGAAGTAGACGATTAGAAAAATACGAATAGTGGAAGATTAAGAATGGAACTACGACAAATTCTGTATCTGAAAGGATACCATTCCAACAAATGCCAGAATTACCATATAGTGGTGCATATAAATGTTTTGCCTCTCAATATAATCAGTATTGTACAAAGGAATTACGTTTAACAACATTCGAACACTGGCCTATTTCATCAAAACAATGCCCGGATGAATTAAGTGATGCTGGATTTCTTTACACGAAGACAAGAGACCAAACTATATGCTTCTATTGTGCTGGAGGATTAAAAGATTGGACTGATAACGATGTTCCATGGATAGAACATGCGAAATGGTTTCCTAATTGTCCATTTCTTTACCTTAAGAAGGGATATGCTTTTATTAAACAAATACGGGAAAAGTACCCTGATATACAAGTATTTCGTAGTGCTCCGAATGATGATATACATAAAAATGCCAGTAAAAGTTGCAATAAGGAACTTAATTTTCAATATGGTACAATTTGAAGTGAAACTTGAATAAAGTTCCATTACATACTTTTTCTTTGTATATAACTGTAAAAAGTACATGTACATACTCTAAAGTTATCAAAACAAAATGTATTTATACAAATAATTTACGTATGTGCTATTATGTATAACCTCCAGATGCATTAGCATCGTATTTGGAAAAATGGAAATATATGTTTAATATATAAAGGAATGAAGATTAATTTATTTGGACGTAACATGCACGATCTTGAATTTACTGAACTGATATCATAATCGTAAGTGTATAGGACATATATAAACAAGACGAAACATGGTTGTTTCTCCTCCTTGTCATATTAAATGTTGCATAAGGTCTTAATTTAATGAAAGCCAAATTAATGTGTATTGTACTGAAAAGTGGAACATTTTAATAAGTGAAACGTGTTGCTAAAGACCTTGTATTTGGATTTAAGTGAAATTTTAACAGAATGGGAAAGAAAACTTGTACATTTCATTCCGCTTGTTTTCAGACAATAAACAAAAAAACTCATAGATTCAATTATGACTGACTTATTGGATAGTGTACAAACATAGTCAAGTTTGACGGAAAACGAACTTTAAAGTTGATTTGTATTTTGTGATCGACCAATACGGTAGGATTTTTAAATTAGTATACTAATTTTGTTTTATTCCGATACTTCTCTTTTAGGAGTTAAGAAACTTCATTTAGAATGGTTGATCTGAAAAGAAACCGTACGGACGTCTTTTTTTCGATCACAGTACAACGTACGTTTACGATGAAGAACGTTGTGTTTGTAGATTTTTGAATTTATCAGAAAGTCCATACGGTGTGAACCACGATCGAATCAGGAACCCCAAATACTGGATGTAAATCCTCTATCACTGAGCCATCATACTCGTCAAAAAAAAAAAAAAAAAAAAAAAAAAAAAACAGACACATATGTGAATGTCTGTTTTGCTAGTCTCTTTCTTTCTCTGTTTGCTAGCACATTGAACTCCATCTTAAAATGGTTTAGTTTCAAGAGCAACAGATAAGATAACATTGTCAAATGTTTTGATGTTTCGTAACAGACTGACCTACAGCCCTGCTAAACGAATGATACAAGGTACTGTACATTTAATTGTATGTTAAAGAGTTTTAGTCCTATAGTTGACTACTAGACTAGTAAAGAGGGAAAGTGATGATGAGAAATGATGAAGTGAAGAAAGTGGGAGGAAACGGGAGAACTCCCAAGGAAATCCATTCATACGGTGTTTGTCCACCACAAAGTTCACTTGTCTGGAGTAGAATTTGAACACGGTGCTTCATGCATTACAGGTGAACGCTCCGGGAGAACCCAGAGGAAATCCACGTACACGGTGTTTGTTCATTATAAAGTTCATCTGGCGGGAACAGAATATTGAACCTGGGACCCCCTCCCCCATGCACCAGAAGTGAACGCTTTATCAGTGAGCCACCGATGTCCCTGATGAAAAAAAAATATAAAATATGGTAAGAAACACGTCCGCCGAGCTAGGATGCCCTCCAGACAATGTATTTGCTTTGTGTTTTCCGTGTTCCATAGAGATGAAATTCTAACGTTAAAAACACATACATATAAGCGAATTTGGATGATGCTTCTGTTCACTATACGTTGATTTCTAAGAAAATGATAAGTTCGAGTTCTTGAATGTTTTCTGGTTCGCATTGCAATTACATATCAGCTGACTCAAGACTTGGTGTTTTAATTTTGATAATATGATGCATACCTGTCTGTCTTTCTGTTTGTAAATAATATCTTTGAACAATGAAATGAAGTCTGAGTTTTACGTCCCACAATAAAGTTAACAAGGTTAATGGGAAATCTTTGAGTTTTACCCACTGGAATGAAAGATTAAACTATATTACTCATGCAATGATTGTTTGACATCCCATAAACATTTGTCCCTATACTTGTGAAATATAAATGTGAATATATCTAAGTGTATATCTTTCTGTCTGTCTATCTGTATGATAAGCATAATCGTGGTAAGTTAAACTGAAATATTTCCTTACGTTTCGAACGTAAGAAATATGTGAAAGTTTGTGTGTGTGTGTGTGTGTGTGTGGCTCAGTGATAAAGCAACGACTTATTCTTTCAGATGAATACTTAGTATAGTAGAACATTGTTCCGCAACCCCAGGGCACGCGGTCCCTAGTTCGATCTCCGATCAAGTAAGCTTATAATTTTTTATTACTAATTGCCGCCCACTGTGGTCGACTTCCGAACATAGTGTCCGTGAGTTTTCATGGTCTACTCATACATTCTCATTCTACTAAGTATTCATTCATTCATTTGTCTTAATCATTCGTCTTCCTCAACATAATGAGCATAATCATGGTACGTTAAACTGAAATATTTTCTTACGTTTCGAACGTAAGAAATATGTGAAAGTTTGTGTGTGTGGCTCAGTGATAAAGCAACGATTTATTCTTTCAGATGAATACTTAGTATAGTAGAGCATTGTTCCGCAACCCCCAGTGCATGCGGTCCCTAGTTCGATCTCCGATCAAATAAGCTTATATTTTTTTATTACTAATTGCCGTCCACTGTGGTCGACTTCCGAACATAGTGTCCGTGAGTTTTCATGGTCTACTCATACATTCTCATTCTACTAAGTATTCATTCATTCATTTGTCTTAATCATCCGTCTTCCTCAACATAATGCGCATAATCGTGGTACGTTAAACTGAAATATTTTCTTACGTTTCGAACGTAAGAAATATGTGAAAGTTTGTGTGTGGCTCAGTGATAAAGCAATGACTTATTCTTTCAGATGAATACTTAGTATAGTAGAGCATTGTTCCGCAACCCAGTGCATGCGGTCCCTAGTTCGATCTCCGACCAAATAAGCTTATAATTTTTTATTACTAATTGTCGTGCACTGTGGCAAAGTGCATGCAGTCCCTAGTTTCATCTCCGAACATCGTGTCCGTGAGTTTTCATGATCTACTCATACATTCTCATTCTACTAAGTATTCATTCATTCATTTGTCTTAATCACCCATCTCCCTCAGCATAATGGGCATAGTCGTGGTACGTTAACCTGATTTGAACGTACCTCTAAATTGAGTTTTCGTATTTGCTACGGAATAAGAACATCATATTGTGTTAAGTAATAGTTTTCGCAATCATTGAGACATCATGCCCTTCGTAAGAGAGAGAGAGAGAGAGAGAGAGAGAGAGAGAGATGAAATATTTTTAGTTTAACGTTCCACCTAACAGAATTTCTTCGTATTTTAACTCTTCAGTGAAAATCAACGTTGCCATTTTCTTTTAATATAACATGTTTTCGTGAAGGTACATTAGTGACAATACTACGCGTCTTGGATGTTTCTGTTTCATTTTGAATTTGAAAAAATGTACTTTTCGATTTGCGACTTCTGTCTTTTCGTACCGAAAAGTTTCTCCATTCGTTGGCAAATAAATCTAAAAGTAATATTTTTTTCTTCACGAACTATGAGAATTGTCTGAAACAAAGAGAAATGTGTTTATGCCCTTATTATTATTATACTGAACACCTAACATTACCATCATCATCATCATCAGATTTGGAGAAACATATATCTAGCAAATTCCGAACTCGTTATCTTTCTTTTTTTAGAGTAATTAACTGAAGGTGTGATGATTGACAAATCTGAGGCACGGATCGCCATTAAGTTCCAGCACTTGCTTTGTACAGGATGCATACCAAGAAGCTTCAGCATTTGAAAAACGAAGTACTGATTGTAAATCCTTTACCACTGAGCCACCATACTCCTCAAACCTAAAATGTAATAGGTTTGTACATCATGTAAAGATCCCCGGAGAAATAAGGATACGCCCCCACAAATATGCCCTTTCTCGGTAAAAGGACATATGATTAAGACAAATGAATGACGAAAAAATAATAGTTGATAGAACGACAATGTGAATATACGTTATATCACTGAGTCATCATGCATCCTGAAATCCATTGAATTTATGAGTAGAAGAACAATACAAGTACTAGAAAGAAAAGATACATGTTCTTCTAACCTGACATAATTGCTTTAGAAAAATAACAAACATAAAAATAAAAAAAATACAGGAATGAACAAAGTAGAAATAAACAGGAGAACTAATGCTCACAGTTTTTTTGTTTACCACAATTACCTATTAACATGAACTCGGATTGAGACAGGAACCACAAGCACCAGAAGTAATCACTCTACCAATGCCCTTATCTATAGGGATGACGAGCGCCCCTAAAATTTTCACGGTAGGCTTGCAAATGAGCTAAAATATGATTGAATTGGGTTTTTCCTAACTTCTACTGCCCATCTCCCTACATTTGGGACTGACTGTTGCCAATCTACCATTGGGACTCAACCATTGATCCATCATGACCGTTAAAAAATTAAATTGTGATTACTCATCACTCTTTTACAAAAAGTTACGAATACCGTCAGCAAACTTTCCATTGTGATAATACCAAGGAGACAGGAGGCTAATGAGGTAATGCTTAAAATTACTAATTTTTGACGAACATGGGGACCATGATTAGCAACCAAAAATTGGCATGTTCATGCTCCCTTTTAGAAAATTTTGTTTCAACTGGACCTGATTCAAAACGTTAGTGGTTACATTAGATAGTATTTGCAAAGATGTGATTGCACAAGAGTAACATGTAAGCGTTTCTTAGAAAATCAATTACTTTCAAAACGAAAGTCTAACATTAAAAATGAATCGAATGACTTCATTAAAAAATTGATATCTATTGTACACGTTCACCATCATCATCTTTAAACATCGCAAGTTTAGAGAAGTGTTAACGTGATGTTCTGACGTAATGATGAACAACAAAAGATAGCATATATCTAAAGAAACACTGACCTATCCTATATACAGAAGGAGTAGCAATGTAATATTCTGCGATATATTACATGATGCATTTTTATATAACTCTGTACATGTCAACAACAGGTCCGCAATTTGAATTACTAGCGAAAAAAGGTTGCATCACTTAATGGCCAATAAATTTTGATCTATATTTGTTGGAGATACAGTAGCATCATTATTACGTATAGCCATATAATCTTCCTGTACACACGAAAAAGAAAGTATTCTTCACTTGACAAATTTTCTTTTTCGCATTAATTCGTGAACAAATGAATTAATCTGTTTTCACGTTATCTTTGGAATAGTTATAATTTGATAACTTGTCAAGTCGGGATACAGTAGCATCATTATTACGTATAGCCATATAATCTTCCTGTACACACACAAAAAAAGTATTCTTCAGTTGACAAATTTTCTTTTTCGCATTAATTCGTGAACAAATGAATTAATCTGTTTTCACGTTATCTTTGGAATAGTTATAATTTGATAAGTTGTCAAGTCGGTACTGTAATAGGAAAAGAAATTTTCTCAACTAAAGAATTTTCTCAACTGGCTGTATGGGCGCTAAATGATTATCCGCGAAGATGTATTGCTTTTTTAAGACAAATAAGAAAAGGTAATTCAGATGACGAATTACAATAATCTTGTGTTACGTTTTTTGAACAAATCCGAGAAAGTGGTTAGATCTAGCAATGTAGTATTCTGTGATATAATACATAATGCATTTTTACATAGCTCTGCACATGTTGACATCAGGTCCACAATTTGAATTACACTATTAAAGATGTACCTAGACTTATATTTGGTTAATCGAATTTGTAACTGTAACTGACCACTCACACTTCGAAAAATTGCACAAATCTCAAATTTTCAGATGAACCTTTAATGCGAAAAAAAAGTTGCATCACGTAATGGTCAACAAGTTTTGATAAGTGATGACACTACGGATAGAAAAATATCTATATCCTCCTAACTCTAGCAATTCCCCAAAGTCACTGCTAACAGGGGTAATATAAATCAAAAATCATCGCTGATAATGGGCTTGCATGTACAAATTTCTAATATCGATATCGTTTTTCCTAAATGTAATGTTGCTCTTGAAACTAAAAACTTTTTAAGATGGAATTCAATGTGCTATAAATTCCTACATATAATAATAATAATAACAGTCAGTGGCAGAGCGTTCAAAATCCTGTTCCTACCAAGTGAACTTTATGGTGTACAAACACCGTGTACGTGAGGGTCCCAGGTTCAAACTCCTGTTCCCTGGAGACAGATAGAAAGAAGAGAAGAAATTGATTGGAATATTATTTGAAAAGTAGTGCCTTGTACTTCTTCCATACTTAACACAAATTGGTAAATGTATCAAACCTTCTTCTCTCAGAGCTGCAACTTGTGTTCTAACGTTTTTATTTACGTGTCGTCTGCAGTAATTATGTTTGTTTTCAATCTGGATCTGGCTATACTTTATGTAGTTGTCCAGATATAAGACGTACAAGAAACTTTTTGATTCAAAATATATTGGATCTTGGATCAAGTTATCACAAACTTTTTTGAACGTACCTATGTTTTTGTATCATCTCGAATTTGAAAATGTATTTATCGAATTGAGACTTGCCTCTTTTTGTATCGAGAAGTTTCTCTCGTTCCGTTGGCATTACTCGTTACCCTAGTAATAGTATTTTGAGGTTTCAGCTTTGGATCTTCATAATAAATCTTACATTCCCCCCTTCATTTGTACATTTTGTTTCTACTTTTATATCTCTGTAGTTATTAGATAAAACATAAAATGTGAACGTGATTTAAAAACAAAGATGGAGTAGGAATATTGAAACAGGCATTTAAATAAGAAATAACCTACCTTGTGGATCTTTGAATAAGAAGTTAGAAACATAAACGCTACTCACGCACACACGATGTTTGTACATCACAAAGTTTACTTCATGGGAACTGTGATTAAATCCGAACCCGTACACATCATTTGAGGTACAATTCATGTTCATTCCTGTTCTTTGTTTACTGTAATGAAAAGGTGTGTTCTAGGTCAGATCACCACCATTCCTTAATATTCCGACTTTTCTGGAAATTTTGTCTAATGTGGTCATCTTCCTCATCGAAAACTTGGGCGAACTAGTATTGTTCATAAGTCTATGATGTGTGTGAATTAGTATTGCTCATAAATCTCGGATGTTTCTGTATTGTCTTGAATTTGAAAATACATCGTGTTCGTGCAATTGCTATATCAATTTAAAGTATTTATATATGCCACATGTAACATTAAAACAAAATCTGAGGACTAAAACTTGAGTGAACTAGTATTGTCTATGAGTCTCGGATGTTTCTGTTTCATTTCGGTTTTGAAAAATGTACTTGTCGATTTGCGACTTATCTCTTTTCGTGCCGAAAAGTTTATCGATTCGTTGACAATACTAGTTTACCCAAGTAATAGTATTTTGAGGTTTCAGCACCTTGATAAATGTTATTCATCGTGTTCGTACAATTATTTTTATCAATTATGAAGCATGTCGCTTATGTAAGTGATAGTTTAAACATACTTGTGCTTTAGACATGTAGACATGTTATTATCAAAACGGCAGGGACTTATTTGTCATCCTAGTACTATATACGTAAAATTCTTTTTTTTTCATGCAAGGATTAGTTCAACCCTTAATCGTGAAGTACCAAATTCGGTCTCAGCTCCCTAAACAAAGTAGATTTTTGTGTACACAATCTTTATATCAAACGAATCTACTCCCCCAAACTAATAATAATAATAATAATAATAATATTCAAATTATGAATTCGGTACATAACTTTTCACAAAATTAAGATTTTCTGCTCGAAGTGATTCTACCTAAGGAACGTCTGAGATGATTTTTCGTTTCTTTTACTTTTATTAAAATGTAAAACTTCCAAACAAATGTACAAGATTAAATCTAAACCTAATAGCTCTCTCTCTCTTTCTCTCTTCAATTAGTTTTTTATTGGTGAATGAATTCAAATACGATTTTTAATACAACGTAAAATATTAGTGAACTAATGAATGATACATAATCGGAAATGTATAAAATATATCACTTTCACTAAAATCACTACACTGAAAAAAATATTTTTTTCTTTTCATAATAATGAATTCAAATGCGATTTTTTCATACAACGTAAAACATTACTGACTAATGAATGATACATTTTTCAGAAATGTATAAAATATATCACTTTAATAAAATCACTAGACTGAAACATATGTTTTCTTTCTTTGCGTGTTTCATTTCACTATTGGTATAGTAAACTTGATAATGCATATTATTTTCAGACAGTTAGATATCCTCTTGTCACTGAATTTACGTCAAAAGGATGAGAATGAAGAAGAAGTCGATAATCATGTACTACCATGAGCAAAATAAATGACGCGTCTCTTTATTTTGAAGTTTTTTGAAAATATCTCCGTTTTCTTTATATGTTCGAAATTTCGGAAGGTTTCCCCAGCAGGACAGGTTAATAACAAACCCGTTTTTAATGTTTGTGTTAGATATTAGCTTAAAATAAATAAATTAGAAGCAAAAAACATTAAGTCGACAGAAATCTCGAGAATTACCAACTCTGCTAAAGTGGGAAATTTTCAAGAACACGAGGGAATTCTGCATTTCAACACGAAGCAGCGACATCTATGTCATTGAGAGAAATGTGGATTAAATCTACAAACTGAACTTTTAACGAATATTTCTAGTATGTCTTATTATATGCATTATCTGCAAACTCCAAATATATGAATATATGCTAAGTATTAACATAAAGATAGTGCAAATAGTGGAAATTATCTATGGAAAAGGACGAATTGGTAGGACGATCGTAATGAAATATCTTCTTTACCGGAACAGGCTCAGTTCACGTAAAAAAACAAGTAGCTCATTTAGATAAGCAACGAGTCTGTATGCTGAAGGTAGCGGGTTCGATTCCATGGAAATGCCGTTGTCATTTTTATCACTACACTACGGTTATTTTGTTTATTTTTTTATGTGGGAAAGAATCAAATTCTATGTGTAAAACTCATGACGATACCAAAAAAAGAAAAAATGCCGTTGTCGCACTTGCATTAGCGTCCCTAATTTTGTTTGCAAACAGTTTCGTAATTATTTCCCCTGTGCTCACTGCTCACCATATGCTCGCTGGCGCATAACGAATGTTTCCCAGTAAATGTTAATTCTAATTTGGAGAATTTTATAAAGTTTCACAATATTTTTCACTACATAGTCTTCTATCTACGTGTTTGGATATTTTGATAACAGATGTCCCTATTAAATGTTTAATTTTCCCTAGATGTTTAATTACGGAAAAGTTTTACAATGTATTTGTATTGAATTGAAATTGTTTTGAAATTACTACATAAGGTAAGTAGACCGAAGGAGGAGAACTCAAGTAATTGATATTCTACGTAAAAGCAACCTATTGTAGAATGATGATGCTTCTTACCTTCAGCACATAATCTTTACGTTAGAGAGTCAGACAGAGAAAAATCCTGGTTTTTCCTCCTCTATGACCACCCATCTTAAACCTCTACATATCATTGTTCGTCTCAAAAAATTTCGGTGCTCCAAAAACATTCAAATAATAATAATAATAATAATAATAATAATAATAATAATCCTGAATATGCCATCCTTACATAATGTAAGGATATCTTAGTTTCCTAGTTTAAATCTTAAATATCGTAGTTTAAAATGCTTTCTTTAGTACTTATTTGAGCAACCATGTAGGAGGGGGTTCGACTTTTTATTTTGCCCCTCTCATTTCAGTACCCTTCCAACAGAAAGTAATTTTTGATAAGCAGGACAGACAAAATGAATAAGAAATATATTTACAGCATCCTCTCCCCTTTCATGATTGGAATATCACGTAATATATTTTATTCTACGAAGGATGGCCCTGTGCGGTTAGGGGTAGGTAACTAAAAAAACACCTAATATATAGCGCCCCTTGATTATAATATTACCGCTTCTTTATTTGTACGAGGGAGCCCCTACACAATCAAGGGTGACAGAAAGAATAGGAAGAATGTCTATTGATTCCAGTGGTGTATCCAGCACGAACTCCTGGGGAAGGGGAGGGGAAGTGAAACATTCTTTTAATGATGTGAAGCTGTCACAAATTACCACTTAACTAAACTAAACAATAGTGGGGGGAACCGGAACCCAGTCAGTTTAAATTGATGTAAAAGTTTAATTTTTGGCTTCATATTAAAGTTTTGGTTTCAAATGAGAATTTCAGTCCAAGTGGTCAATGATCAAATCTCGTGGGGCTCTTCAGTGTAGGCTAATACGGCCCCCTTATGAGAAAAGGCAAAATTATTAACATGTTTATAACTTTCGAATTTTTCGTCTATTTTAAAGAAATATTTTGCTTCGTATTAAAGTGTTGGTTCCAAATGACAAATTCGGTCCGAGTGGACAATGATCAAATCTCCGGGGGGGGAGGGGCTCTTCAGTTACGGGGCTACGGCTCCCTTATGGGAAAAGGCAAAAATATGAAAATGCTTATAACTTCCGAATTTTCCGTCTATTTTAAAGAAATTATTGGCTTCATATTAAAGTCTTGGCTTCAAATAACAATTTCAGTCCGTGTGGACAATGATCAAATCTCGGAGGGCTCTTCGGTGTAAGGGTTTCGGCTTCTTTATGGGACAAGATTCACGTAGTTGATATTGCAAAATTGTTTCGTATATATAAGTGGAAACTTGCACCATTTGGTTAATTTTACCTCTTATGTTTTGCAGATTCATATTCCAAGCAATAGTTACTTCGCAGAGCTAAAAGAAGGCACTTACTAGTTTCATTAAAATGAAATCTTTTATGAGAGGAGCAGACGAACGAACAGGCACCCAAACGTTGGTTGAGTCGTACGGTTGAAACTCGTTAAGCTCGCTTCAATTATTATTATTATTATTATTATTATTATTATTATTAATAATAATAATAATAATAATAATAATAACAATAATAATAATAATAATAAAGCATTGCAGGGACCTTTGGTGCAGGGGGTCCGTGGCTCGATTCCACTTCGTACCAAGTGAAATTTGAGGTGGACAAATACCGTGTGCATGGGTATGTGTTTTCTTGAGATTTTCCATTTTCCTCCCACTTTCTTCATTTCACCATTTCATTCATCATCATTCTCCCTTAGCGTAGGTGCATAATCGTCCAACGTTAAACTAGATATTGCAATTTCAATAATAATAATAATAAAAATTAATTCAACTCAAAGGACTGTAATTTATGTGGACAGCAATTATCATAAATATGCAACCATTATAAAAACAATGCTTTGAGTACAAAGATAATCCTTTCCAAGTGTTAACGAATGCGCACGAGATAAGACATGTCTCGAGAAAGAGACAAGACGCGCTTTGTGACATCCAAGATAATACGAGGCAAATGTTTTGGACACGAGATAGCTTGTAAAATGTCTCGTCTTGTCTGGAATGTCTCGAAAACAAAAGTCTAAGTTTTAAAATTATTTTTTAAGATCTATTCTCTCAGAAGTAGTTCTCTGCCTTAAAATTAATAACGACATTTGTGATTTAAAAAAAAGATAAACAATGCCTAAAGTTAATAGTTAACTTTTCGAAAAGAAGCTTCATTAAGGGTGAACCTGAAAGATGTCCACAAACTTCGGGAGGTGATTCGTGACATCAAAAGGAGGCAAATGGTCCTCTTGCAGTTTTCGAATTCAGCTTCGTTGTCGAGATACAGGGTTGCCAACTGGTCGTGTTTGAGAAACTCACTGGGAATAAATTCAAGTCCAAGAATAAACTACTACTCATATATTTTTCAGGTCAATTGACTTATACCATGTTGTAAGGTCAAATATTTATTTATGAAGTGTGTACAAAATTCGCCAGGGTCTTTTCTGAGAAAGTCGTCGAGAAAAAGTCACCTCCAAGAATAAACTACCCCTCGTAAATTTTTCTAAGAGAAATATCTGATACTACAATATAGGGTTGTTAATTAAATATTGATTAATGAAAAATAAACAAAATTGTTAAAACCATTTTTGAGAAAATAGCGTTTTTCGATTTTCGGCTGTTTGTAAACCACACTTATTTTAGGTGGTAGGAAAAAATGGAAAAGCTCCTGTAAGAATACTAACTAAACCCTAAGTTTAAAATTTGGTGTAGATAAGTTGAACGGTATGGCCTCTAGGCGAGTGCATATAAAAGTGTGCCGAACGGACGGACCGGAAGGACGGGTGTCGAAAAGTCACATTTTCGGAATGTAGACGCCATGAAACATGTAAATCAGTTGAAATCTGAATTTGATATTATTTTCACAATCACTATATTTTCTTCTCTCTTTTGTCGCTCGAAAAAGAAAAGCCTGAGTTTACCACAAAAAGCTAGGGAGTTTCTCAAAAAATATTCAATTACAGGGCCACCGCACTAAACTTTTTCAATTCAATTTCTTAACTGTGTTAGGCCGCAGTTGTTACTGAAATGTGTATTTGGATAATACGAATAAAATTATCGTATGCCACTCATTCTAGCTTTGGAACTTCTTTTATAAAATAACAGACAAATTCTGACCAAAGCATATATTAACTAATAAATAATAGCGTTACAGTTTCAGCAAATTAACTTTGCCTTCATCAGACACATTATCGAAACTCAGTTGGTCAGAGCAACTAGTCTGTAAGAATTAGGTTGTTAGTTTGTTAGGAGCCCAGTACGAGTAAGGGTTTTTATTACTATTGTTTTTATCTTTTTTGTGTGAGGAAAAATCAAATTGTGACATCGCGATATCAAATGTATTTGATTAGGTAGCTTTGTCTTAGCTAAACTTTAAACATCAGTAACGTCGAAATTATTTCACTAACCGATCACTTACTGAACATTTCAAACACGTCAAACCAGTGGCATAACATGAAGGTTAACCTCTCCTCCGTAGTCCTTAGTTATGCGTCCGTACTTTCAAGGGCGAACTAAGGGCCGGGCGACTGCCCGGGGCGCCAGAGAAAGAGGGGCACCAAAACGAGCCTCAAAAAGTAAATTTTATAATGTGCTTTCTACTGACGTTTTTGGTTTATATTCTTATAAAGTAGTGGCAATTATATGATCTTTTTCCATTTCACTATGAAAGAAGAGAGTTTCATAGTACTAAGGGGGCTGTATCGAAAAATTGAGAGATGGCATGTAGAATAAAGAGTGCCGGTAATTAAGTATTGTTTGTTTGTTTGCTTGAGTTTAACGTTCCACGGTTATGCCTTAATGGGCAAGGGAGATGTGGATACTAATTATAGTGGAATCCGAACCACTTTTATCGTTCAACAGTAATTCACCGGGAACTGGACCCGGTACCACAGAAGGCAGGCGTGCTAGCCACTAGACCAGGAAGGGTGGAGTTGGTATTGTTTAGAGCGGGCCATATTCTTTGTGAAGTTTTCCTAGGTAATGGATTTCTTTTTGAAAATGGGTTTAAAACAGGGGCGTCATTTAGGGAGGGCAGGGAGTGGCATTTGCCCCCACTGAGTTTGAGATGTACAGTGAAACCTGTCTGTGTTGGCCACCATCGGTTCCATCGAAAAGTGGCCAACTTAGACAGGTGGCCAACTTACAGAAAATAAGTGTGATTTGTGTATTTTTAGAATAGGATTTCTAGTATTACTTGATTGTAAAATTTTAATAAGCAGTGGCACGACAGCTACTTATAAATAATGTATATAGAGTAATCATAAAAATATACAGTACTAGAAAATATTATTATAGTATGCAAGAGTGCCGATTTCTCTGTAAATTTGGGGGGGGGCATTCAAATGCAGAAGATATATGAAGATTTTAAGACAAATTCCCTCAAATTATACCAAATATTGTATACTCATAAACAAAATAGGGGCCACATGAGCTTTGGGGGGCCCGGGCTCCCTCGGTCCCCCCAGGATCGGCGCTCTTGATAGTATGTTTAATATATATTCATACCTTTCTCTTCCTGAAAACTAGTCTGGTACATTGGATTATTCGGATTGAAAACACAATAACACAAACAACCATGAAATAGAAGAGTATGTACGCAGTTTATTGAAATATATTATAGCAACTGAGTTATTCAGATTGAAAACAAGAAAAGCTAAGTTATAAATTGAGAAATTCATATGCAATTTATATGACTTCTTTTCAGTTGTTACTGAATAGCGGTTCATTCTAGACACATTTGCTTTATTCTTTTTGGCAGAAATGCACATTCTAATATTGCAGTTAACTACTTCTTGTTAATGAGCTAAAAGTGTTTCCCTCGGAGCAAAAGATGTTTTGAGGAATCTTGAGGGAATTCATATCTCAAAACCTCCGCTACCTTTTGACATGCAGTCAGGTGCCAATAAATGACAATTGAGCTTTAACCTTGAGAATTTTCCGGAATTTCTAAAGCTTCCCACTGATGAAAGGAGTCGATATAGCTAATGGTTTTACCAAAACAGGCAGGGTAAACAAATACGTACAACCATTTCCTGAATTCTTGTACCTGCTTTTTCTTATTCACAACTTCCTTCACCACCCTTTTATGAGGGTAGTGTTCTTTCCATTGACCTCCAAGAACAAATCGCGAGAATCCTTGCTTCTTTTCTCCAGTCACAAATACAGAACATCTGCCTCTCATATGGGAATTCGAAAGAGTTTAGAAAAATAACAAAACTGTATTTTTAGTGGCGAAGATACGCAGGTAAATTTATCATTATCATCATAGGATAAACATTGCTTCAGTGTGGCCAACTTCCAAGATAGACAGTTGGCCAACATATAGAGTAGTAAGTAACGAATGTCTTATGGGAAAAATGCAGGTTCAACACGAACCAGGCCAAGATAAGCAGGTGGCCAACTTAGAGAGGTGGCCAAGTTGACAGGTTTCACTGTATATAGATTTTATCATTAGAATAGTAGTAAATCAGTGAAAAACGTGAAATTATACTTATATCAAGAGGTCTTGCCCCCCAAAGCAAAATCTGAAATGACGCTCCTAGTTTAAACTATTAAAAACACTATGATAAAATGTAAAATATAGGCTAATACTAGGGGAAGGGCGCCAAAAAGTCACTTTGCCCGTGTGAAAATTTGGCCTGCTCCGCCCCTACGTACTTTCTGTATTTTTTTGGCCTTGCAGCTTGTGCGGTCCCCACGCCACATTGTTGCGGGGGCGCTATTTACGGCTACCCTTCGAACGTAATAAAATAACTGTTTAAGAAATTCAACATGAGCGTGGAAACGGGAATATATTTTTCTAATAGTCCCATAGAACTTTCACTCAGAACGCCAGATGCAATTTTTCAGAGTGGGCTCTGGCTAAGTAGAAGGAAGATCTGTTTCCTAAGTAAGTTCCTTTCAGAAAGTTTGCTATTTCTTTAACAGTGGTGTAAATAAACATACTCATCGTTATTAGCTCGACACCAAACCATCCTGGACAAATCCCTCTAGAACAATGATCGGCAAAAGTTATTCTGCCTAATTTTATAAGCGACTCAAGGGTGAAACACTTGTAAACGAAAGCAATGTTGTGTATATACTGCCTTGTTTCTGACAAAATATAAAGTCTTCTGTAATCTTTAGACACTTTTCCTATTCTTTTTGTCACCCTTGGTTGTGTAGGGAAGCCTCGAACAAATAAAGAAGAGGTAATATTACAGTTAAGGGGCGCTATAAATATATTAGGTATTTCTTTTGTTACCTAACCATAACGGCCTAGGGTCGTCTTCAGTAGAATAAAAAATGCTACGTGATATTACATTCACGAAGGAGGAAAGGATGCTCTAAATATATTTCTTATTCATTTTGTCTGCCCTGCTTCTCAGAAATTATATACCTTCTGTTGGAGGGTGCTGAAATGAGAGGAGGGGAAATAAAACGTCGTGCCCCCTCATACATTTTAAATTTTGTGACGTGGTTGCTCAAATTATTACTAAAGAAAGCACTTTAAACTAAGATGTCTAAAGTTACAACATTATGTAAGGGTGGCATATTCAGGAATAATAATAATAATAATAATAATAATAATAACACAAATATGAATGTCTTTGGAGAGCCGAAATTATGTGACACGAATCATTATAGGTAGAGCTTTAAGATGAGTGGTCATAGGGGAGGAAAAACAGGATTTTTCTCTCTCTGACTCTCTAACGTTAAGATTATGTGCTGAAGGTAAGAAGCATCATCATTCTACAATAGGTTGCTTTTACGTAGAATATCTATTACTTGAGCTCTCCTCCTTCGGGCAACTTTGCTTATGTAGTAAATTCAAAACAATTTCAATCTAAGACAAATATTTATAGGGAAAATTAAACATTTAATAGGGAAATCTGTTATCAAAATATCCAAACACGTAGATAGAAGACTATGCAGTGAGAAACATTGTGAAACTATAAAATTCTCCAAATTAGAATTAACATTTACTGGAAAACATTCGTTATGCATCAGTGAGCACAGGGGAAATAATTACGAATCTGCTTGCAAACAAAAATTAGAGACACTAATGCAAATGCGACGATATTTTCTCTTTCTCTCTCTCTCTCTCTTTTTTTTGGTATCGTCATGAGTTTTACACACATCTTACAATTTGATCATTTCCCAAATAAAAAATAAATAAAATAACCTTAGTGATAAAAATGACAAAAGTATTTCCACGGGATTCGAACCGTCTACCTTCGATATACAAACTCGTTGCTTTATCTAACTGACCTATTTGCTTTCTTACGTAAGCTGAACCTGTTCTACAGTAAAGACGATTTTTCATTACGATTGGGCTAACAATTCGTCTTTTTCCATAGGTAATTTCCACTATTTGCACTATCTATACGTTAATACTTAGCATAGATTCATATATTTGGAGTTCGCTGATAATGCATATAATAAGACATACTAGAAATATTTCGTTAAAATTTTCGTTTGTAGATCTAATCCACGCTTCTCTCAATGACATAGAGAAGCGTGGATTACTGCAGAATTCCCTCGCGTTCTTCAAAATTTCCCACTTTAGCAGAGTTGGTAATTCTCGAGATTTCTGTCGATTTAATGTTTTTTGCTTCTAATTTATTTATTTTAAGCTAATATCTAACACAAATATTAACAACGGGTTTGTTATTAGCCTGTCCTGCTGGGGAAACCTTCCGAAATTTCGAACATATAAAGAAAATGGAGATATTTTCAAAAAATTCAAAATAAAGAGACGCGTCATTTATTTTGCTCATAGTAGTACATGTTCATACACTTACGATGCGCTCAACTCTGTGAATTCAATATCGTGCATGCTATGTCCCGTTAAATTAATCTTTTTTTCCTTTGTATATTAAACAAACGTTTCCACTTTGCAAATATGTTAATAAAGCGTCATTATCTGCTTCTACTTTTTCAGTAAATCGCCCTGGTAGAATCACTTTTTGTCCTGCTTCAAAAGTCACACAAACCTTCTTTCCATATACGGTTGTAATTAATTTGCAATCTACAATACGATAGGTTTTATTAATTTCTAAGTCTTGTAATTTTGTAAAATATACTAACGACGCTGTATTAAGTTTGGTTAATAAATTCATTAATGATGCCATCTTTAACTAATGAATAATATGTTCACTCTCGAATACGTATTCTATATGTATGACCATTAAATCACCTTGTCCTCACTGTCTTAAGAATTCACAGGATACCTTTGTTATCTCTCGATGGAAATAATAATAATAAAGGACTTTCCTGCGTGAGACACAAAACTTAATACATTCACACAAGATTGAAAATTTTCAAGCTCATCGATTTTCCTTAACATTGTGTGAGAACATGGTGTCTTAAGAAAGCCCACGAACAAAGATCATTTCTTTGATCACATAGGAAGTAAATCGTAAACGAAATAAACTGAATTGCATAAATAATGAAATTTGCAACTAAGTAAGTTAACGAATACTGTAATGAGAGAATTTACTTATCCTGGGTACAAAAGACTTATTACACTAATTTTACAACTAAAAAAGTGCTAATGCTATATCCATACATATCAATTACGTATTTATTAACTTGAGAAAGGCCTACGACTCGAATATGTGGGAAACAAAATTTGAAATACCGAAAAAAGTTATTTAAACTAATTAACATATATTTAAATGAATCTAAAAGTAATAAATTTTTCTTCACGAACTATGAGATTGGTCTGAAACAGAGAGAGATGCGTTGACGCCCTTATTATTATACTGAGCATCTAGACTAGTAATACATGAAGGCAAAATTTGTATGTGATGTCTTGTACTTCCAAGTCGAGTTGCCATATTACACGATTTAACGGATATCTTCCAATTAAAGCCTTAAGTTACAACAGTGAAAACAGAATGAATCCTTTTTCTATGACTTTTATAAGGAGTTCTGTCCGACAGTGGATCTCATCATAAATTTTTGTAAAAGTATCGTCGATCTTGCTTCTCGATGTATTCTATCTCGTCTCGAGAATGAACTATATCATGAGGGACGTACCCTCGCCACAGAATTAAGATTTCTTGTTCAAAGTAATTGTACTTAAGGAACGTCTAAGACGGTTTTTCGTTTCTTTTATTTTTTTATTAAAATGTAAATTTCGAAACCTAACCATAAGAACAGAAACACGACTAAATGTAGAATGTTACACATGTTGATTGGGAAAACAATTGTGTGCAACGATAAAGATGAAATCTTTCAGTTTAACGTCCCACAAATATCTCTTTTAGGCTAAGATGAAAGGATGATTAAGGTAAATGAAATGATATTATGAGATGAAGCGGAAATACCACATGAGAATCAACGAACACGATGTTGTCCATCACAAATTTATTTATTTAATGTCCTACGATTATGCCCATTATGCTAAGGCATCATGAGCTAATACATTCGGTAGTCGAACTAGGGACCACCATATACCAAATGTAAGCGCTTTGCCGCTGTGCCGTCTGCTCATCTTTTCAGCACCTCCAGCTGATCTAATAGCTAACACGGACATGTGGTGAACGTGGTCCTGAGTTCGATTTACGGATGGGAGAGCATTGGAAGTCAAAAATAAAGCAAACTTATTATGATAACGGTTCTCAAGAAACATATGAGCTTTTCCAAGTGAATACAACCTCCTCCCACCTCTCCCCTGTTACATTTAACATCCTTATTCAGTTTCACATCTGAAACAAAGTTTCATTTCCTTATTCACACACATTATTCCTTTGGTGTATCAAAATAGCATCTTTAGTAAATCTTATCTATTAAAAAACTTATTTTACACTACACATAACTCAGCATTTTCGCATTCAGATTACACTATCTTCAGTCGCACGTGAGTATGTTCGTATGTGAAGACGACAACAAACATACATGTAATCTCAAATGCTGTATACGTTTGAAAATACGATAGTCACGATTCATGCAATGCGATATTCCCCTGAGCAACTAAGTTCTATTCGATCAAAGAACAGTCTGCAAACAAATTCTATTCCCATGAACACTTACAAGTGAATTCGTGAGAATCTCAAGACCAAATTAGATAAAGCAAATAGTTCATAACCTACAGACAATTCGTGGGGCGTAATCTTTTGTGCTATGGGAATATGTTATAGCGCAATATCTCATCACGGCTTCAACTTAAGTGATTTTAATTACTTGTCATAACAGACATCATCATGTGAATGTCCATATAATACTTTTCACATGCAATACAATCAACCCTGCTGATTTGAGCATACAATTGTTTTCATCCTACGTTTTTAAAACATTATGATATGCTATGAGAAGCTTCCGCTACCAATACGTTTTAAAAATATCCATGAACTGCAACAATCGTCTTATCAACTCAATTTCCTGAGAAGGTTCCAGACGAAAATTTTCCAGACGTTTCGTGAGAATAAGACCAGGTCAAACTCCTCAAACTCTTCGCAGAAAATCTGGGAACTTCTAAGCATTACAAGATGGGTCTGGGGTGCTGTGGGGGGAATCTAGCTACCCAATACAAGACGACTAGAGAAAAAATAAGACGAAATGTTTTTTTAAAAAATAAAATCTAATCTATATGCGAGGCACTGGCGTTCAGTGATAGTGCTCACCTCAAGTTAGATTACTCCGTGAAATTCTTTTTTTTTTTCATGCGAGGATTAATTCAAGTCTAAATCGTGAAGTACTGGTCTCGCGTTCGATTCCGATGAGAGAACTTTCAAAATAAAAGCATATTTACGATTCTGGTTCGATTCTTAGTGAAAAGAGCATTAAATATTTCAAGACAATAAATTAATTATTTCGTTCCTTTCCGTGAAGTACTGGTCTCGCGTTCGATTCCGATGAGAGAACTTTCAAAATAAAAGCATATTTAGTGTTCTGATTCGATTCTTAGTGAAAGAGCATTAAATATTTCAAGACAATAAATTAATTATTTCGTTCCTTTCCGTGAAGTACTGGTCTCGCGTTCGATTCCGATGAGAGAACTTTCAAAATAAAAGCATATTTGGGGTTCTGGTTCGATTCTTAGTGAAAGAGCATTAAATATTTCAAGACATTAAATTAATTATTTCGTTCCTTTCTGTCGTGAAACGAAGTGCTATATACGTGAAATTCTTTTTTTTTTCATGCAAGGATTAATTCAACTCAATGGTCGTGAAGTACAGGTCTTGCGTTTGATTCCGGTGTCCTGCTGGTTCGATCCTCGATGAGAAAACATTACACATTTTAAGGCATGAAGTTAATTCGATCCTTTCTGTCGTGAAAACGAAGTGAAATTCCTTTTTTATGCAATAACTAGTTCAACTTTAAAATCATGAAGTACCAAATTCGATCCCAGCTCCCTACCAAAGTAGATTTTTGTGTACAATTTTTATTTCATAAGTTAACGAAGTTACAATCAGGGTTAGTTGTCTGCTTCACTTTCACTCCCAAAATAATAATAATAATAATGTGATGCTGTATTTTTTAAATTTATTTTTATGGTTGTTATTTATGTTTTAATACCACTTTGGTCTGGGTTCGATTCTCGATGATAGAGAGAAAGAGAGAGAAAGGGAGCATTGAACACTTGAAAGCATTATAGTGCTTCGAAATGATGAAAATCAATCAATCAATTGGGAAGCTTTGAACTTGATATTCAATCAAGTGGGAAGCTTCGATCGTGATAACTGATAGGACTCTCATCAAGATCCGATAGCCGTCCAAGAGTATGAGCATAGTAAGAACGTTCACTTACGTTCTTCGCAGTAGGGAGTGGAATGGAGGGGTTTGGGGGGTTCAAATCCATAACGAAAAGACAAAAATCAATCAATCAATTGGGAAGCTTCGATCATGATAACTAATAGAACTCTCATCCGTACAAGAGCATTTAGCTATTCAATACATAACGAAAAGGAAAATTCAATCAATCAATTGGGAAGCTTCGATGATGATAACTGATAGGACTCTGATCCGTCCAACAGTATGAGCATCCAAGACTATGAAGGCATCCAAGACTATCACCATAGCAACAGACTGTTCTCATAAACAAATATTTTCCCACGAACTTCTGTGCTAGTCGTAAAAGGCTATGAACATAACAACTAAAGGCTCGTCGAAACTTGCCTCCCAATTCCAGGAAATGATATCGATTTCTAGGAAAACAAGATCAAATTTCGCTGACTCGGCCATCTATACGCGGGGATATCTACTGACTGGAGGGTATTAAAACGGATTATAGCAGCTAAAATGACCACTGAAATGAAAATTACGTCTGAACTCAATTCCGGCCTACAGAACCCGGTTCCATCGAAAACAGTGTGACGAGAACTTCATAAAATGAAAATTCATTGCAGGGCTGCTATCCCCAAACCTCTGGTCACAGCTGTAAATGCGAAGAGGCGTATCCAGTGGTGCAAGGTCCAGAAGTCTTGTACTCATGAGAAGCGGAAACAAGTAATGTGGTCCGATGAATCGACCTTCACCTTCTTTCCAACCGGTCATGTTTACGTATGGAGAACACCGTCATAGGCCTATGATACATACTGTCTGCTCCCAACTAGAAAGCATGGGGTGGTTTTGTTAGAGTATGGGTGGTAGTATCGTGATTTTCTGCAGATCCCGTCATAGCTCTGCGTGGAATGATGAATGCTAAGGCGTATGAGGCCAGTTTGGAGGACCCGGCTCTACCCATGGCCCGAATTTTGTTTCCTGATTGTGATGGCATCTACCAAGATGATTTGACACCCTGTCGCACTGCAAAAGCGGTGAAATCATGGTTTGAGGAACATGACCCGGAGCTATCACACCTTTCCTGGTTCCCACAATCACCAGATCTGAATATCATTGAGCCATTGTGGTCTGAGTTAGAAGGGCGTGTTCGGTATCATTACCCTCCACTAGCATCTCTTAAGGAACTGGAGCATGTTTTGGAGGAACAATGGTACAAAATTGCACACACCACGATTCAGGAGCTTCATTTGTTCGTTCATACTTAACTAATTTCAGTCAGTTGGCAGAAGCGTTACTTTCTTTGAAAAAAAAAAAAAAAGATGCTCTTTTTCGCTGGAAACAACCGCAAGAGACAGCATTCAATATCAAGCAAGCCATCCATTCAGCTCATTGTTTAATGTAATATAAATCTGATTATCCTCTTTATCTCTATTTTGATGGCAGCAAAGTTGCCCTTAATGGAGTAATTAAGCAACCTCAAATTTCACCTGATGATACAAATCTGGATCCCATTAGTTATTGTAGTTGTGTAATGTTTCCTAGTGAGTAAAATTACACCCATACACTCTTGAATTACTAGCGTTGCTGTATTCTTTTTGTTCATTTAGATATTTTCTTTTAAAACCTCATTTTTATTTCAAGGCGGATTGTCACAGTTTGTTGTATTTGAAGTAAACAAAAAATGTAAGTAAAATTTCCAAATGTTTGAGTGACATTGAATTTTATAATTTTACTAATTCACATATCAGTGGCTCGAGCAACATAGATACAGATGCCATTTCACGTTTTTCTAACCTCCCTAGGGACTTGTAAGATAAGAAAAAGAATCAAGAAGATTTTGTTTATTGAGGACATAAGTTCATTTTCAATTTTAGATGCACGAATTTGGCAATAGAGCAGCGTAAAGATCCGTTTTTCAAAGAAATGTTTTCTTGGTCGGAACAAAACGAAAACAAAAATTCCAAAATTGAACGCCAAGTGTTATATTTTACTATTAAGGATGGAATTTTATACACGAAACAGAAAACTTCTCAACGCACAAAAGTTTTAGTTACAGTCACTAGTTCTTTCCGTTACAAAGTTTTTAATGCTCGTCATAAGTCTGAATTGGGATTATTCTGGTTACACTGTTCAACAACGAAAATGTAAATTCAACAAAATCAGCTAAATCTTATTGATTTTGTGGTGCTGATCACGAATTTGAAGTTATTTTCGAATATTAGCTCTACTTTTCGTTTTACAGGCATGTCTAATAATAACGCTTTAAAAATAAATATATTCCCTTCGTTTGGGGTAAAATGTTACACTGATCCGGCAACACTGGAGAAACTATATGAACGCTTGGTTTCATTGTGTTCCTCATCTCAGTAGTGTTCTGCTATTGTTAGAAAAAACAGATTTAGTGCAGTTATCAGCGTTTTGGGTGTGACGTTTGTGTAGTACAGGACATAATAATGCAAGTACGCAAAAATACTGGTATTTCGAATATACATTTTTAAATAGTTGTCGGAACTATTTCAAGTGACATTTTGAGGATTTCAATAAACAAAAATGCCGCGAAATTGTGTAAACAGTGCGGATAGCTTCTGCTACGTGTGTGGGGAAGTGACATTTTCCTCACAAAAGCAGACTATAACACCACTAATAAGAAAAGCCTATCAACATTACTTTGGTTGTAAAATTGGAGACCAAGATAAATCTTGGGCACCCCACATCGTGTGTAACACTTGTGCCAGCAATCTAACAAATTGGATTAATGGGAAGGGGCGCTCAATGCCTTTTGCAGTGCCCATGATTTGGAGGGAGTCAAGTGACCACATCAGAGACTGTTATTTTTGTATGGTTCCTTCCATCAAGAAGGGAATTTCCACGAAGAAGAAGCGGGCCTTGATCTATCCTTATATTCCTTCTGCAATGCACCCTGTTCCACATGGAGAAGGACTACCTGTTCCTGACCCACCTAAAGAGTACGATCTTTTTTCTGATGATGATCAAGAAGTTGAAACTCCTGAATCAAGTACTTCGAAGGACCCTACGTTTGTTGTAGAAGAACCTCCATGTGAACCACATAAACTTACACAAGAGGAACTAAGTGATCTAATCAGAGACTTGGACCTCTCGAAAACCAAAGCCGAAATTTTAGCATCACACTTAAAGCAATGGAATTTATTGCAGGAAAAGGTAAATATTTCAGTGTATCGGAATAGGGAGAAGATATTCACTTCCTTTTTTACTATGGAAGACACACTTGTAGCATGTACAGATGTAAATGGTCTCATGAGGGCACTTAAAATTAATTACGAGCCTACGGAGTGGAGGCTCTTTATATATTCGTCCAAGGTGAGATTAAAGGCAGTGCTTTTACATATTGGAAATGAACTTCCTTCAATTCCTGTAGGCTACACAGTTCATATGAAGAAATCTTATGAAAACTTGAAAAGTTAACTTCAAGCCATTAAATGTTACGATTTTCAGTGGCTCATTTCTGGTGACCTTAAAGTAATAGCACTGTTGCTAGGTATACGGTTAGAGTATACAAAGAATTGTTGCTTTATATGTGAATGGGACAGTAGAAATCGTGGATCTCATTACCGCAAAATTGAAATGGAGTACCAGAGAAACTCTTCAGCCGGGAGTGAAAAATGTGCAGCATGAACCACTGGTAGATCGTAACCGAATTTTGCTTCCCCCTCCACATATTAAATTAGGTCTTATGAAAAGTTTTGTTAAGAGCATGAACCAAGAAGATGGGGCCTATAAGTACCTAAAAGGACAATTCCTTCGATTAAGTGATGCCAAAGTTAAAGAGGGTGTTTTCATAGGGCCACAGATTAGACAACTATTCAAAGATCACAAGTTCGACGAAATTCTCCAAGGTGAGGAGAAAGCTGCGTCGGAAAGGTTGAAGAGTGTTTGTTCACAGCTCATGGGAAGACACCGAGCAACAAATTACAAACAACTGGTAGCAAAGTTGTTATTGTGCTACGAAAATCTTGGTTGCAAAATGTCTGTGAAACTCCACTTTCTTCATTCACATCTAGACTTCTTTCCCGAAGATTGTGGAGCAGTAAGTGACGAACATGGTGAGCGTTTCCATCAAGTTATTGCAGCCATGGAGAAGAGATATGAGGGAAAGTGGAGTTCTAACATATTGGCCGACTACTGTTGGACTATTGCAAAGGATGCTCCAGATGTAACCTACAAAAGGCAAGCCAAGTGAAGACGCTCAAAATAAAATAAACATAATCCTGTACAAAGGATGTTTTGATGTTAATACTGATTTTTATTACAGAATTGTTAATGTTTAACTTGACCAAGGTTACTTTATTTTCTGTATCGCTGTGAAACTGGTATTTGCGCAATTTTGAAAATGGAAGTACAAGGGTATAGAAAGCTATAGGTTAGGGTACTTCTTAACTCCCCAGCTTATCACATCACAGTGAAATAGATAAAAAAAAGTGAAATATAGATTTTTACAAGGATTTTGCTTAAATGTTCTATAAATATTAATACATTTGTATATATACAGCTACTGTTGTACAAGGGAGTTTTTTTCACAACCTGAGCTAAGAAAATTCTTCTATTAAAATTTCCTTTCATATTATGATTAAATGAATGTAGAAATCGCAATTTCAAAGAATTTACATACTTTCGATCAAAATTTGTTGAACAGTGTTATTCTAAAAACCTATGATATTTTAGTCAAAACAGTGTACTTTACCAACATGAAGAAATATATATATGAGAAATGTCGCGAGTGTAGAACCTGTCAGATATCGAAATCGCAAATTGGTTCTCCGTATAATATATTCCTTACTTATCCCTTAGTTCCGCCCTTCAATTGCGTCCACACAGATGTAGGTGGGAATTATTCCCCCAAAAATATGTTGAATCATAAATATTTGTGGTTCTAGTTGACAGTTGTACCAAATTTCACACAAGTAAATCCTAATGCTTAGCGGGTCTGTATATCCAGGCTCCTAACTATGAAAATATTTACGATCACCTCAACCCCAATCATTTCACAGATTCAACCTGTTGTATATAAGTTATTAGGGCGTATAATTGAATGTAATTTATATGAAAAAGACCTGTAACGTCCAAATATTTACCACAAACTTATAGTCGTATTGACATAAACAAAACAAAAGTGTGGAGCAGGAAACCACTTTACACACAAGTCAAAAGAGGACTATTGAAGACAACGGCAGAGAACTGGTCGAGCGGTTTGGGTCACTAGTCTATCAATCAGAAACTTTTGTGTTCAAACCCTAAAGGAAATATTCGTTTTATTTTTTCTTAAAAGTGTGTTTCTATTTTCATCAGAGAACTGAGAACATTTCTTTGAATAAATCTTTGGAAACTACTTCTCTCTGAAATTCGATTAGAAGCGAACATTATATGAATTCCAAATCTAAAATCCACAACTGAGAACAAAATATCAAGTATGTTCAATATTTCATTATTATCCTTTAATTTGTAATGAAAAACTAATTATAAGCATTGACAAATTCAGAAGATTCTCTCCCAGTAATGGTCAATATATGAATGAGAGAAAACTGATAGAACACTCTTAGTCCACTTTGAGCATGATCGAAAATAACTTATGGCCACGAAGGGGAAATTTATGTCGACAGGGTCTCAAATTCTCCTACAGGCCATGCCCTGAAATCATCACTGTTTGAAAGGTATCCTTAAGAAATAGAATATTACATTTATTTCTCATTCCACGTTTTGAAATGAAAAAAATCATAATTTTAAAGAGAATTATAATACGATAAACATAAAGATTTATACAACTAATGAAGTAAATATTCTTGTGTAAGTTATCGATTTCTAATCTGGTTAAAACTCGATATATTCGTTTGCATTTCACTTTCAAGTAAATAATCTATCTATATAATTCTTACTGGAAAGCATGTTTAACTCCAATTACTTAATCAGTATTTTTAATAATATATTTTTATTGAAATACTTTTACTATTCCATGTTGTATACGCTTTATTTCCCAAAGCAAAACCTGGGAAATGTATAGTGGACTAGTGAATATTATCAAATAAATTATCATTTAGTTTACGTAAATACTACAACGCTTGATTTGAAACTTCGTACTTTAAATAATAATAATAATAATAATAATAATAATAATAATAATAATAATAATAATAATAATAATAAAATGATAGCCATATCTTTATCAGAATTTCAGGCTTAGTCAATAAATGAATTCAACGTGGTCTCTATTCGAAGCTCTATTTAATCGAATCCAATAGAAGTACGAAGAGGAACTTCGAGAACAAGTAAAAGAAAAATGTTACTTTGCTTGAACTGGAACTAATTTTAAGAGTTCTTAACAATTTACAAACAAATGCCTTAGACACTTTTTTCTTTTATTTAAGTTAACTGATTCACCAAACGTATCTGAGTAAATTGTCTCTATTTTCTACCCGGTTATACACGTTTTACGATCATTTCCATTAATCTTGAACGACAGGAACACCAATACAAAAACGTCGAGGACAAATAAAATTCCAAACTTTCCCACCTGGAATACAACCCGGGACTCCATATACCTGAGGCACACGTGCTAGCCACTAGACCAGTGCGGAGAACGAGTGAAAAGTACTTTGTATATTCTGAAATTTATGCCTATTTCGCCCTGATATAATATGTCTATTAATGTTTTTATTTTTACCGTAATCGTTACTTTGAGGAATGATATATGTTATTCATATAGGTTCTATTTCGTATTCGTCCATAAATGTATAAATTATCAGAATTGTTCATGATCTTCCATGAAAATTCACTGGTGCATACACAGTAGATAGACAGTGTAATTGGAAGGTGAGTTCAACAGAGATCATATATTCCGCCGATTATATTTTACGAGGGGCATTCAATAAGTAAAGAGACAAATTGCAATAGCTCAATAAAGATTTATTTCAATCTTTCAAAACTAAGACTATTTTTCAATATAATCACCCTTTACAGTTTTGCATTTGTCCCATCTTTCTTGCAGCTTCCTAATTCCCTTGGCGAAGAAATCTTTCGATTTACCCCGAAGCCACCTTTGCACCGTCTGGGAACCCATCTGGCACACGTTATTCTGTACTTTAAAATGTTCCTAATGACATTGTGAACAGTTCCAACACTCACTTGAACTTCCTCAGCTATCATTTCAACAGTAATTCTTCTGTTATCACGAATAAATCCGACAATCCTCGATTCCAACGAAGAACCAGAAACTTTCACTGGACGTGCATATCGGGGTTCATCATCTTGTTCGGCCACTTTTAAACCGATCAACCCACTTGTACACATTCGCACGGTTCAAACAACTGTTACCGTACTGTCTCAACATTCGAGAAAAAAATTCACTTGGTTTTACACCTTCTGCGACTAAAAACCTAATGACTGAGCGCTGTTCTTCTAAGGTGCAATCTTGTAGAGGACTTGCCATGATGAATTAATATTTTTGAAGTTACGTTGACATAAAATTACGAAACAGCAGATCAGAGCATATCCCAAGGTTGCCAGGTAACACCCCTGAAACAAAAAAAAATGATAAGTGTTAAAAATATAGACTTTGTCTCTTTACTTATTGAATAACCCTCGTATTTAGTAGCTACTTCGAAGAGATAGCGAAAACGAGTCTACATAATGAAGATGGAATTTCGGTAGAAGATGGTAGAATGGTGAGGTGTATACGGTTTTGGGTTGATATGGTTGTTTTGGGCAGAATGTTGATATGGGCAGAATCTAAAAATAAAATTAATAAGATGTAGAAAACTCAAGAAAGGATTCTGAAGAATATGGGATGAAAATAAATGTTAGAAAGACAAAATCCACGATGATTGAAACGAAACGATCGTTGTCAAATATAGAAGTAGGAGCGGTTAAAAACAACAAGTGACTAGTTTTCGATATCTGAGTACTATTATTAGTGATGATATGACATGCAAACGTGAAATAAAAGCAAGGATAGAAATGGCGGGGAAAGCCTTTAGGAATGAGAAAATAGTATTTTGTAGGACCACGAATAGAGTTGAAAAGAAAAAGACTCATAAAATGTTCGTGTACTGTATTTTACTGTATTTATATGACATAAACATGGACATTACGAAAAAATGATTAGAAACACTTGAAGGCTTTCGAAATATGTGCGTGGACAAGAATGGGGAGAAATAGCTGGGATGAGAGGAAAACGAATGAGAGGGTGTTAGAAATGGAAGGAGAAAGATATTATTAAGAAGAGAAAGAGAAACTGGTTGGGATATTAGTTAAGAAGGAACTGTATCATGAAGAATGTGGTAGAGGGTATGGTGGAGAGTTTTAAATCCCCACGGATGCGATCCTGTCCACCACAAACGTACTTGGCCAGGGATCGAAACAATAAAGTCCCCCACGCACAAGACGAAGCGCTCTACTACTGAGCCACCGTGCCCAATGATTAGAGTAGGTCAGGGATAATAGAGGGAATAGTGGAATGAAATGTGAGAGGAAGAGGGAGTACCCTGTCAAAACCCACGGATACTATCTTGTCTACCACAAACGTGCTTGGCCCACCAGACGAAGCGCTCTACCACTGATCCACCGCGTCCAATGATTAAAGTAAGTCAATGATAATAGAAGAATTGGTGGAATAAAATGTGGGAAAAACGAAAGTACCCCGACAAAACCAACGGATGCAATCTTTTAAACCACAAACTTACTTGGCCCACCAGACGAAGCGATCTACCACTAAACAATTGCGCCCAATAATTAATGTAAGTCAATAATAATAGGGGAATTGATGGAATTAAATGTGGGAGGAAGCCGGAGTACCCTGACAAAACCCACGGATACAATCTTGTCCACCACAATTATACTTGGCCCAATAGAGGAAGCGCTCTACCACTGAGCCACCGCGCCCAAGGATCAAACCAATTCAATGATAGTAGAGGAGTTGCTGGAATCTAAAGTAACCTGTCAAAACCCATGGCTAAGATTTTGTCCACCACAAACTTACTTTGCCACCAGAGGAAGCACTCTACCACTAAACTATTGTGCCCAATGATAAAAGTATGTCATTGATAATAGAGGTATTGGTGGAATGAAATGTGGGAAGAAGCGCGAGTACCCTGAGGAAACCCACGTATACGATCTTTTCCTCCACAAACTTACTAGCCCGGGCATCGAAACAGTAAGGAACACACGCACCAGATGAAGCGTTCTACCACTGAGCCACCATGACCAATGATTGAATCAAGTCAATCATAATCTAAGAATTGGTGGAATGAAATGTGGAAGAAAGCGGGAGTACTCTGATAAAACCGACGGATACGATCTTGTTCACCACAAACTTACTTGGCCCACTAGAGGAAGCCCTCAACCACTGAGCTACCGCGCCCAATGATTGAAGCAAGTCAAGAATAATAGAAGAATTGGTGGATTGGAATGTGCGAGGAAGCGAGTGTACCCTGAGAAAACCCATGGATACGATCTTGTCCACCACAAACTTACTTGACCCACCAGAGGAAGCGCTCTACCACTGAGCCACAGCACCAAATGATTGAAAAAACTCGATCATAATAGAGGATTTGCTGGAATCAAATGTGGGAAGAAACAGGAGTACCCTGACAAAACCTACGGATACAATCTTGTACACCACAAACTTACTTGGCAAACCACAGGAAGCGCTCTTCCATTGAGCCATCGCGCCCAATGATTAAACCAATTAAATCATAATAGAGTATTTCCTGGTATCAAATGTGGGAAGAAACAGGAGTATCCTGAGGAAACACACGGGTAGGATCTTGTCCACAACAGACTTACTTGGCCAAATAGAAAAACACCCTACCACTGAACCACTGTGTCCAGTGATTGAAGCAAGTCAATGATAATAGAGGAATTGGTGGAACAATGTGAGGGAGGAACTGGGAGTACCCTTACAAGACCCACGGATACGATCTTGTCCACCACAAACTTACTCTGCCCACCAAAAAAGCGCTCTACCACTGAACCATTGCGCCCAATGATTACAGTAAGTCAATCATAATAAAAGAATTGGTGGAATGAAATATTTGATAAAGCGTAAGTGCCCTGACAAAACCCACGGATACGACCTTGTAAACCACAAACTTACTTCGCTCACTAATGGAAGCGCTCTACCACTGAGCCAACACGCCCCATGATGAAATGAATTCAATGATTATAGAGGAGTTGCTGGAATCAAAAGTAGGAGGAAGCGGGAATATCTTGACAAAACCCACGTATACGATCATGTCCACCAGAAACTTACTAGCCCGGGGATCGAAAGAGTAAGGACCCCACGCACCTGATGAAGCGTTTTACCACTGATCCACCGTGACCAATGATTGAGGAAACTCAAACATAATAGAGGAATTGGTGAAATGAAAAGTGGGAGGAAGTGAGTTCCCTGACACAACCCACGGATACGATCTTGTAAACCACAAAGTGACTTAGCCCACTGGAGGAAGTGCTCTACCACAGAGCCACCGCGCCCAATGATTAAAGTAGGTCAATGATAATAGAAAAATTGGTAGAATCAAAATTGGGAAGAATCGGAAGTACCCTGACAACACCCACGAATACGACCTTGTCCATTACGAAGTTTCTTGGCACACCAGACGAAGCGCTCTACATCTGAGCTGCCGCATGCAATTATTAAAGTAATTCAAAGATAATAGAAGAATTGGTGGAATGAAATGTGGGAGGAAGCGAGAGTGCGATGACAAAACCCACGGATACAATCTTGTAAACCACAAACTTACTTGGTCCAGCAAAGGAAGCGCTCTAGCACTGAGCTACCACGCCCAATGATTAAACCAATTCAATGATAATAAAGTAGTTGCTGGAATCAAAATTGGGAAGAAGCAGAATTACCGTGAGAAAACCCACGGATACGATCTTGTTCACCACATACTTACTCTTCCCACCAAAAAGCGCTCTACCACTGAACCATTCTGCCAAATGATTACAGGAAGTCAATCATAATAGAAGAATTGGTGGAATGAAATGCGGAATAAAGCGGAAGTACCCTGACAAAACCCACAGACACGATCTTGTAATCCACAAGCTTACTTAGCCCACCAGAGGAAGTGCTCTACCACAGAGCCACCGCGCCCAATCATTAAAGTAGGTCAATGATAATAGAAAAATTGGTGAAATGAAAAATGGGAAGTATCAGAAGTACCATGACAAAACCCACGGATACGACCTTGTCCATTACGAAGGTTCTTGGCACACCAGAGGAAGCGCTCTACAACTGAGCCGTCGCGTCCAATGATTAAAGTAACTCAAAGATAATAGAAGAATTGGTGGAATGAAATGTGAGAGAAAGGGAGAGTTCCCTGACAAAACCTACGGATAAAATCTTGAAAACCACAAACTTTCTTGGCCAACCAGAAATACCACCTTACCACTGAGCCACTGCGTCCAATGATTGAAGCATGTCAATGATATTAGAGGAATTGGTGGAACGAGGTGGGGGAGGAAGTGGAGTACCCTGAAAAAACCCACCGGTACGATCTTGCCCACCACAGACATACTTGGCCAACCAGAAAAAACACCTTACCACTGAGCCACTGCGTCCAATGATTGAAGCAAGTCAATGATATTAGAGGAATTGGTGGAACGAGGTGGGGGAGGAAATGGAGTACCCTGAGAAAACCCGCGGATACGATCTTGTCCACCACATACTTCCTCTGCCCACCAAAAAAGCGCTCTACCACTGAACCATTGCGCCCAATCATTACAGTAAGTCAATCATAATAGAAGAATTGGTGGAATTAAATGTGGGATAAAGCGGAAGTACCCAGACAAAACCCACGGATACGATCTTGTAATCCGAAAATTTACTTAACCCACCAGAGGAAGTGCTCTACCACTGAGCCACCTCGCGCAAAGATTAAAGTAGGTCAATGATAATAGAAAAATTGGTGGAATGAAAAATGGGAAGAATCGTAATTACCCTAACAAAACCCACGAATACGACCTTGTCCATTACGAAGTTTTTTGGTACACCAGACGAAGCGCTCTACAACTGAGCCGCCGCGTGCAATGATTAAAGTAATTCAAAGATAATTAAGAAGAATTGGTGGAATGAAATGTTTGAGGAAGCGAGAGTGCCCTGAGAAAACCCACGGATACAATCTTGTAAACCACAAACTTACTTGGCCCACCAAAGGAAGCGCTCTAGCACTGAGCCACCGCGCCCAATGATTAAACCAATTCAATGATAATAGAGCAGTTGCAGGAATCAAAATTGGCAAGAAGCAGAAGTACCCTGAGAAAACCCACGGATACGATCTTGTCCACCACAAACTTACTTTGCCCACCAAAGGAAGCGCTCTACCACTGAGCCATTGCGCCCAATGATTACAGTAATTCAATCATAATAAAAGAATTGGTGGAATGAAATATGGGATAAAGCGCCCAATTATTGAAGCAAGTGAATAATAATAGAAGAATTTCTGGAATAAAAAATTGGAAGAATCGGGAGGACCCTGACAATACCCACGGATACGATCCTCTCCATTACAATGTAATTTGGCACACCAGACAAAGCGCTCTTCCACTGAGCCACCGCGTCCAATTATTAAAGCAAGTCTGGTGAGAGAGGAATTGGTGGAATGAAAGGTGGGAAGAAACGGGAGTACCCTGAGTAAACCCAGGGATACGGTCTGGTCAACCACAAACTTAATTAGCCCACCAGATGAATGGCTTTACCACTGAGCCACCACGCACAGTGATTGAACCAAGTCAATGATAATAGAGGAATTGATGGAATGAAAAGAGGGAAAAAGCAGTAATGCCCTGAGAAAAAAACACGAATACGATCTTGCCCACTATAAATTTACTTGGGTGAGAAAAAGCGGAAGTACCATGACAAAACCACGGATACGATCTTGTCCACCACAAACGTGCTTGGCCCACCAGACGAATCGCTATACAACTGAGCCAGCGCGCCCAATGATTGAAGCAACTCAATGATAATAGGGGAACTGGTGGAATGAAAAGTGGGAAGAATCGGAAATACCCCGAACAAAACCCACGGGTACGATCTTGTCCACCACAGACATAGTTGGCCAACCAGAAAAACCACCTTACCAGTGAGCCACTGCGTCCAGTGATTGAAGCAAGTCAATGATAATAGAGAAATTGTTGGAACAAAGTGAGGGAGGGACCTGGAGTACCCTTACAAAACCCACGGATACGATCTTGTCCACTACAAACTTACTCTGCCCACCAAAAAAAGCGCTCTACCACTGAACCATTGCGCCCAATGATTACAGTAATTCAATCATAATAAAAGAATTGGTGGAATGAAATATGGGATAAAGCGTAAGTGCCCTGACAAAACCCACGGATACGACCTTGTAAACCACAAACTTACTTGGCTCACTAATGGAAGCGCTCTACCACTGAGCCAACACGCCCCATGATGAAATGAATTCAATGATAATAGAGGAGTTGCTGGAATCAAAAGTAGTAGGAAGCGGGAATATCTTGACAAAATCCACGTATACAATCATGTCCACCAGAAACTTACTAGCCCAGGGATCGAAAGAGTAAGGACCCCACGCACCTGATGAAGCGTTTGACCACTGATCCACCGTGACCAATGATTGAAGCAAGTCAATGATAATAGAAGATGTGGTGGAATGAAATGTAGAAGGAAGCGGGAGTACCTTGAAAAATCCACGGATATGATCTTGTCCACCACAAACTTACTCTACCTACCAAAAGAAGCGCTCTACCACTGAGCCACTGCGCCCAATTATTGAAGCAAGTCAATAATAATAGAAAAATAGGTTGAATGAAATGTGGAAGGAAGCGTGAGTACCCTGAGAAAATCCACGGATACGATCCTCTCCACCCCAAAATTACTTGGCACATCAGAAGAAGCGCTCAAACACTGAGCCACCGCGCCCAATTATTGAAGCAGGTCAATAATAATAGAAGAATTGGTGGAGTGGAATGTGGGATTAAGCTGGAGTACCCTGAGAAAACCCACGGATACGATCTTGTCCACCATAAACTTACTTGACCTACCAGAAGAAGCGCTCTACCACTGAGCCATCGCGCTCAATAATTAAGGAAACTCAAACATAATAGAAAAATTGGTGGAATGAAAAGTGGGAGGAAGTGAGAGTTCCCTGACACAACCCAAGGATACGATCTTGTACACCACAAACTTACTTGGCCCACCAGAGGAAGCGCTATGAAACGGAAATACCGCGCCTAATGATTGAAGCCAGTCAATAATAATAGATGAATTGGTGGAGTGGAATGTCCGTGCAAGAGGGAGTACCCTGAGAAAACCCACGGATGCGATCTTGTCCACCAATAACTCACTTGACCCACCAGAGGAAGCGCTCTACCACTGACCCACTACGCCCAATTATGGAAGCAGATCAATAATAATATAAGTAGTGGTGAAATGATTAGTTGGAAGAAGCGGGAGTACCGGAGATAACCAACGGATACAATCTTGTAAACCACAAATTAACTTGGGCTGATCGAAACAATAAGGATCCCATGCACAAGAGGAACCGCTCTACCACTCAGAAACCGTGCCCAATGATTAGAGTAAGGCTGTGATAATAGAGGGATTGGTGGAATGAAATGTGAGGGAAGCGGAAGTACCTGTCTGAACCCAGAGATACGATCTTGTTCATTACAAACTTACTTGGCACACCAGACGAAGCGCTCTACCACTGAGCCACCGCGTCCAATGATTAAACCAATTCAATGATAATAGAGGAGTTGCTGGAATCAAATGTGGGAAGAAGCAGGAGTACTCTGAGAAAACACAACGGTACGATCTTGTCAACCACAGACTTACTTGGCATACCACAATAACAACCTTACCACTGAGACACTGCGTCCAATGATTGAAGCAAGTCAATGATATTAGAGGAATTGGTGCAACGAGGTTGGGGAGGAAGTGGAGTACCCCGACAAAACCCACGGAAACGACCTTGTCCATTACGAAGTTTCTTGGCACACCAGACGAAACGCTCTACAACTGAGCCGCCGCGTCCAATGATTAAAGTAATTCAAAGATAATAGAAGAATTGATGGAACGAAATGTGGGAGGAAGCGAGAGTGCCCTGAGAAAACCCACGGATACAATCTTGTAAACCACAAACTTACCTGGCCCACCAAAGGAAGCGCTCTAGCACTGAGCTACCACGCCCAATGATTAAACCAATTCAATGGTAATAAAGTAGTTGCTCGAATTAAAATTGGGAATAACCAGAAGTACCCTGAGAAAACCCACGGATACGATCATGTCCACCACAAACTAACTTTGCCCACTAAAGGAAGCGCTCTACCACTGAGCCACTTCGCTCAATTATTGAAGCAAGTCAATAAAAATAGAAGAATTGGTGGAATAAAAAATTGGAAGAATCGGGAGAACCCTGACTATATCCACGGATACGATCTTGTCCATTTCAAAGTTATTTTGCACACCAGACGAAGCTCTCTACCACTGCGCCACCGCGTACAATTATTAAAGGAAATCAATAATAAGAAAGGAATTGGTGGAATGAAAGGTGGGAAGAAATTAAAGTACCCTGATTAAACCCAGGGATACGGTTTGGTCAACCACAAACTTAATTAGCCCACCAGAGGAAGCGCTTTACCACTGAGCCACCGCGCACAATGATTGAACTAAGTCAATGATAATAGAGGAATTGATGGAATGAAAAGTGGGAAAAAGCAGTAATGCCCTGAGAAAAAAACGCAAATACGATCTTGCCCACTATAAATTTACTTGGGTGGGGAAAAGCGGAAGTACCCTGAAAAAATCCACGGATACGATCTTCCCCACCACAAACGTGCTTGGCCCACCAGACGAATCGCTATACAACAGAGCCAGCGCGCCCAATGATTGAAGCAACTCAATGATAATAGGGGAATTGGTGGAATGATAAGTGGGAAAAATCGGGAATACCCTGAAAAAACCCACGGGTACGATCTTGCTCACCACAGACATACTTGGCCAACCAGAAAAATCACCTTACCACTGAGCCACTGCGTCCAATGATTGAAGCAAGTCAATGATATTAGAGGAGTTGGTGGAACGAGGTGGGGGAGGAAGTGGAGTACCATTGACAAAACCCGCGGATACGATCTTGTCCACCACATACTTGCTCTGCCCAACAAAAAAGCGCTCTACCACTTTGCCATTGCGCCCAATGATTACAGCAAGTCAATCATAGTAGAAGAATTAGTGGAATGAAATGTGGGAAGAAGCGGTAGTACCCGGAGATAACCCACGGATACAATCTTGTAAACCACAAACTGACTTGGTCTTGGATCGAAACAATAAGGTCCCCACGCACAAGAGGAACCGCTCTACCACTGAGCCACCGTGCCTAATGAATATAAGTCTGTGATAATAGAGGTATTGGTGGAATGAAATGTGAGGGAAAGCGGGAGTATCCTGTCTGAACCCACGGATACGATCTTGTTCATTACAAATTTACTTGGCACAGCAGACGAAGCGTTCTACAACTGAGCCACCTCGTCTAATGATTAAACCAATTCAATGATAATAGAGGAGTTGCTAGAATCAAATGTGGGAAGAAGCAGGAGTACTCTGAGAAAACACACGGGTACGATCTTGTCAACCACAGACTTACTTGGCCAACCACATTAACAACCTTACCACTGAGCAACTGCGTCCAATGATTGAAGCAAGTCAATGATAGAGGAATTGGTGGAACGAGGTTGGGGAGGAAGTGGAGTACCCTGAAAAAAAACCACGTATACGATCCTCTCCACCACATACTTACTCTGCCCACCAAAAAAGCGTTCTACCACTGAACCATTGCGCCCAATGATTACAGTAAGTCAATCATAATAGAAGAATTGGTGGAATGAATTGTGGGATAAAGCGGAAGTACCCAGACAAAACCAACAGATACGATCCTGTAAACCACAAAGTTACTTAGCCCACCAGAGGAAGTGCTCTACCACTCAGCCCCCGCGCCCAATGATTTAAGTAGGTCAATGATAATAGAGGAATTGGTGGAATGAAAAATGCGAAGAATCGGAAGTACCCTGACAAAACCCACGGATACGATCTTGTCCATTACGAAGTTTCTTGGCACATCAGACGAAGCGCTCTACAACTGAGCCGCCGCGTCCAATGATTAAAGTAATTCAAAGATAATAGAAGAATTGGTAGAACGAAATTTGGGAGGAAGCGAAAGTGCCCTGAGAAAACCCACGGATACAATCTTGTAAACTACAAACCTACCTGGCCCACCAAAGGAAGCGCTCTAGCACTGAGCTACCACGCCCAATGATTAAACCAATTCAATGGTAATAAAGTAGTTGCTGGAATTAAAATTGGGAAGAAGCAGAAGTACCCTGAGAAAACCCACGGTTACGATCATGTCCACCACAAACCTACTTTGCCCACCAAAGGAAGCGCTCTACCACTGAGCCACTTCGCTCAATTATTGAAGCAAGTCAATAAAAATAGAAGAATTGGTGGAATAAAAAATTGGAAGAATCGGGAGAACCCTGACTATATCCACGGATACGATCTTGTCCATTTCAAAGTTATTTTGCACACCAGACGAAGCTCTCTACCACTGCGCCACCGCGTACAATTATTAAAGGAAATCAATAATAAGAAAGGAATTGGTGGAATGAAAGGTGGGAAGAAATTAAAGTACCCTGATTAAACCCAGGGATACGGTTTGGTCAACCACAAACTTAATTAGCCCACCAGAGGAAGCGCTTTACCACTGAGCCACCGCGCACAATGATTGAACTAAGTCAATGATAATAGAGGAATTGATGGAATGAAAAGTGGGAAAAAGCAGTAATGCCCTGAGAAAAAAACACAAATACGATCTTGCCCACTATAAATTTACTTGGGTGGGGAAAAGCGGAAGTACCCTGAAAAAATCCACGGATACGATCTTCCCCACCACAAACGTGCTTGGCTCACCAGACGAATCGCTATACAACAGAGCCAGCGCGCCCAATGATTGAAGCAACTCAATGATAATAGGGAAATTGGTGGAATGATAAGTGGGAAAAATCGGGAATACCCTGAAAAAACCCACGGGTACGATCTTGCCCACCACAGACATACTTGGCCAACCAGAAAAATCACCTTACCACTGAGCCAGTGCGTCCAATGATTGAAGCAAGTCAATGATATTAGAGGAGTTGGTGGAACGAGGTGGGGGAGGAAGTGGAGTACCCTGACAAAACCCGCGGATACGATCTTGTCCACCACATACTTGCTCTGCCCAACAAAAAAGCGCTCTACCACTTTGCCATTGCGCCCAATGATTACAGCAAGTCAATCATAGTAGAAGAATTAGTGGAATGAAATGTGGGAAGAAGCGGTAGTACCCGGAGATAACCCACGGATACAATCTTGTAAACCACAAACTGACTTGGTCTTGGATCGAAACAATAAGGTCCCCACGCACAAGAGGAACCGCTCTACCACTGAGCCACCGTGCCTAATGATTATAATAAGTCTGTGATAATAGAGGTATTGGTGGAATGAAATGTGAGGGAAAGCGGGAGTATCCTGTCTGAACCCACGGATACGATCTTGTTCATTACAAATTTACTTGGCACAGCAGACGAAGCGTTCTACAACTGAGCCACCTCGTCTAATGATTAAACCAATTCAATGATAATAGAGGAGTTGCTAGAATCAAATGTGGGAAGAAGCAGGAGTACTCTGAGAAAACACACGGGTACGATCTTGTCAACCACAGACTTACTTGGCCAACCACATTAACAACCTTACCACTGAGACACTGCGTCCAATGATTGAAGCAAGTCAATGATAGAGGAATTGGTGGAACGAGGTTGGGGAGGAAGTGGAGTACCCTGAAAAAAAACCACGTATACGATCCTCTCCACCACATACTTACTCTGCCCACCAAAAAAGCGTTCTACCACTGAACCATTGCGCCCAATGATTACAGTAAGTCAATCATAATAGAAGAATTGGTGGAATGAATTGTGGGATAAAGCGGAAGTACCCAGACAAAACCAACAGATACGATCCTGTAAACCACAAAGTTACTTAGCCCACCAGAGGAAGTGCTCTACCACTCAGCCACCGCGCCCAATGATTAAAGTAGGTCAATGATAATAGAGGAATTGGTGGAATGAAAAATGCGAAGAATCGGAAGTACCCTGACAAAACCCACGGATACGACCTTGTCCATTACGAAGTTTCTTGGCACACCAGACGAAGGGCTCTACAACTGAGCCGCCGCGTCCAATGATTAAAGTAATTCAAAGATAATAGAAGAATTGTGGAACGAAATTTGGGAGGAAGCGAGAGTGCCGTGAGAAAACCCACGGATACAATCTAGTAAACCACAAACTTACCTGGCCAACCTAAGGAAGCGCTCTAGCACTGAGCTACCACGCCCAATGATTAAACCAATTCAATGGTAATAAAGTAGTTGCTGGAATTAAAATTGGGAAGAAGCAGAAGTACCCTGAGAAAACCCACGGTTACGATCATGTCCACCACAAACCTACTTTGCCCACCAAAGGAAGCCCTCTACCACTGAGCCACTGCGCCCAATTATTGAAGCAAGTCAATAGTAATAGAAGAATTGGTGGAATAAAAAATTGGAAGAATCGGGAGGACCCTGACTATATCCACGGATACGCTCTTGTCCATTTCAAAGTTATTTTGCACACCAGAGGAAGCTCTCTACCACAGCGCCACCGTGTCCAATTATTAAAGGAAGTCAATAATAAGAAAGGAATTGGTGGAATGAAAGGTGGGAAGAAACGGGAGTACCCTGAGTAAACCCAGGGATACTGTTTGGTCAACCACAAACTTAATTAGCCCACCAGAGGAAGCGCTTTACCACTGAGCCACCGCGCACAATGATTGAACCAAGTCAATGATGATAGAGGAATTGATGGAATGAAAGGTGGGAAAAAGAAGTAATGCCCTGAGAAAAAAACACAAATACGATCTTGCCCACTATAAATTTACTTGGGTGGGGAAAGCGGAAGTACCCTGACAAAACCCACGGATACGATCTTGTCCACCACAAACGTGCTTGGCCCACCAGACGAATCGCTGTACAACTGAGCCAGCGCGCCCAATGATTGAAGCAACTCAGTGATAATAGGGGAATTGGTGGAATGAAAAGTGGCAAGAATCGAGAATACCCTGAAAAAACCCACGGGTACGATCTTGCCCACCACAGACATACTTGGCCAACCAGAAAACCACCTTACCACTGAGCCACTGCGTCCAATGATTGAAGCAAGTCAATGATATTAGAGGAATTGGTGGAACGAGGTGGGGGAGGAAGTGGAGTACCTGACAAAACCCGCGGATACGATCTTGTCCACCACATACTTGCTCTGCCCACCAAAAAAGCGGTCTACCACTGAGCCATTGCGCCCAATGATTACAGAAAATCAATCATAATAGAATAATTGGTGGAATGAAATGTGGGAAGAAGCGGTAGTACCCGGAGATAACCCACGGATACAATCTTGTAAACCACAAACTTACTTGGTCTTGGATCGAAACAATAAGGTCCCCACTCACAAGAGGAACCGCTCTACCACTGAGCCACCGTGCCCAATGATTAGAGTAAGTCTGTGATGCTAGAGGGATTGCTGGAATGAAATGTGAGGGGAAGCGGGAGTATCCTGTCTGAACCCACGGATACGATCTTGTTCATTACAAATTTACTTGGCACACCAGACGAAGCGTTCTACAACTGATCCAACGCGTCCAATGATTAAACCAATTCAATGATAATAGACGAGTTGCTAGAATCAAATGTGGGAAGAAGCAGGAGTACTCTGAGAAAACACACGGGTACGATCTTGTCCACCACAGACTTACTTGGCCAACCAGAAAAGCCACCTTACCACTGAGCAACTGCGTCCAATGATTGAAGCAAGTCAATGATAATAGAGGAATTGGTGGATCGAGGTGGAGGAGGAAGTGGAATACCCTGACAAAACCCACGGATACGATCTTGTCCACCACAAACTTACTCTGACAACCAAAAATTCGCTCTTCCACTGAACCATTGCGCCCACTGATTACAGTAAGTCAATCATAATAGAAGAATTTGTGGAATGAAATGTGGGATAAAGCGGAAGTACCCAGACAAAACCCTCGGATACGATCTTGTAAACCACAAACTTACTTAGCTCACCAGAGGAAGTGCTCTACCATGGAGCCACCGCGCCCAATGACTAAACTAGATCAATGATAATAGAGGAATTGGTAGAATGAAAAACGGGAAGAATCGGAAGTACCGTGACAAAACCCACGGATACGACCTTGTCCATTACGAAGTTTCTTAGGACACCAGACGAAGGGCTCTTCAACTGAGCCGCCGCGTGCGATGATTAAAGTAATTCAAAGATAATAGAAGAATTGGTAGAATGAAATGTGGGAGGAAGCGACGGTGCCCTGAGAAAACCCACGTATACAATCTTGTAAACCACAAGCTTACTTGGTCCAGCAAAGTAAACGCTCTAGCGCTGAGCTACCACCCCCAATGATTAAACCAACTCAATGATAATAAAGTAGTTGCTGGAATCAAAATTGGGAAGAAGCAGAAGTACCCTGAGAAAACCGACGGATACGATCACGTCCAACACAAACTTACACTGCCCACCGAAAAAGCGCTCTACCACTGAACCATTGTGCTCAATGATTACAGTAAGTCATTCATAATAGAAGAATTGGTGGAATGAAATGTGGGATAAAGGGGAAGTACCCAGACAAAACCCACGGATACGATCTTGTAAACCAGAAACTCACTTAGATCACCAGAGGAAGTGCTCTAATACTGAGCCACCGCGCCCAATGATTAAAGTAAGTCAATGATAACAGAGGAATTGGTGGATTCAAAAATGGGAAGAATCGGAAGTACCCTGATAAAACCCACGGATACGATCTTGTCCATTACGAAGTTTCTTGGCACATCGGACGAAGCGCTCTACAACTGAGCCGCCGCGTCCAATGATTAAAGTAATTCAAAGATAATAGAAGAATTGGTAGAACGAAATGTGGGAGGAAGCGAAAGTGCCCTGAGAAAACCCACGGATACAATCTTGTAAACTACAAACCTACCTGGCCCACCAAAGGAAGCGCTCTAGCACTGAGCTACCACGCCCAATGATTAAACCAATTCAATGATAATAAAGTAGTTGCTGGAATTAAAATTGGGAAGAAGCAGAAGTACCCTGAGAAAACCTACGGATACGATCATGTTCACCACAAGCTTACTTTGCCCACCAAAGGAAGCCCTCTACCACTGAGCCACTGCGCCCAATTATTAAAGCAAGTCAATAATAATAGAAGAATATGTAGAATAAAAAATTGGAAGAATCGGGAGGACCCTGACTATATCCACGGATACGATCTTGTCCATTTCAAAGTTATTTTGCACACCAGACGAAGCTCTCTACCACTGCGCCACCGCATCCAATTATTAAAGGAAGCCAATGATAAGAAAGGAATTGGTGGAATGAAAGATGGGAAGAAACGGGAGTACCCTGAGTAAACCCAGGGATACGATCTGGTCAACCAGAATTTTAATTATTCCACCAGAGGAAGCGCTTTACCACTGAGCCACCACTCACAATGATTGAACCAGGTCAATGATATTAGAGGGATTGATGAAATGAAAAGTGGGAAGAAGCGGTAATGCCCTCAGAAAAACCACGAATACCATTCTTGCCCACTATAAATTTACTTGGGTGGGATAAAGCGGAAGTACCCTGAAAAAAACGACTAATACGATCACGTCCACCACAAACTTACTTGGCGAGGAATCGAAAAAATAAGGACCCCACGCACGAGACCCCCAGCGCGCCCAATGATTAAAGCAAGTCAATAGTAATAGAGGAATTGATGGAATGAAAAGTGGGAAGAACGGTAATGCCCTGAGAAAAACCACAAATACGATATTGCCCACTATAAATTTACTTGGGTGGGATAAAGCGGAAGTACCCTGACAAAACCCGCGGATACGATCTTCTCCACCACTAATACCGGATTTTGAAACAATGAGGTCCCCACGCACCAGAGGAAGCGCTCTGCCACTGAACAAACGCGCCCAATGATTACAGCAACTCAATGATAGTCTAAGAATTGATGTAATGAAAAGTGCCAAGGAACGGGAGTACCCTGTGAAAACACACAGATACGATCTTGTCCACCGCAAAGTTACTTGCCAGGGATCGAAACAATAAGGACCCCACGCACCAGAGTATGCGGTCTACCATTGAGCCACCGCGCCCCACAACAAGAACAAGAAAATTGGAAGTTACTAGGAAACATTTTAAGAAGCAGTATCTTTCAATGGTAAAAATCACTGCCCGAAGATCGTCTTTTAGTAACTCCATGAGCAGAAAAGCCTGATACGTCCCTCTCCTGTTAAGTGTTTTTAAAACCATATACGTTATCCGGATATTATTTTTTATTCGTCATCCGGATATAGTCAGTTATCCGAATGTTCTATTATCCAGATCTTATCCGTTATCTTTTTTATAAATTATCCCGATAAATCGATTTTCCGGATATTATCCGACATTCAGACATTATCCGTATCCGTCATCCGGATATCATCCGTTATCCCGATCTTATCCGTCATCGGTTATCCGGATATTATCCGTGAGCCGAATATTATCCGTTATCAGTCATCCGTTTTGTTATCCGTCAACCGGATATTGATATTCCGATATCAGAATAAAAAGATATCCAGATGTGGCATTCCCTTATCAGCATCGTCAGAAACATACACGAACTAAATATTTTCAGAGTCTGCTACACAAAAGCAGGAATCTTTCTTATTTTATATATAAATAAAACCCATTCCAGAGTTTAGAGCTCTTTAAAGTAGCTCTAAGTAGGAGTATTATCAACCCCGAGCCCCCAGAAGTCCATCGCAGATCCGCCTCTGGACAAGAGAATGAGAAACACTTATTATTCACATTCAGTTTTCACAATCTCAACAAATAAACAATATTTTCGTTGACTTCCATCTACTACTGCATTCTACTGAACTGTAACGACATTTTATGTTTAAAAATAATTATTCATTTTCAATAATTGCAAATGTTTATAAGTTCAGTAATTTATATGAATAGAGTCAACTAGAAGTGTTTTTGTAACGAAGAAATAACAACATGAACTGTGAAATATTTTCTCACAAACTGTCGAGAGTTGAGATTCGACAAACTTTACTCTTTCGTCTACCGATTACCTCGAAACCGCGATAGAGAGAATTAGCCTAGAATAGGGAACCTATATTAAGAAAATGAAATCTCAGGAAAATACAGAAGTATTTTAGTCTGAGAGAAAAAAGGAATGAAATCTCTAATTTCTAGTTCTGTTAGTCTTGTAGCTCTTAGTCCATAGCAAAGCACTGATAGAAATATGGCGAATGAATTATGACTATTTTGTAGAACATTCCGCTTCAATATCACAGGAAATTGATCTTCCGGCTTGCTTGGTTGTGAAAAGTTAGAGACTGTATTGGTGTACTATGTAAAGTATGTGTACTGTCGGTGATTTGTGATAACAATCAGAAACAGAAGCAAAACGTAAATTACAGTAATAGTTTTCTTTTAATTTTTGTATTCAAGGGGAGGTGGAAAACCTACTTTTATTTTAACATTTGTTTTTGTTAAAATTTCTATTCGGGTTCACACCCTTCCCCCTCAACATTGAATACGGAAATGGAGAACTTATTTAGTATGTGATTCTTGATTCCAGTATATTTCAAGCATCACTTCTCGGACCTTGGCCTGTGATATGTCGATACATCGATATCGTCGATATCTTTATTATCATATATCAACATTCGATATCGCGAATATATAAACATGAATAAATCATTCTAAATTTTCGATATCGATATTCGGGGGGCGTCGAGGTATAAGGGATCCCTAAGACTTTCGATGGATGAAAAAAATAAACTTAATTGTTACAATATTGTTTTCTAATCATAATATCTTTATAACCACAAATTACAATGTAAATACATCCATTTGCAAATTTGCAATATTATATGGTATAATTTCTTAGGCACCAGAACTTTTCTGTTCTCTGAAAAGAGAAACAAAAAATCACGTGCAAAAGCAAGTGCTTCGAACTTTGAACTAGAATTTACCATAAGAAAGTTTTTTGGCCTTTGGGACCGCTCATTGACAAAACGTGCACACATGATCGCCATATGCATTCATCCTCTTAGGCAGAGTCAGAGATTTTGAAAAGGAAACGACTTTTTAATAATAATAATAATAATAATAATAATAATAATAATAATAATAATAATAATAATAATAATTATTATTATTATTATAACAATGGGGTTTAAAACTGGGGTCCCATTTCTTTATCTTGCATGGGAGGGCCGCAAGTCTGCTACGCCACTGGTGTCCCCTATTCTGCGTTTGTCTCTTTTTCGTTTCGTTTAGCTATTTGTTTTTGTGCTGTTAGACTTTTCTATGAAACCTTTATATTATATAGCTTTGATGTTGATAATTTAGAAAATACAGTGGTATAATCCCGCCGAGTCCTCTATTACATATTCTTGCGTTTTGTCTATCAATTTGACCATTAACAATCTACAAAGAGCGAACAGAAAAGGCTCTTTATTTAGGTGAACCCGAAAAAGAAACGCTTTAGATTAGTGGTTAGTGGTGTAGTTTCTTAATATGGCAACCGTTGTTGGATTTCCGCCCTCGCCGTTTACACTTTTTAAAATGTTTGGTTTACAAGGCTGAGCTACTGTCGGATGCTGCTAAATGAAAGATAATTTCAGTGGAGAAATTCAGTGATGATGTAATATTGAAAAATGAAGGGAGGAAAATTAATGTAGAAAGCAAGTTACAGAGTTAATTCTATCAATGGGTTTATATTTGATATCAAACATTAATTTCGTGCATCTTTAAATTGTTGTTTATTGGGACTATAATCATCCTTTTCTCTTTGTGTCTCAATGTGTAAAATATCACAAATATTAAACAAATCACGAATCTTCAGTTATATTTAAAAGCTAACGGAAATAAGCCTGCTTTAATACGGTTAAGTTTTCCAACTCGTTTAAGTGTGATCAAATTTTGCATTTTAAATATTTACAAGTAAATTACTGCATAACAATAATTACCATTTTCAGAAGTAATGTAAGGAATAATGGAATGAACAATTTCTTTCAAAGTAGTATTACGCATGAGTCAGTAGTGCCGGAACCTAGGAGCTCACACCCTGTTAGACCTAAAAATTTTCATTGGGTTCTTTCCCCCCAAATGATTCATCCATACTTTTAATTGATTTGCTTGCAGGACTACTGTTAATAGTTTCAAAACTCATGGTAATGCATTGTGTTAATTAAAAAAGTAACCTACCATATATACCGCATAGTCTGTCCGTATATTTTTTGATACGCGGATATGTATAGTTATTTGAACTAAGTAAACTTGTTTACAATATTCTCTTTTGAATTAATTATAAGATTAACTAAGTCCCCCGAAGTAGTAGAAAATGGATCGATCTGGAACAACCTGGAACAACCTAGGACAACTCACAAGCCTCTGAGAAATTGAGCACCGTACACCATGAGCCCACGGTCTTTTACGACCTCCATTTTAGGGGTGAATTTATTCCCTTTTATGAACACTTTTTAGGGGGTGTACTCGTTCTCTTTTGTGACCACTTTTTACGGGGTGAACTCGTTCCCTTTTATGAGCATATTTTCCAACCCCTACGAACACATAGAAGAGCAGATAACACATAAGAGTACGTAAAGCACAGCAGAGCAGATAACACATAAGAGTACGTAACATAACAAGGGTGTACTCGTCCTCTTTTATGACCACTTTTTAGGGGGCAAACTCGTTCCCTTTTATGAGCACTTTTCCAACCCCTATTTTAACATAGCAGACAACACATAAGATTACAAACACATAGCAAAGCAGATAACACACAAGACTACGTAACACACAGCAGAGCAGATAACACATAAGAGTACGTAACATAACAAGGGTGTACTCGTTCTCTTTTTTTTTGAGCATATTTTTCAACCGCTATTTTAACATAGGAGATAACACATAAGATTACGAACACATAGAAGAGCAGATAACACATAAGAGTACCTAACATAACAAGGGTGTATTTATTCCCTTTTATGAGCATATTTTTCAACCCTTATTTTAACATAGCAGAAATGACATAAGACTACGAACACATAGAAGAGCTAATACAAGAGTATTGCTTATTTTCCATCCCTTATTTTAACATAGCAGAAATTACACTGAGAATGAACACATAGCAGAGCATAAGACTACGTAATACACAACAACCTCCATTTTAGGGGTGGACTCGTTCTCTTTCATGAGCATATTTTCCAAACCTTATTTTAACATAGCATAAGACTACGAACACATAGCAGAGGTGTATTCGTTTTCAACCCCTTAGCATAAGACTATGTAACATAGCAGTTACGAACACATAGCAGAGCAGATAATAAACACAACAACCTCCATTTTAGGGGTGTATTCATTCCATTTTATGAGCATATTTTCCAGCCCCCTATTATAACATAGCACAGATTACATAGCAGATCTAATACGCCTTATTTTCCAACCCTTATTTTACCATAACAGACACTACGAAACATAGCGGACATAGCACAGGGGGTGTATTCATTTTCTCCACCCCTAATTGAACATAGCAGAAATTAAACTGAGAGTACGAACACACAGCAGACCAGAGAATACAGAAGATTCATTCCCTTTTATGAGTACATTTTAAGGGATGTACTCGTTCTCTTTTATAATTACTTTTTCAACCCTTATTTTACCATAGCACAAATTACATAAGATTTTTTTCAACACCTATTTTAAGACAATGAATACCTATGTAACATAGCGATTCGATACGCTCTTTGAACCGATTTGGATGAAACTCGGCATATTTGGGTTTTCGACCATGCTGAGTACGAATATCATACCTATTTTTACCTGGGTCTTATAGTTCATGTGGGATACGTCCTTTCTATGACAATTTTAACCGATTTGGATGAAACTGGGCATATGGGGGTTTTCGGACATGCTGATTACGAATATCATACTTATTTTTACCTGGGTCTTATAGTGTATGTGGGACACTTAAAACCTAATCACTCGTAAACGAAGCAACATATTGAGGTAGTGTTTCCACATTTAGCAATAGGTCATCAACAACTACAAGTTCCAAAAATAATGACCATCGAGGTCGAAGGTCAACATACTTAAAACCTTATTACTCGAAAACGGGGCCAAGTATTGAAGTGGTGTCTCCACATTTAGTAATTGGTCATCAACCACTGCAAGTTCCAAAATAATGACCATCGAGGTCAAAGGTCAAAGTACTTAAGACCTAATACCTCGAAAATGGATCCACATATTGAGGTGCTGTTTCCACATTTTACAAGAGGTCATCAACTAGTACAAGTTCCAAAATAATGACCATCGAGGTCAAAAGTCAAAAACTCGAAAACGAAGCAACGTATTGAGGTGCTGTTTCCACATTTAGTAATAGATCATCAAATAGTACAAGTTCCAAAAATAATGGTCATCGAGGTCAAAGGTCAAAATACTTAAAACCTAATAACTCGGAAAAAGAGACACATATTGAGGTGGTGTTTCCACATTTAGTAATTGGTCATCAACTACTACAAGTTCCAAAAATAATGACCATCGAGGTCAAAGGTCAAAAACTCGAAAACGGAGAAACATATTGAGATGCTCTTTCCACATTTAGTAATTGCTCATCAACTACTACAAGTTCCAAAAATAATGACCATCGAGGTCAAACGTCAAAATACTTATTGAGATAACGTTGTGTGATCTATTCAATTTTGTACAAAGCAGAAAAAAAGTGAAGAAGGAATAAATTTGAGTGGCTTATTTACTTTTGTATTAATGAGAAAGAAATCAAAGGAACACAATTTTAACTAGCGCAGACTTTCTGTACCTTTTTGGGCTATTCAAATGGATTAACAAGAAATAAAGCAAAGATATGCCATATTAACTAGCTATGTATTATTTAAGCAAAACGAAGGGCTAAATTTGAGAAAGCGAACATGGACCATTTTACTCAAATTTGGATGGAGTATTTATCTTTGTATGAACCAAAAAAAATGAAGAAGGTTCAATATTTCTATACAATTTTGTACTACCCAAATAAACGAAATTTTATTTTTGTACCAATCACAAGAAAATCAAAGAAGGGTCATTTTATACATTTTGTGCTATTTAAATAATAGAGGGAACAAATTTCAGTGGTCTATTTTATTTTTGTACCAATCAGAAGAAAAGGAAAGATATGCCATTTTAACTATTTAAACAAACGAAAGATAAATTTGAATCACCTTTTCAATTTTGTACCAACGAGAAATGCCATTTTTACTATTGAAATAAACAAAAAAACGAAATAGGATCATTTTAACTAACTCAGACTTTTATACCATTTTGTACTACTCCAATAAACGAAGGAATACCAACCAGAAAAAAAAGAAGTGAAGATTAGGTTGATTATTTTCTTTTGTACCAACTAGAAAAGAGAAGAAGAGCTACTTTAACTAGCTCAGAATTTATATACATTTTCTACTAATCAAATATACGAAAGAATAAATTTAAGTGACCTATTCAATTTTGTACCCATGAGAAATTGCATTTTAACTGGCTCAGAATTTTACTACTCAAATAAACAATGGAGTATTTAGTTTTGTACCACCGAAAAAAAATGAAATTGTACCATTTTGGAGTATTCAAATAAACAAAGGACTTATAATTTGTGTCAATACAAAATCAATTAAACGAAGTAATGTATTTGAGTGAGCTATTTAATTTGAAAAACCGAAGTTGAGTATTTTATACCATTTTGTATTATTTCAACAAACAAAGAAATAAATTTATATTAACCAGAAAAAAGCAAAAAAAACATTTTAACTAGCTGCAAATTTTATATTATTTTAAACTAGTCTAATAAACGAAGGCATAAATATGAATGAGGTATTTAGCTTTGTACGAACCAGAAAAAAGTGAAGAAGGTTCATTTTATACCTTTGGTGCAATTCAAATAATCGAGGGAATAAATTTGGGTGGTCTATTTTATTTTTTTACTCATTCGAAAAAAGCGAAGAAGGACCATTTTATACCTTTTTTTGCCATTCCTATTTCCTTTTGTTCCAACGAGAACCATTTATAACAGGCTTAGATTTTTATGCTTTTTTGTAATATTTCTATCAAACAGAAAAATCTACTCAAATAAACAAAGGATTAAATTTGTAATAACCACAAAGAAAGCGAAGAAATGTTATTTTTAACTAGCTCAGATTTTCTAGACTATGTTGTACTATGTAAAGAAGCAAAGGGATAAATTTGAGTGGTTATTCAATTTTGTAGCAAGAAGAAAAAGGAAAAGAAATAACATTTTGTACTAATCAAATAAATGAAGGAATATTTAGTTTTGTACCAAGCAAAATAAGAAAAAGCAGTGAAGAACGAATAAAATTTGGATGGACTATTTTGTTATGTACCAACGAAAAAGAGAAACCGAAGGGGGAATACATTTGGGTGACTTATTCACTTTTGTACTACTAAAATAAACGAAGGAATAAAATTGAATGTTCTACGGAAGAAAACGGAGAAGGGCCATTTTATTTAGTACTCAAATATTTTGTATTACTCACATATACAAAGGTATAAATCTGTGCAACCCATTCAGTTTTTGTACTAAGCAGAAAATTGTTGGCTTTTTTAAAAAGACCATTTTATCTTTTGTATTCAGATTTTCCGGCTACTTTTTGCGCTCTACAAATAAACAAAGGAAAAGCAAAGAGATATCATTTTATGTGCCTTTTGTAACGAAGGAACAAATTTGAAGGAGGCTCATTTTAACTAACCCTGCTGCGAGTAGATCAATTAGTACATAGATTAGAAAAATAAAACAATGTGGCATTATTGTGACTTTCATTTTCAAATACATACGGATTAAACCACTATGGTAAAAAATACTACTCTCTTCTTATGCTTATTTGGAGCAGACTTAAGAGGATCAACAATTAGAAACCCACTAGTAGGGCGTCGATTCAGTAAAACTCGTTATGCTTTAGAAAAACAAATTCTTTCTTCTACGGTCTTCGGCATGCATATTAGACCAAGAGCAGCAACATTAATATTCGATACTTGGAAATTGACCCAATAAGCATCTGTTAACTTTATCCATATCCGTAAAATATTCTTTGGTGTGTAAAATTGGATCCACTCATCAGTATAGTAGTTAAAGATAATTGCTTCTAATTTCGTAATACCCTGTAAAGGCTTGTCTGAACAGTGAACAAAATTTGGCAAATAAATGTGTTGTAAATTTTAATGGAAGAATTACCTGTATTCCATCTAAGACAACCTACACCCACGGAATCATCGTTGTTAAAAATAGTGTTAATATTCTTGTCCTTCCATTCAAAAATTATAATACCTACAAAAACTTCTGTAATATTCTGTTTGTAGATGTTCTGAAATTTTTCTATTGGCACATCTGCTAATTCCATCCTAGTACTTCTTACTTATATCTCCCAAATACTTTTGCACAATTTGTGGTACACCTCTTCCCCATTTAATTTAGCCTTAAATCTGAGAAATTAGATGGTATAAATGTGTTAAAAAAGTACAAGCTTCCTTCTTAACTCTTTGTCCTTCGCAACATAATCCCCAAATACATTGTCACAGAATGGTGGTGTAATTGTTATCGGGTAAGTTTTTTCTTTACCTAATAACTCTCTCAGAGATTATTATCGCTGGTAGACTCTCGGTGGTACAAATAGTACAAAATACTTAGTTTGTAACAATGGTACAAAACTTAATTCCTTCACTTTTCGCAGCTGGTACAAAAGAAAATATTCCATTCAAATTTCATTCATTCTTCACTCCTTTTTTTGCCCGGTACAAAACTAAATTCCTTCGTTTATTTGAGTAGTGCATTTCCCTACATTTGTTTAAACAGCACACGATAATATAATAAAATGGCATATCTTGTTCGTACATATGACACTCAAATTCATTTATTCTTGCCTTTGACCTCTAAAATGATAATAATAATGATTTAAAATTTAATTATCCACTTTTTCACACTCTCTCTTTATCTCTACTTAATTAAAAAAAAACTATCGTTTCTACTACTACAGTATTTACCCATATGGAACTGTCTCAAAATTATCTATTCGTTTTCTTTTACTAGCTGTAACCTCATAAATTCTAAGTAATGCATAAAGTTAACAGATGCTTATTGGGTCAATTTTCAAGTATCGAATATTAATGTTGCTGCTCTTTGTCTAAGATGCATGCCGAAGACCGTAGAAGAAAGAATTTGTTTTTCTAAAGCATAACGAGTTTTACTGAATCGACGCCCTACTAGTGGGTTTCTAATTGTTGATCCTCTTAAGTCTGCTCCAAATAAGCATAAGAAGAGAGTAGTATTTTTTACCATAGTGGTTTAATCCGTATGTATTTGAAAATGAAAGTCACAATAATGCCACATTGTTTTATTTTTTTAATCTATGTACTAATTGATCTACTCGCAGCAGGATTAGTTAAAATGAGCCTCCTTCAAATTTGTTCCTTCATTACAAAAGGCACATAAAATGATCTCTCTTTGCTTTTCCTTTGTTTATTTGTAGAGCGCAAAAAGTAGCCGGAAAATCTGAATACAAAAGATAAAATGGTCTTTCTAAAAAAAGCCAACAATTTTCTGCTTAGTACAAAAACTGAATGGGTTACACAGATTTATACCTTTGTATATTTGAGTAATACAAAATATTTGAGTACTAAATAAAATGGCCCTTCTCCGTTATCTTCTGTAGAACATTCAATTTTATTCCTTCGTTTATTTTAGTAGTACAAAAGTGAATAGTTCACTCAAATTTATTCCTCCTTCGGTTTCTCTTTTTTATTGGTACATAACAAAATCGTCCATCCAAATTTTATTCGTTCTTCACTGCTTTTTCTTATTTTGCTTGGTACAAAACTAAATATTCCTTCATTTATTTGATTAGTACACAATGTTATTTCTTTTCCTTTTTCTTCTTGCTACAAAATTGAATAACCACTCAAATTTATCCCTTTGTTTGTTTAAATAGTACAACATGGTCTAGAAATTCTGAGCTAGTTAAAAATGACAGTTCTTCGCTTTTTTTTGTGGTTATTACAAATTTAAGCCTTTGTTTATTTGAGTAGCTTTTTTCTGTTTGGTAGAAATATTACAAAAAAGGCATAAAAATCTAAGCCTGTTATAAATGGTTCTCGTTGGAACAAAAGGAAATAAAATGGCAAAAAAGGTATAAAATGGTCCTTCTTCGCTTTTTTCGAATGAGTAAAAAAATAAAATAGACCACCCAAATTTATTCCCTCGATTATTTGAATTGCACCAAAAGGTATAAAATGAACCTTCTTCACTTTTTTCTGGTTCGTACAAAGCTAAATAGCTCACTCATATTTATGCCTTCGTTTATTAGACTAGTTTAAAATAATATAAAATTTGCAGCTAGTTAAAATGTTTTTTTTTTTGCTTTTTTCTGGTTAATATAAATTTTTTCCTTTGTTTGTTGAAATAATACAAAATGGTATAAAATACTCAACTTCGGTTTTTCAAATTAAATAGCTCACTCAAATGCATTACTTCGTTTAATTGATTTTGTATTGACAAAAATTATAAGTCCTTTGTTTATTTGAATACTCCAAAATGGTACAATTTCATTTTTTTTTCGGTGGTACAAAACTAAATACTCCATTGTTTATTTGAGTAGTAAAATTCTGAGCCAGTTAAAATGCAATTTCTCATGGGTACAAAATTGAATAGGTCACTTAAATTTATTCTTTCGTATATTTGATTAGTAGAAAATGTATATAAATTCTGAGCTAGTTAAAGTAGCACTTCTTCTCTTTTTTAGTTGGTAAAAAGAAAATAATCAACCTAATCTTCACTTCTTTTTTTTCTGGTTTGTATTCCTTCGTTTATTGGAGTCGTACAAAATGGTATAAAAGTCTGAGTTAGTTAAAATGATCCTTTTTTGTTTATTTGATTAGTAAAAATGGCATTTCTCGTTGGTACAAAATTGAAAAGGTGATTCAAATTTATCTTTCGTTTGTTTAAATAGTTAAAATGGCATATCTTTGCTTTTCTTCTGATTGGTACAAAAATAAAATAGAGCACTGAAATTTGTTCCCTTTATTATTTAAATAGCACAAAATGTATAAAATGACCCTTCTTTGATTTTCTTGTGATTGGTACAAAAATAAAATTTCGTTTATTTGGGTAGTACAAAATTGTATAGAAATATTGAACCTTCTTCATTTTTTTGGTTCATACAAAGATAAATACTCCATCCAAATTTGAGTAAAATGGTCCATGTTCGCTTTCTCAAATTTAGCCCTTCGTTTTGCTTAAATAATACATAGGTAGTTAATGTGGCATATCTTCGCTTTCTTTCTTGTTAATCCATTTGAATAGCCCAAAAAGGTACAGAAAGTCTGCGCTAGTTAAAATTGTGTTCCTTTGATTTGTTTCTCATTAATACAAAAGTAAATAAGATACTCAAATTTATTCCTTCTTCACTTTTTTTCTGCTTTGTACAAAATTGAATAGATCACACAACGTTATCTCAATATGTGGTTTCATTTACAAGATTGTATAAGTTGATGACCAATTACTAGATTTGGAAACCGTACCTCAATTTGTGGATCCATTTTCGAGTTATTAGGTTTTAATTACTTTGACCTATGACCTCGATGGCCATTATTTTTGGAACTTGTAGTAGTTGATGACCAATTACTAAATGTGGAAACAGCACCTCAATATGTGGCGCAGTTTACGAGTGATTGGGTTTTAAGTATTTTGACCTTTGACCTCGATGACCACTAATTTTGGGACATGTAGTACCTGATGACCAATTACCAGATTTGAAAACACCACCTCAGTACTTGGCTCCGTTTCCGAGGTACTAGGTTTTAAGTATTTTGACCTTTGATCTCGATGGTCATTATTTTTGGAACTTGTACTAGTTGATGATCTATTACTAAATGTGGAAACAGCACCTCAATGCGTTGCTTCGTTTTCGAGTTTTTGACCTTTGACCTCGATGGTCATTATTTTGGAACTTGTACTAGTTGATGACCTCTTGCTAAATGTGGAAACAGCACCTCAATATGTGGATCCATTTTCGAGTTATTAGTTTTTAAGTACTTTGACCTTTGACCTCAATGGTCATTATTTTTGGAACTTGTAGTAGTTGATGACCTATTGCTAAATGTGGAAACACCTCCTCAATATGTTGCTTCGTTTCCAAGGGATTAGGTTTTAAGTGTCATACAAAGGGCGTATCCCACATAAACTATAAGACCCAGGTAAAAATAAGTATGATATTCGTAATCAGCATGTTCGGAAACCCCCATATGCCGAGTTTCATCCAAATCGGTTAAAATTGTCATAGAAAGGGCGTATCCCACATGAACTATAAGACCCAGGTAAAAATAGGTATGATATTCGTACTCAGCATGGTCGAAAACCCCCATATGCCGAGTTTCATCCAAATCGGTTCAAAGAGCGTATCGAATCGCTATGTTACATAGGTATTCATTGTCTTAAAATAGGTGTTGAAAAAAAAACTTATGTAATTTGTGCTATGGTAAAATAGGGGTTGAAAAAGTAATTATAAAAGAGAACGAGTACATCCCTTAAAATGTACTCATAAAAGGGAAAGAATCTTCTGTATTCTCTGGTCTGCTGTGTGTTCGTACTCTCAGTGTAATTTCTGCTATGTTCAATTAGGGGTGGGGAAAATGAATACACCCACTGTGCTATGTCCGCTATGTTTCGTAGTGTCTGTTATGGTAAAATAAGGGTTGGAAAATAAGGCGTATTAGATCTGCTATGTAATCTGTGCTATGTTATAATAGGGGGTTGGAAAATATACTCATAAATGGGAATGAATACACCCCTAAAATGGAGGTTGTTGTGTTTATTATCTGCTCTGCTATGTGTTCGTAACTGCTATGTTACATAGTCTTATGCTAAGGGGTTGAAAACGAATACACCTCTGCTATGTGTTCGTAGTCTTATGCTATGTTAAAATAAGGGTTGGAAAATATGCTCATAAAAGAGAACGAGTCCACCCCTAAAATGGAGGTTGTTGTGTGTTACGTAGTCTTATGCTCTGCTATGTATTCATAGTCTCAGTGTAATTTCTGCTATGTTAAAATAAGGGTTGGAAAATAAGCCATACTCTTGTATTAGCTCTTCTATGTGTTCGTAGTCTTATTTCATTTTTGCTATGTTAAAATAAGGGTTGAAAAATATGCTCATAAAAGGGAATGAATACACCCTTGTTATGTTACGTACTCTTATGTGTTATCTGCTCTGCTGTGTGTTACGTAGTCTTGTGTGTTATCTGCTTTGCTATGTGTTTGTAATCTTATGTGTTATCTGCTATGTTAAAATAGGGGTTGGAAAAGTGCTCATAAAAGGGAACGAGTTCACCCCCTAAAAAGTGGTCATAAAAGAGAACGAGTACACCCTTGTTATGTTACGTACTCTTATGTGTTATTTGCTCTGCTGTGTGTTACGTACTCTCATATGTTATCTGCTCTTCTATGTGTTCGTAGGGGTTGGAAAATATGCTCATAAAAGGGAACGAGTTCACCCCCTAAAAAGTGGTCACAAAAGAGAACGAGTACACCCCCTAAATAGTGTTCATAAAAGGGAATAAATTCACCCCTAAAATGGAGGTCGTAAAAGACCGTGGGCTCACGGTGTACGGTGCTCAATTTCCCATGGGCTCGTGAGTTGTCCTAGGTTGTTCCAGATCGATCCATTTTCTACTACTCCCCGACTGTTATCTTCTCATCAGCGAATCTGATATCCATATTTTTTTAAGTGGCTGTGTATAGTTTTACGTGTGTATCATACAAACAAGCAGTACTCCGAGTACAAGTAACCAAAGACTCCATTTGGTCATTTCTTCAGCCAGCGTTTCGCTCCAGTTCTGCACGTAAACACTCTTTACGATTTGTGCTTTTAACAGTTGCGGGCAACTTCACGCTGCTTTGCTAGCTACTACCATTGTAATAATTCTTTGAGCAGGCGTTAGTGGGGTTGCCTATTACGGATTTTGCCTATGACCTGAAAAATTTCTGTGGCCCGCTATACACACATTGAACAGTAAAATAATTACAATAAAATATATTAGTAAAGTATTGGTTAATTAATTGGAGTGAAATATGGCTTTTCATTCAGGATTGTATAGAAGATTTACTTTAGAGTGGAATCGGATAAAAATATTCGAGTTTTAATCTCACCAGAAATCGGTAACATGCAGGATAATATCTACGTAATTACTATTATAATTCTATGCTTTTATTATAATTCTCTTAAGTTATGATTTTGTAATTTCAAAATGTATAACGAGAGAGAAGTATAATACTTTATTTCTTAGGAAAATGTTTTTAACAGTGATGATTTCAGGAGGTAAGCTGAGGGAAAATTTGAGACCACTCTGGAGGTAAGAAATTTCTCTCTTCGGAGTCATATCTTCTATCATGCTGAACGTGGACTACTAGTGCTTTCGCAATACTTTCTCCGAACGCATATTGGCAATTACCCCAAAAGAAACTACTGAAATCACCTGTGCATGTAAATAGTTTTTCACTACAAATAAGGGATAGTGAACATACCTAATATTTTTATCTCAACTATGAATTTTAGGTTCCGTTCTAATCAAATTTGAAGGATAGGGAGTTTTCAAAAAACTATTGAAAGAAATATCCTTAATCTCCGGATGAAAAGAAGAACACACTTAAAAATACTTCCTCCTAAATTTGAATACACAAACATCTGATTATCAGACTGTCGAGCCAAGCCAGTCGACAATTTGGTATGCAGCAGCGAATCTTCTTTAGACTTCTGCGTAAAGTGGTTTTCTTTTGTATACTTGCTTTTGTATAATTTGTTACAGCTATGAGTCCACTTTGAATATTTTTAAGTGGCAGCTCTTGCACTATTATTATTCGAATAAATCACATTCAATTTTACTTCCTCATCTTACATTAAACATGTTGAATCCGTGAAACGTTTGGAGTTGAAGTGATCGTAAATGTTTCCATAGTTAAATCTGGTTATGCAAACCCGCTTAACGTGAGGACTTTGTTTATTGAAATATGATGCATGCAATAACGTAATTAAAATTAGTAAAACATTCTTATTACATTAATTAATTATGAATACGTGCAGTTTAATTATACGAATCCATAGTATAAGTAGTAGTACTAGTAAAAGTAGAAGTAAGAACGGATTAGAAGAACCGCAGTGGTTGGTTGGGTTTTGTTCCCCACAGGAGAGGAGAAATTAAAGACTTGCACAGTTTTTCTCTACATTTTACAATCTATGCATCCGTATAGTAAAACTGCACCAAAGAATATTCACTATTATTTGTAGGACACCCACTCTTCCTCACGTAGATGAAGGCCGGAGGGAGTAGTTAATTTAGATAATTAGTCCTGATGTGCTTTTCGACGATAACATTTCTTTACATTTAAGACTATATAAAGACTGCGATTTCGGAAGTAAAACTGTGTTGCTTCCACAGAATTTTACTAATCAGATGTAGCTGTAAATACCAATAACAGAGTAACTTGAATTTCCAGATATGAACAAGTTGTACATCCTATATATTTGATACACCTAATGGCACCCATAGGATTTCGGGAGGACGTTAATTTACATACACATCATTTTCTTTTTATATCTTCCTTCCAATAAATCAATTTCATCAAACTAGGAAAACGAAAAATAAATATTAGCAATTCATGTTCTAAAGTGAATTATTTGATGTGTAAGAGACACAAAATTATTTTCGAAATATTTTGTCATTACTTTCTTTAGAAAGGTAACACAATATAGCAGGGGACTCTGGATTCAGCCTTTCTGCTTACATTTTTGCCAGGATACTTTGCGGTCGGTGTCGTCACGTAGAAATATCGCCAAGGATGTTATAAAATAGAGGATCTTCCCATACCGCTAAATCATGAAGCTGTACGTCACAGCCATACGTATCCTATGATTGGTGATTTTCTTACCTGTGAAAGGTTATTTTGGATAACATCTTCTCACTCCCACTCGTACATCCATACATGCAGCATGTAACCATTGTATATATAAATCTTAACTGACGGCTTAATAAAAATAAACGAAAGACGCACTGCATGTCTACATACGAAGACCGCAATGGTTTGAGAAAACATATATGATGGTCATTCAGTTAGCTAATAGGATGAAGATACATATGGGCATATCCTCTATTTTATAACGAGAGTATCGAGAAGTATCGTTCAAGAGAACAAGTGAAATACTGCATACGCAATTACGTTAGTTGGTATGGACAAAAGTTCCTCTACAGGACGCCACGGAGAGTGCCGAGTGAAGATATGTGAGGATGAATATGACAAGTGAGGGGGGAGATGATTATGACTAATTAATATTAAAAAGATGGCTGAAGGCCCAAATATGTTTTCTTCTCACATTCAAATGAATCGGTAGAACAAAATTATAATAAACAAAAGATAAAGTGATTAGCTAAACAAAAATAATAAGTTAAATTTTGGTGAGCATAAAACTCTAGATTTCAGGATTTCATGCAGTTTTAACTCCAGGTGAAATTCCAAATAGATTACCCACACAACAACAAAGTTACTGGTTTTCATCCCTTATAGGCTCTGCATACTCTTAGCAGTTGAAATAAAAACAGGATACATTTATAAACCTTTTGCACATACCTTATGTTCTCCTGGAGAAGTCCAAGAAAGACGACAGGGATCCTTGGTAAAATCATTTAATTTCCAAAAGCGCACGGAAAATGAACACTGTACAAGTGATGCACTCACACTAATAGATTTCTGATATTAAATAAATCAATTTTGAAACTTTTGACTTTTACACTTTCTTTACGGCTTTTATGTTTTCTATCGGAGATTATTCAAGTTCGTGCACGTATCTTTAATGTTCCGTGAAGTCCGTCGTTAAGATCCTTGGGTTTCCATGTGGGTTAGCATCCCGCGTTGGCATACCTTTCCCCACTTGGCATGCTTTGTTGATTGTAGAAATCTCTGATTGTAGAAATCTGGTCAATCCTCCAACTCCTCACTGGACCTGCAGCAGCATGTTGAGAAGGTGTATGCCGGTCTCGAAGGTCTCGAAGATCTAGCAGCCTCCGTTGTCGTCTCGCCTGGAGGTTTCTAAGTGGTGGTCGTGAACGGCCTGGCTGTTGACTGACACTTGCATTGTATTATAACACAGATACTCGTTGCACCATGGATTTGTGCGCTGATGAGTCCACGGTTGCGCTAGTAAATGAAAAATTTAGGCACTGCGTCTCACACACATGATACAAACGAAAAAGTAAACAGAAATATGAATGTATACAATTATTTACAATCTGGGATGCAAGGCCTTCCCACTGTCTAGCTAACGAAAACTGTTTACTTTTCTGACTAGACGAAGAAGTTTCTACTTCAAAGACTAATTTTCGAACTGCGACGTTTTAATGTTTTTTTCTCGTCGGCAAGTGTTCACACCCAAAGCCGATTATGTTTCAATGAAACTATATAAGACTCACAATATTGCCTTGCATAGTAATTATCACAATCTAAGACGCTACATTGTTCTCCAATTAAACAACACTTGGAGTTGGCCAAAGTACGTACTGTCTAATAAATAGCTGCTTTTTTGCTCTGCGTCTAAAAATCACTGCCTTGTCTCTTCCCTTCGAATTATTTTTATCTTTTGTCACTTCTAGCCAAAACTATAGGTTCGCGCCGCATATAGCATGTTTTCTTATGGAGGGGAAGAGTGCGGTGCAGGATGATCGGTTCGACGTGCTTACCTACCCCTTTGACCCATTTACTTAGCAAAATTACACTTCTGCATCTTTTTACATTAATTATAATTCCCTGTAATGTCTGATTACAAAGTTGCTGTCATCACTAGAAAGTATGAAGATGCAGCTTTCCAATGATGTATAACACTTGGTATCTACTACAAGATTTTAATACAAAAATACTGTGTGAATATTTAATACTTATAATAAACACTTGCCTCTCTCACCCTGCCTTGTGTCCATCCCAGGGAAACACCTGGTGAGTGACTTCGAAAAGTTTCCACCTGTACGAGAGGGGTGAGGGAGGTTCCCCAAGCACTGATTTTCATGTTTAGAAAGTTTTGCAGCACCAGATTTGTTAAAAACATTACAAAATAAATCTACAATTAAAAATATACATATATTTTGAATACCTTGTGCTGTCATCTGATATTTAATATATTACAATTGAAAATTCCCCATTTCAATCATCCTGGACCTCAGGAGGAAAATTTCTGCTATAAACATGGCGGTATCCTATCTCATTCAAGTACTGTGAGGGCTGCCCTTCTTTTCAATATAAGCCTTTATTTCATTGTTAAAGATTCTAAAACTAGCTACGACCTAATTTATTAGAACAAAAACTATAACGAATATTTCAAGATAATTTTTAACACATGTATAAAGAATTATGTGTGGAACATCTATACACAAAGGGGGTGAAGTCTTCTTGAAGCAATAGCACTGAATCATAGCTTCTCAAGAATAGTTTGAAATTATAGGATCGCTTGGCCAGCGGAAGACGTCCGTTGCTATCCAGACGTTTCCATACTAATATGTGCGAATAGTGGGCGGAGTTTCCAAAAGTAACACGTTTTTGTATGCAGGGTTTCGGCATGTACATGCTAGGTTCCAGATCCTTCCAGTAACAATAGATCTCTGCGACACTCCGATTCCGAACTGAAATGTTTCTCCCTTATGCAGAGATGAGTAAAATATAAGTCCATATCCGGACATACTCTTCCTGCGTCTCTAATTTGATACTATGCCCTACTGTTCTCCCTCAGAACGCTTAGCTCTTGTGCAGCACAAAGACTCTGCTTTGAAGCTTGTTATTTTTTCTAAACTCTATGACTGAAGCTATGTCTTTTCATAAAGATAAATGATACATAAGATTATTAATTAAATGAACGCTTCAGCTCATGATAATTGACATAATATATACAAATAAACTTAACCTAATTAATGATTCCAACATAATCCTTTAATTTAAAAATAAGTGTAAATATGTAACTGAAAGTCTATATATTCCATATGCAAATAAGGCAAAAAGTTAGTATGCAAAATAGGTATATGTATGCACTATACAAGAGGAAGCCAATCACAACGCTAAACGCGATCCGGTGCTACCTGTAATTTTATATACCTTGACAATGTAGAGTCGTAGATTTCACTGTCTTTTCCAATGTCGGATATGCTAGAAAGTCAGTTTACATAATTATAGGAACAGATGAAGTATACCGTAGCCTTTTACAAGAAACACTAAAAACTAAATAGAATATAAATATCATCGCACAGAAACACAAGGTAATTAACAAGCAATAAATTGAACACAAACAAGCACAGATCGACATAATGTCGGCATATAAAAAAAATAAAATAAACATAAATCAAGCAACATTGGAACAGTGAAATAGAAATGAGCATTGCTGAAATGGTCGGTTACATTGTTATTACAATTAGGAGTATTAGTGCTACTAGTTAGTGCATCAGCTATACTAGAATAGTAATTCATTTGTTAATTATTTGTTGATGAAAAGGAATATGTATAGCAAACTAAAAAGTTACCTTTTTCTTCAGCATATAATTGCACTCTTTCAGTCCAAGTTATAACAACATACTTCTCGATTTTAAGTGGTTTTGGATCGTGTATTTGGAATATCATTACTTCATCGCTCGACCAATATACTTTAACACTATTTCTCTCCTTTACTATAATAATGTTATTCAACACACTCATATCCCAATCTGTCGGCATCTATTTAGGAATGAAAAATAAATGATTTAAATTTAGGAGAAAGTACGTATATATATACGTATTTAATCCTGCATTTATATATATGTTTATTTGTTAATACATTGTACAAGACACAGTACATTCTATATTTTGCATCTAATCATGTTAGAACAGAAATTTACAGAACTTTACTAAATAGAATTTAAACAATATCTTTTGAAATTTAATTTTTCACAATACAGATCATTTCAGTGGTAAACATATTTGTAGTAGTTGAACTTACATTTAACTAGCATGATACCTGTACTTGATCAACGTAGAGGTTGTTTCGTGTTCAAGCTTTTCGGAACATAATTTATACTAATATTTTGTGTTGCATGAATGAATATTATGAATTTTAACTGAAAGTAGAGAGTGAGTGTTTGATTCCCTAATTTAAAATCTTACCAAAAGACAAAATTTGAATTTCATTTTTTTTCCGACAGCTACTGTGTGATGTTATATTGAATATTTTCAAAATAATTTCACTTCTTAAGTTATATAGATCTGAACAACCTTGAATAACAATAGTTAACAACGAGGTTGGCATCAGTATCTCGCTTGTAAACAGTATGAGTCAGGTCAGTGCCGATGTAACGGGCAATTTTTACCCTAGCAAATTATTACCCTAGAGGGTAAAATTTGCCCGCGAAAATTTGACGTCAATAATAGGGGTAAAAATATTATCGTGAAAATATTACCCTACATGTCAATCAAATATATTGTTGAAAGGAGGGTAAAAATTAACCGGGAAAAAATGACTTCTCACGAAAGAGGGTAATAATATCCCGGGCAAATAGTACCCTCTTGCTAAACTCTATAGAATTTCAGTATACATTTCTCCTAAGAAGGGTAATAATTGACCAGGAAAAAATGACTTCTCACGAAAGAGGGTAATAATTTCCCGGGCAAATTGTACCCTATAGCTAAACTCGCTTGAACTACACAGTAAACTTCTCCGAAACAGGGTAATAATTGACCAGGAAAAAATGACTTCTCACGAAAGAGGGTAATAATATCCCGGGCAAATTGTACCCTATAACTATACTCGCTTTAACTTGACAGTAAATTTCTCCTAAGAAAGGTAATAATTGAACAGGAAAAAATTACTTCTCACGAAAAAGGATAATAATATCCCGGGCAAATAGTAGCCTATAGCTAAACTCTATTGAATTACACTATACATTTCTCCTAAGAAGGCTAATAATTGACCAGGAAAAAATGACCTCTTACGAATGAGGGTAATAATTTCCCGGGCAAATTGTACCCTATAGCTAAACTCGCTTGAACTACACAGTAAATTTCTCCTAAAGAGGGTAATAATTGACCAGGAAAAAATGACTTTTCAAGAAAGAGGGTAATAATTTCACGGGCAAATTGTACCCTATAGCAAAACTCGCTTGAACTACACAGTAAAATTCTCCTAAGATGGGTAATAATTGACCAGGAAAAAATGACTTCACAGGAAAAAGGGTAATAATATCCCGGGCAAATAGTACCCTATAGCTAAACTCTATTGAATTACACTATACATTTCCCCTAATAACGGTAATAATCGACCAGGAAAAAATGACTTCTCATGAAAGAGGGTAATAACATCCCGGGCAAATTGTACCCTATAGCTAAACTCGCTTGAACTACACAGTAAACTTCTCCAAAAGAGGGTAATAATTGACCAGGAAAAAATGACTTCTCACGAAAGAGGGTAATAATATCCCAGGAAAATTGTACCCTATAGCTAAACTCGCTTGAACTACACAGTAAACTTCTCCAAAAGAGGGTAATAATTGACCAGGAAAAAATGACTTCTCACGAAAGAGGGTAAAAATATCTCGGGCAAATAGTACCCTCTTGCTAAACTCTATAGAATTACAGTATACATTCCTCCAAAAAAGGGTAATAATTGACCAGGAAAAAATGACTTCTCACGAAAGAGGGTAATAATATCCCGGGCAAATAGTACCCCCTTGCTAAACTCTACAGAATTACAGTATACATTTCTCCTAAAAAGGGTAATAATTGACCAGGAAAAATGACTTCTCACGAAAGAGGGTAATAATATCCCGGGCAAATAGTACCCTCTTGCTAAACTCTATAGAATTACAGTATACATTTCCCCTAAGAAGGGTAATAATTGACCAGAAAAAAAGACTTCTCACGAAAGAGGGTAATAATTTCCCGGGCAAATTGTACCTTTTATCAAAACTCGCTTGAACTAAACAGTAAAGTTCTCGTAAAGAGGGTAATAATTGACCAGGAAAAAATGACTTCTCACGAAAGAGGGTAATAATTTCCCGGGCAAATTGTACCCTATAGCTAAACTCGCTTGAAATACACAGAAAATTTCTCCTAAAGAGAGTAATAATTGACCAGGTAAAAATGACTTCTCACGAAAGAGGGTAATAATATCCCGGGCAAATAGTACCCTCTTGCTAAACTCTATAGAATTACAGTATACCTTTCTCCTAAAAAGGGTAATAATTGACCAGGAAAAAATGACTTCTCACGAAAGAGGGTAATAAATTCCCGGGGAAATTGTACCCTATAGCTAAACTCGTTTGAACTACACAGTAAATTTCTCCTAAAAAAGGTTATAATTGACCAGGAAAAAATGACTTCTCACGAAAGAGGGTAATAATATCCCGGGAAAATAGTACCATCTTGCTAAACTCTATAGAATTACAATATACATTTCTCCTAAGAAGGGTAATAATTGACCAGGAAAAAATGACTTCGCACGAAAGAGGGTAATAATATCCCGGGCAAATTTGTACCCTATAGCTAAACTCGCTTGAACTACACAGTAAATTTCTCCTAAACATGGTAATAATTGACCAGGAAAAAATGACTTCTCACGAAAGAGGGTAAAAATATCCCGGGCAAATAGTACCCTCTTGCTAAACTCTATAGAATTACAGTATACATTTCTCCTAAAAAGGGTAATAATTGACCAGGAAAAAATGACTTCTCACGAAAGAGGGTAATAATATCCCGGGCAAATTGTACTCTATAGCGAAACTCGCTTCAACTACACAGTAAATTTCTCCTAAAGAGGGTAATAATTTACCAGGAAAAAATGACTTCTCACGAAACAGTGTAATAATATCCCGGGCAAATAGTACCTTCTTGCTAAATTCTACAGAATTACAGTATACATTTCTCCTAAAAAGGGTATTAATTGACCAGGAAAAAATGACTTCTGACGAAAGAGGGTAATAATATCCCGGGCAAATAGTACCCTCTTGCTAAACTCTATAGAATAACAGTATACATTTCTCCTAAGAAGGGTAATAATTGACCAGAAAAAATTACTTCTCACGAAAGAGGGTGATAATTTCCCGGGCACCTTGTACCCGATACCGAAACTCGCTTGAACTTCACAGTAAATTTCTCCTAAAGAGGGTAATAATTGACCAGGAAAAAATGACTTCTCACGAAAGAGGGTAATAATATCCCGGGCAAATTGTACCCTATAGCAAAACTCTCTTGAACTACACAGTAAATTTCTCCTAGTAAGGGTATTAATTGACCAGGCAAAAATGACTTCACAGATAAAAGGGTAATAATATCCCGGGCAAATAGTACCCTCTTGCTAAAATCTATAGAATTACAATATACATTTGTCATAAGAAGGGTAATAATTAACCAGGAAAAAATGACTTCTCACGAAAGAGGGTAATAATTTCCCGGGCAAATTGTACCCTTTATCTAAACTCGCTTGAACTACACAGTAAAGTTCTCCTAAAGAGGGTAATAATTGACCAGGAAAAAATTACTTCTCACGAAAGAGGGTAATAATTTCCCGGGCGAATAGTACCCTCCTGCTAAACTCTATAGAATTACAGTATACATTTCTCCTAATAAGGGTAATAATTGACCAGGAAAAAATGACCTCTCACGAAAGAGAGTAATAATATCCCGGGCAAATTGTACCCTATAGCTAAACTCGCTTGAACTACACAGTAAATTTCTCCTAAAGAGGGCAATAATTGACCAGGAAAAAATGCATTCTCAGGATAGGGGGTAATAATATCCCGGGCAAATAGTACCCTCTTGCTAAACTCTATAGAATTACAGTATACATTTCACCTAAAAGGGGTAATAATTGACCAGGAAAAAATGACTTCTCACGAAAGAGGGTAATAATTTCCCGGGCAACTTGTACCCTATACCTAAACTCGCTTGAACTACACAGTAAATTTCTCCTAAAGAGGGTAATAATTGACTAGGAAAAAATGACTTCTCACGAAAGAGGGTAATAATATCCCGAGAAAATAGTACCATCTTGCTAAACTCTATAGAATTACAATATACATTTCTCCTAAGAAGGGTAATAATTGACCAGGAAAAAATGACTTCGGACGAAAGAGGGTAATAATATCCCGGGCAAATTGTACCCTATAGCTAAACTCGCTTGAACTACACAGTAAATTTCTCCTTAAGATGGTAAAAATTGACCAGGAAAAAATGACTTCTCAAGAAAGAGGGTAAACATATCGCGGGCAAATAGTACCCTCTTGCTAAACTCTATAGAATTACAGTATACATTTCTCCTAAAAAGGGTAATAATTGACCAGGAAAAAATGACTTCTCACGAAAGAGGGTAATAATGTCCCGGGCAAATTGTACCCTATAGCTAAACTCGCTTGAACTACACAGTAAATTTCTCCTAAAGAGGGTAAAAATTGACCAGGAAAAAATGACTTCTCACGAAAGAGGGTAATAATTTCCCGGGCAAATTGTACCCTATAGCTAAACTCGCTTGAACTACACAGTAAATTTTTCCTAAAGAGGGTAAAAATTGACCAGGAAAAAATGACTTCTCACGAAAGAGGGTAATAATTTCCCGGGCAAATTGTACCCTATAGCTAAACTCGCTTGAACTACACAGTAAATTTCTCCTAAAGAGCGTAATAATTGACCAGGAAAAAGTGACTTCTCACGAAAGAGGGTAATAATATTCCGGGCAAATAGTACCCTCTTGCTAAACTCTATAGAATTACATTATACATTTCTCCTAAAAAGGGTAATAATTGACCAGGAAAAATGACTTCTCACGAAAGAGGGTAATAATATCCCGGGCAAATAGTACCCTCTTGCTAAACTCTATAGAATAACAGTATACATTTCTCCTAAGAAGGGTAATAATTGACCAGGAAAAAATGAATTCGCACGAAAGAGGGTAATAATATCCCGGGCAAATTGTACCCTATAGCTAAACTCGCTTGAACTACACAGTATACATTTCTCCTAAGAAGGGTAATAATTGACCAGGAAAAAATGACTTCGCACGAAAGAGGGTAATAATTTCCCGGGCAAATTGTACCCTATAGCTAAACTCGCTTGAACTACACAGTAAATTTCTCCTAAAGAGGGTAAAAATTGACCAGGAAAAAATGACTTCTCACGAAAGAGGGTAATAATATCCCGGGCAAATAGTACCCTCTTGCTAAACTCTATAGAATAACAGTATACATTTCTCCTAAAAAGGGTAATAATTGACCAGAAAAATTACTTCTCACGAAAGAGGGTAATAATTTCCCGGGCACCTTGTACCCTATACCTAAACTCGCTTGAACTACACAGTAAATTTCTCCTAAAGAGGGTAATAATTGACCAGGAAAAAATGACTTCTCACGAAAGAGGGTAATAATTTCCCGGGCAAATTGTACCCTATAGCAAAACTCTCTTGAACTACACAGTAAATTTCTCCTAGGAAGGGTAATAATTGACCAGGCAAAAATGACTTCAGAGGAAAAAGGGTAATAATATCCCGGGCAAATAGTACCCGCTTGCTAAACTCTATAGAATTACGGTATACATTTCTCCTAAAAAGGGTAATAATTGACCAGGAAAAAATGACTTCTCACGAAAGAGGGTAATAATATCCCGGGCAAATAGTACCCTCTTGCTAAACTCTAAAGAATTTCAGTATACATTTCTCCTAAGAAGGGTAATAATTGACCAGGAAAAAATGACTTCTCACGAAAGAGGGTAATAATTTCCCGGGAAAATTGTACCCTATAGCTAAACTCGCTTGAACTACACAGCAAACTTCTCCTAAACAGGGTAATAATTGACCAGGTAAAGATGACTTCTCACGAAAGAGGGTAATAATATCCCGGGCAAATTGTACCCTATAACTATACTCGCTTGAACTACACAGTAAATTTCTCCTAAGAAAGGTAATAATTGACCAGGAAAAAATTACTTCTCACGAAAAAGGATAATAATATCCCGGGCAAATAGTAGCCTATAGCTAAACTCTATTGAATTACACTATACATTTCTCCTAAGAAGGCTAATAATTGACCAGGAAAAAATGACCTCTTACGAATGAGGGTATTAATTTCCCGGGCAAATTGTACCCTATAGCTAAACTCGGTTGAACTACACAGTAAATTTCTCCTAAAGAGGGTAATAATTGACCAGGAAAAAATGACTTTTCACGAAAGAGGGTAATAATTTCCCGGGCAAATTGTACCCTATAGCAAAACTCGCTTGAACTACACAGTAAATTTCTCCTAAGATTGGTAATAATTGACCAGGAAAAAATGACTTCACAGGAAAAAGGGTAATAATATCCCGGGCAAATAGTACCCTATAGCTAAACTCTATTGAATTACACTATACATTTCCCCTAAGAACGGTACTAATCGACCAGGAAAAAATAACTTCTCATGAAAGAGGGTAATAATATCCCGGGCAAATTGTACCCTATAGCTAAACTCGCTTGAACTACACAGTAAACTTCTCCAAAAGAGGGTAATAATTGACCAGGAAAAACTGACTTCTCACGAAAGAGGGTAATAATATCCCGGGAAAATTGTACCCTATAGCTAAACTCGCTTGAACTACACAGTAAACTTCTCCAAAAGAGGGTAATAATTGACCAGGAAAAAATGACTTCTCACGAAAGAGGGTAATAATATCCCGGGCAAATTGTACCCTATAGCAAAACTCGCTTGAACTACACAGTAATTTTCTCCCAAGGAGGGTAATAATTGACCAGGAAAAAATGACTTCTCACGAAAGAGGGTAATAATATCCCGGGCAAATTGTACCTTTTATCAAAACTCGCTTGAACTACACAGTAAACTTCTCCCAAAGAGGGTAATAATTGACCAGGAAAAAATGACTTCTCACGAAAGAGGGTAAAAATATCTCGGGCAAATAGTACCCTCTTGCTAAACTCTATAGAATTACAGTATACATTTCTCCAAAAAGGGTAATAATTGACCAGGAAAAAATGACTTCTCACGAAAGAGGGTAATAATATCCCGGGCAAATAGTACCCCCTTGCTAAACTCTACAGAATTACAGTATACATTCCTCCTAAAAAGGGTAATAATTGACCAGGAAAAAATGACTTCTCACGAAAGAGGGTAATAATATCCCGGGCAAATAGTACCCTCTTGCTAAACTCTATAGAATTACAGTATACATTTCCCCTAAGAAGGGTAGTAATTGACCAGAAAAAAAGACTTCTCACGAAAGAGGGTAATAATTTCCCGGGCAAATTGTACTTTTATCAAAACTCGCTTGAACTAAACAGTAAAGTTCTCGTAAAGAGGGTAATAATTGACCAGGAAAAAATGACTTCTCACGAAAGAGGGTAATAATTTCCCGGGCAAATTGTACCCTATAGCTAAACTCGCTTGAAATACACAGAAAATTTCTCCTAAAGAGGGTAATAATTGACCAGGAAAAAATTACTTCTCACGAAAGAGGGTAATAATTTCCCGGGCAAATAGTACCCTCCTGCTAAACTCTATAGAATTACAGTATACATTTCTCCTAAGAAGGGTAATAATTGACCAGGAAAAAATGACCTCTCACGAAAGAGAGTAATAATATCCCGGGCAAATTGTACCCTATAGCTAAACTCGCTTGAACTACATAGTAAATTTCTCCTAAAGAGGGTAATAATTGACCAGGAAAAAATGCATTCTAAGGAAAGGGGGTAATAATATCCCGGGCAAATAGTACCCTCTTGCTAAACTCTATAGAATTACAGTATACATTTCACCTAAAAGGGGTAATAATTGACCAGGAAAAAATGACATCTCACGAAAGAGGGTAATAATTTCCCGGGCAACTTGTACCCTATACCTAAACTCGCTTGAACTACACAGTAAATTTCTCCTAAAGAGGGTAATAGTAGACTAGGAAAAAATGACTTCTCACGAAAGAGGGTAATAATATCCCGGGAAAATAGTACCATCTTGCTAAACTCTATAGAATTACAATATACATTTCTCCTAAGAAGGGTAATAATTGACCAGGAAAAAATGACTTCGGACGAAAGAGGGTAATAATATCCCGGGCAAATTGTACCCTATAGCTAAACTCGCTTGAACTACACAGTAAATTTCTCCGTAAGTTGGTAATAATTGACCAGGAAAAAATGACTTCTCACGAAAGAGGGTAAACATATCCCGGGCAAATAGTACCCTCTTGCTAAACTCTATAGAATTACAGTATACATTTCTCCTAAAAAGGGTAATAATTGACCAGGAAAAAATGACTTCTCACGAAAGAGGGTAATAATGTCCCGGGCAAATTGTACTCTATAGCGAAACTCGCTTCAACTACACAGTAAATTTCTCCTAAAGAGGGTAAAAATTTACCAGGAAAAAATGACTTCTCACGAAACAGGGTAATAATATCCCGGGCAAATAGTACCTTCTTGCTAAACTCTACAGAATTACAGTATACATTTCTCCTAAAAAGGGTATTAATTGACCAGGAAAAAATGACTTCTCACGAAAGAGGGTAATAATATCCCAGGCAAATAGTACCCTCTTGCTAAACTCTAAAATAACAGTATACATTTCTCCTAAGAAGGGTAATAATTGACCAGAAAAATTACTTCTCACGAAAGAGGGTAATAATTTCCCGGGCAAATTGTACCCTTTATCTAAACTCGCTTGAACTACACAGTAAAGTTCTCCTAAAGAGGGTAATAATTGACCAGGAAAAAATGACTTCTCACGAAAGAGGGTAATAATTTCCCGGGCAACTTGTACCCTATACCTAAACTCGCTTGAACTACACAGTAAATTTCTCCTAAAGAGGGTTATAATTGACCAGGAAAAAATGACTTCTCACGAAAGAGGGTAATAATTTCCCGGGCAAATTGTACCCTATAGCAAAACTCGCTTGAACTAAACAGTAAATTTCTCCGAAAGAGGGTAATAATTGACCAGGAAAAAATGACTTCTCACGAAAGAGGGTAGTAATATCCCGGGCAAATTTTACCCTATACCTAATCTCGCTTGAACTTGACAGTAAATTTCTCCTAAGAAGGGTAATAATTTACCAGGAAAAAATGACTTCTCACGAAAGAGGGTAATAATATCCCGGGCAAATAGTACCCTCTGGCTAATCTCTATAGAATTACAGTATACATTTCTCCTAAGAAGGGTAATAATTGAAACGAAAAAAATGAATTCTCACGAAAGAGGGTAATAATTTCCCGGGCAAATTGTACTTTTATCAAAACTCGCTTGAACTAAACAGTAAATTTCTCCTAAAGAGGGTAATAATTGACCAGGAAAAAACGACCTCTCACGAAAGAGGGCAATAATATCCCGGGCAAATTTTACCCTATACCTAATCTCTCTTGAACTTGAGAGTAAATTTCTCCTAAGAAGGGTAATAATTTACCAGGAAAAAATGACTTCTCACGAAAGAGGGTAATAATTTCCCGGGAAAATTGTACCCTATAGCTAAACTCGCTTGAACTACAAAGTAAATTTCTCCTAAAGAGGGTAAAAATTGACCAGGAAAAAATGATTTCTCACGAAAGAGGGTAATAATTTCCCGGGCAAATTGTACCCTATAGCTAAACTCGCTTGAACTACACAGTAAATTTCTCCTCAAGAGGGTAAAAATTGACCAGGAAAAAATGACTTCTCACGAAAGAGGGTAATAATTTCCCGGGCAAATTGTACCCTATAGCTAAACTCGCTTGAACTACACAGTAAATTTTTCCTAAAGAGGGTAAAAATTGACCAGGAAAAATTGACTTCTCACGAAAGAGGGTAATAATTTCCCGGGCAAATTGTACCCTATAGCTAAACTCGCTTGAACGACACAGTAAATTTCTTTTAAAGAGCGTAATAATTTACCAGGAAAAAGTGACTTCTCACGAAAGAGGGTAATAATATTAAGGGCAAATAGTACCCTCTTGCTAAACTCTATAGAATTACATTATACATTTCTCCTAAAAAGGGTAATAATTGAACAGGAAAAATGACTTCTCACGAAAGAGGGTAATAATATCCCGGGCAAATAGTACCCTCTTGCTAAACTCTATAGAATAACAGTATACATTTCTCCTAAGAAGGGTAATAATTGACCAGGAAAAAATGACTTCTCACGAAAGAGGATAATAATTTCCCGGGCAACTTGTACACTATACCTAAACTCGCTTGAACTTCACAGTAAATTTCTCCTAAAGAGGGTAATAATTGACCAGGAAAAAAATGACTTTTCACGAAAGAGGGTAATAATATCCCGGGAAAATAGTACCATCTTGCTAATCTCTATAGAATTACAATATACATTTCTCCTAAGAAGGGTAATAATTGACCAGGAAAAAATGACTTCGCACGAAAGAGGGTAATAATATCCCGGGCAAATTGTACCCTATAGCTAAACTCGCTTGAACTACACAGTAAATTTCTCCTTAAGATGGTAATAATTGACCAGGAAAAAATGACTTCTCACGAAAGAGGGTAAAAATATCCCGGGCAAATAGTACTCTCTTGCTAAACTCTATAGAATTACAGTATACATTTCTACTAAAAAGGGTAATAATTGACCAGGAAAAAATGACTTCTCACGAAAGAGGGTAATAATGTCCCGGGCAAATTGTACTCTATAGCGAAACTCGCTTCAACTACACAGTAAATTTCTCCTAAAGAGGGTAAAAATTTACCAGGAAAAAATGACTTCTCACGAAACAGGGTAATAATATCCCGGGCAAATAGTACCTTCTTGCTAAACTCTACAGAATTACAGTATATATTTCTCCTAAAAAGGGTATTAATTGACCAGGAAAAAATGACTTCTCATGAAAGAGGGTAATAATATCCCGGGCAAATAGTACCCTCTTGCTAAACTCTATAGAATAACAGTATACATTTCTCCTAAGAAGGGTAATAATTGACCAGAAAAATTACTTCTCACGAAAGAGGGTAATAATTTCCCGGGCACCTTGTACCCTATACCTAAACTCGCTTGAACTACACAGTAAATTTCTCCTAAAGAGGGTAATAATTGACCAGGAAAAAATGACTTCTCACGAAAGAGGGTAATAATTTCACGGGCAAATTGTACCCTATAGCAAAACTCTCTTGAACTACACAGTAAATTTCTCCTAGGAAGGGTAATAATTGACCAGGCAAAAATGACTTCAGAGGAAAAAGGGTAATAATATCCCGGGCAAATAGTACCCTCTTGCTAAACTCTATAGAATTACAGTATACATTTCTCCTAAAAAGGGTAATAATTGACCAGGAAAAAATGACTTCTCACGAAAGAGGGTAATAATATCCCGGGCAAATTGTACACTATAGCGAAACTCGCTTCAACTACACAGTAAATTTCTCCTAAAGAGGGTAATAATTTACCAGGAAAAAATGACTTCTCACGAAACAGTGTAATAATATCCCGGGCAAATAGTACCTTCTTGCTAAACTCTACAGAATTACAGTATACATTTCTCCTAAAAAGGGTATTAATTGACCAGGAAAAAATGACTTCTCACGAAAGAGGGTAATAATATCCCGGGCAAATAGTACCCTCTTGCTAAACTCTATAGAATTACAGTATACATTTGTCATAAGAAGGGTAATAATTGACCAGGAAAAAATGACTTCTCACGAAAGAGGGTAATAATTTCCCGGGCAAATTGTACCCTTTCTCTAAACTCGCTTGAACTACACAGTAAATTTCTCCTAAAGAGGGTAACAATTGACCAGGAAAAAATTACTTCTCACGATAGAGGGTAATAATTTCCCGGGCAAATAGTACACTCCTGCTAAACTCTATAGAATTACAGTATACATTTCTCCTAAGAAGGGTAATAATTGACCAGGAAAAAATGACCTCTCACGAAAGAGAGTAATAATATCCCGGGCAAATTGTACCCTATAGCTAAACTCGCTTGAACTACACAGTAAATTTCTCCTAAAGAGGGTAATAATTGACCAGAAAAAAATGCATTCTCAGGAAAGGGTGTAATAATATCCCGGGCAAATAGTACCCTCTTGCTAAACTTTATAGAATTACAGTATACATTTCACCTAAAAGGGGTAATAATTGACCAGGAAAAAATGACTTCTCACGAAAGTGGGTAATAATATCCCGGGCAAATAGTACCCTCTTGCTAAACTCTATAGAATAACAGTATACATTTCTCCTAAAAAGGGTAATAATTGACCAGGAAAAAATGACTTCTCACGAAAGAGGGTAATAATTTCCCGGGCAAATTGTACCCTATAGCTAAACTCGCTTGAACTACACAGTAAATTTCTCCTTAAGATGGTAATAATTGACCAGGAAGAAATGACTTCTCACGAAAGAGGGTAAACATATCCCGGGCAAATAGTACCCTCTTGCTAAACTCTATAGAATTATAGTATACATTTCTCCTAAAAAGGGTAATAATTGACCAGGAAAAAATGACTTCTCACGAAAGAGGGTAATAATTTCCCGGGCAAATTGTACCCTATAGCAAAACTCGCTTGAACTAAACAGTAAATTTCTCCTAAAGAGGGTAATAATTGACCAGGAAAAAATGACTTTTCACGAAAGAGGGTAATAATATCCCGGGCAAATTTTACCCTATACCTAATCTCGCTTGAACTTGACAGTAAATTTCTCCTAAGAAGGGTAATAATTTACCAGGAAAAAATGACTTCTCACGAAAGAGGGTAATAATATCCCGGGCAAATAGTACCCTCTTGCTAAACTCTATAGAATAACAGTATACATTTCTCCTAAGAAGGGTAATAATTGAAAAGAAAAAATTGACTTTTCACGAAAGAGGGTAATAATATCCCGGGCAAATTTTACCCTATACCTAATCTCGCTTGAACTTGACAGTAAATTTCTCCTAAGAAGGGTAATAATTTACCAGGAAAAAATGACTTCTCACGAAAGAGGGTAATAATTTCCCGGGAAAATTGTACCCTATAGCTAAACTCGCTTGAACTACAAAGTAAATTTCTCCTAAAGAGGGTAAAAATTGACCAGGAAAAAATGACTTCACACGAAAGAGGGTAATAATTTCCCGGGCAAATTGTACCCTATAGCTAAACTCGCTTGAACTACACAGTAAATTTCTCCTAAAGAGGGTAAAAATTGACCAGGAAAAAATGACTTCTCACGAAAGAGGGTAATAATTTCCCGGGCAAATATTACCCTATAGCTAAACTCGCTTGAACTACACAGTAAATTTCTTCTAAAGAGGGTAATAATTGACCAGGAAAAGAGAACTTCTCACGAAAGAGGGTAATAATTTCCCGGGCAAATTGTACCCTATAGCTAAACTCGCTTCAACTACACAGTAAATTTCTTCTAAAGAGGGTAATAATTGACCAGGAAAAAATGACTTCTCACATAAGAGGGTAATAATATCCCGGGCAAATAGTACCCTCTTGCTAAACTCTATAGAATAACAGTATACATTTCTCCTAAGAAGGGTAATAATTGACCAGGAAAAAAAGACTTCTCACGAAAGAGGGTAATAATTTCCCGGGCAAATTGTACCCTATAGCTAAACTCGCTTGAACTACACAGTAAATTTCTCCTAAAGAGGGTAAAAATTGACCAGGAAAAAATGACTTCTCACGAAAGAGGGTAATAATTTCCCGGGCAAATTGTACCCTATAGCTAAACTCGCTTGAACTACACAGTAAATTTCTCCTAAAGAGGGTAAAAATTGACCAGGAAAAAATGACTTCTCACGAAAGAGGGTAATAATTTCCCGGGCAAATTGTACCCTATAGCTAAACTCGCTTGAACTACACAGTAAATTTCTCCTAAAGAGGGTAATAATTGACCAGGAAAAAGTGACTTCTCACGAAAGAGGGTAATAATATTCCGGGCAAATAGTACCCTCTTGCTAAACTCTATAGAATTACATTATACATTTCTCCTAAAAAGGGTAATAATTAACAAGGAAAAAATGACTTCTCACGAAAGAGGGTAATAATATCCCGGGCAAATAGTACCCTCTTGCTAAACTCTATAAAATTACAATATACATTTCTCCTAAGAAGGGTAATAATTGACCAGGAAAAAATGACTTCTCACGAAAGAGGGTAATAATTCCCCGGGCAACTTGTACACTATACCTAAACTCGCTTGAACTACACAGTAAATTTCTCCTAAAGAGGGTAATAATTGACCAGGAAAGAATGACTTCTCACGAAGGAGAGTAATAATATCCCGGGAAAATAGTACCATCTTGCTAAACTCTATAGAATTACAATATACATTTCTCCTAAGAAGGGTAATAATTGACCAGGAAAAAATGACTTCGCACGAAAGAGGGTAATAATATCCCGGGCAAATTGTACCCTATAGCTAAACTCGCTTGAACTACACAGTAAATTTCTCCTTAAGATGGTAATAATTGACCAGGAAAAAATGACTTCTCACGAAAGAGGGTAATAATATCCCGGGCAAATTGTACCCTATAGCAAAACTCTCTTGAACTACACAGTAAATTTCTCCTAGTAAGGGTAATAATTGACCAGGCAAAAATGACTTCACAGATAAAAGGGTAATAATATCCCGGGCAAATAGTACCCTCTTGCTAAACTCTATAGAATTACAATATACATTTGTCATAAGAAGGGTAATAATTGACCAGGAAAAAATGACTTCTCACGAAAGAGGGTAATAATTTCCCGGGCAAGTTGTACCCTTTATCTAAACTCGCTTGAACTACACAGTAAAGTTCTCCTAAAGAGGGTAATAATTGACCAGGAAAAAATTACTTCTCACGAAAGAGGTTAATAATTTCCCGGGCGAATAGTACCCTCCTGCTAAACTCTATAGAATTACAGTATACATTTCTCCTAAGAAGGGTAATAATTGACCAGGAAAAAATTACCTCTCACGAAAGAGAGTAATAATATCCCGGGCAAATTGTACCCTATAGCTAAACTCGCTTGAACTACACAGTAAATTTCTCCTAAAGAGGGCAATAATTGACCAGGAAAAAATGCATTCTCAGGAAAGGGGGTAATAATATCCCGGGCAAATAGTACCCTCTTGCTAAACTCTATAGAATTACAGTATACATTTCACCTAAAAGGGGTAATAATTGACCAGGAAAAAATGACTTCTCACGAAAGAGGGTAATAATTTCCCGGGCAACTTGTACCCTATACCTAAACTCGCTTGAACTACACAGTAAATTTCTCCTAAAGAGGGTAATAATTGACTAGGAAAAAATGACTTCTCACGAAAGAGGGTAATAATATATCGGGAAAATAGTACCATCTTGCTAAACTCTATAGAATTACAATATACATTTCTCCTAAGAAGGGTAATAATTGACCAGGAAAAAATGACTTCGGACGAAAGAGGGTAATAATATCCCGGGCAAATTGTACCCTATAGCTAAACTCGCTTGAACTACACAGTAAATTTCTCCTTAAGATGGTAATAATTGACCAGGAAAAAATGACTTCTCACGAAAGAGGGTAAACATATCGCGGGCAAATAGTACCCTCTTGCTAAACTCTATAGAATTACAGTATACATTTCTCCTAAAAAGGGTAATAATTGACCAGGAAAAAATGACTTCTCACGAAAGAGGGTAATAATGTCCCGGGCAAATTGTACCCTATAGCTAAACTCGCTTGAACTACACAGTAAATTTCTCCTAAAGAGGGTAAAAATTGACCAGGAAAAAATGACTTCTCACGAAAGAGGGTAATAATTTCCCGGGCAAATTGTACCCTATAGCTAAACTCGCTTGAACTACACAGTAAATTTTTCCTAAAGAGGGTAAAAATTGACCAGGAGAAAATGACTTCTCACGAAAGAGGGTAATAATTTCCCGGGCAAATTGTACCCTATAGCTAAACTCGCTTGAACTACACAGTAAATTTCTCCTAAAGAGCGTAATAATTGACCAGGAAAAAGTGACTTCTCACGAAAGAGGGTAATAATATTCCGGGCAAATAGTACCCTCTTGCTAAACTCTATAGAATTACATTATACATTTCTCCTAAAAAGGGTAATAATTGACCAGGAAAAAATGACTTCTCACGAAAGAGGGTAATAATATCCCGGGCAAATAGTACCCTCTTGCTAAACTCTATAGAATAACAGTATACATTTCTCCTAAGAAGGGTAATAATTGACCAGGAAAAAATGAATTCGCACGAAAGAGGGTAATAATATCCCGGGCAAATTGTACCCTATAGCTAAACTCGCTTGAACTACACAGTATACATTTCTCCTAAGAAGTGTAATAATTGACCAGGAAAAAATGACTTCGCACGAAAGAGGGTAATAATTTCCCGGGCAAATTGTACCCTATAGCTAAACTCGCTTGAACTACACAGTAAATTTCTCCTAAAGAGGGTAAAAATTGACCAGGAAAAAATGACTTCTCACGAAAGAGGGTAATAATATCCCGGGCAAATAGTACCCTCTTGCTAAACTCTATAGAATAACAGTATACATTTCTCCTAAGAAGGGTAATAATTGACCAGAAAAATTACTTCTCACGAAAGAGGGTAATAATTTCCCGGGCACCTTGTACCCTATACCTAAACTCGCTTGAACTACACAGTAAACTTCTCCTAAACAGGGTAATAATTGACCAGGTAAAGATGACTTCTCACGAAAGAGGGTAATAATATCCCGGGCAAATTGTACCCTATAACTATACTCGCTTTAACTTGACAGTAAATTTCTCCTAAGAAAGGTAATAATTGACCAGGAAAAAATTACTTCTCACGAAAAAGGATAATAATATCCCGGGAAATTGTAGCCTATAGCTAAACTCTATTGAATTACACTATACATTTCTCCTAAGAAGGCTAATAATTGACCAGGAAAAAATGACCTCTTACGAATGAGGGTAATAATTTCCCGGGCAAATTGTACCCTATAGCTAAACTCGCTTGAACTCCACAGTAAATTTCTCCTAAAGAGGGTAATAATTGACCAGGAAAAAATGACTTTTCACGAAAGAGGGTAATAATTTCCCGGGCAAATTGTACCCTATAGCAAAACTCGCTTGAACTACACAGTAAATTTCTCCTAAGATTGGTAATAATTGACCAGGAAAAAATGACTTCACAGGAAAGAGGGTAATAATATCCCGGGCAAATAGTACCCTATAGCTAAACTCTATTGAATTACACTATACATTTCCCCTAAGAACGGTACTAATCGACCAGGAAAAAATAACTTCTCATGAAAGAGGGTAATAATATCCCGGGCAAATTGTACCCTATAGCTAAACTCGCTTGAACTACACAGTAAACTTCTCCAAAAGAGGGTAATAATTGACCAGGAAAAAATGACTTCTCACGAAAGAGGGTAATAATATCCCGGGAAAATTGTACCCTATAGCTAAACTCGCTTGAACTACACAGTAAACTTCTCCAAAAGAGGGTAATAATTGACCAGGAAAAAATGACTTCTCACGAAAGAGGGTAATAATATCCCGGGCAAATTGTACCCTATAGCAAAACTCGCTTGAACTACACAGTAATTTTCTCCCAAGGAGGGTAATAATTGACCAGGAAAAAATGACTTCTCACGAAAGAGGGTAATAATATCCCGGGCAAATTGTACCTTTTATCAAAACTCGCTTGAACTACACAGTAAACTTCTCCCAAAGAGGGTAATAATTGACCAGGAAAAAATGACTTCTCACGAAAGAGGGTAAAAATATCTCGGGCAAATAGTACCCTCTTGCTAAACTCTATAGAATTACAGTATACATTTCTCCAAAAAGGGTAATAATTGACCAGGAAAAAAAGACTTCTCACGAAAGAGGGTAATAATATCCCGGGCAAATAGTACCCCCTTGCTAAACTCTATAGAATTACAGTATACATTTCTCCAAAAAGGCTAATAATTGACCAGGAAAAAATGACCTCTTACGAATGAGGGTAATAATTTCCCGGGCAAATTGTACCCTATAGCTAAACTCGCTTGAACTCCACAGTAAATTTCTCCTAAAGAGGGTAATAATTGACCAGGAAAAAATGACTTTTCACGAAAGAGGGTAATAATTTCCCGGGCAAATTGTACCCTATAGCAAAACTCGCTTGAACTACACAGTAAATTTCTCCTAAGATTGGTAATAATTGACCAGGAAAAAATGACTTCACAGGAAAGAGGGTAATAATATCCCGGGCAAATAGTACCCTATAGCTAAACTCTATTGAATTACACTATACATTTCCCCTAAGAACGGTACTAATCGACCAGGAAAAAATAACTTCTCATGAAAGAGGGTAATAATATCCCGGGCAAATTGTACCCTATAGCTAAACTCGCTTGAACTACACAGTAAACTTCTCCAAAAGAGGGTAATAATTGACCAGGAAAAAATGACTTCTCACGAAAGAGGGTAATAATATCCCGGGCAAATTGTACCCTATAGCTAAACTCGCTTGAACTACACAGTATACATTTCTCCTAAGAAGTGTAATAATTGACCAGGAAAAAATGACTTCGCACGAAAGAGGGTAATAATTTCCCGGGCAAATTGTACCCTATAGCTAAACTCGCTTGAACTACACAGTAAATTTCTCCTAAAGAGGGTAAAAATTGACCAGGAAAAAATGACTTCTCACGAAAGAGGGTAATAATATCCCGGGCAAATAGTACCCTCTTGCTAAACTCTATAGAATAACAGTATACATTTCTCCTAAGAAGGGTAATAATTGACCAGAAAAATTACTTCTCACGAAAGAGGGTAATAATTTCCCGGGCACCTTGTACCCTATACCTAAACTCGCTTGAACTACACAGTAAACTTCTCCTAAACAGGGTAATAATTGACCAGGTAAAGATGACTTCTCACGAAAGAGGGTAATAATATCCCGGGCAAATTGTACCCTATAACTATACTCGCTTTAACTTGACAGTAAATTTCTCCTAAGAAAGGTAATAATTGACCAGGAAAAAATTACTTCTCACGAAAAAGGATAATAATATCCCGGGAAATTGTAGCCTATAGCTAAACTCTATTGAATTACACTATACATTTCTCCTAAGAAGGCTAATAATTGACCAGGAAAAAATGACCTCTTACGAATGAGGGTAATAATTTCCCGGGCAAATTGTACCCTATAGCTAAACTCGCTTGAACTCCACAGTAAATTTCTCCTAAAGAGGGTAATAATTGACCAGGAAAAAATGACTTTTCACGAAAGAGGGTAATAATTTCCCGGGCAAATTGTACCCTATAGCAAAACTCGCTTGAACTACACAGTAAATTTCTCCTAAGATTGGTAATAATTGACCAGGAAAAAATGACTTCACAGGAAAGAGGGTAATAATATCCCGGGCAAATAGTACCCTATAGCTAAACTCTATTGAATTACACTATACATTTCCCCTAAGAACGGTACTAATCGACCAGGAAAAAATAACTTCTCATGAAAGAGGGTAATAATATCCCGGGCAAATTGTACCCTATAGCTAAACTCGCTTGAACTACACAGTAAACTTCTCCAAAAGAGGGTAATAATTGACCAGGAAAAAATGACTTCTCACGAAAGAGGGTAATAATATCCCGGGAAAATTGTACCCTATAGCTAAACTCGCTTGAACTACACAGTAAACTTCTCCAAAAGAGGGTAATAATTGACCAGGAAAAAATGACTTCTCACGAAAGAGGGTAATAATATCCCGGGCAAATTGTACCCTATAGCAAAACTCGCTTGAACTACACAGTAATTTTCTCCCAAGGAGGGTAATAATTGACCAGGAAAAAATGACTTCTCACGAAAGAGGGTAATAATATCCCGGGCAAATTGTACCTTTTATCAAAACTCGCTTGAACTACACAGTAAACTTCTCCCAAAGAGGGTAATAATTGACCAGGAAAAAATGACTTCTCACGAAAGAGGGTAAAAATATCTCGGGCAAATAGTACCCTCTTGCTAAACTCTATAGAATTACAGTATACATTTCTCCAAAAAGGGTAATAATTGACCAGGAAAAAAAGACTTCTCACGAAAGAGGGTAATAATATCCCGGGCAAATAGTACCCCCTTGCTAAACTCTACAGAATTACAGTATACATTCCTCCTAAAAAGGGTAATAATTGACCAGGAAAAAATGACTTCTCACGAAAGAGGGTAATAATATCCCGGGCAAATAGTACCCTCTTGCTAAACTCTATAGAATTACAGTATACATTTCCCCTAAGAAGGGTAGTAATTGACCAGAAAAAAAGACTTCTCACGAAAGAGGGTAATAATTTCCCGGGCAAATTGTACTTTTATCAAAACTCGCTTGAACTAAACAGTAAAGTTCTCGTAAAGAGGGTAATAATTGACCAGGAAAAAATGACTTCTCACGAAAGAGGGTAATAATTTCCCGGGAAAATTGTACCCTATAGCTAAACTCGCTTGAACTACAAAGTAAATTTCTCCTAAAGAGGGTAAAAATTGACCAGGAAAAAATGATTTCTCACGAAAGAGGGTAATAATTTCCCGGGCAAATTGTACCCTATAGCTAAACTCGCTTGAACTACACAGTAAATTTCTCCTCAAGAGGGTAAAAATTGACCAGGAAAAAATGACTTCTCACGAAAGAGGGTAATAATTTCCCGGGCAAATTGTACCCTATAGCTAAACTCGCTTGAACTACACAGTAAATTTTTCCTAAAGAGGGTAAAAATTGACCAGGAAAAAATGACTTCTCACGAAAGAGGGTAATAATTTCATGGGCAAATTGTACCCTATAGCTAAACTCGCTTGAACTACACAGTAAATTTCTTTTAAAGAGCGTAATAATTTACCAGGAAAAAGTGACTTCTCACGAAAGAGGGTAATAATATTAAGGCAAATAGTACCCTCTTGCTAAACTCTATAGAATTACATTATACATTTCTCCTAAAAAGGGTAATAATTGAACAGGAAAAATGACTTCTCACGAAAGAGGGTAATAATATCCCGGGCAAATAGTACCCTCTTGCTAAACTCTATAGAATAACAGTATACATTTCTCCTAAGAAGGGTAATAATTGACCAGGAAAAAATGACTTCTCACGAAAGAGGGTAATAATTTCCCGGGCAACTTGTACACTATACCTAAACTCGCTTGAACTTCACAGTAAATTTCTCCTAAAGAGGGTTATAATTGACCAGGAAAAAATGACTTTTCACGAAAGAGGGTAATAATATCCCGGGAAAATAGTACCATCTTGCTAAACTCTATAGAATTACAATATACATTTCTCCTAAGAAGGGTAATAATTGACCAGGAAAAAATGACTTCGCACGAAAGAGGGTAATAATATCCCGGGCAAATTGTACCCTATAGCTAAACTCGCTTGAACTACACAGTAAATTTCTCCTTAAGATGGTAATAATTGACCAGGAAAAAATGACTTCTCACGAAAGAGGGTAAAAATATCCCGGGCAAATAGTACTCTCTTGCTAAACTCTATAGAATTACAGTATACATTTCTACTAAAAAGGGTAATAATTGACCAGGAAAAAATGACTTCTCACGAAAGAGGGTAATAATGTCCCGGGCAAATTGTACTCTATAGCGAAACTCGCTTGAACTACACAGTAAATTTCTCCTAAAGAGGGTAAAAATTTACCAGGAAAAAATGACTTCTCACGAAACAGGGTAATAATATCCCGGGCAAATAGTACCTTCTTGCTAAACTCTACAGAATTACAGTATACATTTCTCCTAAAAAGGGTATTAATTGACCAGGAAAAAATGACTTCTCATGAAAGAGGGTAATAATATCCCGGGCAAATAGTACCCTCTTGCTAAACTCTATAGAATAACAGTATACATTTCTCCTAAGAAGGGTAATAATTGACCAGAAAAATTATTTCTCACGAAAGAGGGTAATATTTTCCCGGGCACCTTGTACCCTATACCTAAACTCGCTTGAACTACACAGTAAATTTCTCCTAAAGAGGGTAATAATTGACCAGGAAAAAATGACTTCTCACGAAAGAGGGTAATAATTTCACGGGCAAATTGTACCCTATAGCAAAACTCTCTTGAACTACACAGTAAATTTCTCCTAGGAAGGGTAATAATTGACCAGGCAAAAATGACTTCAGAGGAAAAAGGGTAATAATATCCCGGGCAAATAGTACCCTCTTGCTACACTCTCTTGAACTACACAGTAAATTTCTCCTAGGAAGGGTAATAATTGACCAGGCAAAAATGACTTCAGAGGAAAAAGGGTAATAATATCCCGGGCAAATAGTACCCTCTTGCTAAACTCTATAGAATTACAGTATACATTTCTCCTAAAAAGGGTAATAATTGACCAGGAAAAAATGACTTCTCACGAAAGAGGGTAATAATATCCCGGGCAAATTGTACACTATAGCGAAACTCGCTTCAACTACACAGTAAATTTCTCCTAAAGAGGGTAATAATTTACCAGGAAAAAATGACTTCTCACGAAACAGTGTAATAATATCCCGGGCAAATAGTACCTTCTTGCTAAACTCTACAGAATTACAGTATACATTTCTCCTAAAAAGGGTATTAATTGACCAGGAAAAAATGACTTCTCACGAAAGAGGGTAATAATATCCCGGGCAAATAGTACCCTCTTGCTAAACTCTATAGAATAACAGTATACATTTCTCCTAAGAAGGGTAATAATTGACCAGGAAAAAATGACCTCTCACGAAAGAGAGTAATAATATCCCGGCCAAATTGTACCCTATAGCTAAACTCGCTTGAACTACACAGTAAATTTCTCCTAAAGAGGGTAATAATTGACGAGGAAAAAATGACTTCTCACGAAAGAGGGTAATAATATCCCGGGCAAATTGTACCCTATAGCAAAACTCTCTTGAACTACACAGTAAATTTCTCCCAGTAAGGGTAATAATTGACCAGGCAAAAATGACTTCACAAGAAAAAGGGTAATAATATCCCGGGCAAATAGTACCCTCTTGCTAAACTCTATAGAATTACAGTATACATTTCTCATAAGAAGGGTAATAATTGACCAGGAAAAAATGACTTCTCACGAAAGAGGGTAATAATTTCCCGGGCAAATTGTACCCTTTCACTAAACTCGCTTGAACTACACAGTAAATTTCTCCTAAAGAGGGTAATAATTGACCAGGAAAAAATTACTTCTCACGAAAGAGGGTAATAATTTCCCGGGCAAATAGTACACTCCTGCTAAACTCTATAGAATTACAGTATACATTTCTCCTAAGAAGGGTAATAATTGACCAGGAAAAAATGACCTCTCACGAAAGAGAGTAATAATATCCCGCGCAAATTGTACCCTATAGCTAAACTCGCTTGAACTACACAGTAAATTTCTCCTAAAGAGGGTAATAATTGACCAGAAAAAAATGCATTCTCAGGAAACGGTGTAATAATATCCCGGGCAAATAGTACCCTCTTGCTAAACTCTATAGAATTACAGTATACATTTCACCTAAAAGGGGTAATAATTGACCAGGAAAAAATGACTTCTCACGAAAGAGGGTAATAATATCCCGGGCAAATAGTACCCTCTTGCTAAACTCTATAGAATAACAGTATACATTTCTCCTAAAAAGGGTAATAATTGACCAGGAAAAAATGACTTCTCACGAAAGAGGGTAATAATTTCCCGGGCAAATTGTACCCTATAGCTAAACTCGCTTGAACTACACAGTAAATTTCTCCTTAAGATGGTAATAATTGACCAGGAAGAAATGACTTCTCACGAAAGAGGGTAAACATATCCCGGGCAAATAGTACCCTCTTGCTAAACTCTATAGAATTACAGTATACATTTCTCCTAAAAAGGGTAATAATTGACCAGGAAAAAATGACTTCTCACGAAAGAGGGTAATAATATCCCGGGCAAATTGTACACTATAGCGAAACTCGCTTCAACTACACAGTAAATTTCTCCTAAAGAGGGTAATAATTTACCAGGAAAAAATGACTTCTCACGAAACAGTGTAATAATATCCCGGGCAAATAGTACCTTCTTGCTAAACTCTACAGAATTACAGTATACATTTCTCCTAAAAAGGGTATTAATTGACCAGGAAAAAATGACTTCTCACGAAAGAGGGTAATAATATCCCGGGCAAATAGTACCCTCTTGCTAAACTCTATAGAATAACAGTATACATTTCTCCTAAGAAGGGTAATAATTGACCAGGAAAAAATGACCTCTCACGAAAGAGAGTAATAATATCCCGGCCAAATTGTACCCTATAGCTAAACTCGCTTGAACTACACAGTAAATTTCTCCTAAAGAGGGTAATAATTGACGAGGAAAAAATGACTTCTCACGAAAGAGGGTAATAATATCCCGGGCAAATTGTACCCTATAGCAAAACTCTCTTGAACTACACAGTAAATTTCTCCTAGTAAGGGTAATAATTGACCAGGCAAAAATGACTTCACAAGAAAAAGGGTAATAATATCCCGGGCAAATAGTACCCTCTTGCTAAACTCTATAGAATTACAGTATACATTTGTCATAAGAAGGGTAATAATTGACCAGGAAAAAATGACTTCTCACGAAAGAGGGTAATAATTTCCCGGGCAAATTGTACCCTTTCACTAAACTCGCTTGAACTACACAGTAAATTTCTCCTAAAGAGGGTAATAATTGACCAGGAAAAAATTACTTCTCACGAAAGAGGGTAATAATTTCCCGGGCAAATAGTACACTCCTGCTAAACTCTATAGAATTACAGTATACATTTCTCCTAAGAAGGGTAATAATTGACCAGGAAAAAATGACCTCTCACGAAAGAGAGTAATAATATCCCGGGCAAATTGTACCCTATAGCTAAACTCGCTTGAACTACACAGTAAATTTCTCCTAAAGAGGGTAATAATTGACCAGAAAAAAATGCATTCTCAGGAAACGGTGTAATAATATCCCGGGCAAATAGTACCCTCTTGCTAAACTCTATAGAATTACAGTATACATTTCACCTAAAAGGGGTAATAATTGACCAGGAAAAAATGACTTCTCACGAAAGAGGGTAATAATATCCCGGGCAAATAGTACCCTCTTGCTAAACTCTATAGAATAACAGTATACATTTCTCCTAAAAAGGGTAATAATTGACCAGGAAAAAATGACTTCTCACGAAAGAGGGTAATAATTTCCCGGGCAAATTGTACCCTATAGCTAAACTCGCTTGAACTACACAGTAAATTTCTCCTTAAGATGGTAATAATTGACCAGGAAGAAATGACTTCTCACGAAAGAGGGTAAACATATCCCGGGCAAATAGTACCCTCTTGCTAAACTCTATAGAATTACAGTATACATTTCTCCTAAAAAGGGTAATAATTGACCAGGAAAAAACGACCTCTCACGAAAGAGGGCAATAATATCCCGGGCAAATTTTACCCTATACCTAATCTCTCTTGAACTTGAGAGTAAATTTCTCCTAAGAAGGGTAATAATTTACCAGGAAAAAATGACTTCTCACGAAAGAGGGTAATAATTTCCCGGGAAAATTGTACCCTATAGCTAAACTCGCTTGAACTACAAAGTAAATTTCTCCTAAAGAGGGTAAAAATTGACCAGGAAAAAATGATTTCTCACGAAAGAGGGTAATAATTTCCCGGGCAAATTGTACCCTATAGCTAAACTCGCTTGAACTACACAGTAAATTTCTCCTCAAGAGGGTAAAAATTGACCAGGAAAAAATGACTTCTCACGAAAGAGGGTAATAATTTCCCGGGCAAATTGTACCCTATAGCTAAACTCGCTTGAACTACACAGTAAATTTTTCCTAAAGAGGGTAAAAATTGACCAGGAAAAATTGACTTCTCACGAAAGAGGGTAATAATTTCCCGGGCAAATTGTACCCTATAGCTAAACTCGCTTGAACGACACAGTAAATTTCTTTTAAAGAGCGTAATAATTTACCAGGAAAAAGTGACTTCTCACGAAAGAGGGTAATAATATTAAGGGCAAATAGTACCCTCTTGCTAAACTCTATAGAATTACATTATACATTTCTCCTAAAAAGGGTAATAATTGAACAGGAAAAATGACTTCTCACGAAAGAGGGTAATAATATCCCGGGCAAATAGTACCCTCTTGCTAAACTCTATAGAATAACAGTATACATTTCTCCTAAGAAGGGTAATAATTGACCAGGAAAAAATGACTTCTCACGAAAGAGGATAATAATTTCCCGGGCAACTTGTACACTATACCTAAACTCGCTTGAACTTCACAGTAAATTTCTCCTAAAGAGGGTAATAATTGACCAGGAAAAAAATGACTTTTCACGAAAGAGGGTAATAATATCCCGGGAAAATAGTACCATCTTGCTAATCTCTATAGAATTACAATATACATTTCTCCTAAGAAGGGTAATAATTGACCAGGAAAAAATGACTTCGCACGAAAGAGGGTAATAATATCCCGGGCAAATTGTACCCTATAGCTAAACTCGCTTGAACTACACAGTAAATTTCTCCTTAAGATGGTAATAATTGACCAGGAAAAAATGACTTCTCACGAAAGAGGGTAAAAATATCCCGGGCAAATAGTACTCTCTTGCTAAACTCTATAGAATTACAGTATACATTTCTACTAAAAAGGGTAATAATTGACCAGGAAAAAATGACTTCTCACGAAAGAGGGTAATAATGTCCCGGGCAAATTGTACTCTATAGCGAAACTCGCTTCAACTACACAGTAAATTTCTCCTAAAGAGGGTAAAAATTTACCAGGAAAAAATGACTTCTCACGAAACAGGGTAATAATATCCCGGGCAAATAGTACCTTCTTGCTAAACTCTACAGAATTACAGTATATATTTCTCCTAAAAAGGGTATTAATTGACCAGGAAAAAATGACTTCTCATGAAAGAGGGTAATAATATCCCGGGCAAATAGTACCCTCTTGCTAAACTCTATAGAATAACAGTATACATTTCTCCTAAGAAGGGTAATAATTGACCAGAAAAATTACTTCTCACGAAAGAGGGTAATAATTTCCCGGGCACCTTGTACCCTATACCTAAACTCGCTTGAACTACACAGTAAATTTCTCCTAAAGAGGGTAATAATTGACCAGGAAAAAATGACTTCTCACGAAAGAGGGTAATAATTTCACGGGCAAATTGTACCCTATAGCAAAACTCTCTTGAACTACACAGTAAATTTCTCCTAGGAAGGGTAATAATTGACCAGGCAAAAATGACTTCAGAGGAAAAAGGGTAATAATATCCCGGGCAAATAGTACCCTCTTGCTAAACTCTATAGAATTACAGTATACATTTCTCCTAAAAAGGGTAATAATTGACCAGGAAAAAATGACTTCTCACGAAAGAGGGTAATAATATCCCGGGCAAATTGTACACTATAGCGAAACTCGCTTCAACTACACAGTAAATTTCTCCTAAAGAGGGTAATAATTTACCAGGAAAAAATGACTTCTCACGAAACAGTGTAATAATATCCCGGGCAAATAGTACCTTCTTGCTAAACTCTACAGAATTACAGTATACATTTCTCCTAAAAAGGGTATTAATTGACCAGGAAAAAATGACTTCTCACGAAAGAGGGTAATAATATCCCGGGCAAATAGTACCCTCTTGCTAAACTCTATAGAATTACAGTATACATTTGTCATAAGAAGGGTAATAATTGACCAGGAAAAAATGACTTCTCACGAAAGAGGGTAATAATTTCCCGGGCAAATTGTACCCTTTCTCTAAACTCGCTTGAACTACACAGTAAATTTCTCCTAAAGAGGGTAACAATTGACCAGGAAAAAATTACTTCTCACGAAAGAGGGTAATAATTTCCCGGGCAAATAGTACACTCCTGCTAAACTCTATAGAATTACAGTATACATTTCTCCTAAGAAGGGTAATAATTGACCAGGAAAAAATGACCTCTCACGAAAGAGAGTAATAATATCCCGGGCAAATTGTACCCTATAGCTAAACTCGCTTGAACTACACAGTAAATTTCTCCTAAAGAGGGTAATAATTGACCAGAAAAAAATGCATTCTCAGGAAAGGGTGTAATAATATCCCGGGCAAATAGTACCCTCTTGCTAAACTTTATAGAATTACAGTATACATTTCACCTAAAAGGGGTAATAATTGACCAGGAAAAAATGACTTCTCACGAAAGTGGGTAATAATATCCCGGGCAAATAGTACCCTCTTGCTAAACTCTATAGAATAACAGTATACATTTCTCCTAAAAAGGGTAATAATTGACCAGGAAAAAATGACTTCTCACGAAAGAGGGTAATAATTTCCCGGGCAAATTGTACCCTATAGCTAAACTCGCTTGAACTACACAGTAAATTTCTCCTTAAGATGGTAATAATTGACCAGGAAGAAATGACTTCTCACGAAAGAGGGTAAACATATCCCGGGCAAATAGTACCCTCTTGCTAAACTCTATAGAATTATAGTATACATTTCTCCTAAAAAGGGTAATAATTGACCAGGAAAAAATGACTTCTCACGAAAGAGGGTAATAATTTCCCGGGCAAATTGTACCCTATAGCAAAACTCGCTTGAACTAAACAGTAAATTTCTCCTAAAGAGGGTAATAATTGACCAGGAAAAAATGACTTTTCACGAAAGAGGGTAATAATATCCCGGGCAAATTTTACCCTATACCTAATCTCGCTTGAACTTGACAGTAAATTTCTCCTAAGAAGGGTAATAATTTACCAGGAAAAAATGACTTCTCACGAAAGAGGGTAATAATATCCCGGGCAAATAGTACCCTCTTGCTAAACTCTATAGAATAACAGTATACATTTCTCCTAAGAAGGGTAATAATTGAAAAGAAAAAATTGACTTTTCACGAAAGAGGGTAATAATATCCCGGGCAAATTTTACCCTATACCTAATCTCGCTTGAACTTGACAGTAAATTTCTCCTAAGAAGGGTAATAATTTACCAGGAAAAAATGACTTCTCACGAAAGAGGGTAATAATTTCCCGGGAAAATTGTACCCTATAGCTAAACTCGCTTGAACTACAAAGTAAATTTCTCCTAAAGAGGGTAAAAATTGACCAGGAAAAAATGACTTCACACGAAAGAGGGTAATAATTTCCCGGGCAAATTGTACCCTATAGCTAAACTCGCTTGAACTACACAGTAAATTTCTCCTAAAGAGGGTAAAAATTGACCAGGAAAAAATGACTTCTCACGAAAGAGGGTAATAATTTCCCGGGCAAATATTACCCTATAGCTAAACTCGCTTGAACTACACAGTAAATTTCTTCTAAAGAGGGTAATAATTGACCAGGAAAAGATAACTTCTCACGAAAGAGGGTAATAATTTCCCGGGCAAATTGTACCCTATAGCTAAACTCGCTTCAACTACACAGTAAATTTCTTCTAAAGAGGGTAATAATTGACCAGGAAAAAATGACTTCTCACATAAGAGGGTAATAATATCCCGGGCAAATAGTACCCTCTTGCTAAACTCTATAGAATAACAGTATACATTTCTCCTAAGAAGGGTAATAATTGACCAGGAAAAAAAGACTTCTCACGAAAGAGGGTAATAATTTCCCGGGCAAATTGTACCCTATAGCTAAACTCGCTTGAACTACACAGTAAATTTCTCCTAAAGAGGGTAAAAATTGACCAGGAAAAAATGACTTCTCACGAAAGAGGGTAATAATTTCCCGGGCAAATTGTACCCTATAGCTAAACTCGCTTGAACTACACAGTAAATTTCTCCTAAAGAGGGTAAAAATTGACCAGGAAAAAATGACTTCTCACGAAAGAGGGTAATAATTTCCCGGGCAAATTGTACCCTATAGCTAAACTCGCTTGAACTACACAGTAAATTTCTCCTAAAGAGGGTAATAATTGACCAGGAAAAAGTGACTTCTCACGAAAGAGGGTAATAATATTCCGGGCAAATAGTACCCTCTTGCTAAACTCTATAGAATTACATTATACATTTCTCCTAAAAAGGGTAATAATTAACAAGGAAAAAATGACTTCTCACGAAAGAGGGTAATAATATCCCGGGCAAATAGTACCCTCTTGCTAAACTCTATAAAATTACAATATACATTTCTCCTAAGAAGGGTAATAATTGACCAGGAAAAAATGACTTCTCACGAAAGAGGGTAATAATTCCCCGGGCAACTTGTACACTATACCTAAACTCGCTTGAACTACACAGTAAATTTCTCCTAAAGAGGGTAATAATTGACCAGGAAAGAATGACTTCTCACGAAGGAGAGTAATAATATCCCGGGAAAATAGTACCATCTTGCTAAACTCTATAGAATTACAATATACATTTCTCCTAAGAAGGGTAATAATTGACCAGGAAAAAATGACTTCGCACGAAAGAGGGTAATAATATCCCGGGCAAATTGTACCCTATAGCTAAACTCGCTTGAACTACACAGTAAATTTCTCCTTAAGATGGTAATAATTGACCAGGAAAAAATGACTTCTCACGAAAGAGGGTAATAATATCCCGGGCAAATTGTACCCTATAGCAAAACTCTCTTGAACTACACAGTAAATTTCTCCTAGTAAGGGTAATAATTGACCAGGCAAAAATGACTTCACAGATAAAAGGGTAATAATATCCCGGGCAAATAGTACCCTCTTGCTAAACTCTATAGAATTACAATATACATTTGTCATAAGAAGGGTAATAATTGACCAGGAAAAAATGACTTCTCACGAAAGAGGGTAATAATTTCCCGGGCAAGTTGTACCCTTTATCTAAACTCGCTTGAACTACACAGTAAAGTTCTCCTAAAGAGGGTAATAATTGACCAGGAAAAAATTACTTCTCACGAAAGAGGGTAATAATTTCCCGGGCGAATAGTACCCTCCTGCTAAACTCTATAGAATTACAGTATACATTTCTCCTAAGAAGGGTAATAATTGACCAGGAAAAAATTACCTCTCACGAAAGAGAGTAATAATATCCCGGGCAAATTGTACCCTATAGCTAAACTCGCTTGAACTACACAGTAAATTTCTCCTAAAGAGGGCAATAATTGACCAGGAAAAAATGCATTCTCAGGAAAGGGGGTAATAATATCCCGGGCAAATAGTACCCTCTTGCTAAACTCTATAGAATTACAGTATACATTTCACCTAAAAGGGGTAATAATTGACCAGGAAAAAATGACTTCTCACGAAAGAGGGTAATAATTTCCCGGGCAACTTGTACCCTATACCTAAACTCGCTTGAACTACACAGTAAATTTCTCCTAAAGAGGGTAATAATTGACTAGGAAAAAATGACTTCTCACGAAAGAGGGTAATAATATATCGGGAAAATAGTACCATCTTGCTAAACTCTATAGAATTACAATATACATTTCTCCTAAGAAGGGTAATAATTGACCAGGAAAAAATGACTTCGGACGAAAGAGGGTAATAATATCCCGGGCAAATTGTACCCTATAGCTAAACTCGCTTGAACTACACAGTAAATTTCTCCTTAAGATGGTAATAATTGACCAGGAAAAAATGACTTCTCACGAAAGAGGGTAAACATATCGCGGGCAAATAGTACCCTCTTGCTAAACTCTATAGAATTACAGTATACATTTCTCCTAAAAAGGGTAATAATTGACCAGGAAAAAATGACTTCTCACGAAAGAGGGTAATAATGTCCCGGGCAAATTGTACCCTATAGCTAAACTCGCTTGAACTACACAGTAAATTTCTCCTAAAGAGGGTAAAAATTGACCAGGAAAAAATGACTTCTCACGAAAGAGGGTAATAATTTCCCGGGCAAATTGTACCCTATAGCTAAACTCGCTTGAACTACACAGTAAATTTTTCCTAAAGAGGGTAAAAATTGACCAGGAGAAAATGACTTCTCACGAAAGAGGGTAATAATTTCCCGGGCAAATTGTACCCTATAGCTAAACTCGCTTGAACTACACAGTAAATTTCTCCTAAAGAGCGTAATAATTGACCAGGAAAAAGTGACTTCTCACGAAAGAGGGTAATAATATTCCGGGCAAATAGTACCCTCTTGCTAAACTCTATAGAATTACATTATACATTTCTCCTAAAAAGGGTAATAATTGACCAGGAAAAAATGACTTCTCACGAAAGAGGGTAATAATATCCCGGGCAAATAGTACCCTCTTGCTAAACTCTATAGAATAACAGTATACATTTCTCCTAAGAAGGGTAATAATTGACCAGGAAAAAATGAATTCGCACGAAAGAGGGTAATAATATCCCGGGCAAATTGTACCCTATAGCTAAACTCGCTTGAACTACACAGTATACATTTCTCCTAAGAAGTGTAATAATTGACCAGGAAAAAATGACTTCGCACGAAAGAGGGTAATAATTTCCCGGGCAAATTGTACCCTATAGCTAAACTCGCTTGAACTACACAGTAAATTTCTCCTAAAGAGGGTAAAAATTGACCAGGAAAAAATGACTTCTCACGAAAGAGGGTAATAATATCCCGGGCAAATAGTACCCTCTTGCTAAACTCTATAGAATAACAGTATACATTTCTCCTAAGAAGGGTAATAATTGACCAGAAAAATTACTTCTCACGAAAGAGGGTAATAATTTCCCGGGCACCTTGTACCCTATACCTAAACTCGCTTGAACTACACAGTAAACTTCTCCTAAACAGGGTAATAATTGACCAGGTAAAGATGACTTCTCACGAAAGAGGGTAATAATATCCCGGGCAAATTGTACCCTATAACTATACTCGCTTTAACTTGACAGTAAATTTCTCCTAAGAAAGGTAATAATTGACCAGGAAAAAATTACTTCTCACGAAAAAGGATAATAATATCCCGGGAAATTGTAGCCTATAGCTAAACTCTATTGAATTACACTATACATTTCTCCTAAGAAGGCTAATAATTGACCAGGAAAAAATGACCTCTTACGAATGAGGGTAATAATTTCCCGGGCAAATTGTACCCTATAGCTAAACTCGCTTGAACTCCACAGTAAATTTCTCCTAAAGAGGGTAATAATTGACCAGGAAAAAATGACTTTTCACGAAAGAGGGTAATAATTTCCCGGGCAAATTGTACCCTATAGCAAAACTCGCTTGAACTACACAGTAAATTTCTCCTAAGATTGGTAATAATTGACCAGGAAAAAATGACTTCACAGGAAAGAGGGTAATAATATCCCGGGCAAATAGTACCCTATAGCTAAACTCTATTGAATTACACTATACATTTCCCCTAAGAACGGTACTAATCGACCAGGAAAAAATAACTTCTCATGAAAGAGGGTAATAATATCCCGGGCAAATTGTACCCTATAGCTAAACTCGCTTGAACTACACAGTAAACTTCTCCAAAAGAGGGTAATAATTGACCAGGAAAAAATGACTTCTCACGAAAGAGGGTAATAATATCCCGGGAAAATTGTACCCTATAGCTAAACTCGCTTGAACTACACAGTAAACTTCTCCAAAAGAGGGTAATAATTGACCAGGAAAAAATGACTTCTCACGAAAGAGGGTAATAATATCCCGGGCAAATTGTACCCTATAGCAAAACTCGCTTGAACTACACAGTAATTTTCTCCCAAGGAGGGTAATAATTGACCAGGAAAAAATGACTTCTCACGAAAGAGGGTAATAATATCCCGGGCAAATTGTACCTTTTATCAAAACTCGCTTGAACTACACAGTAAACTTCTCCCAAAGAGGGTAATAATTGACCAGGAAAAAATGACTTCTCACGAAAGAGGGTAAAAATATCTCGGGCAAATAGTACCCTCTTGCTAAACTCTATAGAATTACAGTATACATTTCTCCAAAAAGGGTAATAATTGACCAGGAAAAAAAGACTTCTCACGAAAGAGGGTAATAATATCCCGGGCAAATAGTACCCCCTTGCTAAACTCTATAGAATTACAGTATACATTTCTCCAAAAAGGCTAATAATTGACCAGGAAAAAATGACCTCTTACGAATGAGGGTAATAATTTCCCGGGCAAATTGTACCCTATAGCTAAACTCGCTTGAACTCCACAGTAAATTTCTCCTAAAGAGGGTAATAATTGACCAGGAAAAAATGACTTTTCACGAAAGAGGGTAATAATTTCCCGGGCAAATTGTACCCTATAGCAAAACTCGCTTGAACTACACAGTAAATTTCTCCTAAGATTGGTAATAATTGACCAGGAAAAAATGACTTCACAGGAAAGAGGGTAATAATATCCCGGGCAAATAGTACCCTATAGCTAAACTCTATTGAATTACACTATACATTTCCCCTAAGAACGGTACTAATCGACCAGGAAAAAATAACTTCTCATGAAAGAGGGTAATAATATCCCGGGCAAATTGTACCCTATAGCTAAACTCGCTTGAACTACACAGTAAACTTCTCCAAAAGAGGGTAATAATTGACCAGGAAAAAATGACTTCTCACGAAAGAGGGTAATAATATCCCGGGCAAATTGTACCCTATAGCTAAACTCGCTTGAACTACACAGTATACATTTCTCCTAAGAAGTGTAATAATTGACCAGGAAAAAATGACTTCGCACGAAAGAGGGTAATAATTTCCCGGGCAAATTGTACCCTATAGCTAAACTCGCTTGAACTACACAGTAAATTTCTCCTAAAGAGGGTAAAAATTGACCAGGAAAAAATGACTTCTCACGAAAGAGGGTAATAATATCCCGGGCAAATAGTACCCTCTTGCTAAACTCTATAGAATAACAGTATACATTTCTCCTAAGAAGGGTAATAATTGACCAGAAAAATTACTTCTCACGAAAGAGGGTAATAATTTCCCGGGCACCTTGTACCCTATACCTAAACTCGCTTGAACTACACAGTAAACTTCTCCTAAACAGGGTAATAATTGACCAGGTAAAGATGACTTCTCACGAAAGAGGGTAATAATATCCCGGGCAAATTGTACCCTATAACTATACTCGCTTTAACTTGACAGTAAATTTCTCCTAAGAAAGGTAATAATTGACCAGGAAAAAATTACTTCTCACGAAAAAGGATAATAATATCCCGGGAAATTGTAGCCTATAGCTAAACTCTATTGAATTACACTATACATTTCTCCTAAGAAGGCTAATAATTGACCAGGAAAAAATGACCTCTTACGAATGAGGGTAATAATTTCCCGGGCAAATTGTACCCTATAGCTAAACTCGCTTGAACTCCACAGTAAATTTCTCCTAAAGAGGGTAATAATTGACCAGGAAAAAATGACTTTTCACGAAAGAGGGTAATAATTTCCCGGGCAAATTGTACCCTATAGCAAAACTCGCTTGAACTACACAGTAAATTTCTCCTAAGATTGGTAATAATTGACCAGGAAAAAATGACTTCACAGGAAAGAGGGTAATAATATCCCGGGCAAATAGTACCCTATAGCTAAACTCTATTGAATTACACTATACATTTCCCCTAAGAACGGTACTAATCGACCAGGAAAAAATAACTTCTCATGAAAGAGGGTAATAATATCCCGGGCAAATTGTACCCTATAGCTAAACTCGCTTGAACTACACAGTAAACTTCTCCAAAAGAGGGTAATAATTGACCAGGAAAAAATGACTTCTCACGAAAGAGGGTAATAATATCCCGGGAAAATTGTACCCTATAGCTAAACTCGCTTGAACTACACAGTAAACTTCTCCAAAAGAGGGTAATAATTGACCAGGAAAAAATGACTTCTCACGAAAGAGGGTAATAATATCCCGGGCAAATTGTACCCTATAGCAAAACTCGCTTGAACTACACAGTAATTTTCTCCCAAGGAGGGTAATAATTGACCAGGAAAAAATGACTTCTCACGAAAGAGGGTAATAATATCCCGGGCAAATTGTACCTTTTATCAAAACTCGCTTGAACTACACAGTAAACTTCTCCCAAAGAGGGTAATAATTGACCAGGAAAAAATGACTTCTCACGAAAGAGGGTAAAAATATCTCGGGCAAATAGTACCCTCTTGCTAAACTCTATAGAATTACAGTATACATTTCTCCAAAAAGGGTAATAATTGACCAGGAAAAAAAGACTTCTCACGAAAGAGGGTAATAATATCCCGGGCAAATAGTACCCCCTTGCTAAACTCTACAGAATTACAGTATACATTCCTCCTAAAAAGGGTAATAATTGACCAGGAAAAAATGACTTCTCACGAAAGAGGGTAATAATATCCCGGGCAAATAGTACCCTCTTGCTAAACTCTATAGAATTACAGTATACATTTCCCCTAAGAAGGGTAGTAATTGACCAGAAAAAAAGACTTCTCACGAAAGAGGGTAATAATTTCCCGGGCAAATTGTACTTTTATCAAAACTCGCTTGAACTAAACAGTAAAGTTCTCGTAAGGAGAGTAATAATTGACCAGGAAAAAATGACTTCTCACGAAAGAGGGTAATAATTTCCCGGGAAAATTGTACCCTATAGCTAAACTCGCTTGAACTACAAAGTAAATTTCTCCTAAAGAGGGTAAAAATTGACCAGGAAAAAATGATTTCTCACGAAAGAGGGTAATAATTTCCCGGGCAAATTGTACCCTATAGCTAAACTCGCTTGAACTACACAGTAAATTTCTCCTCAAGAGGGTAAAAATTGACCAGGAAAAAATGACTTCTCACGAAAGAGGGTAATAATTTCCCGGGCAAATTGTACCCTATAGCTAAACTCGCTTGAACTACACAGTAAATTTTTCCTAAAGAGGGTAAAAATTGACCAGGAAAAAATGACTTCTCACGAAAGAGGGTAATAATTTCATGGGCAAATTGTACCCTATAGCTAAACTCGCTTGAACTACACAGTAAATTTCTTTTAAAGAGCGTAATAATTTACCAGGAAAAAGTGACTTCTCACGAAAGAGGGTAATAATATTAAGGGCAAATAGTACCCTCTTGCTAAACTCTATAGAATTACATTATACATTTCTCCTAAAAAGGGTAATAATTGAACAGGAAAAATGACTTCTCACGAAAGAGGGTAATAATATCCCGGGCAAATAGTACCCTCTTGCTAAACTCTATAGAATAACAGTATACATTTCTCCTAAGAAGGGTAATAATTGACCAGGAAAAAATGACTTCTCACGAAAGAGGGTAATAATTTCCCGGGCAACTTGTACACTATACCTAAACTCGCTTGAACTTCACAGTAAATTTCTCCTAAAGAGGGTTATAATTGACCAGGAAAAAATGACTTTTCACGAAAGAGGGTAATAATATCCCGGGAAAATAGTACCATCTTGCTAAACTCTATAGAATTACAATATACATTTCTCCTAAGAAGGGTAATAATTGACCAGGAAAAAATGACTTCGCACGAAAGAGGGTAATAATATCCCGGGCAAATTGTACCCTATAGCTAAACTCGCTTGAACTACACAGTAAATTTCTCCTTAAGATGGTAATAATTGACCAGGAAAAAATGACTTCTCACGAAAGAGGGTAAAAATATCCCGGGCAAATAGTACTCTCTTGCTAAACTCTATAGAATTACAGTATACATTTCTACTAAAAAGGGTAATAATTGACCAGGAAAAAATGACTTCTCACGAAAGAGGGTAATAATGTCCCGGGCAAATTGTACTCTATAGCGAAACTCGCTTGAACTACACAGTAAATTTCTCCTAAAGAGGGTAAAAATTTACCAGGAAAAAATGACTTCTCACGAAACAGGGTAATAATATCCCGGGCAAATAGTACCTTCTTGCTAAACTCTACAGAATTACAGTATACATTTCTCCTAAAAAGGGTATTAATTGACCAGGAAAAAATGACTTCTCATGAAAGAGGGTAATAATATCCCGGGCAAATAGTACCCTCTTGCTAAACTCTATAGAATAACAGTATACATTTCTCCTAAGAAGGGTAATAATTGACCAGAAAAATTATTTCTCACGAAAGAGGGTAATATTTTCCCGGGCACCTTGTACCCTATACCTAAACTCGCTTGAACTACACAGTAAATTTCTCCTAAAGAGGGTAATAATTGACCAGGAAAAAATGACTTCTCACGAAAGAGGGTAATAATTTCACGGGCAAATTGTACCCTATAGCAAAACTCTCTTGAACTACACAGTAAATTTCTCCTAGGAAGGGTAATAATTGACCAGGCAAAAATGACTTCAGAGGAAAAAGGGTAATAATATCCCGGGCAAATAGTACCCTCTTGCTACACTCTCTTGAACTACACAGTAAATTTCTCCTAGGAAGGGTAATAATTGACCAGGCAAAAATGACTTCAGAGGAAAAAGGGTAATAATATCCCGGGCAAATAGTACCCTCTTGCTAAACTCTATAGAATTACAGTATACATTTCTCCTAAAAAGGGTAATAATTGACCAGGAAAAAATGACTTCTCACGAAAGAGGGTAATAATATCCCGGGCAAATTGTACACTATAGCGAAACTCGCTTCAACTACACAGTAAATTTCTCCTAAAGAGGGTAATAATTTACCAGGAAAAAATGACTTCTCACGAAACAGTGTAATAATATCCCGGGCAAATAGTACCTTCTTGCTAAACTCTACAGAATTACAGTATACATTTCTCCTAAAAAGGGTATTAATTGACCAGGAAAAAATGACTTCTCACGAAAGAGGGTAATAATATCCCGGGCAAATAGTACCCTCTTGCTAAACTCTATAGAATAACAGTATACATTTCTCCTAAGAAGGGTAATAATTGACCAGGAAAAAATGACCTCTCACGAAAGAGAGTAATAATATCCCGGCCAAATTGTACCCTATAGCTAAACTCGCTTGAACTACACAGTAAATTTCTCCTAAAGAGGGTAATAATTGACGAGGAAAAAATGACTTCTCACGAAAGAGGGTAATAATATCCCGGGCAAATTGTACCCTATAGCAAAACTCTCTTGAACTACACAGTAAATTTCTCCCAGTAAGGGTAATAATTGACCAGGCAAAAATGACTTCACAAGAAAAAGGGTAATAATATCCCGGGCAAATAGTACCCTCTTGCTAAACTCTATAGAATTACAGTATACATTTGTCATAAGAAGGGTAATAATTGACCAGGAAAAAATGACTTCTCACGAAAGAGGGTAATAATTTCCCGGGCAAATTGTACCCTTTCACTAAACTCGCTTGAACTACACAGTAAATTTCTCCTAAAGAGGGTAATAATTGACCAGGAAAAAATTACTTCTCACGAAAGAGGGTAATAATTTCCCGGGCAAATAGTACACTCCTGCTAAACTCTATAGAATTACAGTATACATTTCTCCTAAGAAGGGTAATAATTGACCAGGAAAAAATGACCTCTCACGAAAGAGAGTAATAATATCCCGCGCAAATTGTACCCTATAGCTAAACTCGCTTGAACTACACAGTAAATTTCTCCTAAAGAGGGTAATAATTGACCAGAAAAAAATGCATTCTCAGGAAACGGTGTAATAATATCCCGGGCAAATAGTACCCTCTTGCTAAACTCTATAGAATTACAGTATACATTTCACCTAAAAGGGGTAATAATTGACCAGGAAAAAATGACTTCTCACGAAAGAGGGTAATAATATCCCGGGCAAATAGTACCCTCTTGCTAAACTCTATAGAATAACAGTATACATTTCTCCTAAAAAGGGTAATAATTGACCAGGAAAAAATGACTTCTCACGAAAGAGGGTAATAATTTCCCGGGCAAATTGTACCCTATAGCTAAACTCGCTTGAACTACACAGTAAATTTCTCCTTAAGATGGTAATAATTGACCAGGAAGAAATGACTTCTCACGAAAGAGGGTAAACATATCCCGGGCAAATAGTACCCTCTTGCTAAACTCTATAGAATTACAGTATACATTTCTCCTAAAAAGGGTAATAATTGACCAGGAAAAAATGACTTCTCACGAAAGAGGGTAATAATATCCCGGGCAAATTGTACACTATAGCGAAACTCGCTTCAACTACACAGTAAATTTCTCCTAAAGAGGGTAATAATTTACCAGGAAAAAATGACTTCTCACGAAACAGTGTAATAATATCCCGGGCAAATAGTACCTTCTTGCTAAACTCTACAGAATTACAGTATACATTTCTCCTAAAAAGGGTATTAATTGACCAGGAAAAAATGACTTCTCACGAAAGAGGGTAATAATATCCCGGGCAAATAGTACCCTCTTGCTAAACTCTATAGAATAACAGTATACATTTCTCCTAAGAAGGGTAATAATTGACCAGGAAAAAATGACCTCTCACGAAAGAGAGTAATAATATCCCGGCCAAATTGTACCCTATAGCTAAACTCGCTTGAACTACACAGTAAATTTCTCCTAAAGAGGGTAATAATTGACGAGGAAAAAATGACTTCTCACGAAAGAGGGTAATAATATCCCGGGCAAATTGTACCCTATAGCAAAACTCTCTTGAACTACACAGTAAATTTCTCCTAGTAAGGGTAATAATTGACCAGGCAAAAATGACTTCACAAGAAAAAGGGTAATAATATCCCGGGCAAATAGTACCCTCTTGCTAAACTCTATAGAATTACAGTATACATTTGTCATAAGAAGGGTAATAATTGACCAGGAAAAAATGACTTCTCACGAAAGAGGGTAATAATTTCCCGGGCAAATTGTACCCTTTCACTAAACTCGCTTGAACTACACAGTAAATTTCTCCTAAAGAGGGTAATAATTGACCAGGAAAAAATTACTTCTCACGAAAGAGGGTAATAATTTCCCGGGCAAATAGTACACTCCTGCTAAACTCTATAGAATTACAGTATACATTTCTCCTAAGAAGGGTAATAATTGACCAGGAAAAAATGACCTCTCACGAAAGAGAGTAATAATATCCCGGGCAAATTGTACCCTATAGCTAAACTCGCTTGAACTACACAGTAAATTTCTCCTAAAGAGGGTAATAATTGACCAGAAAAAAATGCATTCTCAGGAAACGGTGTAATAATATCCCGGGCAAATAGTACCCTCTTGCTAAACTCTATAGAATTACAGTATACATTTCACCTAAAAGGGGTAATAATTGACCAGGAAAAAATGACTTCTCACGAAAGAGGGTAATAATATCCCGGGCAAATAGTACCCTCTTGCTAAACTCTATAGAATAACAGTATACATTTCTCCTAAAAAGGGTAATAATTGACCAGGAAAAAATGACTTCTCACGAAAGAGGGTAATAATTTCCCGGGCAAATTGTACCCTATAGCTAAACTCGCTTGAACTACACAGTAAATTTCTCCTTAAGATGGTAATAATTGACCAGGAAGAAATGACTTCTCACGAAAGAGGGTAAACATATCCCGGGCAAATAGTACCCTCTTGCTAAACTCTATAGAATTACAGTATACATTTCTCCTAAAAAGGGTAATAATTGACCAGGAAAAAATGACTTCTCACGAAAGAGGGTAATAATTTCCCGGGCAAATTGTACCCTATAGCAAAACTCGCTTGAACTAAACAGTAAATTTCTCCTAAAGAGGGTAATAATTGACCAGGAAAAAATGACTTTTCACAAAAGAGGGTAATAATATCCCGGGCAAATTGTACCCTATAGCTAATCTCGCTTGAACTTGACAGTAAATTTCTCCTAAGAAGGGTAATAATTTACCAGGAAAAAATGACTTTTCACGAAAGAGGGTAATAATATCCCGGGCAAATAGTACCCTCTTGCTAAACTCTATAGAATAACAGTTTACATTTCTCCTAAGAAGGGTAATAATTGAAAAGAAAAAAATGACTTCTCACGAAAGAGGGTAATAATTTCCCGGGCAAATTGTACCCTATATCAAAACTCGCTTGAACTAAACAGTAAATTTCTCCTAAAGATTGTAATAATTGACCAGGAAAAAACGACTTCTCACGAAAGAGGGCAATAATATCCCGGGCAAATTTTACCCTATACCTAATCTTTTGAACTTGAGAGTAAATTTCTCCTAAGAAGGGTAATAATTTACCAGGAAAAAATGACTTCTCACGAAAGAGGGTAATAATTTCCCGGGAAAATTGTACCCTATAGCTAAACTCGCTTGAACTACAAAGTAAATTTCTCCTAAAGAGGGTAAAAATTGACCAGGAAAAAATGACTTCTCACGAAAGAGGGTAATAATTTCCCGGGCAAATTGTACCCTATAGCTAAACTCGCTTGAACTACACAGTAAATTTCTCCTAAAGAGGGTAAAAATTGACCAGGAAAAAATGACTTCTCACGAAAGAGGGTAATAATTTCCCGGGCAAATATTACCTTATAGCTAAACTCGCTTGAACTACACAGTAAATTTCTTCTAAAGAGGGTAATAATTGACCAGGAAAAGATAACTTCTCACGAAAGAGGGTAATAATTTCCCGGGCAAATTGTACCCTATAGCTAAACTCGCTTGAACTACACAGTAAATTTCTTCTAAAGAGGGTAATAATTGACCAGGAAAAAATGACTTCTCACATAAGAGGGTAATAATATCCCGGGCAAATAGTACCCTCTTGCTAAACTCTATAGAATAACAGTATACATTTGTCATAAGAAGGGTAATAATTGACCAGGAAAAAATGACTTCTCACGAAAGAGGGTAATAATTTCCCGGGCAAATTGTACCCTTTCTCTAAACTCGCTTGAACTACACAGTAAATTTCTCCTAAAGAGGGTAATAATTGACCAGGAAAAAATTACTTCTCACGAAAGAGGGTAATAATTTCCCGGGCAAATAGTACACTCCTGCTAAACTCTATAGAATTACAGTATACATTTCTCCTAAGAAGGGTAATAATTGACCAGGAAAAAATGACCTCTCACGAAAGAGAGTAATAATATCCCGGGCAAATTGTACCCTATAGCTAAACTCGCTTGAACTACACAGTAAATTTCTCCTAAAGAGGGTAATAATTGACCAGAAAAAAATGCATTCTCAGGAAAGGGTGTAATAATATCCCGGGCAAATAGTACCCTCTTGCTAAACTCTATAGAATTACAGTATACATTTCACCTAAAAGGGGTAATAATTGACCAGGAAAAAATGACTTCTCACGAAAGAGGGTAATAATATCCCGGGCAAATAGTACCCTCTTGCTAAACTCTATAGAATAACAGTATACATTTCTCCTAAAAAGGGTAATAATTGACCAGGAAAAAATGACTTCTCACGAAAGAGGGTAATAATTTCCCGGGCAAATTGTACCCTATAGCTAAACTCGCTTGAACTACACAGTAAATTTCTCCTTAAGATGGTAATAATTGACCAGGAAGAAATGACTTCTCACGAAAGAGGGTAAACATATCCCGGGCAAATAGTACCCTCTTGCTAAACTCTATAGAATTACAGTATACATTTCTCCTAAAAAGGGTAATAATTGACCAGGAAAAAATGACTTCTCACGAAAGAGGGTAATAATTTCCCGGGCAAATTGTACCCTATAGCAAAACTCGCTTGAACTAAACAGTAAATTTCTCCTAAAGAGGGTAATAATTGACCAGGAAAAAATGACTTTTCACGAAAGAGGGTAATAATATCCCGGGCAAATTTTACCCTATACCTAATCTCGCTTGAACTTGACAGTAAATTTCTCCTAAGAAGGGTAATAATTTACCAGGAAAAAATGACTTCTCACGAAAGAGGGTAATAATATCCCGGGCAAATAGTACCCTCTTGCTAAACTCTATAGAATAACAGTATACATTTCTCCTAAGAAGGGTAATAATTGAAAAGAAAAAAATGACTTCTCACGAAAGAGGGTAATAATTTCCCGGGCAAATTGTACCCTATATCAAAACTCGCTTGAACTAAACAGTAAATTTCTCCTAAAGAGGGTAATAATTGACCAGGAAAAAACGACTTCTCACGAAAGAGGGCAATAATATCCCGGGCAAATTTTACCCTATACCTAATCTTTTGAACTTGAGAGTAAATTTCTCCTAAGAAGGGTAATAATTTACCAGGAAAAAATGACTTCTCACGAAAGAGGGTAATAATTTCCCGGGAAAATTGTACCCTATAGCTAAACTCGCTTGAACTACAAAGTAAATTTCTCCTAAAGAGGGTAAAAATTGACCAGGAAAAAATGACTTCTCACGAAAGAGGGTAATAATTTCCCGGGCAAATTGTACCCTATAGCTAAACTCGCTTGAACTACACAGTAAATTTCTCCTAAAGAGGGTAAAAATTGACCAGGAAAAAATGACTTCTAACGAAAGAGGGTAATAATTTCCCGGGCAAATATTACCTTATAGCTAAACTCGCTTGAACTACACAGTAAATTTCTTCTAAAGAGGGTAATAATTGACCAGGAAAAGATAACTTCTCACGAAAGAGGGTAATAATTTCCCGGGCAAATTGTACCCTATAGCTAAACTCGCTTGAACTACACAGTAAATTTCTTCTAAAGAGGGTAATAATTGACCAGGAAAAAATGACTTCTCACATAAGAGGGTAATAATATCCCGGGCAAATAGTACCCTCTTGCTAAACTCTATAGAATAACAGTATACATTTCTCCTAAGAAGGGTAATAATTGACCAGGAAAAAAAGACTTCTCACGAAAGAGGGTAATAATTTCCCGGGCAAATTGTACCCTATAGCTAAACTCGCTTGAACTACACAGTAAATTTCTCCTAAAGAGGGTAAAAATTGACCAGGAAAAAATGACTTCTCACGAAAGAGGGTAATAATTTCCCGGGCAAATTGTACCCTATAGCTAAACTCGCTTGAACTACACAGTAAATTTCTCCTAAGGAGGGTAAAAATTGACCAGGAAAAAATGACTTCTCACGAAAGAGGGTAATAATTTCCCGGGCAAATTGTACCCTATAGCTAAACTCGCTTGAACTACACAGTAAATTTCTCCTAAAGAGGGTAATAATTGACCAGGAAAAAGTGACTTCTCACGAAAGAGGGTAATAATATTCCGGGCAAATAGTACCCTCTTGCTAAACTCTATAGAATTACATTATACATTTCTCCTAAAAAGGGTAATAATTAACAAGGAAAAAATGACTTCTCACGAAAGAGGGTAATAATATCCCGGGCAAATAGTACCCTCTTGCTAAACTCTATAGAATTACAATATACATTTCTCCTAAGAAGGGTAATAATTGACCAGGAAAAAATGACTTCTCACGAAAGAGGGTAATAATTTCCCGGCAACTTGTACACTATACCTAAACTCGCTTGAACTACACAGTAAATTTCTCCTAAAGAGGGTAATAATTGACCAGGAAAGAATGACTTCTCACGAAGGAGAGTAATAATATCCCGGGAAAATAGTACCATCTTGCTAAACTCTATAGAATTACAATATACATTTCTCCTAAGAAGGGTAATAATTTACCAGGAAAAAATGACTTCGCACGAAAGAGGGTAATAATATCCCGGGCAAATTGTACCCTATAGCTAAACTCGCTTGAACTACACAGTAAATTTCTCCTTAAGATGGTAATAATTGACCAGGAAAAAATGACTTCTCACGAAAGAGGGTAAAAATATCCCGGGCAAATAGTACCTTCTTGCTAAACTCTACAGAACTACAGTATACATTTCTCCTAAAAAGGGTATTAATTGACCAGGAAAAAATGACTTCTCATGAAAGAGGGTAATAATATCCCGGGCAAATAGTACCCTCTTGCTAAACTCTATAGAATAACAGTATACATTTCTCCTAAGAAGGGTAATAATTGACCAGAAAAATTACTTCTCACGAAAGAGGGTAATAATTTCCCGGGCACAATGTACCCTATACCTAAACTCGCTTGAACTACACAGTAAATTTCTCCTAAAGAGGGTATAATAGACCAGGAAAAAATGACTTCTCACGAAAGAGGGTAATAATTTCCCGGGCAAATTGTACCCTATAGCAAAACTCTCTTGAACTACACAGTAAAGTTCTCCTAAAGAGGGTAATAATTGACCAGGAAAAAATTACTTCTCACGAAAGAGGGTAATAATTTCCCGGGCGAATAGTACCCTCCTGCTAAACTCTATAGAATTACAGTATACATTTCTCCTAAGAAGGGTAATAATTGACCAGGAAAAAATGACCTCTCACGAAAGAGAGTAATAATATCCCGGGCAAATTGTACCCTATAGCTAAACTCGCTTGAACTACACAGTAAATTTCTCCTAAAGAGGGCAATAATTGACCAGGAAAAAATGCATTCTCAGGAAAGGGGGTAATAATATCCCGGGCAAATAGTACCCTCTTGCTAAACTCTATAGAATTACAGTATACATTTCACCTAAAAGGGGTAATAATTGACCAGGAAAAAATGACTTCTCACGAAAGAGGGTAATAATTTCCCGGGCAACTTGTACCCTATACCTAAACTCGCTTGAACTACACAGTAAATTTCTCCTAAAGAGGGTAATAATTGACTAGGTAAAAATGACTTCTCACGAAAGAGGGTAATAATATATCGGGAAAATAGTACCATCTTGCTAAACTCTATAGAATTACAATATACATTTCTCCTAAGAAGGGTAATAATTGACCAGGAAAAAATGACTTCGGACGAAAGAGGGTAATAATATCCCGGGCAAATTGTACCCTATAGCTAAACTCGCTTGAACTACACAGTAAATTTCTCCTTAAGATGGTAATAATTGACCAGGAAAAAATGACTTCTCACGAAAGAGGGTAAACATATCGCGGGCAAATAGTACCCTCTTGCTAAACTCTATAGAATTACAGTATACATTTCTCCTAAAAAGGGTAATAATTGACCAGGAAAAAATGACTTCTCACGAAAGAGGGTAATAATGTCCCGGGCAAATTGTACCCTATAGCTAAACTCGCTTGAACTACACAGTAAATTTCTCCTAAAGAGGGTAAAAATTGACCAGGAAAAAATGACTTCTCACGAAAGAGGGTAATAATTTCCAGGGCAAATTGTACGCTATAGCTAAACTCGCTTGAACTACACAGTAAATTTTTCCTAAAGAGGGTAAAAATTGACCAGGAAAAAATGACTTCTCACGAAAGAGGGTAATAATTTCCCGGGCAAATTGTACCCTATAGCTAAACTCGCTTGAACTACACAGTAAATTTCTCCTACAGAGCGTAATAATTGACCAGGAAAAAGTGACTTCTCACGAAAGAGGGTAATAATATTCCGGGCAAATAGTACCCTCTTGCTAAACTCTATAGAATTACATTATACATTTCTCCTAAAAAGGGTAATAATTGACCAGGAAAAAATGACTTCTCACGAAAGAGGGTAATAATATCCCGGGCAAATAGTACCCTCTTGCTAAACACTATAGAATAACAGTATACATTTCTCCTAAGAAGGGTAATAATTGACCAGGAAAAAATGAATTCGCACGAAAGAGGGTAATAATATCCCGGGCAAATTGTACCCTATAGCTAAACTCGCTTGAACTACACAGTATACATTTCTCCTAAGAAGGGTAATAATTGACCAGGAAAAAATGACTTCGCACGAAAGAGGGTAATAATTTCCCGGGCAAATTGTACCCTATAGCTAAACTCGCTTGAACTACACAGTAAATTTCTCCTAAAGAGGGTAAAAATTGACCAGGAAAAAATGACTTCTCACGAAAGAGGGTAATAATATCCCGGGCAAATAGTACCCTCTTGCTAAACTCTATAGAATAACAGTATACATTTCTCCTAAGAAGGGTAATAATTGACCAGAAAAATTAATTCTCACGAAAGAGGGTAATAATTTCCCGGGCACCTTGTACCCTATACCTAAACTCGCTTGAACTACACAGTAAATTTCTCCTAAAGAGGGTAATAATTGACCAGGAAAAAATGACTTCTCACGAAAGAGGGTAATAATTTCCCGGGCAAATTGTACCCTATAGCTAAACTCGCTTGAACTACACAGTAAATTTCTCCTAGGAAGGGTAATAATTGACCAGGCAAAAATGACTTCAGAGGAAAAAGGGTAATAATATCCCGGGCAAATAGTACCCGCTTGCTAAACTCTATAGAATTACGGTATACATTTCTCCTAAAAAATGTAATAATTGACCAGGAAAAAATGACTTCTCACGAAAGAGGGTAATAATATCCTGGGCAAATAGTACCCTCTTGCTAAACTCTATAGAATTTCAGTATACATTTCTCCTAAGAAGGGTAATAATTGACCAGGAAAAAATGACTTCTCACGAAAGAGGGTAATAATTTCCCGGGAAAATTGTACCCTATAGCTAAACTCGCTTGAACTACACAGTAAACTTCTCCTAAACAGGGTAATAATTGACCAGGTAAAGATGACTTTTCACGAAAGAGGGTAATAATATCCCGGGCAAATTGTACCCTATAACTATACTCGCTTTAACTTGACAGTAAATTTCTCCTAAGAAAGGTAATAATTGACCAGGAAAAAATTACTTCTCACGAAAAAGGATAATAATATCCCGGGCAAATAGTAGCCTATAGCTAAACTCTATTGAATTACACTATACATTTCTCCTAAGAAGGCTAATAATTGACCAGGAAAAAATGACCTCTTACGAATGAGGGTAATAATTTCCCGGGCAAATTGTACCCTATAGCTAAACTCGCTTGAACTACACAGTAAATTTCTCCTAAAGAGGGTAATAATTGACCAGGAAAAAATGACTTTTCACGAAAGAGGGTAATAATTTCCCGGGCAAATTGTACCCTATAGCAAAACTCGCTTGAACTACACAGTAAATTTCTCCTAAGATTGGTAATAATTGACCAGGAAAAAATGACTTCACAGGAAAGAGGGTAATAATATCCCGGGCAAATAGTACCCTATAGCTAAACTCTATTGAATTACACTATACATTTCTCCAAAAAGGGTAATAATTGACCAGGAAAAAATGACTTCTCACGAAAGAGGGTAATAATATCCCGGGCAAATAGTACCCCCTTGCTAAACTCTACAGTATTACAGTATACATTCCTCCTAAAAAGGGTAATAATTGACCAGGAAAAAATGACTTCTCACGAAAGAGGGTAATAATATCCCGGGCAAATAGTACCCTCTTGCTAAACTCTATAGAATTACAGTATACATTTCCCCTAAGAAGGGTAGTAATTGACCAGAAAAAAAGACTTCTCACGAAAGAGAAAATAATTTCCCGGGCAAATTGTACTTTTATCAAAACTCGCTTGAACTAAACAGTAAAGTTCTCGTAAAGAGGGTAATAATTGACCAGAAAAAAATGACTTCTCACGAAAGAGGGTAATAATTTCCCGGGCAAATTGTACCCTATAGCTAAACTCGCTTGAAATACACAGAAAATTTCTCCTAAAGAGGGTAATAATTGACCAGGAAAAAATTACTTCTCACGAAAGAGGGTAATAATTTCCCGGGCAAATAGTACCCTCCTGCTAAACTCTATAGAATTACAGTATACATTTCTCCTAAGAAGGGTAATAATTGACCAGGAAAAAATGACCTCTCACGAAAGAGAGTAATAATATCCCGGGCAAATTGTACCCTATAGCTAAACTCGCTTGAACTACACAGTAAATTTCTCCTAAAGAGGGTAATAATTGACCAGGAAAAAATGCATTCTAAGGAAAGGGGGTAATAATATCCCGGGCAAATAGTACCCTCTTGCTAAACTCTATAGAATTACAGTATACATTTCACCTAAAAGGGGTAATAATTGACCAGGAAAAAATGACTTCTCACGAAAGAGGGTAATAATTTCCCGGGCAACTTGTACCCTATACCTAAACTCGCTTGAACTACACAGTAAATTTCTCCTAAAGAGGGTAATAGTAGACTAGGAAAAAATGACTTCTCACGAAAGAGGGTAATAATATCCCGGGAAAATAGTACCATCTTGCTAAACTCTATAGAATTACAATATACATTTCTCCTAAGAAGGGTAATAATTGACCAGGAAAAAATGACTTCGGACGAAAGAGGGTAATAATATCCCGGGCAAATTGTACCCTATAGCTAAACTCGCTTGAACTACACAGTAAATTTCTCCTTAAGTTGGTAATAATTGACCTTGAAAAAATGACTTCTCACGAAAGAGGGTAAACATATCCCGGGCAAATAGTACCCTCTTGCTAAAATCTATAGAATTACAGTATACATTTCTCCTAAAAAGGGTAATAATTGACCAGGAAAAAATGACTTCTCACGAAAGAGGGTAATAATGTCCCGGGCAAATTGTACTCTATAGCGAAACTCGATTCAACTACACAGTAAATTTCTCCTAAAGAGGGTAAAAATTTACCAGGAAAAAATGACTTCTCACGAAACAGGGTAATAATATCCCGGGCAAATAGTACCTTCTTGCTAAACTCTACAGAATTACAGTATACATTTCTCCTAAAAAGGGTATTAATTGACCAGGAAAAAATGACTTCTCACGAAAGAGGGTAATAATATCAAGGGCAAATAGTACCCTCTTGCTAAACTCTAAAATAACAGTATACATTTCTCCTAAGAAGGGTAATAATTGACCAGAAAAATTACTTCTCACGAAAGAGGGTAATAATTTCCCGGGCAAATTGTACCCTTTATCTAAACTCGCTTGAACTACACAGTAAAGTTCTCCTAAAGAGGGTAATAATTGACCAGGAAAAAATGACTTCTCACGAAAGAGGGTAATAATTTCCCGGGCAACTTGTACCCTATACCTAAACTCGCTTGAACTACACAGTAAATTTCTGCTAAAGAGGGTTATAATTGACCAGGAAAAAATGACTTCTCACGAAAGAGGGTAATAATTTCCCGGGCAAATTGTACCCTATAGCAAAACTCGCTTGAACTAAACAGTAAATTTCTCCTAAAGAGGGTAATAATTGACCAGGAAAAAATGACTTCTCACGAAAGAGGGTAATAATATCCCGGGCAAATTTTACCCTATACCTAATCTCGCTTGAACTTGACAGTAAATTTCTCCTAAGAAGGGTAATAATTTACCAGGAAAAAATGACTTCTCACGAAAGAGGGTAATAATATCCCGGGCAAATAGTACCCTCTGGCTAAACTCTATAGAATTACAGTATACATTTCTCCTAAGAAGGGTAATAATTGAAACGAAAAAAATGACTTCTCACGAAAGAGGGTAATAATTTCCCGGGCAAATTGTACTTTTATCAAAACTCGCTTGAACTAAACAGTAAATTTCTCCTAAAGAGGGTAATAATTGACCAGGAAAAAACGACCTCTCACGAAAGAGGGCAATAATATCCCGGGCAAATTTTACCCTATACCTAATCTCTTTTGAACTTGAGAGTAAATTTCTCCTAAGAAGGGTAATAATTTACCAGGAAAAAATGACTTCTCACGAAAGAGGGTAATAATTTCCCGGGAAAATTGTACCCTATAGCTAAACTCGCTTGAACTACAAAGTAAATTTCTCCTAAAGAGGGTAAAAATTGACCAGGAAAAAATGATTTCTCACGAAAGAGGGTAATAATTTCCCGGGCAAATTGTACCCTATAGCTAAACTCGCTTGAACTACACAGTAAATTTCTCCTCAAGAGGGTAAAAATTGACCAGGAAAAAATGACTTCTCACGAAAGAGGGTAATAATTTCCCGGGCAAATTGTACCCTATAGCTAAACTCGCTTGAACTACACAGTAAATTTTTCCTAAAGAGGGTAAAAATTGACCAGGAAAAAATGACTTCTCACGAAACAGGGTAATAATTTCCCGGGCAAATTGTACCCTATAGCTAAACTCGCTTGAACAACACAGTAAATTTCTTTTAAAGAGCGTAATAATTTACCAGGAAAAAGTGACTTCTCACGAAAGAGGGTAATAATATTAAGGGCAAATAGTACCCTCTTGCTAAACTCTATAGAATTACATTATACATTTCTCCTAAAAAGGGTAATAATTGAACAGGAAAAATGACTTCTCACGAAAGAGGGTAATAATATCTCGGGCAAATAGTACCCTCTTGCTAAACTCTATAGAATAACAGTATACATTTCTCCTAAGAAGGGTAATAATTGACCAGGAAAAAATGACTTCTCACGAAAGAGGGAAATAATTTCCCGGGCACCTTGTACACTATACCTAAACTCGCTTGAACTTCACAGTAAATTTCTCCTAAAGAGGGTAATAATTGACCAGGAAAAAATGACTTTTCACGAAAGAGGGTAATAATATCCCGGGAAAATAGTACCATCTTGCTAAACTCTATAGAATTACAATATACATTTCTCCTAAGAAGGGTAATAATTGACCAGGAAAAAATGACTTCGCACGAAAGAGGGTAATAATATCCCGGGCAAATTGTACCCTATAGCTAAACTCGCTTGAACTACACAGTAAATTTCTCCTTAAGATGGTAATAATTGACCAGGAAAAAATGACTTCTCACGAAAGAGGGTAAAAATATCCCGGGCAAATAGTACTCTCTTGCTAAACTCTATAGAATTACAGTATACATTTCTGCTAAAAAGGGTAATAATTGACGAGGAAAAAATGACTTCTCACGAAAGAGGGTAATAATGTCCCGGGCAAATTGTACTCTATAGCGAAACTCGCTTCAACTACACAGTAAATTTCTCCTAAAGAGGGTAAAAATTTACCAGGAAAAAATGACTTCTCACGAAACAGGGTAATAATATCCCGGGCAAATAGTACCTTCTTGCTAAACTCTACAGAATTACAGTATACATTTCTCCTAAAAAGGGTATTAATTGACCAGGAAAAAATGACTTCTCATGAAAGAGGGTAATAATATCCCGGGCAAATAGTACCCTCTTGCTAAACTCTATAGAATAACAGTATACATTTCTCCTAAGAAGGGTAATAATTGACCAGAAAAATTACTTCTCACGAAAGAGGGTAACAATTTCCCGGGCACCTTGTACCCTATACCTAAACTCGCTTGAACTACACAGTAAATTTCTCCTAAAGAGGGTAATAATTGACCAGGAAAAAATTACTTCTCACGAAAGAGGGTAATAATTTCCCGGGCAAATAGTACACTCCTGCTAAACTCTATAGAATTACAGTATACATTTCTCCTAAGAAGGGTAATAATTGACCAGGAAAAAATGACCTCTCACGAAAGAGAGTAATAATATCCCGGGCAAATTGTACCCTATAGCTAAACTCGCTTGAACTACACAGTAAATTTCTCCTAAAGAGGGTAATAATTGACCAGAAAAAAATGCATTCTCAGGAAAGGGTGTAATAATATCCCGGGCAAATAGTACCCTCTTGCTAAACTCTATAGAATTACAGTATACATTTCACCTAAAAGGGGTAATAATTGACCAGGAAAAAATGACTTCTCACGAAAGAGGGTAATAATATCCCGGGCAAATTGTACCCTCTTGCTAAACTCTATAGAATAACAGTATACATTTCTCCTAAAAAGGGTAATAATTGACCAGGAAAAAATGACTTCTCACGAAAGAGGGTAATAATTTCCCGGGCAAATTGTACCCTATAGCTAAACTCGCTTGAACTACACAGTAAATTTCTCCTTAAGATGGTAATAATTGACCAGGAAGAAATGACTTCTCACGAAAGAGGGTAAACATATCCCGGGCAAATAGAACCCTCTTGCTAAACTCTATAGAATTACAGTATACATTTCTCCTAAAAAGGGTAATAATTGACCAGGAAAAAATGACTTCTCACGAAAGAGGGTAATAATTTCCCGGGAAAATTGTACCCTATAGCAAAACTCGCTTGAACTAAACAGTAAATTTCTCCTAAAGAGGGTAATAATTGACCAGGAAAAAATGACTTTTCACGAAAGAGGGTAATAATATCCCGGGCAAATTTTACCCTATACCTAATCTCGCTTGAACTTGACAGTAAATTTCTCCTAAGAAGGGTAATAATTTACCAGGAAAAAATGACTTCTCACGAAAGAGGGTAATAATATATCGGGCAAATAGTACCCTCTTGCTAAACTCTATAGAATAACAGTATACATTTCTCCTAAGAAGGGTAATAATTGAAAAGAAAAAAATGACTTCTCACGAAAGAGGGTAATAATTTCCCGGCAAATTGTACCCTATATCAAAACTCGCTTGAACTAAACAGTAAATTTCTCCTAAAGAGGGTAATAATTGACCAGGAAAAAACGACTTCTCACGAAAGAGGGCAATAATATCCCGGGCAAATTTTACCCTATACCTAATCTTTTGAACTTGAGAGTAAATTTCTCCTAAGAAGGGTAATAATTTACCAGGAAAAAATGACTTCTCACGAAAGAGGGTAATAATTTCCCGGGAAAATTGTACCCTATAGCTAAACTCGCTTGAACCACACAGTAAATTTCTCCTAAAGAGGGTAAAAATTGACCAGGAAAAAATGACTTCTCACGAAAGAGGGTAATAATTTCCCGGGCAAATTGTACCCTATAGCTAAACTCGCTTGAACTACACAGTAAATTTCTCCTAAAGAGGGTAAAAATTGACCAGGAAAAAATGACTTCTCACGAAAGAGGGTAATAATTTCCCGGGCAAATATTACCCTATAGCTAAACTCGCTTGAACTACACAGTAAATTTCTTCTAAAGAGGGTAATAATTGACCAGGAAAAGATAACTTCTCACGAAAGAGGGTAATAATTTCCCGGGCAAATTGTACCCTATAGCTAAACTCGCTTGAACTACACAGTAAATTTCTTCTAAAGAGGGTAATAATTGACCAGGAAAAAATGACTTCTCACATAAGAGAGTAATAATATCCCGGGCAAATAGTACCCTCTTGCTAAACTCTATAGAATAACAGTATACATTTCTCCTAAGAAGGGTAATAATTGACCAGGAAAAAAAGACTTCTCACGAAAGAGGGTAATAATTTCCCGGGCAAATTGTTCCCTATAGCTAAACTCGCTTGAACTACACAGTAAATTTCTCCTAAAGAGGGTAAAAATTGACCAGGAAAAAATGACTTCTCACGAAAGAGGGTAATAATTTCCCGGGCAAATTGTACCCTATAGCTAAACTCGCTTGAACTACACAGGAAATTTCTCTTAAAGAGGGTAAAAATTGACCAGGAAAAAATGACTTCTCACGAAAGAGGGTAATAATTTCCCGGGCAAATTGTACCCTATAGCTAAACTCGCTTGAACTACACAGTAAATTTCTCCTAAAGAGGGTAATAATTGACCACGAAAAAGTGACTTCTCACGAAAGAGGGTAATAATATTCCGGGCACATAGTACCCTCTTGCTAAACTCTATAGAATTACATTATACCTTTCTCCTAAAAAGGGTAATAATTAACAAGGAAAAAATGACTTCTCACGAAGGAGGGTAATAATATCCCGGGCAAATAGTACCCTCTTGCTAAACTCTATAGAATAAAAGTATACATTTCTCCTAAGAAGGGTAATAATTGACCAGGAAAAAATGACTTCTCACGAAAGAGGGTAATAATTTCCCGGGCAACTTGTACACTATACCTAAACTCGCTTGAACTACACAGTAAATTTCTCCTAAAGAGGGTAATAATTGACCAGGAAAGAATGACTTCTCACGAAGGAGAGTAATAATATCCCGGGAAAATAGTACCATCTTGCTAAACTCTATAGAATTACAATATACATTTCTCCTAAGAAGGGTAATAATTGACCAGGAAAAAATGACTTCTCACGAAAGAGGGTAATAATTTCCCGGGCAACTTGTACACTATACCTAAACTCGCTTGAACTACACAGTAAATTTCTCCTAAAGAGGGTAATAATTGACCAGGAAAGAATGACTTCTCACGAAGGAGAGTAATAATATCCCGGGAAAATAGTACCATCTTGCTAAACTCTATAGAATTACAATGTACATTTCTCCTAAGAAGGGTAATAATTGACCAGGAAAAAATGACTTCTCATGAAAGAGGGTAATAATATCCCGGGCAAATAGTACCCTCTTGCTAAACTCTATAGAATAACAGTATACATTTCTCCTAAGAAGGGTAATAATTGACCAGAAAAATTACTTCTCACGAAATAGGGTAATAATTTCCCGGGCACAATGTACCCTATACCTAAACTCGCTTGAACTACACAGTAAATTTCTCCTAAAGAGGGTATAATAGACCAGGAAAAAATGACTTCTCACGAAAGAGGGTAATAATTTCCCGGGCAAATTGTACCCTATAGCAAAACTCTCTTGAACTACACAGTAAATTTCTCCTAGGAAGGGTAATAATTGACCAGGCAAAAATGACTTCAGAGGAAAGAGGGTAATAATATCCCGGGCAAATAGTACGCTCTTGCTAAACTCTATAGAATTACAGTATACATTTGTCATAAAAAGGGTAATAATTGACCAGGAAAAAATGACTTCTCACGAAAGAGGGTAATAATTTCCCGGGCAAATTGTACCCTTTATCTAAACTCGCTTGAACTACACAGTAAAGTTCTCCTAAAGAGGGTAATAATTGACCAGGAAAAAATGACTTCTCACGAAAGAGGGTAATAATTTCCCGGGCAAATAGTACTCTATATCTAAACTCTATTGAATTACAGTATACATTTCTCCTAAGAAGGGTAATAATTGACCAGGAAAAAATGACCTCTCACGAAAGAGAGTAATAATATCCCGGGCAAATTGTACCCTATAGCTAAACTCGCTTGAACTACACAGTAAATTTCTCCTAAAGAGGGTAATAATTGACCAGGAAAAAATGACTTCTCACGAAACAGTGTAATAATATCCCGGGCAAATAGTACCTTCTTGCTAAACTCTACAGAATTACAGTATACATTTCTCCTAAAAAGGGTATTAATTGACCAGGAAAAAATGACTTCTCACGAAAGAGGGTAATAATATCCCGGGCAAATAGTACCCTCTTGCTAAACTCTATAGAATAACAGTATACATTTCTCCTAAGAAGGGTAATAATTGACCAGGAAAAAATGACCTCTCACGAAAGAGAGTAATAATATCCCGGGCAAATTGTACCCTATAGCTAAACTCGCTTGAACTACACAGTAAATTTCTCCTAAAGAGGGTAATAATTGACCAGGAAAAAATGACTTCTCACGAAAGAGGGTAATAATATCCCGGGCAAATTGTACCCTATAGCAAAACTCTCTTGAACTACACAGTAAATTTCTCCTAGTAAGGGTAATAATTGACCAGGCAAAAATGACTTCACAAGAAAAAGGGTAATAATATCCCGGGCAAATAGTACCCTCTTGCTAAACTCTATAGAATTACAGTATACATTTGTCATAAGAAGGGTAATAATTGACCAGGAAAAAATGACTTCTCACGAAAGAGGGTAATAATTTCCCGGGCAAATTGTACCCTTTCTCTAAACTCGCTTGAACTACACAGTAAATTTCTCCTAAAGAGGGTAATAATTGACCAGGAAAAAATTACTTCTCACGAAAGAGGGTAATAATTTCCCGGGCAAATAGTACCCTCCTGCTAAACTCTATAGAATTACAGTATACATTTCTCCTAAGAAGGGTAATAATTGACCAGGAAAAAATGACCTCTCACGAAAGAGAGTAATAATATCCCGGGCAAATTGTACCCTATAGCTAAACTCGCTTGAACTACACAGTAAATTTCTCCTAAAGAGGGTAATAATTGACCAGAAAAAAATGCATTCTCAGGAAAGGGGGTAATAATATCCCGGGCAAATAGTACCCTCTTGCTAAACTCTATAGAATTACAGTATACATTTCACCTAAAAGGGGTAATAATTGACCAGGAAAAAATGACTTCTCACGAAAGAGGGTAATAATATCCCGGGCAAATAGTACCCTCTTCCTAAACTCTATAGAATAACAGTATACATTTCTCCTAAAAAGGGTAATAATTGACCAGGAAAAAATGACTTCTCACGAAAGAGGGTAATAATTTCCCGGGCAACTTGTACCCTATACCTAAACTCGCTTGAACTACACAGTAAATTTCTCCTAAAGACGGTAATAATTGACTAGGAAAAAATGACTTCTCACGAAAGAGGGTAATAATATCCCGGGAAAATTGTACCATCTTGCTAAACTCTATAGAATTACAATATACATTTCTCCTAAGAAGGGTAATAATTGACCAGGAAAAAATGACTTCGGACGAAAGAGGGTAATAATATCCTGGGCAAATTGTACCCTATAGCTAAACTCGCTTGAACTACACAGTAAATTTCTCCTTAAGATGGTAATAATTGACCAGGAAAAAATGACTTCTCACGAAAGAGGGTAAACATATCCCGGGCAAATAGTACTCTCTTGCTAACCTCTTTAGAATTACAGTATACATTTCTCCTAAAAAGGGTAATAATTGACCAGGAAAAAATGACTTCTCACGAAACAGGGTAATAATTTCCCGGGCAAATTGTACCCTATAGCAAAACTCGCTTGAACTAAACAGTAAATTTCTCCTAAAGAGGGTAATAATTGACCAGGAAAAAATGACTTCTCACGAAAGAGGGTAATAATATCCCGGGCAAATTTTACCCTATACCTAATCTCGCTTGAACTTGACAGTAAATTTCTCCTAAGAAGGGTAATAATTTACCAGGAAAAAATGACTTCTCACGAAAGAGGGTAATAATATCCCGGGCAAATAGTACCCTCTTGCGAAACTCTATAGAATAACAGTATACATTTCTCCTAAGAAGGGTAATAATTGAAAAGAAAAAAATGACTTCTCACGAAAGAGGGTAATAATTTCCCGGGCAAATTGTACCCTATATCAAAACTCGCTTGAACTAAACAGTAAATTTCTCCTAAAGAGGGTAATAATTGACCAGGAAAAAACGACTTCTCACGAAAGAGGGCAATAATGTCCCGGGCAAATTTTACCCTATACCTAATCTTTTGAACTTGAGAGTAAATTTCTCCTAAGAAGGGTAATAATTTACCAGGAAAAAATGACTTCTCACGAAAGAGGGTAATAATTTCCCGGGAAAATTGTACCCTATAGCTAACCTCGCTTGAACTACAAAGTAAATTTCTCCTAAAGAGTGTAAAAATTGACCAGGAAAAAATGACTTCTCACGAAAGAGGGTAATAATTTCCCGGGCAAATTGTACCCTATAGCTAAACTCGCTTGAACTACACAGTAAATTTATCCTAAAGAGGGTAAAAATTGACCAGGAAAAAATGACTTCTCACGAAAGAGGGTAATAATTTCCCGGGCAAATATTACCCTATAGCTAAACTCGCTTGAACTACACAGTAAATTTCTTCTAAAGAGGGTAATAATTGACCAGGAAAAAATGACTTCTCACATAAAAGGGTAATAATATCCCGGGCAAATAGTACCCTCTTGCTAAACTCTATAGAATAACAGTATACATTTCTCCTAAGAAGGGTAATAATTGACCAGGAAAAAAAGACTTCTCACGAAAGAGGGTAATAATTTCCCGGGCAAATTGTACCCTATAGCTAAACTCGCTTGAACTACACAATAAATTTCTCCTAAAGAGGGTAAAAATTGACCAGGAAAAAATGACTTCTCACGAAAGAGGGTAATAATTTCCCGGGCAAATTGTACCCTATAGCTAAACTCGCTTGAACTACACAGTAAATTTCTCCTGAAGAGGGTAAAAATTGACCAGGAAAAAATGACTCCTCACGAAAGAGGGTAATAATTTCCCGGGCAAATTGTACCCTATAGCTAAACTCGCTTGAACTACACAGTAAATTTCTCCTAAAGAGGGTAATAATTGACCAGGAAATAGTGACTTCTCACGAAAGAGGGTAATAATATTCCGGGCAAATAGTACCCTCTTGCTAAACTCTATAGAATTACATTATACATTTCTCCTAAAAAGGGTAATAATTAACAAGGAAAAAATGACTTCTCACGAAAGAGGGTAATAATATCCCGGGCAAATAGTACCCTCTTGCTAAACTCTATAGAATAAAAGTAAACATTTCTCCTAAGAAGGGTAATAATTGACCAGGAAAAGATGACTTCTCACGAAAGAGGGTAATAATTTCCCGGGCAACTTGTACACTATACCTAAACTCGCTTGAACTACACAGTAAATTTCTCCTAAAGAGGGTAATAATTGACCAGGAAAGAATGACTTCTCACGAAGGAGGGTAATAATATCCCGGGAAAATAGTACCATCTTGCTAAACTCTATAGAATTACAATATACATTTCTCCTAAAAAGGGTATTAATTGACCAGGAAAAAATGACTTCTCATGAAAGAGGGTAATAATATCCCGGGCAAATAGTACCCTCTTGCTAAACTCTATAGAATAACAGTATACGTTTCTCCTAAGAAGGGTAATAATTGACCAGAAAAATTACTTCTCACGAAAGAGGGTAATAATTTCCCGGGCACCTTGTACCCTATACTTAAACTCGCTTGAACTACACAGTAAATTTCTCCTAAAGAGGGTATAATAGACCAGGAAAAAATGACTTCTCACGAAAGAGGGTAATAATTTCCCGGGAAAATTGTACCCTATAGCTAAACTCGCTTGAACTACAAAGTAAATTTCTCCTAAAGAGGGTAAAAATTGACCAGGAAAAAATGACTTCTCACGAAAGAGGGTAATAATTTCCCGGGCAAATTGTACCCTATAGCTAAACTCGCTTGAACTACACAGTAAATTTATCCTAAAGAGGGTAAAAATTGACCAGGAAAAAATGACTTCTCACGAAAGAGGGTAATAATTTCCCGGGCAAATATTACCCTATAGCTAAACTCGCTTGAACTACACAGTAAATTTCTTCTAAAGAGGGTAATAATTGACCAGGAAAAAATGACTTCTCACATAAGAGGGTAATAATATCCCGGGCAAATAGTACCCTCTTGCTAAACTCTATAGAATAACAGTATACATTTCTCCTAAGAAGGGTAATAATTGACCAGGAAAAAAAGACTTCTCACGAAAGAGGGTAATAATTTCCCGGGCAAATTGTACCCTATAGCTAAACTCGCTTGAACTACACAGTAAATTTCTCCTAAAGAGGGTAATAATTGACCAGGAAAGAATGACTTCTCACGAAGGAGGGTAATAATATCCCGGGAAAATAGTACCATCTTGCTAAACTCTATAGAATTACAATATACATTTCTCCTAAGAAGGGTAATAATTGACCAGGAAAAAATGACTTCGCACGAAAGAGGGTAATAATATCCCGGGCAAATTTTACCCTATACCTAATCTCGCTTGAACTTGACAGTAAATTTCTCCTAAGAAGGGTAATAATTTACCAGGAAAAAATGACTTCTCACGAAAGAGGGTAATAATATCCCGGGCAAATAGTACCCTCTTGCGAAACTCTATAGAATAACAGTATACATTTCTCCTAAGAAGGGTAATAATTGAAAAGAAAAAAATGACTTCTCACGAAAGAGGGTAATAATTTCCCGGGCAAATTGTACCCTATATCAAAACTCGCTTGAACTAAACAGTAAATTTCTCCTAAAGAGGGTAATAATTGACCAGGAAAAAACGACTTCTCACGAAAGAGGGCAATAATATCCCGGGCAAATTTTACCCTATACCTAATCTTTTGAACTTGAGAGTAAATTTCTCCTAAGAAGGGTAATAATTGACCAGGAAAAAAGACTTCTCACGAAAGAGGGTAATAATTTCCCGGGAAAATTGTACCCTATAGCTAAACTCGCTTGAACTACAAAGTAAATTTCTCCTAAAGAGGGTAAAAATTGACCAGGAAAAAATGACTTCTCACGAAAGAGGGTAATAATTTCCCGGGCAAATTGTACCCTATAGCTAAACTCGCTTGAACTACACAGTAAATTTCTCCTAAAGAGGGTAAAAATTGACCAGGAAAAAATGACTCCTCACGAAAGAGGGTAATAATTTCCCGGGCAAATTGTACCCTATAGCTAAACTCGCTTGAACTACACAGTAAATTTCTCCTAAAGAGGGTAATAATTGACCAGGAAAAAGTGACTTCTCACGAAAGAGGGTAATAATATTCCGGGCAAATAGTACCCTCTTGCTAAACTCTATAGAATTACATTATACATTTCTCCTAAAAAGGGTAATAATTAACAAGGAAAAAATGACTTCTCACGAAAGAGGGTAATAATATCCCGGGCAAATAGTACCCTCTTGCTAAACTCTATAGAATAAAAGTAAACATTTCTCCTAAGAAGGGTAATAATTGACCAGGAAAAGATGACTTCTCACGAAAGAGGGTAATAATTTCCCGGGCAACTTGTACACTATACCTAAACTCGCTTGAACTACACAGTAAATTTCTCCTAAAGAGGGTAATAATTGACCAGGAAAGAATGACTTCTCACGAAGGAGGGTAATAATATCCCGGGAAAATAGTACCATCTTGCTAAACTCTATAGAATTACAATATACATTTCTCCTAAAAAGGGTATTAATTGACCAGGAAAAAATGACTTCTCATGAAAGAGGGTAATAATATCCCGGGCAAATAGTACCCTCTTGCTAAACTCTATAGAATAACAGTATACGTTTCTCCTAAGAAGGGTAATAATTGACCAGAAAAATTACTTCTCACGAAAGAGGGTAATAATTTCCCGGGCACCTTGTACCCTATACTTAAACTCGCTTGAACTACACAGTAAATTTCTCCTAAAGAGGGTATAATAGACCAGGAAAAAATGACTTCTCACGAAAGAGGGTAATAATTTCCCGGGAAAATTGTACCCTATAGCTAAACTCGCTTGAACTACAAAGTAAATTTCTCCTAAAGAGGGTAAAAATTGACCAGGAAAAAATGACTTCTCACGAAAGAGGGTAATAATTTCCCGGGCAAATTGTACCCTATAGCTAAACTCGCTTGAACTACACAGTAAATTTATCCTAAAGAGGGTAAAAATTGACCAGGAAAAAATGACTTCTCACGAAAGAGGGTAATAATTTCCCGGGCAAATATTACCCTATAGCTAAACTCGCTTGAACTACACAGTAAATTTCTTCTAAAGAGGGTAATAATTGACCAGGAAAAAATGACTTCTCACATAAGAGGGTAATAATATCCCGGGCAAATAGTACCCTCTTGCTAAACTCTATAGAATAACAGTATACATTTCTCCTAAGAAGGGTAATAATTGACCAGGAAAAAAAGACTTCTCACGAAAGAGGGTAATAATTTCCCGGGCAAATTGTACCCTATAGCTAAACTCGCTTGAACTACACAGTAAATTTCTCCTAAAGAGGGTAATAATTGACCAGGAAAGAATGACTTCTCACGAAGGAGGGTAATAATATCCCGGGAAAATAGTACCATCTTGCTAAACTCTATAGAATTACAATATACATTTCTCCTAAGAAGGGTAATAATTGACCAGGAAAAAATGACTTCGCACGAAAGAGGGTAATAATATCCCGGGCAAATTTTACCCTATACCTAATCTCGCTTGAACTTGACAGTAAATTTCTCCTAAGAAGGGTAATAATTTACCAGGAAAAAATGACTTCTCACGAAAGAGGGTAATAATATCCCGGGCAAATAGTACCCTCTTGCGAAACTCTATAGAATAACAGTATACATTTCTCCTAAGAAGGGTAATAATTGAAAAGAAAAAAATGACTTCTCACGAAAGAGGGTAATAATTTCCCGGGCAAATTGTACCCTATATCAAAACTCGCTTGAACTAAACAGTAAATTTCTCCTAAAGAGGGTAATAATTGACCAGGAAAAAACGACTTCTCACGAAAGAGGGCAATAATATCCCGGGCAAATTTTACCCTATACCTAATCTTTTGAACTTGAGAGTAAATTTCTCCTAAGAAGGGTAATAATTGACCAGGAAAAAAAGACTTCTCACGAAAGAGGGTAATAATTTCCCGGGAAAATTGTACCCTATAGCTAAACTCGCTTGAACTACAAAGTAAATTTCTCCTAAAGAGGGTAAAAATTGACCAGGAAAAAATGACTTCTCACGAAAGAGGGTAATAATTTCCCGGGCAAATTGTACCCTATAGCTAAACTCGCTTGAACTACACAGTAAATTTATCCTAAAGAGGGTAAAAATTGACCAGGAAAAAATGACTTCTCACGAAAGAGGGTAATAATTTCCCGGGCAAATATTACCCTATAGCTAAACTCGCTTGAACTACACAGTAAATTTCTTCTAAAGAGGGTAATAATTGACCAGGAAAAAATGACTTCTCACATAAGAGGGTAATAATATCCCGGGCAAATAGTACCCTCTTGCTAAACTCTATAGAATAACAGTATACATTTCTCCTAAGAAGGGTAATAATTGACCAGGAAAAAAAGACTTCTCACGAAAGAGGGTAATAATTTCCCGGGCAAATTGTTCCCTATAGCTAAACTCGCTTGAACTACACAGTAAATTTCTCCTAAAGAGGGTAAAAATTGACCAGGAAAAAATGACTTCTCACGAAAGAGGGTAATAATTTCCCGGGCAAATTGTACCCTATAGCTAAACTCGCTTGAACTACACAGTAAATTTCTCCTGAAGAGGGTAAAAATTGACCAGGAAAAAATGACTTCTCACGAAAGAGGGTAATAATTTCCCGGGCAAATTGTACCCTATAGCTAAACTCGCTTGAACTACACAGTAAATTTCTCCTAAAGAGGGTAATAATTGACTAGGAAAAAGTGACTTCTCACGAAAGAGGGTAATAATATTCCGGGCAAATAGTACCCTCTTGCTAAACTCTATAGAATTACATTATACATTTCTCCTAAAAAGGGTAATAATTAACAAGGAAAAAATGACTTCTCACGAAAGAGGGTAATAATATCCCGGGCAAATAGTACCCTCTTGCTAAACTCTATAGAATAAAAGTATACATTTCTCCTAAGAAGGGTAATAATTGACCAGGAAAAAATGACTTCTCACGAAAGAGGGTAATAATTTCCCGGGCAATTTGTACACTATACCTAAACTCGCTTGAACTACACAGTAAATTTCTCCTAAAGAGGGTAATAATTGACCAGGAAAGAATGACTTCTCACGAAGGAGGGTAATAATATCCCGGGAAAATAGTACCATCTTGCTAAACTCTATAGAATTACAATATACATTTCTCCTAAGAAGGGTAATAATTGACCAGGAAAAAATGACTTCTTACGAAAGGGGGTAATAATATCCCGGGCAAATTGTACCCTATAGCTAAACTCGCTTGAACTACACAGTAAATTTCTCCTTAAGATGGTAATAATTGACCAGGAAAAAATGACTTCTCACGAAAGAGGGTAAAAATATCCCGGGCAAATAGTACCTTCTTGCTAAACTCTACAGAATTACAGTATACATTTCTCCTAAAAAGGGTATTAATTGACCAGGAAAAAATGACTTCTCATGAAAGAGGGTAATAATATCCCGGGCAAATAGTACCCTCTTGCTAAACTCTATAGAATAACAGTATACATTTCTCCTAAGAAGGGTAATAATTGACCAGAAAAATTACTTCTCACGAAAGAGGGTAATAATTTCCCGGGCACCTTGTACCCTATACTTAAACTCGCTTGAACTACACAGTAAATTTCTCCTAAAGAGGGTATAATAGACCAGGAAAAAATGACTTCTCACGAAAGAGGGTAATAATTTCCCGGGCAAATTGTACCCTATAGCAAAACTCTCTTGAACTACACAGTAAATTTCTCCTAGGAAGGGTAATAATTGACCAGGCAAAAATGACTTCAGAGGAAAGAGGGTAATAATATCCCGGGCAAATAGTACGCTCTTGCTAAACTCTATAGAATTACAGTATACATTTGTCATAAAAAGGGTAATAATTGACCAGGAAAAAATGACTTCTCACGAAAGAGGCTAATAATTTCCCGGGCAAATTGTACCCTTTATCTAAACTCGCTTGAACTACACAGTAAAGTTCTCCTAAAGAGGGTAATAATTGACCAGGAAAAAATGACTTCTCACGAAAGAGGGTAATAATTTCCCGGGCAAATAGTACCCTATAGCTAAACTCTATTGAATTACAGTATACATTTCTCCTAAGAAGGGTAATAATTGACCAGGAAAAAATGACCTCTCACGAAAGAGAGTAATAATATCCCGGGCAAATTGTACCCTATAGCTAAACTCGCTTGAACTACACAGTAAATTTCTCCTAAAGAGGGTAATAATTGACCAGGAAAAAATGACTTCTCACGAAACAGTGTAATAATATCCCGGGCAAATAGTACCTTCTTGCTAAACTCTACAGAATTACAGTATACGTTTCTCCTAAAAAGGGTATTAATTGACCAGGAAAAAATGACTTCTCACGAAAGAGGGTAATAATATCCCGGGCAAATAGTACCCTCTTGCTAAACTCTATAGAATAACAGTATACATTTCTCCTAAGAAGGGTAATAATTGACCAGGAAAAAATGACCTCTCACGAAAGAGAGTAATAATATCCCGGGCAAATTGTACCCTATAGCTAAACTCGCTTGAACTACACAGTAAATTTCACCTAAAGAGGGTAATAATTGACCAGGAAAAAATGACTTCTCACGAAAGAGGGTAATAATATCCCGGGCAAATTGTACCCTATAGCAAAACTCTCTTGAACTACACAGTAAATTTCTCCTAGTAAGGGTAATAATTGACCAGGCAAAAATGACTTCACAAGAAAAAGGGTAATAATATCCCGGGCAAATAGTACCCTCTTGCTAAACTCTATAGAATTACAGTATACATTTGTCATAAGAAGGGTAATAATTGACCAGGAAAAAATGACTTCTCACGAAAGAGGGTAATAATTTCCCGGGCAAATTGTACCCTTTCTCTAAACTCGCTTGAACTACACAGTAAATTTCTCCTAAAGAGGGTAATAATTGACCAGAAAAAATTACTTCTCACGAAAGAGGGTAATAATTTCCCGGGCAAATAGTACCCTCCTGCTAAACTCTATAGAATTACAGTATACATTTCTCCTAAGAAGGGTAATAATTGACCAGGAAAAAATGACCTCTCACGAAAGAGAGTAATAATATCCCGGGCAAATTGTACCCTATAGCTAAACTCGCTTGAACTACACAGTAAATTTCTCCTAAAGAGGGTAATAATTGACTAGGAAAAAATGACTTCTCACGAAAGAGGGTAATAATATCCCGGGAAAATAGTACCATCTTGCTAAACTCTATAGAATTACAATATACATTTCTCCTAAGAAGGGTAATAATTGACCAGGAAAAAATGACTTCGGACGAAAAAGGGTAATAATATCCTGGGCAAATTGTACCCTATAGCTAAACTCGCTTGAACTACACAGTAAATTTCTCCTTAAGATGGTAATAATTGACCAGGAAAAAATGACTTCTCACGAAAGAGGGTAAACATATCCCGGGCAAATAGTACCCTCTTGCTAAACTCTATAGAATTACAGTATACATTTCTCCTAAAAAGGGTAATAATTGACCAGGAAAAAATGACTTCTCACGAAAGAGGGTAATAATTTCCCGGGCAAATTGTACCCTATAGCAAAACTCGCTTGAACTAAACAGTAAATTTCTCCTAAAGAGGGTAATAATTGACCAGGAAAAAATGACTTCTCACGAAAGAGGGTAATAATATCCCGGGCAAATTTTACCCTATACCTAATCTCGCTCGAACTTGACAGTAAATTTCTCCTAAGAAGGGTAATAATTTACCAGGAAAAAATGACTTCTCACGAAAGAGGGTAATAATATCCCGGGCAAATAGTACCCTCTTGCGAAACTCTATAGAATAACAGTATACATTTCTCCTAAGAAGGGTAATAATTGAAAAGAAAAAAATGACTTCTCACGAAAGAGGGTAATAATTTCCCGGGCAAATGGTACCCTATATCAAAACTCGCTTGAACTAAACAGTAAATTTCTCCTAAAGAGGGTAATAATTGACCAGGAAAAAACGACTTCTCACGAAAGAGGGCAATAATATCCCGGGCAAATTTTACCCTATACCTAATCTTTTGAACTTGAAAGTAAATTTCTCCTAAGAAGGGTAATAATTTACCAGGAAAAAATGACTTCTCACGAAAGAGGGTAATAATTTCCTGGGAAAATTGTACCCTATAGCTAAACTCGCTTGAACTACAAAGTAAATTTCTCCTAAAGAGGGTAAAAATTGACCAGGAAAAAATGACTTCTCACGAAAGAGGGTAATAATTTCCCGGGCAAATTTTACCCTATAGCTAAACTCGCTTGAACTACACAGTAAATTTCTCCTAAAGAGGGTAAAAATTGACCAGGAAAAAATGACTTCTCACGAAAGAGGGTAATAATTTCCCGGGCAAATATTACCCTATAGCTAAACTCGCTTGAACTACACAGTAAATTTCTTCTAAAGAGGGTAATAATTGACCGGGAAAAGATAACTTCTCACGAAAGAGGGTAATAATTTCCCGGGCAAATTGTACCCTATAGCTAAACTCGCTTGAACTACACAGTAAATTTCTTCTAAAGAGGGTAATAATTGACCAGGAAAAAATGACTTCTCACATAAGAGGGTAATAATATCCCGGGCAAATAGTACCCTCTTGCTAAACTCTATAGAATAACCTTATACATTTCTCCTAAGAAGGGTAATAATTGACCAGGAAAAAAAGACTTCTCACGAAAGAGGGTAATAATTTCCCGGGCAAATTGTACCCTATAGCTAAACTCGCTTGAACTACACAGTAAATTTCTCCTAAAGAGGGTAAAAATTGACCAGGAAAAAATGACTTCTCACGAAAGAGGGTAATAATTTCCCGGGCAAATTGTACCCTATAGCTAAACTCGCTTGAACTACACAGTAAATTTCTCCTAAAGAGGGTAAAAATTGACCAGGAAAAAATGACTTCTCACGAAAGAGGGTAATAATTTCCCGGGCAAATTGTACCCTATAGCTAAACTCGCTTGAACTACACAGTAAATTTCTCCTAAAGAGGGTAATAATTGACCAGGAAAAAGTGACTTCTCACGAAAGAGGGTAATAATATTCCGGGCAAATAGTACCCTCTTGCTAAACTCTATAGAATTACATTATACATTTCTCCTAAAAAGGGTAATAATTAACAAGGAAAAAATGACTTCTCACGAAAGAGGGTAATAATATCCCGGGCAAATAGTACCCTCTTGCTAAACTCTATAGAATTACAGTATACATTTGTCATAAAAAGGGTAATAATTGACCAGGAAAAAATGACTTCTCACGAAAGAGGGTAATAATTTCCCGGGCAAATAGTACCCTATAACTAAACTCTATTGAATTACAGTATACATTTCTCCTAAGAAGGGTAATAATTGACCAGGAAAAAATGACCTCTCACGAAAGAGAGTAATAATATCCCGGGCAAATTGTACCCTATAGCTAAACTCGCTTGAACCACACAGTAAATTTCTCCTAAAGAGGGTAATAATTGACCAGGAAAAAATGACTTCTTACGAAAGTGGGTAGTAATATCCCGGGCAAATAATACCCTCCTGCTAAACTCTATAGAATTACAGTATACATTTCTCCTAAAAGGGGTAATAATTGACCAGGAAAAATGACTTCTCACGAAAGAGGGTAATAATTTCCCGGGCAACTTGTACCCTATACCTAAACTCGCTTGAACTACACAGTAAATTTCTCCTAGAAAGGGTAATAATTGACCAGGAAAAGATAACTTCTCACGAAAGAGGGTAATAATTTACCGGGCAAATTGTACCCTATAGCTAAACTCGTTTGAACTACACAGTAAATTTCTCCTAAAGAGGATAATAATTGACCATGAAAAAATGACTTCTCACATAAGAGGGTAATAATATCCCGGGCAAATAGTACCCTCTTGCTAAACTCTATAGAATAACAGTATACATTTCTCCTAAGAATGGTAATAATTGACCAGGAAAAATGACTTCTCACGAAAGAGGGTAATAATTTCCCGGGCAACTTGTACCCTATACCTAAACTCGCTTGAACTACACAGTAAATTTCTCCTAAAGAGGGTAATAATTGACCAGGAAAAAATGACTTCTTACGAAAGGGGGTAATAATATCCCGGGCGAATAGTACCCTCTTGCTAAACTCTATAGAATAACAGTATACATTTCTCCTAAGAAGGGTAATAATTGACCAGGAAAAATGACTTCTCACGAAAGAGGGTAATAATTTCCCGGGCAACTTGTACCCTATACCTAAACTCGCTTGAACTACACAGTAAATTTCTCCTAAAAAGGGTAATAATTGACCAGGAAAAAATGACTTCTCACGAAAGAGGGTAATAATTTCCCAGGGCAAATTGTACCCTATAGCAAAACTCGCTTGAACTACACAGTAAATTTCTCCTAAAGAGGGTAATAATTGACCAGGAAAAAATGACTTCTCACGAAAGAGGGTAATAATATCCCGGGCAAATTTTACCCTATACCTAATCTCGCTTGAACTTGACAATAAATTTCTCCTAAGAAGGGTAATAATTTACCAGGAAAAAATGACTTCTCACGAAAGAGGGTAATAATTTCCCGGGCAAATTGTACCCTATAGCTAAACTCTACAGAATTACAGTATACATTTCTCCTAAAAAGGGTATTAATTGACCAGGAAAAAATGACTTCTCACGAAAGAGGGTAATAATATCCCGAGCAAATAGTACCCTCTTGCTAAACTCTATAGAATAACAGTATACATTTCTCCTAAGAAGGGTAATAATTGACCAGGAAAAATGACTTCTCACGAAAGAGGGTAATAATTTCCCGGGCAACTTGTACCCTATACCTAAACTCGCTTGAACTACACAGTAAATTTCTCCTAAAGAGGGTAATAATTGACCAGGAAAAAATGACTTCTCACGAGAGAGGGTAATAATATATCGGGGGAAATAGTACCCTCCTGCTAAACTCTACAGAATTACAGTATACATTTCTCCTAAAAAGGGTAATAATTGACCAGGAAAAAATGACTTCTCACGAAAGAGGGTAATAATTTTCAGGGCAAATTGTACCCTATAGCTAAACTCGCTTGAACTACACAGTAAATTTCTCCTAAAGAGGGTAAAAATTGACCAGGAAAAAATGACTTCTCACGAAAGAGGGTAATAATTTCCCGGGCAAATTGTACCCTATAGCTAAACTTGCTTGAACTACACAGTAAATTTCTCCTAAAGAGGGTAAAAATTGACCAGGAAAAAGTGACTTCTCACGAAAGAGGGTAATAATATTCCGGGCAAATAGTACCCTCTTGCTAAACTCTATAGAATTACATTATACATTTCTCCTAAAAAGGGTAATAATTGACCAGGAAAAAATGACTTGTCACGAAAGAGGGTAATAATATCCCGGGCAAATTGTACCCTATAGCGAAACTCGCTTGAACTACACAGTAAATTTCTCCTAAAGATGGTAATAATTGACCAGGAAAAAATGACTTCTCACGAAAGAGAGTAATAATATCCCGTGCAAATAGTACCCTTATGCTAAAGTCTATAGAATTACAGTGTACATTTCTCCTAAAAAGGGTAATAATTGACCAGGAAAAAATGACTTCTCACGAAAGAGGGTAAGAATATCCCGGGCAAATTGTACCCTATAGCTAAACTCGCTTGAACTACACAGTAAATTTCTCCTAAAGAGGGTAATAATTGACCAGGAAAAGATAACTTCTCACGAAAGAGGGTAATAATTTACCGGGCGATTTGTACCCTATAGCTAAACTCGTTTGAACTACACAGTAAATTTCTCCTAAAGAGGGTAATAATTGACCAGGAAAAAGTGACTTCTCACGAAAGAGGGTAATAATATTCCGGGCAAATAGTACCCTCTTGCTAAACTCTATAGAATTACATTATACATTTCTCCTAAAAAGGGTAATAATTGACCAGGAAAAAATGACTTCTGACAAAAGAGGGTAATAATATCCCGGGCAAATAGTACCCTATAGCTAAACTCTATCGATCTGCGCAGTACATTTCTCCATACCCGGGAAATAGTTGACGAGGAGAAAATGTGTTAACACGATAGGAGTAATGGTAATTCGGCAAATTGTACCCTGTTATACTATATTTTTTCAAAGTTGGTAACAAGTTTCCATAAGAAAATGACCGAACACGAAATTGTGTAATAACTATGTGGCAAATTTTACACCTAGCTATTTTGCATTGAACTAAAAGGTAAGTTTCTCGAAATGTGTGTATTATTTGTCTATGAACCAATGTCTGAAAGGCACAGGCCTTCACAAAATCTAGAAAACTCTTTAGTTCTTTTATATAGAAATTCTTGCATCCTTTTATTGATTCTTATAGCTAGTATCTTCCTGTTATATTGTTGTGTTTTTTGTTGTGATATTCTTCAATTTTTAATCTTTGTCATTATTTTAATGCTTGTGAAAAGATTATTTTTGTGAACTTTAAAATGTTTTTGGCTATCTATTTTTTAATTTGAAGAACTTCAACTCGTTTGATTTTGCTTGTGGAGACTAAAATATCTTCTGTTTCTGTATTACACATAAGTGTCTACCGAAGTGTCAAATTGTACTTTACTTCACTGTATATGATCTTTTTACTGTATTTAAAGTCCGTTTTAAATATAAAACTATGTTACCTTTCAAGTAGACTATTTTCGAATTTTCCGGACGCCATGAAATTTCCGAACCAAAAATGCCGTGATATGCTTTTGTAAAGCAGTTAAAGGTCAAGTTATATTTTTATTGTCAATGGCAACACTGTAACCATCAACGATGATGTGATATGAGCTATTAAACTTCCATTTCCATTGTTAGCGCTTTCCTTTGTAGGCTTATCGGTTCAAATTCGGTTTGAACTTTACGATTTGTTGAGGAAAAATAACAGATGTTTGAACGTGTTAGTTTTCGAACAAAGTTGCAGAGTAGGACTGACTTCTACAGTAAAGATGTGGCGTCCGTGGGAAAGCGAAAACGAAGAAAATCGCAGATTCGTAAGTATATTTTCATTTTCATTTTTTCATTTGAAAAGGGTATACGTGTGATAATTTAGTGCACAATTTAATCAAGTTGGTTATTTGATGTTTTTATATGTAACTTTTGCCGATTTAAACTTGAAGTAATTATTATTCCATACTAATAATATTGTGCATATAATGAGCCACGTTGGTCACCAGTGGCGGATCTACCACGGGGCCGGGTTGGCGCAGCTCCCCTGATTTGTTTGAGTGAAAAAATAACTCAAGGAATTATGTATATGTTCTTGAAAATTTATAATAAACTCATGATATACTTATTTAGTCTGGGTTCTGGCTGGCTCGTTTACAGATAAAACCTTCAGTGATTATAAATCAGAAACGGCTGAGAATAAAATGATGAAACAAAAACTGAGATAGGAAAATGTCATTGAGCAGATTATATGGTGTTCTTGTGGTGACTCCTAGGGCCATGCTTGAAGGGGACCCAGGTTCCAACTTCACAATTTCTAATCGGAACATGTATTGAATCATACCCCATTCGGGAGTCCTCAAAAAATAAAACTACTTTTGTAGGAAACATTTTTCGATTTGGGCCACCGTTTTCAAAATGGTCGCAAAAAGTGGGACCTGTATCAGATAAAACGCCCGGTACTTATAAATCAGAACTGCTGAGAATACAAAGATGAAACGAAACTGAGATAGGAAACGATGATAAAGCATATCAAGTGTTGTTGTTGTGATAATCCTCAGGGCTCACTGGAAATGGAAACGGATACATGGAAATAAAATTGTAGAATAGTATTGGTACTATGTATCTTGACTATATAATACTAATAAAATATAATTTAAAACTTCTCTTTCGCTTAAATATTAGGCCTATATATTGAATAATTAGTTTTTTCGGCAGTCCTTTAAAAGTAACGCATGCTTGTCGCATTATTAAGAAAGTTGGTTTTAAAGGTACTATATATATAACATTTACCAAGGATTTTAGGATGCTTTATTTCTTTACAGATAACTGATTCTTCAGTCAAACACATTGTGGAAGATGAAGTTTATGACATCAAGAGTACACTAGGAAATGTAAAAGTCAATGAAAGTAAGTAAAAATATATTTTTATTATCATTGCTTTTTCTCCTTTTCTCACTTACGTGGGGTCGACATTTTCGAAAGCCCTGTTCCTGAACTCTTTCGCTGTCGGATCTTTGTCTCTGAAGTCATTCTTTACAATATCCATCCATTTCCTTCTACCTCTCTTCCCACTCACTTCCATTTTCATCATTCTAATAACCACGTACTCGTTTGTTCTACATGTACTCATTAATGCCCATATCATTGCAGTCTCTTTTCTGGAATCTTCTTTGATAATTCTACAATCTTATTTGTTCCCCTTAATTTCTCATTCCTCACTTGTCTTTCCTTGTTATCACACACTCCCACCGCCGTATTCTAATTTCGGTAACATTAAATCTGTTTTGTTGTGTATTGCATTAACCAAGTTTCTGCACCCTATATCATTGATTGGCTAATCACTCTTTTGTAAATTATTCCTTCTCCACCATAATTCTGGGGTCACCCGAATGCCGCACGCCATAGCATTTTCCGAAGATCTATTTATAATAGCCATCAAAATGGTTTTGGCGTACTTTTAATGACCGAATTTATGCCTTTCCTAACGTCAAGTCTGATTTTTATGGGCTTGGGACCAGCATCAAGGAGGGCTTGATAATGGCCTTATTGGCTGAATTCGTATATTTTGCCATTGTTCTAAATATGTTATTCTAAATTGGACACAATTGTTACAAACAATATCAAATAAATGTTCTTGCTAATAAGAGTTATGATTAAAGCGCTATGCCAAGTACTCAGTTTACTTGCTTCACGCTGAAATCAGATGTAGTATGTGTGTGCTTTTAGTGCTTGGAAATTGAGTAATCACTTTTGCAACTAAGTGAACACCTATTTGAAGTATGATTTTCCTAAGTATCTTATGACAAACTGAATTAATGTCAGCAATGTTGTCCCACGATTAATACACATGTTTCATTATATGCTCCCAAAGTAAGTTTGTTAAGCACTTTTTAAATAAAAAGATTCTTAAACTTGATATGTCATCTTCACCTCAATGCTTTGCATATTATGCAAGCCATGTGCGAATGACTTGATTTACCCATACATTAGGTTTACGAAATATTTGTAATGATCGTAAATATTGGAAATTCTCCCACAGATATGATATACAGGTAGATCAATTGGTACCTCCGATTGGAAATTACTTTTATTAGACAATGGTTAAAGTTCAAAATTTGCCGTGGCGTCTGAAGGGATGTTAGACCGGTAACGTATTACTTGTATTATACGTCTGTGTCAAGGGCCACTTCGTCAAATTGACCAAGTAATCCAAATGAACAGAATCAATGTCCTTGAACAGTGTAGTGATAATATATCACGGTGAACAAAGAGTAGTTTCAGAGTCTTTATCTTTCCTATTTGTTTAGTAAGTCAACTTCTGTTCGAAATAATGTTCGGTTAGATGTAGCACAAATAAGCTGGCTATCGTTCATGAACTATTCATGGACTCTAGTGCTTAAATACTCATTGACTCTAGTTCTATAATGCTGTCTGCCATCTATCCGTCATTAGTGGCATGCTATAAACTTCTAGTGGCGTCTGGGCAAGTTAGATCGACAGCACAAAGTTCTCATCTGAACCACATCGAAGATCTGTGGTCAAATTGGAACGCCATTTCAGATGTCGTTCCAATCTGACCAAATTCTATCGTTTGATATAGGTATGTTGATTATTTTGAAGTAATTTATTTCGTTTCGAAATCATAAGAATATATTTATGAAAAAGAGTTGATGAAGGTGTTTTGGCTTCATTGTGTTAAAGAAAAAATCATTTCTTTCGAAACACTAAAACAGATATTTACAGCATACATTTTTGTGGCCAACTTCACACTACTTATCCTATTTTTAAATTTCGATTCAAAACCCTCGCCAATCGTTTCTTATTGATACGTTTGAAGAGAAAATAGTTCGTGTCGAAAAATATTAAAACATTTACAAAAATAAAATTGTGTGGGCAAACTTCCCAATGACCTTTCAAATTTCAAATGTGAAACTGGAAGTTGTTGCGGAGGTTTTAATAGATATGTAAGAAAGGAGACGTAATGTATTTTAATTCCACAACTTCTGATTTCAAAATAGATATACATGGAGCAAAAATGATACAGGGTAGCGAATAGCAGTTTTTTTGGCGTCGATTAAGCGTTCTAAATATAATTATTATCTTCTCCCTGAATCCTCTGTTCAAACCGGAAGAGACAGAAATCAATCACTTTCGTTTTCAACATTGACTGCCATAGAAGAATTATACTACATAGGTACCGAGAAGCAGTTTTCTGTTACCAATTAAGCGCTCCAAAAATATATTCTTCTCCACTATAATCTCTCTACTAAAATCACATTCGCAGAAGTCAAACACTTGCGGATTCAACGTTGATCGCTATAAGGTAAAAATGGTAATAAATAGAAGCAGATTCCTGAAATCGGTTAAACGTTTCAAGAACACATATCATTTCCATTCTGAAGTATCTACTAAAACCGGAACTGATAGAAATCCACTACAACTACCGATCTCAAAATTAAGAGGCCGGTTTCAACGTTGATTGTCATAGAGTGAAAATTGTACTATATAGCAGGAAGTGGTTCTCTGCAATCAATTAAGAATTCCAAGAATATATTCCGTCTCCACTCTAATATCTCCCCTAAAGCCAGAAGAGATATACATTTACTAATACTTATGATTTCAATAATAATTGAAAAATATCACGCAACAAAAACCAAACTCCGTCACGTGGGGTACATGTTACACTGTTTTTTATGTATAAAGTGAGGATAACACACTAATTTTTATTTAATCTTTGTTCATTTCAAATAGTATTACTCTCTTTCAACTGGTAAACTTTTAATCAATTACATACAGTATTGCGTAATTATCCAATTTCTATTCGTTGTAAAGTTTCAATTCTCATTTTAAAATTTTAAAATAAAATAATAAAATACTGTATTATTATCTAATCTGCATGATCTTTTATTTTTTTCATTATTAACAGTAATAAAATATATTGCACTATGATTAATTTTTGCTCCTTTCAAATAGTATTAATCTCTTCAGAGGTGTACGCAGGAGAAGGGATTTCAGAGTTTGAACCCCCACCCCCTTGAGCAAGATATCATGCAAAAATAAACATTTATCATATTAAATATAAACACAAACTTTGAAAGTAAAGAACTTGGGAGCCTGAACTTTCCCTTGGCAAACTTCTGCATATGCTACTGATTGTGTTTCTCTTCTCATTTTTAACCGTTTTCTGCTTTGAACAAAAGTTTTGAAGTGAAGGACAAGCATAAAGATAACTACCATCTGTAATATCAAACTATATTAAATATTTTTCATTTTTTTTCAAAACAATCAATTACGAATGAAAAGCAAATGAGTGATTTTAGTTTTGAACCGAAATTTGAAATTTCAAAGACTAGTTTGAAGTTGGCCCACCGAAATTTATTTTGGAAAATGACTTAATATTTTTCGAAACTAATCAGTAAGAAGCGAAAACAAGCGATTGACTTAAGTTTTGGATCGAAACTTAATAGTAAATTAAGCAGTATGAAGTTGCCCACAAAAGCTTTTAAATATCTCTTTTTATTTTTTGAAAAAGTTATTTTTTTCTTCAATACATACCATCTTCATCAACTTTACTTCGTGAATTTATAAATATGTTTTTGGAACATAATACTTTTCTTCAAAATAATCAACAACAAACCCATTTCAAACGATTGATTTTGGTCTCAATTTAGAATTTGTAAGCAAAGGGACCAGGGTGAATTTAGCCACATCTGAAATTTATCTTGTACATCTCTCTTTCTGTTTTTGAAAACAATCAATGACAAAGGAAAAACAAAGGGTTACGTCGGTTTTGAATCGAAATTTGGGAAAGACCTCAGTGTGAAAGTGCATCATTCAGTTCTTTTTGTAAACACTCTCTACGTTTTCCGGAACAAAGTATTCTTTCTTCAAAATAATTATAACTAACGATTGATCTTTGTCTTCAATCGAAATGTGTAACTGGAGGGGCCAGGATAAATTTGGCCGTATCCCAGCTTTATTTTGCAAATCTCCCTTTATGATTTTCCAAACAAACATTTTCCTTCAAAATGATCAATAAAAATGAAAAACGAAGGATTTGCATCAGTTTTCGATAGACATTTGTGTGTGTGTGTGTGTGTGTGGAGAGAGGACAATGAAAGTGTAAATGTCTCTATAATTTTCGAAACAAACAATATTTGTCTTTAAAAGAATCAATAAGATGCGATTTGCTGAGATTTTGAATCGAAATTGAAATTTTAGATACCTTGGAGAAGTTAGCTAGAGACCAATTCCATTTCAAATCGTCCAGGCAAACCACAATTGGTCCCCATCATAGTCTCAGATTTCATTTATTTTTTGTATGTGGGATCTACATGCAATATTATTATACCCATATTTTTTCTTTTTGCTGAAAAAAAATTTTTCTTCGATATACAGCCTTCCAAAATGGCTGCCCTCCTCTCGGATTGCTCGAAAAACTGAAAAACTTGTCAAATTAAAAGTTTTGTTGTAGAGAAACTAATGTACTTAGTAACATAATCTCAATAGAAGGAAGAGTATAAAGTTGTATGTTTCGTTGGAGGGTAAAAATTCGTCTATTGGTCCAATAGGAATCGCGCAATTCACTCGCAATGTTGCCAACTTTGATGAAATTTTTGCTAACTTCAAACTTTTTTTTTCTGTCCTCACGAGCAATATCAATCATCTGCTTGCAGCATCGAAATCTATTCCATAAGGTCTCTTGAAAATGTAAAGGACTTACGTTTCTGATTATTACATCCCACGTTATAGCATGATGAAAAGCTGAAAATTTCATTAAGACGCCATGTTTGGACGCCATTTTCTCAAAAACCCCACCTTTTAAAAATCTGAATTTTTTACATGTATTGGAAGAGTACCTAAGTATTTAATATCCGTTAACCGTTCATGCGGCTGAAGCCCCTAACATTCGCAATTAATTATTGAAATTTCGATTTTTGTACTTGCAATGTAAACATTTCCTATGAGCATTTAGGTCCTTACACAAGGCGATTTGAAAGGGAGTATGAAAATTTTGAGAGATGAATCCTGACATCAAATCCAGTAAAAAAGTTTCTATAAACATGAGGCGAATTCCGCTTCGTTTTCGAGTTACAGGGTTTCCAACTCGGGACCAAAAATCGGCTCGCGACAATAGAAAATAAAATATATATTTCGTGTTAAATCAGAGCTATGTGCTAAAGTTATGATGAAGTTCAGAAAGTTGATTTGTATCAATATGAAAATTTTTACGTGCGTTGCAATTTGGTTGGCAGTGTTGCCAACTTGGTAGAACTTTTATTTCTTTTCAAATGACACTACGTGGTTTTTATTTGATATTTGGTATTCATTAATGATTGCAAACATCACATAAAGCACAATTTTCCCCACATCACCACAGTTTTCGAAAACTTACATGTATTTCATTAAAAGGTTTATCTCGTGCGTTATTGATAGTTTGCAACATTAGTTGTGAATTTCACTCGACGTTTGTCATCATTAGTAAAACCAAAATGCCGAATAAAAACTACGTCTGTGTAAGTTGTAATAATCATAATAATAATAATAAAAAGAAAAAAAATATTCATTATTATTGCAAAACCTCTCATAACTCCACGTATCAAGTTCGAACTTGTTCAAGAAGTTCTGCTGAAACCACGAAACAGTTTATTACGAGGTTTGGTGTCGTGAACATTGTCCTAGTGTTCTCTGGAACCATGTACATTGTTTTTACTGGTAACATGACATTGTAGTGCACTAGTTACAGTGTTTGTGTGAATAGCAATGAGGAAGTCCTATTACAGTAAGGACCGTATTAAATGTGTTGATGATTCTAAAAGGCATAAGATAATTGTGTACAGAAAGAATTCTTGACAAACACTTTATTTTGTGGTAAAATATATGTATTGCGTACAGCGCGTCTGCCAAAACGTAGTATTAGGAGAGGATGATTATTTGTGTAAAGGGTGCTTTGAATATTTACCGTGAACAACGTGAATGTGTGTGAGACCATGAAAGAGATGTAAATATAAAATTATCCACCAGCAAGGTAAAGAATTTGTTCCTCTGAATGTAGATTTTGAAACCATTAACCAGACAGTTAACATGGTAAACATGAATGTGTCCCCATTAAAACGGCCGTTATCGGTGAAACCTAGACTACGTTGAAGGATTCACCTCTCAAAATTTTTCATACTGGCTTTCAAATCGCCTTGTGTACAGGACACAAATAATCATCCTCCCCTAATAGTACGTTTGAGTGGACACACTGTACGCAATCCATATATTTTACCGCAAGATAATTTTTTTTGTCTAGAATTCTTTCTGTGCACAAACCAATTACGGCTTTTAGTATAACCAACACATTTAATACTGTCCTTACTCTACTAGGACTTCCCCATTGTTATTCACACAAAATCTTAACTAGTGCACTAGAATGTCATGCTACCAGTAAACAATTTTCATGGTTCCAGAGAACACTAGGACGATGTTCACGACACCGAATCACACAAACTATCAATAACACATGAGATAAACCTTTTAATGAAATACATGTAAGTTTTCGAAAACTGTGCTTCATGTGATGTTTGCAATCATTAATGAATACCAAATATCAAATAAAATCAACGTAGTGTCATTTGGAAAGAAATAAAAGTTGGCAACACTGCCAACCGAATTGCAACGCATGTAAAAATTTTCATATTGATACAAATCAACTTTCTGAACTTCATCATAACTTTAACACACAGTTTCTGATTTAACACGAAATATATATTTTATTTTCCATTGTCGCGAGCCGATTTTTGGTCCCGAGTTGGAAACCCTGTAACTCGAAAACGAAGCGGAATTCGACTCGTGTTAATAGGAACTTTTCTACTGGATTTGATGTCAGGATTCATCTCTCAAAATTTTCATACTCCCTTTCAAATCGCCTTGTGTATAGGACCTAAATGCCCATAGGAAATATTTACATTGCAAGTACAAAAATCGAAATTTCAATAATTAATTGCGAATGTTAGGGGCTTCAGCCGCATGAACGGTTAACGGATATTAAATACTTAGGTACTTTTCCAATACATGTAAAAAATTCAGATTTTTAAAAGATGGGGTTTTTGAGAAAATGGCGTCCAAACATGGCGTCTTAATGAAATTTTCAGCTTTTCATCATGCTATAACGTGGGATGTAATAATCAGAAACGTAAGTCCTTTACATTTTCAAGAGACCTTATGGAAAAGATTTCGATGCTACAAGCAGATGATTGATATTGCTCGTGAGGACAGAAAAAAAAAGTTTGAAGTTAGCAAAAATTTCATCAAAGTTGGCAACATTGCGAGTGAATTGCGCGATTCCTATTGGACCAATAGACGAATTTTAACCCTCCAACGAAACACACAACTTTATACTCTTCCTGCTATTGCGATTATGTTACTAAGTACACTCGCTTCTCTACAATAAAATTTTTAATTTGACATGTTTTTCAATTTTTCGAGCAATCTGAGAGGAGAGCGGCCATTTTGGAAGGCTGTATATCGAAGAAAAATTTTTTTCAGCAAAAAGAAAAAATATGGGTCTAATAATTTTGTATGTAGTTTCTTATTTTAAAAAATAAGTTAAATCTGAGATAGTCGTGTGGACCACCCTGGACGATTTGAAATGGAATCACTCTAGAGACCTTGGCGAAGTTTGTTAAGCTCCAACTTTATTATGCAAATATCTCTTGCACTTTTCTGAAACAAACGACTTTGTCTTCAAAAAAATCAATTACAAATGAAAAACTAACGATTGATTTTGATTTTGAGTCATACGTTGAAGGTAGGAGGGTGGCAACTTCAATCGGGTAGCTGTTGCAGGTGCAGGATTAACGTATCACGCCGGGTTTTGCATTTGAACCGTAACAAGTTGTTTCGGTGTGTTTGAGTTGTGAACAGTTCAACTTTGCTGGATATTTATAATTTGTGTTCACAGATGTGCATTCACTTGCCTTCGCCGTTATTATTGATAATAAACTTAAAGACATCCCTGCCTCTCGTAAAGAGATTTTGGACTATTTTTGAAGGAAGGAGTCAAGACGTTTGTGTCTCCACTTATTTTTGTATAACAAGAATGTATACTGAACATGTATTACCTAGTTTTGGTTTTATTTCTGTTATATAATGATGCGCACACGACACGATTTGAGGCTGTCTCGTCTCAAAAATATGTCATAAAAGGTGTTTCATCTAGAAAATACATATTTCTATTGGAATCGCTCTGTCTCGTCTCGAATCTTACCACGAAAATTCTGTTTCGTCTAATCCGAAACCCTACTATTACATTTGTGTTATTATATTGTAACTACAGCTTCTTAGCAAAATTTTGTTTAAAATTTTGTTTATAATCACATGCCTGTACGTGCTTTATTCAACTAACAATTATAAAGTACACATAGTGTCACACACTACCTTTTTTGTATTATTAATTTTAAGTCATTTTTCTTTGTTTTGCTAGCGCTACCTATAGAAAGTTTTGGTATCCACCACTGATTGTTGGTCTCGTGCAAGTTTCTTCATTTACGGTGACCGCACCTGTGTGAATTGGGTATGACGTTCTTATTGCTCTTGTGCTTCCATCTTACTTTTCTTCTCAAAGAGGAATACATCGTAATTTGTATTTAAAAAATCCTTTTGTAATAATTTGTTCTTGCCATAGATTAAATAAATCGTGTTCTAATGTAGTTGTTGTGTGTATAATGAGTAAAGTATTGAATTCAATATTCGCAACGTAGTAAGTGAATTCAGTATTTTATAACGTTCAAAATTTTAATATATTAATTACAAATGGAATTCTACAAAATATCAAGGCAGGCAACATAATTGTTTAATTACAATTAAACCTTCTACATTTAATGAGCATTAAAGTTAAATTATTGAAGAATATAACTTTGCCCTAATACATGTTTTCAATAAATCGAAATATAACAACGCCACTTTCTAATGTTGGTTTCCGATGAGTAAATATGTGAGTGAGAAAGAAAGAATGTCTCTGTCATTTCCTGTTTTAATATTGCCTTCACAGTTACCTGCATAATTATATAGGATTTTAAAATCCTCTACTCAAAATCCAAATCCAAATGTAATTATTAATGAACTTCATGAAATATTTTCTCCTATCTCCGATATCTAAGATGTTGATAAATATCATTAGACAATCATTATTACAACTAGGTATTATTAGGTAAAAATTAGTCGAACCATGTATGAGTTACATGAAATAAAGTATCAGTGTTAAGGTTAATCAAATAGTGTATTCTACCTCGATATTCTAGGTACCGATACAACACCTACCTGTCGTAAGTATACAGCTTCATGGAGAGACTGCTCAAATGTAAACAGTACAAACATGAACAAGGAATTTCCAATCTTTCTCTCTCTGTTTTTTTAAACAAGCTCTATAATTATGAAGATAAAATACTCCTTTAGGCAATATATTTTTGCCCGTAACTTTAAACTTTTAAAAATTGATTTAAACAATATCTGTATGTCTATAAAATCTCCAATATATTAATTTTCTTATTGGTAAAATGAGACTTCGAAATACATTTCGAACCTTATGTGTTTTCGATTACAAATCTACAAGTAGCTATTTTAAATTTTTTATACTGGTGGTACATAAAATGTGAACACTCTCCATATATGGTATAAAGCCATATTTGTCGTCCAGAACTGCATGACTTTTTTTTCTGGAGATCGATCTGTATATGAGGCGTTGGATGGCAAAGAGGCTTAACTCAGTTTTAAGACATTTTGAGATGTTGAGACTTTTATTAGAATCGGTAGAGAAAAAGCAGACAAAATATATTCCTTGTGCTGCCATCGTTTGACCTATGGCCTGGTCTTTTAATTCTGAGATACGCAACTTTGCTATCCAACAGGTTATGGTTTCAAGTTCACTGAAATGGCTTAATCTTATTTGTTTTAAAAAAAAATGAGTTACGCCACTTTGCCATCCAATGTCTCATATATCCTGGTTGGGTTCATGCCATCCCTCAAAAAAGACAGAGAAAACAAAGAGAAACTACTCTAATTCCATGAGAGATTCTAAACGAGGATAGGAAGTTTGTAATTTCATTTTCTACGGAGACCAAAGTGAGCCAACAATATTAAAACCCGGCAGTTGTGAAGGTCAGGGAAAGTGTATTAATTCATTTGCGTGTTTATTAGACCAATTGTAAAGACAAAAATATTGAACTATTTTAAAATATTCTTCAAATTTCTTCAGATGGGTTATATCCTAGATAACCTAAATTAATTCATTTGTTTTCCTCTTTCTTGTTCTTATAAAAACACACACTCTCATCATTTGTGCGTATGTTGGATTTTATAAACAACATAGTAAATAGTTCAACTTCGACATGATTACTTACATTTGTTGACCACACTAATAAAGTTATGTTTTATATTACACAAAAATAGTGATGTGGATTACTGAAAGTGAAAGTTTATGAGTTTCTAATATACCTGGACACAGTATAATTTATTACAACTATAACTTGTACTGTTTTCCTTAATTCTTACAGAAGCGGCCTGTCGTGGTGAAAGACATCGCATTAACCTTCAATGGGTATACAACTATTTGAGTGGCAAAGGATATCCAATCCACCTGTCCACATGCAATGAGAAGTCAAATTTTAGAAGACAATGCAAATATTTTTTACTTCGTTCAGGGAAGATGTACCACAAAAAAAAAAAGAAATACAGGTGAGGAGAAAGAAGTCATCTTTTCAGTAGAAGATCGTAGAAACATAGTTAAATTTATACATGAAGGAGGTGATACCAGCCACGAATCATCTGCACTTGCTAGTCATCGTGGGAAAAACACTTGTGAGGCACTTCTGCGAAAACGTTTTTATTGGCCTTCTATGTGTAATGATGTAAGAACGTTTATTTCCCAGTGTCTGAAATGCCAAAAAGTAAACCCAAGTAAATTGCGTGTCACACCAGAATTACAACCTATTCCAGTACCGACTGAAGTTATGAAGCAGATTGGTGTCGATATAATTCAACTTCCGGAAGTAAACGGTTTTAAATACGTCTGTGTAGCTATAGATTATTTTAGCAAATGGACAGAAGCCAGACCTCTTCCAGATAAACGTGCATTCACGGTTGCCCGTTTCTTGTACGAGGACATAATATGCCGCCATGGATGTCCTGCAGTGCAGATTAATGACCAGGGAAAAGAATTCGTCAATTCTGTGTCAGAAGAGTTGCATAAAATGACTGGAACACAGCAAAGAATTACCTCCGCGTACCATCCACAGTCAAACGGCCTGGTTGAACGACAGAACAGAACTATAAGAAATTTTTTACTGAAAGTTCTAATGGACGAAGTTCACAAGTGGCCAGAAGTTCTCCACGGAATTCTATTCGCTTGCCGTACCTCCATTCACGCAACAACAAAATATTCTCCGTTTTACATTGTGTACCAAAGAGAGCCTGTACTTCCCATTGATATTGATATAAAAAATACAGAGCAGAAAAATGAGCAGAACGAAAACATTACTGGCACATTGAGTTATGCAGAAGAAAATAACAGTATTACTTATCGATAGAGATCATTTTGATAGTATCTTGAGAAGCTTGGTGAAAGTCAGGGAAAAGGTACTTGAGAAAGTTTCACAAAACATCAGTAAAGCCCAAGATAAGCAGAGAAATGATTATAGCAAAAAACATTCAGTTGCTTTAGAATTTCACGTGGGACAAAAAGTACTTGTTAAAATGTTTGAGGCGCTGTGACCGAAAAGGTGGATGGTCAACTATGCCATGGAAAGGACCATATGTTATTTCCAAGATATACAAAAACAATCTTGTTATTTTGAAATCATTACAAACAGGAAAAGATCAGAAAAGGAAAACGCACTTGAAAAATTTGAAAGTCTTTAATGAAAAATTGCAGGAAGATAAAACAAACGGCAAGAGGCTAACTAATGGGTTACACAATGCCAATAATAATGAGAAACCAAACAAATCCATTACAGTGGATACAGAAAGTGAAGAAGAAAGTATGATGAATTATCCTGTTTACGAATCTAAGCATTTGTACTTCTTTCCTGTAGACCATCAATGGCAAAAGAAATGGTGTACAATTTTAAACTTAGAACTTATTTGTCCAAGATCGTCAGCTCCTGTTCCAATACATCTAAAAGTTCCTGTTGCTACAGAAAATGTCTTAGGGGATGGCAACTGGTTCTTTCGTTGTGTTTCTCTATATTTGACCGGTGCTGAATTTTTTCACAGTGAAATCCGAAAATGCCTAGTTGATTTCATGCAAGACAATTCAACAGTTGACAAGCATGCTGGAGGTATAAAGAAATATATAATTGAGACTAAGATGAATGTGGATGGAACATGGGCAAAAGATATTGAGGTATTTGCTACTGCTTTAATGTTAAATACTGATATCTACGTTTATTATGACGAAAAGTGGTAGATTTTCAGCTCAAGTGGGAAACTTTCCCATGGAACACGGAAAGGGAGTAGAGGGTTATACTTACAAAACAAGGATCTCCATTTTCAAGTTGTTAGCGAAGTATAACTTATGCAATAGAGAGGAATCTTGTAATGCGAAATTAACGATATAAATTCGTTGCTTTTAACAATTGTACAGAATATATAAATGTGTGTTTATGTGTCATATTTCAATGAATATATATGCTTAACTGCTCTAATGTAAATTGCTCAACGTACCATTATTTTACTTGAAAATTTTCCATTGCTAGGGTGTAACCACGGTATATAGCTAAGATGTAAACTAATTTGTTTCTATTTCTCTTTTCTTTAATAGTAAATAAAGTGTAGACAAAGCTAATAGCTACGAATTCGTTTCAGTAATAAGAAAGAATTTACCGTGAAATTTCTTGGATTAGATTTGAATATAACTTATTAACTGTTTGTGCTTTATAAAAAATATTGTTTACTGTCATACATTGAAAAAAGAAATCTGTACCTATATTTTAGTGTTTTAATTCAGATTTTATATGATAAGTTCAGTTACAGAAAGACTTGTCCATTTACTGCACATCCTGAGAAACGGTAATAATGGTATGTTTTGTAAAACTTGAAATATTTAAGTGTGTTCAAGTGATCAACTATATGGTTGTTTATCCATGTAAAAATTTATAATTGTGTCTATCGCTAAAACTTATAGTAATAAAGGAAAATGGAAAAAATATATAATATTGCTACAACCAAATATATTAATTAGTATAACGTAGAAGAAAAGTTTAAACAGTTTATTAATATAAAACAGAGATATTTATAATATTATTATTAAGATTTAGGAATTGAGTGATCATCCGCTATTATATTCTAGTAACTTTTTGTCCTTGCCAATGTTTTTCTTTAAAAATAAGGAAATTTATAAATAGTTTTATTTGGATACTAAAATAAAATAAATAGTTTTATTTTAAAGAAATGTAGTTATTGTTTTAATTACAGTACAGTAAGGTAAGTGAATTATCCAACAAATTATTATCCTATTTTGGAGAAGTCTTTGTTATGAAAATATTTTTAAAATATTTTTTCTATATTTAAAAAAATATATTTCTTGTTCCTAATAAAAATATTGCACGAGTAAAATTTGTTCACGCTGTTATAACATTAATGTTTCAAATAAAGTTACAGGAATATTCGAAGAAATGTTCTTGCTGTTCCTATTAAGAGAGAGGGAGATTATAAATTGCCCAAAAATTTACAATTCCTTACCTGTCAAATCGGTTTGTACGAAAAAAAATACTTCTAATTAACAATATACAACATGGCAACACTCCAAGTGTCAGTAAATTTAATATCAATTCACTTGTAAAACTATTTATTCCAAGTAAAGGTTTTTAAAACAATGCCAGTTACCTTCACTGCAGTGTAGACAACGACAATATTTGTCAGCAAATTTGAAAGATAATATTCGAATAATTTATTAAAAACTGCAATATTTCCATAATAATATTATAGTTTTGGGTGTACACTCATTTTGTAGAAACTCTTCTGAAGAAATCTGATATTACGAGGGTCGGCTGATAAGTTCTTGCCCCGACTCCCTTCCGAATGTACAACCCTAATGCAATTGATGTCATGTTAAATCTTGATATTTTATGTGTTTAAGTACCAAATTTCACGATTATACGATGATCGGTTTTTATTACCCTTCTTAGGACAAACTTACTGTGTAGTTCAAGCTAGTTTAGCTATAAGGTACAATTTCCCAGGGAAATTAATACCCTTTTTCTTGTGAAGTCATTTTCTCCTGGTCAATTATTACCCTCTTTGGGAGAACATTACTGTGTAGTTCAAGAGGGTTTAGCTATAGGGTACAATTTGCCCAGGATATCATTACCCTCTTTCGTGAGAAGTCATTTTTTCCTGGTAAATTATTACCCTCTTTAGGAGAAGTTTACTGTGTAATTCAAGCCAGTTTAGCTACAGGGTACAATTTGCCCGGGATATTATTACCCTCTTTCGTGAGAAATCATTTTTTCCTGGTAAATTATTACCCTTCTTAGGAGAAATGTATAGAGTAATTCAATAGAGTTTAGCTACAAGGTACTATTTGCCCGGGATATTATTACCCTTTTTCCTGTGAAGTCATTTTTTCCTGGCCAATTATTACCCTTCTTAGCAGAAATTTACTGTGTAGTTCAAGCGAGTTTTGCTATAGGGTACAATTTGCCCGGGAAATTATTACCCTCTTTCGTGAGAAGTCATTTTTTCCTGGTCAATTATTACCCTCTTTAGGAGAAATTTACTGTGTAGTTCAAGCGAGTTTAGCTATAATGTACAATTTGCCCGGGAAATTATTACCCTCATTCGTAATAGGTAATTTTTTCCTGGTCAATTATTACCCTTCTTAGGAGAAATGTATAGAGTAATTCAATAGAGTTTAGCTATAGGGTACTATTTGCCCGGGATATTATTACCCTTTTTCCTGTGAAGTCATTTTTTCCTGGCCAATTATTACCCTTCTTAGCAGAAATTTACTGTGTAGTTCAAAAGGGTTTAGCTATAGGGTACAATTTGCCCAGGATATCATTACCCTCTTTGGTGAGAAGTCATTTTTTCCTGGTCAATTATTACCCTCTTTAAGAGAAATTTACTGTGTAGTTCAAGCGAGTTTAGCTATAGGGTACAATTTGCCCGGGAAATAATTACCCTCTTTGGTGACAAGTCATTCTTTCCTGGGCAATTATTACCCTTCTTAGGAGAATGTATAGTGTAATTCAATAGAGTTTAGCTATGGGGTATTATTTGCCCAGGATATTATTACCGTTTTTCCTGTGAAGTCATTTTTTCCTGGTCAATTATTACCTTTCTTAGAAGAAATTTACTGTGTAGTTCAAGCGAGTTTAGCTATAGGGTACAATTTGCCCGGGATATTATTACCCTCTTTCGTGAGAAGTCATTTTTTCCTGGTCAATTATTACCCTTCTTAGGAGAAATATATAGTGTAATTCAATAGAGTTTAGCTATAGGGTACTATTTGCCCGGGATATTATTACCGTTTTTCCTGTGAAGTCATTTTTTCCTGGTCAATTATTACCCTTCTTAGGAGAAATTTACTGTCAAGTTCAAGCGAGTTAAGGTATAGGGTACAATTTGCCCGGGATATTATTACCCTCTTTCGTGAGAAGTCATTTTTTCCTGGTCAATTATTACCCTCTTTTGGAGAAGTTTACTGTATAGTTCAAGCGAGTTTAGCTATAGTGTACAATTTGCCCGGGATATTATTACCCTCTTTCGTGAGAAGTCATTTTTTCCTGGTCAATTATTACCCTTCTTAGGAGAAATGTATAGTGTAATTCAATAGAGTTTAGCTATAGGGTACAATTTGCCCGGGAAATTATTACTTTCTTTCGTGAGAAGTCATTTTTTCCTGGTTAATTATTACCCTCTTTTGGAGAAGTTTACTGTGTAGTTCAAGCGAGTTTTGCTATAGGGTACAATTTGCCCGGGAAATTATTACCCTCTTTCGTGAGAAGTCATTTTTTCCTGGTCAATTATTACCCTCTTTAGGAGAAAGTTACTGTTTAGTTCAAGCGAGTTTAGCTATAGGGTACAATTTGCCCGGGATATTATTACCCTCTTTCGTGAGAAGGTATTTTTTCCTGGTTAATTATTACCCTTCTTAGGAGAAATGTATAGTGTAATTCAATAGAGTTTAGCTATAGGGTACTATTTGCCTGGGATATTATTACCCTTTTTCCTGTGAAGTCATTTTTTCCTAGTCAATTATTACCCTTCTTAGGAGAAATTTACTGTCAAGTTCAAGCGAGTTAAGCTATAGGGTACAATTTGCCCGGGATATTATTACCCTCTTTCGTGAGAAGTCATTTTTTCCTGGTCAATTATTACCCTCCTTTGGAGAAGTTTCCTGTGTAGTTCAAGCGAGTTTAGCTATAGGGTACAATTTGCCCGGGATATTATTACCCTCTTTCCTGTGAAGTCATCTTTTCCTGGTCAATTATTACCCTTTTTAGGAGAAATGTATAGTGTAATACAATAGAGGTTAGCAATAGGGTACTATTTGCCCCGGATATAATTACACTTTCTCCTGTGAAGACATTTTTTCCTGGTCAATTATTACCCTTTTTAGGAAAAAATTTACTGTCAAGTTCAAGCGAGTTTGCTATAGGGTACAATTTGCCCGGAAATTATTACCCTCTTTCGTGAGAAGTCATTTTTTCCTGGTCAATTATTACCCTCTTTAGGAGAAATTTACTGTGTAGTTCAAGCGAGTTTAGCTATAGTGTACATTTTGCCCGGGAAATTATTACCCTCATTCGTAATAGGTAATTTTTTCCTGGTCAATTATTACCCTTCTTAGGAGAAATATATAATGTAATTCAATAGAGTTTAGCTATAGGGTACTATTTGCCCGTGATATTATTACCCTTTTTCCTGTGAAGTCATTTTTTTCTGGTAAATTATTACCCTTCTTAGGAAAAATTTACTGTCAAGTTAAAGCGTGTTTAGTTATAGGGTACAATTTTTCCGGGTATTATTACCCTCTTTAGTGAGAAGTCATTTTTTCCTGGTCAATTATTACCCCGTTTAGGAGAAGTTTACTGTGTAGTTCAAGCGAGATTAGCTATTGGGTACCATTTGCCCGGGATATTATTACCCTCTTTCGTGAGAAGTCATTTTTTCCTGTTCAATTATTACCCTTCTTAGAAGAAATTTACTGTCAAGTTCAAGCGAGTTTAGCTATAGGGTACAATTTACCCGGGATATTATTACCCTCCTTCGTGAGAAGTCATTTTTTCCTGGTCTATTATTACCTTTCTTAGGAGAAATGTATAGTGTAATTTAATAGAGTTTAGCTTTAGGGTACTATTTGCCCGGGATATTATTACCCTTTTTCTTGTGGAGTCATTTTTTCCTGGTCAATTATTACCCTTCTTAGGAGAAATTTACTGTCAAATTCAAGCGAGTTTAGCTATAGGGTACAATTTGCCCGGAAATTATTACCCTCTTTCGTGAGAAGTCATTTTTCCTGTTCAATTATTACCCTGTTTAGGAGAAGTTTACTGTGTAGTTCAAGTGAGTTTAGCTATAGGGTACAATTTGCCCGGGATATTATTACCCTCTTTCGTGAAAAATCATCTTTTCCTGGTCAATTATTACCCTTTTTAGGAGAAATGTATAGTCTAATTCAATAGATTTTAGGTATAGGGTACTATTTGCCTGGGATATTATTACCCTTTTTCCTGTGAAGTCATTTTTTCCTGGCCAATTATTACCCTTCTTAGGAGAAATTTGCTGTCAAGTTCAAGCGAGTTAAGCTATAGGGTACAATTTGCCCGGGATATTATTACCCTTTTTCCTGTGAAGTCATTTTTTCCTGGCCAATTATTACCCTTCTTAGGAGAAATGTACTGTGTAGTTCAAGCGAGTTTAGCTATAGGGTACAATTTGCCCGTGATATTATTACCCTCTTTCGTGAGAAGTTATTTTTTCCTGGTTAATTATTATTTTTCTTAGGAGAAATGTATAGTGTAATTCAATAGAGTTTAGCTATAGGGTACAATTTGCCCGGGATATTATTACCCTCTTTCGTGAGAAGTCATTTTTTCCTGGTCAATTATTACCCTCCTTTGGAGAAGTTTCCTATGTAGTTCAAGCGATTTTAGCTATAGGGTACAATTTGCCTGGGTTATTATTACCCTCTTTCGTGAGAAGTCATTTTTTCCTGGTCAATTATTACCCTCTTTTGGAGAAGTTTACTGGGTAGTTCAAGCGAGTTTAGCTATAGGGTACAATTTGCCCGGGATATTATTACCCTCTTTCGTGAGAAGTCATTTTTTCTTGTTCAATTATTACCCTTCTTAGGAGAAATGTATAGTGTAATTCAATAGAGTTTAGCTATAGGGTTCTATTTGCCCGGAATATTATTACCCTTTTTCCTGTGAAGTCATTTTTTCCTGGTCAATTATTACCCTTCTTAGGAGAAATTTACTTTCAAGTTTAAGCGATTTAAACTATAGGGTACAATTTGCCCGGGATATTAATACCCTCTCTCGCGAGAAGTCATTTCTTCCTGGCCAATTATTACCCTCCTTTGGAGAAGTTTCCTGTGTAGTTCAAGCGAGTTTAGCTATAGGGTACAATTTGCACGGGATATTATTACCCTCTTTCCTGTGAAGTCATCTTTTCCTGGTCAATTATTACCCTTTTTAGAAGAAATGTTTAGAGTAATACAATAGAGTTTAGCTATAGGGTACTATTTGCCCGGGATATTTTTACCCTTTTTCCAGTGAAGTCATTTTTTCCTGGTCAATTATTACCCTTCTTAGGAGAAATTTACTGTCAAGTTCAAGCGCGTTAAGCTATAGGGTACAATTTTCCCGGGATATTATTACTCTCTTTCGTGAGAAATTATTTTTTCCTGGTCAAATATTACCCTCCTTTGGAGAAGTTTCCTGTGTAGTTCAAGGGAGTTTAGCTATAGGGTACAATTGACCGGGATATTATTACTCTCTTTCGTGAGAAGTCATTTTTTCCTGGTCAATTATTACCCTTCTTAGGAGAAAAGTATAGTGTAATTCATTAGAGTTTAGCTATAGGGCACTATTTGCCCGGGATATTATTACCCTCTTTCGTGAGAAGTCATTTTTGCCTGGTCTATTATTACCCTTCTTAGGAGAAATTTACTGTGTAGTTCAAGCGAGTTTTGCTAAAGGTTCAATTTGCCCGGGAAATTATTGCCCTCTTTCGTGAGAAGTCATTCTTTCCTGGTCATTTATTACCCTGTTTAGGAGAAATTTACTGTGTAGTTCAAGCGAGTTTAGCTATAGGGTACAATTTTCCCAGGAAATTATACCCTCATTCGTGAGAAGTCATTTTTTCCTGGTCTATTATTACCCTTCTTAGGAGAAATGTATAGTGTAATTTAATAGAGTTTAGCTATAGGGTACTATTTGCCCGGGATATTATTACCCTTTTTCCTGTGAAGTCATTTTTTCGTGGTATATTATTACCCTTCTTAGGAGAATTTTACTGTCAAATTCAAGCGAGTTTAAATATAGGGTACATTTTTTCCGGGATATTATTACCCTCTTTCGTGAGAAGTCATTTTTTCCTGGTCAATTATTACCCTGTTTAGGATACGTTTACTGTCTAGTTCAAGCGAGTTAAGCAATAGGGTAAATTTGCCCGGGATATTATTACCCTCTTTCGTGAGAAGTCATTTTTTCCTGGTCAATTATTACCCTCTTTTGGAGAAGTTTACTGTGTAGTTCAAGCGAGTTTAGCTATAGGGTAAAATTTGCCCGGGATATTATTACCCTCTTTCGTGAGAAGTCATTTTTTCCTCGTCAATTATTACCCTTCTTAGGAGAAATTTACTGTCAAGTTCAAGCGAGTTAAGCTATAGGGTACAATTTGCCCGGGATATTATTACCCTCTTTCGTGAGAAGTCATTTTTTCCTGGTCAATTATTACCATTTATTGGAGAAGTTTCCTGTGTAGTTCAAGCGAGTTTAGCTATAGGGTACAATTTGCCCGGGATATTATTACCCTCTTCCCTGTGAAGTCATCTTTTCCTGGTCAATTATTACCCTCTTTTGGAGAAGTTTACTGTGTAGTTCAATCGAGTTTAGATATAGGGTACAATTTGCCCGGGATATTATTACCCTCTTTCGTGAGAAGTTATTTTTTCCTGGTTAATTATTACCCTTCTTAGGAGAAATGTATAGTGTAATTCAATAGAGTTTAGCTATAGGGTACTATTTGCCCGGGATATTATTACCCTCTTTCGTGAGAAGTCATTTTTTCCTCGTCAATTATTACCCTTCTTAGGAGAAATTTACTGTCAAGTTCAAGCGAGTTAAGCTATAGGGTACAATTTGCCCGGGATATTATTACCCTCTTTCGTGAGAAGTCATTTTTTCCTGGTCAATTATTACCATTTATTGGAGAAGTTTCCTGTGTAGTTCAAGCGAGTTTAGCTATAGGGTACAATTTGCCCGGGATATTATTACCCTCTTCCCTGTGAAGTCATCTTTTCCTGGTCAATTATTACCCTTCTTAGGAGAAATGTATAGTGTAGTACAATAGAGTTTAGCTATAGGGTACTATTTGCCCGGGATATTATTACCCTTTTCCCTGTGAAGTCATTTATTCCTGGTCAATTATTACCCTTCTTAGGAGAAATTTAGTGTCAAGTTCAAGCGAGTTAAGCTATAGTTTACAATTTGCCCGGGATATTATTACCCTCTTTCGTGAGAAGTCATTTTTTCCTGGTCAATTATTACCCTTCTTAGGAGAAATTTACCGTGTAGTTCAAGCGAGTTTTGCTATAGTGTACAATTTGCCCGGGATATTATTACCCTCTTTCGTGAGAAGTCATTTTTTCCTTGTCAATTATTACCCTCTTTAGGAGAAATTTACTGTGTAGTTCAAGGGAGTTTAGCTATAGGGTACAATTTGCCCAGGAAATTATTACCCTCATTCGTGAGAAGTCATTTTTCCTGGTCATTTATTACCCTCCTTTGGAGAAGTTTCCTGTGTAGTTCAAGGGAGTTTAGCTATAGGGTACAATTTGCCCGGGATATTATTACCCTCTTTCGTGAGAAGTCATTTTTTCCTGGTCAATTATTACCCTTCTTAGGAGAAATGTATAGTGTAATTTAATAGAGTTTAGCTATAGGGTACTATTTGCCCGGGATATTATTACCCTTTTTCCTGTGAAGTCATTTTTTCCTGGTCAATTATTACCCTTCTTAGGAGAAATTTACTCTCAAGTTCAAGCGAGTTAAGCTATAGGGTACAATTTGCCCGGGATATTATTACCCTCTTTCGTGAGAAATCATTTTTTTTGGTCAATTATTACCCTCCTTTGGAGAAGTTTCCTGTGTAGTTCAAGGGAGTTTAGCTATAGGGTACAATTTGCCCGGGATATTATTACCCTCTTTCGTGAGAAGTCATTTTTTCCTGGTCAATTATTACCCTTCTTAGGAGAAAAGTATAGTGTAATTCATTAGAGTTTAGCTATAGGGTACTATTTGCCCGGGATATTATTACCCTCTTTCGTGAGAAGTCATTTTTGCCTGGTCTATTATTACCCTTCTTAGGAGAAATTTACTGTGTAGTTCAAGCGAGTTTTGCTATAGGGTACAATTTGCCCGGGAAATTATTGCCCTCTTTCGTGAGAAGTCATTTTTTCCTGGTCAATTATTATCCTCTTTAGGAGAAATTTACTGTGTAGTTCAAGCGAGTTTAGCTATAGGGTACAATTTTCCCAGGAAATTATTACCCTCATTCGTGAGAAGTCATTTTTTCCATGTCTATTATTACCCTTCTTAGGAGAAATGTATAGTGTAATTTAATAGAGTTTAGCTATAGGGTACTATTTGCCCGGGATATTATTACCGTTTTTCCTGTGAAGTCATTTTTTCCTGGTATATTATTACCCTTCTTAGGAGAATTTTACTGTCAAATTCAAGCGAGTTTAAATATAGGGTACATTTTTTCCGGGATATTATTACCCTCTTTCGTGAGAAGTCATTTTTTCCTGGTCAATTATTACCCTGTTTAGGAGACGTTTACTGTGTAGTTCAAGCGAGTTTAGCTATAGGGTTCAATTTGCACGGGATATTATTACCTTCTTTCGTGAGAAGTCATTTTTTCCTTGTAAATTATTACCCTGTTTAAAAGACGTTTACTGTCTAGTTCAAGCGAGTTAAGCAATAGGGTAAATTTGCCCGGGATATTATTACCCTCTTTCGTGAGAAGTCATTTTTTCCTGGTCAATTATTACCCTCTTTTGGAGAAGTTTACTGTGTAGTTCAAGCGAGTTTAGCTATAGGGTACAATTTGCCCGGGATATTATTACCCTCTTTCGTGAGAAGTCATTTTTTCCTGGTCAATTATTACCCTCTTTTGGAGAAGTTTACTGTGTAGTTCAAGCGAGTTTAGCTATAGGGTACAATTTGCCCGGGATATTATTACCCTCTTTCATGAGAAGTCATTTTTTCCTGGTCAATTATTACCGTTCTTAGGAGAACTGTATAGTGTAATTTACTAGAGTTTAGCTATAGGGTACGATTTGCCCGGGATATTATTACCCTTTTTCCTGTGAAGTCATTTTTTCCTGGTCAATTATTACCCTTCTTAGGAGAAATTTACTGTGTAGTTCAAGCGAGTTTTGCTATAGGGTACAATTTGCCCGGGAAATTATTACCCTCTTTCGTGAGAAGTCGTTTTTTCCTGGTCAATTATTACCCTCTTTAGGAGAAATTTACTGTGTAGTTCAAGCGAGTTTAGCTATAGTGTACAATTTGCCCGGGATATTATTACCCTCTTTCGTGAGAAGTTATTTTTTCCTGGTTAATTATTACCCTTCTTAGGAGAAATGTATAGTGTAATTCAATAGAGTTTAGCTATAGGGTACAATTTGCCCGGGATATTATTACCCTTTTTCGTGAGAAGTCATTTTTTCCTGGTCAATTATTACCCTTCTTAGGAGAAATTTACTGTCAAGATCAAGCGAGTTAAGCTATAGGGTACAATTTGCCCGGGATATTATTACCCTCTTTCGTGAGAAGTCATGTTTTCCTGGTCAATTATTACCCTCCTTTGGAGAAGTTTCCTGTGTAGTTCAAGCGAGTTTAGCTATAGGGTACAATTTGCCCGGGATATTATTACCCTCTTTCCTGTGAAGTCATCTTTTCCTGGTCAATTATTACCCTTTTTAGGAGAAATGTATAGTGTAATACAATAGAGTTTAGCTATAGGGTACTATTTGCCCGGGATATTATTACCGTTTTTCCTGTGAAGTCATTTTTTCCTGGTCAATTATTACCCTTCTTAGGAGAAATTTACTGTCAAGTTCAAGCGAGTTAAGCTATAGGGTACAATTTGCCCGGGATATTATTACCCTCTTCCCTGTGAAGTCATCTTTTCCTGGTCAATTATTACCCTTTTTAGGAGAAATGTATAGTGTAGTACAATAGAGTTTAGCTATAGGGTACTATTTGCCCGGGATATTATTACCCTTTTCTCTGTGAAGTCATTTTTTCCTGGTCAATTATTACCCTTCTTAGGAGAAATTTTCTGTCAAGTTCAAGCGAGTTAAGCTATAGGGTACAATTTGCCCGGGATATTATTAACCTCTTTCGTGAGAAGTCATTTTTTCCTGGTCAATTATTACCCTTCTTAGGAGAAATTTACTGTGTAGTTCAAGCGAGTTTTGCTATAGGGTACAATTTGCCCGGGATATTATTACCCTCTTTCGTGAGAAGTCATTTTTTCCGTGTCAATTATTACCCTCTTTAGGAGAAATTTACTGTGTAGTTCAAGCGAGTTTAGCTATAGGGTACAATTTGCCCAGGCAATTATTACCCTCATTCGTGAGAAGTCATTTTTTCCTGGTCTATTATTACCCTTCTTAGGAGAAATGTATAGTGTAATTTAATAGAGTTTAGCTATAGGGTACTATTTGCCCGGGATATTATTACCCTTTTTCCTGTGAAGTCATTTTTTCCTGGTCAATTATTACCCTTCTTAGGAGAAATTTACTGTCAAATTCAAGCGAGTTTAGCTATAGGGTACAATTTGCTCGGGATATTATTACCCTCTTTCGTGAGAAGTCATTTTTTCCTTGTCAATTATTAACCTCTTTAGGAGAAATTTACTGTGAAGTTCAAGCGAGTTTAGCTATAGGGTACAATTTGCCCAGGAAATTATTACCCTCATTCGTGAGAAGTCATTTTTTCCTGGTCAATTATTACCGTTCTTAGGAGAAATGTATAGTGTAATTCAATAGAGTTTAGCTATAGGGTACAATTTGCCCGGGATATTATTACCCTTTTTCCTGTGAAGTCATATTTCCTGGTCAATTTTTACCCTTCGTAGGAGAAATTTACTGTGTAGTTTAAGCGAGTTTTGCTATAGGGTACAATTTGCCCGGGAAATTATTACCCTCTTTCATGAGAAGTCATTTTTTCCTGGTCAATTATTACCCTCTTTAGGAGAAATTTACTGTGTAGTTCAAGCGAGTTTTGCGATAGGGTACAATTTGCCCGGGATATTATTACCCTTTTTCGTGAGAAGTCATTTTTTCCTTGTCAATTATTACCCTTCTTAGGAGAAATTTACTGTCAAGTTAAAGCGAGTTTTGCTATAGGGTACAATTTGCCCGGGATATTATTACCCTCTTTCGTCAGAAGTCATTTTTTCCTGGTCAATTATTACCCTGTTTAGGAGAAGTTTACTGTGTAGTTCAAGCGAGTTTAGCTATAGGGTACAATTTGCCCGGGAAATTATTACCCTCTTTCGTGAGAAGTCATTTTTTCCTGGTCAATTATTACCCTCTTTAGGAGAATTTTACTGTGTAGTTCAAGCGAGTTTAGCTATAGGGTACAGTTTGCCCGGGAAATTAGTACCCTCTTTCGTGAGAAGTCATTTTTTCCTGGTCAATTGTTACCCTCCTTGGAGAAATGTATAGTGTAATTCTATAGAGTTTAGCAAGGGGTACTATTTGCCCGGGATATTATTACCCTTTTTCCTGTGAAGTCATTTTTTCCCGGTCAATTTTTAACCACCTTTCAACAATATATTTGATTGACATGTAGGGTAATATTTTCACGATAATATTTGTACCCCTATTGTTGACGTCAAATTTTCCCGGGCAAATTTTACTTTCTAGGGTAATAATTTGCTAGGGTAAAAATTGCCCGTTACACCGGATCAACGATTGTCTAAGGGCAAGTGTACCATGTAACATTTCTCCAAGAAAAAAAATAATTAGTTTCTGGACGTTGTGAAACAGCTGATTTGTTGTTTAATCAAGAAGTTAGCATTGTCATTCATTAAAATAATAGTAACGCCACCTGGGAATTATGGCCGAATATACAACTACCTGTTTACGTCACATTTGGAAGAAAGATAAAGTGCGACGGATCTTTCTAAATTCTAACGGTGCTTTGTTAAGTTAAATATGTTATTGTGAAATTAGATTGTTCTTGAGTAATCTAAAATCTGTTCGTTAAAGTTGCGTGGAATGTAGGACTGGTAAGGATTATTAGTAGTTTATGTGAGTGAATTGTTGTTACATATTCAGGAACTGTAAATACATCATATTTATTAATCTTTTATTTTGCCCTTTTTGGATCAACTGTACTTCGATTCTGGTAGTTGTGTTCCATCAACTCACCGGAAGTCATTTATTGTAATTGTATACACGACTCCAAAAGTGCATTACCACCTGCAAATCTCGTTTTCCTGCAAAAGCAGGCAACCCAAAAAGCTCGGGAGTTGGGTTGGTTCCGAATTCGAAAGGCGTTGGGCCAAATCTCAATTTTGTAACAAATATATCAGTGTGGCAAACTGCAAGTAAGGAAATAAAACAAATTGTTAAGAATGACAATTTTATTATCGTGACAGAGTTATATGACATCAAAAGTTACAAAATGACCTTACTTAAGCAGTTCAAGAAAGATGATTGGAAAGAGATGATATTAAACAAATCATTTCTCACCTTTCCCCCCAAAAGAAACGAATTTCATAAAAAAGAAAAAAATACATAAAGTAAATGATTAATATAAAAGACCCACCCAAAATTTTGAAAGTTGACACCCGAAAGGCAAGAACAACTGAACCGAAGTGGATAAAATTTTGTAGATATTTCACACATAAAATGAGGGAATACAGGCTTCGTATTTTCCTAAAAAAAACGGTAGGGTGGGGCACGGACCCCTCCAAACCTTTGATCACGAGATATCAAAAGTGCTAGTAACACTATGTCAGAACTGTGTAAAGGACATGAAGAATTGTGTAATGGAAATGGAAAAGACTGAAAGTGCCACAAAGTAGAATTTCCAGTATTCAATAAAAAGCTTCCTAAAACTGTACTTTATCCTTTAAGGTGCTGCTCCTTGCGACTGCTCTAGAAACTAGTAGGAATTTTTCTGGCACTTTGGACCTTCTCTAGGTTATTGGCGATGTCGTTTACAACACATTCCATGCAAAAAATCGATTTTTTTATTTTTTGGCACTTTCAGCCTTTTCCATTTCCCCTACACAATTGTAACGAAACTTTTTCTATGGACAAAACGAAGAAAATAAAGGAATACGGTTTTTTATTTTCTGCGGAAAAACAGTTTTAGGGGTCAAAAGTCCCCACGAAAAAATTTGACATTTGACGGCCGGAAGGTAAGAAGAAGTGAACCGAAGTGAATGAAATTTCGCAGAGATATTATAGACATAAAATGAGGGAATACAGGTTTCTTATTTTCCTTTAAAAATACGGTTGGGTGGGGCACAGACCCCTAAAAACATTTGATCACGAAATATCAAACGTACTAGTAAACATGTCTGATGAGTGTAAAGGACATGAAGAATTGCAACGAAACTTTTTGTATGGACAATACGCAAAAAATAAAGGAATACATTTTTTTTATTTTCTGCGGAAAGACATTTTTGTGGGCAAAAGAACCCACATCAATATTTTAAACTTGACGCAAGAAAGGTAAGAAGAAGTGAACCGAAGTGAATGAAATATTGCACAGTTGTTGTAGGCTTAAAATGATGGAATACGGGTTTCGTATTTTCCTGGAGAAAAGGGTTGGGTGGGACACCGGCCACTCCAAACTTTTGATCACGAAATATCAAAAGTTCTAGTAACAGTATGTCAGATGTGTATAAAGAACATGAAGAATTGCAACGAAACTTACTGTATGGATAATATGGAAAAATATACGAATGCTAATTTTTTTATTTTCTCCGTAAAAATAGTCTTAGGGTGTAAAAGCCCCCACTCAAAATTTTGAAAGTTTACGCCCGAAAAGCAAAGAGAAGTGAACTCAAGTGAATGAAATTGTGCACAGATATTGTAGACGTAAAATGAGGGTATACGGGTTTCGTATGTTCCATGGAGAAAACAGTTGGTTTGGGCGCGGACCCCTCCAAATATTTTATCGCGAAATACCAAAAGTGCTAGTAACATATGTCAGATGTATGTAAAGGCCATGAAGAATTCCAAAGAAACTGTTTGTATGGACAATACGCAAAAAATAAAGGAATACGTTTTTTTAATCTTCTGCGGAAAGACAGCTTTAGGGGGCGAAAGAGGCCACCCCAAACTTTTGAAAGTTGATGCCCGAAAGGCAAGAAGTGAGCCGAAGTGAACTAATTGTGCACAGATATTGTAGAGATAAAATGATGGAATACGCGTTTCCTATTTTCTTGGGGAAAACGGTTGCATGGGGCGCCGACCTCTCCAAACGTTTGATCACAAAATATCAAAAGTGCTAGTAACAGTATGTAAGATGTCTGTAAAGGACATGAAGAATTGCAACATAAATTTGTGTATGGACAATACGCAAAAAATAAAGGAATAAGTGTTTTTTATGTTCTGCGGGAAAACAGTTTTAGGGGGCAAGAGTCCCACCCAAAATTTTGAAAGTTGACGCCCGAAAGACGAGAAGAAGTGAACCGAAGTGAATGAAATTCTGCACAGATATTGTAGACATGAAATGAGAATACGGGTTTCGTATTTTAATGAAGAAAACGGTTGGGTGGGGAACGGACCCCTCTAAACCTTTGATCATGATATATCAAACTTGGTAGTAACAGTAAGTCAGATGTATGTAAAGGAAATGAACAATTGCTACGAAACTTTTAGTATGGACAATACGCAAAAAATAAGAGAATACGGGTTGTTTATGTTCTGCAGGAAAACGGTTTTAAGGGGCAAAAGTTCCCATCCAAAATTTTGAAAGTTGACGCCCGAAAGGTAAGAACTGAATCGAAGTGAATGAAATTTTGCACAGATATTGTAGACATAGAGGGAATACGGGTTTCGTATGTTCCTGAGAAAAACGGTTTGATGGGACACGCACACCTCTAAACCTTTAATCACGAAATATCAAACATGCTAGTAACAGTGAGTCAGATGTATGTAAAGGACATGAACAATTGCTAGGTAACATTTTGTATGGAAAATACGCAAAAAATAAAGGAATACGTGTTTTTTGTTTTTTAGGAAAACGTTTTAGGGGTCGAGAGCCCCACCCAAAATTTTGAAAGTTGACGGCTGAAAGACGAGAAAGAATGCACCGAAGTGAATTAAATTGTGCGCAGATACTGCAGACGTAAAATCAGGATATGGGTTTCGTATTTTAATGGAGGAGACGATTGGGTAGGGCAGAGACCCCTCCAAATATTTGATGACGAAAAATCAAAAGTGCTAATAACAGTATGTCAGATCTGTGTAAAGGCCATGAAGAATTGGAACGAACATTTTGTATGGACAATACGCAAAAAATAAAGGATTATGGTTTATTTATTTTCTGCGGAAAGACGGTTTTAGGGGGGTAAAATAATCCACCCCAAAATTTAAGTTGACTCCCGAAAGGTACATCTTGTCTCAATGGTCGAAGGCGTTGTTTATTGCTGCTTTGAGAAAAAAATTTCTAAGTCCAACTTCGGGTATGTTCGGGAAAAAGTAAACCAGGTTCGAACCTCGAAGCCAACCTTTGCAATCGGGAATAACTGTGCAGATGTGTTTTCCTTCTTTTAAATATAATAAGACTTGTTACTAATTGTATGAAAAAACAACATTGATTGAAATACTTAATGATATAATATTTCGAAACTGTATTAATGTCAGCACATGAGTTTTTTTTAGCTCTCCATACGTAAACTTTAGATACGTAAACACATGAGTTTTTTTTAGCTCTCCATACGTAAACTTTAGATACGTAAACAAATCTTTCCATATCGGAAAAAATGCTGAAAATTAAGACATAGAACTTAATTCTCGCCTGAGTACTAAATTAAAGTCAAAATAGAACAAAAACAGCGTTTGCAGTAGATATGAACCAGAGCTCTGCACGGACCGGGCGTGCCCGGTTCAGCCCAGAATGTGCCTGGGCCGACAAAACCCGGCCCTGCCCGTTTCAAGGAAAATCAAACTGGACCGGGCCTAACCGGACCGGCACATTCCGGGCCGAACCGGGCTGGACACAAATGCTATAGGCCCGAACCGGGAGCATGTATTTCCGCGCCGAGCCCCGGCGGCCTGGCTCGGCCCGGGCACTGAAATGCGGATTGGAAATTAATGTCATTTTTTTCTTAAATGTCCTCCACTACCCCTGCCTTTGCCGTGATTGTACGGTCTTACTGCCAGTTTATGTTAATCGTAATGTATTTGGGAAACTGACTCTTTATTCGAGACCGCAAAATACTGTAGTATTACTAACACCGTGTACGTGGGAGTTTTCGGGGTGGTCCCGTTTCTCCCGCTGTTTTCATTCCACCAATTCACCCCGTTATCATCCATAGGGCCTGAGCCGTAGTTACCTAAAGAACGTATGATAAAATCAAGTACTTGGCCTACTAAATAAATTTGGTACGCTACCATTAGCCCACGGAGGCCGAAACGGTGAACTGACGTGTTCATAAGATCAGTGCAATTTCTAGTAATGTTCAATTAGCAAGGCAAATAGCAAATGGTGTTACATGTTCCTGTATTGTTTATAGTTTGATACTACAAATATAACAAAATATAATGATAAATCACTAAGACGCCAGGGCCTATTAGGTGTTCCTGGAACGGTGGATCAGTGGTTGAGCGTTCACTCTGGTGCATGGGGTCCCTGGTTCGATCCCATCTCGCGCCAAGTGAACTTTGTGGTGGATAAAGACCGTGTGTGGGGGGGTTTTCTCGACGTTTTGCCGTTTCCTCCTCCTACTTTATTTCTCATCATCACCGTCTCCTTTAGCCTAGCTGGCATAAGTGTGGGACATAAAACTAGAAGATTTCAGTTTCATTGTTTTGTTTTCGTATTACTAGTAATAGCTGTAGTGGTATTCGCTGTCGTATTGGTATAGTAATGAGTAGTAGTAGTAGTATTGGTAGTAGTAATATTTGTAGGAGTGACAGCCATAGTGGAATTAGCACTATCATTCGTAATCGTAATAGTAATAGTAGTATTAGCAGTAGCAGTTGTTGTATTAGTACTATATACAGTGTAGCACTCGTAACCCACTACTGAGTGTAGTACAAGACTTACGTCCATGAGCTGTATTATTGTATAATAACCATGGCTGGAAAGAGCAAGTACAGCTAACAAATAGACAGATAGAATAGGAATATAGAAAGTAAACCTTGGGTAACATTTCAAACGATTTTCCCATTCAAGAAGGACAAAGGACATCAATAATATGACGACACATATCTCATTTTCCATTAGGCCAGGCCGGATCGAGCCTGGCACAGAATACAAGTCCATCCGGGGCGGCTAAGCTGGGCCTTTGGGCCTGGGATTGCAGGACTCTGATATGAATGTCATAATTATCTAGAGAGCCGAATACATCGCTAGAAGCACGTTTCAAAGAGTGCGCGCGTTGGCTCAGTGGTTGCCGGTGTCTGTAGCCGAGCGGTCTGAGACGTTAGGCTGACAATCGGTGGTGAAACCCATTGGGGGTTCGAATCCGTTTGAAGATCAAGGGTGGAATTGTAACTGACCTCGATGTATCTGTGTTCGTGTCCCTGTCGAGTCTAGTAGTCCTGAAAAGTGGTGAAAGTAGAAAATAACTCAGGAAGTTTCTTTTTTAAAAAAAGTTGCAAGCCGTTGGATTCCAAATTGTAAGGTTGTGAGTTCGATTCTCATCTGGGTCTTGCATTTTTTGAAATTCTATTTTCTGCAATGCATGAAAAATTATATAAAATAATTACATTAAAATACATCAGTTGTATAAATATAACATAATCGTTGCAGAACATAGTAATTATTATGGTAAATATATAACATCTGCTATAAGTGTTCACAGTAGGTCGGTATTATATATGAGAATGTAAAACACAAATTAAGAAAATAATACCATAGAAAGAAATAGGTTATAGTGTATTTGTTTGCAGCTATTTGTCATATATAGGTTACTTCTCAACATTTATATTACAGGATGACATTTACGTTCTTGAAAAATTACCCGAAGCACAAAAATATGGTAAAAACAGAGAATCCAAAGTCGGAACGTTCGCAAGAAATTCATGAGCACCAAAGGTCACGTGAGCAGAGTGGAATTGTCCTTATGAAACATGCCACAGCAGAGAGTCTTTACACAGATTTTCAATTCAATACTTGATATATGCTTTTGCAATGTTGAAGTGGTGATGCCCTGGGTCGCCCCCTCTCTCTCACTCTTTCTCTCTCTCCCGCTCGCTCGCTCGCTCACTCGGTATATATATGTATGTGTGTGTGCGTCAACATAATTCTGATATGTCTAGAGCAATTTTAACCATACTTCTTACAATATGGAAAAGAGTACTGTCGGAATACATATCAAAAATGTTAGAAGGGAATCGATATTAGTATCGAATCCATAGTTCGTGGTCACTTAGGTCAATAGTTCTACTTTCAATCCAAGTCCAATTAAGCTCCCATTAGCACCCTGAGTGGTTACGTAGCGACTTAAAAATATCGAAACCAACCGATATTACATTAGAATCCTAATTTTTCAGCGCCGCTAACTGTGCCGCATTTCCCATTAGTCCAACTAGGCTCGTGCCTAGAGAGCAACATCTTTGAAGAGCGAAATGTTTAAAAATTAAAAAAAATATTTTCATTTTTTCGTATGAAAAAGTTAAAAAATCAAGAGGAAATATACTATTTCATGAACAATCTTCTTTTACTATTCTAATATGTTTAATGAAAGAGTAAGAAATCTAAAAATAATTCAGAACATATTTCCCACTTATTTTTTGTGACGTAGTTGTAGCTGTAGAATTTAGTGAGTGGTATTTAACTGTAATGAATTCACTAATTAAGCACTAATTGTTTTATTTTCAAGTTAGGGATCGAGGGTCGGAGAAATATGTAGTAACTGGGGGCGGCGAGGGCAAAAGTAAGGACGCAGAGTTCTAAATGCAGCACTGGTAGCTAAATTAATTTGTAGGAATTTTAATGCCTTTTAAGACCAAATTTAGTCTTAGTGGTGGCAGCATCCGTTTGCTCTCCTATTAGGAATCAAAGGGGCTCACATCAAAATTATAAAAAAGACCAATATTAGTGTCAAATCCATAATTTTGGGGGTCGTTTAGATAAATAGTTGCAATCCAGATGTCATGTAAGTTATGCTCCCATTAGCACCCTGAAGGAGTGTGTGAAAAATGACATGTAGAAGTAATTGAAAATGACCAATGTTAGTGTCGAATCCATATCTTTCGGGGTCCCTAAGTTCATTGGGAAAAATTCTGATTACCTTTAAGTTCATCTTCCAGTAGGTGTAAGTTCCCTAGCACATAAAATAATGAGAGTCGAAAGGAGTAACATATCCAATGATTCAAAACGACTGTTATTAGTGTAGAGTCCAAGGTTTCGTTATAACAGAGATCAATAGCAAAACTTCTGAACGAACATGTCAGCTGGATTTTGAATTTACAGGGGCAGCATAGAATCCATTGCTCGCACAGCTCTAAGTATTTTAATTTTTATGTATAAATGAATATTCCAACCTAATTGCGGAATGTCTGGGGCAACCTTTACCAAATATTGGGACATATTACTTTCAATCTAAGAAGAAAATATTGTAGTAGTATGGAATTTTGGAAGTGGGAGGTGTGACATGTAAAATTAATGTAAAACGACTGACCTTAGTGTTTCATCCATAATTTTCTCGATCGTTGACGTGGATAGTGATGCTCACAATGGAGTTTACAACCAAATTCTTTCCCACCTTCACAGGATGATGGCCTGGGAGAGCTAAAAGTAAAATCTAAAAACATACTGACATATTTGTGGAATTCATAGTTTTCGGGGTTGAGAAAGCGATTCTAATAACTTTGGAAGGTAGTTTGTACCCACTTCAAGATGTTTCTTTTAATCGTATCAATTTGTCACCGTGAGAAGAAATGACCATTTCAACTATTATATTAAGCCAACCTTCGGAATCGATGAAAAAATTGTGTGGATGTATGTTTCATCTTTTAAACGAAATAAGACATATTAAAATCAAAGATGGACATGGTCAATGGGTCGGTTGGTAAGTGGGTGAAATGGGTCAAGATTTGTGAGTGGGTCAGTGGATCGTGGGTCAAAAGGACGTGACCTACTGCAAAACGCCACTGACTGTGACCGACCGACCCATTCTGTTCAGTAGATAGTAGACAGCATCTTCTGAACATTGGTGAGCTTGTCTACGTTTTACTTTCAAGATCTCCATTTTTCTTGTTTCTAATGAAAATGTTCAGGTACTCTTGGATTTTGATATTTACAATTGTAAGAGTGGCAATAGCAATAGGTAGTCGATTTTGAGATGCATCCTGTGAGCTTTTAGAGGAGCTACCTACTGGAAAAAGCATATTTTTGAATCACCTGTAATATATGAATTATTATATAAAAAATGAAAGTAACTATGTATGTGTGATCATCACGGTCAAATTGCAAAGTCAAATGAAATGATGTTTGGTATGTAATCAGGCCTCAATCCCAACTGGGAAGTTATCATACGCGTATCACTTCCATTATAATATATATCCTTAGGGGGGAAAGGGGTCCGAATTTTTTCGAAAAATTGAGTATCTCACAAGCCGTTCGTGTTAGCTGAAATTCAGTATAACTCTTTATTAAAAATAAACAGAACGTGTCCTGGCATTTTTTAAAAATTTTGTTTTATGAGCGGGGGGAATTTTCTATATATGGAAAATTGGTAGTGGATTGGTTTGTAAAAATAATCGAAAATGATTGATATTAGTTGAGAAACAAATTAAGAAATGAAAACTACAGTTCTTCGCATTTTATAAACACTGCTTTCTATTATAATAATTGCTGAAGCTGGTTTTTAATATATGGAACGTTCAGAGCATAAGGCAATCAAGCCATAAAGTTATGAGAAAAATGTCCATAAAATTTGCATCCCAAGCTTAATTACAAGAGCATTTTTAAATTAATACGGCATGCTTAATTATATGGAAAACTAGTTTTATATTTTATGTTGATCTACTTGATCTTGATTTGAGACTTTCAAATTTCATCCTTTTTTCTACCGAAATGTATCTGTAAGCCAACAAAGAAATAATTATATATGATAAATTTAAATTAATCTTAATTCGGAAGATGATAAATATTTTACCACCTAATTCGTAAACGTCAGATCCACCGGTGTTGTAACACAGCAATGCTTGAGCGATTGACGGTAGGAATTCAAACTCCGATAAGTGATAATTTCACAGTCTTGTTTCATTACAAGTGTAACCTCTTTAGTGAAAGGAGAGAAGGACATGGATCATGGTTCAGAGATAATGACGATGGGTTTTGGTGGGTCGGAGTTGGTCACAATGGTTCACAGTGGTTCATCGTTGGTGGTGGGTCAGAGTGGGTCAATGGGTTATTTTCGTGATGAATGATGGTGGATAATTGCGAGTCGTGGATCAAATTTTCATTGACCCACACCATCTCTCGTTAAAATTGTACTCAAGAGAAGAGGCACCGAATTATGCTCAAATTTTGCAAATAGATAGTACCCCACCAGAAAGTAGTACGTCTGAAACAGTTCATGGTACCACCTTCTAGAACTCGAGATATAGGGGTTTGTCTGTTTGGCTAATAAGACCGCAATGATTTATCCTACCGCAAGCAAGCTTTTTATCATTGTTTCCTTGAGGAAGTCAGAATTACACGTGGCTAGTAATCGTAACGTTGCTTGTTCGCGCCCATCCCGGGGTATTTGTTTTAGTGTTTTTTCTGATTCACCTAAATATAAGAGATGGAATATAGAATAAATATAAATATAAGAGCACGCATATAGGAGATTTAACGTATTTTGGGGATGTAGATTTGTCGTTCGTTGACGTTCCGTCGTGTCTCTGCCGCTGCTGTTATAATTTTCAAAACTGAAGTGGAGCAATCGCAGATCGTCGCTGCGGGTCCGTCAATTTTTGACGAGAGATCGTTAGTTGTCCATCGGTGATCTACCGACGCTTACGGCATGGTCCGTTGGCACCCCTAAAAATCTCATACGGTGAAACAGATATGAAAATCGGAAAACACGTACTTAGTATTTCCAAAGGTACCCCGTGTCGAAGTAAAAACATATGCCAGAAGGCCCCAAAGATGGTCCCAGGATGGGTCCAACTTAAAATTTGAACATGGCAAGGGGAATTTAGTAAATCATTTGAAAGTTTTGCTAGAAAAAGGAATATTTTAAGAGTCTCCAGTCTCTATGCTAAACTTGAGCAAAATAGCGAGTCTTCAACATGCTAATAAATTCATTGAAAATTCCGTGGCCACCTCTAGAAATGTGAAACTTTTAAACCGATATCAGAAGATGTAAACACTTGTCTTATCATTGCGAAGTATAATGCACCAACGTAGAACAAAAAGTATAATGTACCAACGATCCTTCCATTTCTGTATTCTACCATTAATTTCATAATTCACAATCACCTTGTCCTTTAGACTAAAGACACAACAATGGAACATAGAATTTAATATTAATGATATAATAAACCCACAATGGGGCACTTTTTGTTTTACCTTGGTGCATTATACTTTGATATCAGAAGAGGTAAACACTTGTCTTACCATTTCAAGTTTCACAGTTTCACATTTCTAGAGGTGGTCACGGAGTTTTTAATGAAGGATTTATTACCATCTTGAACGCTCGCTATTTTGCACAAGTTTAGCATAAAGACTCGAGTCTATTACCATCTCTTTTAATTTTGGCAATACTTTTAAATGATATACTACTTGATTCCTCTTGCCATCTTCAAATTTTAAGTTGCACCCCTCCTGGGGACCTTGGCGCAATCCTTTTACCTCGATACGGGGTATCTTTGAAATTATAAAATACGTGTTTTCCAGTTTTGACATCTCTTTCATCGTTTCAGACTTTTAGGAGTGCCAGCGGGCTTCATGGATACCATGCTTCTTTATTCTCTTAGTTTTCAGATACAAGCCCCATGCTGTAAGCGTCAGTGAACCACCGATACGCAACTGACGACCTTTCGCCAAAAGTTAGTGATGCCGCAGCTACGATCCGTGGTGTCCCACTTTTGTTTTGAAAATTATACCACTAGCGGCAGAGACTCGACGAAACGCCAACGAACCACAAAATTCCTACCCCAAAATATGTTAAATCGTCTATATACCTGATTCGTTTATATTCAGGTGAGTGTAAAAGATAGGGATGGCCAGAACCGGTTCCGAGTCTAAACGGTTTTCGGGTCTAAACGGATCCGGTTCCGGAACCGGGTTTTCGGATCCAGGTCTGGAATCGATTCTGAAAACCGGATCTGCGAGAAGCGGTTCCTCACAGAATCGGTTCCGCCGGAACCGGAACTTTGAGACCGTCCCTAGTAAGAACACTAGAAAATAAAGGAAGTACCCCGAGTTGGGCGCGAACCTTGAACCTTAAGTTTGCTAGCCGCGTATTTTTCAGACTTCGCCACGGAAAGGATGAAGAAAATCTCGCTTGTAGAAGAATAAATTTTTGAGGTCTTCATTTAGTCAATCAGCCAAATCCCTCTATGCTGAGTTCTGTGAGATGGTACTGTGAACCGTTTCCAGATTTATTTCTTTGTGGTGGGGTACTATCTATGTGCAAAATTTGAGAAAAACCCCGAGAGCACCTTCGGAGCCTCTCCTCTTTAGTACAATGTTAACCAGAGATGGCGTGGGTCAATGAAATCTTGATCCACAACATACTGGCCCACCACATATCGTGACCCACGACCCACCGTCACCCAAAATGACTCACCACCCAACGTAACCCATTCACCCAACATAACCCACTCTGACCCACCACTAGTAATGGGTAAATTCCCGGGAAGATATTTTTCGGGAATATTCCCGGGAAGATTCCCAAAATGGGAAAGTATGGGAAAAACTTACCTTTCCGTTTTGTATAAATCCCCTACTGCCCTAAACAATTGTGTTCGATACTTTCTTGACTACTTGAACATGACTATCAACTCATTTCTTCCGTAAATCATCCTACTTTTTGTAGTTTTGGCCCACCAGTTCTAAACAATTGCCTTAGTTTTTAGTGCAAATGGAAATGGAACTTAAAAAATCATATTATTATTTCCATACAGTACCGTCAAATAATTTTAAGATTTTTAACCTCCAAATTCTTTAAAACCTAGAAGTAAATCATAATATATTAAAATAAAGTAATTAGTCATGTGGTTCTTATAATTTGGAAGATAAAGTAAAGAAATTGAAATAAATTTCTACCCGGAAATTTATAGGCTAGGGAAAAAACCCGGGAATATTCCCATTTTTAAATTCCTTCCCATCGGGAATATTCCCACTGCCCATCACTACCCACCACCAACTATAAACAACTCTGAACCATTGTGACCAACTCTGACCCACTAAAATACATCGTCATTAACTTTCATTCGTGATCAACGCCATCCTTTCTACTGACTAAAGAAGTTATATTTGTAATAAACCAAATTTGTCAGTAGTTAGCTACTCTAAAAACTGACAGCCAGCATCTCAAAAGCCAAATCCAACCGTGTTACAATTGCAAATATCAAAACCCAACCGTGTTACCTCATTTTTTGTCTACAATATCTGTGCACAATTTTATTCACTTCGGTTCACTTCCTCTGGTCTTTCGGACCTCAACACTAAAATTTTGGATGGAAGTTTTGGCCCCTAAAACCGTTTTTCCGCAGAAAATTAACGAATACGTTTTTCCGTATTCGTTTATTTTTTTTGTATTGTCCCTAAAGAATGTGTCGTTCCAATGTTTCATGTTCTTCAATTTCTTCTGACATACTGTTATTAGCACTTTCCTCGCTTCACCGAAGCAAAAATGATTCGTTGAACGTCATTGAAGGTGTTCAAGATCTGGTTGTCTCATTCAAATCTGAACTAAAAAAGGTAACTCATTATTTGTTTTCGGAATTTAATAAGCTAACAATGCTTTACCTTACTGTTCCTATGACTTCTGACACACCAGAAAGATTATTTTCGATTCTATCTAGAATGAAATCTTATCTTCGGAGTACCATGTCCCAATATAGAATAACTACTTGATGATTCTTCATTCCTACAAAGATTTTATCGAAGAAGTTATGAAATAACCCAGTACCATTGCCAAGTAGCTCATATTAACCCAGTACCATTGATGTGATTTTGAGTTTAACGTCCTTTCAGCAGCGAGGCTATATGAGACGGGACTTACTGATTAATCGTGAAATCCGAACCACTTGAGCTCTCGCCGGGGTCTCTCACGCCAAAGGCGCGTATGCTAACCACTTAGTCACGAAGCTCGGAGCTCATAATAGTAAAGAAGAAAGCACATTATGGGAATTTCAGTGCAGACAACTACGTACGACGACTGTTAAATGAATATTTGTTATCTTATATATATTGTGACAATCGTCAATCTTATTTGATGTCATTTATTAAAAATAGCATTATCATTTCTGTAACTCACTACAGTATACAAGTTAAATTTCACACGGTGTGCAAAAGAGGGGAAGGGATTACAACGTACAGTCACGAAAGAAATAAGTCAGGCGGGCAAGAGGGGGAAATATTCCCAACCCTGTTCACGTGAGTTAACTTCTCCGAGGACTTGCTGCTTTCACGTGAGGTCTGTAAGCAGCTATCCCAAAACAAATCCAGTATCTGCTGAAAAGCAATGTTCTTTTCGATAATAAATTTAATGCTTTTAGACAGATAAGGAAAACAAAACAAATAATTCATTCATGGTAGTCTACAAGTGCCAGATTACCTATTATTATTAATTTAGATATCTAAATACTCATGATCTAGTCACAGGTAATTGAGATGTGAACAATGAAAAGTGATTTCGGAAATTCAAGATTGCATTATTGGTCTAATACTTTGAAATGAAATCTGAATTTTAACATCGCACAATTATATCCTGGAGGCTAATTATATCCTGGAGGCTAATTATATCCTGAAGGATAAGTGAACTAAATAATTAATGAAAGGAACTGAGGAATGAAGTGGAAGGCAATAACGAACTCTTAGAAACAAATTGACACAAAACTGTTCAACATAAGCTTACATAGTATAGGCTGGAATCGAGCCTATGACCTTGAAACCAAAAGTGAGCGCTATATCATTGAGCCACCATACTCTCATTGTGACGGAAAGGCGCTCCCGGTTCCGACGTCGATTGGTTGGGTGGTGGATTGATTTGGAGTTTACTATTCTATTCAGAGCGAGGTAATTGAAGACGTGGACCTATATCTTAACGTGGAATCTGAACCACATAATCTCCCACCAGGAATCGATGCCGGGTCTCTCGTGCCGAAAATAAGCACTCTAACTATTACGAGGAAATTCCCCATGGGCCAGTGGTGCTATTCAGTCGGATCGCTAGAACCGGTTGTTAAAATATTTTCAGTTCGCAGAACCGTTTGTTAAACCCAGACAACAATAAATGTTACCCAGTTACGCCCAGAAACAGTACATTTTTCTTTAACTATCTTTGTTTTTAGAACCTCTTACAGCTACAGGGTTAAACATATTATCTCTCAGAACAAGGTATAAGCGTTTATTTCTTAATCTCAAATGCTCAGATATCAAGAATGAAAACTGCGATTACATCAGTATAGTTGTGAGGGTTATTTATATTCGAAACGTATACATACCAGTACCATTATCAAGAACGACGTAAACTTCGTGATTTTTGCTACTGTTGTTCACGAAGGGGGCCTCTCTCGTCTCGTGAAGTATCATGGAAATTCAATTTCGTTTTCAAAAAGGTTTAATGATTTCTATTGGACGATGTCGTCTTGTGTCTTTTCCTCAGCAACATTACTTTGTGAGCACAATAACACACACATCAGTAAATAGCATGTGTATCAGTTTTCAGTATTATAGCGTGTCGTTTACTCGTCATACATTGCAATCAAAAGATCTTATAGTTGTAGCATCTCTACTATCGTATAAGTTGTGTTTTAAATATCCTAATCATGTATTGCGTAATTGCTGCTCGTGAAATATTCACCAATATTGTTTCTCGCGTTTAACTTAACAGGTTTCATTATTTCTCTTTGTTAAGGGGAAAGTTTGGATCACAAATTCTTTATAAATGAGATTAAGAGATTAAGAAAGAATCGTCCTTAATCTTGAAGGAAGTAGTAAAACAAAACCCTTAGGTAACAGGAAAGAGACCCTTAGGTAACAGGAATAAGAAAGACTTTGAAGTTGAATATTATGCTGCCCAGACTAAACGAAAAATTTTATTTTCAGATGGACAAAAATCCAGACATCTTCCTCTTCCATTAAATAATCAAGAATCAGATCTCATGTAAAACGCTCCAAGAAGATTGTTGATAGAAAATGCTGAGAAATAAGAGGTTTCATTCATTATGAGTATGGGGACAGTTGGTCGTAAAGGTGTAACAGCTTTTTCAGTCCAGCTATTCTGAGTGAGGATTTTCTTCGGTTTTCCTCATTCATACCAGACAAATGCCGGTATGGCACCTAACATACAGGTCCCAGTCCACCTCCTTCCTTTTCCATTCCTGTCTTCTTTCGTCACTAGTTGATTCCATGCCTCCTCGAATGAATGCGGTGATAGATAATAATGGTTCGTGGACACACTATTAGGTTTAAAATTATAAGATTTTTATGTTTATTGAAGACTGTTTTGTTCAAGACTAATATTACTTTGAAGTATTCACGAGCAGAAGGGAAAAATAGTTCTAAGCATTTGGAATTGCAAAGACAGACTGAAATATTTTTTCTTGTTCTTTTTGTTTAATAAGTTCAATTATTTTTTTTTGGTTAGAATTAACAATTCTTTTTATTCCATCATTTTTGTATTGGAGTTAGGAATACATTCTGAACAATTTTGAAACACACAAGGCCAAGGCGAAGTTAACCCGGGAACACATAGGGGGTCCTCACGCACCCCACTCGGTGTTTAAACAGTGTGGAAATAAGGAATTTGCCACTGACGGTGCTACCCTCTTGTGTATTCCTAGTTTATCATCTGACTGCAGCAGAGAGGGGTGCGCCGTTCCATTGCACAGAGAAAGTTTAGTCAGAAGTCGGAAAAAGTGTTATTTTGCTGTTTGGGGTGTTGTGGCACCCCGCCTATGTGTTCACGTATATATATTTTTTGATACGTCACTTTCATTAGAGATAAGACATTGAGTGTAGGTTGGCTTTACAATCATGTGTACTTGCAAGGCTTCATCCTCGAAGGTTCCAGACGACGCACAGATTCGAAAGTGGCTTGAAGAAGAGGAGGTAGGTGATCAAGATACTGAAAAAAACGTGAGTGATTTTGAGGACGATCTTCTAGTTGAGTCGGACTATGCTGATGAAGTTTCTGAAACTGCTGTTAGTGATGCGGAACTGAACTGTGACAGTGACAGTGAAGATGATGAACCGACTCGTGGTGCAATAATCAAAGGAAGAAATGGTTACCGGTGGAAAAGTGTACCCACAGTTAGAGGTAGAACACCGGCACGTAATATAGTCTTGCGTATTCCCGGCAACAAAGGAGCTGCAAAGGACGTTCAAACTCCCCTTGATGGTTGGAAATTATTGTTTACCGACAATATCATAAGCATTGTTGTACAACACACAAACGAAGAAATTGCGCGACAAAGAATAAACTACTCTGTAGGCACGTATTATGTAGGTGATACAAATACCAACGAAATCTCTGCTCTAATTGGACTACTTTACATAGCTGGCACCCTGAAATGTGGACATTTGAACGTGAAAGACATGTGGTCAACCACATTTGGAAATCCAATATTCCGCTGCATAATGCCTGAAGCCCGATTTTGTTTCCTCATAAACTGTCTACGGTTTGATAATAAAATGACGAGAGATACAGCAGATAAATTTGCGCCTATCAAAGTGTTATGGGAAGAATTTATAGTGAATTGCAAAACATACTATACACCACATGAATACTGCACCATTGACGAGCAACTTCTTGGTTTTCGAGGAAAGTGTCCCGCGTTTATATACGTTCTAAACCTGACAAGTATGGTATAAAAATCAATTGTCTCTGTGACTCGCGAACATTTTATATGGTGAATGCACTGCCGTACACTGGAAAGGTTGAAAACAGCGCACGTGAACCTGTACCTCTGAAATTAGTAAAAGAACTGTCAGAACCAATTCGTGGAACTAACAGAAATCTAACCATGGATAATTGGTTCATGTCGGTGGAATTAGCTGATACGATGTTGAAAGACTACCAGTTGACAGTTGTTGGGACTTTGCGCCATAATAAAAAGGAGATTCCTCAAGCTTTTCTTCCTGACAGAAAGAGAAAGGTAGATACTACAGAGTTTGCGTTTGATGGGCCTAAAACACTGGTTTCCTATTGCCCACGAAAGGGGAAAAGTGTTATTCTCCTCTCCACCATGCATAGCGACAAATCTGTGAATGTAGAAACAAAGAAGCCTGAAATAATTCATTTCTATAATGAGACAAAGAGCGGAGTGGACGTTTTGGATGAGCTAATGCATAACTATACAGTGAATCGTAAAACAAGGCGGTGGCCGCTTCGGTTTTTCTACGGAATGTTGGATCAGGCAGGTGTGAATAGCATGGTACTTTTTAGAAATGCTACGCAGAATAGGGGAATGTCCTTCACACGACAACATCTATTGCGTGAGTTGGGAATGCAGCTAGTGACTCCCGATATGCAAAACAGGCTCAGGACCCCCCTTTCAACTCCTCTTTCAACCATGATCAAAGAAGTACTTGGTGTAGAAGATGACGTAGGACAGGCTCATGTACCTACACCAAAGCAAGGCAGGTGTTACTTGTGCCCGAGATCTGCAGATAGGAAGACAAAATCATTCTGTACCGGGTGCAGCAAGCCAATTTGCGCTGAACACAAGAAGTTTGTTTGTGGCAACTGTGTGTAATCAAAATTGAGGTGTACTTCAAGAAATTATTCATTAAATGCTTCTTAAGAAAGGTGAAAATGTCTTTCTTTCAAAAATTAAAAAAAATCTACAAGAGATCCACATATACTTATGGGGTGCTAGAGCACCCCACTATGTAAGCACGTGTGTAAAATTTCCCTATGTGTTCCCGGGTTAAGTATAATATCTTATTTTTTTATTTGTGTGAAATATTTTTTCTTTCTTTCTTTCTATATACCAGGGGTAAAAGTGAATGTGAAAAGGTAGGGGGTCACGCCGCTCCCCGTGCCTATCTTTGCCATTGTAAATTTTTAGAAAGTGGAAGGATGCCACATATATTTTCTGGAAGTGAAGGGGCGACGTCCACCGACGTTCCTCCTAAGTTTTACTCCTACCATATATGAGAATTAACATTTCTCTTTATTCTTATTACGAAAATAACAAAATGGATATTCAGAACATTTTTGGTTTTCAAACACTTAATGCCAAGAAGCAAGCATATCTCCATGAACTAAGCATATCGCTTCATTTCTTTCTTTCTTGACTCTTCTATCTACCTAGTCGATCGCCCGAAAGCAAAACATCGCACAGCAAACAAGCTGATTCGATACGTGCCAACGACAGAATGAAAGTCTTGATTTTAGTACTGAAGCTGCCTTCCAAGCAAAATGCCCGCTGGCGTGGCTCTGTGCCTTGTAACATTGTGTTTTAAAAAAAGCAGACACAAGGACTTTTTTTTATTATACAGAAGGTTGTTGTTTGAAGCCTCTTTATTCTTTATAAAAAACTATATATCCAGATTCACGGAAGCCCACAAGATAGAAAGTTGAAAAAATGTCTTTATCATTCAGATCCTTTATTATTATTATTATTATTATTATTATTATTATTATTATTAGTAGTAGTAGTAGTAGTAGCAGTAGTAATTGTAGTATCACATAATATGTTTTCGTTAGTCCTCACAGCAATTAATACTTAGCAGCAGGGGTAAAAGTGCTTGGGAACGCTGGGGGACGCCATAACCCATCTCCAAAAAATGTGTATGGCGTCCCCATAGTTCCTAAGAAATTACAATGCGCAAAGATAGGCATGGAGGACGGCGTGACGTCATGCCGCTACCTACCGTCCCCCTAACCCTTTCAGATTCACTTTATCCCTGCTTAGCAGGAAATCGATAGCAGAGTTAGTAGGATGTAGGATGGTCCTTAATTTTTGATTTCCGAATTTCTTTGGACGAGCGCCCTAAAATGGTTCCATGTGGGACTAAATTAAGCCATGAGAAAAGTTAGCTCCAGTGAATAATATTGAATGGTGCCTCAAGCGACGTAAAGTTTTGAATCTGATTACTATACATAGCACATGGGGAAAAATCTGGAATAAACTCTTGTAATTTAGAAACCTTTAAGGGAATGCAAAAATTCCCTGGATAATGGGACTAGATAAAGAGACAAACCTAATTTTGTATAGTATTGGCATGGCGGCTATCTTGAAGTCCGCCATCTTGGATTCAGATCAAAATTTTTAAATTGGAAGAGGGTCATGTGATATATCGTTTTGAGGTAGCGTTTTACCAGAAACAGAAATCTGGCAGTATTGTAAAGATAGCTTTAGTCGTGTAAGAATTATTACCTATGAAATGATTTCGGGAATGAAACTCTTGTTTAAACCCTCCCCCCCCAAAAAAAATGTTATTTTAGTTCAAATGTCAGGGTTAACATTTGAATATTTCAATTTTCTAGTTAGTTTTAATGGAAAAATGCAACCTGCGGATACAACCATATTATATGTCGAAAAGGAATTTATTTAATTGGTAGTGCCAATGAACAGATTTTGGGAAGTAAATTACAATCAAACAAGCAAGTGTTGAGTGTCTTTTTCTACACCTTACGAACGGTAAATCTGACAGTGAGGGAAAGTGCACGATTAGCTGTTAAAGAAACTGAGGTATTTTGGCAAAAGGCAAAGATCTCGGTAAAGGATGCCCAACGGAGTGTTGACAAACTTATTATATTGTATGAGAAATGGTGAGCATTACAGAAGAACAATGAAACGTCGAGTGAAGTGCAAAGGCGAAAAGAAGTAGTCTTCTCAAATATCTTGCCTGATTTATTTTATATAGCACACACTAATGCTATAGGTATAATTGAAATAAAAAAGATAGAGAGTTTCTTTTGTCTCAAAGACAGAAGGGACGAGGTCAACGATTCTTGCATTCTGCTAAAGCAGAAGCTCCTAAAAAATCTTCTATACCTTCCTTGTAGACACCACATTTATGAATTAGTTTTAAAATTTGTATTTGATAAGTGTTGTGTTTGGTTTGCAGCTGGACAGGACGTTCCTCTATTTAAGCGTTTCTCAGAACAAGTGGTCCAAAATAAGTTGCACTAACTTTCTTCCAGGAATTGATGATTATGATGTAAGTTCGACTGCTTACACTTTGGTTCGAAGCAGACGTTATGATCCAAGAATTGATAAGAATCTTACTGATTTTGTAATATAGCATCAATCCGGATACTGTTATCTTGTAGGTTGCAGCAAATACTGATTTCTGTACAATGCATTCATTTCAATCATCTAATTATAATAGTGCAAAAATTTGAAAATCAATCAATGGTGCAAAATAATACTAGCTCGAAACCAAACTAGTAATAACCGAAACCAAGCCAATCATATTCCAATCCGAAATATCAATGTGCGTGAAGAGTGTAGTCCTAATGTAAGAAGTAATGATAGATTCAATTATTCCGGTAATAGAACCGAACCCAATTCCAGAAGAAACAGAAATGATAATCGTACAGCATTTAATCAGGCAAACAGTATATATAATTTTTCTCGAAATTGATAACTTCATAGCTGGCAGAAATTCTCAAAATATAAACCAAAGAACTTTAGAAATTCATAATATACAGAACGGTACTCAAGATAAGAAGTACGGTAACAATGTCACCTAATCGAATCGTTTGCTAATGTAACCTAAGCTAAAGTTTTGGGAACAGGTCAAAACTCCCACAGCCATAACCCCCACACAAACGGACAAATCTCCCAAATGCACGAACGGTCATAGCTCCCACAGCCAAAACCCCCACACTGGTAGTCGGTCATAACCTCCAACGGTCAAAACTCCCACACAAATGAACAAAACTCCCACATGTAGAAATTAGCACAACTGCCACACAAATGGACAAAAACCCCACACAATCGGGCAAATCTTCCACACCCTGAAATGATCCTGGTTGCATGTCCTGCTCTTGTACTTTTTATAACATTTTTATTCCACTTAAACTGATGTTGCAACTATTCTTCTTGCACTGTTTTCTAACGAAAGAAATACTAAAGTTGGCGTCATAAAGAGCCGCAACAAAGACGTGCAATCACGATCATTTCAGAGTGAGGGGGAATTGTCCGATTGTGTGGGTTTTTTGTCCATTTGTGTAGCAGTTTTAACAATTTCTGCATGTGGGAGATTTCACCATTTGTGTGGGAGTTTTATCCATTTATGTGGGGATTATGACCGTTGCTATGTGCGGCTGTTTTGTTCATTTGTGTGGGAGTTATGACCAATTGTGTGGGCGTTTTGACATTTCTTGAGTGTTGGAGTTTTAGCTGTGGGGATTTTGATCATTCGTGCGTTTGGGAGATTTGTCCATTTCTGTGGGAGTTATGACCGATCGTGTGGGCGTTTTGACATTTCTTGAGTGTGGGGGTTTTGACCTAGACCCAAAGTTTTGGCGTCCGTCAAAAACATATTCCATTAATTCATGTTTAGTTTCACTTTGAATATAGTTATGATTAAATTTGTAATTCGTACTTTGTAAGGAACAATATTTCCGATGGAAGAAATGAAGTTTTAAAATTTTATATCAAACTTGTAGAAACAGGACACCACAGGAAGACTACAGGGAATTTTTAGGACTGGTCATCATATTCTTGGGTGGTATACCTCCTCAAGGCGTTTTCTTTCGTTTGCCTGGAACAAATCACCATGCAAGGTGGAAGGGAAAAGCAATCTACTGTTTAAAAACATTTCTTTCGCTAACTATTTCGTTTAACGAAGCAAATAGAAACGGGCCTTCGGAGAGTATGCATTTCTCTGATACGATTATATGTGCAAGCTTGGTTCAAATGTAATTGAGCATCCCATTCACCATTACAAGACCTGCAACTTTTGAAAAGTTTGCACAGTTATAGACAAATAGATGTTGAATTCACTCTCTAAATTTTCTCGCCGTCTCTGGCACTTGCCGAAGGAACATGTAGTTTTTTATATGTACTTAGCATTATAAAAAAAATGATTGAAAAATAAAAACTGTAAGGTGAAACCGTGAAACAGAAAAGAGGTTTGATTCAATAGATGATAGGATAAAAATTCTTGTGAAAAGAGAAATCAGTCGTTTTGTTAAAATAAACACAAATTTTCCTCGAGAGATTTAAAATACCTAAAGGCTTTCTTGAGTGTGATAAGATTTCATGGTCAAATAATAATGACTATTAAATTCATTCACGTAACAAACGATGCAGCAGAAATAGAAGTGAAACTAATAGAAGATTACAACAACGTTCTTACGAAAAATGAGAAACAGAAACAGTTTCTTTTGCGGATAGTGAAGGTCCACAGATAATCTTTTCTTAGATGTGTCCGAAGTGAACTGTGTAGCAAATAAGATTGAAAACTTCTTCCAAGTTATAATTTTTCTCTTTCCTCACAATGGACTATGGGTCATCATGATGAAAACTTATTTTTAGTTGATAGCAAAACAAAGATTTAGGTTTTTCTAGCAGTTTGTTTCACTTTATGTAAAAAAAATCAAAATTCTTACAAATATGTTACCTATAACTACAATAAGAAGCATTTCGTTTTTCATGTGTAATGACTCTTACATGATTATAGGTATCTTGAAAATAATGCCAGATTTGTGCTTCTGGTAAAACGCTACCTCAAAACGATATGTCCTATGACCCTCTTCCAGTCTAAAACTTTTTACCTGAATTCAAGATGGCGGATTTCTAGATGCTCGCCATGATAATGCTATATAGGATTAGATTGGTCTGTTTTTCTAGTTCCATTATTCAAGATATCTTCCCATTTCCTTAAACCGTTTCTAAATTACAAAGGATTCTTCCAGATTTTCTCCATATACTACGTATTGAAATAGGATTCAAAACTTTAGATCGCTTGAGGCACCATTTAAAATTATTCAATGGATCTAGTTTTTCTTTTTGCTTAATGTAGTCCCATATGGAACCATTTTAAAGGGCTCGTCCAAGGAAATTCCTAAATTTATTTTTTCCCATATAAATAAGGACCACCCTAGTAGGACAGCTACTCTTTATTGATAAAAATCGTAATTTGGCAGTTATTAAAAGCAATATTTATGTGTCTAGAGGTAGAAGAGAGGAGATTATACAAATTGCTATTGTCAAGTATTAAAATGAAACCTGTGTTCAACACTGACTACGTATCATTCAAGGTTTTTTTTAAAAAAAGCGAAATGCTTACACCTTTTGAAAAGTAAAATTAATATAATTACTAAAAAATATATTTATTGAAAAATTCATGGTTAGCAAGTGCACCCTCTTAAATCCACTTGAGAGCGTTCGAGTGCAAATTCAAGTAAAGTTAACGCATGGAAGACCCAGGTTCGATTCCCGTTGGGAGTTCATGTGATTCGAATTTGACGTTAGTTAGTAGGTCCACGTATCATATAGCTTCGCTGCTGAAAGGGACGTTAAGCTCAAAACCAACTCAAGAAAAGTTAAAACAATGAGAAAGTTTTCAACTGTTTTGGAGTATTCAATTCTATGTTAATTAAAACTACATACAGTATTTGATAATGGAAGCATCGTCAGAAATACAATATCCAATAAAACAATCTTTTCGAGTAGGGTTTGTCTGAAGATACAGATATTGAAAATTGTTTTAAAAGGTGCATAATGCAGAAATATTATTTTATCGCGTATGAACTTGAGGCTTCTAGAACAGCAAGTTCTGACCAGACATTAACATCGCAGAAGCAGGATATGATCAAGGGATGAACTAAACCATAATTTCCAACTTTACCCAGTGTAAATAAAGTAGCATTGAAATCCATTTTATCCAGTGTATACCTGAGCGTCATGGGGGGTTGTAACCCTTATAAAATTCCCCTTGGATCAACGCCTGTTAAAACCAATTCAAATTTCATAACTTCACACACGGCACGATCAACCCGGAATCTATTGAAATCTTACTACGTAATAATTAGCGAGTGTCTACACTTTTTCTATTAAAGCTCATAGTATATTCTATCATAGTATAAATTGTCACTCATGTGGTGTGTGCTAATGTAACTAAGGATGCGCACGAGACAGGATTTGTGGCTGTCTCGTCTCCAAAATGTGTTGTAAAAGTGATGTCTCGACTCGAAAAATGTTTATTTCTCTATTGGAAGAGCCGTGTCTCGACTTGAATTTTGTCAGGAAAATCCAGTCTCGATTCGTATCGTGCGCATCCTTAAATGTAACTCATGACAAAAATGTTTTGTTTTCAAATAAAATGAAACGGTTGAGGTGGATGTTGCCAAGTAGAAGACATGCAATATATTAAATCGCCTCGCAACGCACTTGGCCACACACTTAGGTTACACTCTTGAACCTTTTTCCCAAGCTATCTAAAGTATCGGCTAATCTTAAATTCGCATTGCCGATTTGGGTTTTCTAACAAGAATTATTATGTTGCAACTTAATTTGGATGTAAAATCCTAACTTAATTAGCATTTAAGAACATTGCAGTGTGCATTTAAAATCAATAATAGAAATATAGTTAAATCTCAGTTTCAAATTTCATGTCTACCTTGCATCCAAATACTTGTACTGTCATTTGTTTCAATGTTGGTAGGAGCCGAAAGTTGCAATGATCCCAATCTTTCGCTTTAATTCCCTCTATTTGTTCGTAAAATTTTAAAGAAATATTATTACTAACAAGTAACACTTCCGAAGCGTAACACTCCGATTTCGATAAAATTTGAAAGGTAGATAGTACACATGAAATAAGCGAATACGGGTTTCTTATTTTCTGCGGAAAAAATGGTTTTAAATGACAAAAGCTCCCACCCATAATTTTGAAAGTTGACGCCCGAAACGCAAAAACCAAGTAAACCGAAGTAAACGAAATTCTACACACATATTGCAGACATAAAACGAGGGAACATGTGTTTCATAGTTTCTTGGAGAAAACGGTTAGGTGGGGAACGGAAGGCCCGGAAGGCAAGAGGAAGTGAATCGAAGTGAATGAAATTGTGTACAGATATTGTAGACATAAAATGAGGGAATACGTTTTTCTTATTTTCCGGAGAAAAAGAAAACTGTTTAGGTTGGACACAGACACCTCTAGAACTTTGATTGCGAAATGTCAAAACTGCTAATAAGAGTATGTCAGAAGTGCTTGAAAGACATGAAGAATTGGAACAACACATTGTGCAGGGACAATACGCAAAAAATTGAATCCGGCTTTTCCTTTATTTTTTTTCGGTGAACCGGTTTTTGGGGGCAAATGCCCCCACAAAAAATTGAAATTTAACGCCCAAAATGCGAGAAGAAGTGCGCCGAATTGTGTGCAAATAATGTAGATGTAAAATGAGATAATTGGGTTTCGTATTTTCCGAAAAAAAGCGGTTGAGTGAGGCACGGATCTTATAAACAGTTGATTACGGAATATCAAAAGTGCAAATAAGCATACGTCAGAAGTTCCTAAAGAATATGGAGAATTCCAACGAAACTTCGTAAATTCTATTTTTAAAACAATATATGAAACGTGTTTTAATTTTTGCGGAAGAACCGTGTTGGGGTCTAAGCCCCATCCGAAAAACATGGGAAATATTACCATAATAGAACAGGAAGAAATGGACCCAAGCAAATCAAACATGTGTGTACATATTATATAGACCATACGTAAAATAAGTCCTATCGTGTTTCTCAAGTGTCCCTATCCGGTTTGCTTCAAATTTGACAGATCAACAGCAATATGGAAATAAATCAACATGTGTTTTTGTTTATGCGGAAAAAGATTGCAAACATTCAACGTTGCCTCCTGAAATACTATAAAATACGCTATACTGTTTGCGCTTGCTGTTACTTGATCTGCCAAATTTGAAGAAGTCGGGTGGAGACACGACACTTGTGAAACACGGAAGGCCATATTTTACATATCCAATATCTACATACAATTTCTTTCGGTTCGGTCCACTGATACCGCCACTCAACGACTCGGTTCACTCAATAGTTTTTTTTTTCCTTTCAGGAAAATACGCAACAGGTATTCCCTCATCTTACCTCTACAATATTAGTGCACATATCATTCACTTCGGTCCACTTCTTGCCTTTTGGGGTCAAATTCCAAAATTTTGAACGAGGGCTTGTGACCCAAAAACCATTTTTCCTTAAAAAAAAGTATTCGTTTACTTTTTGCCTACTGTTCATACACAAAGCTTCGTCCAAATTCTTCATGTCCTTTATACACATCTGACATACTGTTAGTAGCAGTTTTGAAATTTCGTGATCATAGGTTTTGAGGGGTCAGTGCCCTACCCAACCGTTTTCTCCAGGAAAATACGAAACTTATATTCCCTCATTATATGTCTACAATATCATCGTACAATTTCATTCACTTTGGTTCAATTCTTTTCGCATTTTGGGCGTGAACTTTCAAAGTTTAGGGTGGAAGCTTCTGCCCCCGAAAACCGTTTTCACGCAGAATTTAAGAAAAACCCGTATTCGTTTACGTTTTGGGTATTGTCCATACACAAAGTTGTGTTGCACTTCTTCATGTCCTTTACACACATATATCAAACCTATATTCCCTCATATTATGTCTACAATATCCATGGATAATTTCATTTACTTCGGTTCACTTCTGATTGCCTTTCCGGCGACAACTTTCATAATTTAGGCTCAGAGCTTTTGCCCCTTAAAACAGTTTTTCTGCAGAAAATAACCCTTATTCATTTATTTTCTGCGTTTTGCCCGTACATAAAGATTCGTTTCAATTCATTTCCTTTACACAAATCTGACATACTGTTACTAGCACTTTTGATATTTCGTGATAAAAGTCTCTGAGGGTTCCCACCGAACTTTTTTCCAGGAAAATACGAAACCCGTATTCCCTCATTTTATGCCTACAATATCTGTGCAGAATTTCATTCAATTCGGTTCACTTGTTCTTGCCTTTCGGGTGTTATCTTTCACCATTTAGAGTAGGATTTTTATATTAAAACTTTACATTATGTAACTTTTTCTTTTTTATGAAATTCTTTTTTGGGGGGAGGAGAGAAATGCTTTCCTCTGATATCTGTTTCTTGCCATTCATCTTGTTTGAACTGCTTAAGTAAGATCATTTTGTAACTTTTGATCTCATCCAACTCCGTCACGATAATAAAATTTTCATTTTTAACAATTTGTTTTATTCTCTTATTTGGATTTTGCCACACTGATATATTTGTTACAAAATTGAGGTTTGGTCAAGCGCCTTTCGAATTCGGAACCATCCCAACCGCCGAGCTTTTTTGTTGCCTGCTATTGCAGGAAAACGAGAAATGCAAGTGGTAATGCACTTTTGGAGTCGTGTATACATTCTATTTTGAGAAAATTAACTATGAAGCTTTGGACGTAATTTTGAAATTATTACTAAGTTACCGTACTATTTCGGTACATTTATTATGAGGAATAATAAGGGCGTAAAACTGTGAAATTGTTCACACAACTATCAGAAAAATAGAAAGGGGAAAATTATAATTTCATGTTGTTATGCTATATTGTTCGTTTTATTAACATGATTATTATCATTATTATTCATTATATTTATTCATGAATAAATGTTAGTGTTATTGAAAAATAAGGAATATTTCCTGACAATTGGATTCCTGTTTAAAACTCCGCATGGAAGGAATATATTTCGAACTCTTTCAAAAGGAGGCATTCTACCCGTTTTGGTGCATTGCTGCTACAACCAATAACTACCAATAATAACCGATCTTACTGACTCTTCAACGTGACATGTGAAAATATTATTTGCTCTGACAACATTGATGCATAGAACGGAGGAAAGTATTTTAAAGAGGGTTTCAAGTGGACTGCAGGACAAAAATGTTTTTCTCTCCTCCTGCCTTCTGTTTTCTTCCCTACTTGACAAATGTTATATTGTTTTGCTTGGTGATTCCTTTTCCATCAACCTTTACAAAATCGAGTTAAACTATTGCTTTTGCGAAGCTCTCCTTTGTTTCAGCTCCAAATGGAAACATGACGGTAGAAAGATTTGGAAAGTCTTGCTATTTTCATTGCTAGCTTCTTATTCTACATAGTGTTGGATATAGTGCACCATTGCAACCCTCTAAATCCGGCACTGAGTCGTGCCGTAGAGCAAATAGGAGAATAATGTTTGACCAAAACTGATCAAAGTCGTTAAATATGTCGAGTTTTAAATTTCTTCAAATCTGTGCACATATATATTTATAACAATATCAACTGAAAGAAAGTTTGTAACCCAATGTAACACTACGAGTATTCATATTATGATTGAAACTCAAATGTTAAGTTAAACAGAAACAAGCACGTCTTGGGAGATAATTTTGAAGAATAGTTAAACTTTGTTACACTAATAGTTGTTCATGAAGATTAAAAAAGAAAAACACTGGAAAATACGTGAACAAGAACGATTCCCTATAGGACGCCAATTGTAACTAACATAATTATAAAGTTGTCAAAACAAATGACTACACGTTACTGTCTTTTAGATATGCTGCTTACAATAAAATATTCATATTTTTCATATCGAGCATACTATATGTATATCAAAAAGTTGTTTATCAAGCATACTAACTATTTGCAAAAAAATATGTATAAAACAAGTTAATGATTTACGAAATGAAATACCTTCTTTATATCTAGATGTGAAATGACAAAAAAATATACTTGCATATACAATTCATATCATCAACGAGAAAAACGTAAAAGTGTATTACACAATAATTAACATGAGGAAAACAATGTTAATATTACATGATGAAGTGGATTTGAAATTAAATATTTTACATGTTTTCTCATATTTCCAATACAGATTATAATATTGGTATTGGTACCAATGATGAGACACTGTAACTTATTTTAAGCATTACTACACTCATATTAGTAAGATATACTTGTATTCATCCACTAAAGTGAGACTTTTCCTTCTGAACAAAAGAAGTGTATACTTAATGACTTTAAAATGGATACTACTAAGAAACAACAGTGTCCAAGTTGTTTCACTTAACATTTGAAAATACACAGAAAAGTATATTTACGAGAACTAAAATTTAGTCAATAATAAGTGGACGATAATCCGAAATCTAAACTGTAACTAACATTGTGATCAAAGGAGTTTTGTATAAAAGCGTTATATTCGGATATTAGGGGGGCTGTTTTGTATGAGCAATATCTAATTACTAACAACCAATGTTTATTTGGCATGTGACATAGCCTACATATATGCAAATGTATGTATACATATATCAGACGTACCAGCCATACCAAGTAATGAAATATTTTTACAATCATTTCTTTTCACTTTATTTATTTCTTTTTAAAAGTAAAATGAGTGAAAAGGCCGTGTTGGCCGAATAGATTTAAGTGATGATCTCAAGAGGTTGACCGGGTGGATATTCTCCGAAGTAATAAAATTCCCCACATTCCCCTTTTCTTACCTTACTCCACTTCATAGCCATAGCCAATATTTAGAGAAAGAGAGAGCAATACCCTACCTCTAAATATTTCAAGGGGTTCTGTTTTTTTCTGAAGTGCAAATGAAATTTACTTCCTAACACAGTTATTGTTTTCACGGACGTCCGCAGTATAGGGAAAGTCGATTAAAACCCCCTTTCTAAAATCGTTACTGTTCTTTCTAATGCATGTCAAAACATATTTGCTTACTTACCCATTACAGTATTTACTATAGGTAAGAAGGTTCTGTAATGGGAGTCAATGCCAAATTTAAAGGATAAACAGCCCATGTCGAAAGCAGTAAACATGCTATATTAAGCAGCCAAGTTTGACCACGAACAACGTAAGCTCGGCTCGACTTGCATTTCATGTAAAACTTCATTTTTCCGCATCTCAGGGAAACTCTGTGGGCAAATAGCTCTTCGTAGAGAGGATAAAGACTACTATATTTGTTGGCTGGGCTTGGCTAGGGACATGTTTGGTTTGGTTAGGCTCTGACCAACTCTCTTTGTATGCGGTAATTCATTTCTCGGTAACTACTCTTACTAGTCCGATCTGAAAGGAATTCAGTGGACAAGTAGCACCTCATCTAAAAAATAAACAAATTTTATGGGCAAATATTATTAGATCCAGGGAAATAAAAATTGCTATATTTAGTGGCCGAACTCGGTTAGTGACAGACTCGGTTACACTCGATTCGTCTTCTATGTGAAAGGTGCCCACTGCATTTTTCCCAGAAGGAGAGCATTTTTAGTCCTTTCCCTTTCAGTTATTTTTGAAAAAAACCTAATGTCCTTTTGCCGCATAAACGTCATCTCAGAATATGAAAAGGAAATCATTACCATCATCATCACATGTACATTCTGCCATTATTGGCAGATCACTTGCCGCAACTGAGAAGCTTCCATGCTCTGTGGTCTTCTGCTAACGTCTTAGTCTTCACGTACCAAATTTCACAAAGTAAATCCCCACGTTAAGCGGATTTGCATATCCAGGCTCCTAACTATGAAAACATTTACGATCACTCCAACCCCAATTATTTCACAGATTAAACCTGATGTATATAAGTTATTAGGGCATAAAATTGAATATAATATATACGAAAAAGAAATTTATGCATTGCACGAGTTGTAACTTCCAAATATTCACCACAAACATATAATGGTATCGATATAAGCAAAAAAAAAGTGTGGAGCAGGAAACCACTTTACATAAAAGTCATTTATGGATGAATGCGTAACACACCCCATATAAATAACATATATATCATTCCTCAAAATAACGATTACGGTAAAAATAAAAACATTAATAGACATATTATATACGTATTCATCCATAAATTTTATATAGATTATCAGAATTATTAATGGTCTTCCATGGAAATTCACTTTTGCCTGCAGAGTAGACATACAATGTAATTGGAAGGCGAGTTCAACAGAGATTATATATTTCGTCGACATTATTTAATAGCTTTGTAGAAGAGATAGCGAAAAGGAGTCTACATAATGAAGATGGAATTTCGGTAGGAGATTGCAGAATCCGAATCAAAAATTAGTAATATGTAGAAAATTTGAGAAAGGCTTCTGAAGAATATGGGATGAAAATAAATGTTAGAAAGACAAAATCCATGGTGATTGAAACGAAGCGGTCGGTGTCAAATATAGAAGTAGGAGCGGAAAAAACGAACAGGTGACTAGTTTTCGATATCTGAGTAATATTATTAGTGATGATATGATATGCGAACATGAAATAAAAGGAAGGACAGAAATGGCGAGTCAAGTCTTTAGAATGAAAAAAAAATACTATTTTTTGGGATCTTGAATAAAGTTGAAAAAAGACTCATAAAATGCTTCGTGTACGGTATTTTACTGTACTTATAAGACAGAAACATGGACATTACGCAAAAATGATGAGAAACAATTGAAGGCTTTCGAAAAATGTGCGTGGAGAAGAATGGGGAGAAATAGCTGGGTCGAGAGAAAAACGTATGAGAGGGTGTTAGAAATGGAAGGAGAAAAATATTATTAAGAACAGGAAGAGAAATTGGTTGGGATATTAGTTAAGAAAAAAATGTATCATGAGGGGTGTGCTAGAGAGTATGGTGGCAGGAAAGAGAGGGAGGGGACGAATTGCACTATATAGAAACAGAACTAGGCTATTGGAGATATCGAAACAGAAAAATCGTATGTCAAGATGGAGAGGTTAATAGAAGATCGTGGAGCATGGCAGCTTCTGAGCTGCGGTAAGTGACCTACTGGTAATGGCAAAATACTACTGATATAATGATGCTGATGATACACGGTAGAAACAGAAATCCACTTTACTGCCATTGCTAATACGAATCACAATGCAAATTTCTACAGGCTGCCAAAATGCCTCGCTCTAAAGGTTGTAGAAAACTATCTGTTACTATAACAGTAGTAGTGGCCCCGTTATATCTAGTCGAGTCAGCAAAATTTTCTCGATTCTGATTGGCTGAGAGAGGTCACGTGACGTTAGGCCCCGTCCACGCGGGAAATTCAAATTTTTCAGGTCACGTGGTATGACGTCATGAGTCACCCCGCGGGGAAATCCCTCACTCTAGATTTTTGAAATTTGTTCCCTTTTACGGGTAAGATGTGTGTTTATGATTGGTTGACAGCTGTCACGTGATCTTAGACCCCCTGGGATTTGAAAATTCGTTTCCTTTTACGGGTAAGATGAATCCTTTGGTACCACGATGCTGATTGGCTGATAGAGGTCACGTGATCTTAGGCTCTGCGATTTTTTAAAAATTCGTTCCCTTTTAGGGGTAAGATGAGTGGTTTGGTACCTTGAATTTGATTGGCTGACAGAGGTCAGGTGATCTTAGACCCTGGGTTTTGAAATTTGGGTATCCTCTTTGATGAGTACTTTGGTACTACGATACTGATTGGCTGATAGAGGTTACATGATCTTAGACCCGCTACACGGTGAACAGGTCACATGGTATGACGTCATGTTTACCCTTGCGGGGAAATCCATTACTAATTCGTTTCCTTTTACGGGTAAGATAAGTGCTTTGGTACCTTGATTCTGATTGGATGATAGAGATCACGTGATTTTTGGTCCTAGGATTTTTGAAATTAGGGTGTCCTTTCTGATGTATACTTTGGTATCTCGATTCTGGTTGACTGATAGAAGTCACATGATTTTAGACCTACCACACGGTGAACAGATTACATGGAAAACCCACTCACTCATTTGTTGCCATTTTACGGGTAAGATGAATGTTTTGGTACATCAATTTTGATTGGTTGATAGAAGTCACGTGATCTTAGCCCCCCCCACCCCCACCCCACAGCCCATGAGTGAAATATAGAGCGATATGTCGGTGATCACCCTAGACCTGGATTTTAGAATTTAGTTCCCTTTTTATGGTTATGCGTAAAGTTCCCATGAAGGGTTCAACCTCCTCCTTAAATAACCCTTTTTTTTGGTATCATGATATTGTACTGAAGTTTACATTAAATATTATCATTCTCTTTGACAGATAAGATGATTACCAGCTTTCTTACCTTGATGGAGATCTTGTCCTTGAATTAGTAGCCTATGTCTCTGGAAGTAACAATGGTGAAAGAGGGGTGTCGCTTGTAGATTTCTTATAACACATTGTTGTGAGTTTAAGCGATTTTTTTTTAAACGCTCAGTAAGCGCTTCATTAATGGAAACAGTGTTGCCAGATTTTTCTTACCGAAACTGCTCCGATTCTTTTCGAAACGGTTCCGCAGAGTGCAAGAAATTTTAAACTAAAATTTTTTCGAACTAAAAAAATTTCAAAACTAAAAAATTTTCAAACAAAAAATTTTCGAACTAAAAGTTTTGAAACAAAAAAAGTTTCAAACAAAAAATTTTCGAACTAAAAAAAATTGAAACAAAATTCTGTCGAACTAAATCATTTTTAAAAACAAAAGTTTCGAACTAAAGATGTAAATCACATCTAAAAATTTTCAAATCAAACTTTTTATCGAACTAAACTTTTAAAATTTTCGAACCCAAAAAAAAATTCGAACTAAAAAATTAAAAATTTTTCGAAAAAATATTTTAACTAAAAACTTTCGAACTAAATTTTCAAATCAAAATTTTTCGAACTAAAAATTTAAAAAAAATTTCGAACCAAACCAATTTTAAAAATAAGTTTCGAACTAAAGATGTAAACCGCATTTGAAAGTTTTCAAATCAATTTTTTTTCGAACTAAAATTAAAAACCAAATTTTGGACAATAAAAATTATTTAATTAATTTTTCGAACAAAATCATTTAAACCAAATCTTGGATATATTTTTCACCTTAAATTTTCAAGATTACCATGATTTGAAAATAAGTGTTCAGGGTTTCAAGAAATAATAAAACATATTTTTTTTCAACTTGTTGTCTTTTAACGAAAGGTATGTGCTCTTCCCATACAATTTATTAACATAATAAATACAGGATCTAGTTTAATGAATATGTTGGACGTGTCATCATCTTCGAATCTTGTAGACGTATCCTGTAAAGAAAAAGAACAACGGATTACTTTAAGAATTTCTTTTTTTTTTCTGAAACAATAAAAACGAGTCAATATTGATAAGAGAGAAATAAAACTTACTCGTAAATGATGGATCTGTTTAGGCTCATCTTCCTCCTCGGGTACGAGATGACACCATTTCAACCACTGATGTTGGTTTACGAACTCTTCTGGGTACTGCATTTTTCTAGGTGTTGCTGCTTTATGGTCAAGATTTCCCCGTTGAAATACGAGATTCTGCATTTCTTCCACTGATGGTGTTGGTGGTTTATGAACTCTTGTGGGTACTTCATTTTCTTCTTGGTGTTGCTGCTTTGTGGTTAAGGAAGGGAAAGAAGAAAAGGAAAAGGAAAAAAGAAATGGCGGCCTTATTGGGTGTTTACAGTTTTTTCTTCTTCATCTTCTTTTTCCAGTTCCATCTTCTGTTTTTTAACATACCCGTACGGAACCGTATCATAGGAATTGAGTTCTTTAAATCGACGTTTTGTGTATCGGATGCTGTACATTTTTTCTTCTTTGCGTGTGACGATGGTATGGTCTTTGGTCCTGCATATCTTATGGGGGATAGTGATGGTGACTTGTCCACGGCATTGATTTGTAATCATTTCTTTTAGCGTATTGAAATTTAATTGTTGTCCTGCATTGTAGTTTAATGTAAATCCTCTAATTTTACATATGTAGCTGGTGACGTTGGTATCCGGATTGTATATTTCTAGGCTGTAAGTTTTTGGTCCTCCACTGACAAATGTCTTGATGTATGCTCGTGGTCCATAAGACTCCATCTCGTCCGATAAGCATCCCAAGTACGTTGAAGGTTTAATGGTTGGCTCTCCAGGCTTTTCTGTAAATATCACAGAATCCGTGTCGAAATATAAAACACGTTCCTGCAACATTTCCAGGTACTTGTACAGTTCCAGACGTGCCTGACATGTTGTAAATGCACCTAACACGACATTGGTGTTTCGGTTTTGAACAGGCACATGTTCATTGTACTCCCAGAACGCATACAACATCGTATCATTGATGGGTACAATTTGATGGAGTTTAATGTCGGGGGAAGTGAGTTTTTCATAAAATTCTTCCGGCCGATCAATAATTGTGGTCTGGCTAAAGTTTGTACGCTGACAAAGCTTTCTCCATAATGAGTTAACACAAAGCTTAGATAAACTTCTTCGTGCAGGATTATTTTCAATTTTGGTCGGATCCAATGCAATACCTTCACGCTCCAGGACGTTTTGTATGAATTTTGATTTGTCTTCTTCGGTCACACAGGAACTGGGCCAGCCAGACGCTTCCATTTTCGATTTCAAAAATGTATTGATATATTCCGTGAACAAGCCACCTGTTTTCGTGATGGGATCATATTGTTCAATGTCATAATCCCAAATTTCAAAAATTTCCACTGGTTGATATCCTAATTCTATTGCTTTCTGTATTTCATATGATACCCATGTTCCAGTGAGGCATCGCTCCTGGTCGTTGTGCGTACACGTTGCTGTAGGGTCTGGGTTCATTTCTTCGGCACACGCAGCACACAGAGGAAAGAGTAGTTTCTTGTTGCATCGGTAAGGCAGGAGACCATGATATAGATGTTGACTTGGTAATATCGTCATTTTGATCAGACCATTGACTTTATTTATTGGTGGTATATTTTCATCACCCTGTAGATAAATTCTAGGATGTCCTACAGGGTATTTAGCACACTTATTTATGTAAGGATAAAGTGAAACAATATCGAAATATTTTATTACTTCTCCTGCTTTTTCGTCCACTTGGTGGTACAATTTCACGCAATTGGCCCTTCCTCCAAAAAAGCTATCTCTTGGATTTAGTGGTCTGCGGTTCATGTACGGGTGATTTTTCAGATACGTCGCCATTGTTGGATTTTTTTTAAGAACTGATTAAATTCGCACTCCCACATTTCATGTACAATGTACCCCAATTCACGCAGTCTTGCATTTTTGCGTTGCGTTCGTTCATAACGGAATTCCATGGTGTCTTCTGGATTGCCATAGATGGGCTGATTACGGCCTGTAGTAATACATACTTTACATCCGTGATAAAAGCAGCCGGCATGCTCGTAGATGTGCTCCTCTAACGTCTCAGGATCTTGGTAGTAGCCATCAACATGGAATCCCGCAATAAACACTTCTTTTTGTCGGGCCGCATGTAAGATTTGTGTTCCTTCGCTTTTTTCAATGTAGGCCAGCCATTGCATTGCAGCGATTGATTGGGTACTTCTCCATCGATAGCCATGTGCCGGTAGAATTCCAATAGTGTTGGGTTTAAGGAAATTCCGGCGGAATACTAAATTGGAAGCACTGGCAATCGTGATTGTCTCCAAGAAGGGATTCACTTTGGTTTCTGTTTCAAATGACGTCATAAACGAAACGCATGCTTGTCGCAGTACATTGACATCTTGAATACAATACTTGATAATTTCTTTCTGGAAATCAAACGTGTCATTACGATGATCGTTGTACCACTGCATGAACTTGTTTCTGTCTTCGACGGCCATTTCATCTGCACCATAATACTTTGTTTCTGGAAGTGGTCCAATATACGATTGATTCTCCTTGGTGTTGAAGAAATGCGGGAAGTAGCCTTTGGTTGCGGGTAAATTGAACGCTTTTGACAATTTACTTAATGCCATAGGCAAGAAGTTCAAAGAGTCAATGAACGTCAGATTATTCAAGGTTAAACTCAGTATCTTGGTCCCATTTAATATAACGTCAGGTCTCCATTGGCATTGTTCGTCCATGGTCTTTAGGATAAAATGTCCATCGTATCCCTTTGAGTTATGAGCAAGACAGAAAATCCTATTTATATTGGGACGACGTTCCCGCAAGTACTGGAGAAAATCATAAACTGGATCCTCTCCTTGGAAAATATGCTGGCGCTGACCACACGTATTGCAAGACTGCTGGATATTATCGTTTGCAACACATGCGTAACATACTTGTTGTGCAACCAATAAATTTGGAACGTGTACATACGTATTATCCCCAATATTCGTGTCTTGCATAGATTCTATATCATAGAATATCAACAAGGCTTTCTTTGCGTGCATGAGTGAAGGAACACAAGGTTTCAAGCATTGTCGATCGGGAAGCATAAAACATTGATGTGATCCCGGAACAATCTTCTTACATACATTGCAAAAAATCTCATTACAATCATGAATGCGTTGTCCGGTATGCACAAAAGAATATACTCTGTAACATCTAGTACATTGCTTCACCATTTTGCATACAGGTTCCCCTTGATGATATGGAGCATTACGATGATTGTTAAAACATTGTTCGCCGTAAAATTGTCGATTACAGTCGTTGCACAATATCGGTGTTTGGTTCTTGTCGCATAGAGGTCTCTGTAAGCATTTGGAGCACGTTACAGGACAATTTTTCACATGTCTGTTACGATGATCATACTTTTTATGGCACGCTTCACAGTAAAACTTGGTTGCAAAACAAGCAGTTAAGGATTGGATGATATCAAAGTGTCCAGCTAAACAAATCAAATTTATGGGAGTGCGATTTTCATCGTTCGGTCCCTCGTACATGATGTCACGGCCTGTGAAACTGGTATAAACAGTAATTTTATATTCTTTGAGGTATGCCTGGAATTGTCGAATTTCATTTACACTGGCACCATGATCCAAATTGACTCCTGCATTTGAACATAACGCATCGACTTCTTGGTCCACAATACATTTTGTTTGATATTGATACTGCTTATGTCGTTTCACATCTACATTCTTGTATTTTTTCAGGCCAATAGCAATAACAAGGGCGTACGCCAGACACCTTGAATCTTGATTTTTTACGCGTACAATCCCTCGTTTGCAACGTAACAATTCTTCATTTTGAAGTATTCCTTGGGCTAAACGATCTCCATATCCGTATCCTCTTGGAATATCCACACGATGAAAATGCACGGTGAATGGTTCGTGCAGGAGAAATGAATTGTTACTTTGTAAAACTCTTTCGAACGAGGCCCACATCGTTTCCAGTGTCAGGTTTCGTGCTTGGCGAAAACTCACCCAAAATGGCTTATTCGTGTTGCATGGTGATATTACTGATAAACCAACCATCGCCTCATCGTCGACATTGGCTAATAAATGGTCTAGCATTGCTTGGAAACTGTTATGTACATACTGTATGATATCGGTTCCTACGGGCGGTGCGTTGAATTGAATTTCGAGCATTCTGCCCTCAATGTTAAATCGTCTATAATGACGAGTGATTTCATTGCGAACAGTAAAACCCGATTCGGCCATGGTTAGAAAAGGAGATAACAAACAAACAGGTACAATTGCGATAAATGTGTAAGGGAAAAAGGAATTGAGCAGCGTGAATTTACTACAAAAGAAAAGAAGAAAGAAAAATCTTAATCATCTGATAAACAGGAAATCATAACATTCATGATAAATTCTTAACTAAGTAATTCATGTAAAGGTCCTGAGTTTGATTCCCTGGCGGTTGCGTTCAGAATCTCATTATGAAAGCACGCGTACTAGAAATCAAAGTTTTTTTTTAAATAATTATGTTACTGAAATGAGTGTTTTATTGCTGTCATACTGGAAAACAAACTCGAGACCATTACATCAGCATGTAACTGACCTACGATTCTATAGTGATAAAAAGAATGCATGAATGAATGTTTCATCAGTGCTGAGATGTGACAAAGCACGCGTCAGCATTTTTTTCCACTCACAACGACCTTTAAATGATGCGTTTGCAAGTTGAAGAGAACCATCGAACATTAACGATACACATACGTAATTGTCAAAACAAAATCTGTATAGTGTATTTTTTTTATTGTGACTAAGCGGTTAGCGTACATGGTTCGGACGTGGAAGGCCCTGGTTCAATCCTCGGTGGGTTTGCTTTCCACGTCGGGGGGGCATGTCAAGCCTTTTCTGTAATTTAATATTCTCACGCGTTATCATACATTCTTTTCAAAACTAAGCTAAATGGTTGACGTACACACCTCATAATACATAAACGTACATAAATCGTCTATAATGACGAGTGATTTCATTACAAACCAGTAAAACCCGATTCGACCATGGTTAAAAATGAAAACAAACAAACAGGTACAATTACGGTAAAACAAATATGTAATGGGAAAAAAGGAATTGAGCAGCGTGAATTTACTACAAAAGAAAAGAAGAAAGAAAAATCTTAATCACCTGATAAACAGGAAATCATAACATTCATGATAAATTCTTAACTAAGTAATTCATGTAAAGGTCCTGAGTTTGATTCCCTGGCGGTGGCGTTCAGAATCTCATTATGAAAGCACGTGTACTAGAAATTAAAGTAAAAAATAAATAATTATGTTACTGAAATGTGTATTTTATTGCTGTCAAACTTGAGACCATTACATCAGCATGTAACTGACCTACCATTCTATAGTGATAAAAAGAATGCATGAATGAATGAATGTTTCAACAGTACTGAGATGTGATAAAGCACGCGTAAGCATTTTTCTACTCACAACGACCTTTAAATGATGCGTTTGCAAGTTGAAGAGATTCACCGAACATTAACATAACACATACGTAATTGTCAAAACAAAATCTGTATAGCGTAAATCTTTTAACCAAATATTCATGCACTCTTTTTTATTTAAGCGGTTAGCGTACATGCTTCGGATGTGGAAGGTCCTGGTTCAATCCTCGGTGGGGTTTGCTTTCACACATCGGATCGCTGTCAAGCTTTCTGAAATTTAATATTCTCACGCGTTATCATACATTCTTTTCAAAACTAAGCCTAATGGTTGACGTACACCCTCTGGCCCAGGTTCAATCCCGGGTGATTGCTTGAATATCACGTTAAGCTGAAGGGGACGGTAAACTAAAATAATGGTTTCAAAGGGTATCGAACCATATTATTCTCAGGCATAGTTTCTGAAATTTTGTAATGTATTCTTTTCAAAACTAAGCGCACACATCTTTGACCATGGTTCAATTCCCGACGGGAGTTCACATTCAACATTAAGCTAAAGGGATGCTAAACCATATCATTTATCGTGCTTACTTCTAATGTGTGGGGGTTCCTGATTCGTACTCCCACTTTCCCATTCCACTAATTCCTTCATAGTCTAAATATTTCGTACTAAAAGTAAAACACTGTATTCGTGATCCGCCCACAAATATAAAATAAAAATGATTTTGGAATCTTGTGTGAAAAATAAAATCTCACTGAACTTACCTCAAATTCAATGAACAAAAAGTCAGTGCAGTAAAACTTCTTAATGAAGACACTTTTAAAAAACAAACCTTCTCACTCGATAGTTGAGAGCGATGTAGGATTTGAAAAATGAAATTTAGATTTTTATTTAGGTCGCTGCGAAAACGATGTCATCATCAACCAATCAGAAACGAGGAAATTTATAAAATGACATCACAACGAACCAATCAACACGCTCGCTGCTTTTGTCATGAATCACGAACCAAAACGATGTGTAACAATCGATCGTGACGTCATTCACGTTTCTCAATAGTTACAACATCTAGTATCGCAATTCCGATGCCAATTCCCTTCTGCCAGGATCATGTCACTACTTGTCGTAACTGTGACGACATTTCATTTTCCTCATATTCCATACGAGAATGTCAATGTTTGCTTTTTTCATGAATCATGCTGACACGTTCGTAGTAAAACAAAAGTAATGCGATCCGCTGACGTTTGCGTTTTCAATCATATGTACTTCTATGTCTACACACAAAGAAATCTGTCAGCATTTTATTTTAATCCACGTTACACTGTCAGATTTATTTTCTTAAAGTATATGTGTATCCTTTTCAAGAACCATGGTTCGAAACCCACCAAGATCGATTAAAAACGGAATTCATTCATAACTAAGCGGTTAGCATACACATCTTTGGTTTGAAAGACCTGAGTTCGATTCCTGAAAAAACATTTCTTAGGATTTTTCTTAAACTTGCTTTAAATTTCTAGTTCGAAAATTTTAAAAATTAGCTCGATAAAAAGTTTGATTTGAGAAGCGTTACACTGTCAGATTTATTTTCTTAAAGTATATGTGTATCCTTTTCAAGGACCATGGTTCGAAACCCACCAAGATCGATTAAAACAGAATTCATTTAAGCGGTTAGCATACACATCTTTGGTTTGAAAGACCTGAGTTCGATTCCTGGAAAAAACATTTATTAGGATTTTTCTTAAACTCGGTTTAAATTTCTAGTTCGAAAATTTTAAAAGTTTAGTTCGATAAAAAGTTTGATTTGAAAATTTTTAGATGTGATTTACATCTTTAGTTCGAAACTTTTGTTTTTAAAAATGTTTTAGTTCGACAAAATTTTGTTTCAATTTTTTTTAGTTCGAAATTTTTTGAAATTTTTAGTTCGAAAATTTTTTTGGGTTCGAAAATTTAGTTCGAAAGTTTTTAGTTTAAAATATTTTTCGAAAAATTTTTAACTTTTTTAGTTCGAAATTTTTTGGGGTTCGAAAATTTACATTTTTTTTGTTCGAAAATGTTTTTATTTGAAAATGTAGTTCAAAAGTTTTTAGTTTAAATTTTTTTAGTTCGAAATTTTTTTGAAATTTTTGTTTCAAAATTTTTAGTTCGAAAATTTTTTTGTTTGAAAATTTTTTGTTTAAAATTTTTTTAGTTCGAAAAAATTTTTAGTTTAAAATTTCTTGCACTCTGCGGAACCGTTTCGAAAAGAATCGGAGCAGTTTAGGTAAGACAAATCTGGCAACACTGTTTCCATTAATGAAGCGCTTACTGAGCGTTTAAAAAAATCGCTTAAACTCACAACAATGCGTTATAAGAAATCTACAAGCGACACCCCTCTTTCACCATTGTTACTTCCAGAGACATAGGCTACTAATTCAAGGACAAGATCTCCATCAAGGTAAAAAAGCTGGTAATCATCTTATCTGTCAAAGAGAATGATAATATTTAATGTAAACTTCAGTACAATATCATAATACCAAAAAAAAGGGTTATTTAAGGAGGAGGTTGAACCCTTCATGGGAACTTTACGCATAACCACAAAAAGGGAACTAAATTCTAAAATCCAGGTCTAGGGTGATCACCGACATATCGCTCTATATTTCACTCATGGGCTGTGGGGGTGGGGGTGGGGGGGGCTAAGATCACGTGACTTCTATCAACCAATCAAAATTGATGTACCAAAACATTCATCTTACCCGTAAAATGGAAACAAATGAGTGAGGGGGTTTTCCATGTAATCTGTTCACCGTGTGGTAGGTCTAAAATCATGTGACTTCTATCAGTCAACCAGAATCGAGATACCAAAGTATACATCAGAAAGGACACCCTAATTTCAAAAATCCTAGGACCAAAAATCACGAGATCTCTATCATCCAATCAGAATCAAGGTACCAAAGCACTTATCTTACCCGTAAAAGGAAACGAATTAGTAATGGATTTCCCCGCAAGGGTAAACATGACGTCATACCATGTGACCTGTTCACCGTTTAGCGGGTCTAAGATCATGTAACCTCTATCAGCCAATCAGTATCGTAGTACCAAAGTACTCATCAAAGAGGATACCCAAATTTCAAAACCCAGGGTCTAAGATCACCTGACCTCTGTCAGCCAATCAAATTCAAGGTACCAAACCACTCATCTTACCCCTAAAAGGGAACGAATTTTAAAAAAAATCGCAGAGCCTAAGATCACGTGACCTCTATCAGCCAATCAGCATCGTGGTACCAAAGGATTCATCTTACCCGTAAAAGGAAACGAATTTTCAAATCCCAGGCGGTCTAAGATCACGTGACAGCTGTCAACCAATCATAAACACACATCTTACCCGTAAAAGGGAACAAATTTCAAAAATCTAGAGTGAGGGATTTCACCGCGGGGTGACTCATGACGTCATACCACGTGACCTGAAAAATTTGAATTTCCCGCGTGGGCGGGGCCTAACGTCACGTGACCTCTCTCAGCCAATCAGAATCGAGAAAATTTTGCTGACTCGACTAGATATAACGGGGCCACTACTACTATAACTAACTCTAACTCTAACTCTATGGCCTATGAAACCGGGAGGTATAATGCCGCGTTCACAAAAGCTCTCCACTGACTTCTATCCTTAGCTAATTGCATCCAGTTTCTACTTTGTATTCCAATCTCTGCGAGATCCACCTTACTATTGTCCTCTCATCTGCGCCTAGGTCTCCCTAATGGCCGTTTTCCGATGGGTCTTCTAGTCAAGATTTTGAAAGCGTTTCTACTTTCTTCCATTCTAGCTACATGACCTGCTCACCTAAACCTCCTAGACTTGACGACCCTAACAATGCTGGGTAAACCGTATAAATTATGTAGTTCCTCGGTATGAAGTTTACGCCATTCCCCATTCCCGTTCCTCTTGGGTCCGAATATTCTTCTCAGGATCCTGTTCTCAAATACTTTCAGTCTATGTTCTTCCCTCATAATAAGTGACCATGTTTCGCAACCATACAGAACAACAGGCATGACTATCGTTTTATATATTTTAAGCTTCAAATTCTTCGACAGAATTCGCGACGACAAGAGATTTTAAACCGAATAATAACACGAATTCCCTGCTTTTAGTTGACATTTAATTTCTTCGTGAATATGATTTTCGTCTGTTAATATTGATCCTAAATATTTTAAAGTATTCACTTTATCAAAAGTATTATTTAATATTTTAACGTCTCCACAATTTTGCGTATTACGGTCATGACGCACTTCCATGTATTTAGTATTTTCTGCATTTACTTCTAAACCCATGTCCCTGCAAGCGTTTAATAAGATCTCTGCATTTCTTTCTATTGTTCTCCTATCATCCCCTATTAAATTTCCATCATCTGTATATGCTATAACCTGGTAAATACTGTTGAACTCTAGGCCCTGCTTGCTATCTTTGATTTTCCTTATGGCGTATTCCAGCACAAAGTTAAATATTATGGCGACAACGCATCTACTGTCAATATGCGAGGAGAAATCATAGGTCGAGCGACAATGGGACAAACTGCCATTTGGATAACTAGGAGTATGGGCTGTGACGAGAAAAGTGAAGAAATTGATTTAGCGGCATGGATAAGGTGGTGAATATTTTACATCTCGGCCAAGAAGTGGGAGACCAATAATAATAATAATAATAATAATAATAATAATAATAATAATAATAATAATAATAATAATAATAATAATAATAATAATAATGTATATTTATTTTCAGCAATACTTTTGCATATCCTCCTAGTGCAGTAATATTTTTTTAAGAGTCATTATAAAATTGTCAAGCTAAATTTTAAAAGTCATTATTACTGGTGCTTTATTTATTTATTTTACAATCCACTTCTGCCAGTAGCTTTCGCCCCCTTACTCCCTCTTCTTGCTTACTGAGGAGAAAGCATCGCGTCCACAGGTTGGGAACCACTGCTTTCCATTAAGAAATTCTGACAGCCTGTTATAAATTTGCATTCTGACTAATATCAGTAAACTTCATTCTTCTGTTTCTACTGCGCATGCACCAGTGAATTTCCATGGAAGATCATCAATAATTCTGATAATTTATATAATATTTACGGACGAATATGTAATACAACATAAATCAATAACATATATCATTCCTCAAAGTAACGAATACGGTAAACATTAAAAATCAATAGATATATACAGCAGGCTGAAATAGGTATAGACTTGAGACACTACAGAATACATTTCACTTGCTCTTCCTGCTGGTCTAGTGACAAGCACGTGTGCCTTGGGTGTCTCGGATTCGATTCCCAGTGTTGAATTTTGAAATTTTAATTCTCATAGATCTTTTTGTATTCGTGATCCTGTCGTTCAAGGTTAATGGTAATGCTTGTAAAACTTGTATAACCGAGTAGAAAATAGAGACAAGTTACTCAGATAGGTTCGGTGAATCAGTTAACTTAAAGAAAAGGAAAAAGTGTTTATGTCACTTGCCTGTAAATTGTAAAGAACTCTTAAAGGTTACTTATAATCCCCAAAACTAACATTTTTCTTGTACCTGTTCTCGAAGTTTCTCTTCGTATTTCTATCGGATTCGATTAAATAGAACTTCGAATAAAGACTACGTTGAATTCATTTATTGACTAAGCCTGAAATTCTCATAAAGATATAGCTATGATATTATTATTATTATTATTATTATTATTATTATTATTTAAAGTACGAAATTTCAAATCAAGCGTTGTAGTATTTACGTAAACTAAATGATAATTTACTTGATAATATTCACTAGTCCACTATACATGTCCCAGGTTTTGCTTTGGGAAATAAAGCGTATACAACATTGAATAGTAAAAGTATTTCAATAAAAATATATTATTAAAAATACTGATTAAGTAATTGGAGTTAAACATGCTTTCCAATAAGAATTATATAGAGAGATTATTTACTTGAAAGTGAAATGCAAACGAATATATCGAGTTTTAACCAGATCAGAAATCGATAACTTACACAAGAATATTTACCGTATTAGTTCTATAAATCTTTTCAAAGAGATTTTAATACGTTAAATATGCTTATCGTATTATAATTCTCTTTAAAATTATGATTTTTTCCATTTCAAAACATAGAACGAGAAATAAATGTAATATTCTATTTGTTAAGGAAAACTTTCAAACAGTGATGATTTCAGGGCATGACCTGTGGGAGGATTTGAGACCCTGTCGACAAAAATTTCCCCTTCTTGGCCATCAGTTATTTTCGATCAAAGTGGACTAATAATATTTTATCAGTTTTCTCTCATTCATATATTGACCATCCCCCGGGAAGAATCTTCTGAAATCGTCAATGCTTATAATTAGTTTTTCATTACAAATCAAAGGATAATAATGAAATATTCATCATAATTAATATTTTGTTCTCAGCTGTGGATTTTAGATTTGTGATTCATATAATGTTCGCTTCTAATCGGATTTGAGAAAAAAACGTAGTTGCCAAAGATTTATTCAAAGAAATGCTCTCAATTTTCTGATTAAAGTGGGAACTAACTTTTAAGAAGAAAAAAAACAAAAGGAATACTTCCTACAGGGTTTGAACACATAAACTTCTGAATGATAGACTAGTGACCCAAACCGCTCGACCAGTTCGTATGTAATCACTGATCCTCTTTTGACTTTTATGTAAAGTGGTTTCCTGCTCCACACATTTTTTTTGCTTATATCGATACGATTATATGTTTGTGGTGAATATTTGGACGTTACAACTCGTGCAATGCATAAATTTCTTTTTCGTATATATTATATTCAATTTTATGCCCTAATAACTTATATACATCAGGTTTAATCTGTGAAATGATTGGGGTTGGAGTGATCATAAATGTTTTCATAGTTAGGAGCCTGGATATGCAAATCCGCTTAACGTGGGGATTTACTTTGTGAAATTTGGTACGTGAAGACTAAGACGTTAGCAGAAGACCACAGAGCATGGAAGCTTCTCAGGTGCGTCAAGTGATCTTCCAATAATGGCAGAATGTACATGTGATGATGATGGTAATGATTTCCTTTTCATATTCTGAGATGACCTTTATGCGGCAAAAGGACATAAGGTTTTTTTTCAAAAATACCTGAAAGGGAAAGGACTAAAAATGCTCTCCTTCTGGGAAAAATGCAGTGAGCACCTTTCACATAGAAGACGAATCGAGTGTAACCGAGTCTGTCACTAACCGAGTTCGGCCACTAAATATAGCAATTTTTATTTCCCTGGATCTAATAATATTTGCCCATAAATATTGTTTATTTTTTAGATGAGGTGCTACTTGTCCACTGAATTCCTTTCAGATCGGACTAGTAGGAGTAGTTACCGAGAAATGAATTACCGCATACAAAGGGAGTTGGTCAGAGCCTAACCAAACCAAACGTGTCCCTAGCCAAGCCAGGCCAACAAATATAGTAGTCTTTATCCTCTCTACGAAGAGCTATTTGCCCACAGAATTTCCCTGAGATGCGGAAAAATGAAGTTTTACATGAAATGCAAGTCGAGCCGAGCTTACGTTGTTCGTGGTCAAACTCGGCTGCCTAATATAGCATGTTTACTGCTTTCGACATGGGCTGTTTATCCTTTAAATTTGGCATTGACTCCCATTACAGAACCTTCTTACCTATAGTAAATACTGTAATGGGTAAGTAAGCAAATCTGTTTTGACATGCATTAGAAAGAACAGTAACGATTTTAGAAAGGGGGTTTTAATCATTACCCCCCTTGAAATATTTAGAGGTAGGGTATTGCTCTCTCTTTCTCTAAATATTGTGGATGGCTATGAAGTGGAGTAAGGTAAGAAAAGGGGAATGTAGGGAATTTTATTACTTCGGAGAATATCCACCCAGTCAACCTCTTGAGATCATCACTTAAATCTATTCGGCCAACACGGCCTTCTCACTCTTCATTTTTACTTTTAAAAAGAAATAAATAAAGTGAAAAGAAATCATTGTAAACATATTTCATTACTTGGTATGGCTGGTACGTCTGATATATGGCTAAACTTACGCAGTAACATTTTCATGAATATATACACTTTTTATTATAATCTAACGAATATACAACCGCTACACTGGTGCTTTTGATTACACTTGTGTTTTATTGTTTCAAACATAACTATATAATTTTTATGATTTTGTGTACACATGAAGCAACTTGAACAGGGATGCTACTATGTAACATGAGTTGATGGTAAGAGTTCCATCATTACATCCTCCTTCGTTCCATTCAATAAGGGAACTGAATATTTGGAAGCGTGATATATGAGATCTCAGTACATTCATAACCTCAATATACAATAGGATTATTACCTACCACTCAAACTAATGATAAGGCATTTCTGCATCCTGATTTACTATAAAGAAATGTAGAAGGCTCCATATTAGAGTGGAGCGTTTTGCACTTTTGTTGGAAATTCGATGACTGCTAGTGCGGAAAAGGTGTCATTAGTGGCACTGATCTTACTGATTTTTTTTTTATTTTTTTGGACAACCCCTTACCTTGCCCAAACGGACTTAAAGTTTGTTAACCCTTGTCCGCATGGTTCAGTAAATATACGCTAATGCATATGCAGGGCCTCCGAGGCCCTGTATGGTATTTAAAGGGTTCTATTTGGAATTTGATGCAAATTACTACTTGCAGCTTTATGGTAGCTTAATTTATTGCACAATAGACCAACAATGGGCATTTTCATAAGTATACAAGTTTTAAAACAACGTTTTTAATTATTTTATATTTATTACAATTAGTTGAAAATACGAAAAAGAAAACACTGTAAGAAAATATTTTCTTCAAATATACGTTTGTCAGTTTACTCATACACTTCATAATTTTCTAGTTTATTTTAAAATTCTAAACACACCTGTGTGAAATGATACTATATCATCAAAAGAGCAATAATTATATAATTTCTGACATTCTTGTATGCAAATGATATCATTGTTTAGCAGTTTTGGGAAAAATGTATCTACAAAATGCATGAATTGCAAATCATTTTATGTGTTCTTTGCAAATGCTTTTGCCACACTAGTAGCATACCAACGCTCTCTTTGTATGAATACTGTATGGACAAAATTCATATTATCTTATTTTTTCTCCTGCTTATTCCTTTTCAGTTCCGTATATCTTCAAACACTAATTGTTGCTAGTGGCAAGTTGGGTATTTGTAATCTTAGAATCACCTGGTTTCTCATTAAATTTTCTGCCAGTTCCTGCAAGAATAATGGACGATTGTCTCTTGTTTTCACAGAAATTTGGATTCTGCATCCTGAAAACAATGTGACTATTTATCTGCCACATCCATCACATTTGACCAGAGAGCAAAGGGTCACCTTCTAGTTTGTCTTTTGCATGTATAGTCTCTAACGTCTTAACCCATAACATCATCTCCACATTTAGTTTTGTTGTAATAGTTTATAATCACTGGCTTTCTTTTGGGGCTATTTTCATCAACTGTCTTATCATGATGCATGTTGGTTATCAAAATCACTGTGTTCTTTTTCTTTGACACTTACCTGACCATAGTGACATTTTGCTTGAATGCAAACATTGATGAACCTACTCCTCAAAGAGATGTGGCTCTCATTTCAACTGGAATGTCACGTTTGTTTCGCCTTAATGTTCCCATAACCGTATGTCATTGTTGTAGCATATACTCTGCCAGATCAACACTATCAAAGACATTATCCATAGTAATATTTCGTGAAGTTCCAGAAACGGTTTTGCAGAGGTGTTTTACCACATTCTTTCCAGATTTCTCTTCAACTGGTTTCTTTTGGTTTTCTTTCTGTGTATACAAAACCGTCAACAGCATATGATGATTGAGCGCCGCATAACCAAAATATTTTTATTACGTACTTTCAAGATTTTCGAGGCGTGTCAATATACGTGTCAATGAACCCACACCTGCCTCGAAATGGCACTAGCTGTTGATCTACAGTAAGTTCTTCACACGGAAGAATCACTTTTGTACAGTTTCACAGAAATATCTCCTGCACAAAAGGAATAGGTGCCAGTATATCATTTTCAAGATAGATTTGCCTTGTACGTTTATTGTCAATCGTAAGGCTTTCTTTATGTCTTCAAACCTGTTGACAGACATAATGCCTTTGAACATTGGTTTGACTTCATAGAGATGAACAGTTCAGTGATTGGCACATGCCAGCTTTTTTTCTACTCGTACTAAAAGCAAAATGCCAAGAAAAGCATTCATTTAGTCCAGACTATCATTTTCCCACTCTTTTCGTTTCAATGTTGCAACCCTTCTTCCCTCAAGTTTTCTATAGTATAAAATTCCATTCAAGATTTCCTTTGAAATGAAACAGTCAAACGCATCTTTTGGACGTATTCGTTTCACTCCCTTTGAAACACCTGGGGAAAACTTCATTATATTATGTGCTGGAGTCCGTGATGGAGGTGTTTTCTTTTTCCAAACTGTGTCGTTTGGACTAAAATGTGTATCGGAATCACTAATAGCTTCATTCCCACTGGTGCTTTCAGAGCGTGATGACGTATTGAAATGTTCATCACTTCCACTTCCACTTTCACTTCCTTGATCAACTGTATTATTGGATTCTTCATCCTCAGATTGCTCACTATTACTGTTCGACAGTACACTATCATCAAGACAATCATTTACAAAATGGACAAAATCACCTCACACACTCTCTTCGTAGTTCATCTTCCACTAGCCGTATATGTCATTTTGCGCTGAAACTAACACAAATTGCACACCAATGTAACTGGGCATTGCAAATTGCACCTAGTCACAACATAAAAACAACAGTGGAAGATATATATATATATTAGAACTTTATTGTATCAACTTTGTTGCTGTAATTGTTCGAACAAAGGAAATACGTTAGCAAAAAGCTCTAATAAATGGCTGATAAATTATATAAACAATCTTATATACAAACGATTGATAAAAGCTTGCATATGTATTGCAGCGCTATCTACTGGGCATAAAATAAGCAATTATAAATAGAACGAATTGCAAATAAGTACAATAATAATAAAAAGAAGTAATAAAACTAAATAACATATTCGTTTAGGACCAATTTTATTTACAAAACTATGTCAAATAATTCGCATACCAATATTATTTCATTAGGGCCTCCCAGGCCCTGCATATGCATTTAAGGGGTTACTAAATTAAATCTAATATTACTGTTTTCCAGATAATGCAAAAAATATTCTAAAGCTGCTCATGAATGCATAAAAGAATGTTAAAAGAATACACAATGAGCAAGGCTTATTGATTGAATAGATTTGCAATAACTTTTAAAATGAAACCCCATAGGGCCTGAGAGGCCCTGCATATGCATACAAGGGTTAAGGGTTTGGCTAGGCAACACGCACAACACCAATGACAGAAAAGCTACTTATGGTCGTGTTTAGACTTACATGATGGCTATAATACAGTTATTTTACTAACGGTTTTAACGATTTTAGTTCGCTATTGTTTCTGTTAAGACAGAGTTTGTGCATTCTACCTAAAGTTACAGTCTTCTTAGTGCGATACGATTTAGAGACATTTTGCGTACTTTGGTTTCCAAATTCGGAAGCAATGGAGAGCAAGATGAAGAAAAAGCCTCATAGTAGACCAACGCGGGGAAGTGTGAAACGAGGCTTATTTGGCACTCCAAGTGAAATGAGTGAAGTGCAGTTACCTATGTACGCTAACGTTATGCGACCTTATCATTGGTTTCGAAGTGGTTTAAGTGGTGACGAAAGTGTAACTAAGTTAGCAGTGACTAACATTTGTAAACTAGTTGGGCAAAGAGCTGTACATATTTGGTGTAAAGCAAGCATTCCTGTGGTTTTAGAAAAGAGAGTTTTTGACATGTTGAAAACATTTATAAAAATTGTCGCACCACGGAAAAAACATCTCAGTTGACAAGGACAAGAAGCAACACTTCGTTTAGGTTTTGTTTCACACGAAGAAAAGTCTCTTTTTGATATTGCGTTTTGCAAATGTAAAACCGCCGAAGGTTGCAACTGTTAGGAGGACACGCAAGATTCCAAAACGAAAATTCAAGTTTCTTTTGGACCACAGAACATCACGGAAAATGAGCATTAGTAACATTGACGTCCAAACAAGCAAATCTCTGTCAAAGATGTTTTCCCGTAAAGTGAGCAGATTTAAGCTACAGGCAACCAAGAAAGACGCTGGAAGTGTTGAAGCAAGTCCATCAACTAGTGCGATTAGGCATAATCACAGGTGAATGATACTGGCGTCGTCAGTGAAATCCAGAGAAGCTGTTGAATCGGGAAACACGTCTGGGTCTGACTTCGAGGAGCGACCAAGAAGGAAACATAGCCTAAAGCGCATCTGTCTTCAAAATTCAAGTTTCAGACAGACAGGTTGCTCTGATCGCTTCTGCCGTACTTCAGGACGCGAGACTCATAACGCCAGAGGAGAAAAATCTTGTTGTTGACAGATTTAAAGTACGAAGAGGAAAAGATGAACTGGGTGAGAAGATCCAGAAAGAAAAGGCTCACCTAAGCCTGGTGATTACAAGTATCTACTTCGACGGAAAAAAATGATGCAACTCTTGTGCAAGAAAAATTAACGGCAAACTACGATGACGAGAGTTACAGAAAAGCATAACACAGTTCTATCGGAGCCCGGTTCAGAATACTTGGGTCATGCCACACCTATGTCAAGCACTGGCAAGGATATTGCCGACTCTATATTGGAGCTTTTAGAGGAGAAAAGGTACGACGTGTCAAGTCTGGATGCAGTCGGTAGCGATGGTAAAACCACGAACACAGGATGGGATAACGTAGTGATATGCCAGATACAAAGATCGCTAGGAAAGGAATTGCAGCATCACATTTGTCTCCTTAATACCAACGAGTTGCCATTTCGACCCCTGGTTACCGAATTGGATGGTGGGAAGACCGGACCCAACGCTTTTCTTGGCCCCATCGAAAAGAAATTAAAGGATTATGAACGTTCACTGATCGTCTCCTTTACACCCATTCCCTTTGAATGGGTGTCTGAAATGGTAAAACCAAATGGTTTAAGCAGCGACCAGAATTTTCTCTTAAATTTGTAAGGCTGTTGCTACAGGAATGTGTACTACCGATCTAGCAAACAGAAAACCAGGACAATTATCACGTTCACGATGGCTTACAATGGCCTTACACGATGCTTTACATGCTTCGCCACTACATTAGAATTTTTAAACCTAGTTCGATTTTGGGTATACTTTGTCAGTACATTGTTAAAGTATACGCTCCCGTCTGGTTTTCAATACGTCGAAATCCTTCGTGCGACGTAATCGGCATGCATCTGTTCAGCATAATTAAGCTATCATGTTTTCTGCCAGAAAATCTACAACACATAGTTCATTCTGTTCTACAAATAAACAGATACTACGCTCATCATGAAAACCTGCTGATAGTGTTGACAGCAGATGAAAATCCGCATATTCGAATGTTAGGCTGGAAAAGGATTTAAAAAGTGCCGCATCCAGAAGATTCCGAGATCAAGCCGCCCACGTGACTTCATTGTTCCGAAATTAACCTTTACAGCTGAAAATTACTACGACATGATTAATTGGCCTAAATGTCTAAGAGAGCCGCCAATCACACGAAACATAACGGATCAGCAGCTTGAAGAAAACATTCCCTTGCCATAGTCAAGCTGTGGAACGCACTGTGAAGCTGGTGTCCAAGGCAGCGTCGAAAAAGTGCAGCCAGAACGCAAGAGATATCTACGTTAGAGGCAAACTAAAGTCTAGAACAAGAATGCCCCGCTTTGAGACCAAGAAGAACTACGTGACCTAAGGTCAAATGTCAACTTATGCTTACTGTGTGGGTGGGTGGGTGGGCGTAACTTGATGTGCAACCACCTCTCCGTGGTGAGGTCTGGGTTATTTTGCGTACCGCGCAAAATAAGCGCGAGTTTTACAAAGAAAATCGTGTTATAACAAGGTCTATTCCTATAAACATCGTTAACATGGCATTCCAAACAAAATCTGGACATTAATTCCAAACACTGAGCTAATATGGCTGTACTTTGACTCATAAACATTTTAAAATTATTTGCTGGCATTGCTACAAGATTCTTTTAATAAAATAATTGTATCAGATAACTAAAAACGAAGACAAGTAGTTTTTTGTCATCGGTGCTGTGCGTGTTGCCTAAACAAACACTTAAAAAACTTAAGTCCTTTGGGGCAGGGTAAGGGGTTGTCTAAAAAAAATATTAAAAATCAGTAAAGTGGGTGCCACTAATGACACCTTTTCCGCACTAGCCGTCATCGAATTTCCAACAAAGTGCAAAACGCTCCACTCTACTCCATATACACACGCACAAATACATTTGTGACCCACTCAGACTCACTGACCCACTCTACCCACCGACCCACTCTACTCAGTGCATTGTGGACAACATATAACAACACTGCTGAATTTTTCTACGTTTCTCTTTCTAGGCCATCATTTTTCTTCCTTTTTCATTTGTTTCTATTCACTTATCTGAAATATCTAAGTGAAAATAGAACTTCACGCACTTTCGATATTGATATTTGTAATTGTAATAATATCAATAGGACTTACTACTTGGCTTTTGTGATACAATCTAAGAAATTTTAGAGCAGCTAACTACTGAAAAAATATTTTTGAATCATCTGCAATAACAAAAATATATAAAAATGAATGTAACAACGTGTGCGTGCTAAGCACTGCCAAATTACGAAGTCCTATGAGATTACTTCGGTATATAGCTAGACCCCAATCTCAAATGGTATGTTATCATATAGTTTCCTTTATAATGCATATCCTAAGAGAGAGTAGGGGTTCTAATTTATGTGAAAAATTGAGTATCTCAGGAACCATTCAACTTCAGGAGCTGAAATTCAGTATGTTAAGGACAATAAATAGGCATTCACACATCTGGAGAATTTTGTTGTTAGACGAATGCGCCACGTAGTGGCACTTCCTGTAACTCACACAAATACAGCAAACACAGTAGAGGTACAGGTCAAAACACATCCGGCCTTACCCTCTGGAAGCACATATTTTCTCCCTGTGCAGAGAATGGTGGTAAATTCTTGTCCATTATAAACCCTCTCTTCGATGTTTAGCCTCTCTGTCTGATAAACATCGTTCTCTTGCGATGATTTACACTACAAATTAGATGTTATTGGCTCCATATGTAACACGTGTCTTAAGAAAACTTTTGAATGTATATAGAATTGTTCAATATAAGAATTAACAGCATAATGCTCATTTTTAACGTAAATCACATTACACAGAGTTATACGTACGTATATGTACAATTCTTATGTGGAAATGACTAGAGTAGCAAAGGACCGAAGCACGTGAAAGGCTCCACTGGCCTTGCCAGAAAACTCATCAAGGGGGGACTCACAAAGAATTAGGCTGAACGCAATTCTTGTATTCATAAAGAAATAACCAAGAGTTTTTACCTTTACTACAGATAAGCTTTCGATTTTATTTTCGTATGAGTTTCCTTCCTCGCACCTGTGTCAACTACACAAAACTACTTCACATTGTTTTTATCTAACAAAGGACCGAATTAAGCATAATTGCTATACAATACAGTTGTGTCGACTTGGCGCTTAAACCGACTCGCCAAAAGTTTGTATTATTATTATTATTATTATTATTATTATTATTCACAAAAGCGTGTTGCACGAACTGTCAACCACCAAATTGTTCTTACATACCTTATCCAAAATATTAGTACCAACTAGTAAAGTTACCAGTGGCGTATTTAGGAGGCTATCGGGCTCCAGTCCCCTCTCTGGCCGGAAAATCATAAAAATTTATTTTCATACATAAAGAAAACTCAATGTGCTTATTGACATATTGTGCATAGACCTCCGTGTCCTAAACAACATCCTAAATACGCCACTGAAACTTACTCAATATTCAATTACTGATGGAATATGTTATTGCATAAATTATACTTTATAAATTTAAATATTTCGTCTTTTTTGAATCAAAACATCCAATATATTTCAGGCAACATTTTTCTTGTAGGCCTTATATCTCGAAAATTACATGTAGTGTAGCCAAACCAAAACTAACAATTTACTCAGAATGATGTGCTTATTCCGTCAAAAGCTCGATTTAAGGACCGTTCAAAAATTTTGTGGCCCCTGATCCACAAAATTCAATATATTTCATACAATCAAATATTTTCTTGTACGCCTTATATCTGGAGAACTACATATAGTGTAGCCAAACCCAAACTATCACTTAATTCAGTATGGTATGTTTATTACGTAAATAATACGAAAAACTAATTTAGGAGCCTCTCCAAACTTTTGTGTCCTTTGATTAAAAAAAAAACAATTATTGGCCAAGATGGAAATCTTCTGATACAATTTTTGGATCATTCCTTAAATTATTTTTTAAGATGGCAATCTTTTGATCCATTATTTGTGGAAAAATGAAATGAAATGAAATCTTTCAGTTTTACGTCCCACGGTTATGCCGGTTAGGCTAAAGGAGACTATGATGATGATAAATGAATGAAATGGTGGAATGAAGGAAGTGGGAGAACCCCGAGAAAACCCACGAACACGGTGTTTGTCCACTACAAAATCCACACGACGTGAGCTGGGATCGAACGAGGGACCCCAAGCACCAGAGGTGAACGTTCTACCACTAAGCCACCACGTCACTTTTTTATCATTCCTAAAATTCTTGTTCTTTACGTCCCTCTTTTAAAATTCACAACGACGCAATTTGAGTCATAATTTCAATGTGTATGTAGATACAAAATTTAACAAAAGTAACAAATAAACTTATTCGTATCGAAAATAAAATAAAATAAAATAAAACGCTGTTCAATTAGCTATATGAACCCTTCTATGTGATGGGGAAATCCTTAGTAAAATAACTATGGCAATAACAATTTCGTACCTTCAGTGTTCTGGAACTAAGTATATCATAGTGACTTATCGATATTAAGAAATGAATATGAGATCCAAGTATACCTAAGGTTATTCTTTTATCCAAGATTATGAACCTTATATTACTCTTTTTGTTTCTTTCCTTTTGTTTTCAAAACGTGATATTTCTAGTATAACCAAAAGGAAAAGTGTAATCCCAAAGTTAGGTTTTGTTGTATAAAAATTTTTGGAATAAATCGATCGATTCGAATGCGAATTTCATTAACGATTTCTCCAAGCGCGGAGAAATACCCAAATTGGTCTAGAACAAAAACTTCCGGTAACGATGGAGTTCTACTTCTTGCTGTACAATGGTAGAATTCCAATTTCTGCGTAAAACCACGCGGGAGCAGCCTTTGCATGGGTGAAGGTCAAAGTGAAGCTACGAGAAAGTATTTTATAAACCCCGTACACATCCTATGGGCATCACAGTCAGTATTTGGAACTTGAATGGTAACAACGCCTTCTTTGCTGTTACTATTTTCATTTTTTTTAAGTTTCTTGTAGTAGTCCCACAAGGATTTCGTCTCTAATATGAGGAACAAACGAAATAGAATTAGAAAGATAGGATACAGCAGTCGAAAGCGCAAAGCCATCGCAAATGAAGCCATGTACAATATTCACAGGTGAGTACAATCTACAATAATATTTTAAAAAGAAAATATTATACAAAATTAGTGTATGTACACCTTGTCTCAAAAAGGTTGAGCGCATTCTTTACTGGTGTTTTGAGGCAATAATTTTCTAAGTCCAGCTTCGGGTATCTTCGGGAAAAAGTAAGCCAGGTTCGAACCTCCAAGCCAGCCTTTGCAATCGGGAAAAAGTTTGCAGATGTGTTTTTCTTCTTTTAAATATAATAAGACTTGTTACCAAGTGTTTAAAAAAGCAACATTGATTGAAATACTTAATGATACAATATTTCGAAACCTTTTTTTTTTTAATGTTAGCACATGCTTGTTTGTCATTTAGCTCTCCATACGTAATGGAACATTTAAATACGTTAAGGAATCTTTCCATATGTAAAAGAATGCTCAAAGTTAAGAAATAGAACATAATTATCGCCTGAGTACTAAAATAAAAGTCAAAGTAGAACAGAAAAAGCGTTTGTAATGGATATGAATGTCATAATTATCTTGAGATCCGTTATGCCTCGCTAGAAGGTTGTGTTAGCTCATTGGTAAGCTGTCGGATTTCAAATCATAAGGTTGAGGGTTCGAATCCCGTCTAGGCTAATCCTTTTTTTTTAAATTATATTTTCCGCAATGCATGAAAAATTATATAAAATAATTACATTAGAATACATAAGTTGTGTATATATAACATAATCATTGCAGAACATAGTAATTATTATGTTTTAAATATAACATCTGAGATAATTTTCACAGTAGGTCGGTATTATATATGAGGATGTAAATACAAGTTAAGAAACTCGTTCAATAGCAATAAATAAATCATGTAGTGTATTTATTTGCAGCTATTTGTCATATAGAGGGTAATTCTCAACATTCATAATACAGAATGTCATTTATGTTCTTGAAAAGTTATTCGATGCATAAACAGAAGGTATAAACAGAGAATCCAAAGTCGGAACGCTCGCAAAAAAAATTCATTAACCCCAAAGGTCACGTGAGCAGACTGGAATTGTCCTTATGAAGCATGCCACAGCAGAAAGTCTTTACATAGATTTTCAATTCAATTCCTGATATATGCTTTTGCAATGTGGAGGTGGTGATGCCTTGAGTCGGCCTCTCTCGCTCGCTCGCTCGCTCGCTCACTCTCTATTTATACAGAATATAAAAGTGGATTTATGTGTGTATTTCAACATAATTCTGATATATCTAGAGCAATTTTAACTATATTTCTTACAGTCTGGAAAAAGAGTACTGTCGGGATACATATCAAAAATGCTAGAAACGGGTCGATATTAGTATCGAATCTATAGTTTCGTGGTCGCTTAGGTGAATAGTTCTACTTTCAATTCAAGTCCAATTAAGCTTCCATTAGCACCCAGGGTGGTTACGTAGCGACATAAAGATATCGAAATCATTCGATATTAGAATCGAATCGTAAGTTTTCAGCGCCGCTAACAGTGCAGCATTTCCCATTAGTCCACATTAGTCCATATTTCACATTAGTCCCATTGCCTAGAGGGCAACATATTTGCAGAGTGCAAAGTTTAAAACTTGAACAATATTTTAATTTTTTCCGTATGAAAAAGTTATAAATCAAGAGCAAATATACTATTTCACGAACAATCCTCTTTTACTATTCTAATATGTTTAATAATAGCGTAAGAAATCTAATAGTAATTCAGAACATGTTTCACAGTTGTTATTTTTTGTTACATAGTTGTAGCTGTAGCATGTAGTGAGTGGAATTTAACTGTAATAAATTCACTAATTAACCATATTCGAATTAAGTTTTATTTTTAAGTTCGGGATGAAGGGGTGGAGAAATATGTAGTTATTGGGGGCACCGAGCTTTTCTACATTTTACTTTCAAGATCTCCATTTTTCTTTTGTCATTTGTTCCTAATAAAAAAAAGTTCAGTCACTTTTGGATTGTCATAGGATAGTAGGAGTTGGATTTCTGGATGCAGCCTGTGAGATTCTAGAGGAGCTAACTGCTTGAAAAAATATTTTTGAATCATCTGTAACATATGAAATAAGGATATGTATCATAAAAAATTGAAAGTAACTATGTCTGCGTAATCATCACGGTCAAATTGCAAAGTCAAATGAATTGACGTTTGGTATATAATCAGGCTCCATTCCCAACTGGGAAGTTACCATACGCGTGTCACTTTCATTATAATACATATCCTTAGGGGGAGTAGAAGTCCGAATTTTTGCGAAAAATTTAGTATCTTACAAGCCGTTCAACTGAGAGCTGAAATTCAACATATAACTCTTTATTAAAAATAAAGAAAATATGTCCTGGCATTTTTTAAAATTATCTTTTATGGGCGGGGGGACGGGGGTGCATTTTCTATATATTGGAAATTGGTAGTGGGTTGATTTGTAAAAATAATCGAAAACGATTGATATTAGTTGAGAAACAAATTGAGTAATGCATACTAAAGTTCTTTTTGAATTTTATACCCACTGCTTTCTATTTATAATTGCTGAAGCTGGTGTTTAATGTATGGAGCGTTCCGAGCATAAGGCAATCAAGCCATAAAGTTAGAGAAAAATGGCCATAAAATTTGTAACATGGGCATTTTCAATTAGTACGGCATGCTTAATTATATAGAAAATTAGTTTCTCTCTCTCTCTCTCTCTCTCTCTCTCTCTCTTTTTTTTTTTTTTTTTTTTTTTTACGTTGGTCTACTTTTCATTGATTTGAAACTTTCAAATTTCACCCTATTTTCTACTGAAATGTGTCTGTAAGGCAACAAAGAAATAATTATATATGATAAATTTAAATTCATTTTAATTTGGAAGATGAGAAACACTTTGCCATTATATATCGTAAAGGTCAGACCCACCAGTATTGTAACAGAGAGGTGCTTGAGCCATTGACGGTAGAAATTCAAACTCCGATAAGTGATAATTTCACAGTCTTGTTTTATTACAAGTGTAACCTCTTTAGTCAATGGAGAGGAGGACGTGGGCCATCGGTCAGAGTTGATGTCGATGGGTTTTGGTGGGTCGGAGTTGGTAACAATGGTTCAGAGTGGTTCATAGTTGGTGGTGGGTCAGAGTGGATCACGATGGTTGATGGGTCAGAGTGGGCCAATGGGGCATTTGGGTGGTGGGTGATAGTGGGTCATGGTGGGTCGTGGATCAAATTTTCATTGACCCACACCATCTCTGGTTAAAATTGTACTAAAGATAAGAGGCACCGAAGATGCATGTCGGCTATTATGCTCAAATTTTGCTCATGGATAGTACTCCACCAGGAAGCAATAAATCTGAAACGGTTCACGGTATCACCTTCTAGAACTCGAAATGTAGGGGTTTGTCTGATTGGCTAAATTAAGACGTCAATGATTTATCCTTCAACAACCAAGCCTTTTATGATCGTTTCCGTGGGGAAGTCAGGAGAACACGTGCCTAGTAATCGTAATATTGATAGTTTGCGTCCACCCCGGGTATTTGTTTTGTGTTTTTTTGATTCACCTAAATATAAACAAATCACACATATAGGCATTTTGACATATTTTGGGAGAGTAATTTTGTGGTTCGTTGGCGTTTCATCGCGTCTCTGCTGCTGGTGGTAAAGTTTTCAAAATGGAACTTGGGCCACCACGGATCGTCGCTGCGGGGCCACCAATTTCTGGCGAGAGGTCAATAGTTGACCATCTGTAGTCCACCGACGCTTACAGCTTAGAGTAATGAACGATATCTTTGCCTTGTAGAGTTCATGACTACCGACGTCGGCAGTCAACTAGCTTTTAATATTCCTTTACTAACCATCTATTGTTCATGTTTGTACACGGTGTTGTCATAATAATAATAATAATAATAATAATAATAATAATAATAATTATTATTATTATTATTATTATTATTATTATTATTATTATTATTATTATTATTATTATTATTTGTAGTAACAGTAGTATAATTGATGATAGAATAAATATTGTCTATGTATTGTCTAGGTAGGACTACACACAGGATTTGGCTCGTTTTGGTTCGACTTGACTCTAATCCGAGTCGAGTTGGAAGATATTTTTCGCGCCGAGTCCAAGAGTAGACCTCAAAGATGTCTGTTTCGAGTCGAGTCGAGTTTCAAAGAAAAGTCGTTCGTGCCCATCCCTACTAATGAGAGCTTAATCGGAGTTAAGCGAAATTGAAAGTCTCACTATTTATCTAAGCGACCCCGAAAACTATGAATCTAATATCGATCATTTTCTAGCAATCTTTTATATGTATCCCCCTCCCATTCACCATAGGTAACCCGACAGCAATCTTTTTGAAACTATAAGAAATGTGGTTAAAATTACTCTAGACCAGTGGTTCTCAATCTAATTCCTATCACGATCCCCTTTTATCACACGCTCTTGCCAGCGACCCTTTTATAATTTGTTTTATAATAAGCTTGTGTGAGATTTTTAACATACCTATTTCTATAATAGTAGAATCCATTTTTTTGTTTATAGTGAACAGTGCCATGGAAAATCAGTGCCCGGGGCGAGAGTATAGTACGATGTCACCGTATATATGAGTGACGTCGACAGACTAGCTATGAAGCACCACCATGGTTGGCACGAAGCTCAATAACATTTTCAAAATAAGCCCTACCTTTCCTTAATTTTGAGCACATTTTATTACGTTTTTCCTTCTATTTTACACATGTGCACATGTACTTTCCTAACATGAGTAACACACTTCCTCCGAAATGTGTGGCCCCTTTTTTCGGCGCCCCGCACTGACAGTGGATACAGTAACTGTAATATCTATATTCCCAATGACGAAGGTGCTGGTTCAAGATGGATGTTAAACTCCTTCATTGAAGAGGCCATTAACGTATCCGATCTAAGCCCACAACTTCTTGACCAAATAATAGAATGATCATGCTACAAGTCTTTGCAACTGGTTTTTTGTAACGAAGACTTGGACAAGTTCTGCCTGATGAGGAGAGAAGAATATCCTGGTCTGGGGATTGCTGCTTTAAAAGTAATAATTCCATTTGCTATATCGTACTTGAGCGAAAGTGTGTTTTTTTTATGGTAAACATAAAAACAAAGATAAGAAATCGCTTATCAGTTGAAAATGGTTTGATAATGTTCGTCATGAAGATTGAACCGGACATTGCTGCACTAGTGAAATTACACCATGCTTAGGTATCTCATTAGGTTTTAACTTTAATTGTATTTCAATGTGCAGGTTTTGTTGCATGTGTATTTTTCTAGTATTTCTATATACAGTTCTCATTAGTTTTATATCATACCTCTTTGATTTAAATTCAGTTTTAAACAACTCTACTAACTAACTAACTCTATGGCCTATGGAACCCGGAGGTTCAATGCCGCGTTCACAAAAGCTCTACACTGACTTCTATCCTTAGCCAATTGGATCCAGCTTCTACTTTGTATTCTTATCTCAGCGAGATCCATCTTAATATTGTCCTCCCATCTGCGCCTAGGTCTTCCTAATGGTCGTTTTCCGATTGGTCTTCCAGTCAAGATTTTGAAAGCGTTTCTACTTTCTTCCATTCTAGCTACATGACCTGCCCACCTAAGCCTTCTAGACTTGGCGACCCTAACAATGGGTAAACCGTATAAATTATGTAGTTCCTCGTTATGAAGTTTCCGCCATTCCCCATTCCCGTTCCTCTTGGGTCCGAATATTCGTCTAAGGATCTTGTTCTCAAATACTTTCAGTCTATGTTCTTCCCTCAGAGTAAGCGACCATGTTTCGCAACCATACAGAACAACAGGCATGATTATCGTTTTGTATATTTTAAGCTTCAAATTTCTCGACAGAATTCGCGACGACAAGAGACTTTGAACCGAATAGTAACACGAATTCTACACCCTTTGAAAATGTTCAGTAGACTTATTTTTTATTGTTCTTTACAGTGTGTATAAAAAATAAAAGTATGCTTATCAGAACAAAATTAAAAATAATATTTAAAAATAATTTCTGGTATTAGATTCTAACTATATTTATCTCTTCCGCCTATCTTCGCGATCCCCTAGGGGCCGCGACTCCCAGGTTGAGAAACCCTGCTCTAGGCATGCATGAGTTATGTTGGAACATACATACATACACTTTTATGTGTATAAATGCAGATAAGAGAGAGTTGAGAGAGAGCGATTAAGGAATTGCCGCTCTCAATCTCTTCACTTTACTTTTGCGATTCGCGAATTTCTTGCGTGACAGTTTGGGGCTAGCTAGTTTTTTGTCTTGGACCACGATCCGATTTTCGAAATGCTCTACCTAAATGCTGTAATGCGAATATTGAGAAGTTATCTGCGATGAAAGTAGCTGCAAATAAATACATTACATAACTTATTTATTGCTATTACACGATTTTTTAAATTTGTATTCAATATTCACACATAACACACCGACGTTCTGTCAATACCTCAGATGTTATATTTTAAAGATAAGAATTACTTATGTCGTGAAATGATATGAATATATATATTCAACTGATATATACAACTGATGAATTGTAATGTAACTATTTTACATAATTTTCATGCATTGAGGAAAGTAAAATATCATAAAAGAATTTCACCTGAACGGGTATCGAACTCACGATTTAAGCGCTCGGTGGTGTACCACTGAGCTAATATGACCGCTTTTCGGAAGCTGCTTCTGAAATATAACTGAGCTCATACGTAAATGCTCTTTTCCGTATGGAAATCACAATGACGAAACGAGAGTGTGAATACATAGTCTCGAAATATTGTATCATTAAGTATTTCAATGTTACTTTTTTCTACACTTAATACCATTTGAACATGTCTTATTATATTTAACAGAAGGAAAAACATATCTGTACATCGTTTCCCGATTACTAAGGTTGGCTTTGGAGGTTCGAACCAGCAGCTTTAGTTTACTGTTTTCCGAAGATACCCGAAGTTGGACTTCGAAAGTGTTTGTCTCAAAACAGCTATCATCATATCGCTCAATCTGTTTGGTATATGGTATATGTTTTCATACGTGTAAAGTCAGTATAACAATTCATTCTTTAAACAGCTTTTCGTATGTATTAATATTCCTTTATAAAAACTGTTTTTAATATTATTATTACGGCGCACCATTTTCAGATTTCTTTCGCGAGTCGTTGACCAAGTCGTTCCCCACCAGCGTTGCCAGACTCACAGCTCGGAATTATTCCAAAACCTGATCGAACTTATGCTAGATTCGGTCAAATTATGCTAGATCCTCATAATTACTAATTCAGGAGTTTAAAAAAACGAAGTTGAGATACGATAACGTAACTTAAAATACACAGAGAGCAAGAATGCATGGATAGAACTCAATACTTCACGCACCAAAATTTTAACTCAACTAAATTAATGCAGTCGTTGCCAGATTCAATGGCGTATATGTCGTATAAATGAATGCAAAGTTTTTGTTTACATATTTTGAAAGAAAATTACTTCGCAGCATAAGCGGAGTTGGGAATCGTCTGCTGGGGGGGGGGGAAGATTTTTGGTCGGTCTCGGAGCTGTCATTTCAGGAATAAATATGATCATGAAGTCAGAAATAAAGATGGTGAAGTTGTCAAAAAGTTGGGGGGAGAATGGCCCCCATAGCTCCGCCCATGCGTCGGAGTTAAAGGATTAGAAAACCCTGGGTGGAGCCACAAAAAAAGCCCAAAGACGTTTCGAACTTACTTCGAAAAATAAGACTGCCTGTATGGTTTACCGACTGTATGAATCAATGGAAGAGGATACATTTCTGCCGTTCTTTTTCTTCCCACGACCAACTTCTTTCTCATCTTCAGGTTTTACGGCTTTTTGATAAACTTGCTGAAATTGTGCTAGATTTGGGCAGGATGCTAAAAGCAAGATGCTAGATGCTAGAGACATGCAAATTATGATAGATCTAGCATCATTATGCTAGATCTGGCAACGCTGTTCCCCACAATAGGCGTGTCGTGCAAGTAACCAATCACACGTCAGGTACTAGCTTTTACCTATTGCTTCCTTCTCACAGCTCAGAACATTGGTAACTATGGATAGACGTACAGCAGTAATTACTTTATGGGAGTTGGAAGGTTATTCTGCAACTGCAGCTAGCAGGCGAGTAGGTGTCCCGGCCTCTACAGGAAGGCGATGGATTCGGAAATATGGTGCTACAGGTCAGACTGATAATTTACGATCTCCTGGTCGTCCGCATGTGTCAACCGAAGCCCAAGATGCGAGATTAGTAAACGAAGCCCGGTTAGACCCACTAAGGACGTCTAGACAGCTAAGGGAAGTTTCTCTCTTTCCTGGTAGTAAGCATACAGCTCTGCGAAGGCTTCGTCATGCTGGGTTACGTGGCCGTGTTGCTGCCGTGAAGGAAAAACTCTCAGGCGACCACAAAATTTACCGTCTCGCGTTTGCACAGGCGAATGTGGGTCTCAATTGGGAAAACGTAGTTTTCTCAGATGAATCCATATTCACAACATCAAAGGAGGGACGCCGTTTTGTGTATCGTCCGAGAGGCACCCGATATGACCATGGATATGTGGCTGCTTGCAATCGCAGTGGCCATGTATCTATTTTATGTTGGGGTTGGATTTCCAGTCGCGGAGCAGGACAGCTTCATAGAATTGAAGGACATCTGGACAATGCTCAGTACTTAGACATTATCAGTAATATCATGGTGCTATCTGTACGAGTATTTCAGCCTGATGGTGTAATTCAGTTCCAGCAATACCAGTCGCCAATACATACTTCCCGTGTGATTCAGGAATGGTTCGCAGGGCATCCTGAGATTGATTTAATCGACTGGCCGCTCGTGGAGCAGACCTCAATCTCATGGAAAATATGTGGGCAGAAGTGAAGCGTACTCTAAGGGAAAGTTGACCTGAGGCAGATCCACCAAGAACTCAGGATGACCTGTGGCATCTTGTTTCCGAAGCATGGCTGGAGGTAGGGGAAGGAGATAGATTTGTCACCCATGTAATAGATTCCATGCCCAGAAGAATGGAGCGTGTAATAAATTCAGAAGGGTCTTGGACACAATATTAATGTCCCAGCCTTAACTCCCGAAAACAGCCCTTTTCAGGGCTACCTAAACGCTTCTGAAAATATTTCTAGAAGTAAACCACTCCTTGTATCCGATTTCTGTGCAATCCTACCAACAAAAGAATGATAATTATCTGTAGGCTTTGAACTCAAGACCTCTTTATTGGCAAGTCCGTACTCTACCAGTGAGCTAACATGAACACGCAAACCCAATCTGAAGAAATACGATTTTCAATTTCTGGTATTCGATGACAATGATCCTCATATACTTGGCAAATGTTGTATTCAACTTGGGATATTCCGCAACACACATACACAGACACATAAACAAAGCGAAAGAGAGAGAGAGAGAGAGAGAGAGAGAGAGAGAGAGAGAGAGAGAGAGAGAGATGAATATACAAAAGCATATTCAACGTATTCGAATGAGACTCTAAGTAACGACATTCCGTTCTAAAGAGAATTTGTGTTTCTTCCCGTGACGTTAAGGGGATCGGGAAAAGTTATGTATCTTGAAGCAGGATACGACTTTGGGTACTCTGTTTATACACTTTCTATATCCGTAGGAATATATTGTATTTCACGAATGTAAATGACATGCTGTAATGAGAATATTGAGAAGTTACATCTGTATGACAAATAGATGCAAATAAATACACTACATAACTTATTTATTGCTATTAAATGATTTTCCTAACTTGTATTTACATCCTCATATATAATACCGACCTACTGTGAAAATTATCTCAGATGTTATATTTTAAACATAATAATTACTATGTTCTGCAATGATTATGTTATATATACACAACTTATGTATTCTAATGTAATTATTTTATATAATTTTTCATGCATTGCGGAAAATATAATTTAAAAAAAAGGATTAGCCTAGACGGGATTCGAACCCTCAACCTTATGATTTAAAATCCGACAGCTTACCAATGAGCTAACACAACCTTCTAGCGAGGTGTAACGGATCTCAAGATAATTATGACATTCATATCCATTACAAACGCTGTTTCTGTTCTACTTTGACTTTTATTTTAGTACTCAGGCGATAATTATGTTCTATTTCTTAACTTTGAGCATTCTTTTACATATGGAAAGATTCCTTAACGTATTTAAATGTTCCATTACGTATGGAGAGCTAAATGACAAACAAGCATGTGCTAACATTAAAAAAAAAAGGTTTCGAAATATTGTATCATTAAGTATTTCAATCAATGTTGCTTTTTTAAACACTTGGTAACAAGTCTTATTATATTTAAAAGAAGAAAAACACATCTGCAAACTTTTTCCCGATTGCAAAGGCTGGCTTGGAGGTTCGAACCTGGCTTACTTTTTCCCGAAGATACCCGAAGCTGGACTTAGAAAATTTTTGCCTCAAAATACCAATAAAGAATGCGCTCAACCTTTTTGAGACAAGGTGTACATTACAATTTTAACCAAGTCTAGATGTCAATCGACATTAGAATGGGTTGAGGTTTGTGTAGTAATATCTAGTATTGATTACTTCAGTACTTCTCATGATGAGGTACATTAAATTGATGAAAGAAATAAGCAATATGTTTCATTCATTTAGGTGTGAAATTTTGAAATAAAGATATTTTCGTAGTTCCTTCAAACGGAAATAAAAAAAAAAAAAAACTTCACCGAATTTTACAGAAATATTATTATCAAGATATTAAAAACTACACAATATAAAGATACGTATACGATCAATAGAGGAAGAGAAGAGGCGGGAAAGATGAGGTTTGACGATATACATGTACACTGAGAAAAAAATTGTATGTGGCGTACGTAAAATCGAATGTTACATTTGTAAGTCCTGTAGTTTTCGGACTTAACACACAGCAAATGTATAACTGAAAACGCATGTTTTATGATACTTTCTGTATAAGTGTTCCATCTATATGTACTTTCCGTATCGAACAATATAGGTGGTCAGGATCGCACATACAAATGGGCGTATATAACATATAGCTGACGAAGGTAACATACATATATGTATGTCATATAAGGAAGACTGTTAGATATCAGACATCCTGCATCAGCATGATGTAACATCTAAGAACAATGCCTACGTAGCATACGGATATCGTATGCCCTGTACTGATTTATGTAGTGAGCAAGAGGATTCCGTATATTTGTAAAATATACCGCTTACCTGAGAACGGATTTTTCTCTTTGTAGGATCAACGGGGATACGGAAGAAGTATTCCAGTGCCCTAACATATATATCCCCCTTAGCGTTGCTAGATTGCATATCGTTCAAGGAATTTTATAAATGCTTGCAGTTGTGTGGATTATTTTGATTGGTTGAAGTCTTGCATCTCTTTTCAGCACCGAGCATAATGAGTTGTGGTGCTTTCAACTTTGATTCCTCTCTTGCCAGTAATCGAGCCCGAGCCAATATGTACACTCATGTCCATTGTTGCATGTCTATAAATATGTTGTTGTAGGAATATAATTTAATAACGAATTCGCCCAGTATTTCTTATAATGTTAGTATGTGTATAATCGGCAAAGACGTGTACGTGGTAAATTTCCTGTCAAAAGAGCAGTAAATAAGAACAATAAAACGAAAATAAAACTTTCTAGTCCATGAGATTTACCACAAATATATAAATTTCGATTATACACATAATATCAGTATTAAAAGTACCCTGCAAAATCATTATCAAATTATATTCTTACAAGAAGACAGTTATAGATATGCGACAATCATTTTGGACATGAGTGTACCTAAGACGCGTGCTGTTGTCATTAGGCCACCGGCTAGGGCAGCGTTCACGTGGAATTTTTCAGGTTCCACGTCCTACCTGAATCTGCAAGTAGACCTATATTATATGGAAATCGAAATTATTTTCAAAAAGTTGTTTTTTCTTTCCGAACAATGTGTCCATATAAGCCTACATGATATGTTCTGTATATTTAACATCATATCCACTAATTTATTCATAAAAGTAGTATTCATTTGTACCATGAAATATATTTTCAAAAAATATTGCTTCTTTCTTCTCAGCTGTATTGCATATCTTAGGAGGGATTAACCTAACAGAAGTATAGCAATATTATGTTCGTGATTATTGTCCCCATAAAAAGTAACCACAAAATACTTTCTTCTGAAGATGGTGGTCTAGTTATTAATAAATTTTGAGAACCACTGGAGGATTGGAAATATTGACGTTGGATTCGGCGGTAATGTGTAACATGCATTCTTTTCATAAATAACATACGACTATAAATTGAATCAAAAATGGGTATCATTTCTCACAGACAATGGTTTCATTTATCATATTGGAATATAATGCTGTTGACCCATCAGCCCCAAGGCTATATGAAGCGCACCCTACTGGTTAACGTGCGTTCCGAACCACATGAGCTCCTATCATGAATCTAATACAGGGCTCCTACGTTGTAAGTGCGTACTCAAACCATGTAGCTGAGAGGGGGTTCACACACAAGCAGTGTTTCTCTCAGGTCTGTTTTTGCGGACAAGTGTCACCCGAAGGAGATGAGGTTAATACAAACTAGAATAGTATCAGCACTGGGAGATACTCAGATATGCCTTTACGAATACTAAGAGTGCCACCCGGAAAATTTTTCCTAAAAGAAACACTGCACACGAGTGATGGGGAAGGTAGAGAGACTCCCCAAAGGGTATTTACAAAAATATAGACTATTGTACACTATATACATACTACAGTATAATTTGTACACTGCACTGGATTCTACATGCTTTACATACTACAGAATACTATACTATATATTTGTATAAACAGTAATATAAATCTTATGATGATTTATTTTGAGCTACTCTTTTTGGAAGAAACCGTATCTTAACCATCACACCTCTGTGAGCTGTGTACAAATTATTGTTGGGACCATGAACATACAGTATGGAGGGTTCCGGTGGTCAGAACCCCTTCCCCCGAAATATATAAAATATGAAGTATATCTATGAAATATCTAAGTCACTCATTTCGTAAGTAGACTCATGGTTGTAATTAATTCCATCCGGAAAAAATGCGATACACCACTGTGTGGAACCACCGTTAGGCAGCACAAAAGCTCTGATTCGTCGTGGAAGGTGTCACAGAGGTCGCGAATGGAACCAAGTGTGATATTACTCCATTCGGTTTGCAGTGAATAAATCAGTTCCGTGGAAGAGTAGGGAGAAGAAAATTTGGGTCGGATTCGTGTTTCAAAGACAGAATATAAATGTCCAACTATATACAGGTCTGGGGATTGAGTGAGCTAAAGGATATATTTAACTTTATCGCGATGTTTCTCAAACCACGTCACAACATCTTCAGCTGCGGCGCATTATCATCCTTAAATACGGCATCATTGCACAGAAACATCTGGAGTATAAAATTTACTTGGTCCCTTAGAATGGCGACAGGATCGCGGGTGGTGACGCAATGAAACCCAAGGTAAGGTACTGCAGAGCCGCTGCCATGATTCACAGTTGGGTGGAGACACTGCTATCACACACTTATTTAGGCGTCCACCATACACAATCATGGTCCATGGTTTGATATAAGGTTAACGATGACTCATCCGACAAATATCACACGTTTTCAGTCATCAGCAGACCGTGCAGCATTTCATGCTCGAGGATCATTGCCGTCGTGTTAAATGTTATATGGTCGCTTATAAACAGTTTTTCCCTTGCAACTCCCCACGTGTGTCCATGTCCATGTCATACAACTCGTGGCGGGGGTCGCAGTAGCTTAGTAGTAAATCGTTTACCTCTGGTGTATTGAGCCCTGGGTTCGATCCCAGCTCGCGCCAAGAGAACTTTTTGGTGGCCAAATTCCGTTTGCGTGCGTGGGTTTTCTCGGGTGCTCTCCTTTCCTCCCACTTTCTTCATTAAACCATTTCATTAATTTCCCATCATCACCGTCTCCTTTACCCTAGCCGGCATAACCTTGGGACATAAAACTTCCAGATTTCATTTGAACTCGTGGCGGTGTGTGATTGTTAACACAGAGTATAGGAGGTTCTATTTGAGTTTCTCATTATGCACTGCAGTCAAACGGTGATTGTGAGTGCAGGCAATCCACTTAATGTTCGGCGGCACTTGTTACTGGTCGTTTTGTTCCGATAACTGTTTCTTTTCTTTGATGCTTCTCAAGTATGTTATTGTAAGACTATTTTTTCCTCTTATGTCACAGGAAAATACATAAAAGCCAAGAGAGTGATTCTGAAGATACTTTGATGGTTAAAATACCTACAATCACTTATCCTGCGCGTCACAGACTGACCGTTACATTAACACCGGTGAAGACGGACTCAGACGAATGTCAATCCGACTTACATGGTAACATCCCAGAATCAGAAACGTACATGGAAGTAGATGAAGACAAATTGTTATCTTTACATTGACAGATGTGGATATTTAGAAATGTCAACACTCGAAATAGTACAGGGCCATGGAATAACTGACTTGGCGGATGTTTTAAAAGAAGCAAGGTATCTATATGAACACAAATGATTCTACGTAAGTGCATCGGGTGGTTTCAAGTGTGTTAAGAAAACACGTAATGGGTCACTTTATTATCAGTACTCCCTGTGTAATGAAAAATATATATTAACAACGGTGAATGATGATGATGAACTTAAACTTCGGAAAAGGCCGGGAGTATAGAGCCGACCGTAATCGATATTAACGACGAAGCAATGTGGGCAGCAGTCTCTGTAGAAAAAAAACTAGGTGAAATATGGCAACAAGTACTGGAGAATCAACTCAAGAACAATGGTAAAGAAGAAAAACAACTGGCAATATCATCAGGTAGTTTATTCCATGGTATTCCTTACACACGTGTCATTGTTGATGGTAGTTGGTCACAGACATCCTATGGACACTATTATTCTGCTAAGTCTGGCTGTGCGGTGATAGTAGGTTATTATACAAAAAAAACTATTATACTTAGAAGTACGAAATAAATATTGCTATGTGTGCTCAAGTGCAATGTATTCCGGGACAAAAGCTGCTGATCATGCATGCGCCATAAATTGGAGTAGAAGTTTAGGTGCAATGGAGACTGATATAATTTTTGAGGGATTTAATAAGAAGTCAGGAATTGCACGTACTTATTTACAAAGAGTATGTGGGTGATGAAGATTTCAGTGTGGAGAATGCTATTTATGAAGGAGTGCATGACTATGGACCAGAAGTTCAAAAATTTGAATGTGGCAACCATGCAGTAAAAAATGTCACGAAGGCATTGTTCCAATTGTCGTGCGAACCTGGTTTTAAGAAAGTTTTGTCTAAAGCAAAAATCAACCATTTATCGAGATGGCTTCGTAAGGCAATTTGAAGAAACAAAAAATCCAAAGGTAATGCAGAAGAATCACGAAAATAGACCAAGCTCGTATTTAATTATTGCTTTGGAAAGCATCAAAAATGTACTGAGAGCTGTGACAAGGCCGGACAATGTCGTTCAGATTACATTTTTACTTCGAAAGACGTTGTCTCAAGAAACATGAAAAACAGAATAATTAGTGGTGGTAACATATTATTGAGGAAAGTTGATCGTCTCTCGGAAGATGCTACTACTAATGCTGCAGAGACATACATGCACTTTGTAACAAAACTTGTAGGTGGCAAACAGTTTAATCGGTCATATAAATCATCATATAATTATAGATGTACAGCAGCAGCCTTAAATTAATCCGTGGAGCCTGGTTGGCAAGTTTCCGTGAAGAGAAACATCAATCACAGGAGCCCAAATACAGTAACCAAAACGTTTGAAGCATCCAGAAAAAGAAGACTGGAATACGCCAGAGTTAGGACCACTGCAGCTATGAGTAGATCTCAACAAAAAGAAAGGAAATTAGAATTTTGGATTTTCAGTCTATCAACACCTGGAGGAGATGAAAGTTACGGTTAAAATTCACAAAAAAAGAAACAGATTTAAAACTCGAACAATTGACATTTGAATGCGAAGAACTGTTGAAGTTTGTCCAATTACCTCAGCAAGTCATTCAAAAATTGAGTATTGAAACATGTCTGTAGTCCAGTAGTGAGTTATGGCATCACGAACGACGAAAAAGGCTGACAGATAGTTCATTTGGATTAGTAGCCAAAAGGAGAGATAGTGTCACAATCTTGTGCAAATTTGCTTTATAGAAAGACTCCTCAAACGGAGAGTATGACGTATGGGATCACACATGAGCCGTTAGCGATAGAGGAGTACAGTAAAATGATTCCATCCTTCAATGTCGCACGATGTGGACTGGTAGTTCACAGTCTCTATCCTTGGTTAGCTGCCAGTCCTGATGGGCTTATAAACGACGATGGATTGTTGGAAGTGAAGTGTCCAAGTTCAGCTCGTGATTATACTGCAACAGAAGCGGCCACAAAATTCAAGAATTTTTACTTATGCATAGACTTTCTCACCAAGGAGCTGAAACTGAAAACTAACCATAATTATTACCATCAAATTCAAGGACAGTTACAAGTTACAGGCAGACAGTGGTGTGACTGCCGTTTGGACACCAAAGGGACTATTCATTCAACGTATTCGGAGAGATGATAAATTTTGGAATAATGTGTTGTATTTTACATGTGTTGTATTTTACCAGAGTTAGTGGATCCTCGAGTAAGAACTCAGAAGATGGAATCTCCTGATTGGAGTGTTAATCTCATCTCGTAGAAGGAAACGTTGTATCAGTCCAAAATACACCCAATTAACTTTGAGAACCGCATGCATTCAGTTGTGCATTTCTTTATTTTTATTTATTTACTTATTTATTTATTTTCACAAATTACTGTACACCTGTCTGCCTCAAATAAGATTTAAAGGTGAAAAATAAAACAACATAAAATTTTGCAATTCTTAAAAAGTTATATCTAAAATTTCCGACACGAAACTGTTTACATTTTTCAACAGAAAATAGAAAAAACACGAAGCTCGCAGGCAATATTTCATTAGATATGATTTGAATATCACATGTAGAAACGTAAGAAGTACTGAAAAGTGATAAGACTTTTGAACAATATTTTTATTTGAGAAGAAAGCGAGTTTTCTTTCAAAGTAAAATACTACAATAAGCAGCTTCCAAACTATGGGAATTCAATAATAAAACTGGAAGTAGAAGAAACGAACGAGGTCAAATGCTTATCGATTTCTGTAGGCAACATGATCTGGTGGTCTTAAACACCTGGTTTAACAAAATAAAAACCAAGCAGTATATATGAGGAAGTCCAGGAGATAAGAAACACTACCAAATCGATTACCGTAGATGCGGGCTACTTGGACTCAATTTTGCAAAAAGTTGGCTCTTTCGGCCTGTTTTCATCCACGAAAACTCGAAAGTTATTCTCATAACCCATATTAAGTGGAACTACAGGCTTTATTGTACATATCGAGGACATTTTTAGTTACATATATTGAAAACAAAGCACAGGCGATTATTGTAAAAAATGGGTCCAAGTAGGACTCACGTTCGGGGTACTTGAACCCACCCCCATATTTTCCTACAGAAAACCATTGAAATCTGCTCTGAGACTAAGTAGGACGTAGGTGTTCCAAGAACAACACTTTTTATTTACTGCAAACCACAAAGACAACATGTTAAAATGTACTATCAAATATAATGACTGTAATAGCTAATTACGTTTTCTTCTACAGCTGCACGAGCACTATCTATATTAGCAGCGAATCTAGATGTTGACTGGGGGTGCATTTTCTAAAATAACTTCACCCAATCTCGACTGGGAAGATTGTCTTAGAAAACAATGACAGTTCTCCTATGCATGGCTAAATAGGACTTCACAATAAATCTGAAATCAAGTTAATTAACGAGGAATCCGAAATTACAAATTTTATCAAGATGACTAGCGAAGGCTAATCCTTCTTATTCAGTGAACACTTTCAGATGGCCCGGATTCTGCCTTGACATGTTCTTTAATCTTCTTTCTATGGTGGAACGACTTATCTTGAAGTGAGCTTCTGTTTCTTTTTGCGACATTTTCCTCGAATGAATTGCTGGTAAACATTCTTCAAGCTGTTATGAAAAATCAGCATATTTCCGACCTGCAGGCAATCTTTTATATTGGTGTACCATTTTGTACCGGTATCCTTAAGGAAACAATGAAAAGTCCTTACTGGTGTGACACGTGACAACATACCTTTATTTTTCATTGATAAAGATAACAAAGGATGGGGTGGGATAAATATAACAAAAGATGTGGTGGGACAAAATATCCATGTTTTCCAGGTCATATGTACACACTTCATAAATAATGCAATTACGCACACATCTTATTGTATATGAGAAAGTTTACCATGTCAGTTTCATTAACCTATATGTAACTACTTATGTGTTTACTTAGCATTGGTTCCACTTCCTTCCAAATAGTGTCCACACATAAAAGTTTGGCGGTCAATAAATACACTCTTTTCGTCAACGACCTTTCTCACCAATGCTGCTCAATCGTAGCCTACCACAGAACTAGTTTCAATGTGTGTATGCCTGCATTATGATTCCATCTAACGGATCTAACTCTGAACTCACTTATTATTGCATTGCATATGGGACTTTAAACGTGTTTTTGGTATGGGTCCAAGTAGCCCCTTAAGGGTCCAAGTAGCATGCATTTACGGTACATTCTTTTGAAGCAACGTTTCAGGAATAGCGTACGAGACGTGAAGTCACTGACAGGAGCGGACATTGATTCAGATCACAACCTCCTGCTGGTGGAAGTGCAAACCTGGTTAAAGTTGGTCAAGAAAAATGGGAGGAGAAATCGAAAATGGAACTTACAGCGACTAGAAATATCGACGATGATGTGAAAGAAGAGATCGAAGAAAAATTCTGTGTAATTGGAGATATCGTTGACAATATAGAGAATAGATGGGGAAAAGTTAAACATATTCTACAGTACTTGACACACTCCACAATAACATTGGCAGGCTGGAGGGAGCACCGAGAAAACCATACTGAAGTAATGCTTAAGAAGATGTAGGAACGCAGAAGGGAGAAAAACACGGACATCAAGGAATACAGAAGGCTGAATAATGAATTGAGAAAATAAATGGACAAAGCCAAAGAAAAGTACATGGAACAGATATGTGAAGAAATAATGGAACTTCAACGGTGCGGCAGATATGGTCTGATGTACCAGAAAGTACAAGAATTAGAACGGATAGCTAACAAAGTATAAGAATGTTTGGCATCGAAGATCAATAAAGTGATGTAATCACTAACCATCGAAGCATCCTTAGAATTTGAAAGGAATACATAAAAGATCTGTATGATCAAAAAACCGCCCCAAAGATATAGCAACTGAAGCAAAGGAAGAGGTGCATGGTGATGAAAAAGGATCCAGTATATTGAAAAGTGAAATAGTACAAACAATCAAACACATGCGAAGCAAATATGCCACTGGAGAAGACGGCATACCAGTAGATTTGCTCAAGGGATTAGGAGACAACGCATTGAAAGTACTGACTTCACTTATTAACAAGATATATTTGAATGGAGAATGGCCAAAAAATTTCCTTGATGTTACAATGACTACCTTACCCAAGAAAAAGCAAGTAAAGAAGTGGAACGATCACAGAACTATTAGCATAATTTCCCACACTGGAAAGATTATTGCACGCATACTGAAAAGGCGGCTGGATAGTAAGATAGATGAGAGGTTGAAAATCAATTTGGATTCCGGAAAGGAAAAAGCACCACAGATACTATTGGTAAATTACATTGGTAAATTACTAACTGTGATATCGTAGCCATCGTACTCTACAATGGAGTGCTCACAACAATGGAAGTAATAAAGAAATCAAAATTTTGCACGCATAATGCACTAAATGTTGTATTATTATATACATTTACGTAATTGGAGAGCCATTGGTGAATTGCTGATTGAGATATCGTTGCCAATGTTTTAAACAATGAAATTCTCACAACAATGGAAATAACGTGGAAGTCAAAATTCCGTGTGGGTAATGCACTAGATGTTGTATTAGAACAATCGTATCCTGATTTGAGGTCCACTGTAAATTATCGAATGAGATATTATGACCAGGACTTTCAACAATGAAATGTTCACAGCAATGCAAATAATGAGAAAATAAAACTTATGCATGGATAATGCACTAGATGTTCTACTATTACATATGTGTGCGTGATTTGACATCCATTGGTGAATTACTGGACTATGATATCGTAGCCATCGTTTTTTACAATGGAGTGCTCAGAACAATGGAAGTAATGAAGTAATTAAAATTTTGCACGGATAATGCACTAGATGTAGTTTTATTATATACGTCTACGTGATTAGAGATCCATTGGTGAATTGCCGACTGAGATGTCTTTGCCAAGGTTTTTTAATAATTAAATACTCATATCAATGGAAATTACGTCAAAATCAAAATTCCGTGTGGATAATGCACAAGATGTTGTATTAGTACATACGTCTGCCTGATTTGACATAGATTGGTGAATTACTGACTAAGATATCGTGGCCTGCGTTTTCATCAATGAAATGCTCACAACAATGGAGATAATCAGGAAACCAAAATATTGCGCGGATAAAGCACTAGACGTTGTATTAGTACAAACGTTGTATTAGTACATACGTCTGCGTAATTTGACAACCATTGGCGATTTACTGACTGAAATAGTGTGCCCAGCATTTTCAAGAATGGAGTGCTAACAACAATGGAAATAATAAGGAAATCACCATTTTGCACGGATAATGCAGTAGATATTCTATTATTACATACGTCTACGTGATTTGATATCGAATGGCGAATTACTGACTGAGATACCGTGGTCAAAGTTTTGAACAATGGAGTAATCAAAATAATGGAAATAATTAGAAAATCAAAATTTTGCACTAATAATGCACTAGTTGTTGTATTCTTACATACATCTACGTGACTTGATATTTTGTTGTGAATTTCTGAGTGAGATATCCTGGCAAGCGTTCTCAACAATGGAGTGCTCACAACAATAGAAATAATTTGGAAATCAAACTTTTGCACGGATAATACGCTGGATGTTGTACTAGTATATATGTATGAGTGATTTGACATATAATTGTGAATTACTGACTGAGATATCGTGCCCAGCATTTTCAACAATGGAGTGCTCGCAAAAATAGAAATAATTAAAAAATCAAAACTTTTCACGGATAATGAACTAAATGTTGTATTCGTACATATCTCTGCATGCGTTTTACAACCATTGGTGAATTACTGATTGAGATTATGTGACCAGCGTTTTCAAAAATGAAATGCCCACAACAATGGAAATAACGAGGAAATCAAAATTTCCCACAGATAATGCACTAGTTGTTGCCTTATTACATACGTCTACGTGACTTGATATCCAATGGTGAATTACTGACTGTGATATCGATCCCTGCGTTATCAACAATGGAGTACTCGCAACGATGGAAATACTTTGGAAATTAAAAATTTTGCCCCGATAATGCACTAGATGTTATGTGAACTAGTACAACAATAATACATATATCTACTTCATTTGACATCATGGGTTAATTAATGACTGAGATATCGTAGCCAGCGTTTCCAACAATGAAGTGCTCAGAACAATGGGAATAATTAGAAAATTAAAATTTTGCAAAGATAACGCACTGGATGTTATACTAGTACATACGTCTGCTTTATTTCAAATCCATTGGTGAATTACTGCCTTGTATATCGTGTCCAGCGTTTACAACAATGGACTGCTCACAACAATGCAAATAATTAGGAAATCAATATTTTGGATTTATAATGCACTAAATATTATACTAGTACATATGACTGCGTGATTTGACATCTATTGGAGAATTAGTAACTGAGATGTGAACAGCGTTTTCAACAGTGGAGTGCTTACAACAATAGAAATAATTAGGAAATTAATAATTTTGTACGGGTAATGCACCAGATGTTGTACTAGTACATACCTCTATCTGATTTGACATCCACTGTGAATTACCGGACGAGATATCATGACTAGCGTTTACAACAATGGAGTGTTCACAACAATGCACATAATTACAAAATCAAATTTTGCAGGAATAACGCACTAGATGTTCTATTGTTACATATGTCTGCTTGGATTTGATATCCAGTAGTGAATTTCTGACTGAGATATCGTGGCAAGCGTTTTCAAAAATGTAGTGCTCAAAACAATGGAAATAATTAGAAATTCAAATTTTGCACGGATAATGCAATGATGTTACAGTAATACATATGTCTGCGTGATTTGTAAGGCAATTGTGAATTACTGACTGAGATGTCGCAGCCAGCGTTTCCAAGAAGAGAGGCTCACAACAATGGAAATAATAAGGAAATAAAACTTTTGCACAGATAAGGCACCTAGATATTGTATTAGTACAGACGTCTGCGTGATTGGACATGCATTGGTTAATTACTGACTGAGATATCGTGTCCAGCATTTTCAACAATTGAGTGCTCAAAACAATGGAAATGAAAAAAACCAAACTTTTGCACGGATAATGCACTAGATGTTCTACTATTACATATGCGTGCATGATTTGACATCCATTGATGAATTACTGACTAAGATATCGTAGCCATCGTTTTCTACAATGAAGTGCTCACAACAATGGAACTAGTGAAGAAATCAAAATTTTGCACGAATAATGCACTAGGTGCAGTATTATTACATTCGTCTACGTGATTAGGGATCCATTGGTAAATTCCTGACTGAGATGTCTTTGCCAAGATTCTTTAACAATGAAATAGTCACAACAATGAAAATTACGTCAAAATCAAAATTCCGTGCGGGTAATGCACAAGATGTTGTACTAGTACATACTACTGCCTGATTTGACATCCATTGATGAATTACTGACTGAGATATCGTGGCCAACGTTTTCGTCAATGAAATGCTCACAACAATGGAAATCGTGAGGAAATAAAAATATTGCACGGATAGTGCACTAGATGTTGTATTAGTACAAACGTTGTGTTAGTACATACGTCTGCGTGATTTAACAACCATTGGTGAATTACTGCCTGAGATACTGTTCCCAGCATTTTCTACAATGGAGTGCTACTACAATGGAAATAATTAAAAAATCAAATTTTTGCACGGATAATGCACAAGATATTGTATTACTAAATATTTCTGCGTGCGTTTGACATCCATTGGTGAATTACTGTCTTAGATATCGTGACCATTGTTTTAAACAATGAAATCCTCACAACAATGGAGATAATGAGAAAATCAATATTTTGCACAGATAATGCACTAGATGTTGTATTAGTACACATCTCTGAGTAGATTTGACATCCATTGGTTAATTACTGACTCCGATTTCGTGGCCAGCGTTTTCACCAATAGAAAGCTCGCTACAATGGAAATAATTAGGAAATCAAAACTTTTCATGGGTAATGTACTAGATATTGTATTAGTACATAACTAGTATTAGTACATACGTCTGCGTGATTTGATATCCATTGATGAATTACTGACTTAGATATCGTGTCTAGCATTTTCAACAATGGAATGCTCAGAACAATGGAAGTAATGAAGAAATCAAAATTTTGGATGGATAACGCAATAGATGTTTTAATAGTACATATAAATGCATTCGTGCCATCCATTGGTGAATTACTAAGATGTCATGGAGACTGTTTTCAACAATGGAGTGCTCGTAGCGATGGAAATAAATAGGAAATCAACATTGTGCGCGGATAATGCACTAGATGTTGTATTATTACACACGTCTACGTGAATTGATATCCAATTGTGAACTTTTGGCTGAGATATCGTGGCCAGTGTTTTCAACAACGGAGTGTTCGCAACAATGGAAATAATTAGAAAATGAAAGTTTTGCACGGATAATGCACTGGATGATGTATTAGTACATATGCGCGCGTGATTTGACATCCATTTGTGAATTACTAACTGAGATGTCGTGCCCAGCGTTTTCAATAATTGAGTTGTCTGAACAATGCAAATAGTTAGGAAATCAAAATTTTGCATTGATAATGCACTAGATGTTGTACAAGGATATTCTCCTGCGTAAGTTGACATCCATTGGTGGGTTACTGAGATATCGTGACCAGCGTTTTCAACTGTGGAGTGCCCACAACAATGAATATAATTAGCTAATGAAAATTTTGCACGGATAATGCACTAGATGTTGTACTAATACATACGCCTGCCTGATTTGACATTCATTGGTGAATTACTGACTGAGATATCCTGTCCCACCTTTTTACAATGAATGGTTGTAACTATGGAAATAATGACTTAATCAAAATGGTGCATGGGTAGTGCACTAAACAGTGTTGAGTTTCGGAGATGTTCTAAGTTTGGTTTTATTATTGCTTTATATAAAGTAGTTATCGTGTACCAATTTTTTTCTATTTTTTAACATATTTTTATTGGTCGATGGTGGCGCCGTCTAATGGCTCATCTTCCAACTAATTAGTGGTAGGAAAGAACTTTAAATCTTTATTAAAATAAACAGAACGTGTTTTCGCAATTTTTAAAATTGTCTTTTATGAGGAGAGCACTCTCTTTATATAGGAAATTGGTAGTCAGTTTATCTTTTAAGAATTACCGAAAACAATTCTTTCTATTACAATAATTCCTGAAGCTTGTGTTTATTATATGGAGCGTTCCGAGCACACGGCAATCAAGCCATAATGATGTGAGAAAAATTGACATGAAAGTTGTAGTAACGTTGGTTTACTTTATCTTGATTTGAGACTTTCAAATTTCATCCACTGAAAATTATCTGTAATTCCCCCCTTTACATTTACCTATAGTTGGGAAAAAAGAGCACTCAAGCACCTTTATATGCTATGTAAATTAGAAAAACTGATTTTTTAAGTATTTTGTGAGAAACATACTGTAAACTGAGAAATCTTAACCTTTTCCATATTGTACAGGGCTGTGACGTATTTAGAATTTTGTTTCTGGGGGGCAATTGCCCACCTGAGCTTGAGAATTAAATATATTTTTAACGATTGTCTACTAATATACCCAGAGAAAACGTGAAACTCGTATGTCAGTGGAGGATCTTACCCCTCCTCCCTGGGCAAATCTCAAATGATGCTCCTGCAAACAGAAGTTGAATATTTGTAAAGTCATTTGAAATTAACTTATTTCAATTTAGAAGAAAATGAAATATTCAGTTTTATCTGTGTACGTTTTTACCTGAATGAAAATGTTGAGAAGTTGAATCTGAAATATACTGATTGCAGTTTGAATGGCAAGAATTCCAGATTGGTGAAACTTGTGTAATATGATACACACAAAAATTTAGCAGTGAATCTAACCTGTCATTCTATTCATAGAAGAAAATAAGGAAACATCCTCTCCGTCTACCTAATTTGCCGGGCTACTTATCCCCCTTCTTGATTTTATTAATTTAAACGTTTATCTTTCTTTATAACTAAACGATGTAAATATTTTTTTGCTATAATAAGTAAAGACCCGTTATGTTGATATCCGTACAAGTTGCTGTGGAACACCAGTTTCGCTTATTAGCTCTTCTTAGTTTTGATGTTACTGACAACGGCCGACTTGAATGACAACTAACAATTGTCAAAAGTATGATAGGAGAAACGAAAGAAAGTAACAACTAAGAAAAAAAGAAACAGAAGAGTAGAATGGACGAAAGAAAGAAAAAGGATCACAGTCCTTACATGGAATGAAATTTGACAAATACAATATTAATTCTGAACAAAGAGCATAAAAATATGGAACGTCAATAAAATTCTTAGAAGTGGTAAGCAGGATTATTGTTGTAGGTACGTGCAATGCGAAAAACTAACAAATTTATTTCGGAGGGTGGGCTTGAGCCCGATAGTTCCCCTAAATACGCCAGTGGCACAGGGTATTTTCCTTCGAGTAAAAGTTTCTTTTGGAATGGGTTGAGAAATTACCGCCTAGTCTGCAAGAGTACTTCCCTAGTACAAGTGTATTTTAGACACACACCAACTCCCCCCCTCGAAGTGCTTCAATTTTCACACTGACATATACTATTCTAGTTTGTGGTGTTTGATTCATCAACTCTCCAAGTTTGGCTCCCCTGCAGTTGGCAGGTCTGTTTGACCTTGAGACGGCACCAGGGCTAATTTATCCCTCTGTTTCCTCAGTTCAGTCCAGGCAGGCGTGCAGTGTAAAGCAACTCAGCAACAATCTGTACTCCGCAACAAAAAGAACAGTGTGTTATTTGGCTTGTGAAAACTGAGTCAGTTACAAGAGTTCAACGTAATTTTAGACGTCAGTATGGTGGTGAACTACCAACAGCAAAAACTATCCGTCATTGGCTAGTCTTTCAAGGAAACCGGTAGTGTACAAATGGAAACCGGTAGTGTACAAATCAAGCATCAAGATCCTTAAGGATATTTTTCTGGCCAGAATAAAATATTTTTACACCATATTGAATTGTATGATCGCATTATAGGCAGTACTGACAACACTGACACAATCTAAGACAAAGCTGGCATATCTAGTTAATTTGTGACATTATCTCCCCAATAATCGCCAACTTTACGATGACGCGTATTGGATGGGAGGATCATATCCTACAGTGGAATTTAAAGCTATTTTTGTGGTATTTTACTACCAAGCATGCCATATCTAGCACATATGTCTCAACGGAGTGGTTAGACGAAGAATGTTCTATGAGAAGGCAAAAGCCCTCCTGTTGGTGGGAACCATAATGATTGGCGCACCAACGTAGATATTAGTCCCAGGCGTGGGCAGAATAACTAGAGCGATTGGAATTCTGTTTAGTGGAAGGCAACTGGGGAACACCACTCATTTTGTCCTAGTTTGCTGACGCAAGAAAGATAACATATTTACAATATTTTTTGCAGGTCAAAATAGAATTCCAGAGCTAAAATATCTCGTATTCGGTTCTCCGAAATGAGGATTCTTCTGAAGGACTATTGGACGAGAGGGTAATAATATGGGGAACATAGATGAAGCAAGGAAGACAAAGAAGAGCAGAAGGTTTAGGATTGTGCATACTAGAGACATGTGACGTACATACTATGCTATAGAAAGGAAATTAGAAAATCTTAAAGAAGAAATTAAACAAAATAATCTACACTTTGTAGGAGTTTGTTAGGCCTGCTCGTAGAACATTCTTCGTCTAACCACTCCGTTTAGACAAATGTGCTAAAGATTGCACGGTGGTAATAAATTACTATAAACATAGCTTTATATTTCACTGTAGGATGCGACCCTCACCCCAACACGTGTAATCGTATAGTTGGCGATAATTGGGGAGGAAATGTCACAAATTTACTAGATATTCCAGCTTTGTCTTAGATTGTGTCAGTGTTGTTAGTATTGCCTATAATGCGATCATAAAATTTAATATGGTGTAAAAATATTTTATTTTGACCGGAAACAATATCGTTAAGGACCTTGATGATACATACATTCCTGAATGTAAGAAAACAACCCAGATTAAGTTAGATTCGAAGATAAAGAAGAGATGAGACGCACAGGATATACGTGGGTTGACCAACAGAGACTGAGACTGATTATTGTACCGGAGTTTTCTTTGTTGCCGAATGCCGACATGTTAGATAGTTGAAAGAGTTGTGTTTCCTGTTACTCTCACTAGCTGGCAGCACTGTCGTATCAATAGGTTGGGAGTAATGCTGTGTTTTAGATGCTGCTTCCACTTCGCCTCACAAAGAACACTATGGAGAAATAAAGTTGTTTTCGCTTGAACCATACAGCTTCTGAAACATATGAAAGGCTCAAGCAAGCTTGTTTCGGAGTCAACAGTCGTAATACCCAACGGGCATAAACACGGGACATGTGGAGGTACTCGTGCGTTGTTTAAAAAAAAACACACTACCATATGAAATTCCCAACATTTCACTTAGTTTACATAATGTTATCTTTCGAACTTCATAGAAAATCACAGCAGCAGTATTGATGTTTCTTTCTGTCACAGCAGACACCAAAACACCAGGTCCACCTTGCTTAACGCTTGAAATTCGTCCTTCTTTGAATCCTTTGAACCACCGAAACACTGTTGCTCGAGGTAATGCACTTTCAACGAAAGTTTGCTTTAGCTTTTCGTAAGTTTTAGAAGCTGTATCGTTCAAGCGAAAACCAAGCTTTATTGCTCCATATTTTTCTTCTCATGTAACTTCCATTGTATGCACATACACAGCACGTTGTGAGGCAAAATAGAAGCAGTATTTTAAACAAAGCAGATTACTCCCAATTTACCAATACCACAATTTTGCCATTTAGTGAGCGTATGCATGAAATACATCTCTTTCAACTATCAAACGTGGCGGCATTCGCCAATAAAGGAAATTGCCATACAATAATCAGTCTCAGTCTTTGTTGATCAGCCCTCGTAGAATGTTTCAGTCAGGTAATGAAAAGAGAGTGGGAATAATTCCTAGTAAGCACTTAAAAGAGAAGGTAGTGGAATAAGAAGATGTTGGTGATAGACTTACGGTATTTGCACTTAAAGGAACAGCCAGAATCTAGTGATAATATAAATAAACGCATCGACCACTTTCCATACAGCCGAAGAAATAGAAGAAAATTATAAGAAAATAGAAGAGATTGCATACATAAAAAGAAAAGGGTATTCGTAATTCAAATGGGAGACTCCAATTCAGTTGTGGCAGAAAAACAAATAGATATCTTCGTAGTCAAATATAATTATTAAGAATTTGAAACGAAATATGCGAAAGAGGCGAGTGGCCAAAATATTTTTTGAAAAAGTTCATGATACCAAAGACTAAAAATATTGAACCTACATAAATGTGGGTATTATTGAACTATTAGTGTCATATTGCATGCTGCATAAAATAGCATGGAGAAAACACAGTGTAAAGTGAAGAAGGAATGTTTCGGGATTATAAGAATGGACCCAAGAGTTAAAATGCTTTTATTGATCGTAATTAGTGACAGGAAAAGAGAAAGAAACGCATAGTTTAGTTATTCGTCTAGAGAAAGGCTTTTGGTTGCGTGAAATAGCAATCGTTGTTGAGAGCTCTAAAGAAGGTATAGTTTGAATGTAAAAACCGAATGTTTGTAAACAGAAATAGTTGTGGGTCGTTATCTATTTTGGAAATCGTGTGCGGATGAAGAAAAAGCTTGTCCTGTTCTGTAAAAGGACTTAAAAGTTAAATATTGCTACTTCGTTTACTATAACTACATTGTACTGCGTGAAAAGTAAAAGATCACAATTCTTTTTTTCCTAAATGGCCATCAGATTTTCTAAGATTTTATTTAATTGAACAAAAAATCGCGTTTAGTAGTACGTGACCATAACGTCACAACTACATTTTATTAGAAAATAGAAAAAGACTGAAAAATAATAAAAGTTATGAAAAAGATTATATCATTCTTCGTAGCGATAATCTACACTTTGTAGGAGTTTGTTAGGCTTTCTCGGAGAATTTTCTTCGTCTAACCACTCCGTTTAGACAAATGTGCTAAAGATTGCACGGTGGTAATAAATTACTATAAACATAGCTTTATATTTCACTGTAGGATGCGACCCTCACCCCAATACGTGTCATCGTAAAGTTGGCGATAGTTGGGGAGAAAATGTCACAAATTTACTAGATATTCCAGCTTTGTCTTAGATTGTGTCAGTGTTGTTAGTATTGCCTATAATGCGATCATAAAATTTAATATGGTGTAAAAATATTTTATTTTGACCGGAAACAATATCGTTAAGGACCTTGAGTAGCAGAGTTGCTCTGTGTGATAAATCTCCACTTTTCGGTCAAATTATTAGAAATCGAGGAAAGCAAACTTTAGAAAATAATATCCACGACTGACTGTTGCAAAGTTGAGATGTACCCGAAGCTCTCAGCAGAATTTACACAGGTTGGTGGCGGTCGTCACTAGTTTCCATCTACTCATCTTCAATAGTAATAAAGAGGTACAATTGATCAACGGCAAAATAAAAGATCATATGGAGAATTTATTTATAACCAGTAGTTGTTACTTATGACCTTGGACTTGTCGAAATATACAGGGCGATTCTTTATAGGGTTTAGAATTTCAATCAATTACAATTCTTCATTGGATCCACATACAGATTTGGTTTAGATGTCATTATCCTGCAAAACACTTCATGATTTTTTTTGGTGACAAATCCATTATGGCTCAATGTGTGCACGTACGGTCATCCTGCATACTTCCCAATTAATTCGATTTCCAGCCAAACAGTAGCGAACATTTCGGGGGTAACGTCCGTGATGACTGTTGTGATGCGATGATGATGTTTCAGTTCATTAACATTATCAGGTAGGGGAGGGGTGTACACCTTATCTTTCACACACCTCCACAGAAAGAAGTCAAGTGGCGTGTAATGTGGAGACCATGCAGGCCAGGCAATTGGTCCACCACGACTTACCCACTTACCTGGGAAATGCTGATGAAGAAATTTTCTTACATATATCAGGTACTGCGGTCGGGCACCATGTAGTTGCCACCATAAGTGGCCATCGTGGTCATTTTGATCTCAATATGGAACAAGGAAGTTCTGGAGCACATCAAGATAGGTGAAGCCGTTGATAGTGCCCTCAGCAAAGAAGAATAGTCCATACTCTTTTGCTCTGGAAACAGCGCAAAATACGTTCACTTTAGGGCTGTCACGAACCAGCTCTAATTCGCATGTGGATTTTCCGTGCCCCAAATACGACAATTGCGTGTGTTGACTCGGCCAGAAAGGTGAAAAGTTGGTCTGTCACTAAATATCACATTGTTCAAGAGTTACTCATCACCACTAATGCGACCCAATATGGTAACACATAATTCATGTTGTTTATGTTTATCCGCTTCCCTCAGACTTGAACCAAAGACAGTCTATATGGCTTCATAGAAAAACGTTCCTGCCATACACGCCAAACAGTGGTCTGAGGGATACCTTGTGATGCACTTCGTGTAGATTTTCGAGGACTACGGACAAATTCTTCCTATCTGCTTTCACCACATGGTCAGTCATGAGTAATAGCCCTGGAGCCGTTATGTGTCGTGTAGAACAACCTGTTTCAACAAATGCCTGGTGCCATTTTCACACTGTTGATCTGCTGGGTGATAGCTTGCCTTAAAATGTGCGAAACGTATTCTATACACTCGATGTTGACTTTGTTTCTTCAAACAAAAGCAGGCACTTAGCTCTTTCCGCACCAGTGAAAGTCTCCATTTTCAACGGGGGCGCCGCGTGTGGTCATCTCCGCAGCTACTTACTACGTGAGTCAAACTCGAAGCGGTTTGCTGTATAGTGATATAAACCAAGTCCAATAAAGAATTATAACTGATTGAAGTTATAAACCTATATTCACCCTGTATAAGTAAGTTCTTTGTTCAATATTTACACAATAATTAAATGTAGTTACTTAATACTATTCTAGGTTCACATATTTAAAACTAAGTGTCATTCATACTACCATTCACTCCATACAACAAAAAAACATTTACTTATATTAGGTTATTTATTTAGTTTTTGAAGAAAAAACACTAACTACACGTTGAGAAAAAATTTATTACAATCAACAAAAAAAGGGAAAGAGAAAGATAGGGAAAAGAACTCCATTTATAAATGAAAACGCTATTATCATCAAAGGGAAAAAAACTAAATTTATAAATGAAAACGCTAGCCCTATTATCATCAAACATTACATCATAATCCATAAATTATTTCACGAGAGATTGAAACATACAAGAATTTTCATTTCTTTTAAGTAATTTCCATTTTAAAAGAGTATGTTGTTTTAACATATTTTGGTATCCAAAATCTACGCATTAGAATATTTTACTGTGGTAGAATTCGACATAAATACAACATATAAAGAGAAATTGAGTTTCCGAAGATTGCTAGTTGTCTAACATGTAACACTTAAAATGAGCAGACAAATTCTCCTTTAGTCCTCGGAGGGCAAAAATGACGTTTATATGATCAAATCATCATTAAAACAAAACAAAAACTTCACTTGCTTCTTTTACGCTCATAGTTTTAATAAGATGTATATTTTTCACTTTGCGCTACTTTTAGCGTCCATTCACATTCTGCATTTGGTCCTAACTTAAATGATCATATATGTTTTGTCTAATATTTTGACATAAATTGAAAAAGGGTTAACAGCCAATTCTCTAGAAAGTTGATTAATATACTTGTCAAATTAATGATTTCAGTTTTAGAATATTCAATTTACTTACTTCCAGGGTAAGTAGTTTGGTATGTGAATATAGCTCGTGTCCAAGAAATTTCCTAACAATAATTTTGCGGACTAACTCCATTGGGAACGAACATTACCCAGTAAGTGCCTCAAACAGATTAGAGGGTAATCGCGTTTCATAAAATAAAACCATTGCCTTTTTTCTGGTTCACTGACTTTCACTTTTAGATCGGACTAATGGTGATCTCATATGTTTTTAGAGATTTGCTAACAGATGAGAAAAATTTGGAGGGGGAGGCAGTAAGTTGGATATTTCATTGCATTAGGATTTAACTGCTTGGTCTACAAATACTTCACCGTAACCTGCAAAACTAATCGTATTCCCATGCATGCGTTTAAGTAATAGTTATTATAAACAAAGTTATAACATGAATGCTTCACACCAAAAGCTACATGCATTGACCTTGGCGGTATAAAGGAAATATAAATATGGCACCAGATTATACAATGGGAGTAGAAAGAAGATTCGATGTAGCAAAGCACGTCGCATCATCCTGCCTTAAAAGGAAGACATTAAGTCAATCATATTCACATCTACATTGATAAAGTATGGTCATATCCACAAATATAAGTAATTATATTCGATTGCCTTGGTAACGCGTGCCAAGTTTACACAATTGTAACATAATTACTAAAACATTAACAATATGACTCCCGACCAAAAATAACCGTGTTAGATCAATAGAGTGCGTACTCTCAAATATTTCTATTTACTAAATAACGTTGGTAGTACGTCAACGGACGTGCAGAAATTTTTTTTAAAAAAATAAAAAATATTGCTCATAACTTTAAGAAGAGAAGAACAAAATTAAAATAATACATTTAAGTTTTCGAAATCAATATCTTCAAAATATCATATAATAATATCTATTACTATTGAATATTCTAGGCCCATAATTGACAACATTAAAGTAATCACCTGTGGGATAAATTGTTGAAATAAAGGTGTAAATGATTTTATTAGTGGGACTCAGGTAACGAAATACTGAAACTTACAAGAGAAACTGTAATCTTGTATTTGTCAGAATTATTGGCCAAAAAAGAAAAGGAGCACGAAAACCAATCCGGATTATACGATAGCCAATGCTGCCGATCGAGGGAGTAAGAACCACTGGCTATGAAACAAATGTCCCCTAGGTACAATATAAATGTGTCTCTCGAACCACGAAAATTCACCCTTCATGATGACTGTGGAAAGTGATTTTAAAGCTTTCCCGTCACGATCGAAATAAATTGGCTCTTGATTAAGAATATATCGTAAGTGTAGAAAATAAATATCATAAATTAATAATTATATAGATAGCTTTGTGAATAAACATCTACATGCATAACTATTAAAACTAATAATAAAAGAAATGAATATTTCGTCACTGAATACTTAAATTTACAGAGTAGCTAAATTTAAAACATCAAAAAGGGGAGGGAAAGGTAGTAGCAAAAAAATATTTCTTAGAACTAAGAGTTCAAAAAGAGAGTGAAAGAGACAAACGATAGGCGTAGTAAGACAAGATAAACTGAGGAAAGATGGCACGAAAATGGTATTCGATCATATCAAAAAGTTACAAGGGTCAATTGCATCTCCAAAGGCCGAAACATTTGTGTCTCAAATAAGGCCCCAAGGGGTCCTTCCGCCAGAAAGATGCAAGTCTGATCCCTAAATAAGAAACTAATGGAAAAAAGAAATGTTTATGAAATTCTCACCATTCACTCTATGCGACTTAATCCGAAAAAGTTACGGCCAGTCGATGCTGAAATGGTGGTTGGGCTGCCTTAATTTTGACATTTCCACAACAAAAATGATGTCCTACGCCACAACGGCAGAGAACGAAGAAAACTTAGTTTAGGACGAAGAGAATAGTTCGAAAAAAGAGAAAAAAAGGGAAAATATTATCAAATGGAGTAGCCGAAAATGAAAGAAATTAAATAAAAAATACTGATTATAGGCCGAAATCTTGCTAGTCACGGCCAATCACATAGATGTGACCCCTGAGCGCCATCACTTTGAGCTGCTTCTATAATTAAAAAGATAAATAAGAAGAAAAAGTGGGGCTGCGCCTTGGTACGAGATTAGTACCGAATAAATGAATTATTTATATATATATATACAAATGTACCTAACTATGTGGCCAAAAGTACAAAAGGCTAAATTATTATACGGTGCCCTCCTTACGATGCGATATATATGGTAAGGGGAAAATCAGTCAACTGTTCAATTAAAATTAGATATAATTAATAATAATCAAGCCCAAGTATGAGTGCATTTATAATAACCACTAAATCTCAGTAATGTTTACTGAAACTAAGTTTCTTAGATTTCGTAATTATTAGTTCTCTACAGAACACGATGATTGGTAAATCTTACTCTTTAATAAATTATTTGCTAAACTCTGACTGGTGAAACGAAAGATTCAATACTCCTTAGCTCTGATCGATATGAAGTAACATTCCTAGACATACACAAGTCAAATATTGCTATGTCGTAATTATTGAATCCATTGTTTACTACTCACTTCCATAGGAAAGTTTAAAATATTAAGTAGATACGTAATATTACGTTTATTAAACGTAATATTACTTTTAACGCTACTAAGTTATAACATTGTTAACTGATATAATATATTTAATTACCATACACGGAGCTCAACTGAACAATTTTAATGAGACTTGTTACTTTATTAAATATCAACATTTTAAAATCGATTTCTACATTAAGTATAGTTTCCCAATAAACAACATATGAAATACGAAATGCGAACATCCGTCGTTACCGTCGATCAAGGTTCGTTAGAAGAAAACTATCCTCTCACATAACGAAATAGACTAAGCTAATTTTAGGTTAAAGGCCGAGAATTGTTATACAAGATAGACGCAAGAGTATGCACTTAATATGTAATGCACTAAATATATTGGACGTGAAGTAATACGTCATTTTTGTCCAGAGATGAATAGCTTTTATACAATAAAAAAAAAAAAAATATGTCATCACTTATAAATAAGTCAACCCAACCGCATACAACATTTGCACTCACTACTAAATACATATATTAGAATTAAGGGGAACCTGCATATTCTGAATTAACTAACTATTGAAAATTTAAGTAATCATTTTTACTGCTTTGGGCTGTTGTGGTTGAATAAACAAATTATCAAAATTTTGTACTTTAACTTCACATCTTTAAAAGGAGATTTATGCTGAAATATCTGGGCTCTTTCTGAGGGAAAGTGACCCTAAAAAATAAATAAATTTACTAACCAATTGTTATTGAGCAGGAGCTCGCAAACAAGATTTACACATGCATATTGAAAAGCATGCCCGCACAAATAAACATGTTAAATGCCGCCATTAGCCTACCTCTAGTGTTGTAAAAAAAACGGTTTTTTTCTGTGGTTTTTTTTCAATAAAAAACATCGTTCTTTTTTATGTTTTTTTTCAAATGTCTGTTTTTTTCTGGCAACTATTATTTATTGATTTATGTTGCAGATTATTGAAATAGTCAACAGAACTTGAGTCGAAGCCTTCGTAACTTACAAATCGTTTGTTTCTTTGTACCTATACTACGAGCAAAATTATGTGATTATTCCTTTCGGACCCAGGTCATTTTTGGCATTTTCCTACATTTTCAGTTAGTGACTTATTGCTCAAAAACCATTCATTCGATTGATATAGTTAAAGCCTTGCTTTTTAGAAAATGAATGTGGCTATGTTTTGGTGTAAGTTACATTGCAGTGTTGTGGGAAATTATTGAGGGAAATGTAAGGATGAAAATTTACAAAAAAATCCCTAACCGAATTTCAAAATTTTTGCATCTAGCACCATTGCTGCTATATGGGTTCAAGTCACTTAAAAAATTTCTTTGGTATGTTCACAAGGTACAGTGAAATCCTGAACTCGCTGGCTTCCATTCAAAGAGGGAAAGAAAAAATTCTCTGTCATCATACTCATGAAATTTTGACACTTTTTACGCCTCAGAAGCAAAAATCAACAGATGTGTCGGAGATACAGCTTCTATAATTATCCGATTGAAACTTTTTATTTTGCATTCTGTAGGGCAAAGAAGAAGCTTTCAGATAGTGGTACGTTTGTTTCAATGTAGCTAGCAAAAGGGTAATACTAGAGGGGAAAAGAGAAATTTTCCGAATTTTTCACCTAAAGTCGAAATTAATTGTTTTGGCTAGAAACACTGCCATCAGACAGACAAAAACTATCTGAAAATAAACCTTAGTACTCCAAGAATATATCCCACAAGTATCATGGCAATATCTAACAAAGTAAGCATAAAATGTTTAAAAAATATCTCATTCTACCTCAGAAATTTACCATTTTCTTACCATTTCCAGAACATAGTATATTATAAACCTCAATTGTACTTCCCCTAATTATTCTAGTGAAATTTTTATGGTGCTCTGTGTAGGCTAAGGACGAAGCTTTTTAGACACTGTTACGTTTGCTCGAATGTAGCCAACAAGAGGGAAATAATAGAAAAAAAGTAATTTTTTCCAAAATTTGACCCTGAAATCCGGAATTAAAATTTTCTGTAGCTGGCAACACTGATATCACACAGACACACACAAACTATCTTAAAATAAACTTTGGTATCCCTCTAATACATCCTATAAGTATTGTGACGATATCTAATAAAGTAAGCATGTCAATAAAAATCTCTCAATTTACCTTAAAAAAATCGCAAGTTATCTTTCCAATTAGAGAACAAAGTCTACTGTAAACCTCAACTGTACTTCCCCTCATTATCCTATTGAAACTTTCTATAGTGCGTTGTGTAGGGCAAAGACGATACTTTCTGATACTGGTACGATTGTTCCGATATATCCAGCAAGAGGGAAATAATAGAGTCAAAACACATAATTTTCCCACAATTTCCCCCTAAAATCTGGAATTAAAAATTTCCTGTAGCTCGCAACATGCTACCAGACAGACGCAAACTATCTTAAATTAAAAATTGGCACACCACTAATATATCATGCAAATATTATGGCGATATTTAAGGAACAAAGCTTCTAATTACCAAAAATATATTACGTTAAAGAGAAAAGTAGGGGAAAACTAGAAAAATCAAGAATTAGAACCTAAATACGAATTTTTCGTGCGCCCCGTAATTATCCCATTGTAACGATCTGTACTTGCGTTTGGTAAGTAAGGACAAATCTTCGATTGACATAAGTTGACTTGCACTCGGACATATAGGCACGGATTTATAAACAAAAATTTCGAATTTTTTGCCCAAATTTAGGGAAACTTTAATTTCTCTAACTGGCAACACTGCGCGCAGGCCAGTCCAATTGATGTCAGCAGTTAGGTATCCATCCGAGGTATCTACTGGGCAAGTCTTAATGTTTTCCTACAACAAAGGAAGCTACAGAAAAAAAGAAATAAAGGAAATTCAAAATTAGAAAATTCTCGAATTTTTGACTGGGGAGAAATTTGAGAAGGAAATTCGACACCAGAAGAAAAAGAAATGAATATGATAAACTATGGTCCAACCATATTTGGCATGAATAATATCCCGATATCTTAATTAGTGTCCACGCAGGAGCGGATTAAAAAAGTGACACAGCCGAGTGTGCCACTTTGGCCAACTGGGCCACCGAGTGTACATTTGATTACATTTTTTGACTACTAATCCGTGTTTTGTTATAGTTATAATCTCGACTAATAATAATATCGTTGTTGTAAACAATAACTTTATAAGGAAAATTTTCTTTCCTTTTTATATCTTAGTTGTAACACTGTTGGTGAGAAATGCATGGTGTTTCAAAATGAATATCGGGGTTTTAAGTTTTCGTAGCACTTATTACATTTTACGTACAATTATAAGCAATGCATTAAGTAAAAGAGCACCTCAAACAGTCTTTGCTACAAGTGTTCGATGCGAGATTCATTCGTCACAAGACACACATCTAGTCGATAGGCGAGAAAGGCCCATAAACTTTCCGCCATATGGCACAAAACACATTCAATTTAGAGGAGTCTCGTTTCAACTGTACCATCTGCTGATCTGCTGACCTCCAGGTAAAAACATTATGAGTGTTCATATTAGCTCTTAGATGAAATGTGGATTTATCACTGAAGACGACACGATTCAGAAAATCTTCATTGTTATACAGCAATATGTCACTTGCGAAATTGGCACGTAAACCGTAATCTTTAGGCTTTAGACCTGTAACAACTGCAAACGATAAGGGCATAGTTGCAAGTGTATCCTTAATATTCTTCACATAGATGGTTGCACTGTAGCTACAGATTCAATCTTTATTAAAACACAAAAAGCTTCTGCTCTCCAGTCTCCATCTTTGCTACATGCTCTTTCTAACGGCAGACAGAAGAAACAATGCATGTGCATGCGTGCGTACAAAACTGTTGGAGTTGCTCTTCCATTTGATATAATATTTATAATTGTAAGTTAATTGTAATAGATACTACAAAGTTTCAAAACCCTAATATTAATTTTGAAACACCCTGCACTACTTCAAATTGTGTCATCCTATATTCATGTTTTGTATATACATATCATCAGAGCCGGCCCTAGGCAATTTGTCGCCCTGTGCAATGGCATAATTTGCCACCTCCCCCTTTCTCCAGAAAGAACAAATCTTAAAAGTTATGATTTTAAGTATGGTACTCCAGCATGAACAACGAAAAGGAGGGTAAGTGCAGTTGCACTCAGAAAGGCTTAAAAACTACTAAATCCCGTTGTGTCTGTTTTTCTTTAAATATCAATCTATTGTTAGTGAAAGATAACGCAAACACACTTGCAGAGGAAAGATGGTAATCCCTTTTATAGAGTTCAATATCGAGCTTCAGTCTCAATGTATCAGTTTGCAATCCAATGCAACTAGCTCTTTCATCTTTATTTTTTGATTTTTCTTCTACATCTGTTTACATTAAAAAAACTTGTTTCTATCTTCAATGATAAGGAACTTGTTTCTGATAAAAGAACATGACTAGTTGTCAAATCAAAACTGCGGTAACTTACTAAATGAAACAGATATTCGCTACTATTCGAGAATTTAACTTTTGCATTTGACAGGAATCAAGCAATTTATGCTTGGATTTATTCGACCATTTGCTTTAGCATTGTCCATGTGATCTTAAACTAATGCAACCTAAACATAATTTATGAATGTAGTATTCAAAAAGGTCAGCTTTGTAAATGTAACTACCATCATCGTGAAGTCTGTTTCCAATTAGAAATATTTAATTTAAATAATATACTTACGACAGATTTTGCGGTACCCTCCAAACTTGCCGCTCCACGCAAATGCACGTGTTGCATATATGGTAGAGCTTTCTCTGCATATCATATATATCTAGTCGACAATTTTTTATATATGAGATTTAGAAAAATACTAGTAGGCATATTAGTATTAGTTTTTACCTTTAGACAAGTTATTTGAATTTTATTCTGTTCGTGACATTATTTTCGTATTTATTAAAGGCTTGCTTGAACGAAAAAACAAAATTTCATTTCTACTTTTATTTCTTAGTTGATATTGATGAAAACTGCTGAAACCCGAATTGCTAGATGTAAATTGTAAAATATTTGTAGCGCATCAGTATCTAGCGTTTAATTTATGTTGCATTTTATTGTGATTTCACCTACATAAAAATGTTTCATACTTAAATAGACGTAAGATGCATTACAAACGACTACTTTAAAAAAATAGAAAAAAAAACGAGAGGCAATGTATTTTTTTCAAAAAAACGTACATTTCTCAAAAAATACGAACGGTTTTTTTTATTTACAACACTACCTACCTCTACACCCAATTCACTAAACTAACTGAGCCAGCTACCTAACAAACCGAAAAAATAGGTAAATGGGAGGGAGAATTACTCGAGGCCAAAATTCTCCAAAATTAATTTCACTGAACACTCGTAAAAAAAGACACTGCTTCGATGCAATTCTGATTCCTATATCTACAACTATCATGGCGGTTCCTGTCAATCATTGAGAATTTTAATTTTTTTTTGTTTCTACGTAAAGATTGCTATTATTCGTGAAATTGCAGTGCTATGTTGCTACTAAGTGTTTAATCATATTTATTTTGATACAAATTTACCTGGTTTTGCAGCAGCCTATCACATTTCCATAAATTTCGGGCAGCGTGAATATGCACGACCTTTGTCCTTCAAACTGTATTGAGAAGGGCACTATTCCTATGGCGCCAAACTACTGAGTCAAGACCAATTACCAATAAACTGCTAGATTCTTTCGCGCTGAGCGAAGGAAATCGAATAATAAATAGTTTAACTGAATTAATATTTATTTTGCAAAAATATTGGTATCTCACCAGACTGAAGGTTAACGTGGATATTCTTTTTGACACGGCATTGACAAATAACTTGGGAAATTCGCATATAATTAATGAAATATGTTTTAACTCAAGAACAAAAGCATAGATCGTGGTTTCGTCAGTGAGATGTCCGTATATGGAAAGAACATATAGAGAAATCAAACATGTTTAGAAATGCCTAAAAATTTCACTATTTAATTAAAACGAAGCTTTATATTTAAAACATGAATGATTAATTCTTTTGCGCTTAAGTAAGTACGTATAAACGTTATACAGGGTTGAAAAAACTTTTAGGTAAAGGGACCTGCATAAAAAATTAGATGGTAAATTAGATGATAACCGTGTGGGTATAGATTCATAAAAAAAACATGAGCATGAATCAACAAATAATTGATAAAATATTGAAAAAATGAGAGAGGAGATTGCAATTGGAAGGGAAGTTCATATTCAAGCTGTTTTTCGCCTACATTATCTAACTACAAGAGATAGTGAATAAGAATCGACATTATGAAGATGGGATTTTAGGAGCAGCAAAATTTGCTGTATTCGGAATCCAGAAAAGATGGTGCTGGTTGCAAAATCTGTAAAGAAAATAGAAATGAGATTTGGAAAGTTAAAGAATGACTATGAAAAATGTTAGATGAAAATAAATGTTAGGAAGAAGAAAAATATGGTGATTGAAATGAAACGGTTGGTGTCAAATACACATAAGGAAAGTAGAATAGGTATCTAGTTCTTTTCTCGGTAGTATTATTAGTGATGATATGAATTACGAAGGTTAAATAAACGTTAGAATAGAAATTGCAAAAAATATTTTACGAGGAAAAATAGCCTATGCTCTGAGATTTTGAATAAAGACTTAACAAAACGACTCATAATTCGTTTGAGTGATTGTATTCTATGGAGAAGACACAAGAATATTAGGAAAAAATGATGGGAAACGACTGGAAGCTTTCGAAATGTGGTTGTGCAGTTGAGTGGACACACTTAGCTGGGTCGAGACGAAAAGGAGAATTTTAGTTATTATATAAAGGAGAAAAAGAAACTAGTTGGAACATTGACTAACAATACATTGCACCATGAGGGATGTTGTAGATGGTATGATTGTTGAAAAGAGAGAAGCAAAAGAAACTACAATAAATTGTCCTACGCTACCAAAACAAGAAAATTGTATATGAAGACGAATATGCTAGCTGAAGATCGTTTACTAAGGAAGCTTTTTAGTTCCCGCAGGTGACCTACCAATAATGTTAGAATACCAATTATTACTATTTTTATTAATAATAATAATAATATTACTATATCATTACTTTATAATTTTATATTAATTGTTTTATGGCATTACTAAGAAACACTTACTTTCTGACAACAAGTTAATTTGACACTTTAAAAGCGTTTTGGAGTATATGTTTTAATTTAGAATCAAAAGTATTTTAAAAAACTCAATACTTACATCCTTCGAAGTAATTGCAGAACCACACATTTTATAGTACTTCTCGTCTACACCGATTTTACCTCTCCAATAATAAAAATAATAGCGGTCCATACTCTCTATACTCGCGTTGTCGGTACATTTTGTTAAATATGAGCTTTTAGCAAATTCATCATGGTAGTCGTAGGTGGTATTTATATAGTCATTGTAAGTCAGTCTCAACAGATAGATCTTAGCATCCCATGTCTTACCAGGTTGGAACAGCGTAAGAAGAGTCCCTGTGTTATCAACTTCTACCAGCGCAACCATAATGAATCCACCATGAGGCATTTTTAGTCGAAATTTGAAAGATACTGTTCCATCAAAGTTGTAGTATGTAGAATATTCCCCTTCGACTATTTGACGTTCTAAGAATAAACAAAAAGACATAAAGTTATTAATAAAAAGTTAAGAAAAGATTCACAAATAGTTATTCCCTATAAATTGCTTAAATAAAACGACTTAGAAATGAAGACGCATTTCGCTTCTGTTTTATATTCTTACACGATATTCTAGACATGAATTCCTTACAATTTATTTTAAATGTATTACTTAATATATTAGCATACGTTATTGATATAGTTCTCATTGTTTTTGTCAATTATGTTTTTGAAGCAACTGTGATAAAATGACTTTTCTGCTCCTTCAACAATATTATATAACTCAGTTTGATATACTTTATAACATTTTCAAATAATTCTGAAAGATTAGTTCGTTTGCTTATATATTAAATGGAAATGTGAAATAAGTTGTACCTGAACAATTGAAACTATTGAAATGAAAATGACTATGTTTGTGACTTCACAACTCTTGAACCACCCAACCAATCACGATCAAATTTTCAACTTACACTCATATCTAAAATTATTGTCACATGTCTACAAATATGTTATTGTATTAATATAATTTAATAACGTATTCACCCGGTATTTCTTAAAATGTTAGTATGTGTATAATGAACAAAGATATGTATGTGGTAAATTTCATATCAAAAGATCAGTAAATGAGACGAAAGTAAAACGAAAATGAAACTGTTTGTCCATTTAGCAAGACTTTGTTTGACTCATTCAAATTTTCGTATTTATAATTATTTTCCTTTGAACTTTACCAGAAATATAAATTTCCCGATTATACACAGTTATTACTATTAAAACATCGCACGAGAACCAGAGGAACGTAACTTCATTTTCGTTGGTTTACAGGCAACAGGACAAAACTATTATTTTATGAGAGAGAGTTTATTTAAAAAAGATGGTAATTGAGCTACATTACAACTGATGATCGACAAGGAGAACAGATGGCGTTCCGTTCCATTTACACCAAGTGGGGCTTTCAAAGTTATGTCCAAACATGTAGAAATCAAAAATAGTGACACCTTATTTCATGATTTACAGATTTGGTAAGTATTGCCTAACAGGCATATGATAATATGGAATATAATTTTAATACCAATTGCAATAGCTCAATACATATAATTATGACATTATTATAATATTCCTCTACGAGTTGAGGCTATTTCACTCAAAATGTTTTTCTTTTGAAAATATATAATAATTTTAAATTTATTTATCTTTTCACAATTATCACCGTCCTATTCCTGTTTTGGAAGAGGATTATCCTACAGAAATTAAGATTGAAGAATTAACTTGATAAACATAGCAGTTATATTACTTTAGTTCAACATTTTCATAATACGATTCTTAACATGGTGTCATATTTCCCGTTAATGTAAAATATTCTTAGTAAAAAGTTGACGTGAAAAAAAAATATATATCTTTTAACATATTAACGGTAGTCGTATATCAATTCTCTGTTTCTTCAATGTGCGACTAACACAGAATAACAGCTGGCTCATCTGTTGTAGGCTTAGGGTGCCATAATATACCAGAAAGTCCGGATAATGAACCATCGCATTACACATAAAAAGGACGATCATATCGAGGATGATTTAGACGAAGGTTTTCCATAATACACATTTTTAATTTGTTAAAACTATGTTCTTGTAAGGTATCCCATTTCCATGGGATTCCATCCTTAGTTATTGAAGATAGAAATTGGGTTATTTCTGTATATCGAGGTATTGATTTTCGGTACCAATTAATCAATCCCAGTATTTGACGGGTTTCTTTTAAATTAGTATGAACGGGTAGATCTTTTATAGCCTGTATTTTTGACTTACTGAAACACATTCCTGGAGTATCTATAAAATTACCTAAGAATTCAATGGTTTCCATGAAAAATTTAGAATTTTTTCTATATTTACGGTTAAGCCTGCTTTCTGCAAACGCTCCAGAACTTCATCCAAGTTTTCTGAATAATCTTTATGAGTTTTTCCCATGATTAAAATACCATCGGCATAGAAAATCACATTTGCACGAAGATCTTGTCCTGTTACTTTAAAAAGATGCTAAGGAAGCATTACCATAATTAATCAAAAAAACAACTCGATTATATTTGTACAATTGTCCTTCAAATGAGAAAGCTGTATTGCGCCTTGAACTTTCTCCCAACAAGATCTGTTATACGCCATTACAGGATCCAGGTTCTCAAATATTGTATTTCCTTGTAATGAACTAAGGATTTCTTCAACTGGGGGATACCTTATTTGTTGTGATTTTATATGTTTATTTAATTTTCTCAAATCCAACACTATTCTCAGACGTTTGCCATCCATTTTAGGTACCACATGTAGCGGGTATAAATGAACACTTTCTGCAGGATTCATTATTCGGTGTTGCAACATTTCTGAGATCTGTTTTCTTACATTTTCCCTAAATCTGTAAGGCATAATGTACGGTTTTGTTACTATTGGGCTTTCTGTATCAACCTCAATGTCGTACATGAAATCTTTACAACATTCTGGTCTCTGTGAAAATACATTTCTATATTTATAAGGAATATTCCTAAATTGTACTACAAAATTTTATAACTCCTTTTACGTACACACACAGAACGATTAAGTGTTTTAGGTCCTCTCTACATACCCTATTTTTGAAGTGATGGAATACGGTAATCTCGGAAAAATTTGTCATTTCCAACAGGCCCGTTGCCTCCTGCAACCCTCTTCTCGCAGAACCCGTATCTTCTAGTTTGAAGTCATCTTTGCATCGGCAGATTCCTTTCGTTAATGTGTGCCTTTCAACCAAGGGCCCCTTTTTAGAAAAGAGGCCCTTTCACCGCTTAACTTATTTTCCGAAAGAAACCAAAATATACGCGTCAAGTTATTTTCCGTCTAGTATATACGTGCACAGTTTGAAGAAAATTGAATGACGAGAAACGTTTGTGAAGTTACCTCATTTACATTTTTTTCCATTTTGGGCTTGACGGAATTTGCCCCAAAGTCTTCAATTCCTCTCACATCTTCAGAATATATATATATATATATATATATATATATATATATATATATATATAGGGGACCAGGAGAAAGGGTCAAAACTTCAGAAAATGGCACTATGGGTTATTCTAAGCAAAAAAGTTCATATGAACATGAGTTGTAATCTCAACGGTTTGAGAGCTACAGGTTGTAAACCATTTTAGACTTTATATTGCATATAGCTAACCCTGCTGTTATTCTACAGAGACAAGACAGCGGATTTGAAGGATGATGATATGGCCTTTCAATCAGTATGCAATATGTAGCAGTCGTGTCTTTGGAAGATAAGTTATTGATGCATATTTGGAATCAGTGTTGCCGTCCAATTTCTTTAAATAACCTTAACTTTCCGAAATTTCTCTCAATAGCTTCCTTTCCATATGTTGCATAAAGTTCAAAAAGCCATTCTATCACCTATAAAATTCGTTATATTTCACCTCTACACAGTAAATTCAGAGTGAGCAATATGCAACATAAAGTCGAAAATGGTTCACAACCTGTAGCTCTCAAACTGCTAAGATTAGGACCTATGTTCATATGAACTTTTATTGCTTAGGGTCACCCATACTAGCATTTCCAAAAATATTTCCCCCTCCTCCTGGTACACTCAATATATATATATATATATATATATATATATATATATATATATATATATATATATATATATAACTTTATGAAGAAAGTTAAAGTTTTAATTTCCTTTACAGTCATGCATGACTGAGTAAATTGAATTAGTTAATTTTTTTTAAATACCATCAGAGTCAAGCGACTCAACACGCAATGCATTTTAATTAGCAAATTTTGTTATTCTGAAATTGCTTTTGCAAAACATAGATGATTAAAATAATTTTTCTGTTCTAATACAATAGTAAAAGTGCGGGGAACACGAGGGCCGCCGTTCCCCCACCGCGGTAAAATATGTATGGCAGCGTCCCCAGTTCCATGAAAATTACAATGGGCAAAGATAGGCAGGGGGAACGGCGTGGCATCGTGCCGCTACCTACCGTCCCCCCACCTTTTCGGATCCACTTTTATATCTGTTTTAAGGTAGGTATATATATATATGGTACGGACAAACTATAACAGCTGATTCCTCACATCAAATTAAGAAAAGTAGGAAATATGCACCTGGGTTAAAATGCATAGATTTACAGCTGCGCTGTCAAAAATCTTCGAACAACTAAATTTCAACATGTGCTTCTCGAAATCGAGAAAATGTCTGGTACATATCAGCGTTATCAAAGTCACACACAAGCAATTTTTATATTCATATTTCATTAACATATAATGGGCGTAAGAGATACTCTACAATGGAGTAATTCCCGGATATGTAAATACAACAGAATTGTCAGATGAGCTCTGTTTTCAAAGACAGTCAGAAGGAAGCAAAAGAACATGGAACGTCGAACAATCAGCTGGAGGTTGGAATAATTAGGTACCACCAGTTCGAGAATTCTTTGGATTCGTTATAACGCGTGCTCCAACGTATATTGTCACAATATATTTTACTTCTTCTTCACATCGAAACACGCCGCACACATTATTCCGGACACGAGCAACTCTAGCAAATTTCAATTTCAAACTGAAACATTCCATGTTCTGTAACGTTATATTTGTACGTTACATTCCAGCCCATAGTTTGTGTCAATTTTAAATAATGCCAACACGATAAAATTACATAAAATCAGGCACGATAACTTATATTACTATTTCCTTTATTCTCTAAAACTCCATTAATTATACTTTTCTTTTATGGTTGTCATAGCAACGTTTAAATAAACAACAATCTGATGTTACGATAACAAAAAGTATCGATCATACATATAAAATCAACATATATTTTTAGCTACTACGATTAAATCTTATTTCTTTCTATTTAGAATTAACAATATATAAATTCTTTTCCTCCTCTTCCACACGACAGAACGTGCACCCCCAAAGACCGCAGCCCAAAACGAAGATATAAAATAGAAGAAATTACAAAATAAATATACATTATATATGGCTTCTGATGAGGACTTCTTGAATCGGTTACAATTGAATCGGTGAGTTGAAAAGAAGTACACATTCCAAAAATATAAACTTTCGGAAAACTAAGAAAAACTGTTTTGTGAGAAAACTAATTGTTCCACCAAAACATTTACAATTGTCAATTTGTATCGTTTAGTTTAGCAAACCTATTGCACATGATACCTATACATATTTTTTTTATATATATACCATATAATTGTGTAAAGATGTTTAGGAATATGTTCCTTTTTCAACTCAATGTTTTTAAATACACAATACTGTATCCCAATTAGTGGATTATGTTAAACTGGTTTTAGAAAAAAGTGATTAATATTATTCAATCTTTATATAAAGGCAAGCAAGTGTATTTCAAAACTGTTAGCTACACATATTGACAAAAATAACAATGTTTTCCGATAAAACAATGCTCATTGTTGAGTTTTTCAAAGTAGACAATCGTCAATCATCTTGATCTAGCGGATCAGCAGCTGAAAAACAAAAGCCTTGATCGAAAAACATTTAAAAAGCAAACCCTTTCAGATTGACCATCATTAGTATTTTTTATGTGATTAAAACACACCGAGCTGCGAAAAAGTGCTGAGATAATAATATTAAAACGATTTATTTTACTTTGCCATTGCAAATGAGTCTTTTTTGTTATATACAGGGTCCAATGTCATAACCTATCATAAAACATGTCTGTAATAAAGATAGCAATACTTAGGTTAGGTTAGGCAAGATTGTTTTATGAAGTTTCGTGCTATATTCAGACTGTAGTTAGGATAGATAAGTTAAGGTAAAATGAAAATAGTCTAGACTAATTTACAAAATATAGAATACTGAATATAAAATTTACATATTTTTCACTGTCATTAAGCGTGTTTGATTTAATTTTGATCTTCAGGTCTTCACAGATACTGCAGACACCGACCTAAGGTCTGCGAAATCGTTAACCAAAGTTTTTCGTGAAATATTCCAAATAAAACTCATACATAATTACATTCTTCAAGTCAGGAAATTTTTGTATGAAAAGTTCATGCATTTTTGCCACATTAGGCTGAGCATCGAGATATATGACTGATGTAGACGTATAATATGCAACATATTTATGAAATTAATATGTTCATGTATTTTAACTAGATGTGAGGCTGAAATAGCATTAGAAAGGTGTTCGTGTTTACTTCTCATGTCAATAGGGAAATTCCAAGAAACCAAAATCTTTGTCAACCGCATAAAGGCTTATGTACGCATTACGACATACTTCAACTCTGCTCCTTCCTTTCATGGCAAATTACTTGAAAGAGGACTCGTATTGCTTTGGGTTTTAATTTGATGGTCTGAGCCTTGCAACCTCATGCCTCTCAATTAGGCTCACTAATAATGTGTCCTGCTCGTTCTTAGGTCTGCCACTATATAGGATTTTAATAATGTTCTCTTTTTCCTCAATAGAGAAATTATCTATGCATTTTCTCACAGCTTGGGCCGGTTGTTTTGGCTGGAACAAGAACGCCTGCTGAAGTTACAAACTCCTCAACTCGACGCCTTGGTAACTTTTCCATCTTCCGTACACGTTTTTCTTTGTTACGTATACCCTTTTCACGGCTTAGTTCACCACTGTCACTGTCTGTTTCGGACATTGTTACTAGGTTAAAGCAAAGAAACACTAATTAACTTCACTACACTACTTTTCGCAATGATACTTACTTTCCACTTTAAACATAACCAACATGACAAACAACAGCTCACCTGTTGAGTCATAACACATAACTGAGCACTAGCGCTGTGGCGAGTGCCGCCGGCAATAGCGCGGCTGTGATTTGAAGAAGGGACATATTCCTGGAATATGTTCCTTCTTCAACGCAAACGCATCTACATATTTTTGGCAAGCTTATTTGCATTAGTGAACTGTGTTTCTTTTTCTCCTCTATGGATGTAGCTACGTCCAAAGAAAAATGGCTATCTCAGTTTAATTTGTGATATTTTTGGAATATGTACCTTTTTCAACTCACCCATTCAATTTAAGAAAGACTTCTGGACCATTAACTATCTTTACACATAAGTTTACATTTCTTTCCGAATATCAATCATACATATTGCAATTCATATGTTTCTTAATTTCATTTTATCTTATTCTTATATTCATGTAACAATTAATTCCATTTTATTTCTATAAACTTACCAACAAAGAGGATTTATTCAAAAGCCATTAACTTATTTAATTATTCAGGTCCTGAGGTACATTATTGAATTCAATATTATAGGAACTCATTCACGAATCAACTCAGTATATGTTGACATACTATATAACTTATTTTTTTTCTATTTGGGCAAAAGTACAATACTAATAAACAATATTTGTATCAATGTACAGATGTAAATTGCATAGAATTCAGAAGAACTACGAATTACAAAGAAATTATAACAATACACATATTGAAACAAAATAAGACTTGATTAATATAACGGAACAATACAAATAAAGAAATCATTATATCAAGAATCAATCTGAAAACTCCGTGTTAATTAAGTTAATATTACATCAAATTTCTGAAGGAACTAATGTCTTAACTAACTGTATCCCTTTATTTTTAGTATGTTTTGACGGACGCCATATTTTCAATTCCTCAAATATTCCGTAAGGCTAAAAGTTTATCAGTTTTCACATCCATTAATTCAAAAACTTCAGGATTAATTTGTTTTATACACAAATAAGGTCCTTTACATAAATCGCAAAACTTATAAATCCATTTTTTTAATGAAGCATCACTTTTAGGATGCAATCTCACAGAAACTAAATCATTTGTTTGAATTCTAGATTTACCTGACTGTTAATGTTCAAACTTCTTATTTCGTAGAAGAAATTTTGTGTCCTACGAAGCCGTATCATACTTATAAGATGTGAATTTTCTCTTTCATCACTTTCACTAAGTGTAATGCCAAAATGTTATTCTATTGGCTTCATAAAATCTGTTCCATTATGAACCTTCTCTGATGCGACACACAAAGTATCCGAAACTGAATAATTTAAAAAGTAAGTAATTTCTGTGACATACTTAATCCAATCATTGTGTTTGTTAAAACAGCAGTATCTAAATATTATACCCAGATTTCGATGTACATTTTCAACAATAGAACTACTTGGATGGTATGGAGTAACGAAATGCACTTTATTGTTGGCATCGTTCATTGCACGGATAAATACATTGCTGCGAAATTGTCTACCATGGTTACAAAGTACATGTTGAATTGGACCACAATTTGATATGTATACATTTAGAATTCGATTCACAATTGCCGCTGAAGTTGCCCCGCGCCGAGGATATGTTACTAAGTATTTAGTAAAGATATCCATAACTGTAAAGAGAAGAGTTTCACCTATAGCTGCTCTAGGAAGAGATCCATGTAAGTCTACAGAAATAAAAGAGTGAGGTTTATAAGGTACCGTAGTATCGACATCATAGGTTTGTATATAGACTGACAGTTATGTTTAATTCTCATACACTCTTCGCAAACATTGATGTAACTTTTGTTTTGCGTCCTAAGTGATTTCCAATAAAAAGGATTTAGTAATTAATGAATACACTTTAAAATATCCAAAATGACTAAAATCGTCATGATATGCTTTTAATATACGTGGTACCAATGTTGGGGGAACGCAATTTTTTTTCGATTTTTAAATTTAAAATCTTTAATCAAAAGTACAGCATTAGATATTTGATACAGACAGTTCCAATTACGAGGACAAGCACAATCCTGAGGGCCAAAAGTTAAATGATACAATTTTGAAATAATATTCATAATTCTTTTTGTTTTCTTTCAATTCCTCAATAGATATTTTGGCTATCTCATCCTGTAAAATTTTGAAGGAATTTTATTGATAATACTCGATCATCTGGAAACAGTCTTGATAATGTATCCATTGAACCATTATCGACTCCTTTGATGTGTTGTACCTCAAAATCAGAAGAGTGAAGTTCTAAAGAGCATCTTAATAACCGGCTATTATATCTCTGTAATTTCTTGAGATGTCCTACGAATTATGATCCGTTATAACTGCAAAATGTCATCCACTGATGTATGGAGCAAATTTCTGAAGTGCGAAGCGTACAGCAAGTAATTCGATTTCAGTAGTCGTATATCCCTTCTCTGTGTTCTTCAATGTTCGACTAACACAGTAAATAATATATTATTCTTATATTTTCTTTTTTTCTTCCTCTATAAAATAAACTGTCTTGTACCTATTTGTAAAACCAATTATTGCTCGAATACAAGTATACAAGTTATACAATACAAGTATAGAACATACCGTTGTATATGGCGCTCAACAGACTTTTCTTTTATTAGTTTACTATTTAAAAATAAGAACTCTGGACCGCTAACTTTTACACATTTTAGACGACCCATATACACACACACACACACACATATATATATATATATATATATATATTTATATTTCTTAACATAATTATTTTCATTATATTTATTTTCAATTTCATAATTTATTATATTCTTACATTTCATATCGACGATAGGGCACGTCAGAAGTCCAGTTTGTAAATTATTTTAGGTCCGTTTTTAAGCCGTAAAGATGTTAATTAACAAATCAAAATTATTCGATCAAAATCAAAAGAGAAAATAGACAAAGATATATTTTATAAGTTATCTCAGTTTTACTTTGGTTTGATACCTAAAACGTTATACCCTTTATTTTTTGGCTCTCAATTTGTTGTCATTTCGGTGAAGTAAGGACCATCTTTATGTAATGCTTTAAACAAGAAATAATCATAACTCAAATATATACAGAAGAAATGCAAAACGAAGATGAAAACATTGATAATATTGTGAACAAGACAACATCAGGACGTACGTTAACATAAATTAAAATATAACATTATGCGTTTTATATCTTCACAACTCTTAGTTTTCTCCTTTTAAAACAACATGCCATCCGTTATATATATCATTTGCATTAACACTATAGAATTCAAATAAGATACAAATAACAAACAAAATCATAACGGTATTTTAAAGGAAAAAATCAATCGATTATATTCTTTCGGACGCCACAACATTAGGTTACGTTATGGTACCATAGGGTTGAGGTAAGTTACATTGCGTAGCACAATCTTGTGTACATTCTTGTCTGCAATGTGATGTTATCATATTATGATTTCAACTACTATACGTCCTGACATGTACGCAGCGATTCTGAAAAAAACATATTATTTCTGTTGTGATTAGATTGTGTTGTATTACCGGTAAAATAAGGTCCGGTTTGTTCGTTGGTAGGATTCAGTCCATTTACTCCACTAGTAAAGCGAGGTTTACTATTCCACCTAGAACTTTAAATATCTTCAGACTATTAATTTACATTATGAATGGGAGCCTGATTAACAGGATTACGAGTATAATTACTCTGTCCTCTGTCCGGTCCTCTATTAGTGCTTTGCATTAATGACTGGCTTTCGAAATTCTGCACAATCATGAGTAAATGATTAAAAGTAATGCATTGCATCGAGATCAATATTTGCTGTAATCTGAATGGCAGCAATATACGAATGGATGCAATAATTCGAGACTCTGGATGGAGGGGGTTAATAGATTTCAATTCATTATACGTGTATACTACAAAATCAGTAATATTTTTGTGGACCTTGGGATTGAAGTGTCTCGATTGGATTAACGCATATCTGTTGGCTAGCATGAAGTCGTTCTCATAGTTATATAATAAAATATTCTTAAAATTAGAGTATTTATGCAAATTATGGCGGATAGCTTTAAACCATGTTAAGCATGGTGGCAATAATACATGCGGTAAGATTCTTAAAAATTGCGTTTTCTTAATCCCCATCAGAGCGCACACATCCTGAATTTTTTCCAAAAATACACTCGCAGAAATATGTTTGGACATTCCACTAAATTTTGTAAGAAAACGAATCTCACTGACCCGCAGAGGCTTACCTTTACTCGTAGATTTCCGAAATGACATCCTATACGTACCAACTTTTGATGCCGTGGAGTACGGACAATCTTTTTCTCAACGTCGGAACTGGCTTCACTATATCCTGGCGAGTTGGTATTTTCCTCTGCCGTCCTTTCCGGGAATGGTAACTGTTCTCCATTAGAAGAAGTAATACCTTTCTTGGATTGAATGTTATGTTCCCCGAGGGTTGGGATGCATTTTTCCTTCAGTGTATTAACTTCCCCCTGTAGTTCTCTGATTTGAGTATAATGCTCGTTAACGACTGTTTCCATAACTTCTACTGAGTTTTGCATTACCATGAACTTACGTGATATTTGTTCTACCTTCCTTTCATTCGACGCCATTTTCACACTAAATTGCTGATTCATATTTTCTAGTTTACCGTCAATTTGCGCAGATAATTGCTTAAAATAGTCTTTATTTTGTATTTGCATTTGTTCCCTCCCTTCCTCAATTCGCTGTTGCATCGGGTCCAATTGTTGGTTAGTGTGATTATTTTGTTGTTGCATCTGTTCCCATCGTTTATCACCTCGTTGTTGCATTAGGTTTAATCGTTGGATCTTGTGATTATTTTGATGTTGCATTTGTTGATGCATTTGTTGCATTTGGTCCAACGTTTGAAGGATTACTTCAAGGTAACGTTCGGTTGAGTTGCTTCTTGCGGCATTCTATTAATCACATTTTCATAAGTATTCGTTTCATCTTCCGTATCTGTATTTGTAATAGAATCATTTCCCGGGACACTCATCTTTATGCTCCTGTATATTTTTGTTCCACTACGAAGTAAAGTGAAATTTAGGTCTCGGTCAATGGTGATAAAGATTTACTATTCTTCTAATCTGAATCACACTTTCCCAAAGTTTCGGCACCATTTAAAATGTAACAAACTATATCCGTCTAACAACTCACTGGTTCGTAATTCACCGATTCTTAATTACCTTGTTAAATATTTTATTATCTCTTGAAGCTTGGTAAACATTAACTCACATACAACATAAGAGTGAGATTATGACATTACATTACACAATATCGTGTTTGCTTGTTATATGACAACTTTCAGTTCGTCGTACTGGTTACATATCCACATTCCAATTATATATTCGAAAAACATATTCTTATATTATTGTATTATTCTTATATTTTCTTTTTTTCTTCCTCTATAAAATGAACTGTCTTGTATCTATTTATAAACCAATTATTGCTCGAATACAAGTTATACAATACAAGTATACAACATACCGTTGTATAGGTTGAGGTTGCCATAATATACCAGAAATCCTGGATAATAAACGATCATAGTGCACATAAGAAGGACGTTCATATCGAGGATGATTTAGACGAATGTTTTCCACAATACACACTTTTAATTTGTTAAAACTATGTTCTTGTAAGGTACCTCATTGGCATGGAATTCTCTTCTTAGTTATAGAAAATAGAGGTTGGGCTATTTCTGCCAATCGAGGTATTGATTTTCGGAAACAATTAAACATCCCCAATATTTGATGGGTTTCTTTAAATTGGTATGAAAGGTAGATCTTTATAGCATGTATTTTCGTTTCACTAAAACGCATTCCTTGGTCATCTATAAAATGACCTAAGAATTCAATGGACTCCCTGGAAAATTTAGATTTTCTATATTTACGGTTATGCCTGCTTTCTCCAAACGCTCCAGAACTTCATCTAAGTTTTTTAAATAATCTTTAGGAGGTTTCCCCATGATTTAAATATCATCGGCATAGAAAATCACATTTGCACGAAGATCTTGTCCTATTACTTTATTTACACTGAATGCTACCGCAGCACTAACATTAATTAATCCAAAAGCAACTCGATTATATTCCTACAATTGTCCTTCAAATGAGAAAGCTGTATAGGGCCTTGAACTTTCTCCCAACAAGATCTCATTATACGCGATTACAAGATCCAGGTTCTCAAATATTGTATTTTCTTGTAATGAACTAAGGATTTCTTCAACTGGGGGATACCTTACTTGTTGTGATTTTATATGTTTATTTAATTTTCACAAATCCAACACTATTCTCAGACGTTTGCCATCCATTTTAGGTACCACATGTAGCGAGTATAAATGAACACTTTCTGAGTGACTTATTATTCCGTCTTGCAACATTTCTGTGATTTTCTTACATTTTCCTTAAATATGTAATGTATAATGTACTACTTTGTTAGTATTGGGCTTTCTGTAACAACCTGAATATCATACACGAAACTTTTACAACATCCTGGTCTCGGTGAAAATACATTTCTATGTTTATAAAGAATATTCCTAAATTGTACTAGAAAAATTTTATCACTATTCTTTACGTTTTTATTCTATAATTTCTTCCACACATCTATGAAATGAATGACCACTGCTGTCTGTAATAGCCTTTTAGCTTCCATGATACATAATAACCTTTTCCTTATTATTACATTCCTTTACGTAAAGAATAATATTTATAAAGTGTTGACACTGGCAAGCAATCTTATCACTAATAGGAATTAAACTTTGAACAATTTTGTCGTGAAGGGTATGTATTGAGAATGTTTTATTTTCAAAATCTAAAACTGCACGTAATTGCGTAAGAAGACCTAGACATTTCAGCAAATTTTCGTTTTGTTTATTAATAACCAAAATGGGAATTGTAATATCATAATCTTGTGTTGCAATTACCACTTGACTTTTTTCCATAACCCTTTTCTTATGTTTACCTTTGTAATCAACACAAATTAAATTATCAATTTTCTGTAACTTAGGATTGGGATGATCTTTTGTAAGTTCACGCCAAATGGAATATGATAGTAGTGATACACTGGCTCCTATATCAATCAGAGCTTGAATGGGAATATCATTAATTTTCACATGTATTTTAGCTGTACTAAATGTTTTCAAGAACACAAGGTCATTATCGGGTGTATATACATCTATCCCATCGTCAAGCATCGAATAACAATAAGCGATAATAATATATTGATAATTATCACTGGTATCTAAAGTTTTAAGATTAGTTTCTTTTACAGGAAAACCTTCTTGCGTATCAGTTACTGACGTGGCTTTAACCTTTTCGGGATCTTATGGTACAATTTGTACCATACGCGTTTTTCATGGTACATTGCGTTATTTCTCTCGTATTTGAGCTTTTTCGTCCCGGTTCTTTTTTCAAGTCTAGAGACACTGTAGAAGACATTACGTATGGTTTCAGACCGTCCTGCGTCCAGACATAGGAGGTGATGACGTCATAATCTTAAAATGTATTTTTCCCTTTTTAATCCTATGTTCATTATTTTCGGCGGGCTTATTTTTGGACGTAGAAGATGGAAATTTTGCACAAACATTCAGTCTACCGAGTAGTATTTACGAGATTTTTTGTTCCGATGTCAGTGTTAAAACAGGGGGGAAACAGAGGGGCAAAGGGATAAAAAAGGGATATTTTACCCCAAAAATCCCGTTTTTCGTAATTTTCCCGCCTCACATACATGATGGAGACACGTGAGTCATACCGTCTGAAAGGCAGTTCCATTCTGAAGAGAATGACGTTCGAATTATTATTCTAGGGTAATTAGGGTCGTCTCAGGGAATTTTTAAAAGATATACTTCTATATAGGGAAAAATGGGACAAGGTGGGTTTATTTTTTTTGGCGGGCTTACTTTTGCACCTAGAAAATTGAAATTTTGCATAAACATTCAGCCCACCTAGTAGTATTTATCGGATTTTTCAGATCTCTGCATTAAAAAATGGGGGTTTAGAGGGAAAAAATTGAAAAAGGGATATTTAGACCTAAAAATCCCGTTTTTCGTAATTTTCCCGCCTCACATCCACGATGGAGACACGTGAGTTATACCGTCTGAAAGGCAGTTCCATTCTGAAAAGAATGACGGTCGAATTATTATTCTAGGTAATTAGGGCCGTCTCAGTGAATTTTATCCAAATATACTTCTGTATATGGTAAAAGTGGGGCATGGTCGGGAAATTTTTCCTGGCGGGCCTATTTTTTCACGTAGAAGATCGAAATTTTGCACAAACATTCAGTCCACCGAGTAGTATTTACCAGAATTTTTTTCTGCTTAAAAAGAGGGGGTCCAGAGGGGCAGAGAAAAGGAATTTTTAGCCCAAAAAATCCTTTGGTCAGGATTTTCCCGCCTTACATACATGATAGAGACACGTGAGTCATGTCGTCTGAAAGGCAGTTCTATTCTGAAGAGAATGATGGGCGAAACATGACTCTAGGGTAATTAGCGATGTCTCAGGAATTTTTTCCCTGAGATCATGGTGTTTTGAGGTAGTTTTGGGCATGGTGAGAATTCCCGATAAAATTTCTCCCGCCCTTACTATTCAAGATAGAAACTTGAAATTTGCCACACACATTCACTATTCCAAGTACTATTTTCAGATTGTTTTTAGGTGGCTACGTTCACATGGGTGTCCGGGGGGGGGGCCAAAGTTCGAGAAAAAAATTTCCCTCCGAAAGTTTCACTTTGACATTTTTCCCGCTTCTGGTATATGGTATGAACATACAGGTGATACCATTTGAAAGCCAGCTCTATTCTGAAGAAAATGAGGCATGAACCATGATCCTAGCATGAATAGTGACGATTCAGTAGCTGCTTGACTGAAAGTCTAAAAAATAGCGCAAAAAGCCAAGATCCGGAAAGGGTTAACCCATACCACGTCAGCCCAATCTAGTTTAAATTACTATTACTAAACGATTCAGTTAAACTATATTGAACATCACAATCTCGTCTATGGTCTTGACCATTGTGCACTTCAACGATATTCATGTTTCTATTTTGATAATTTTTGTCGCCTATGAATCTATTACGAAATCCATTTCGGGGAAAATTAAAATTGTTATTCGCTTGATTCCTAAATGTATTACGATTATTGTTCCTGTTTCTCCTAAAATTAAATTCACTTCTATTATCTGCAAAATTAGGTTCATTTCTATTTCTTGTTACAATGGAATCTATATTTATTTCTAGCATTAAATTACCTTCTTCCCTGACACTAATGTTGCGAACATGTATATAATTCACTTGATTACGATTAGTATTAGCTTGCAACATAGATTGACTTCAAAATTTGGCACTATCGTAATAAGGTGATTGAAATTGTCATATTGTGCAGAAATCAACATTTGTTGCAATTTAAAAGGTAAAACGATTCGGGTTGATGCCCTTACACTTGATTCCTGTTGATATGGATTAATTAATTTCAATTGATTACATAAGGAAATTACAATATCAGTGAGACTCTTGTCTAATTTTGGGTTGTAATGTCTATTTCGAACTAAGGCATCTCTATTGGCTGACATGAAATCATTTTCGAAATTAGAAAGTAAAGCATTTTTAAAATCTAAAAAATTACGTAAATTGCTTCGGATTGCTTTGAACCATACGGCACACGGTGGTAATAAAACATGCAGCAGCATTTTCAACAATTTCGATTTTTCTACTCCCATTAACTCTCACTCTTCCTGGAATTTTTCTAGGAAAGTGCTGACCGGGATGTCATCTGATCCTCCACTAAATTTTGTTTGGGATCTGATTTCACTAAATCGAAAATGATTATTTTTATTATTATGCTTACAATGTTTGGATTTATTGGGAATGTTTTTCCGGTGGTGAGATGAGTGATTTCTTCTCTCATTTTTCTCCATACTAGCTTCACTATCATCCTTGTTTGAGTATCCTTCGGATGAATTACTATCCTCCACTATTCCTCTGGATTCATATGATTTTGTTTCAATGTTGACATACGGAACTCGATCACCATTTGCGGTATTAAGCCTCTTTTATCGTATTTACTTTTTGCAATTCGCGGATCTGACTAAAATGCTTGTTAATTAAAGTTTCTACAACCTCCACCGAACTTTGCACATCAGTAAATCGATGTAAAATCTGTTCCATCTTATAATCCGTTTGTTACAATTTTGAATGTATTTGATGGTAAATTTGTTCCATTCTACTGTCCATTTTAGTGTCCATTTGCTTAGTTATTTGCTCAAACTTAAGATTTATAGATTGAGTTATTTGATGGGACATTTGCTCCAGCTTTGCAGCCATAGTTTGTTTTTATTGGGTTATTTGCTGACCAAGCTGCTTTATAAGATCAGCCACGTTCGTTGACGAGTTGATACCTGAAAACGTTATATCACCACCTTCTTCATTAATATTTTCGTTTCGAAAAACATTCATTTTGATGTTTCTATAAATTCTTCTATTCTAAATAGAAAGATGTTTCTTTATATTAAGGGCGATCAGTGAAAGATTTATAGAAAAAGGGAAAGAGGTGTATGTTGTATTTATTGATCTAGAAAAGGCTTTTGACCGCGTGAATTGGGATTTGTTCTTGGGAGTTCTAAAAAAGATAGGGTTGGAATGGAAAGATAGAAGACTAATAAGAAACTTATACATGAACCAACAAGTAAGTCTTAGGATAGGGGAAGAACTGACGGAAGAAAGTGCAATTGGAAGGGGAGTTCGACAAGGATGCTGCCTCTCGCCAACACTATTTAATGTCTATCTAGTGAAGAGATAGTGATAAAGAGCCTAATGATGATGATGGCATTTCGGTAGGAGGTAGAATGATTAAATGCATAAGATTTGCAGACGATATGGCTCTTGAATAGAATCTGAAAAGAAAATAATTAAATGTTAGAAAAAAGGAGAAAGGGCTTTGAAGAATATGGGATGAAAATAAATGTTAGAAAGACAAAAGCCATAGTGATTGGAACAAAGGGGTCTGTGTCAAATATAAAAGTAGGAGGGGAAAAAATAGAACAAGTGAATAGTTTTCGATACCTGGGTAGTATTCTTAGTAATGGCATGAAATGCGAAAGTGAAATAAAAGCAAGGATAGGAATGGCGACAGAAGCCTTTAGGAGGAAGAAAATTCTGTTTTGTGGGACCTTGAATAAAGGGTTGAGAAAAAGACTCATAAAATGCTTCGTGCGGAGTGTTGTACTGTATGGGGCGGAAACGTGGACATTACGTAAAGGTGACGAAAATCGACTGGAAGACTTCGAAACGTGGGTGTGGAGAAGAATGGAAAGAATTAGCTTGGTCGAGCGGAAAACAAGCAAGAGAGTGTTAGAAATGGTGGGTGAGAAAAGAACACTTTTAGATATTATTAGGAAGAGGAAGAGAAACTGGTTAGGACATTGCCTAAGAAGAGATTGTATCATGAGGACGTCCTAGAGGGTATGGTGGCGGGAAAGAGAGGGAGGGGGCGAAGGATATTAATGGATGATATTAAAAGAGAAAAATCATACGCGAAGACGAAAAGGTTAGCGGAGGACCGTGGAGCATGGAAGCTTCTCAGCTGCGGCAAGTGAGCTGCCAATAAAGGCAGAATACCTATGATGATGATGATAAATTCTTCTGTTACTTCTGAGTAAAGTATAATCCGTGTTCAAGGCTATGTTGAGATTACTTTACGGAACTTCAAAATTAATCTCAAGGCTAGATCTCAAGGTAATCTCAAAACTAATATCAAGGCGACTGGTCGGTAAACAGCATGTAAAATGTCATGTTATATATATATATATATATATGTTACATTCCAGCCCACGGTTCGTGTGAATTTTAAGTAATGTCAACACGATCAAATTACGTAAAATCAGGGACGATAACTTATATCACTATTTCCTTTATTATCCAAAACTCAAATATACTATTCTTTTTCGGTTGTCATAGCAACGTTTAAATAAACAATTATCTGATGTTACGGTAACTAAGAGTATCCATCATACATATAAATCAACATATATTTTAGCTACTAAGATTAAATCTTATTTCTTTATATTTAGAATCAACAACATATAAATTATTTTCCTCTTCCTCTTCCACACGAAAGGCTGTGTACCCCCAAGAACCGCTGACCAAAACCAAGATAAAAAAAATAGAAGAAATTACAAAATAAATATACAATATCGTTGTAGTTCAGTGTATTTTTTTGCTAGTTTGGATTATAATTAAAATCAGACCCACAATCGTGAATTTTATTGGGAATATATCGTAGTTATTCCTTGTACAGAATGCCTTGCGCATCCATTACACATTGATGAAATATCACTGTCACTGTCACTGTAAGGACATGGTGTTTTAAAATGCTAAAAAAAAGGACGGCATTTTTCTGATCTGTGGAGAATGCAGGAAGAATGTTCCAGAAACCTGCCATGTGTACGCAGAGATATATTTGGCATCAATCACGACAACTTTTGGAAGCTCTTTGTGAAATTAAAGGATATCGAAGGTGTAACACCGTGACAACATGCTAGGGTCAAGCCAATTACCGGTGAGGAGTGTGCAACAAATATTCTAGCTGGTGTTGGAGTGAATTTACGCACTAGATCCTTGATATAGCCAGGCGCGGTGACATGAGGCAGTCATAGATCCATGCATCACGAATTACATGGGAATGATTTTGTGAAATGTTTTCGGTTTTGCTCATGAGTGTTACGACAAAACTCTCCAGATTTATCTTGTATCCTATTTACGAATAAGGCAACCTTTACCAACCATGGAACCGTTAACCTAAGGAACATGCACTATTGGTCTAGAAGAGACCCACATCGGCTTCGACAAGCGGAACGCAACACGAATGGAATGTTAATATCTGGTGTGAAATAGAACTGGTGTGTTAAACATGTGCTTGGACATACTCTTTTCATATGGGGGACACTCAACGCTGACCGATACATACACTTCCTAGAAAATTAACTTCCTACGTTATCAAGGGACATGCTACTTCAGATATGGAGTGCAGTGTGGTACCAACATGACAGGTGTCAAGCTCACAGGGTACGACGTATTACAGCATGTTTGAATAATAATTCTCAGAAGCAGTGGACAGGGCTGGGATGACCTGTTAAAAGGTCGACTTGTTCTCCAGACTTGACGCTATTAGAATTTGTTCTCTGTGGAAACTACCAAAATATTGTCTACCAGGATGTGTCAACAACATCAGATGATATACAAGAACGTATTACTGAAGGATGTAGGGCCAATCCACGTGGAGTACTACATTTTGTGTGATCTTTGCGTATACTTCTCGAAATCTATGTCGCAAAGGACGGCCACCTTTTTCAACATGAGCTCCCTCGTGGCCAAGCGGTTAGCGTACGCGCCTTTGGCGTGGGAGACCCGGGTTCGATTCCCGGCGGGAGCTCATGTGGTTCGGATTCCACGTTAATCAGTAGGCCCACGTCTCATATAGCCTCGCTGCTGAAAGGGACGCTAAACTAAAATCAACTCAACAACTCAACTTTTTCAACATGCACTTCGACAGAATATTTTAACGCCCATTGCACGTTTTAGCCTCTATGTTTCTTCGACATACAGCTATACTCATTATCAGTACATTCTGTAAACCATCAAATAAATCTTGGTGACGATGTCTCAGGTTTGCTACTTCCCTCTGGAATGCTATATGTTCATATTTGTCTTCTCCAATGATTTCTTACAGTTCACACATACCGCAATACTGGCGGCTAAGTGGGTGATTTGTCTTTCTGTTTACAACCAATACTCTGGTAATATCACAGTTAGTACGTGCAGTAGATGCATGACACAACCGCCGTTGTATTTTTCCGTGATACTCTTTCATGTTATTTGTATACCATTTCATTTAAAAATAACATTGTTCTCGATGCCTCATTTGCCGATTTTTTCCTACCACACCACGAATGTTTCAGAAGCCCCATCTTGCTGTTTACCTGAAACGTATATCACTAGCGTTGTTTCTTTCTTCCATATTTCAGATGATTCCTTTAGATGTCTCACCACATACATACACAAACACACACACACACACACACACACACACACACACACACATATATATATATATATATATATATATATATATATATATATATTCCATTGTCTAATGAGCATCTTATACCTTATATAAATGCATAATACATGCAAAGACATTATAATTTGTCGTGTGTATAACGTGCGTTATTTCACTACACATATCATGTGAGAAAAATAATTTTAAGAAACACTTATCATATATGAGTTATAAATGTGTTAAAGTAAGCTAAAAATATGAAATCAAGAACAATTGCAAGATAAAATTTGTGCATATGTCTCCATTCTTCAGGCTATACGAGTTCATTGCCTTCATTCTTTTCTTTCTCCTCAAAAGAAGCGTTTGCTTATCATATAATTTTTTTTAGTTTTTGCTCTGTATGGATTGGAATGTAAATTGTAGCAAATTAAAAATATCACAAACAAAGATTTGAACCCTGGTTTAGTAAGTAGAAATACATTGTATATAGGTATACGGAAGTACAGTAGATACGGATATATAGTATATGGATATACAGTGGAAATACATTGTATATGGGGAGAAATTTAGTTTTTAATTATTCGTCACATACTCTAAGTGAAGCTTAGTGTGGACCAGAAATGCATTTTACGCTTAGAGCCGGGTTTGAAGTAGGTTATGAAATATTTGGAAGAATTGGGCAAATAACTTATGAATCGCCTTTTCAAACCCAGGAATGTTTTTACCTCCTTCTATCTTATGCAATACACTGACAACATTTCTTTGAATAATCTTTTGGTAACTCCTTTCTTTTCAAATTTCAAATTCAATAGTTGTGAATTAGGCAGAAATTGTGTATGTAATTAGCCAAATTAAAAGTATACGTTTTCATGCCTAACATTACAGTATGTTTTGCTTGGGGGAGGGGTTGACGCCGACCTCTTGTGAGTCAACCGAACGAATTTGCCGTGTAACCGTATGTTAGTTGACGCGATTACGCATTGTTCGCCGCACAATTGCGAATAAACTATCCAAAATCACATTATGGTATATAGAAAATTTATTCACATATAGTAACTTTGCATAGAGAATGCTGAGATGTTGCTTGTAGCGAGCATCTAGCAGAGTAACTATTAACTAGTATCAGTGAAGATGCTTTAAATGTAATTGAACATTCAGGGGGGCCAATGTGGCTTGTACGCCCTCAAAATTTCATGGGGGCCAATGTGGTGTGTTGTTGAACACAGTTAACTCACAAACAGCAAGCAAAACCCGTTTTGTTATGTTGGAAAACCCAGAATCAGTGGTCGAAGTGAGACGGTATGCTGTGGTGTGCCCTACCGCCTCTGTTTTTTTAAAAATATTGGAATGCAATGAATCATGCTAGAATTACATGATATCACGTATGAAAGGTATAAATAATACACGCATTAGCATGAATAAATGTACCATGTATATGTACGTCCAGCCAGAGGTCTCTTAAAGGGGAAAGGGGAGGGTAGCATACAGTAGTGTGCTTAACCCTGTAGGATTACTCGTAGAATTGATAGCTACAGAAGCTATATATATACACACTTATACATGTCTATGTTCGCTATAAGAACCTAAACATGTAGATAACACTCGATAGAGAGCTGGTTTAGTATATGCTAACTACGTAAAACCATTGCACATGTAGTAGAGCACCAATATGACTGCCAGGCATATGCTTGTAGAACACTAAACGCGGGCCAAAGCAGTTATTATGTATAAGTGCCGCTATATGCCAGCGAGGAATGGAAGAAGGTCATCTGCTCCATTTCTGTTTACGAAAAACCTACATATGGGTGGGTGGGAGGGGGTGTCTACCTATACAGGAATTGGATAGTACTGAATACAAGAAAGTGCATGTAATATGTAGGGGAGTTCGCAGAATGCGATGTTCCCCGCCAGTTGCAGTGCAAGGTTGAACTGGCGCTACACAGTGGCCATTGCCCGTTCGTATGGCAATATTTTTATATCTAATCTGAGACACACACAATCGTGAGCCAGAGGGCTGGGCCCGTGGGCATATAGCCTCCAAAGGGGACTAGTTGCCACAAGAGGCCTATGTATGTGTATAACTCTCGCATTGGAAATCAGTCAATTACACTTGTTGCAATCATAGATTCCCTTGAAAATAAGTATGTCAAACGGCACTTGGTAGTGGCGTAGGTTGAGGGGTAGACATAGGTAGGTGGGGTATGCGGAATCTCTGGATCCCGATGCAGAATATAATATGTGTGAGAACAAGAGACAAAGTCGGGCGTTTGAGCATATATATTTATATGAATATGGTACATTTATACATGTGAGGCTACACGCCTGCTCTTGTCACCTATAATTGTAATTACAAATATTGTCTGTACTTTGTCTGGAATTCGGGACTCGGATTTTCATCCGGAACGTACAGTTTCAGACGCGAATTTGCTATCGGGGCGTGTTTACCATTCATATTTACCATATATGAATTACCGTCTACGCGGCTGTGAATCTCAAAGGGGCCATCAAATAGTTGCTGAATGCTCTTGCAATCGTTGGGCTCGGTATACAGACGTTGAACAACTACTTTGGATCCGGGAGGAAACTCTGTGGGCTGCTTCTTAGAATGCAATTTGTCGCGTTGCCGTTCAAATATTTGCTTCCTCCGGTACAACACTTAGTCCCGCATTTCACGTGCAAGAGTTAGCCTCTCGTAATTGCTAAGTTCCTGGTCGACTGCATTCAGTACAAGATCGATTATGAATGAAGGTTCAATACCGTACAAGATTGAAAACGGGCTGGCGCGAAGTTCTGTGAGGGGGGTATTATTCACACACGACGTAGCAGTCTGTAGAAAATCCGGCCAGCGTGCGTGTTGTTCCTTGGTAAGGAAACGCAATGCATTTTGGATGGCTCCAATTCGATACTTAATATGTCAGTCAATCCGTTCTTACGTCCGCTCAAATGTTTGATGGTAATAGTAAATGTGCTGAAAAAATCTCGCCACCTCAGCAATTTGGGGCACAAGGTGGTTCGAAGTTTTCTTAGCTGTTACCGCTAGTGAGTCCGTGTAAATGGTAAATTCCTGGCCAATTAGATATTTATAGAATTTCTTGAGCCCGAAGTAGACTGCATAGAGTTCCAGCTTATATATAGGTGGGGACGTCTTCCGGGGAGGATGACGAGGTGATGCAAACTGCACAGGGTGCCAGTCGACATCAGATGAGCGTTTTTGCAACAAACAGGCTCCGACGCCTATAAGGCTGGAGTCTACCACCAAGGCATGAGATGTATCATTGGTGGAGTATATCTGAAGAAGGGGTGGGTTAGTGAGAGCGTGACGCATTTGTTGGAATGCGCTCTCGCATTCGTCCGTCCAAACTAATTTCTTTGGAGATCCCTCAAAGCTTGATAGAGCGGTGCTAGGTTGAGGGAAATATTAGCAAAGAATGTGCGAAAGAAATTCACCGAGGCAAGCCAAGACCGTAATTGATTGACGGTTTGGGGCTTCGGGATACTCAAAATGGCTTCAATCTTAGCCGGGTCAGGTTGAATATGACCTGCTGGTACTATGAAACCAATACACTTTAGTTTTGTAATACCAAACATTGATTTTTTGAGATTGAACAAAACCTATTAACGATGCGCAGTGGCTAGGACTTTTTCTGGACTGACCAATAGTTCCTCAAACGTTCTCGCTCGTAAATAAACATCATCTACATACATGGTAAAGTGGCTGGGATCTGTACTTTCAAAAATGTCACGCAAGATCGTGCTATTAACATGCCCCATGGGCATAGCAATGGGTTGGTACATCGAGTGTGTGAGATTTAGGGATGGTACTGAAAATGCAGTAAATGGACGGTCCTTTGGGTCCAGGGGGATCTGAAAAAAGGACTGGCTTAAGTCTGGAAGGTTCTCGATGACGTCCGCTATGTTGGCCGGAGAGTCTCCAATATGGTGGCAGGCAATGTTCAGTCTGCGTAAATCCAAACAAACACGAAGGTCCTCAGAATTAGGTTTGGGCACAACTAAAATATTGTTTCTCGTTGCCGAGTTACTTAATTCTATGATACCCATCACCAGTAATTTAAGAATTTGCTGTTTTGCCTTATTTCGTAACCTGTGCGGTATTGTGAACATCGGGGATCGAAAAGGTTCTCTTGATTGGAGGTCCAAAGTTGCTTCATACGCGTCTATATGAAAGAAATCCGTGTCAGACCATTTAAAAACACTAGCATATTTTGTGAGCACATCCCTTAATTTCTGTTGTTGCTCCCTATTCAAATCTTTGTTAATGTTGAATTGGTTAGGATCAATCAGATGTCTAATTTTAGCAAGCCGTTGTTTTGTTTTCTCTATCACATGCTCATCTGTTGGTGTAAACAACTTACGCACCGTGTTTACATTTACCGACTCGGGAATGTCTGGTAGTACAGACGCAATAGCCACAGGCGTTCCGTTGTGAAAGCGTTTGGGCTTGGAAGCCAGATTTACAACGGGAACCGCTATATTGCCTGTGATAGTTACAGTATGAGCAATAAAGCAACCTTTTAAGTTGCTGTTGATAGGCGTATGTATGTGAACAGCGCTAAAATTAACACCTAACCGTATGTCAAGCGAAATGAAAACAACAGAGCGTAGTGGGACGGTTGTGGTTTGTTTACAAAGCAACGTAAAATGCTGATTAGTGTGAACTTGAGAAGCAACAACTGGAGGTAGTTGGGTAGAACCTACGTGTGTTTTCTGTTCTGCTTCGTGACGACATCCAAAATGACGTAATGTAAGTGTATTATTGTGATACTCACTTACAGCTTTATGACTTTTCAAAACATTGTTAGCCAAAATGATTGGAAATTTAGGAATCGGCATGAGTCGAAATAAAACCGTAAATGATTTTCCTGCCAAACTAATTTTGATGTATGCTGCGTACTTAAGAGACATCGGTTTGTTACTCACGCCGTACAATTTTGTTTCCAGCGGAAATACAGTTACATTACGTGGTGAAGCTGTCCATGGCAAGAGGGATGACACTGCCCCAGTATCGAACAGAAAACGGCGCTTTTCGTTCCCTATCGAGCCCTGAATGTAAAATAGTTGACCTTCTGAATGTAGTGGTAAAGTAAGGGTGGTCGGGAGAGAATCAGCCTGGTTGAGATCTGACGGTTGGGGTGAAGGGTGCGGAACTGGGTCAGGAGCTGACGGCTCCTGAGGCAAATTCAGGTTTTGTATGGGAACCAGGTTCAGACGGTGGAGATGGTTGGGATAGGGGTGGGAAAGGGTAAGGAGTGGGTGGGGGTGGGAAAGAGTTTGGAGAGGGTGGGGTGTATCCGTAGTACGAATAGGGAGGAGCATACGGAGGGTATGCCGGTGAAAGTTGCCCATAATATACTTGGTAATTGTCGTTACCCTTAGGAAATCTTTTATTATTGCTTTACTTCTTCTCCTTCTTCTGATGCGTCGGTTTGGTCTCCTGAGCCGAAGCTGAATTCGATTCCTTGTTCTTTTTGTTGATTTTATTGGAGCTGGGCGCAGGGGGCTTATCGTGCCGGTGACTGCACTTAGAACAATGTTTACGGGATTCCTGATCTTTGCGGTAGCCCTGCCGATAGGACGAAGCTTGTGAAGGTGCGCGGGGAGTGGGGGGTCGACACGAAGTCTCTGCAAAGTGAATATGAGCTTTGTTTGAATTAAACTGGAGTTGTAAATTGTCCAACTTTTGAATTATTTCAGCATAAGGATCTACTTGAAGCATTTGAGAAGCAGGATGTATGGTGGGGGTGGCAGAGGCTTGCGACGCCACTGCGGGGAGCTGAGCGTCGCATGTCACAACCCTTTGTTGTTCCGCGATGCGCTGATGTAGTAGAAAATCAGCTTTCTGCCTCGTAAATGCTTCCTTGATTAACGCCTCAAAATTCGCAAACGTCTTTTGAGAGAAATGATGCATGTGTTGCGGAAGCATGGCAATGACAGCATCTGCCATAAAATCTTTAAAGGGAAGGGTGGGATTGTATTTATCTGCCAAGAACTTCTTCTCAAACAAGTAGTGTGTTAATGGTTCATCCGGGGCTTGAACACGCGATCTATAAGCATTTAGCGCTGTTAACGGTATCTGACACGACCCAAACTTCTCCTCAAAAGCTGCTTGCAATCCCGCCCAGTCTTTGTTACGTAGAGACTCTTCTTGCGTCTTATACCAAAACAAAGGCGGTTCACTTAAGCAAGTGGGAAAGATAGCTTTAATACGAAAGAGTGTCTACGCGTTGGTCTCGGCTAAACGTTCAAAATTCGCCAAAAATCTGTCAACACTTTCAGACGGTCCATTGGAACATACATCTAAGGAGACGGAGGTAAGGATCATACAAACCGGTGTTGCACTATTAGACCTACTGTTAGATCGAGTATTAGCCATGGTTACCTAGTAAAATTTTAAAAAAGATGCAAATTGCACTGACAGTGAACCACAAGTTCAAACACCAAACGCCAAAAAATAAGAACAAGATTTATGCATTAGACACAATTACGTTCAGGCATCACAATCATAAGTCCTCTTATTCATTTCGGGGGCCATATCACGGTTAATGTGGTACTGTTTAATCACTACCGTGATGGATAAAAGTGTCGGAACAATGTTATCATAGTATCTGTAATGTTACCAATAGTTACCCCAATAGTATAGGCTTCTGTATACATTATGTATTTAATTTATTACAGATTCTATTTTAAGCTATCAGTTTATCCATTTAAGTTGTCACTTAACCTATTTGAATTTTACCTAACCTGTTAGCAGGTAGAACCAGTGTAAAGAGTTATTTATAAATAGGCACAATGATTAAGCAGAAATTCACCTGGGCTATCTCATTTTATTCTGAGAAATATTAGCTACACAAGAGTAGGTGTGACCCTCATAAAGCTATTCTAAACCCGATAAAATTATCGAAATTTATATGGGTCACCCACGGCGATACCATATTACGTAAATGGTTGTTACAATAAAATATGGTGTCTGAGTAAATTACTAAGCACATTCATAGAACTATTTAGTGTCATTTAGACAGTTAGATAATCTCTCTTATAGCCTTCACTAAAGCCAATGTGATAGTCATTACAGTCAAGAAAAATTAAAGAATAATCAAAATTAAATTAAATTAAATTAAATTAAATCCGGGTTTATCATAACCTGCGGCTATGAGGATATACTAGATTTGCATTGCCTGACCATAATTGTGAATAAAATATGGAAAACCATGAAATATGCAACTTACATGATCTGGTCCATCGATGTTAGTAACGACGACAATATTTCCGCGTTACAACAGTGGACAATTAGCAAATTGTTCCACCTGCCCGATAGTCTCCGACTTGAGACTTCGAGACGGATTGGCTTCAACAGTACGTGTGCGATTGAGAGACTCCGAAAAACTGAACACCGGGTTTAGAAAACAAGAAGTTTTTTTTCACTTTCTGAAGGATAATTCAAATCATTTGCTTGAGACGCTGCCATCGAGGAATTTGACACTCTTTCTTTTGAATAGTATTCGCAGTTTCCTGGAATTACTAGATACAATCGCACTAGTTCTTGACAGTTCAGGTCAGCGTCTCTCATACAACCCAGCGATAGTAGGTTGTGATGTGTGGTGTCCTTTCACTCTCACTAGATGTAAAGCATAAGCTCCCAGGATGTCAGCGTAAGATTTGCCACGGACTGTGAAGATTCTTCTTAACTACTGGGTAATGAACCTCATTTCTAGCGCACACTTCTATCTCATACATTTTTTATATGAAATTTCGCATAGTTACAGAACTAAGTGGTTGTACACCTTGTCTCAAAAAGGTTGAGCGCATTCTTTATTGGTGTTTTGAGGCAAAAATTTTCTAAGTCCAGCTTCGGGTATCTTCGGGAAAAAGTAAGCCAGGTTCGAACCTCCAAGCCAGCCTTTGCAATCGGGAAAAAGTTTGCAGATGTGTTTTTCTTCTTTTAAATATAATAAGACTTGTTAGCAAGTGTTTAAAAAAGCAACATTGATTGAAATACTTAATGATACAATATTTCGAAACCTTGCACATGCTTGTTTGTCATTTAGCTCTCTATACGTAATGGAGCATTTAAATACGTTAAAGAATCTTTCCATATGTAAAAGAATGCTCAAAATTAAGAAATAGAACATAATTATCGCCTGAGTACTAAAATAAAAGTCAAAGTAGAACAGAAACAGCGTTTGTAATGGATATGAATGTCATAATTATCTTGAGATCCGTTATACATCGCTAGAAGCTTAGTTCTAGAAGTCCTTGTGTTAGCTCATTGGTAAGCTGTCGGATTTCAAATCATAAGGTTGTGAGTTCGAATCCCATCTGAGTCAATACTTTTTTTAAAATTATATTTTCCTCAATGCATGAAAAATTATATAAAATAATTACATTAAAATACATAAGTTGTTTATATATAACATAATAATTGCAGAACATAGTAATTATTATGTTTAAAATATAACATCTGAGATAATTTTCACAGTAGGTCGTTATTATATATGAGAATGTTAAATACAAGTTAGGAAAATCGTTTAATAGCAATAAATAAGTTATGTAGTGTGTTTATTTGCAGCTGTTTGTCATACAGATTTAACTTCTCAATATTCCCATTACAGTATGTTATTTATATTCGTGAAATACAGTATATTCCTACGGATATAGAAAGTGTATAAACAGAGTATCCAAAGTCGTATCCTGCTTCAAGACTCATAGCTTTTCCCGATCCCCTTAACGTCACGGGAAGAAACACAAATTCTCTTTAGAACGGAATGTCGTTACTTAGAGTCTCATTCGAATACGTTGAATATGCTTTTGTGTATTCATCTCTCTCTCTCTCTCTCTCTCTCTCTCTTTCGCTTTGTTTATGCGTGTGTGTGTGTTGCAGAATATCCCAAGTTGAATACAACATTTGCAAAGTATATGAGCATCATTGTCATCGAATACCAGAAATTGAAAGTCGTGTTTCTTCGGGTTAGGTTTACGTGTTCATGTTAGCTCACTGGTAGAGTACGGACTTGCCACTGAAGAGGTCTTGAGTTCAAAGCCTACAGCCAATTATCATTCTTTTGTTAGTAGGATTGCACAGGAATCGGATACAAGGAGTGGTTTACTTCTAGAAATATTTTCAGAAGCGTTTAGGTAGCCCTGAAATGGGCTGTTTTCGGGAGTTAAGGCTGGGTCATTAATATTGTGTCCAAGACCCTTCTGAATTTATTACACGCTCCATTCTTCTGGGCATGGAATCTATTACATGGGTGACAAATCTATCTCCTTCCCCTACCTCCAGCCATGCTTCGGAAACAAGATGCCACAGGTCATCCTGAGTTCTTGGTGGATCTGCCCCTTAGAGTACGCTTCACTTCTGCTCACATATTTTCCATGAGATGGAGGTCTGCTCCACGAGGCGGCCAGTCGATTAAATCAATCTCAGGGTGCACTGCGAACCATTCCTGAACCACACGGGAATTATGTATTGGCGACTGGTATTGCTGGAACTGAATTACACCATCAGGCTGAAACAGATGGCACCATGATATTACTGATAATGTCTAAGTACTGAGCATTGTCCAGATGTCCTTCAATTCTTTGAAGCTGTCCTGCTCCGCGACTGGAAATCCAACCCCAACATAAAATAGATACATGGCCACTGCGATTGCAAGCAGCCACATATCCATGGTCATATCGGGTGCCTCTCGGATGATACACAAAACGGCGTCCCTCCTTTGATGTTGTGAATATGGATTCATCTGAGAAAACTACGTTTTCCCAATTGAGACCCACATTCGCCTGTGCAAACGCGAGACGGTAATTTTGTGGTCGTCTGAGAGTTTTTCCTTCACGGCAGCAACACGGCCACGTAACCCAGCATGACGAAGCCTTCGCAGAGCTGTATGCTTACTACCAGGAAAGAGAGAAGCTTCCCTTATCTGTCTAGACGTCCTTAGTGGGTCTAACCGGGCTTCGTTTACTAATCTCGCATCTTGGGCTTCGGTTGACACATGCGGACGACCAGGAGATCGTAAATTACCAGTCTGACCTGTAGCACCATATTTCCGAATCCATTGCCTTGCTGTAGAGGCCGGGACACCTACTCGCCTGCTAGCTGCAGTTGCAGAATAACCTTCAACTCCTATAAATTAACTACTGCTGTACGTCTATCCATAGTTACCAATGTTCTGAGCTGTGAGAAGAAAGCAATAGGTAAAAGCTAGTACCTGACGTGTGATTGGTTACTTGCACGACAAGCCTATTGTGGGGAACAGCGTTGCCAGATCTAGCATAATGATGCTAGATCTAGCATAATTTGCATGTCTCTAGCACCTAGCATCTTGCTTTTAGCATCCTGCCCAAATCTAGCACAATTTCAGCAAGTTATCAAAAAGCCGTAAAACCTGGAGAAGTTGGTCGTGGGAAGAAAAAGAACGGCAGAAATGTATCCTCTTCCATTGATTTATACACTCGGTAAACCATACAGGCAGTCTTATTTAGAGATGCAAAAAAGCCGGCTTTTTTGAATCGATGGTTTTTTTCACATAAAAAGCCGGCTTTTTTGAAAAAAAAAAAACACGAGAATTTTGGAAATTTTGGCTTTTTTCATTTTCATGATTTTTCTATCCAAATAGCTTTCTTATAGTATATTCTATAGTTAGATAAGATTTCCACTACCTGAATGCCATATTTAGCTCTGTAATTCACCATCAAGATGGATGGAGCACATATTTTACGAATTAAAGCTAACATGAAGAATGTAGTATTTGAGGGCAATTTTACAGGTTATTTAACTTTATTTTAACTTTTGAGTTATCGACATTTTTTTCCTTCTCTAGATCATTTTAGTTTGTCATCCGTGTTTCATTTCTAAGAGCTTAGTACTCCAGCTTCTAGCACGAAAGTTAAACTTACGTTTTTCTATATATCCGTCAAAGCATACGTTTTTCAATATGTCCGTCAAACCGTATTTGCACATTTCTGTTATACTGTTGTTGTGCAATGATTTAGCAATAATTTTCCAGATACAACCTTGAATACCAATTTATACAAATAATCAATAGCGGATTTAGAAAAGTACTTTGGGAGGGGTTTCTCTGATTGTTTCATTTTCTAAAAAGTCCTAATTTTATTTGGGAGGTGCTTGAAGTTTATGAGTACAGGCATAACTAATATTTCGTTTCGTTTATATGTTTAGCAATAATCTTCCGGATACAACCTTGAAGATCATTTTATACTGAGAATCAGAGGCGAATTTAAAAAAGTGTTTTGGGAGGGGTTTTCTTACTACTAATGTTTAGTTTTTTCTAAACTTTCGTAATTTTTATTTGACGGGAGCTTAAAGTTTATGAGTAAAGGCATAACTAATAGATATTTCGTTCGTTTTAGACATTCCACAACTTTGGAGAACAGGTTTCAGTCCGAAAGACCGATCCTCTAACCTTCGCAAAACCGTCACTGCTGGTAATTAGTAATAATAACGATTTAAAAACAATAAGAAAGGAAGTCGGCCAACTCCTACACTCCTAGTCGGCCAGTACACGCACTATTTCTACATTCTCAGATGGAATGAAGGAAGGCTTTGTCAGAATGGTCGAATGCTGGGTTGAATCCCGGACTTCCCGATAGAAGCGCAAAAGCCAACCACTCAGTCACGTTTGTTGTGCAGTTGTATTTAGCTTAACTTAAATATATTCCGTAGTCTTTTTTTTTTGTTCCGTAATGATATGTTGAATCCCTCTTGTTAAAAATTCAGAAAACTTGAGGACTGGGTAAACCGTGATGGTGGTCAAGGGCGCCCATGTTGTGGTTTCCAAGGAGGGGAAGTATAAGCGACGTTTCAAAAATAGTTTCAAATTTTGCTGTAACTAATGTAAAAATCCTATTGGATTTTCAATATTCTGAAGCACAATTTCCTCTAGGGGGGGCAAGCGCCCCCTTAACCCCCCTGATGGGCGCCCTTGATGGTGGTTATAAAAAACTTGACTGTAGAATTTCAAGAATATACAGAACCATGTGCGGCCTTTAATTGTATCATACAAATCTAAGTATTTCTCTTATGTTTTATTTTAATTTTATTTTGTTTCAAAAAGAGGGTATGGAATATTTTAAAGTAAAAATACTACATACAATTTTGCTAGTTATTTGTGTATTTTTTGAAAGAAGTTTTTATTCTTAGGGTTGGCTCGTTTACACCAACTGTTTTTTTTTAAAATAACTGGTTTAAACTAAAAAAATTAAAAGAACAAAAATGCGAATCGTGTGAACTTCATAGTGACGTTTCACATGTCAAACCATCTGTATTAGTCTTATTTCCTTTTCACCTATTAACCAAGGTGTCCCATGTTCAATTGTCGGTCGAACCACAACCCTTCTTTTATGTGTAAACCAAGTACTCTTTCGGATGTCACTTTAAGCGAAAGTCTTCTCCTTGATAACCTCCTTGATTACGTAAGGATGTTAAACCTAAACATACAAAACGAAACAAAATTATATATTTCTGCATGCCTGTTGTTTTATAAAGAAGCGAAGGTTGCTTAAATATATTGATTAAAATTGGTAAAATTTATCGATTGTCTACTTAGCTTCCAACATTAGCTTGGATTGGACTTTCAATGATACCTACATACTAAATTTGTAATTTAATACCTCAGTTTTAGAAAAATAAACACACTGCTGAACAAGACTGCACTTATTTAATATAAAAACACATTTACACGTGACGTTTCGATCTTCTATCCAAGATCCTCATCAGACGTACACTCACGTCTGATGAGGATCTTGGATAGAAGATCGAAACGTCACGTGTAAATGTGTTTTTATATTAAATAAGTGCAGTCTTGTTCAGCAGTGTGTTTATTTTTCTGATTTTATTCGCAAGACGTTGACTATGATTGTGTGTCACTCAGTTTTAGCGTACTGATTATAATACGTTGACCTTTAAACTTTACATGCAAATTAAATTTTACAGGATTTTCCCGTTATTGTTTTACATTTAAAAGAATGACGGGATTTTCCCGATGGCTAGGGCGGGAGTTTCTCAATTTAAGAAATTTACTGACCGGACTTCTTTAAGCTTATGGGACCTCTTCCAGCATAACCCCGTTGTTGAATAATAACACCAAGGCGAAACAAACTTATTTCTGTGAATATGTAATACAAATACATAAAGCAAAATATCTAAATCAAAAAAACCTGGTTTAAACCCCAAAACAGCCTAGTTTAAACTGCCCCCCCAAAACGGGTTTTTGGCATTTTCAGAAACAACGATGGTTCTTGCTAACTCTGCTTACTTTTGTATATAGGAGGTTAAAATGTGTTTATTATATACATTGGTTAATTCTTTGGAATTCATAATGTAAAAATGTTGAAGTAAAATTGTTTAAAATATCTTTTCGAAATTCATGGTTTACTTTCGAGGTTTTATATTCTTATCGCCATCAACCACTAATTAAATGACTTTCTGTGTTATAGAGAAGCGAAACAAAGTCTGCTTTATCGATTTAAAGCAGAATTTTGAAAAAAGCCCAAAATTTCCCAAGCAAAAAATCAAAGCAGAAAAAACCGAGTTTTTTTCCAAAAAAGCCGGTTTTTTTCCGAGCCCTTGCATCTCTAGTCTTATTTTCCTAAGTAAGTTCGGAACGGTTTGGGCTTTTTTTTGTGGCTCCACCCAGGGTTTTCTAATCCTTTAACTCCGAGGCATGGGCGGAGCTATGGGGGCCATTCTCCCCCCAACTTTTTGACAACTTCACCATCTTTACTTCTGACTTCATGATCATATTTATTCCTGAAATGACAGCTCCGAGACCGACCAAAAATCTGCCCCCTCCCCCAGCAGACGATTCCCAACTCCGCTTATGCTGCGAAGTAATTTTCTTTCAAAATATGTAAACAAAAACTTTGCATTCATTTATAGGATATATACGCCATTGAGTTTGGCAACGACTGCAGTAATTTAGTTGAGTTAAAATTTTGGTGCGTGAAGTATTGAGTTCTATCCATGCATTCTTGCTCTCTGTGTATTTTAAGTTACGTTATCGTATCTCAACTTTGTTTTTTTTTTTTAAACTCCTGAATTAGTAATTATGAGGATATAGCATAATTAGACCGAATCTAGCATAAGTTCGATCAGGTTTTGGAATAATTCCGAGCTGTGAGTCTGGCAACGCTGGTGGCGAACGACTTGGTCAACGACTCGCGAAAGAAATCTGAAAATGGTGCGCCGTAATAATAATAATAAAAACAGTTTTTATAAAGGAATATTAATACATACGAAAAGCTGTTTAAAGAATGAATTGTTATACTGACTTTACACGTATAAAAACATATACCATATACCAAACAGATTGAGCGATATGATTATAGCTGTTTTGAGACGAACACTTTCGAAGTCCAACTTCGGGTGTCTTCGGAAAACAGTAAACTAAAGCTGCTGGTTCGAACCTCCAAAGCCAACCTTAGTAATCGGGAAAAGATGTACAGATATGTTTTCCTTCTGTTAAATATAATAAGACATGTTGAAATGGTACTAAGTGTAGAAAAAAGTAACATTGATTGAAATACTTAATGATACAATATTTCGAGACTATGTATTCACACTCTCGTTTCGTCATTGTGATTTCCATACGGAAAAGAGCATTTACGTATGAGCTCAGTTATATTTCAGAAGCAGCTTCCGAAAAGCGGTCATGTTAGCTCAGTGGTACACCACCGAGCGTTTAAATCGTGAGTTCGATACCCGTTCAGGTGAGATTCCTTTATGATATTCTACTTTCCTCAATGCATGAAAATTATGTAAAATAGTTACATTAGAATTCATCAGTTGTATATATATTTTCATATCATCAGTTGTATATATGAGTTGAATATATATATTCATATCATCAGTTGTATATATCAGTTGAATATATATATTCATATCATTTCACGGCATAAGTAATTCTTATCTTTAATGTTATGTGTGTGTTATGTGTGAATATTGAATACAAATTCAAAAAATCGTGTAATAGCAATAAATAAGTTATGTAATATATTTATTTGCAGCTACTTTCATCGCAGATAACTTCTCAATATTCGCATTACAGCATTTAGGTAGAGCATATCGAAAATCGGATCGTGGTTCAAGACAAAAAACTAGCTAGCCCCAAACTGTCACGTAAGAGATTCACGAATCGCAAAAGTAAAGTGAAGAGATTGAGAGCGGTAATTCCTTAATCGCTCTCTCTCAACTCTCTCTTATCTGCATTTATACATATAAAAGTGTATGTATGTATGTTCCATCATAACTCATGTATGCCTAGAGCAGGGTTTCTCAACCTGTGAGTCGCGGCCCCTAGGGGATCGCGAAGATAGGCGGAAGAGATAAATATAGTTAGAATCTAATACCAGAAATTATATTTAAATATTATTTTTAATTTTGTTCTGATAGGCATACTTTTATTTTTTATACACACTGTAAAGAACAATAAAAAATAAGTCTACTGAACATTTTCAAAGGGTGTAGAATTCGTGTTACTATTCGGTTCAAAGTCTCTTGTCGTCGCGAATTCTGTCGAGAAATTTGAAGCTTAAAATATACAAAACGATAATCATGCCTGTTGTTCTGTATGGTTGCGAAACATGGTCGCTTACTCTGAGGGAAGAACATAGACTGAAAGTATTTGAGAACAAGATCCTTAGACGAATATTCGGACCCAAGAGGAACGGGAATGGGGAATGGCGGAAACTTCATAACGAGGAACTACATAATTTATACGGTTACCCAACATTGTTAGGGTCGTCAAGTCTAGGAGGCTTAGGTGGGCAGGTCAGGTAGCTAGAATGGAAGAAAGTAGAAACGCTTTGAAAGTCTTGACTGGAAGACCAAACGGAAAACGACCATTAGGAAGACCTAGGGGCAGATGGGAGGACAATATTAAGATGGATCTCGCTGAGATAAGAATACAAAGTAGAAACTGGATCCAATTGGCTAAAGATAGAAGTCAGTGTAGAGCTTTTGTGAACGCGGCATTGAACCTCCGGGTTCCATAGGCCATAGAGTTAGTTAGTTAGTAGAGTTGTTTAAAAATGAATTTAAATCAAAGAGGTATGATATAAAACTAATGAGAACTGTATATAGAAATACTAGAAAAATACACATGAAACAAAACCTGCACATTGAAATACAATTAAAATTAAAACCTAATGAGATACCTAAGCATGGTGTAATTTCACTAGTGCAGCAATGCCCGGTTCAATCTTCATGACGAATATTATCAAGCCGTTTTCAACTGATAAGCGATTTCTTATCTTTGTTTTAATGTTTACCATAAAAAAAAAAACACTTTCGCACAAGTACGATATAGCAAATGGAATTATTACTTTTAAAGCAGCAATTACCAGACCAGGATATTCTTCTCTCCTCATCAGGCAGAACTTGTCCAAGTCTTCGTTACAGAAAACCAGTTGCAAAGACTTGTCGCATGATCATTCTATTATTTGGTCAAGAAGTTGTGGGCTTAGATCGGATACGTTAATGGCCTCTTCAATGAAGGAGTTTAACATCCATCTTGAACCAGCACCTTCGTCGTTGGGAATATAGATATTACAGTTACTGTATCCACTGTCTGTGCCAGGCGCCGAAAAGAGGGGCCACACATTTCGGAGAAAGTGTGTTACTCAAGTTAGGAAAGTGCATGTGCACATGTGTAAAATAGAAGGAAAAACGTAATAAAATGTGCTCAAAATTAAGGAAAGGTAGGGTTTATTTTGAAAATGTTATTGAGCTTCGTGCCAACCATGGTGGCGCTTCGTAGCTAGTCTGTCGACGTCATTCATATATACGGTGACATCGTACTATACTCTCGCCCCGGACAATGATTTTCCATGGCACTGTTCACTATAAACAAAAAAAATTGATTCTACTATTATAGAAATAGGTATGTTAAAAATCCCATACAAGCTTATTATAAAACAAATTATAAGAGGGTCACTGGCAAGAGCGTGTGATAAAAGGGGATCGTGATAGGAATTAAATTGAGAACCACTGGCCTAGAGTAATTTTAACCACATTTCTTATAGTTTCAAAAAGAGTGCTGTCGGGTTACCTATGGTGAATGGGAGGGGGATTTATATAAAAGATTGCTAGAAAATTATCGATATTAGATTCATAGTTTTTGGGGTCGCTTAGATAAATAGTGAGACTTTCAATTTCGCTTAACTCCGATTAAGCTCTCATTAGTAGGGATGGGCACGAACGACTTTTCTTTGAAACTCGACTCGACTCGAAACAGACATCTTTGAGGTCTACTCTTGGACTCGGCGCAAAAAATATCTTCCAACTCGACTCGGATTAGAGTCAAATCGAACCAAAACGAGCCAAATCCTGTGTGTAGTCCTACCTAGACAATACATAGACAATAATTATTCTATCATCAATTATACTACTGTTACTACAAATAATAATAATAATAATAATAATAATAATAATAATAATAATAATAATAATAATAATAATAATAATAATTATTATTATTATTATTATTATTATTATTATTATTATTATTATGACAACACCGTGTACAAACATGAACGATAGATGGTTAGTAAAGGAATACTAAAAGCTAGTTGACTGCCGACGTCGGTAGTCATGAAGTCTACAAGGCAAGGACATCGTTCATTACCCTAAGCTGTAAGCGTCGGTGGACTACAGATGGTCAACTATTAACCTCTCGCCAGAAATTGGTGGCCCCGCAGCGACGATCCATGATGGCCCAAGTTCCATATTGAAAACTTTACTACCAGCGGCAGAGACGCGATGAAACGCCAACGAACCACAAAATTACTCTCCCAAAATATGTTAAAATGCCTATGTGTGTGATTTGTTTATATTTAGGTGAAACAAAAAAACACAAAACAAATACCCCGGGGTGGACGCGAACTATCAATATTACGATTACTAGGCACGTGTTCTTCTGACTTCCCCACGGAAACGATCATAAAAAGCTTGGTTGTTGAAGGATAAATCATTGACGTCTTAATTTAGCCAATCAGACAAACCCCTACATCTCGAGTTCTAGGAGGTCATACTGTGAACCGTTTCAGATTTATTGCTTTCTGGTGGAGTACTATCCATGCGCAAAATTTGAGCATAATAGCCGACATGCATCTTCGGTGCCTCTTATCTTTAGTACAATTTTAACCAGAGATGGTGTGGGTCAATGAAAATTTGATCCACGACCCACCATGACCCACTATGACCCACCACCCAAATGACCTATTGGCCCACTCTGACCCATCAACCATCGTGATCCACTCTGACCCACCACCAACTATGAACCACTCTGAACCATTGCGACCAACTCCGACCCACCAAAACCCATCGACATCAACTCTGACCGATGATCCACGTCCTCCTCTCCATTGACTAAAGAGATTACACTTGTAATAAAACAAGACTGTGAAATTATCACTTATCAGAGTTTGAATTTCTACCATCATTGGCTCAAGCACCTCTTTGTTACAATACTGGTGGGTCTGACCTTTACGATATATAATGGCAAAGTGTTTCTCATCTTCCGAATTAAAATGAATTTAAATTTATCATATGTAATTATTTCTTTGTTGCCTTACAGACACATTTCAGTAGAAAATAGGGTGAAATTTAAAAGTTTCGAATCAAGGAAAAGTAGACCAACGTAAAAAAAAAAAAAGAGAGAGAGAGAAACTAATTTTCTATATAATTAAGCATGCCGTACTAATTGGAAATGCCCATGTAATTAAGTTTAGAATACAAATTTTATGGCCATTTTTCTCTAACTTTATGGCTTGATTGCCTTATGCTCGGAACGCTCCATATATTAAACACCAGCTTCAGCAATTATAAATAGAAAGCAGTGGGTATAAAATTCAAAAAGAACTTTAGTTTGCATTACTCGATTTTTTTCTCAACTAATATAAATCGTTTTCGATTATTTTTACAAATCAACCCACTACCAATTTCCAATATATAGAAAATGCACCCCCGTCCCCCCGCTCATAAAAGACAATTTTAAAAAATGCCAGGGCATATTCTCTTTATTTTTAATAAAGAGTTATATGCTGAATTTCAGCTCTCAGTTGAACGGCTTGTGAGATACTAAATTTTTCGCAAAAATTCGGACTTCTACTCCCCTTAAGGATATGTATTATAATGAAAGCGACACGCGTATGATAACTTCCCAGTTGGGATTGGAGCCTGATTATATACCAAACGTCAATTCATTTGACTTTGCAATTTGACCGTGATGATTACGCAGACATAGTTACTTTCAATTTTTTATGATACATATCCTTATTTCATATGTTACAGATGATTCAAAAATATTTTTTCAAGCAGTTAGCTCCTCTAGAATCTCACAGGCTGCATCCCAAAATCCAACTCCTACTATCCTACGACAATCCAAAAGTGACTGAACTTTTTTTATTAGGAACAAATGACAAAAGAAAAATGGAGATCTTGAAAGTAAAATGTAGAAAAGCTCGGTGCCCCCAATAGCTCCATATTTCTCCGCCCCTTCATTCCGAACTTAAAAATAAAACTTAATTCGAATATGGTTAATAAGTGAATTTATTACAGTTAAATTCCACTCACTACATGCTACAGCTACAACTATGTAAGAAAAAATAACAACTGTGAAACATGTTCTGTATTACTATTACATTTCTTACGCTATTATTAAACATATTAGAATAGTAAAAGAGGATTGTTCGTGAAATAGTATATTTGCTCATGATTTTTAACTTTTTCATACGGAAAAAATTAAAATATTATTCAAGTTTTAAAATTTGCACTCTGCAAATATGTTGCCCTCTAGGCAATGGGACTAATGTGGACTAATGGGAAATGCTGCACTCTTAGCGGCGCTGAAAACTTATGATTCGATTCTAATATCGGTTGATTTCGATATCTTTATGTCGCTACGTAACCACCCTGGGTGCTAATGGGAGCTTAATTGGACTTGAATTGAAAGTAGAGCTATTCACCTAAGCGACCACGAAACTATGGATTCAATAATAATATCGACCCGTTTCTAGCATTTTTGGTAGGTATCCCGACAGTACTCTCTTTCCAGACTGTAAGATATATAGTTAAATTTGCTCTAGATATATCAGAATTATGTTGAAACACACACATAAATCCACTTTTATATTCTGTATAAAGAGAGAGAGAGTGAGCGAGCGAGCGAGCGAGAGAGGGCGACTCAAGGCATCACCACTTCCACATTGCAAAAGCATATATCAGGAATTGAATTGAAAATCTATGTAAAGACTTTCTGCTGTGGCATGCTTCATAAGGACAATTCCAGTCTGCTCACGTGACCTTTGGGGTTCACGAATTTTTTTGCGAGCGTTCCGACTTTGGATTCTCTGTTTATACCCTCTGTTTATGCATCGAATAACTTTTCAAGAATATAAATGACATTCTATATTATGAATGTTGAGAATTACTCTCTATATGACAAATAGCTGCAAATAAATACACTACATGATTTATTTATTGCTATTGAACGAGTTTCTTAACTTGTATTTACATTCTCATATATAATACCGACCTACTGTGAAAATTATCTCAGATGTTATATTTTAAACATAATAATTACTATATTCTGCAATTATTATGTTATATATAAACAACTTATGTATTTTAATGTAATTATTTTATATAATTTTTCATGCATTGCGGAAAATATAATTTTAAAAAAACTATTGACCCAGATGGGATTCGAATTCACAACCTTATGATTTGAAATCCGACAGCTTACCAATGAGCTAACACAAGAACTTCTAGAACTAAGCTTCTAGCGATGTATATCGGATCTCAAGATAATTATGACATTCATATCCATTACAAACGCTGTTTCTGTTCTACTTTGACTTTTATTTTAGTACTCAGGCGATAATTATGTTCTATTTCTTAACTTTGAGCATTCTTTTACATATGGAAAGATTCTTTAACGTATTTAAATGTTCCATTACGTATAGAAAGCTAAATGACGAACAAGCATGTGCTCATATTAACACTTTCTCTGGCGTCGGCGCGTTAACACGCTGGCGACATTCCAACCTTTCCCTGGCGTCGGCGTGTTTTCACGCTTTGAGATTGTGTTAGATTTAGTTGGGTCTGGCAACATTGCAAATCAGCAGACGTCGGTTGTACGTACATAATACACTTCGTAAATATTGTTAGTTATGTGTAAGCGTTAAGTGTTTTATTTTGTGTGTGTGTAGGCAGACCGATTCATTGTTGAAGTAATGTAATTAGTTGATTTGCAATGGCTGCTCGACGCAAGAAAGAGGTGATTCTAGTTGATAAACTTTCAGAAGTAATAAATGAACTCTGTGTAGGTAATGACAGTGGCGACGAATCGATGATAACAGAACTGGAAGACAGGAGTGATGATGATGCATGGGAGGAGGGAATTGTGTGTGAAAATGATGAAAATATGACTGACAGTGATTCCGAAAGTAATTTGCGCACACAAATGCCAAATACTTCATCTTCATGGCAAAGAGTTGATAGTGTACCACATATTGTTGATTTCAGTGGGGATTCCGGGATCAAAATGAACGTGAAAAACACAAGCAGCCGTTTGTCGTATATGAAGGAGTTGTTCGAGGATAGTATGGTAAACTGCATTACCATGGAAACAAATCGGTATGCTCATCAGTATCTGGATACTCATGACCTGTCTCCCCAGTCTTGGGACCGTAACTATAAAGATGTAACAGCCAGGGAAATGTGGAAGTTTTAGGGAAGAAGTATTTATGACTGGAATTGATCAACGACCGGAAAGTGAAGACTTTTGGTCAACCAGAGCATGCTTTTATACTCCCTGGTATTGTCAACAAATGTCATTACGTCGTTTCCAGCAAATATCAATTTTTTTACATTTTGCCGACAACAATGCTAAACCAAATGATTGCGAAGACAGATTATACAAAGTTCGATATATTCTAGACCATCTGGTGAATAAATTTAGGACTAGATATATTCCCACAAAGGAGATTTCTATTGATGAGGGTATGATCGCATGGAAGGGTCGCCTAGTCTTCAAGGTGTACATGCCTGACAAACCTTCTAAGTACGGAATAAAAGCATACATGTTATGTGAATCTGCTACAGGGTACATTTGGAATCTAGAGGTGTATACAGGAAAATCAAGACCCATAAAAGAACTTGTACTTGATCTCTTAGGATCGCAGTTGTTAAAAGTTACCATCTATATCAGGACAATTTCTACAACAGCGTAGATCTGAGTGAGGTACTTCTGCAGAGAGATACATACGTATGTGGTACATTTAGGATGAACAGAGGAGCCCCGAAAGAACTACAACTGGAGGCAAAGAAGCTAAAAAGGGGGGAGTCGACGTATATGCGAAGAGGACAAGTTCTAATTCATGTGTGGAAAGATAAGCGGGAAGTCAAACTGATTTCTACTATGCATACAAGAAACATGGTTGAAATAGAGAAACCACGACAGAAAGGACAGAAAACCGTAAAACCAGAAATAGTGCGAGACTACAACAAATACATGAAAGGTGTAGATAAAGCTGAGCAGCTTCTAAAATACTATCCATGTTCGCGGAAGACAATCAAGTGGACCAAAAAATTTGTATTTGTAATTTTTCAAATGGCAATACTAAATAGCTTCATTCTATTCAAGAAATCCACAACGTCTGCCAAATACAAGAATAGAAGGTATCAACTAAAGGACTTTATTCAGGATTTAGTGAAGGAAATGACAGGCCAGATTGAAGAAATTAAAGCTGAGCAGAAGGACATGTGTGAGGAATCAGAAACGGCATCTACTTCAACAGTAACTTCAACCGACCTCGTACCAGAGAGGATAAGAATACCACCAGCTAAGGATCCATCGAATCGTCTGCAGGGAGGTCTGAAAGTTCACAAAATGATCCACGTCCCACCAAGAAAGAAGAAAAAAGGAACTGCAATGCGAAAGTGTCGTGTCTCTGCAAAACACAGTGTTCGCAAAGAAACTAGCGTTATGTGTTCTACTTGCTGTGTAGCTTTGTGCAAAATTCCCTGTATCCATGCGTATCACACTAAGACAATATATTGAGTGGGAAGGGGATGGGAGGGGAGGATAGGGGAAAGGATTATATAGAATAGAGGAGAGGGATGGTTAATAATATGTGATGTTGTTCCTCACCAACATGTTTGAATCATATTCATTTATTTTGATGTATCTTGGTATAATACAATAAATACGTGCACAGACAGAAAAACCCAAAATTGTCTGCCAGGATACGGATGTTTTACTGTATGCGCATTGCCAGGGAAAGTGTTAATAAAAGGTTTCGAAATATTGTATCATTAAGTATTTCAATCAATGTTGCTTTTTTAAACACTTGGTAACAAGTCTTATTATATTTAAAAGAAGAAAAACACATCTGCAAACTTTTTCCCGATTGCAAAGGCTGGCTTGGAGGTTCGAACCTGTCTTACTTTTTCCCGAAGATACCCGAAGCTGGACTTAGAAAATTTTTGCCTCAAAACACCAATAAAGAATGCGCTCAACCTTTTTGAGACAAGGTGTACATTTTCCTAATGGGTCTCTGCTTTAGGGATCCCTTTACATATGTTTTCTAATGTCATTTTATTTTCACTGTATACGTAAAGCGCATATTAATTTTATGATATATATAATCATAAAAACACATATTTAAAACTACATCTACTTATCTTCTATCTTATAATGACCCCACGGCAGGGTATTTGTCCAATCTTTCAAAACACATATTTCATCATGTGTACAACTTAATGCTAACTTATTTAATTCTATACTAAATATATCACACTTAGAGCTTCTAATTAGGTTCATCTTCTTATAATATTCATTTTGCTACAATAAACAGTCTATATGTTCATTACATGTGAGTTCTTTATATGCAATATTTTTCTTAATATATTTCGGTTTTTTACAACATTACTTTGCATCGAACTTGTCTTTAAAGATTTTTTTCTGTTAAATCGATTTGGGGTGCTTTTGCTGAGTACATCTTAGATCTTAAACCTAAAAGTTCCTCTAAAATTGTACCTTTTAGTTCATCTTTTACCTTGCCTAGAATTTTCTTGTTTATAAGTGGTATAGTATCTATTATTTACTCGATATTCACTTGTGTCGAAGAAATCAATATAATTTTCCGAATCTTGGTATACATTGTTTGAATATGATAAATATAGCTATCTGTATGTGTATAATATATTTCAATTTTATTATTATATTTGTGTTTCATCACATTATAATGGAAATCGCACATTAAATACTTTCATAGATCTAACCCTTTGGGGTACTTATGGTACAATTTGTACCACACGGGTGTTTCATGGTACATTACGTTATAACTCTCCTATTTGAGCTTTTTTGTCCTTTTTTTTTCAAGTCCAGAGGCATTGTAGAAGACCTTACGTATGGTTTCAGACCTTCCTGCGTCGAGACATAGGAAGTGATGACGTCATAATTATATATATATATATTTTCTTTTATATGTTTTCTTTTTCGCCTATGTTCATTATTTTTTGGTGGGCTAATTTTGCACGTAGAAGATTAAAATTGTGCACAAACATTCAGTCCCCCGAGTAGTATTTAAGAATTGTTTTCATATTTCTGTGTTAAAACAGGGGGTACAGAGGGGCTAAAAGTTGAAAAAAGGGATATTATACCAAAAAATCCCTTTCACGGTATTCCCCCCCCCTTAGATACATGATGGGGACATGTGAGTAAAAACGCCTAAACGGAAGTTCTATTCTGAAGAGAATGATGTGCAATCCATGATCCTAGGGTAATTAGGGATATCTCAATGAATGTTTACAAAATATACCTCTGTATACGGGAATATGGGACATTGTCGGTATATATTTTTTGGCGGGCTTACTTTTGCACCTGGAAAATTGGAATTCTGCATAATCATCCAGCGCACCTAGTAGCATTTATCAGATTTTTCAGATCTCTGCGTTAAAACAAGGGGGTACAGAGGGGCTAAAAGTTGAAAAAGGGATATTATACCAAAACATCCCTTTCACGGTATCCCCCCCTTAGATACATGATAGAGACACGTGAATGGTACCGCCTGTAAGGCAGTTCTATTCTGAAGAGAATGATTGGCGGATTATAGTCCTAGGGTAAATAGAGATGTCTCAGGAAATTCTTTACCTGAGATCACGGTGTTTTGTGGTAATTTGGGGCATTGTGGTGATTCTTGATAAAATTTCTCCCACCCTTAGTATTCAAGATAGAAACTTGAACTTTGGCAAACCCATTTAGTATACCAAGTACTATTTATCAGATTTTGTTGAGATTTCTACGTTCACATAGAGCCGTTCCAGAGGGGCCCAAAATGTGAATCTTTTTGACTCGGAATTTTCCCTTTGACATCACTTTTCCCTCTCCTGGTATATGGTACGAACCTGCAAGTGATACCATTTGAAAGCCAGCTCCATTCTTAAGAGAATGAGATATGATCCATGATTTTGGGATAAATAGTGACGATGCAGTAGCTGCTTGACTGAAAGTCTAAAAAAACCCAAAAAACCCCGGATCCCAAAGGAGCTAATATACTCATCCCAACATGTATCGGTTTATTAGAAGATAATTGGGTTTTGTTGGTCATTATTGCAAATATAATCTATGTATAACAATTCAATTTTTAAAATTTGTTTGAGCAATTAATTTCTATACTCTTGCTTGGTTACATTCTATTTTTATGAGCTTACATCTTTTCCTTATTTTTCCATTTTCCAAAGACTGCTCACGAGCTTATAGAAGTCTTTCTCAAAATCATTTGTTGCTTTAGTTCTCATTTGTGTGTTTAAATCTATATAATTTTTTAATCAATCTGATTGCTCGAATTCCATTACTCGGTGTATTTTCTTTAATTTTAGTCCAAGTCTAAAACATCGTATTAATTTTCGATAGTAATTACATATTTTCTTTATCATATAGAGTTGTTAGTAGCTTGGATTATTTTCAGCCAGGTGGACATATATTTTCAGGAGCTAATGGATAGTCTTTGTGATAGTCATGTAATTCTTTTGGATGTTTAAGATTTATTTCTAGTATATAACCAGTATTGGAATGATGGAGTATATTTGTAAATTCTATTTCTTCTGTTGATTCCTTACTTAACCACCTAAATTCCTTATGCTGTAAATATTGATTCATTAGCCACCAATATAAATTATTTTCCTCTAAGTGCATAATGTTAGAATATTCTTTATTGTCATCATCTTCCATATATTTATTGTTTGCTTTTACGTATCTTTAGGAGCGTTGACTAATTCCTTATCTTATACATTTCTCTATCATCATAATCCATTAATAAGTCTATTTTATATTTGTCATATTTAACATCGCATCCCATGCTAAACCTGTCAGTGACATATATCAACCTAGATCAAAACCATATGCCTTAAGACACGTTTCTCCAAAATTCTCAAATACATCTACTAATGGTAACACATCACCTTTTAAATATAGCTCATGGTATTGTCCGACATAATTAATTTTAAATGTTCCACACACTTCCTTTGCGTGTTCGTAGCCCTTATCACTAATATGCGCGTTAGTGAGCTTCTTGAAAAATGGATTCATTGCGCTATTTTCTTATTTCCAAACTTTTTTCCAATCATTAGCATAATCACATTGATAAACACCTTTTCTTATTACAAGTTAAAATTTTTCTTCATCAGAATGGAAGTGTTGTGTATGTGTCATTTGTTCTCTTTTTAGGTTTGATTATAACTTGTCTAAACTACATGCCATAAATCTAAATGAATATAAAATTTGTATTTGATAGTCCGAACTTTTTACCAAACGATATGTATATCGCTGCTCACTATTAGATATTAAACCTATTTTTATTTATTACATTCTACCTTTTTGATAAACAAGTAAGAATCATATGCTGTTAGGTTAGGTATAATCACTGGTAGACACTTGGGTACTTTAAATTTTAAATTACAATTATTACAAAATGCAGCTAGGAATTTTCCAGTTATGTGATCAAGATGGTTACTTTATATGATTTTTTTTCAGTATACTGTACAGTGCAGTAAGAATGGTGTTTAGATTTATTGAATTTTTAATCTATTCATGTGCTAAAGGTAATTCGATATGTTTTATATATGTTTGATTTTTGTTTGGCTTCTTTCTTTGTTAATAATTTTTAGCTGCACTTTTGCCTCTATATATCTGTATCTGTTTTAGTTTCATCAGCCTTTACTACATAATAACCTAATCCGGATGACTTATGCTGTTGAAACTTTACGTATGTGATTTATTTTTCCGGATAACATTCTTTACAGCCCATAACTTTATGCAGTAAACATTCAAAATCTCCAGAACTCGGAAGTGGCATTTTTATCGTATATTCAACATAGGTATCTTTTTGTACCATTTCTATTTTAACAGCTTCGTGACTATAAAAATCTTTTTCATGTTTATATAAGGCATGTTGTGAGTAAAATATAAGAAACGTCTATCACATAAGTATTTTCGAGCTTTTCATTCAGTCATTCCGCTGCTAACTAACCAGATTAAATCTGCAATACAATAATAACGTGTTTTATTTTCTCCGTTTTATATGATAAATTCAAATGGATGTCTTTCTATTTGGAATGCGATATAAATGTACACCATATATTTTTCGTTGTATTTATACACATTAATTGATATATCCAGCCTTTTTCCAATCAGTTTTACTTTAAAGGAATATCTTTTACTTTTTCTTTCAAGTCTATAAAAACGTGTTTTTATTTTGATGGTCCTTGTGGATCTTTTTCAACAGGATGTAATACAAAAGCAATTGAATATAAAGTGATATACTTTATAATATATTTTCCTTCAAACTGTCAAGCACACAAACTTGCTGACTAGGTATATAAAAACATTTTCATCTTTGTTTTTGTACTAATAACATCATTCCTCTTTTTAATTTTATCTAGTAGTTATACGTATGATAATCCTCTATATGGTGCATATGTTATAAGTGCTATTTCTAAGTATTCAATATTCATTAGAGCCCAACCATAACCTCTATGTTGAAACTCATGCATTCTTGTTCCTAATATGTTTTAGCATTAGGTATGAATTCTTTTAGATTAGCTGATTGGTATACGTTGTTGTTATTAGTGTTAAAGTAAAAGTTCTCAGTTTTTTTCTTTCTTATAATGAAAGTATATGAAAATATTAACCTTAAACAGACCATGTTTCTTTAAGGTGATATTTAGTCTATTTTTAGATCTAGAAGTAATATATTCTCCTAGAGGATCATGTGCTTTATAACATGTTTTAAATTTCCATGTTTCTAATCTTGATTTAAATGCTATATCTTGGAGCTTTACATCAATTGATAACGATCCAGGTTTTATTGTTGGTTCTTCAAATAATTCCTTTTAAACATGGAAAGGAGTTTGCCAGTTGTGATCTTTTATATTCATCTTAATGTTGTTTAATTATGTCAATCAGTTCTGCGTTTCTTAGTCGATGATATCTTAATCCTCTTTTATTGCATATTATTCTTAATTCTACTACCGTTTATTTACTTAAATCTTCCCTGTTCTGGTTTTCTATTTTCAACGCTTCATTTAATTTCATTTTTAACATTAATACAACAGCTAATATTCATGCGACCAGTCAAAATCCTTATGTTTACTAGCTGTTATATTAGAAATTCAACTGTTATGGGAATACTCTAACAAAATCACAAATTCTTATCTAAAAATTCAGTTTTTCTTTTATTCAAATATTGATTTGCTATGTCATGTACAGTCTTTCCTATCACATTATCGCTATATGCTCTATCTATTCCATTATAATATTCTTCTAGCATGTCATTAGTATTATTTCCATTTCAACGTGAGAAACATTATCACTATTTTCTCTTGAAACAGTTCTACATCAAGGACAAGAATTATTTTCTCTCAACCAACAAACTATACATTCAACACAAAATATATGATTGCAGCCAATTTATATATTTCAGATTTTGATTTCTACTTATCGAACATTCATTTTTACTCTTTACCAAATCAAAACAGCCCACATTGAATATTAATTTATCGTTAGAAGATTCATTTAACTCTTTATTTACTCTTAAGAATTTAAATACATATTTTTGTCTTTAATTTTCATTATTAAGTCTTCGGAAAATTTTCTATCAAAACACAGTATTGGCAAATTTAGGCCTATACCTTTATGATGATATTTAATAATGCATCTTTCGCTCTTATAATGCAAACTAACATTTGATTAAATAACGTTATTCTGATATTTCTCAATCAAAGGTTCATCGAACAAAAAGTAACAGGCTTCGAATTTATTAAATCACTAAACTCATTTAAAAAGTTTGCGTGTTCATATCCTCTAAATCTTTAATTCATTTAAACCAGAATATAATGTAATTAGTGATTAAACTTTTTAAACATGAGGTCTTAAATAAACTTGTTTTACGATAGGTAACATTCCAATCTAATAAATTTTTAAACTCATTAAGAAAATCAATAGTCATATGTTCAGCGTGTTCAATTTTATGTTGTGACAAATTAATGTGTGATTTACATAGGCTTTATATTCGAATACAAGCGGAAATATAATGTGAAAATATTGCCTCAAACAGTACTTATTTCGTTCACGTATTCTTTTTTCCAATTTAACTTATTCTCATGCATTTTATGACACAGTAATGAAGCATTAAGTTTCTATTATCAGATATGGCTTCCCAATTTACACAATTTTTTTAAAACGCTTAACGAAGGAAAGTGTAAGTTGATATGAAACGCGCCAAAAATTTATGTTTTCTCTAATGTAATAAACACACTTCTTAGTAGTATTCTCTAATTTAGAATCCTGTTTCCACGTTTCAATGCCTGATACATTAAGCACTTCAATAAAATATCTCTTCAAATCGGGTTTTCCAAATATTCTACTACATATTTAGGATCAAATTTACTAATCATGTCTTTCATAATATCATCTTTACTTTCGGCTTTCAATTTTCATTTTGATGTTGTTCAATAAGATCGATTAATTATGCTTTTCTTAGTCGGGAATATCCTTTTACTCCCTTTCTCTTATATATTTTTCTTAATTCTACTGTACTATATGTATTTCTCCTATTTATTATAGAAATATAAAAATAATAACTTTCATTTTTAAATAGAAAACTTTTATGGGATAACCCGTCAAACTCATTACTAATTACATTCTAGACTATATATTTAAGAATCTACTTCATCATGACTTCTAGTATAGTATTTGATGTCAATTTATTTAATTTTTATGATTATTATTCTTTAAGTTATATAGATCTATGCTTGGTAAAAATATTTAAACACATAATCAACTATATAAGTACTCAAATTCTTTCACACATAATCAAGTCCGATAATGGTGTCCTAAACTCATTAACCTTACCTTTACTAATATCTAGATCTTGTAGCATTACATTAAATAAGTTAATACAGTTAGGATCTCTAAACTTTTGGTATATTATCTTGAGGTTGGTACATTATCGTATGCATCAGTAAGGGTTTTACATAGACTTCTCTTTTGACATCCAATAGCATAATAAGGAAAAGGATAATTTAGTTCAGGATTGCCAATTGAGGTACTTTGTGGCTAGGTATCGCCATTTTGAGAAGCTGGCTAGCCACAAATTATAAGAACAATACTAGCTTTTTTCGCTTTTAGCCACTTCTAGCTATTTTATGAGTTTATTCACCTGTTATGTATTCTGTTCTGTAGGAGGTACCCTTTTAAACCTACTGCTAGAATTGGCCCACTTGGTCCAAACATTGTTGGTCATATTGCTTTTTTTCCAAATCTTGCATATAAAGTAGAAGGACTCGAAGCTTGTAAATTACCAGTAGACGTTGAGAAAAGTCTTCGGAAAAGAAATTTAATTGTGAGTAAAGAAAAAAACCTTAAAGAATTAGTTTCGTAGGCTTTCTTCATACTAATGCTTGTATATTCGTAGGCGGACGTAAAGGTTGCATTCAACCAGGTGAATATAATCAAAAATAGTGAGGAAGTTGAAAACAAAGTTTAGTTTTAAGATTGGAATTTGGGTTGCACCATGTACAAAACAACATTGGGGGCGCCCAGATTTTGAGGCTTTTTCTTCGAGGGGATAATACTCATATTACGGTAGATGAATCTGATTTCCGAGGTGAACATGATATATGATATACAACAAGGGACATCAATTTAACCTCACTTTCCTTTGTGGCAGTGACATAGACCATCATATTACTCCTCAAAAAAACATTTCAAATGTGATTATTGGAGAAACAGTTCCCCAGTACCAAGATTACGCGACATGTACCTCTCTATCCCCCGGGATTTGCGTCACTAGTTTTGCAACTAACTGAAATTAGAGCAGCCCGATACAAGCAACCGAGAACGAAAGATCTCCCGCCTCAACATGAAGAAGATAGTAATGGCATTTCTTTTTGTTAGGAGACTTTTGCTTTAATTTTATGTTATTATAGGAACCGAAATTATTTAGTTTTGTCGCAGGGTTAAGGTTGCTTTTCTTTCTGACAATTTCTGGCCATTTTTAGCTATTGATTTTCTCCAATTTTCTCGTTGGGTGCGCAACACTAATTTATTTTCTTGTATATGATTAAACAATTATCTTTTGAGCTGCTCTTAGTAATGGTGCTGCTATTTCTTTTACTCTGCATTTTGAAATATAAATACATCTATTGATTGTTTGATTTACTCTAATTTTGGTTGTAAATTTTCGATGTCTTCTTGACATTGTTTAAAGTCCTGGGTGAAATAGAGTACTATAATTTTGGAACTTTATTCACAAAATCACTTGAAATCCAAAACGAGACACTCAGTAGTAATGAGCAAACAATTTACCTCCACTTTTTCATAACTTAGTAGCGCTAAAATATTGTGTGCTCTTATCTATAATCAATTTAAGATTAGCAAATAAACCATCCTAATAATTATCTTCAATCTGTTCGTAATAAATATTGTTTAAACTAATAGAAATATTAATAATAGTCACATTTATTATATAGGAAATCTATTTTTTTTTATTTTTATGGTTAATACCGATATACAAAAATTTTAAGACCGAAAAGAGAACAGTTTTACCAAGGAATCCGGCCGTTACTCTTTAATACTAACGTCAAAACTACCAAAAGCAAAATAGTCAAACGTTGGGTTACAGCGAAGGTTTTACCATCAATTAGAAAAACTTCTCCGGCGATTTACGTGGTCTGATCTATAACGAAAAGGAAATATTTTTCAATCAATCCGGTGGAGCCCTTAAAATCAGGCCCTTCTGAAACATCCACCCACGAAATATATCAGGAAATACGAGAACATGTTGACGAATAAGACAAGAATACATGCAAAAATTAAAGGCCTGTTGATTTTACAGGACTGTATCCACAGACTATCTTTATCAATGAATCTGGCCTTTATTGTTTAGTATTAACCTCTAAGAAATCAAAAGCAAAATAACTCAAACGATGAGTTATTTCAGAAGTTCTTCCATCGATAAGAAAAACAAGACATTTTGTAAGAATATGAATAAAAATTAAAACATACAATAAACCTACCCTACATGATCTCTATCTACCAAACTATTTTGCGAATCATCAAACGCTACCATTTAACATATACTTTATTACTTTTCTTTCTTAATACTTTTTCAACAAAATACTCATCTTTATACTTAGTTTTGAATAATTCTTGCTGATAGAACCTTCCTCGCACATCCTCGTTATTTAAAATTTTATTCTGTATCTTAGTAGATTTGACGGAATAACCTCTTTAATAACAAATACTTGTGTTCACCAAATAAGTGTATATGCTTTCTAAAACATACTTTTACATTTACTTATACAAACATAATCGTGAATTTTATATTTAGATTTAACATGCTTATATTCTTTCTTATACACATTTTCCAATATTATTTTCTAATTCTTTCTATTAACTTCTATAGGCCTTATACCAATTGTCCTATGTACTTTATTATGCTACTCACTAACCAATTCTTGTAGGATATCGATCCGTTTATAATTTTCTTGCGTAATAAATTTTTCCAAGTGTTTCGCTTAAGATTTCTGTTAAAGCGCTCCAAGATAGAAACCTTTTACCAATATAAATTGAGTAATGATTGATATTGTAATTTTTCAATAACTCTTTAAAATTTGTTATAAAATTTTTACCTTGATCAGTTTTTAAATTATTAGGTTTTCTAAATGTTAATACTAATTCGAAAGTTTCCGTAACTTTCTACTCTCCTATCTTTCTAACTTTCTTTCTACTCTTATCTTTAACTGAAGTAGCAAACTAATATTTAGAACTAAAAACAATTATCGTTTGTTAATATGCGTAACTTCTATTTAGCTTATAAAAATCTTTTAATACACCACTATCTATTTCGACGAAATCAGCTTCCTCAATACCTTTTACAACAGCATTTAATCTCATAGTTTTTGTTGCAGACATGTGAATTATTTCTATAATGTCTTCTCGAATAAACTTATATTCTTATTAAAAATGTTACCGCTTAGGTCTGTAATTCCTAGATATTTTACTATTGTTTCGTCAACTTAACTTTTCATGTCTCCTTAATGCATCCACTGTTGCCAGCCCCGATTTCTTGTCGAATTTCAAAGAGTATGCAAAAGGGTAGCACTAGAATTCTACTGGCATGAAAGTAAAAATTACCGTAATACTTATACTGAAAAGCCTTATTAAAGTACCTACATGCACTTTCTGGGAAACAGGGTCCCCATTACAAGTGAGACTTTGAAATACGGGTCCCATTGCAAGCAGAGCTGGGAAACGGGGGCCCCTTGTAAGCTGGCCTATGTAGCAGGGACCCTATTACAAGTGGGGCTGGGAAACAAGCTCCATTACTGGCTCCATAAGAACCTAGCAAGTAGCAATACAATACACCGTTATTGTGCGTGCGTTTCATCTTATTTGCTTTTTTCTTATTATTCGGAAATCGAACCCGAGAGATGTAAACCAAAGACGCAAGGCACCAGTAGACCAGCAGGGTGGGCAACCACTGGACTACATTTAAATGACAAACAACGGAATATAATAAAATAGATGTAGTTGCGCGCTGAGAAGCAAATGTTCTATTAGAAATGATATCAGATAGAAAATGTCTAGAGAAAGCAATTACTAATTCGTATATTGAATTCCATATTATTATCAATAATAGTAGTAATAGTAGTGGTAGTAGTAGTAGTTGATGTTGATGGTGTTGAAATATTAGTGGCAGCAATAGTATTACTAAATGTTGTCGCATTTAGGATGTAGGAATTATGTTTCTGGGCTCTCGGAATTTATGGCCATTTAGCCCTTGGCAAGAATACTTGGGGAAAGAGACCGCAGAAAGGATTGGGGAATTAAGAAGTAAGGAAGCGGCTTGGGACCTATAAGTTAGGCACCGCCCTGGTAATTGCCTGACGTCAATGAGAAAACCTAGGAAAACCTTATTCAAGATGGCTGACCTGAAGGAGATATTTAAATTTTTCGGACGGGGTGCCCCCACTGTGAATCAAACACAGCGCCTCTCGCACCGATGTTGCAGCATTTAGAAAATAAAAATGTTAATTCCTTGCTTGAACATCGATGCTATATGTTATGTGAAACTACTGTTTAAAAATAATTTTCAGGTATTTCTTTATAATTATATTTTTACAATGCATTCGTATATATATTGTAGATCGTCGTGAGTAGTGTTTTATCCAGTTTCCTCAATACTGAAGAACAAGAATCGCTTGAGCATGAATGTCTAACGGCTGGCCCACGAAGCCATGATGTGCAGCCCGCTCTAAAAAACGTACGTTTTATACATATTTTCTGTTTTTTAAAATTCTCTAGAGAGTTACTACATTCATTACCATAAGCTATGAAAGGTAATAAGCATGGCCCCTTTCTAGGTTAGGGATGCTCAATGTTGTTTTGAACCCATCGGGCCACTTAAGAAGTTGAGCATCATGTTGAGAGCCGCTACGAAGAACAATAAAAGCAATCTTCCTTACAAAGTTCGTGTTTACATACTTGTTAACTTTTTGTAAAAGTTAAATGCAAAGACTTAAGTTTTGTAATTGTTATATATAGCCTGTACTCTACATGTTAAAACTTAAGGATTTAGAACTTCCCCCGGCTTCATTTACACGGAAAAGTGTATCAGCTTTGATAATATACACTGGCGCAAATCCCGGGGGGACGAGGGGGACATGTCCCCTCCAATCTTGTACCTGGAGGGGACTGTCCCCCCCAATAATCTGATTTTAAAAGTGCTTTTTCGGATAAGTGTCATGATTTGTGTCCGACTGCCCCAAAGGAATATAAGATGAAATTGATTTCTCTTGGCTTTTCCATTAAAAAAAAAAAAAGAATCATATTCTGTAGCATTTCAAACTGAACTTCGTGCTGTAGTGAGTTCAGTAGTCTCATCGATATGTATTAATTCCACTTCCGCTATTTGGGCACAAATTGCAATAAATGCCAGAGGAGGATATGCCCCTCTCCTCATGCTGGAAAGTTGTCTCAGCTGTAGGTACGGGCACAAATTCCGGGGAAATAGGGAGACATGTCCCCCCCAACATTGGAACTGGAGGCTCTCCCAATAATCCGATTTGAAAAGTGCTTTTTGCAGCTAACTGTGATGAGTTGTGTCCGACTGCCACAAAGGAAAGTGAGATGAAATTTATTTCTCTTGGCTTTTCCATTTTTAATGAAAATGAAGCCGTGCGACTGTGCGTGACGTAACCTGATATGAAATCTTATCTCCTCCTCTCCCCTAGGCTCTAGCACACGAAGAGTATATAGACTATCTAATGCCAGTAGAACCCATCTTTTCAGTAAATGCGCATTTAATCTATTTGTAGTATCAGCCTAGGCATCTACTCATGCTTCGTAAGCTAACTAACTCTATAGTCTATGGAACCCGGAGGTTCAATGCCGCGTTCACAAAAGCTCTCCACTGACTTCTATTCTTAGCAAACTGGATCCAGTTTCTACTTTGTATTCCTATCTCTGCGAGATCCATCTTAATATTGTCTTCCCATCTGCGCGTAGGTCTTCTTAATAGTCGTTTTCCGATTGGTCTTACCGCTAACACTTTGAAAGCGTTCCTACTTTCTTCCATCCTGGCTACATGTCCTGCCCACCTAAGCCTCCTAGACTTGATGACCTTAACAATGTTTGGTAAGCCGTATAATTTACGTAGTTCGTCGTTATGAAGTTTCCACCATTCCCCATTCCCGTTCCTCTTGGTCCGAATATTTCTCTCGAGATCTTGTTCTCAAATACTTTCAGTCTATGTTCTTCCCTCAGAGTAAGCGACCATGTTTCGAAACCATACAGAACAACAGGTATGATTATCGTTTTATACATTTTAAGCTTAAAATCCCTCGACAGAATTCGCGACGACAAGAGGTTTTGAACTGAATAATAACACGAATTCCCTGTTTTTAGTCGACATTTAATTTCTTCGTGAATATGGTTTTCGTCTGTTAATATTGATCCTAGATATTTGAAAGTATCCACTTTATCAAAAGTATTATTTAATATTTTAACACATACATAATTTGCCGTATTACGGTCCCGACGCACTTCCATGTATTTAGTTTTCTCTGCATTTACTTCTAAACCCATGTCCATGCAAGCGCGTCTAATAAGACGTCTGCATTTCTTTCTATTTTTCTCCTATCATCCCCTACTAAATTTACATAATCAGCGTACGCATAACCTGGTGAACACCGTTCAGCTCTAGGTCCTGGTTGCTATCTTTGATTGTCCTTATAGCGTATTCCAGGACAAAGTTGAATAATAATGGCGACGACGCATCTTCTTGTTTCAGGCCATTCTTAACGTGAAACCTCGTGGCCAAAAATTTTCCTACCCGGACTTTACTTTGGGATTCATATAACATGCCTTAATTGGTCTAATTAGCTTTTTCGGTATTCCAAATTTTGTAAGAACGTTGTACAATGTTTCTCTCCTAACCGAGTTATAAGCCTTTCTAAAATCAATAAATAGTTGATGTATCAGACTATTGTATTCCCGCTTGTTTTCGAGTATTTGGCGAATGGTAAATATTTGGTCGATAGTTGATCGATTTCGTCTAAATCCACACTGATAATCTCCAAAAATTTCATCTGCGTTTGGGGTCAATCTTGCTAATAGAATGTTTGAAAGGATTTTATAGGATGTTAACAGAAGAGATATGCCTCGATAATTATTACAGTCAGTTTTGTCGTCTTTCTTGTGGATTGGAACAATGATTGATTCTTCCCACTCTTGTGGCAATTCTTCCTTGTTGTAGATAAGGAGAATGAGTTTGTGTATCTTGTTCCACAATTTTTTGCCTCCAGCTAAAATTAACTCAGCCGGAATTTCATCTAAACCCGGAAATTTGTGTTTCTTTAATTTCTTCTTAGCGGTTTCTACTTCTATTCAATTGGCTTCTGGAATATGTGGTTCTGCGGTGTGTATCTTCCTTTCTCCACGCAGATTAGTTTTTGTCTGCGTGTTAAGCAAATCGTCAAAGAAATCTTTCCATCTATTTAAAATGCTATCTGTATCAGTGAGAACTGTTCCAATCAGCTTTCTTTCATATATAAGAACGAGGTTGATAGCCTTTCTTAAATTCGTTGATCCCTTTATACATGTCCCGAATGTTTTTATTTTTACTATTATCTTCAAGTTCCTAAATTTTAGCTTTCAAAATATCGCGTTTCTTTGTTCTAAAAGTTTTGGAAGTTCCTCGCCTGATGTCTACGAAATTTTGTGTAGTTATTTCATTCGGATTTTGTAACCAACGTAATTTTGCCTGTTTTCTCTTCTCTGCTAGTTCGAACCATGGTTTGTTCCTACGTATTTCCGCGTGTCCCAATTTTTCTTTTGAGAGAGGATGTTTCGTAAGCAAAGAAAAGAATTCAATTGCTGGAATATTTTTCTCTATAATCTTAAGGTTACATCTGTTAAGTAAAGAGTATGACATGCGTCAGATTTCTGAAACGATTCCTGTAATGTTATTGAGATTATAATCATTTTGCTCAAAGAGTATTGTTGCGTCATACATAATTGATATTCTTTCTTCATAGTTTTGGGGAAGTCGTCATTTATATTATTATATTACTATAAAACAATTTTAACGTGGATCTTTGTGGATGCCTAATTAGAAACATACCAATTATAAATATGCATGTATTCATATTTCAGAATGTTTTCACGGCATTGATTTGTAATACTGATATGTACTACTACTTCATCTACATCACCAAATATATAATATACTCTACAACAGTTGATCAGATTCATCTACCGTAATATGAGTTTCATCTCCCTCATCTAGAATAAGCCTCAAATCTGCCCACCTTCCAATGTTGAAGACAACCAATGGCATATTTAGGATTTTCTTTCGAGGGCTATGCCCAACACAAGGAAGGAAGTGGGCAATTGCCCACCTGAGTTTGAAAATTAAATATATTTTAATTTATGCATAAATTGAAGTTATAATGGCCAGATCTACAGATCCATAAATCCTATATGATATGATACAAAAATTTAGAAGTGAATCAACCCTTTATGCTATTCATACAAGAAAAAGAAAGCATCCTCTTGGCCGTCCTAATTTCCCGGGCTAATTATTCCCCCGTTTTGATTTTCTTTAATTCAAACATTTCCTTCTTTTAAAAATAACTAAACGATATAATTGTTCCTTTGTTATAATAACTAAAGTCCTAAAGTCCTGTCATGATATCCGCGCAAGTTGGTGTGGAACACTAGTTTCGCTTATCAACTCCTCTTAGTTTTGGTGTTACTGATGACGGCCAACTTGAATCACAACTGACAACGGTCGATAAAGTATGATAGGCGAAATGAAAGTAGTAACGTCAAGAAAAAGAAACAGAAAAATAGAAAGGATGACAGAAAGAACAATTAAGGACGCAGTTCTTACATGGAATGAAATTTGACAAATACAGTATTATTTGTGAACAAAAAGCATAAGAAAATGGAAAGTCAATGACATTCTTAGAAATAGTAAGAAGGATTATTGTTGTACGTGGAATGCGTAAAACTAACAAATTATTTCGAGGGGAGAATGAGCCCGATAGCCTGCTAAATACGTCACTGAAGACAGTTCTGCTCCCCTGATCCTTCATAGAATTGTTTTTCAACTTCATAAATATTTTGAACATCGCTTATATATATATATATATATATATATATATATATATATATATATATATATATATATATATATATATATATATATGGGAACGTCTTACCCGTCCCCCCCAATGTTGAAGACAGATTTGCGCCTATGATAATATCAATGTGCTTCAATGTTTGTTTTCAATGATGGACATTATTAATACTAGTGTTATTTATTTCAAAACTATACTAGCAATTCTAAGGATGTAATAGCCAGTTCAGGTTGTTTACATTATAATTCTTGGGTTTCTACATTTCACGACAAAACATCCATACATAATAAACAGAAAAAAAAATATATATTGTACTTTTAGGCCCTGGGCTACATAACGTGACTTCACAGGCCACCCGTTAGACATTCCCCCATGTCGAGATTGTTATTCCTCAATGTTAAGGAGACTGGATAAAACACTAAACACGAGAATCTACAATGTATATTAATGCCTTGTGAAAAATATAATTATAAACAAATACCGTTACCATTCAAATTTCAACAGCAACTACAACAACAAAAACAACTACTACTACTATTACTACTACCACTATTTCTACTATTATTACTTCTACTACTACTACTACTACTACTACTAATAATAATAATAATAACAATAATAATAATAATAATAATAATAATGATAATGATAATATGAAAGTAAAATATACGAATTAGTAATTATTTTCTCTGGATATTTTCTACCATTTCTATTGGAACATTTCTTTATCATTGTCATACTACACTTATTTTAATCTATTTTGTTATGCTCCTTTTTGCCATTCAAAAATAGCCCAGTCGATGCTCTCTCTGCTGGACTAGTAGCCGCCCATGCGACTTTGGTGTACTCTCCCCGAGTTCGATTTCCGGTAGAACAGCTTTTGAAATTTTAATATACTTGATATTTCTGTATCCCTGTCCTATCTTGAAAAAAGTGCAGGGAAAAACGGCAAAACTAAGTAAAACGGGTAATGCATAGGAAAAATTAACTTACTGAGGAACGTTCGATAAACCAGTCTTTAAAAACAGCGGTCGGAAACACCATATTACAGTAAAGATGAGTGTCTGTTCGAATCTCTCTAAAGACCATTTTCTCTTTCATGTCCTTGCGTGTTTGTATTTCTGTTTTTCAATTTAAATGTGAATTATCTGAATTATTGTTTCTACAGAACACTTTAGGATTTTATCGTGACCGAAATCAGTGTGTTTCGTCATTACAACATTGAATCTGTTTGTAATACATCTTACATCGAGTTATTTTCTGCTACCTTAAACCTGGATAAATCGTTCAATTCTTAACGGGGACATGAGTTCGGTTTCCGCTGAGAGAAGTAAAGAAATATTTCATCCTTTATATTTCAGATGCGTAATAACATTAAAAATATTAATTTCTCTCAGTCAGAGTATTGAGACGATGTTCTTCAGTGTACGCTCTATAGAAATATCAGAAAGATGTCTAGGAAATACTGTAGCCGTATCAACCTTCATTCGTGCTGTCTGGAACCTAACGTGTGTAACAATTGTTGAACACATAAGGCACATACAAGTGTTATTGTTTCCTAGGAATTGTGGAATTGTTCATAATGTTCTAATTCTTATTCTTCTTTTTATTCTTATTCTTCTACTGCTAGAAATAATAATAATAATAATAATAATAATAATAATAATAATAATAATAATAATAATAATAATAATAATAATAATAATAATAATAATTTCGTTTGCCATTTCCAATATGTTCCACTTAACCAAAATTTGTAAATCCGAGCAATTCTTTATTATATTTCGCTAAAATATCAATATAAGGCGTAAATAATCCTAACCCTTTTACCCAAATAAAGTGTGTTATTTTATCTAAACCTAACACAACATCCGTTCTTCTCAGCGAGAGAATACGCTTCATTTTCAACATAAATGACACCAAAGTTGGCACCAATCAAGTTAGGGACCCAAAAAACTATCAATTCAGCACTAATGTCAGTCACCTTCATTTATTCCTGTCATCATCCTCCATTGGGAGTACTAAGAGGGCTGAATTTGGATTTAAACGGCGTCGGAAGTATAACTGTTCATCTCAGCGTCCCCAAAAAAACTACGGATTCGACACTAATATCGGTCATTTTCGATCATTTTTATAATTTCCCTTTACCCCACCGCAACTCCCCTAAGTTGCATCATGAGAGTGAATAGATAAAAACCATCCTAAGTCCAGTCTCATCTATATTGAAAATTTGATCGAGATCGGTGAGGTGGTTCAGGAGTTACGAAATCACATTGTCACTTTCATTATATATATATGTATGTATAAGCCTATATTTTCTTAATTTGCCAGTATTTTATAATTAATTGGTTATCAAATATGTTTGCAGTAGGAATGTATTTTTTTATATATAAAATTAGTTTGAAGTTTAAATTTCTAACTATATGCTTTCTTGTGTTTCTTTCAGTCTAATTTCACACCCATCCAAATGTCACTGATTATTCTACGGATTTCAAACCTATAAGTCTTCCAAGTATTTCTTTTGAATCTAAAAGTACAAAAACAAAAAATAAAGAATGTAATATAGCATCATTAACAACAACAAAGCATTAAATCTAAAATTAACATGGGTAGGAAATATTACACTTTTAATTGCTTCCTAGTATTTTTATGTTAGAAAATAAAAACATATGTTAAAAGCTAACAAACATCTTCGTCGGAGCTCCGAACCCTAGACTTTCAAGTTCCATGAATTCTTTACGAATACATAGTGCCTCACCACGCTCAGCTACCGTTGGCACAAGTACGTATTGCTGTTAGGATCTATATAAGAACGGATGGGAAATGCAATTCCTCTCTACCGATCTGAGGGAATTGCGATTGATCTAGGCTCACGTTTATGGGCTTAATATCTGATACGGTTTGTAGTTTTGTCTGAACAAAATTTGACGCTGCTAACGTCACCAATATATGTATAATGTATGACTACAAATACATTCCAAATATTATAATAGTTACACGAATTCAATGGAACCAAATCTATGAAGAAAATTTTAACATAACACTACTAGGCAAACGTTACTTTACTCATTTAACCAAGTGGATAACGAAATACCTCTTAACCGAGAACTGAAACAAACTAAAAGCTTATTATCTGATTTCTCTTGGCTAAAGTAACCGACTAAGTTAGTGAAAACATTTTCTTGACATTTTCTATGTAAGTAGTATCACAAAATGTGTTACAAGAGCAAAGTATGATTAAGCTGACTACTGCTCGGTTGTTTGTTTCCAAAAGGTTGCCCTAACCAAGACCTGCCCACTCAAACCTTCATAATTCGGGAAGCGAAAGGTGTCTATGTTTATTTTTGTTATTTTTTCATTAACATATTGTTCATTTTATCTCTCTCACTCTCCCTCCCATACACACATTCACCCTCTCTCTCTATCTATCTTTGCCCGGCATTCATTTTGTAAATTCAACTATCACAAGCTAGCAGTCGAAGAATAGTCTACGTGTTATAGGCGGTGTTGTGGTAATGACAACGTTGTCGGTTCAAATTACTCTACTGTACACTAATACTTTTAAGATAAACTTGTTCTTACACAGTGAATGATAAATTATTTCTGTTGAAAGTTCTCTATTTCCACTTGAGATGCAACAGTCATGTACGTGTTAACCATTATAACATATCTCATTGAAACATTATCAGGAACATCAATCCATTTTGATCTTTAATTATGTTTTTGTTTATTACTCTTTACTAAATTACAGTTTTAGTTAACACAGAGTATAGCAAGGGTTAGTTAATGATATGTTACAGTGTTGATCAAGAAGGAACCTGTGTTACTTTGATCTCGTAAATGCTTCTAATCGAGACATGCTTGTGTTATTAAACGGAGATTAAATTACACAAACGCCTCTTATGTGCTCACAAATACTCAAAGATATACATTTTTACTATTAGCCATTGTAAACCTATGATTCGGTTTCTATTGATGCAATGGTGTTTACAAATTAAAATTTCACGTACTGGAGAAGTTTTTAGTTTTATAGATTATTCTTTTGTTTTTTCAATTATATTTTTCAAAAACCCTGGAAAGTATTCATAGAACAGAAAATACTTTTCTTACTGTTAACTTGTAGAAGACATAATATTTATTGTTTTTTAAAAAAATTGAAATTTACCATGGTTTCGAACATAGAAAATGTTTTTGCAAAACGAAGATGGGAGTCAAATCACCCCTCATGACGTGATATCTTCTCATAATGTTTCAGTACATATATTAAAGCTGACAACTAACAAAAGCTAAGGTAATGTTGAAACAAATAATGTAAAACATTCGAAGATTTTACAGAACTTTGTATGCTGTGAAACAAAATAAAAGTTTGAACAACATTGATTTTCCTTGGTATGTCTGAGGTTAATAAGATCATTTTGCAACTGTCCCCTCATATCAGTCGTTCTGTATATACTAAAGGATATGTTCTTCCGCACTGTTTATTGGCTGCAGAGGCATGGGTTTTATTCTACTTTTTGCCCTTAGTTACACTGATACTTTTGAACAAAGTAGAAGACTTGTTGAATCACCTTATCTTGTTCTCAACCGAGCCAATATTACTGCAAAGTTGGTTGTCTAACGTTGAAGAATGTGAAAATCGAGGTTGAATGCACTTTTGTTCGCTTTCATACACATGATCATATGGTTGAAGACAAGTTTTCTTTTTGTTTCATTGTTCAGGAGAAACTTGAGGCACACTTCTCAAATTTCGAGACAGTTACTTTAGGTCCTCCGTTATATTTTGAATTTGTTAAGATAAAAAAAAATGTAGTATTGCGTAGGACTTGGAGATATACTTTTATAAATTTGATGATTACATCGATGGTTTGAACGGTTAAATTTCACCAAAATGTACATTTAGTGGATTTTGACCCCATCAAAGAGGAGAGATTTCACTAGATCATATGATGATAGAATTGAGTAAAGGACATTAAAGATCATTGGAGCAAATTTCTCCTTTTTAAAATCGGATTGGTAAATTCCTATTTCTACTCCATATTGATACACGAAAACAATTTGACGCTTTAAATCTTATGATGGTGGTTAGGGGTCATAATCTAAGATCATTGGTGTAAAATATAGAACTTAAAATCTGATACATATTTATTAAAACCGATTATAAGCTATCAACAAGAATTTCACACTATATGTTCATGCTTCTTTTTTCCTTGGAAAGAGAATTAACATAATTCTAGGGACTATACCGCGCTGTTGCTAAAATTATAATTTTGCTGAGAGTGCTACCGTCATTTAAGAAGACAAAATTAAATTTGAGCTTTTTGTGCTCAGTATTCACTCCAGCAGTTTTACTTTCTAACGGCTGTTGGTCTACTTATTTATTTACTTACTTGTACTAAATTGGAACACGTTACTATAGACATACAAAGTTTCATTATTATTCACACCCACATGCAGGTGAGAATGAGGATGCTTCATCACTACAATCTAAGCGGTATAGTTTGGTTTTCTTCTTTCAGGTTTTGTAAACCGGGGGGTCCCGTGACATGAAGTACTGTAGTCATCACACCAGGGGCTCGATTATTCTAAGCTATTTTACTGGAACATATATTGGTTCTTTAAGCCAGGATTTCATAATGCAGGGGGGAGGATTAACATGAAATACTGAAGAGCCAGGAGGTCCATCAATCGAAACTCCTTTATTGGCAAAATATATTGGTTTGTTAGGACAATAAAGTGAGAATATGTCAGTATTTTAATAAAAAACTATGAAGAAATCTCGAGTAAAAGAATAAAAATAAGTATTGAAAAGGATTTTGCAATCTACGCTCCTTCCACTGTTCATTCAAATATAATAATTTTCATTTCATTATGACCTCAACTATTATAAAAAGCACATACTTACTATTATAGAAAGTACATATTCAATAATGTCTTGTAAAATATTTTACAATATTTGCGTTCCCTTCTCTGCTGAATCAAATGTTAACAGATCTTTCGTTCCACGTAAGTTTTTCTTTTATTTTTGTTTTCATTATTCCGTTAACTACTGTCTCCTCTAAATGACAGGTTAAAGGAGCAGTAAAAAACTGTTTCTGAAATAACATGTTTGAAACTGCAGAGAAGCAATGACGAAAAATTATGATAAACAATGTCTGCACTGCTACAGAATGGCACTATGCTTTCGAAAGCTTGAAGCTTTCCTGACTAGTAGCAGAAATTCTGAAAATTTCATGACGTTTCTAGAAATTTCAAATTCCCTGACTTTCCCAGGATCTCCCGCTCACTCGCCACCATACATTGCAAGTAATACAAATCTCCTCATAAGAAAGGGTAAACCAGATGCTTGCTCTATCTTTTTATTGTTAACGCTGATTCTTCTTTTTCTCGTTTAATTTTGTTTCGTACTTTCTTAATTTTTTTATTTCTGGTCTCGAAGGGGGGTGTCCGGACCCACGGACCCCCTTGGGTAGGTGCCTGCTTCTGGTTGAATTAATAAGGCAACGTATCGTCAATAACGCCGCCATAACAAAAGTCTTCACTGCAACACTCTTCCCCTTCTGCTTTGAAATTTTTTTTTGACGAATTCAACATCGCAGACAACTGAATTTAATGCATAATATCGTGATTTAAAAATGTTACCGATTAGGTCTGTAATTCCTTGATATTTTACTATTGTTTCGTCAACTTAACTTTTCATGTCTCCTTAATGCATCCACTGTTGCCAGCCCCGATTTCTTGTCGAATTTCAAAGAGTATGCAAAAGGGTAGCACTAGAATTCTACTGGCATGGAAGTAAAAATGACCGTAATACTTATACTGAGAAGCCTTATTAAAGTACCTACATGCACTTTCTGGGAAACAGGCTCCCCATTACAAGTGAGACTTTGAAATACGGGTCCCATTGCAAGCAGAGCTGGGAAACGGGGGCCCCTTGTAAGCTGGCCTATGTAGCAGGGACCCTATTACAAGTGGGGCTGGGAAACAAGCTCCATTACTGGCTCCATAAGAACTTAGCAAGTAGCAATACAATACACCGTTTTTGTGCGTGCATTTCATCTTATTTGCTTTTTTCTTATTATTCGGAAATCGAACCCGAGAGATGTAAACCAAAGACGCAAGGCACCAGTAGACCAGCAGGGTGGGCAACCACTGGACTACATTTAAATGACAAACAACGGAATATAATAAAATAGATGTAGTTGCGCGCTGAGAAGCAAATGTTCTATTAGAAATGATATCAGATAGAAAATGTCTAGAGAAAGCAATTACTAATTCGTATATTGAATTCCATATTATTATCAATAATAGTAGTAATAGTAGTGGTAGTAGTAGTAGTTGATGTTGATGGTGTTGAAATATTAGTGGCAGCAATAGTATTACTAAATGTTGTCGCATTTAGGATGTAGGAATTATGTTTCTGGGCTCTCGGAATTTATGGCCATTTAGCCCTTGGCAAGAATATTTGGGGAAAGAGACGGAAGAAAGGAGGTAAGAAGTAAGGAAGCGGCTTGGGACCTATAAGTTAGGCACCGCCCTGGTAATTGCCTGACGTCAATGAGAAAACCTAGGAAAACCTTATTCCGGATGGCTGACCTGAAGGAGATATTTACATTTAAAATATAAATCATGGTATTGTCCGAGATTCTTAATGTTGAGTTTTTCCCATACTTTCTTTGCATGTTCATAATCTTCATCACTTATATGTGTGTTCATAAGCTTGTTGAAGAATGCTTCCTTTAGCGGTAATTTTCTTTCTCTAAACCTATTCCAATTGTTAACATAATCATATGGGTAAACACCTTTTCTTATTACAAGTTGAAACTGTTCTTGATTAGGGTAAAAGTGTTGGGTATCTATCATTTGTTCAGATTTCAAGTTCGATGGCAATTTTTCTAAACTAGAACTCATAAATCTAAACGAATCTACAAATTTAAATTTAATAGTTCCAACCTTTTTACTGAATGATATGTATCTTTCTTCGTTATTGGGTATTAGATCAATTTTTTTCTTTATTACATCCAAACTCTTTTATAAATAAGTGATAGTCATATCCTGTCAAGTTATGTATGATCACTGGTACAAACTTTGGTACTCTAACTGTTAAATTGCAGTTATTACATACAGGTGCTACGAATTTTCCTGTTATATGATCATGGTGCTTAACTTTATGATTTTCTTTAGTATACTTCTGCTTACAGTAATAACATATAGATTTATTGAACTCTTTTCTCTGACTTTTTGTAATGGTAATTCGTTTTTTGTTTGTATATGTTCGATATGTGGTTGGCGTCTTTTGTTAACAGTCTTATAAATTTCTTAGCAGCGTTCTTACCTCTATACAAAACACGATTAGTTTTATTTCAATCGCTCTTTACTACATAATAACAAAATCCTGATGGCTTATGTTGTTGATATTTCTTCGTATATGATTCGTTATTTGGGTAACATTCTTCACAACTCATAACTTTATGTACCAAGCATTCAAAATCACCATAAATAACAAATGGCATTTTCATTGTGTATTGGTAGTTTTTAAATTCAACGTATTTACCTTCTTCAGGCATTATTATTTTTACTGGCTCATTTGACGAACAATCTTGCTCATGTTTATTTAAGGCGTCTTGGGAGTAAAAGTATAACAAACATCTATCACATAAATATTTTCGAGCTCTCTCTTTAGTTAACTGTGCACATATTAGTCTGCTTAAATCCTCAATCCAACAATAATGTGTTTCAACTCGGTCTTCATTTTGTTTGATATATAATAAATTGACATGATTTTCTTTCTTGTTTCGCGTGTGATGTAGTATATAGATTGAATAGTCTTTATCATACGCATAGACATTTATAGAAATATTAAGTAATTTTCCAACTTTTGGAATATCGCTTAGTTTCACAGGAAAATTAATATCTTTCAATTTTTCTTCTCAGTATTTAACAACTTGCTTGTACTTCGAAGGTCGTTGTGGATCTTTATTAGCTGGGTACAGTGCAGAACAAATGGAATATAAGAAATATTTTTCATCTTCGTTCTTTACATTTATGACTGCTTGTTGATTTTTAATTTTATCAGGTAGATCTATATATGTTGATCCTCTATATGGAGTATATTTGACGATTGCTAGTTGTAAAAAGTTAATGTTTATAAGAGCCCAGCCAGAACCTCTAGCTTGGAACTCATCCATTTTTGTTCTTAATCTTTGTTTCATCTTAGTTATTTCTTCTTTTAAATTACTTGATTGATATATTTCTTGGTTTTCAGTGTTAAAATATAAGTTTTGAGTTTCTTCACCTTTCTTATATGTACAGCTTATATAAAGATTAGTTTTCAATGAACTATGCTTACTTAGGCTAATTTGTAATCTGTTTAATATAGCTTTAGATGTTGCATTAATATATTGTTCGAGTGGATCTTGTGGCTTGTAATCTGTTGTAAATCTCCATGTTTCTAATCTTGATTTTAATACACTATTTTGACGTTTTACATCGATTGGTATTGATTCAACTTTGATTCTTGGTTCTTCAAATACATCTTTTTAAAATGTAAACAGGCTTAAAGCTTTCTTAATATCTAATCTCTTAGGTTTTGGGTTTTTAAAAATGTCTTCTTGAAATGGAAATGTTTGATTAAAGTTTAATCTGTTTTGTTTATCTTCTTGCTCTTTAATACGGTCTATCAGTTCTGCTTTTCTTCATCGGGAATAACCTTTTATCCCTTTTCCTTTACATAAGTTTTTTAATTCTATTACTGTATGTTTATTCATAATTACTCTATCGTTTTTTACTATACAAAATAAATATTTTAATCATTTTCGTTATTAATACAACAGCTAATATTCATGTGACGTGGGAAATCTCGATGTCTAGTAGCATATTGTATTAGAACATGGCTTTCATGGGAATAATCCATCAAAGTTACTAATGGTCTAATGAAAACTAATTCATTTTTATGATTGTTGCCATAAAAAATATTTCACAAAGTTACACGATTAAAATCTAGTTTCTAGATTCTGATTCAAACTCTATATCATGTCTGCTAAATCCATTATTGTATCCTTCTACCCTTGTACTTTAAAAATATTCTCACTTTCTTTAAGTCGTCATTTACTTGCTCGGTATCTACTTTAAACCTATCTGGAAGCAAAGTTTTCATTTTGTCATTTAAATGTATTAATATTTTTTCTCCAGCTTTGGTTTTAATAATTCTCCAAGATGTAATTTTATATTTTTTGTTTTTCTTCAGCTCAGCAAGTGTAATTGGCTGAAGCTCTTTGTACTTACTTATTTCAGTTAACTAATAGGTAGACATTGTTTAAACGAGTAGTATTTTTATTATAAGATTTATTTTGTAACCTTTTATAGAATATTTTCCATATAAGATTTACTACAAATTCCACTTCTTTACATTTTAAAATTCTTTCTCTAGCTCAGGTTCTTATGGGTTCTAAAACAGGATCATCTTCTATTGAATTTATTAAATCTGGATCAGTTCTTAAAATTTCAAGAACAGTATCAAAAACATGTTGCGCATCGTCATCATTAAGATAAATAACGTCTTCAACAATTTCGTCAAGATGCTGATGAAGAAATAATTCTATATTGTTGTTGGTAGGATTAGTAAAGTCTTCCATATCATCATCATCGTTGTGTAGAGGATTAGTAAAGTCTTCCATATCATCATCATCGTTGTGTATATGATTAGTAAAGTCTTCTATATCATCATCAGAATCATTTTCTCGATTTTGAAGTTCCTCTCTACATAGGGGGGATGTGTTATGATTTCTTAACCAGCGAGATATACAATCCTGACAAAACACATGACCACATCTAGTTTCATACATTCCACGTTCTTGTTCTTTGCAAAGAGGGCATTCATCATTACAGTTTTTTAAATGTTTCAAATCGAGTACACGTTTACTAGCCATCTCCCAATTTTTTATCATAATTATTTTTCTTTAATCATTTTCATATGTAATACAAGAGCTAATACTCATTCTGACAAGAAAATGTCCATGTTTATTAGTGTATTGTATTAAGACGGGGCTTTCATGGGAATGACCCAACAAAGTTAGTAATTCATTTTCACTCGTTTAATGGCTTTTTATACAAATAATTCATAAAACACCGCTGCGACTTAAGAAGAATCTACTTCATCATCATAACTTTCATAGCCATCATTATCATTTTCACTTTCACTATCCCAATTTGATTCTTGTGGGTGTTCTGCATTCTCTTTTTCTTTTAATGTCAGCTCCTTTTCTTTTAATAATATTTGTTTTTCTAATAGTGTTGCTAAGAGTTTAAGATCTTCGTGAATTAGTTTAAGTCTATCATGTAATAAATCAAAATGTTTCTCCATTTTTATTATATAGACAATTTTCGATTTTTTCATCACTATGAAATAAGTTTCTACGTAGGATTAGATGTTAACCAATCATATAAACAATCAATTTCTTTAACCAAATCTTCTTCTGATAGGGATGTCCACAGGTCATTACCCTTACACATCGACTCAGAAGATAAGAGAATGTTTAAAGAGATTTCATCCGTGGTTTTAACAGATAAAAATTTAAACATCCATGGAAGCTTCATTTTTGTCAACGAGTAAATTATTTTGTAGATCAATTGAACTGTCCATTTATCTATTAAGAAACGTTTTAGTATTGTTGGTTGCCCTATAATATCTAAGTTTTATCAAATGTATGAATACCCTTTGTTGTTTGAAGAGTAACGTTTCGTTACCTTTTGTTGTTTGAAGAGTAACGTTTCGTTACCCTTTCTTGTTTGAAGAGTAACGTTTCGTTATCCTTATCTCATTCAAATTAACCTTTTATGGTTATTATTCCATACAAGACAACATTTATATTTACATTACAACATTACATTTATCCATCCAGCTATTATGGGAATCATCAAATCCTAACCATTTAACGTATACTTTGTCACATTTCTTTGTCAAAATCTTTTCCACCAAGCATTCATCTTTATCCTTCGTCTTTAATAGTTCTGCTTCGTAAAATCTACCTTGCACATCCTCTAAATCTTTAATTCTATACGTAGGTGGATTAGATGGAATAACTTCGCTAATAACAAATACTTCTGTTGATCAATTAGGTGTATATCCTTTCTCAAATAATCCTTTCGATTTACTTATACGAACATGATCGCCTAATTTGTATTTAGGTTTAACACGCTTATATTCTTTCTTCCAATATTGTTTGCTCATTCTTTTTGTTAACTTCTACAGGCTTTAAACTAATTGTTCTATGCACACGATTATTATATTCGCTAACTAGTGTTGGTCATATCTCTATCCATTTATAATTTCCTTGTGCTGTAAATTTCTTCCACATGTTTTGTTTAAGAGTTCTATTGAATCTCTCAACAACAGAAGCTTTCTTACCACTATAGGTTGAGTAATGATTAATCTTATTTTTCTCCATTAACTTCTTAAATTCTTTGTTGTAAAACTTTGCCTTGATCAGTTTGTAAGTTACCAGGCTTTCTCATTCTTAATATAGATACAAATGCTTCTATAACGTTCTTACCGCTCTTATCTTTAACAGGAACAGCATACGCATATTTCGAAAGCACATCTATAATAGTTAGCAGATACTCATAGCATTTATTTAATTTGGAAACACCTTTCAATACTCCACTATCCATTTCTACAAGATCTGCTTGCCATAAATCTTCTATACCTTTAACAATAACACTTAACCTAGGATAATTCTTTCTGGAAGGTTTGTGAAATTCTTCTATAACGTATTCTCTAATACCTTTACCTTCTTCTAGTTAATCTTTCTTCTTAACTAATTGAGATTTAGTAACACCACATACAGAACAAATACCTTTCTTAATATATTTTCCATTATGTGTTGGTTCTAATCTAATGGTATTTTTCTTCGTATCTGTTGATTTCTTACACTTAACACAATACATGCTGTTTATAATATAGAAAATCATTTAAGTTCTCTTTCTATGTACATAATAGCAGATAGTAATTGTCCTTCTTCGAAAGCTGAATTTTTATCGTTTGAAACGTAGATATATTACCATTTTTAATGTCTAAAGGAAAAGTTTCAACTAAAGTATCGTTCAAAAATATATGTAGATAGTATTTATCCAAACTTAATTTCATATGCATTATTTCTCCATTATAGAGGAACTTATAACCATTCGATAGAATAAATATTCTAAAGATTGGGTCTTTAACATTCTTGGTTCTCAATCGACATAATAGATTTATAGTTTCTTTCTTCATAATGAACATATTTGCTTCTTTGTTTGATTTTTGGAAATCTTCTTTTGTAACAAATTTATCTATATCATTCTTTCTAACATTCTCTAACTGCGATGACATTTCTGCTTTGTATTTATTGAACTCTGATATAGGAACCTTTGCACTAAACAAAAGAACTACATTATTTTTAGTCTTTTGGACTTCTTCCATATATTCTTTCCGAAAAGCGTAAGCATAATCTATCTTTATGTGTGTGTTTTGCAATGATTTTAATACATCCTTAATTTTTTTTCTATCACTTTCTGATTGACTATTTATTGACTCAAGCTGATGAAAAGTTACTACATCTTGTTGGTCAATAGCATCAGCTATATTAACAAGTCTTTTCTTTTTTAAAACAACCCATGTTCTATTATTTGATGTAAAAACTTTTTCTAAATTAATAAGGTTTTTCAACTCTTCGCTAATGACGCCATTCTTCCTACTTGTAACATTACCAAAGATATCAATATTTATTATATATAAAATGTATATCTATTTAACAGCGAGAAGAACAGTTATATGAGCTCCATTAAAATCAATCAAATCATCATTCTCATCTTGAATTGAAACTTTGATATTATTAAATTTGTTGTGATGTATTGAAAAAAATATCTTCTCTCTAGGCTCATATATAATTGGCTCTCTAAATTCTGCATTTGTTCTAAACGTTGCAATTAAATCTGTTTCGTTATGTGTGGTATCATTATGTTTTAAAATCATGCCTTCTGCTAAATCACAGTGAATATTTATAGTATCGAATGGGTGAAGCTTTGGCATTTTATCTCCAACATGTTCTGAACCTTTAGCTAACTTCTTCTGACTAAAAACTAATACAGTGTTAATGGTATCTAAGGATATATCACAATGTTCGCTAAATATTTTAACTCTATTTTTTTCTCTGTCCTCAGTAAATTTAATAATTTTATAAGCATCGGCTGAGTACGGAAGATTTGATTTAATATATTCTTCTCTTTTAAATTATATTCACCAGGTTGAATTAAGAGTTGTTTTGTAAGAATAGGATAGTTAGAAAAGTTACTACAAAATGTTAATTTATTATTACTTTCTGTAATGTTTGGAGTTAAGTATGTTGTATAAAATCCTGCAACAGCTACTTGTAAATCGCTTTCAAATGGATAATGCAAGTACATGCTTAGTACAGATGAATAAAGGTTTAAATTAAATACTTTCATTTATTATATAATAAAAGTTGAAATGAATAAATGGGATATCCGAGTAAGGTTATCAGACCAAACTGTAAAAAAGAAGAAGTATGGTTTATTGCTACCTGATGATATAAGATGTCTAATAGTTGGACCTAGTGGTTGTGGTGAAACAACGTTAATGATTGATAATTTTTGTTAGCACCTGAATGGCTTAAATAACAAATGTTTATATCTATTCTAAAAGTCTACATCAATCTAAATACCAACAGCTAATACAACTTTTCCAAGACATAGAACGATGTATTAATAAGACAATTGCAATAGTAAAAGTACACAACGAAGAGACTATTCCGTTAGATAACTGTGAGAACAATTCTGTGTTAATATTTGATGATTTTATTTTAGAGCAACAAAACAACGTTAGAAAATATTTTACTCGAGGTCGTCATAAAGGTTTGAACTGTTTCTATCTCGGACAAACATATTCTAAAGTGACAAAGGAGGTAATAAGAGACAACTTAAATTTTCTTCACATCTTTAGACAGAATAACACAAGTTTAAAGCACATATATGATGAATTTGTTGGATCAGATATGTCGTTTGAAAAATTACAATCTTTATGCAATAAGTGTTGGGAAAAAGAACATGGTTTCTTAACAATAGATATGAGTAGGAAAACGAATAATGGTAAATACAGAAATAAAATTAAAAAGTTTTTAAAAGAATAGACTGGAACGAAACGTGATTGAACGTATCTAAACTTGCATGTTGTATTACGTTAGCTTACGTTTTTATTTTTTCTTTATATAATAAATGAGTCAGATGCTGCTGAAGCTAAGAAATATATAAAGTTAAAAGACGAACTTGTTAAAAGTTTTAAGGAAATTAAAGAAGCTAATCGAAGTAAATATGAAAAATATAAAGAACAAGATCAACCTGTTATAGATGCAATTGAAGGCTTAGGACAAAATATATCAAAAGTAGCAGAAGTAAATAAAAATTTAATTTAAGAGTTAGTTCCAGTTGTAAATAAAAGCGCGAAAGTAGATTCAAGCTTATTAGTAACACCTATTATGTCTGAGAGTTCAATAAGCGAAAACGATACGCCTATAACAGAAGAAATAAAACATATGAAAAAGCAAATTAAGTATAAAGTAGAAGGAATAGAATCTTTACCAGCTACCCATTTTCGTATGATTGCTTCGAGATATTATGCAACTAGAGATGATAAAAGTTTTGGAATTCAACCATATGATGAAGATGGAAAAATCGTACATATGATTGGGTATACAGAAATTAAAATTCATGGTGATGATTTAGTTATTAATAATCGACATTACACAGGAACAGAAGGTTTATGGGAATTACTAACAAAACATAATCCAAAAAAGTATAATGAAGATGACCTAGAAAAATATACACAAATAGTTATTGATTCTAATGTAGTGTTTCATAACAATGATCCAAATACAAGAAAACAACGATCTAGTAGAAGTGAAAAATACAAAGAAATTATCAAACCTTTTTAGGAAAAATATATAAAACCAACACTAGAAAAACACCACCAAGAAAGAAAACACCTCAGTCTGGAGAAGGAATAAAAATATACAACGAATAACCTAAAGAATATATATGAGTGGATGATGTAAAAAGTTAATAGATAGGTTAATAGTTATAGATGGAGAAGAAAAAGCTGGAAATGATAACTTTTATAATGAGAAAGTAGGCATAATTAATATGATTAATTCTAAACTCGCACAATTTATTCCTAATGATCCAAAGGGTATAAGTTATTTGATAAATATATTGAAAACGTTACCACCAAAATTTTGAATAGTGAGAATATGGAAAAGGACTCTTGAATGAGATTTTAAACATGAAGGGAATACCAGAGTTACATATACCAGGCTATGAATTTTGTGGGCCTTTTACGAAGCTACAAGAAAGTTTAGAAAGAGGTGATAAAGGTATTAACCCACTAGATGAAGCTTGTAGAGAACATGATATTTACTACTGAGATAATAAAGATACAGCTTCTAGACATACTGCAGACAAAGAATTGGAAAATAAAGCATGGGAAAGAGATTTTGCTAAAGATGCAAGCTTGATAACGGAACGATTACCAGCTTTGGGAACTGCTTTGGCTATAAATGCAAAAGTAAGGTTTGGTTTAGGTTTGTAAGTATTGTGTTTAATTTTTATGGATTTTTCCATAAAAGTTTTATAATAAATATAAGTATGAAGTTAAGTAATTTTACATTTACAATTCCTAAGGAGGAACTTAAACAATTAAATATTGATCACATTTTAACTAAGAAACAGTTAAATGATAAAGCCAAAAAGATGAAAGAAGGTACAAAAATGCATTTAACTCTTTCTATACCTCAAGTTAAGAAAATAAACAAAGAAATTAAGGCGAATGATAATGAAGTTCACTATGGAGGTTTTATATTTACTATTCCAACCATTCTATCTTTAATAGGTGTTATTGGTTATGCTACTACTGGAGTTGCTACTGTAGACAAAACGGTAGAAGATGTGAAAAATAATAAAGCAGAATTAGAAGACAAAAGAGACATAACTTAGCAATGGAAGAGAAATAAGGTGGTAAGCTTCCAAAAAACTTAAAGCTCAAAACAGTAAAGAAAAAGAAATCAAAGCCTTAAGTAACATAGATCTAATTGATCTTGTTAAACAGCTTAGGATAAAAAAAACTTTAGAGGTGTATTCATGAGTGATGAATTAAGTAAACAACCAAAGAAGAATGAGTGTGGTATTGTTAACTTTGATACGTCAAAAAGTATAGGAACTCATTGGATTTGTTATTGGAAAGAAGTAAATAGAAAGTATGGGTTTGATTCGTTAGGAAGTAATCCACCAAAGTCACTCGTAAAATACCTTGGTCATAATATAAAGTACAGTAGCAATCGTATACAACATTTTAACGAGGTAATCTGTGAGCATTTATGTATTGTAGTATTAAAAATGTTTACAGATGGATATAGTTTTTCAGAAATCATTAGTCAGGTGAATAGAAATAAGGATATCTGGAGAAGTTATATTTAAGTTTCTTTTATGGGTTGAACTGGTAAAACGATAACAATATTTTTTCTTTATAAAAAATATGGATAAAATAGTCATATGAATTACAATCCTTTAAACCTAATCAAAAGACAATCGAAAATTTAAATAAGACAAACAGATCTATTGAGCTTGATATAATATTGGGGATGGGTTTGTTCATCCTTGTTATGCTGATATTTATGTAACTTTCGAAATTAGAGGTAGAGATGCTAATGGTGAATATACTGCTGGTCAAAATATTAGACTTGTTAACAACTTCTTTCTGAAATGCAAGTTAGTAAGCATGGACAGATATTGGACATTATAGATTATCCTGGTTTAACTTCGACAGAAGCAAATCATTATGATGAATATGGATGGGAAGGAATTACATGGCGAAGAACAGATTAAGAATTAGTATTTTTACTAAGACTTTTACCAGGATTTTGTTCTGATTATAAAGATATTATGTGGAAAGGAGGATTGAAATATACATTTAAAAGAAGTGGTACTGATGATAATGCATTTGCTATCTGGAAAACTAGAAAGCAGGATGGAACGTATGAGAATGATCAACCACATCCAGGTAAAGTTAAGATTACTAATATGGAGTTAAGAATGCCTATCTTTAATTATGAACCTAACTATGCTACCTTGCTAAGAACTAACATGTTAAAAGAGTGTAAGATTCCTATTTCCTTCAACACATATCAATGTTTTCAAAAATCAGTTACAGGTAAATATTTAATTCACTTCACACAATTTAACTGAAGTGAATTTGATATGCCTAATTTTGTAATTGCATTTTTCCAAACTGATAGGAATGATAATCAAGAAAGATATTCAAGCTACTTTGATCATTGTAAAATACAGAATATCCAGTTTCGTAATTCTAGAAATGAGTCTTTTCCAATAGAATCTTTGAACTTAGATTTTGAAAAGCATAAATATCTCAAAGCTTACGAAATGTATGCAATATACAAGAGAGTTAATACTGAGATGTTTTATTATCCTAAAGAGTTTTTAGAAAATAGACCGATGTTTGTGATTATTACAAGCAAGTATAAATCAGTAACTGTAAATGATAAAACCAATTTGAAATTAACTGTTAATTTTAAAAGCGACGTATCAGATAAAACGATTTGTTATGTTGTAATGATTGGTAAGAAAAAAATTGAATATGATGTTCAAAAAGAAAAAAATAATCGAGATGATATAAATCAATTATATGTTTAGTTTGTACGTGTTTTTATGGTAATATCATAAAAACTTATTTAATAAAATGAATATTCCAGATAACATTCCACGAGAGAATCTAATTGCGTTAATTGGGGATACTATATTAACAATCCTAAACTTACTAGCAAAAAATAAGAGAAAATTTAAGAGATTAAAATGTATTTTTTGTTACTCTTGTTGCATTTTCGATACTACTTTCTGTTTCTACAGGGCTTATAAATATATTTATTCCTTTTACAGTTTATTCGATTATTACAACAGCATTTGCATATGCTTCTGCTGTTATCACTGGCTTATCTACACGATTTAATATAGCCTGGAAGAAAGAGTATTATAAAAATATGGTTACTCAAATTGCTATGTTTAAGGATGAGCTTAATGCTATTAAAGTAATGAATGGAGAATTAACAGACGAACATATAAAAGACATTGTTGATAGAATTAACTATATATATAATGAGATAAGATCACTACAAAAATGAACAGGTTTTTAAAAGTTTCTTGTACAATAAATAGGAAATGGCATCACAGTTAAACAAGAAAAACAATATTACCATTTTAATACCTGTTAAATTGCAAGATCTGGAGAAAGAAAATCATACGAAGTAACGTTATGGAAATTGGTACAAACAAAATACACTGGTGAAAGAGTATTAGTACATTTAAATGAAAAATACAAAACCTTATTACCACAGAGATATAATAAAGATACTGATCAAGTTTTAAAAGAAATGAAAACTAAGAAACTGTTTATGAGGTATGATGGAATGAAAGATCTTTCTAATGGTTATAAAATACACCAGCTGTTCTTTAAAAATGAATCTAAGAAGTAACAAAAATAATTATTTTTTTTTCTAAAGTAAAAAAATTGAATGATTACTATGGATCCTCAAAAGAAGTTCATTCTTACTAATAATTTAAATGTAATCATTAAGAATGTTCAAGAAAGCGCAGAAGTCGTCTTCGAAATTAATGGTTGCTTATTCAGCTTGAACTAGGACCAATGGACTGAGATTAAGAAATCATTGTTTCCTATAGAGAACGAGGTTAACAGAAGATTCCATTACCAGTACACAAACTTGTAATTTTAAGAATGCTTTATATTATAGTTAATTGATTTTAAGAGTTTTATGGTTATAAAGCTATAAAACAAAGAACTTAAGACATACAGAACGCAATGCCATTTGAATTTTAAAGATCCATATATAAATAAAAGAGTTATTTGAAAGTTTGTAATAATATCCTTAGAGTTATGCAGCCTACACGACATTCGAAAGATAGTAAATTTATTTCTCTATTGATTGTCGTTTGAATTTTGAAAATCGATTAATATTTGGCAGTTATAACAAATTCAAAATTTCGGGAAATTTTTACGGGTTTATCTTTGAGATTTCGGGAAAATTTTATACTTTAAAAAAGTCTTAGAATTTTATGCAGATTATGATAGTATTTTTCATTTTTCAAATGTCTCACTTTTATTGTTTGCAGTGTAGGAAACTCATATTTTTTTCTGAAGTTTGCCAACTTTTTTATTTGATGAGTTATCATATTGCAACTATGGAGGGGTAAAACTATCCTTTTAAAAATATTTGGGGTAAACACTATAATATTTGATAAATGGTTTGGCAACACTGACATTTTTTCTTTTTGATCGTTGATGCTTAAGCTAAATTTGCCAGCTAGGTGAACATATTCAAGCAGTTACTCACTTACTCAATAGACGGCGCTGCATATCATTTAGTTTATCACTTTGCTAATAGATGGCGTTGGTTGTAGAAGTATTTGTTCATATATAAGGACCGATTTTCACTTGATTTTCTTGAGTACGTATTAGCCGAGCGTGGTTGCTCATGGTCTGGCCAACTGTGAGTAGTTATTGCCGTGGTCGTCGCAGGTTCGAATCGCCTCCAAGCCGGATGAAGGATTTTCACTCTCTTTTCTACAATCCAAACAGATCAGAGTGAGTTGATGTGAATGGAGACTAGCGCTAGTCGGGAAAGCAAAACGGAGGCACAACAGAAGCAGCAGCAGAATCAAGAGAAAGAGAAAGAGAGAAAAAGGAGCCTGAGAGGCAGCCAAAAGCAAAACCAAACAAACAAATAAGAGAAAGGCGTAAGTCCTCTCAGGTCCACCTGTCCACAGGTTTTGCTGCTTTTTACTTTGAAAATTTATTTATGTTACAGAGTTTCTAGATGTAAATTTTTTATGATTTTAAATGTTATAAAAGCCAACTCAATCTCACTTTATCATTGTAGTTATGGAAATACTTTGCGCTCCGTAACTTTATATAATTTGCTGGGTCCTTCTGTTCTGGTCTAATTACTGGGAGGAGAAAAATTGCGCTCGTAGTAACCATAACATGCTACTACCACAAGTAACCTCATCATCCAACACCAAACAGCGTTAAATCATTTGCAGAAGGTCGGCTATAAGTAGAAGCTATATATTCTGTTGTCACATGACCTTATTCAAGAATATTTAGATAACAGAATTCATATCTGCGAGTGATAAAAAATGGATAGCCTTAGGCAACCATGTACAAGTGAATCGTCCTCTGATTAAGAAGAAACTCAACAGTTTATGTTAAACCCTATCACCTATTCTCAGGAAGGTTACGGTGTGGTTTGGGTTCAATATGAATGAAATCCCGCACCACGAATTGCTGCCGCCAGACAGTAAAATATATTAGAACCAGTACTGCTGATGGCTTGAGCGAGTGTACCTACCAATTTAGAAGAAAGAGTTCGATCTGAGGAAAATAAAGTGTATCGCATCCCTCGAAGATGCATATGTGAAGAATTAAGAAACTTCCACTGTGACGTTTTCACAGATCAATTGTACATACCAGGTCGTCCACCACTATAAAAACATTTATCTTGTTAGCAGCAGAAATTCTTTAATTGTGTCAAATTAGTTTCAAAATAAGACTAAAAAGCACACATCATTTTTTCAACAGGAACAATAGAAGCTCTATAGTGATTAGATTATGATTTTGCAGAAAAATTGTGGATTATCAAGTAAAATGGCGCATGGGGTTTGAATGTTATTTTCATATAAGAATAAATTACTTCTTAAAACTGACCTCCAAAGGTTCAGTACATCTTAGCCCAGTTCTAACTTACACATCGTCGTTATTACTCGTATTTTCCTACTGCACACTTTCTCATATAAATCAGTGTGTTTGGCTAATAGACTGATTGATTAATTGACATTTAAAGTCCCTTTTATCTACGAGTTTTATAAGACGAGACTTACTTTAAAGTGCAATGCTAAATAGTACTAGTGCGGGCACGGTGGCTGTCATAGAGCGCTTACCTTTGGTGCGGGTGTTTCCTGGTTCAATCACCGGCCAAGTTTGTGGTGGACAACATCGTATTCGTGGGTTTTCTTGCTGTACCCCCACTTCCTGAAACTCTCTCATTTCACCAATTCTTACATTACTTTTAACTTTCTCTAGTCATTGTCTCCCTTATGTAAGGAATTAGAAGGATATTTTGTGGAAAGCGTGACCGAATTTTTAACATGCTTCACGAAGAAAGAAGAAGAATTTAGTGTTTGTTTGTAACATAATGTAGCGAGTTGAAGATCGGATATTTGTTGAGGTGGATACCATCGTTATTGAAAATTAGAGCCCAATTGAGGAATTGTTAATTACATTTTTGTGTAGTAGATACTTGACTTAGAAGCGGGCTAGAGATTAATGTATGTAAATGATTTCATCTTAGGGAATAGATTTGTGATATGTGGCCACACGAGGTTGTCATAATAAAGATAGCTGTGAAAATGAAAACTATTCAAGTTGGACTTACTTGCTTATTGATGTGTAATTAAGAGTGAGTCAAGTCTGTGTTGGTTTCTGAAATATAATACCACCAAAGAACGTACAGAACCCACGTTGAGCAACATAATGATAATGCATTCGTCAACTCATAATTAAGCTGCAACGTTACTTACACCTTGGTCTAAAGGAAATAATGGTGGGGCGTTACACTGAAATATTTCATTTCGTTCCATTTAAATATTACTGTATATTAAGTCGAGTTGAGTACCTTCGCCTTTCCCCCCAAAAATTGATACCATACCATTAATTATAATAAAAGACAACGTAGGTACTTATTTTGCCTTATTTCAACATAGGTTGAAAATTTTTTAGTTGATTGACTTTCAAATAGCCCACGACCACTATATCAACAAGCTCTTTGCCCAAACTACTCAATTATTTCTTACGCTACCTCAAATCTGGTTATTGAGTTATTGCACACTAGATTTTATTGACAGTCAAATCGGACTTTGTTTATGGGAGAAGCGTAGTTTCATTCTTAGCTATATAAAAACGTATTTCCACACAAGTTAAAGCAGCCTAAATAATGATATCTGATAGAGGAAACTCAACTAATGATCGAACTATCACATAAATCTTAATATCTTCTATTCTCTTACATCAAAAGTGTTTAATTAACTAACACTTACTCTGCAGCATGAAACAAGTGATTGATGTAAACAGGTAGTTGGCACAATACGTTCTTACCTAGAAGGTTTGAGTTCGAATCCAAGCAGTTCGGAAGTTTCGAGTACGTTTCATTTTCTTATTTCTCTCTCTGTATGATAAGCAAAATCTTGTGTTTCAGTGCACGCAGACAAATATTTACCAACTTATTTCCTTCAGTTGTGGAGATTTGATAATTTCAATGTTATCAAGTTTGTATTTCATGCACGATCAATGCTTTCCTCCAGTCTCACATGCACTATGTAATTCAATAATACACTGTACACACAACGAATTATAAAGTGGTTGTTATGGTGTTCACTGAAGAACACGGTCATAATGATAGAGATTCATCTTAGAAGAACGAAAATACGTCAGTTATCATCCTTCTGCTGCGAAAGTGTTTTCTTGGGTACCAAAGACCATTAACGTTGGCTTTTGTTTTGAATTTCGTACTCTGCCTTTGCATTTCAATGCTAAAATGAAACCTCCTTCAAGTAATATAATTGAAGTAGACATAGACGGGAATTACGTGGGTGGCTGCAAATTGGATCTAATGTATTACCGATACATGTCTTTCTAATTGTATATGACTATAAAGTATTTCAAATTTACATCGGCAGGTTGTTCTCAATTTCGGTGTTACAGCTTGTGGTATGCAGAACAGTTAAGGAAATGTTGGTGCCTTCGGATCGCTTGCTCAGGGGCCATGGTCCAGTGGTATCTAGAACAAACTGTTCTTAATTTTGGCAAAGGGTACATTGAATTACTCAAATGTTAGGAGTGGCACATAGAATCACATAACATAAATTTTGGAACTTGACAAACCAGAAAGTTTGTATGGTATTATACCACCTAAGGAGCCCCTGTACGTTTGGATGGTTCATCTTGTTCGCCGTTCATGATTTAAGAAGTACAAAATTTAAAATTTGAGTGTTTTTGATCCGTTTTAGTCTTTTTTTAATATTTTATGACGTTATCTAATTATATGGATGGGAAAACCATCCATTCTCCTTTATAATTCTCAATAAACAAAATTTGAGAGCAGTTCTTTAGGACTGTACTATGTAACTGAAAATTTGGATGCTTTTGCTTATACCTTCAATGGCTCAAAATGCCAAAAATATACCAATATGTTACATACTAACCACATGGCCAATGATTGACCTAATTTATATTGTTATTAGAAATTATTACGTTATATGGTTGCGTACAAAGGTAATTTCTCTGCTTCAGGATACCTTGATATTTTCTACTCAAAACTTGGAGTAGTGTGTTTTGGAACCATTAAATTTAGGAATTTTCTTAGAAGTCATACATGGTAAATGTTTTTTATGTCCCGAATATATGGCTCTATAAATTTAAGTAACTTTGATTTTTACCTTCTAAAAGTAAACAGTTCCAAATTTATACGTAAAAAACACTTTAATTCTGACGGGAATTTTGAGTTTTCATGGAATATTTGAAACAACATGAAGCACAATTTTAAAATAAGTCTCAAGATCAAGTAGAAAGGGGCTCTATTGCAAGATGAATTTTGATACAATGGCAGAGCTTTTCAAATTATGAAAAGTGTACATTTGTCCACTATTAAATTTGGAAATTGTCAGTTCTAAAAGAAATAGTAGAAGGTCTCTACCACTAACGCATAGATTTCTGTAAATTTGGATTATTCACGTTGTTTTATTGATCAAATAAAATGTTCAAAAATTTAAATTGTGAATGTTTGTGACCTAATTTGTCTTCTAAAAGTTAGTTTTATTGTACACACGCGATAAAAAAATGCATTTGCACATTGATCTCAACATTCTTCACCGTTAGACAACTTTTGAGTGATGTTGGCTTTGCTGAGAGCAAGGTAAGGCCACTCTACAAGTCTCTACTTTGTTCAAAAGATGTCAGTGTAGCTAACTGCAAAAAATTGGATAAAATCCATCCCCTTTCAGAGAATAAACAATCGTGAATAACATATTGTTTACTATGTACAGAACGATTGATATCACGAGACAGTTACAAAGTGATCTTATTTAACCTTAGACATACGAATGAAAAATCAATCCTGTTCACACTTTCATTCTGTTTCTCAGTATACAACATTTTATACAATTCGTGAATGTTTTCGTTTGATAATTACCTTAACTAACTAAAAGCTAACTCTATGGCCTATGGAACCCGGAGGTTCAATGCCGGGTTTACAAAAGCTCTCCACTGACTTCTATCCTTAGCTAACTGCATCCAGTTTCTACTTTGTATTCCAATCTCTGCGAGATCCATCTTAATATCGTCCTCCCATCTGCGCCTAGGTCTTCCTAATGGTCGTTTTCCGATTGATCTTCCAGTCAAGACTTTGAAAGCGTTTCTACTTTCTTCCATTCTAGCTACATGACCCGCCCACCTAAGCCTCCTAGACTTGACGACCGTAATAATGTTTGGTAAACAATATAAATTATGTAGTTCCTCGTTATGAAGTTTCCGGCATTCCCCATTCCCGTTCCTTTTGGGTCCGAATATTCGTCTCAGGATCTTGTTCTCAAATACTTTCAGTCTATGTTCTTCCCTCAGAGTAGCATTAAGTGAAACATTACCTTAATTTCCCTTAATTTTCAGTTTTAATATGTCTATTGAAACTTTATGAAAAACTATCACGCCGTGAGTGATTATTTGACTCCCATCTTTGTTTTCCGAAAATTTCCTCCATGCGCAAAACAATTGTATTTCTTCATTTTTTAAAAAAGAAATTATTATTAAATTATTTACACATTAAAGCTAAAAAAATATTTTCTGTTGTTCTATGACTGATTTCCAGGGTATTCGCAAAATACAATTGAAGAAACAAAAGGGCAATCTAAGAAACTGAAAACGAGATGGCGAGTGTGTGAAATTTAAATTTGTACAAACTATTGCATCAATAGAAACCGAAGCATACGTCTCAAACTTGGCAAATAGTAAAAATGTATATCTTTGAGTATTTATGAGCACATAACAGGCGTTTGTGTAATTTAATGTTCATTTAATAATACGAGCATGTCTCGATTAGAAACATTTAAGAGATCAAAGTAACACAGGTTCTTTCTTGTTGAACGCTGTAACATATCATTCACTATCCTTTGCTATATTCTAATGAAACGAGAACTGTAATTTAGTCAAGAATAATAAACAGAAACATAATTAAATATCAAAATGGATTGCTGTTCTTGATAATATTTCCATAATATCTATTGTAACGGTTAACATGTGCATGATTATTGCATCTCTTCTCGAGATGAGAACTTTCAGTCAAGAAAACTTATCATTCAGTTTATAACAAGAAATTAAATTAAACGTGTACAATAGAGTAATTGGAACCGACAACGTTGTCATTATCACACCACTACTTATAACACTTCGACTATTCTTCCACACCCCTAAACTTCTTGTGAAGTCGCTTAACTTGAAAGTTGTATTTATGAAATGAAGGCTGGGGAGAGAGATAGAGAGAATGACAAAAGGTTTCAATGAAAGAAAGAACAAAAATAAATACAGATACGTTTCGCTTTTCGAATGAAGGTTTAAGTAGCCAAGTCTCAGTTAGAACAACTTTTTGGAAACTAATAACTAAGCAGTAGTCGGTTATATGATACTTGGCTCTGGTAACTTACTTTTTGATACTAGTTACCGAGAACATTTGCAAAAGATGTTTTCACTAACTTCTAGGTTACTTTAGCCAAGAAAATTGAGGCTATAATCTTTTAGTTTGTTTCTGCTTTAGGTTAAGAGGTATTGTGTTACCCACTCGGTTAAATTAGCAATGTGACGTTTGCCAAGTAGTGCTATGCTAAATATTTCTTCATGGATTGTGTCATATTGAATCGCTATAACTATTATGACATTGGAAAAGTATTTCTAGTCATACATTATACACACAGGGGTGACGTTAACAATGTAAAGTTCTGATCAGAGAAACCTAGAAATCCTTTTAGAGACTAAGTCTAGAAACGTGAACTTAGATCAATCTTCATTCCCTCCGATCTGTACAGAGGGAATTACATTTTCTCTCAGTTCTTACATAGATAGTAGCTGCCGAATATACTTGTGCTGATAGTAGCCGAGCGTGGGGAAGCACTCACTCTCCGTAAAGAACTTGTGAAACTTTAGGATTGAGGGTTCGAAACTCGGACTCAGATATTTTATTTATCTTTTAAACATAAATATATGCCGAAATAATTAATAACGTAATATTTTGTTAATCCTTTGCTGTTAAAATATTTGTATATTCTATTCATTTCTTACTTTTAGTTAAGAAAAAAACGCTTACAAGACTTATCGGTTTAAAATACCTTGAATAATAATCAGTGACACTTGGATGGGTGTGAATTTATACGAAGAACTAATTTTTCATCTGAGAAAATACATTCCTTCTGTACATACATTTGGTAACTAATCATACAATACTGACGATTTCAAAAATATAAGCCTATTTATGTATATAAAAATGAAAGTGACTGTTTGTGACTTCGTAACTCTTGAACCATATCACCGATCTCGATCAAGTTTTCAACGTGGATGAGGTTCTGCCAGTGCCGTATTAACTTTTAATGGGGTCCTAAGCTTTTCAAGGCAATGGACCCCTCTATATGTCTAGCTTTCTTTTTCAGTGACAGAATGTCACCGTTTTGTGGGCGAAGGTTAAATAAGGCTGTATGATTATTTATGGGTAATAGGTATCTAAATACACTTGGTTATCAACTTACAACATTTTATAATCTTACTACATTCACAACACATAGCAAATTTCTTTAGAAATACAACATACGGACTCATAAAGCCTCTGGAATCTTGCTATAATATGAAATAATAAGAGGTAACTACATATTACACAAAGTACTAATATTTATGTATAGCATTATTAATATGAGATTCTGTTATAACTTGCACACAATGCAATTGTAGTTAAGAGAATGCATTTATAATATCAATATCACCAGAGTAATCCACACAGTTCTTTGGAACAACAGACTTCTGTACCATGCTAACTGACTTTGTGTAAAAGACGGCATTTCTAGTAATATGTCACACTCATATAAAACATCAGTAACAAAAAAACTACTTTACGGAACTAATTACATTAATAATATATCTGCCTAATTCTCATTGAATTGCTTACATGTATCGTATTCGTTAGATACTGGGTATACTAACAACGAACAAACACTATGTACATTAAAACATTTTCCTTCTTGCCTTTATAAAAGAAAAGTCATTGATAATATCACCAAATAATAAACTGCAAAGCTTGTTCCTTTCTATACACATGCGGCTGAGGTTACATAATTTATCCAGAGAAATTAATTTTCTAAATTCATTTTTTTAACCTCTAGTTGAGAAAAAGATTTTTCTCTATGGAAATATGAAATTATCATATAAAAGCACATTCTAAGAATTACTTCTATATTAGGTAATGCTGATCGGACATGCCCAATAAATATTACTTGATACAGTTGTAAATATGGCAGATTCTCATGTTTGTGTTTTTAACTGTCCTAACATATTGATAAAAATGTTTCAGCTCCCCAACAAGGTTTACGTTCACATCTGTAGAATATACTTGACTTACAGTCGTAACCCTAATTAGAAGTTTTGTGAACGATTCAGAAGTCGAAAATGATTATATCTGAAAACTGGATATAATAGATTCAGGATATTAGAGGATTTAAAATTTAGTTCAGCCGATATCAAGGGAGAAAAGAAAATGCATGAAAATATTTAAATGGTTTTCCTTGATTCTGAAATGAAACTTCTCCAATGTTGAAGTTTGTTATCATGTTGAAAAAGCATTTAAAATTAATATTTTTATTTATATTTAACAAAGCAATAATAATTAGCACAATGCAATATAAAATAATATGAAACATTCAGTATTAAATTACTTTTTACTATATAGTTAACTTACTACTAAGATATAACTACAACTACCCATACGGATAATAAGTTATTAGTTATGTTTACACAATAATAAAACATGATTAGTATATCATACATGCATGCATATATAGGGATAAAACGGACACAAACAAATGTAACAGTACAATTCAACACGAATAAAAATGTAGACCAGTTGGAAAAAAGTTTATTTACATACAGAGAGATTATTTCTTTTATTTATGGCAAAATTTCCACGAACATCAACGAATATTCATTTACCTACACAAATATACAAGAACACTGCTTGGCTCATGTCGTAGAAAGCGAGTTTCTTCAAGAATGACAATATTCTCTTCAATTTAAAGTGAAGAAGCCCATTTAACATCTTCCCGTTAAGAGGCCTTAATAAGGTGATATTAAACTACCACTAATTTTACAGTCTTTTCGTAATACATTCAAAATAGATAAACGTAATCGAAAAGTAGAAACGGAGTGGACTAGATTATATTTTTCGGGAAAGTGTCATATAAATTATTGAACAACTTCTCAATACAAATCGAAGGACATCCATTGCGTTCCAGTCAGCAACTGGTCCCCATTGCCCAAAATCACGAATGTTTATTAATTTCCTGAATAAAAATTGATTTTCAGAAAAGTGCTATACCAATTATTGATCTACTTGTAAGTACGAATCTAACGAAACCCATCACGTCTCAGTCGATAACTGGTGCACATTGCCCAAGTCATCCCATATAATTTCGTGATATAAAAATGTTACCGCTTAGGTCTGTAATTCCTTGATATTTACTATTGTTTCGTCAACTTAACTTTTCATATCTCCTTCATGCATCCACTGTTGCCAGCCCCGATTTCTTGTCGAATTCCAAAGAGTATGCGAAAGGTAGCACTAGAGTTCTACTGGCATGGAAGTAAAAATTACCGTAATACTTATACTGAGAAGCCTTATGCCTACCTACATCTAATTTCTGGGAAACGGGGTCCCCATTACAAGTGCGACCTTGAAATAGGGGTCCCATTATAATCAGAGCTGGGAAACGTGGGCCCCTTGTAAGCTGGGCTATGTAGGAGGGACCCTATTACAAGTGGGGCTAGGAAACAAGCTCCATTACGGGCTCCATAAGAACCTAGCAAGTATCAATACAATACACCGTTGTTGTACGTGCGTTTCATCTTATTTGCTTTTTTCTTATTATTCGGAAATCGAACCCGAGACATGTAAACCAAAGACGCAAGGCACCAGTAGACCAGCAGGGAGGGAACTACTGGACTACATTTAAATGACAAACAATGGAGCATAAAAAAATAGATGTAGTCGGGCGCTGAGAAGCAAATGTTCCATTACAAATGATATCAGATAGAAAATATCTAGAGAAAGCAATTACTAATTCGTATATTTGAATTCCATATCATTATTAGTACTAGTAATAATAGTAGTGGTAGTAGTAGTAGCTGGTGTTGGTAGTGTTGAAATATTAGTGGTAGCAATAGTATTAGTAGATGTTGTTGCCGCATTGAGAATGTAGGAATTATATTTCTAGGCTCTCGGCACTTATGGCCATTTAGCCCTTCAAGTATGAGGGATGACCTTCCTTGGCGAGCATACTTGGGGAAAGGGAAGGAAGAAAGGACTGGGGAAGTAAAGAAGCGGCCTGGGACCTATAAGTTAGGCACCACCCTGGTAATTGCCTGGCGTCAATGAGAAAACCTAGGAAACCTTATTCAAGATGGCTGAACTGAAGGAGATATTTACATTTTTCCGACGGAGTGCCCCCACTGGGAATCAAACACAGCGCCTCTCGCACCGATGTTGCAGCATTTAGAAAATACAAATGTTAATTCCCTGCTTGAACATCGATACTATATGTTATGTGAAACTACAGTTTAAAAATAATTTTCAGGTATTTCTTTATAGTTTTACAAGGCATTAATATATATTGTAGATCGTCATGATTAGTGTTTTATACAGTTTCTTCAATATTGAAGAACAAGAATCGCTTGAGCAGGAATGTCTAACGGTTGACCCACGACGCCATGATGTCTAGCCCGCTCCCAAAAACGTACGTTTTATACATATTTTCTGTTTATTAAAATTATCTAGAGAGTTACTATATTCATAACCATAAGCTATGAAAGGCAATAAGCATGACCCCTTTCTAGGTTAGGGATACCCAATGTTGTTTTGAACCCATCGGGCCACTTAGGAAGTTGAATATCATGTTGAGAGCCACTACGAAAAACAATAAAGACAGTCTTCCTTACAAAGTTCGTGTTTACAAACTTGTTAACTTTTACGAAAAGCTTACGTTTTGTAATTGTTATATATAGCCTATACTCTACATGTTAAAACTTAAGGATTTAGAACTTTACCAGGCCTTGTGTAGGCCCTGGGCTACACAACGTGACTTCACATGAGACCCGTTAGACATACCCGCTGTCGAGATTGCGTTCCTCAATGTTAAGGAGACTGGATAAAACACTAAACACGAGAATCTACAATGTATATTAATGCCTTGTGAAAAAATATAATTATAAACAAATACCCGAAAAATATTTTTAAATTGTACTTTTACATAATATAATATAGCATCGATGCCCAAGTAGAGAATTAAAATTGCTATAATGCTGCAACAACATTCACTGATGCGACTGTTACCATTCAAATTTCAACACCAACTACAACAACAACAACTACTACTATTACTATTACTACTATTACTACTACAACTAATAATAATAATAATAATAATAATAATAATAATAATATGGAAGTAAAATATACGAATTAATAATTACTTTCTCTGGATATTTTCTATCATTTCTTTCTCATCATTATACTACACCTATTTTAATCTATTTTATTATGCTCCTTTGTTTACCTTTCAAAAATAGCCCAGTCGATGCTCTCTCTGCTGGACTTGTAGCTGCCCATGCGACTTTGGTGTACATGGCCCCGAGTTCGATTTCCGGTAGAAGAGCTTTTGAAATTTTAATGTACTTGATATCTCTGTATCCCTGTTCTATCTTGAAGAAAGTCCAAGGGAAAACGGGAAAACTAAGTAAAACGGATAATGCATAGGAAAATTAACTTACTGAGGAACGTTTGACAAACCAGTCTTTAAGAACAGCGGTCGGAAACACCAGATTCCAGTGAAGATGAGTGCCGATTCGAATCTCTCTAAAGACCATTTTCTCTTTCATGCCCTTGCGTGTTTGTATTTCTGTTTTTCAATTTAAATGTGAATTCACTGAATTATTTTTTCTACAGAACACTTCGGGATTTTATCGTGACGGAAATCAGAGTGTTTCGTCATCACAACATTGGATCTGTTTGTAATACATCTTACATCGAAGTATATTACGCTACCTTAAACGTGGCTAAAGCGTTCATTTTTTAACGGGGACATGGGTTCGGTTTCCGCTGAGAGAAGTAAGGAAATATTTTATCATTTGCAACATTGATACTTCCGATGCGTAATACATGAAAGATATTAATTTCTCTCAGTCAGAGTGTTGCCACGATGTTCTTCAGTGTATGCTCTATAGAAATACCAGCAAGCTGTCTAGGAAATACGGTATCCGTATCGTAGGTAGGACTTGATTCTTTCTGTCTGGAACTTAACGTGTTTAACAATTGATGAACGCATAAGGCACATACAAATGTTATTGTTTCCTAGGAATTGTGGAATTGTTCATAATGTTCTAATTATTCTTCTCCTTCTTCTACGGCTAAAAGAAATAATAATAATAATAATAATAATAATAATAATTTCGTTTGCCATTTCCAATATGTTCCATATATCCACTTAACCCAAATTTGTAAAGCGGAGCAATTCTTTACTATATTTCGCTAAAATATCAATATAAGGCGTGAATAATCTTAACTCTTCTACCCAAATAAAGTGTGTTATTTTATCTAAACCTAGCACAATATCCGCTCTTCGCAGCGAGAGAATACGTTTCATTTTCAACATAAATGACTCCAAAATTGGCACCAATCAGGTTAGGGACCCGAAAGACTATCAATTCAGCACTAATGTCGGTCATCTTCAATTATTTCTGTCATCATCCTCCATTAGGAGTACTAAGAGAGCTGAACTTGTATTTTAACGGCATTGGAAATGTAACGGTTCAACTCAGCGTCTCCAGAAACTATGGATTCGACGCTAATATCAGTCATTTTTATCATTTTTATAACTTCCCTTCACCCCACCTCACCTCCCTAAGTTACATCATGAGAGTGAATAGATAAAACCATCCCAGGCCAAGTCTCATCTATATTGAAAATTTGATCGAGACCGGTGAGGTGGTTCAAGAGTTGCGAAGTCACACAGTCACTTTCACACACACACACACACACACACACATATATATATATATATATATATATATATATATATATATATGTGTGTGTGTGTGTGTGTGTGTGTAAGCCTATGTTTTCTTAATTTGCCAGTATTTTATGATTACTTGGTTATCAAATATGTTTGCAGTAGGAATGTATTTTTTCATATATAAAATTAATTTGACGTTTAAGTTCCTAACTATGTGCTTCCTTGTGTTTATTTCAGTCTAATTTCACACCCATCCAAATGTCACTAATTATTCTATGGATTTCAAACCTATAAATCTTGCAAGTATTTCTTTGGAAACTAAAAGTACAAAAACAAAAAAATGGAGAATGTAATATAGCAACATTAACAACAACAAAGCATTAAATCTAAAATTAACATGGGTAAGAAGTATTACACTTTTAATTGCTTCCTAGTATGTTTATGTTAAAAAAAAATAAACATATGTTAAAAAAACTAACAAACATATTTATCGGAGCTCCGAACCCTAGACTTTCAAGTTCCATGAGTTCTTTATGAAGACTTAGTGCCTCACTACGCTCAGCTACCGTTGGCACAAGTACGTATTGCTGTTAGGATCTATATAAGAACGGAGGGAAAATGCAATTCCTTTACCGATCTGAGGGAATTGCGATTGATCTAGGCTCAAGTTTATGGGCTTAATATCTGATAGGGTTTGTAGTTTTGTCTGAACAGAATTTTACCCTGCTCTAACGTCTCTAATATATGTATAATATATGACTACAAACACATTCCAAATATTATAATAGTTGCACGAATTCAATGGAACCAAATCTATGAAGAAAATTTTAACAGTACTACTAGGCAAGCGTTACTTTACTCATTTGACCAAGTGGATAACGAAATACCTCATAACCGAAAACTGAAAGAAACTAAAAGCTTATCGCCTCATTTCTCTTGGCTAATGTAACCGAGTAAGTTGGTGAAAACATTTTCTTGACATTTTCTACGTAAGTAGTATGACAAAATATGTTTCAAGAGCAAAGTATGATTAAGCTGACTACTGCTCGGTTATTAGTTTTCAAAAGGTTGCCCCAACCAAGACTTGCCTACTCAAACCTTTATAATTCGGGAAGCAAAAGGTGTCTGGGTCTATTTGTGTTCTTTTTACGTTCAAATATTGTTCATTTTATCTCTCTCACTCTCTCTCCCACACACATTCACCTTCTCTCTCTCTCTCTCTCTCTCTCTCTATCTCTGCCCGGCCTTCATTTTGTAAATTCAACTATCACAAGCTAGCAGTGGAAGAATAGTCTACGTGTTATAGGCTGTGTTGTGGTACTGGCAACGTCGTCGGTTCAAATTACTCTACTGTACACTAATACTTTTAAGTTTAACTTGTTCTTACACAGTGAATGATAAATTATTTCTGTTCAAAGTTCTCCATTTCCACTTGAGTTGCACCAGTCATGTACATGTTAACCGTTACTAAATATCTCATTGAAACACTATCAACAACATAAATCCATTTTGATATTTAATTATGTTGTTGTTTGTATAGCAAGGGTTAGTGAATGATATGTTACAGCATTCAATAAGAAAGAACCTGTGCTACTTTGATCTCGTAAATGCTTCTAATCGAGACATGCTTGTGTTATTAAATGGAGATTAAGTTAAACAAACGCCTGTTATGTGCTCGCAAATACTCAAAGATATACATTTATACTATTGGCCATTGTAAACCTATGATTCGGTTTCTATTGATGACAAATTAAAATTTCACGTACTGGACAAGTTTTTAGTTTCTTAGATTCTTCTTTCGCTTTTTTAACTACATTTTTCGAAAACCCTGGAAAGTATTCATAGAGCAACACAAAATAATTTTGTTACTTCTATTAGTGTAGATGACATAATAACAATAATATTTTTTTAAATGAAAATTACCATGGTTTCTCACATAGAAGAAGGCTTTCAAAACGAAGATGGGAGTCAAATCACCCCTCACGACGTGATATCTGGTCATAATGTTGCAGTACATATATTAAAGCTGAAATCTAAGAAAAGCTAAGGCAATGTTGAAAGGAATAATGTAAAATATTCGAAGATTTTATAGAATTTTGTATGCTGTGAAACAAAATAAATGTTTGAACAACATTGATTTTCCTTGGTACGTCTGAGATTAATAAGATCACTTTGTATCTGTCCCATGATATCAGTCGTTCTGTACATACTAAAGAATGTTCTTCCGCACTGTTTATTTGTTGCAGAGACATGGGTTTTATTCTACTTTTGCCGTTAGTTACACTGATACTTTTGAACAAAGTAGAAGACTTGTAGAATCACCTTATCTTGTTCTCAACCGAGCCAATATCACTGCAAAGTTGGTTGTCTAACGTTGAAGAATGTGAAAATCGAAGTTGAATGCACTTTTGTTCGCTTTCGTACATATGATCATATGGCTGAACACAAGTTTTTTCTTTTATTTCATTGTTCACGAGAATCTTGAGGCACACTTCTCAAATTTTGAGACAATTACTTTTGATCCACCGTTATATTTTGAATTTGTTAAGATACAAAAAATGTAGTATTGTGTAGGACTTAGAGATATACTTTTATAAATTTGGATGATTACATGGATGGTTTGAACGGATAAATTTCACCAAAATTTAAGTTTAGCGGATTTTGACCACATCTAAGAGGAGAGATTTCACTAGGTCATATGATCATAGAATTGAGTACAGGACATTTAAGATTATTGGTGCAAATTTCTCCTTCGTAAAATCGGATTGGTACATTCGTATCTCTACTCCATATTGATACACAAAAACAATTTGACGCTTTAAATCTTATGATTGTAGTTAGGGGTCATAATCTAAGATCATTGGTGTAAAATATAGAACTTAAAATCTGATACATATTTATTAAAACCGATTATAACCTATCAATAAGAATTTCACACTATATGTTCATGCTTCTTTTTTCCTTGGAAAGAGAACTAACATAATTCTAGGGACTATACCGCACCGTTGCTAAAATTATAATTTTTATGAGAGTGCTACCGTCATTTAAGAAGGCAAAATTAAATTTATCTTTTTGTGCTCAGTATTCACTCCAGCAGTTTTACTTTCTAACGGCCATCGATTTTTGCTTCTAGTTATTTATTTAATTACCTGTACTAAATTGGAAAACGTTACTATAAACATACACAGTCTTATTATTATTCACACCCATATGCAGGTGAGAATGAGGATGCTTCATCACTACAATATAAGCGATGTAGTTTGATTTTCGTCTGGCAGGCACGTAGCCAGGATTTCGTAAACCGGGGGTGTCCGTGACATGAAGTACTGTAGTCATCACACCAGACGCTCGATTATTCTAAACTATTTTACTGGAACATATATTGGTTCTTTAATCCAGGATTTCGTAATGCGGGGGGAAGGAGTAACATGAAATACTGAAGAGCCAGGAGGTCCATCAATCGAAACTCCTTTACTGGCAACATATATTGGTTTGTTAGAACAATAAAATGAGAATATGTCAGTATTTTAATAACAAACTATGAATAAATCTCGACTAAAATAATAAAAATAAGTATTGAAAAGGATTTTACAATCTACGCTCCTTCCACTGTTCATTCCAATATAACAATTTTCCTTTCATTATGACTTCAACTATTATAAAAAGTACATATTCAATAATGTCTTGCAAAATATTTTACAACATTTGCGTTCCATTCTCTGGTGAATCAAATGTTATCAGAACTTTCTTTCCACATAAGTTTTTTTTGTTTTCATTATTCCGTCAACTACTGTCTGCTCTAAATGATAGGTTAGAGGAGCAGTAGAATACTGTTTCTGAAATAACATGTTTGACACTGCAGACAAGCAATGACGAAAAATTATGATAAGAAATTTCTGCACTGTTACAGAATGGCACTATGCTTTCGAAAGCTTGAAGCTTTCCTGACTAGTAGCAGAAATTCTGAAAATTCCATAACTTTTCTAGAAATTTCAAATAGCCTGACTTTTCCAGGATATCCCGCTCACTCGCCACCCTTTATTGCAAGAAATACAAATCTCCTCATAAGAAAGGGTAACCAGATGTTTGTTCTAACTTTTTTATTTTTAATGCTGATTCTTCTTTTTCTCGTTTCTTTTTGTTTCCTACTTTCTTAATTGTTTCATTTCTGGTCTCGAAGGGGGGTATCCGGAACCCACGGACCCCCTTGGGTAAGTGCCTGCTTCTGGTTGAAGTAATAAGGCAACGTATCGTCAATAAAGCCAAGAACGCCGCCATAACAAAAGTCTTCACTACAATACTCTTCCCCTTCTGCTTCGATATTTTTTTCTTTGACGAATTCAACATCGCAGACAACTGACTTTAATGCATAATAAGTCTTTATTTGAGATATTTCGTGTTGTACCTGCCACTGCCAACAATCTGGTTCGTCGGAGTTTTGAACATTTCTATATCTCATTTTGATCTTCAGTTTCATAAAATATAAATACTATTGAATCAAACTAATCAATCAGCAGATTTTAATAGGCTATACAGAATACACAGACCCAGAGGAAGAGTATATTATTTTCCGATTTTGTCAGAGATATTCATTAATTGATTTCCCATATGCAAAACATGTATAATGTGTGTTATTAGGAGCATTGTTTACATTATTCATATGTTTATGACGATTAACAACGATTCCTGTTCTTGTAATAGTGCATACAACACCCTTTTAGTAGGTGACAGTCGATTGTGAAGCAGAGCATATTGTTGCCACAACTGAAATTACGAACTATTATAATTGATGAAATGCAGGCTACCATAGAATTGTGTGTCTTAATAATAAACCACGTATATTGAAGAGATCGTAATCTCACATTATTCAGGCATTCGTTAGTGAGTGGGACATTTTGATCAGCATTCCAAGAAAAAACTTTTTAAATAGACGAAATGAGGGAACAAAGATATGGGTACGTCGGAACATGAGCTGTTTGATGCCACGGGACAGAAATCAGATTATTGCACCAAAGGTTAACATTTTAGTTAAGAAAAGCCTACTTGACTGGAGCATATAAGGAACTTCAGTCCGAAGAGTTTGGGCACAGGAGCGACATTGTTAACCATATTCTACAATATTATCCGATAACCAGTAATTCTAATCCGAGATGAATTCTATATTTTCCAATGTCAATATGATGTAATACTTATTTCAAAACTGCATTTAAAACGGTAATTTATAGTCACTTATCATTTAGTGGTGTAAACTAATGACTCCAGAATATCATAGAAGTCTGTGAAGACCCATTTTTGGAATCGCCAACAGACACTGATAATGAAAGTAAGACGGTTATATTATTGCACAGCGGAAATATACAGTAACTCGAATACTACAACTTTGATCTGACATAACTTCACGTCGTGTGAACAAAGTTTCAAAGGATTGAAAATTGGGGCGAGTAATTTGAGGAATGAAGAGAGTGGGAGAATCAGGAGAACGTCTGAAAAACATATGGTGTTCACCACAAAGTCCACATGACATGAGCAGAGGTCGAATCGACGATCCATATCACCAGAGTTGAACTCTACCATTGAGCCACTACGGTTCTACACAGGAGTCGTCTAAGATCTTATCCATACTGATAGAAGTTTGAACTAACTTATGACCTTTATGAAACGTTTATTATGAGCAAAATGTTGGGGGCTGTTGTCAGCTGTGCAAATTAAGTACACTGTATTTGTAATTTCTATCCTCTACTGCGTTTCTTCTAACGTTAGTTTCTCTTTTTTGTGGAACGTAAGAATATGTTACTGTTTTGAATATTAGTTTGAAACGGAGTGTTCAGCAGAAACTAAAGATAGATTAATTTACAGCTATAAGTACGTCTCATAATGCATCGTTACATGCAAGACTTGACATAAAGATTTTCATGATTTCGGTAGCCTATAACTCCGAAAGGAAGCATTTGTGCACCCAAGTTTGTCTATACTTTTGTCTTATCTTGATGTCAGGAATCACCTCCCGAACGTTGACAGTGTTGGTTTGAAACACCCTATATATATATATATATCGGGTGTGTTAGCTATCTTCTGCTTCCTGACATTACACAACATTTTCTCTTCCACAGTTAAAAGATTCAAGCGTAATGCGACTTGGCCTATGTTTATTATCCAAGTCTTACTTTCGCTTTACATTTATTATAGTTCACTGACATCATTTTCTCTTTTGATTAAATCTCATTCACTTACTTAATTTTCCTTCTTTTCTTTAACTAATTCTCCATGTTTGCAGAATGTCAATAATACTTTAACAATACCAGAACCTGTTTTTACAATAACGTTAGAAAGGGATGTACATTTTCTTCCTATATAAAATGCGTTGTTAAATATCACAGTCTACTAAAAGTTATCGCATTTCCGACTTTAAGTCATTTAAACGAAATGCGTTAACAATTCAATCACTTTCAGTCAAGAAAACTTATCATTCAGCTTATAACAAGAAATTAAATTAAACGTTTACAATAGAGTAATTGGAACCGACAACGTTGTCATTATCACACCACTACTTATAACACTTCGACTATTCTTCCACACCCCTAAACTTCTTGTGAAGTCTCTTAACTTGAAAGTTGTATTTATGAAATGAAGGCTGGGGAGAGAGATAGAGAGAATGACAAAAGGTTTCAATGAAAGAAAGAACAAAAATAAATACAGATACGTTTCGCTTTCGGAATGAAGGTTTAAGTAGCCAAGTCTCAGTTAGAACAACTTTTTGGAAACTAATAACTAAGCAGTAGTCGGTTATATGATACTTGGCTCTGGTAACTTACTTTTTGATACTAGTTACCGAGAACATTTGCAAAAGATGTTTTCACTAACTTCTAGGTTACTTTAGCCAAGAAAATTGAGGCTATAATCTTTTAGTTTGTTTCTGCTTTAGGTTAAGAGGTATTGTGTTACCCACTCGGTTAAATTAGCAATGTGACGTTTGCCAAGTAGTGCTATGCTAAATATTTCTTCATGGATTGTGTCATATTGAATCGCTATAACTATTATGACATTGGAAAAGTATTTCTAGTCATACATTATACACACAGGGGTGACGTTAACAATGTAAAGTTCTGATCAGAGAAACCTAGAAATCCTTTTAGAGACTAAGTCTAGAAACGTGAACTTAGATCAATCTTCATTCCCTCCGATCTGTACAGAGGGAATTACATTTTCTCTCAGTTCTTACATAGATAGTAGCTGCCGAATATACTTGTGCTGATTGTAGCCGAGCGTGGGGAAGCACTCACTCTCCGTAAAGAACTTGTGAAACTTTAGGATTGAGGGTTCGAAACTCGGACTCAGATATTTTATTTATCTTTTAAACATAAATATATGCCGAAATAATTAATAACGTAATATTTTGTTAATCCTTTGCTGTTAAAATATTTGTATATTCTATTCATTTCTTACTTTTAGTTAAGAAAAAAACGCTTACAAGACTTATCGGTTTAAAATACCTTGAATAATAATCAGTGACACTCGGATGGGTGTGAATTTATACGAAGAACTAATTTTTTATCTGAGAAAATACATTCCTTCTGTACATACATTTGGTAACTAATCATACAATACTGACGATTTCAAAAATATAAGCCTATTTATGTATATAAAAATGAAAGTGACTGTTTGTGACTTCGTAACTCTTGAACCATATCACCGATCTCGATCAAGTTTTCAACGTGGATGAGGTTCTGCCAGTGCCGTATTAACTTTTAATGGGGTCCTAAGCTTTTCAAGGCAATGGACCCCTCTATATGTCTAGCTTTCTTTTTCAGTGACAGAATGTAACCGTTTTGTGGGCGAAGGTTAAATAAGGCTGTATGATTATTTATGGGTAATAGGTATCTAAATACACTTGGTTATCAACTTACAACATTTTATAATCTTACTACATTCACAACACATAGCAAATTTCTTTAGAAATACAACATACGGACTCATAAAGCCTCTGGAATCTTGCTATAATATGAAATAATAAGAGGTAACTACATATTACACAAAGTACTAATATTTATGTATAGCATTATTAATATGAGATTCTGTTATAACTTGCACACAATGCAATTGTAGTTAAGAGAATGCATTTATAATATCAATATCACCAGAGTAATCCACACAGTTCTTTGGAACAACAGACTTCTGTACCATGCTAACTGACTTTGTGTAAAAGACGACATTTCTAGTAATATGTCACAATCATATAAAACATCAGTAACAAAAAAACTACTTTACGGAACTAATTACATTAATAATATATCTGCCTAATTCTCATTGAATTGCTTACATGTATCGTATTCGTTAGATACTGGGTATACTAACAACGAACAAACACTATGTACATTAAAACATTTTCCTTCTTGCCTTTATAAAAGAAAAGTCATTGATAATATCACCAAATAATAAACTGCAAAGCTTGTTCCTTTCTATACACAAGCGGCTGAGGTTACATAATTTATCCAGAGAAACTAATTTTCTAAATTCATTTTTTTAACCTCTAGTTGAGAAAAAGATTTTTCTCTATGGAAATATGAAATTATCATATAAAAGCACATTCTAAGAATTACTTCTATATTAGGTAATGCTGATCGGACATGCCCAATAAATATTACTTGATACAGTTATAAATATGGCAGATTCTCATGTTTGTGTTTTTAACTGTCCTAACATATTGATAAAAATGTTTCAGCTCCCCAACAAGGTTTACGTTCACATCTTTAGAATATACTTGATTTACAGTCGTAACCCTAATTAGAAGTTTTGTGAACGATTCAGAAGTCGAAAATGATTATATCTGAAAACTGGATATAATAGATTCAGGATATTAGAGGATTTAAAATTTAGTTCAGCCGATATCAAGGGAGAAAAGAAAATGCATGAAAATATTTAAATGGTTTTCCTTGATTCTGAAATGAAACTTCTCCAATGTTGAAGTTTGTTATCATGTTGAAAAAGCATTTAAAATTAATATTTTTATTTATATTTAACAAAGCAATAATAATTAGCACAATGCAGTATAAAATAATATGAAACATTCAGTATTAAATTACTTTTTACTATATAGTTAACTTACTACTAAGATATAACTACAACTACCCATACGGATAATAAGTTATTAGTTATGTTTACACAATAATAAAACATGATTAGTATATCATACATGCATGCATATATAGGGATAAAACGGACACAAACAAATGTAACAGTACAATTCAACACGAATAAAAATGTAGACCAGTTGGAAAAAAGTTTATTTACATACAGAGAGATTATTTCTTTTATTTATGGCAAAATTTCCACGAACATCAACGAATATTCATTTACCTACACAAATATACAAGAACACTGCTTGGCTCATGTCGTAGAAAGCGAGTTTCTTCAAGAATGACAATATTCTCTTCAATTTAAAGTGAAGAAGCCCATTTAACATCTTCCCGTTAAGAGGCCTTAATAAGGTGATATTAAACTACCACTAATTTTACAGTCTTTTCGTAATACATTCAAAATAGATAAACGTAATCGAAAAGTAGAAACGGAGTGGACTAGATTATATTTTTCGGGAAAGTGTCATATAAATTATTGAACAACTTCTCAATACAAATCGAAGGACATCCATTGCGTTCCAGTCAGCAACTGGTCCCCATTGCCCAAAATCACGAATGTTTATTAATTTCCTGAATAAAAATTGATTTTCAGAAAAGTGCTATACCAATTATTGATCTACTTGTAAGTACGAATCTAACGAAACCCATCACGTCTCAGTCGATAACTGGTGCACATTGCCCAAGTCATCCCATATAATTTTGTGATATAAAAATGTTACCGCTTAGGTCTGTAATTCCTTGATATTTACTATTGTTTCGTCAACTTAACTTTTCATATCTCCTTCATGCATCCACTGTTGCCAGCCCCGATTTCTTGTCGAATTCCAAAGAGTATGCGAAAGGTAGCACTAGAGTTCTACTGGCATGGAAGTAAAAATTACCGTAATACTTATACTGAGAAGCCTTATGCCTACCTACATCTAATTTCTGGGAAACGGGGTCCCCATTACAAGTGCGACCTTGAAATAGGGGTCCCATTATAATCAGAGCTGGGAAACGTGGGCCCCTTGTAAGCTGGGCTATGTAGGAGGGACCCTATTACAAGTGGGGCTAGGAAACAAGCTCCATTACGGGCTCCATAAGAACCTAGCAAGTATCAATACAATACACCGTTGTTGTACGTGCGTTTCATCTTATTTGCTTTTTTCTTATTATTCGGAAATCGAACCCGAGACATGTAAACCAAAGACGCAAGGCACCAGTAGACCAGCAGGGAGGGAACTACTGGACTACATTTAAATGACAAACAATGGAGCATAAAAAAATAGATGTAGTCGGGCGCTGAGAAGCAAATGTTCCATTACAAATGATATCAGATAGAAAATATCTAGAGAAAGCAATTACTAATTCGTATATTTGAATTCCATATCATTATTAGTACTAGTAATAATAGTAGTGGTAGTAGTAGTAGCTGGTGTTGGTAGTGTTGAAATATTAGTGGTAGCAATAGTATTAGTAGATGTTGTTGCCGCATTGAGAATGTAGGAATTATATTTCTAGGCTCTCGGCACTTATGGCCATTTAGCCCTTCAAGTATGAGGGATGACCTTCCTTGGCGAGCATACTTGGGGAAAGGGAAGGAAGAAAGGACTGGGGAAGTAAAGAAGCGGCCTGGGACCTATAAGTTAGGCACCACCCTGGTAATTGCCTGGCGTCAATGAGAAAACCTAGGAAACCTTATTCAAGATGGCTGAACTGAAGGAGATATTTACATTTTTCCGACGGAGTGCCCCCACTGGGAATCAAACACAGCGCCTCTCGCACCGATGTTGCAGCATTTAGAAAATACAAATGTTAATTCCCTGCTTGAACATCGATACTATATGTTATGTGAAACTACAGTTTAAAAATAATTTTCAGGTATTTCTTTATAGTTTTACAAGGCATTAATATATATTGTAGATCGTCATGATTAGTGTTTTATACAGTTTCTTCAATATTGAAGAACAAGAATCGCTTGAGCAGGAATGTCTAACGGTTGACCCACGACGCCATGATGTCTAGCCCGCTCCCAAAAACGTACGTTTTATACATATTTTCTGTTTATTAAAATTATCTAGAGAGTTACTATATTCATAACCATAAGCTATGAAAGGCAATAAGCATGACCCCTTTCTAGGTTAGGGATACCCAATGTTGTTTTGAACCCATCGGGCCACTTAGGAAGTTGAATATCATGTTGAGAGCCACTACGAAAAACAATAAAGACAGTCTTCCTTACAAAGTTCGTGTTTACAAACTTGTTAACTTTTACGAAAAGCTTACGTTTTGTAATTGTTATATATAGCCTATACTCTACATGTTAAAACTTAAGGATTTAGAACTTTACCAGGCCTTGTGTAGGCCCTGGGCTACACAACGTGACTTCACATGAGACCCGTTAGACATACCCGCTGTCGAGATTGCGTTCCTCAATGTTAAGGAGACTGGATAAAACATTAAACACGAGAATCTACAATGTATATTAATGCCTTGTGAAAAAATATAATTATAAACAAATACCCGAAAAATATTTTTAAATTGTACTTTTACATAATATAATATAGCATCGATGCCCAAGTAGAGAATTAAAATTGCTATAATGCTGCAACAACATTCACTGATGCTACTGTTACCATTCAAATTTCAACACCAACTACAACAACAACAACTACTACTATTACTATTACTACTATTACTACTACAACTAATAATAATAATAATAATAATAATATGGAAGTAAAATATACGAATTAGTAATTACTTTCTCTGGATATTTTCTATCATTTCTTTCTCATCATTATACTACCCCTATTTATTCTATTTTATTATGCTCCTTTGTTTACCATTCAAAAATAGCCCAGTCGATGCTCTCTCTGCTGGACTAGTAGCTGCCCATGCGACTTTGGTGTATATGGCCCCGAGTTCGATTTCCGGTAGAAGAGCTTTTGAAATTTTAATGTACTTGATATCTCTGTATCCCTGTTCTATCTTGAAGAAAGTCCAAGGGAAAACGGGAAAACTAAGTAAAACGGATAATGCATAGGAAAATTAACTTACTGAGGAACGTTTGACAAACCAGTCTTTAAGAACAGCGGTCGGAAACACCAGATTCCAGTGAAGATGAGTGCCGATTCGAATCTCTCTAAAGACCATTTTCTCTTTCATGTCCTTGCGTGTTTGTATTTCTGTTTTTCAATTTAAATATGAATTCTCTGAATTATTTTTTCTACAGAACACTTCGGGATTTTATCGTGACGGAAATCAGAGTGTTTCGTCATCAAAACATTGGATCTGTTTGTAATACATCTTACATCGAAGTATATTACGCTACCTTAAACGTGGCTAAAGCGTTCATTTTTTAACGGGGACATGGGTTCGGTTTCCGCTGAGAGAAGTAAGGAAATATTTTATCATTTGCAACATTGATACTTCCGATGCGTAATACATGAAAGATATTAATTTCTCTCAGTCAGAGTGTTGCCACGATGTTCTTCAGTGTATGCTCTATAGAAATACCAGCAAGCTGTCTAGGAAATACGGTATCCGTATCGTAGGTAGGACTTGATTCTTTCTGTCTGGAACTTAACGTGTTTAACAATTGATGAACGCATAAGGCACATACAAATGTTATTGTTTCCTAGGAATTGTGGAATTGTTCATAATGTTCTAATTATTCTTCTCCTTCTTCTACGGCTAAAAGAAATAATAATAATAATAATAATAATAATAATTTCGTTTGCCATTTCCAATATGTTCCATATATCCACTTAACCCAAATTTGTAAAGCGGAGCAATTCTTTACTATATTTCGCTAAAATATCAATATAAGGCTTGAATAATCTTAACTCTTCTACCCAAATAAAGTGTGTTATTTTATCTAAACCTAGCACAATATCCGCTCTTCGCAGCGAGAGAATACGTTTCATTTTCAACATAAATGACTCCAAAATTGGCACCAATCAGGTTAGGGACCCGAAAGACTATCAATTCAGCACTAATGTCGGTCATCTTCAATTATTTCTGTCATCATCCTCCATTAGGAGTACTAAGAGAGCTGAACTTGTATTTTAACGGCATTGGAAATGTAACGGTTCAACTCAGCGTCTCCAAAAACTATGGATTCGACGCTAATATCGGTCATTTTTATCATTTTTATAACTTCCCTTCACCCCACCTCACCTCCCTAAGTTACATCATGAGAGTGAATAGATAAAACCATCCCACGCCAAGTCTCATCTATATTGAAAATTTGATCGAGACCGGTGAGGTGGTTCAAGAGTTGCGAAGTCACATAGTCACTTTCACACACACACACACACACACATATATATATATATATATATATATATATATATATATATATATATATATATATATATATATATATATATATGTGTGTGTGTGTGTAAGCCTATATTTTCTTAATTTGCCAGTATTTTATGATTACTTGGTTATCAAATATGTTTGCAGTAGGAATGTATTTTTTCATATATAAAATTAATTTGACGTTTAAGTTCCTAACTATGTGCTTCCTTGTGTTTATTTCAGTCTAATTTCACACCCATCCAAATGTCACTAATTATTCTATGGATTTCAAACCTATAAATCTTGCAAGTATTTCTTTGGAAACTAAAAGTACAAAAACAAAAAAAAATGGAGAATGTAATATAGCAACATTAACAACAACAAAGCATTAAATCTAAAATTAACATGGGTAAGAAGTATTACACTTTTAATTGCTTCCTAGTATGTTTATGTTAAAAAATATAAACATATGTTAAAAAAACTAACAAACATATTTGTCGGAGCTCCGAACCCTAGACTTTCAAGTTCCATGAGTTCTTTATGAAGACTTAGTGCCTCACTACGCTCAGCTACCGTTGGCACAAGTACGTATTGCTGTTAGGATCTATATAAGAACGGAGGGAAAATGCAATTCCTTTACCGATCTGAGGGAATTGCGATTGATCTAGGCTCAAGTTTATGGGCTTAATATCTGATAGGGTTTGTAGTTTTGTCTGAACAGAATTTTACCCTGCTCTAACGTCTCTAATATATGTATAATATATGACTACAAACACATTCCAAATATTATAATAGTTGCACGAATTCAATGGAACCAAATCTATGAAGAAAATTTTAACAGTACTACTAGGCAAGCGTTACTTTACTCATTTGACCAAGTGGATAACGAAATACCTCATAACCGAAAACTGAAAGAAACTAAAAGCTTATCGTCTCATTTCTCTTGGCTAATGTAACCGAGTAAGTTGGTGAAAACATTTTCTTGACATTTTCTACGTAAGTAGTATGACAAAATATGTTACAAGAGCAAAGTATGATTAAGCTGACTACTGCTCGGTTATTAGTTTTCAAAAGGTTGCCCCAACCAAGACTTGCCTACTCAAACCTTTATAATTCGGGAAGCAAAAGGTGTCTGGGTCTATTTGTGTTCTTTTTACGTTCAAATATTGTTCATTTTATCTCTCTCACTCTCTCTCCCACACACACACACACACATTCACCTTCTCTCTCTCTCTCTCTCTCTCTGTCTCTCTCTCTCTCTCTGTCTCTCTCTCTCTCTCTCTATCTCTGCCCGGCCTTCATTTTGTAAATTCAACTATCACAAGCTAGCAGTGGAAGAATAGTCTACGTGTTATAGGCTGTGTTGTGGTACTGGCAACGTCGTCGGTTCAAATTACTCTACTGTACACTAATACTTTTAAGTTTAACTTGTTCTTACACAGTGAATGATAAATTATTTCTGTTCAAAGTTCTCCATTTCCACTTGAGTTGCACCAGTCATGTACATGTTAACCGTTACTAAATATCTCATTGAAACACTATCAACAACATAAATCCATTTTGATATTTAATTATGTTGTTGTTTGTATAGCAAGGGTTAGTGAATGATATGTTACAGCGTTCAATAAGAAAGAACCTGTGCTACTTTGATCTCGTAAATGCTTCTAATCGAGACATGCTTGTGTTATTAAATGGAGATTAAGTTAAACAAACGCCTGTTATGTGCTCACAATTACTCAAAGATATGCATTTATACTATTGGCCATTGTAAACCTATGATTCGGTTTCTATTGATGACAAATGAAAATTTCACGTAAAGGACAAGTTTTTAGTTTCTTAGATTCTTCTTTCGCTTTTTTAACTACATTTTTCGAAAACCCTGGAAAGTATTCATAGAACAACACAAAATACTTTTGTTACTTCTATTAGTGTAGATGACATAATAACAATAATATTTTTTTAAATGAAAATTACCATGGTTTCGCACATAGAAGAAGGCTTTCAAAACGAAGATGGGAGTCAAATCACCCCTCACGACGTGATATCTGGTCATAATGTTGCAGTACATATATTACAGCTGAAATCTAAGAAAAGCTAAGGCAATGTTGAAAGGAATAATGTAAAATATTCGAAGATTTTATAGAATTTTGTATGCTGTGAAACAAAATAAATGTTTGAACATTGATTTTCCTTGGTATGTCTGAGATTAATAAGATCACTTTGTATCTGTCCCATGATATCAGTCGTTCTGTACATACTAAAGAATATGTTCTTCCGCACTGTTTATTGGATGCAGAGACATGGGTTTTATTCTACTTTTTGCGTTAGTTACACTAATACTTTTGAGCAAAGTAGAAGACTTGTAGAATCACCTTATCTTGTTCTCAACCGAGCCAATATCACTGCAAAGTTGGTTGTCTAACGTTGAAGAATGTGAAAATCGAAGTTGAATGCACTTTTGTTCGCTTTCGTACATATGATCATATGGCTGAACACAAGTTTTTTCTTTTATTTCATTGTTCACGAGAATCTTGAGGCACACTTCTCAAATTTTGAGACAATTACTTTTGATCCACCGTTATATTTTGAATTTGTTAAGATACAAAAAATGTAGTATTGTGTAGGACTTAGAGATATACTTTTATAAATTTGGATGATTACATGGATGGTTTGAACGGATAAATTTCACCAAAATTTAAGTTTAGCGGATTTTGACCGCATCTAAGAGGAGAGATTTCACTAGGTCATATGATCATAGAATTGAGTACAGGACATTTAAGATTATTGGTGCAAATTTCTCCTTCGTAAAATCGGATTGGTACATTCGTATCTCTACTCCATATTGATACACAAAAACAATTTGACGCTTTAAATCTTATGATTGTAGTTAGGGGTCATAATCTAAGATCATTGGTGTAAAATATAGAACTTAAAATCTGATACATATTTATTAAAACCGATTATAACCTATCAATAAGAATTTCACACTATATGTTCATGCTTCTTTTTTCCTTGGAAAGAGAACTAACATAATTCTAGGGACTATACCGCACCGTTGCTAAAATTATAATTTTTATGAGAGTGCTACCGTCATTTAAGAAGGCAAAATTAAATTTATCTTTTTGTGCTCAGTATTCACTCCAGCAGTTTTACTTTCTAACGGCCATCGATTTTTGCTTCTAGTTATTTATTTAATTACCTGTACTAAATTGGAAAACGTTACTATAAACATACACAGTCTTATTATTATTCACACCCATATGCAAGTGAGAATGAGGATGCTTCATCACTACAATATAAGCGATGTAGTTTGGTTTTCGTCTGGCAGGCACGTAGCCAGGATTTCGTAAACCGGGGGTGTCCGTGACATGAAGTACTGTAGTCATCACACCAGACGCTCGATTATTCTAAACTATTTTACTGGAACATATATTGGTTCTTTAATCCAGGATTTCGTAATGCGGGGGGAAGGAGTAACATGAAATACTGAAGAGCCAGGAAGTCCATCAATCTAAACTCCTTTACTGGCAACATATATTGGTTTGTTAGAACAATAAAATGAGAATATGTCAGTATTTTAATAACAAACTATGAATAAATCTCGAGTAAAAAATAAAAATAAGTATTGAAAAGGATTTTACAATCTACGCTCCTTCCACTGTTCATTCCAATATAACAATTTTCCTTTCATTATGACTTCAACTATTATAAAAAGTACATATTCAATAATGTCTTGCAAAATATTTTACAACATTTGCGTTCCATTCTCTGGTGAATCAAATGTTATCAGAACTTTCTTTCCACATAAGTTTTTTTTTTGTTTTCATTATTCCGTCAACTACTGTCTGCTCTAAATGATAGGTTAGAGGAGCAGTAGAATACTGTTTCTGAAATAACATGTTTGACACTGCAGACAAGCAATGACGAAAAATTATGATAAGAAATTTCTGCACTGTTACAGAATGGCACTATGCTTTCGAAAGCTTGAAGCTTTCCTGACTAGCAGCAGAAATTCTGAAAATTCCATAACTTTTCTAGAAATTTCAAATAGCCTGACTTTTCCAGGATATCTCCCTCACTCGCCAACATTTATTGCAAAAAATACAAATCTCCTCATAAGAAAGGGTAACCAGATGCTTATTCCATCTTTTTTATTTTTAACGCTGATTCTTCTTTTTCTCGTTTCTTTTTGTTTCCTTCTTTCTTAATTGTTTCATTTCTGGTCTCGAAGGGGGGTGTCCGGAACCCACGGACCCCCTTGGGTAGGTGCCTGCTTCTGGTTGAAGTAATAAGGCAACGTATCGTCAATAAAGCCAAGAACGCCGCCATAACAAAAGTCTTCACTACAATACTCTTCCCCTTCTGCTTCGATATTTTTTTCTTTGACGAATTCAACATCGCAGACAACTGAATTTAATGCATAATAAGTCTTCATTGTGAGATGTTTCGTGTTGTACCTGCCACTCCCAACAATCTGGTTCGTCGGAGTTTTGAACATTTCTATATCTCATTTTGATCTTCAGTTTCATAAAATATAAATACTATTGAATCAAACTAATCAATCAGCAGATTTTAATAGACTACACAGAATACACAGACCCAGAGGAAGAGTATATTATTTTCTGATTTTGTCAGAGATATTCATTAATTGATTTCCCATATGCAAAACATGTATAATGTGTGTTATTAGGAGCATTGTTTACATTGTTCATAGGTTTATGACGATTAACAACGATTCCTGTTCTTGTAATAGTGCATACAACACCCTTTTAGTAGGTGACAGTCGATTGTGAAGCAGAGCATATTGTTGCCACAACTGAAATTACGAACTATTATAATTGATGAAATGCAGGCTACCATAGAATTGTGTGTCTTAATAATAAACCACGTATATTGAAGAGATCGTAATCTCACATTAATCAGGCATTCGTTAGTGAGTGGGACATTTTGATCAGCATTCCAAGAAGAAACTTCTTAAATAGACGAAATGAGGGAACAGAGATATGGGTACGTCGGAACATGAGCTGTTTGATACCACGGGACAGAAATCAGATTATTGCACCAAAGGTTAAAATTTTAGTTAAGAAAAGCCTACTTGGCTGGAGCATATAAGGAACTTCAGCCCGAAGAGTTTGGGCGCAGGAGCGACATTGTTAACCATATTCTACAATATTATCCGATAACCAGTAATTCTAATCCGAGATGAATTCTATATTTTCCAATGTCAATATGATGTAATACTTATTTCAAAACTGCATGTAAAACGGTAATTTATAAAGTCACTTATCTTTTAGTGGTGTATACTAATGACTCCAGAATATCATAGAAGTCTGTGAAGACCCATTTTTAGAATCGCCAACAGACACTGATAATGAAAGTAAGACGGTTATATTATTGCACAGCGGAAATATACAGTAACTCGAATACTACAACTTTGATCTGACATAACTTCACGTCGTGTGAACAAAGTTTCAAAGGATTGAAAATTGGGGCGAGTAATTTGAGGAATGAAGAGAGTGGGAGAATCAGGAGAACGTCTGAAAAACATATGGTGTTCACCACAAAGTCCACATGACATGAGCAGAGGTCGAATCGACGATCCATATCACCAGAGTTGAACTCTACCATTGAGCCACTACGGTTCTACACAGGAGTAATCTAAGATCTTATCCATACTGATAGAAGTTTGAACTGACTTATGACCTTTATGAAACGTTTATTATGAGCAAAATGTTGGGGGCCGTTGTCAACTGTGCAAATTAAGTACACTGTATTTGTAATTTCTATCTTCTACTGCTTTTCTTCTAACGTTAGTTTCTCTTTTTCGTGGAACGTAAGAATATGTACTGTTTTGAATATTAGTTTGAAACGGAGTTTTCAGCAGAAACTAAAGATAGATTAATTTACAGCTATAAGTACGTCTCATAATGCATCGTTACATGCAAGACTTGACATAAAGATTTTCATGATTTCGGTAGCCTATAACTCCGAAAGGAAGCATTTGTGCACCCAAGTTTGTCTATACTTTTGTCTTATCTTGATGTCAGGAGTCACGTCCCGAACGTTGTCAGTGTTGGTTTGAAACACCCTATATATATATATATATATATATATATATATATATATATATATATCGGGGGTGGTAGCTATCTTCTGCTTCCTGACATTACACAACATTGTCTCTTCCACAGTTAAAAGATTCAAGCGTAATGCGACTTGGCCTCTGTTTATTATCCAAGTCTTACTTTCACTTTACATTTATTATAGTTTATTGACATCATTTTCTCTTTTGATTAAATCTCATTCACTTACTTAATTTTCCTTCTTTTCTTTAACTAATTCTCCATGTTTGAGGAATGTCAATAATAGGTTAACAATACCATAACCTGTTTTTACAATAAAGTTAGAAAGGGATGTAGATTTTCTTCCTATATAAAATGCGTTGTTAAATATCACAGACTACTAAAAGTCATCGCATTTCCGACTTTAAGTCATTTAAACGAAATGCATTAACAATTCAATTTTAATTTGCAGTTGAACTATAATAGTTATTTCAAAGTAAATATATATGTTATTGCATTGTATATATTCTGTTTCATGTTGTAAATGTTCTTTCTTTACGCGCCACACATAGTTATACATATCAATGGAAAGAGGGAGAGAGGAAAACACAAAGGAGTGTGAATAAAATAATTTAATATTATAGTTAGGAGCACCTACAGTTATCATTTCCTGTCCGCCTCTCTTTTTCATGTCCTCTATCTCTCTCTCTCAATTTTATTCGTACGCTCTCTACCTATTTTATTATAAACAAATGAAGACAGAGAGGAAAACGAAACTAAAGGAAAAGACGTAAGATTTAAGAATGGAAGAATTTAAAGTAAAATGAAAATCAATATGTTGTTCATGGAATAATTGCATTGTAACACACATACATAGATAGAGAACAATTAAAAAACATACATACTTATTATTCTCTCGATTCTGTAATGATTTGCATTTCGTAAACAGAATATGATACTGACACAACTATATAACTAAAAAAAACAAATTGTAGTTTGACTGAGACTAAAAATTCATAACCTTAACCACCATATTACATCGCACTTAGTACATTGTAACACACATACATATATACAGAACAATTAAGAAGCATCATACTTATTGTTTTCTCGATTCGACTTTTTGTGTCTTACAGCTAAAAAGAATTGCTGATCACGCACAGACAGTTAGTCCGTATAACCTTATTAGAGTTGGAGGTCTATGCTGCAACTGGAGCTGGCAGACAAATGGCTACTCCAGACTCTACAGTCACGCGATGACTTCGGTAATGTCGTACTAGGATCAGACTTGTATTTTACGATCTCCTGGTAGTCCTCATGTCTCTACCGTGAAAGGTGTGAACTTAGTATAAGAAACCCTTGAAGGTTTTGTCATGCTCGGTTAGGTAGCTGTGTTGCTGAGGTTAAGGAAGATTTCTCAGACGAACAAAGAATCTGCAAATGCTCATTTGGATCGCAACTGGGAAATGTAGTTTTCTAAGAGGTTCCATATTAACAACATCAAATGAGAGACACCGTTTTTTGTACCTAGGGATAGTCCAATGTATAACGTTTATGATACTGAATATGGGATTCCTGTATTCGCAGAGACTATATATATATATATATATGAAATCTTTGAGTTTTACGTTCCACGATTATGCGGGTTAGGCTAAAGGAGACGGTGATTATGAGAAATGAATGAAATGGTGGAGTGAAGAAAGTGGGAGGAAACAGGAGACTCCCGAGAAACCCACGCACACGGTATTTGTCCACCCCAAAGTGCACTTGGCGGGAGCAGGGTGTAAACCCGAGACACCATGAACCATTGGTGAACGCTCTACCACTGAGCCACCGCGGCCCCCTACATATATATTTTTTTCTGGTGGGATATGTTTTCAAGTCGTGTGCAGAACGCTTCACGGAATTTATCTTTACTTGAACAGTGCTCAGTACTTAAACATAATGAAGAACGAGGACTTCAGCCTTACGGAGTCATTACGTTGCAAATAGACCAGTGGCCAATATATACATCCTCTAGTTAAGGAACAATTCGCAGAGTAGTGTGAGATTAATTTTAATTCACTTCCCGCCTCGTGTAGCAGAGATCAACCCCATGAGAAATATCTGACAAGTAAACCTTACGTTTGGGTGAATCGAGTTGCTGACTGAGACACATATGAGAAAGTAGTACTAGGTGTGGTCAGTATTTCAGTGAAGTTGTAGGTGCGAAGCTCCAGGGGTTTAGGAGATACAGCTACCAGAACATCACATGGAAGTACAGAATAGTCTTCATACAGTTGGAGGTAAAAGTTCTGTAAGACCTCTTGTAACGACAAAAGGTGAATAACAAGTATATGGGTACATATTAGGACTAGGGGGAAGTCATATAGTAAGGGTTTACCTGACGGCGTCCATCTTGAAATCCGCCATTTTGAATTAAGGTTAAATTTTTAAAATAGGAATAGGGTCATGTGATACATGATTTAAGGCGCAAATTTAATCAGAAGGACAATGGTGACGTTAATTTTGATTTACGCGCAATTGGTAAAAAGTTACAGGAAAATTAAATATTGTTGCAGCATGTGTATGTCCTTTACCCTGCCTTGTAAATTTTGTGTTAATGATAAAAATTAAATAAAAAGCAGGTGGATAAATATTAGGTCTATGGTAAGAGTTGCCTTGATGGCGGCCATGTTCAAATCCGCCATTTTGAATCAGATAAAAGTTTTAAACAAAACGCATGACATTGACGCCCTATCAATAGGAAATTTTACCATAAATCCAACGGTATAACCATTTTTGCTTTATTATTAACCAGCATTTGTTGTCGCATAAACAAGTTGCTAATTTAAGGAAAAATGACCAAAGTGGAATTGAGTCATAATTGAACTTGGGTCTTTCTTTCAGAAAAGTCCTCAATTAGTACATTCAATATGTAGTTCAGAAAGGAGTGCATGACTTGCACAAATGCTTTGCTCACAGTGAGCACACCTGACAAAGGCAATCGAGTTACACTTGACACATTTGTTGTTAACAATTCCGTCAAAGCAGTAGTCGTAAGGAGCGATCTATTTAATTTTGTGCTGGTTAATGATAAAGCAAAAATGGTTATACCGTTGGATTTATGGTAAAATTTGCTATTAATAAGGTGTCAATGTTATGCGTTTTGTTTAAAACTTTTCTCTGATTCAAAATGGCGGATTTGAACATGGCCGCCAACAAGGCAACTCTTACCATGGACCTAATATTTATCCACCTGCTTTTTATTTAATTATTATCATTAATACAAAATTTACAAGGTGGGGTAAAGGACATACACATGCTGCAACAATATTTAATTTCCCTGTAACTTTTTACCAATTGCGCGTAAATCAAAATTAACGTCACCATTGTTCTTCTGATTAAATTTTCGCCTTAAATCATGTATCACATGATCCTATTCCTATTTTAAAAATTTAACCTTAATTCAAAATGGCGGATTTCAAGATGGCCGCCGTTAGGTAAACCCTTACTATATGACTTCCCCCTAGTCCTAATATGTACCCATATATTTGTTATTCACCTTTTGTCGTTACAAGAGATCTTAGAGAGCTTTTACCTTCAACTGTATGAAGACTATTCTGTACTTTCATGTGATGTTCTGGTAGCTGTATCTCCTAAACCCCTGGAGCTTCGCACCTACAACTTCACTGAAATACTGACCACATTTAGTACTACTTTCTCATATGTGTCTCAGTCAGCAACTATATTCACCCAAACGTAAGGTTTACTTGTGAGCAGATGAATATCGTGGTTTAAAGCACAGGTGGGCTGAGGAAGATCAATCAAGAGCATGGGACGATCTGTAGGACTTTGTTTCCAGGACAAGACCGCAGGTAGAAGAAAGAAATATATTTGTTGGCCATCTAATTACTCTACGAATTATTCTACGTCCACAAGGATCGAAAATGTTATAAATGCATAAGAGTATTGAATACAATATTAGTGTTACCACTCTAACTCCAAGAACACCGCTTTAGAATGACCAATACTTTTCTGATTTTTTCTCTCTTAGTAATCCTTCCTTGTATTATTTGTCTGTGCAATTCTACTAACAAAGAAAAGGCATCATTTGGATTTAAACTCCAAACTTTGCAATTCGGAATCCAGCCCTCTACAAATGAGTGTCTAAATGCATTGTGAAAAGAATACTTGATTTTGAATTATTGCTTTTCAACGACAAGGATACCCATATCCTCTGAGAATACATTATTGAACTTAAGATATTCCATAACGTCGTTGACTCGATGTAGCCAATGAATGAACATCTTAAAGAACAAATGACAATGAACATATTCTAAATTACTTTCACTGCTCAATTTGTGAAAGTTTGCATTTATTTGGTTTTTCTCTACAATCCTGTCTAGTTTTTATTTATATATTTTATGTTTTCGATTGTGGGATTTCCATTTTCTAGAATAGCGAAATTCCCAAATAAAGAAATTTCGACATTGCGGAATTAGAAAATTGGATTAATGACTTCCTAATGCTACCTATTCGACCATCACTGGTTCTTCACAAGACATGTTACTATACCCCAGAATCGATGTGTGAAATGAAAGAATAATTGCATATGCTTCAGTATATCAAGTAAAGTGAGACGAGAAATGCTAATAATTTCAAAAGAGTAAAACACACCGGTTTACTCTATGTAACTCAGATTATGAATTAGACGAATAAAGTGCATTTATTATAATACTCAACTTTAATAGTGACTTAAATAAACGCCAGATGCAAATGTCTCCTATTTACAGATTATAATATTATCTATAAGAACATAACTCCCATACTGTAATGGGAATATTGAGATATAAATAGGTACAGACAAATACACTACAGACACTTCTGTATTACCATTATACGTTTTACTTAATTTGTATTTAACATTCACAAATACTATACTGAGATTTGTTAACACCCGCCACATCTCATATGTTATATTTTAAACCTAACAATTACTTATGTATTTAAACGATAATTTAGCTGGAGACGAAATGTTCTGCAAAAAGATACGCACTCATTCTCCTTATATGAAACAAGGAAGAATTGCTACAAGAGTGGAAAGAACCAATTATTGTTCCAATTCACAAGAAAGACGTCTAAACTGACTATAATAATTATCGAGGCATTTCTCTTCTGTGAACATCCTATAAAATCCTTTCAAACATTCTATTAGCAAGGAGGACCTCATACGCAGTGTGGATTAAAGGAAACCGATCAATTATTGACCAAATATTTACCATTCCACAAATATTTGAAAAGAAGTGGTAATACAATAAACCGATACATAAACTATTTATTGATTTTAGAAACGCTTACGAGTTAGTTAGGAGAGAAACATTGTATAACATTCTTACAGAATTTGGAACACCGAAAAACCCAATTAGATTAATTAAGATATGTTTAAATGAATCCCAAGGTAAAGTCCGGCTCCATGAGCATTCACGTCGAGAATGGCCTAAAACAATGAGATGTATTGTCGCCATTGTTATTCAACTTAGTCCTGGAATACCCTATATGGAAAATCAAAGGCAGCAAAAAGGGCCGGTATCCAATAGTTATGGGTATTCTGATAATGTAAATTTAATAAGGGATGATAGGAGAATAATAGAAATAAATGCATAGGTTTTAATAAACTCTTGCAGGAACATGGGTTTAGAACTAAATGTAGATAAAACTAAATACATGGAAGTTCGTCGGGATCATAATACGGCAAAAAATTAACTGTCGACTAAAATCAGGAAATTCAGTTATTATTCAGTCCAAAATCTCTTTTAGTTGCGATTTCTGTCGAGAAATTTGAAGCTTAAATTATGTATAATGATGTAAATCATTCCTGTTGTTCCGTATTGTTGCAAATCGTGTTCGCTTATTTTGAGGGGAGAACATAGACTGCAAGTATTTGAGAACAAGATCTTGAGGCGAATATTGCGACCCAAGAGGAACGGAATGAGGAATGGTGGAAACTTCATAACGAGGAACTACATAATTTATACGGTTTTCCAAACATTGTTAGGATCACTAAGTCTAGGAGGTTCAGTTTGGCAGATCATGTAGCCAGAATAGAAGGAAGTATTAACACTTTCAAAGTCTTATCTGGAAGATCAATCGAGAAACAACCATTAGCAAGATCTAGGCGCAGATGGGAGGACATTATTAACATGTTTCTCTGAGAAATACAGTAGGAATAGAAAGTAGAAACTAGATCTAGTTGCCTAAGGATAGAAGTCAGTGGAGACCTTTTGTGAACACCCCCAAAATGTTAATCGAAGTCATGATCTTAGAATTAGAAATCCCTGAGTAACATGAACATCACTTCGGCATTCCTTTTGATAAAAAAGAATGACATTTATAACCGTCGTAAATGCTGTTGTTTTCTTTTTGGTCTTTTTCATTCTACTATGGATGCGAGAGTTATGTCCCTGTATTCCAGTCCAGTAGATATGTCCGTTTATGTATGGAAGCATAGGTGACAAAACCAATAACTGTTAAGCGTATGTATAATTTCGAAATACTGTATCATTACTTCTTTCAATGCATGTTGTTTCATCTACAATTAACATTTCAATATGTCTTATTACATTTAAAATATATAAACTATATTTGCACAAATCCATTCCCAATTACAAAGCTTTTGTTGAAAACGCGAACCTGGCACTTTTGGTTTACTATTTCCTAAGATACTCGAAGTTGGACTTACAGGATTTTCAGTTCAAGACAACTATAATCAGTGTAGTCATTCTTTTTGGAATAGTTGTACAAAATGTTTCGGTTATTCGTTTAATTCTGATAGGGAATAGAAAACTCACTGGTTACATTCGCAGTAAATGCTTTGGTATAAATCGATGGAAATTTAGAGTTCTAGAAATTTGAATTTCTTCAAGATTCTATAGTGTACGTAAATAAAATGTTCGTAGACATGTATATTTGTAATGTTTCTAAAATATATTATCAACAACGTATCTGTAATGGATTACTTCAAGCAACAATTATTTAAAAATATATTTACCTATTAACCTTTTATGGTCCTCTACAAACCTCCTATTTCTAGACTTTCTTCCTTCACATTCCGCATTCGTAAGTATGTTGTATACCAATAACATTTGTACAAAAAACATTCGATTCATCCTTGCTGGAAAAAGTATGAAACGAAATTACAGTATATACTTAGAACTAAATCATTACAGCTCTTACACACACACACACACACACACACATATATATATATATATATATATATATATATATATATATATATATATATATATATATATATATATATATATATATATATATGGTATTTTGAATTATATTTAGTAGGAGGAAAGTGTAAATAGTTAATTATACTTTAATTGATGATGAATAAGGATATAAGATTCTTAATTTTAAAGTAAGACAATACGTATTGAAGTTCGGAACATTTGTAACGTGAAGGCAATCATACTGAATTTACTACAAATGATCACGTTGAACGATGGACATTTCACAAGTGACGACAGAGCTGTACGCTATAACCTGAGTATTGAATCTTACTTTAAACATCCAGAATTCAACACAAAATATTTCATATTTTTCTTAATGCTACGAATATAAGCTTAAAACTATGTTGTACCACTTTTCAATATGAATGGCCTATACTCATTACAAATTACAAGAAATATGTAAGGACACTCTTCATTTTATTGTAGAAAACTCTTTATGACTAAGTTTTTTTTTTGAAGCAACAAATTATTATACTTTTTCTGAGTGATTCATCTCTGTTGAGGCAACAATAAGAATGTTAATTTCTAAAAATGTCATAGACGAAACTATGGTGGTTGCAAAAGGAGTATGACACCATCACTGTATAATGAACAATATTTCTTAGTGTACACTTGACTCTTCACAAGTAGCCTTGACTATTAACTTTTCATCAGGAGGACTCTTGAGGATATGTCTTACATAGACTAAAAATTTCACGATAATAAAATCGTATGACACCCTCATTACTCTAAGCACAAATATGTTAAATATTATATAGTTACTACAAGTTATTGTGAACAACACTTGATAACATTTCGCATTCTTAGTTACAATAGGGCATTATAAAATATTAAACAGTAGTTAATGAAGCAAGCAAATTGTTTCACTGTATATTTAAACTACAAAGAAATAATACGTAAGTCAATTTAAACTTCATTGCTAGACAATTCACTATAGCTGCAATGATTATACATTAAGCAACTAACGCAAATTAAACAATCTTGGCATTGTTCAATAAAAATCCAATTTTAATAAAACCTAAAGCAAAATTATTAAAACTAAAAAAACACGAAGAAGTGATGACATATATATATATATATATATATATATATATATATATATATATATATATATATATATATATATATATAATGTTTTTCATTTCAACAATATATTATTTTTCCTTTCAACATGTTACATTTTTCACAACTCAGTGTTTTGTACAGAGAAATATGACGAAGCTTACGGATCAATGAAAATTGCTAAGGGATTTTACTTCGATTATCAACTAATTTTTCCTGTAAATATTTAATTATTTGTTGTTAGTCTCTTCTAATTTGAAGCACATCCACTCACTGGGGAAGAACTACGCGTCATTTAGGACAAGGACAGATTTGGTACCTCTCTTCTGAGCAGAAGAGCGAGTTTCATATTTTTCATACATTACAAGTGAGTCTTTTGGTTGAATACTGAGTCAGTTTCTTTACAATGTTTGTTTGATATAATGTTAATTCTATTGAATTTAGGAAAGCATTTATAATTTAGAGGACCAACACATTGACTACAAATTTATAATACAAGTAATTATATTTTCTATGTTCTTAATTTTTTATGGTAAACTATTTACAAAGAAAAGAGTAATGTGTTTTTTAAGTTTAGTGCTGTGTTAAAATGTAACCTTTTTGCAATGTGTTTAAAGATCCTGTTGTTCATTGGACAGTCATGCTTTTTACGTCAACACTGTGTCGTAATTCGGTTTGTGGAACACGTGTTACCTGTATTTAAAGGGTTTTCTGGATTTACGGATTACTCCAATCTTTTATTTAGTTTGTGGTATTGTAGTAATGGTTCATGTCAGAAGAAAAAATATATTGTTTGGAGTCAACTTAACCTCAGATATTATTGGTATAAAGAGATATATTCATGTGGTTCCGCTTCATTTCTAGCTTCAAGTAACGTTTGGTATTTTTTTCACATTTGAGGCAGTTTCTTTATCTTGACATATTCTCGCAATATTAACACCTTATGTTGTTCTAAAGACCTGTTCTCAACATTGTTTGGTCACTTAATAATGACTGATTGAGAATAAGAATTTGCTTGGAGAATTATTATTATTATTATTATTATTATTATTATTATTATTATTATTATTATTATTATTATTATTATTATTACTTTGCATTTTCAGAGTTAGGTAGTAAACTAATTTGACATCTCGTGAGGATAATAAAAGGATTCTGAAGCAAATAAGGCTTATGATACCAGTGGTTTTTGGTGCTGTCTACTCCACGAGGATCCTATGAAATTTAAGATGTCAACCTAAAATCTCGCAACATAATATAACAGGTAAGTAATTGATTTCCGATAACAAATTCCGCTTTTTGATCTAACAGTAAGCTGTACGCTCTACAAGTCTATTAGTGTATCTGACATATAACGGGTATGTTTCGGTTTTAGGTTGAGAAAGCAGAGTCCTGGCTTGGTGAGCTTTCATTATTGTAGTATATATTACTAGTTACACCAAATGGAACATAGTGGCTCACGTTACTAAAGTCATATCTAGATCGAACTGATGTATCAGAAAGATAGAGAGGGAAGTGGAAGGAAGGAAACATGTTTATTCACGTTCTTCTTAATATGGAACCAGCTACTGGTGTTTTGCAAATCGTTATTTATATGCAATGGTAGGTATTAGTTCACTGCTTCTATTTTAGTAGTGCTACCTAAATAAGTCGTGTATTGCTTGCAAAGTTATAATTTTCAAATTGTCGTGCCAATTCGGAAATCCTAGTCCACTCTATTTCGTCGCCTTCGCAAACTTCGGTAAACCAGAAGGAAATATCGTATTGAGCCACATGAGTTGTTGACCCCAGCTCAGGTACAGAGGAGAATGGATATATAGAGACAAGTGCTGCATCATTAGTGGAATGTTTGTTTCTTGATACACCTTATAAAATGCGATGAAAACTAGGTGTTTTTTTTCGAAATCAAAATGCACATAAAGAGTGGTTGAGCAAGGGTCAACGTAGAGAACCAGTCGTCAAAGAGAAGCGTTTTGGGTGAGAAGTGTGTGCGTGGTGAAATAACGAGCACCCACTTCATTTCGTTCCTCATGGTTCTAGATCAATGGTGACTTTCCTTCGAGTAGTTGCCGTGAAAGTATGCTTTAGTATCTTATAGTGGTAAGCCGTGAGTGTGCGCTTGCGCAACAGGATAATATATATTCTGTCTCAGCTTCAGAAACCAAATAAACATTGAAGGAAATAACAACATCGAATTGATATCATACGCAGAATATAGTGTAGGTACGACTAATAAACTCATGATGTGAAAGATGTTAAGCAAATGTGCTCCGTATTATCTGTGTTTTATATCTGGTAACGTAAACAGGAGATATTGCAAGGGATGTATAACAGACAGTAAGTAACAGTGGTATATATTTTGTTATTAGAATTGAGTTTGTTGAATATAAAATAATGAAACAAATTTTTTATTGCAAATTGTGGACTAGTGGTAACGTAATCAAAGTAGAATTCCACCAAGAAAGATGTATCAGCAATAGTACCAGTCACCTTAGTATATTCGGAGTTGACAATTTATATGTAAAATTAATTGGGATATAAACACTAGATAATTTGATTTAATTGAAATCGACAAGAAATATAGTTAAGGAAGCTAGAAGTTTCACAGTTGCCAGTTCTGGTAGAGAAAGAATCTAAGTAATAACATTAAGTAATCATGAGTTTGTACGGAAGTTTTGTTTTTGTTAAAGATAGAGAAAGAAAACTAATAATGTAAACAACCTGAAACACAAGCTCATGTCGAAAACGTCGGTGGACTAGCGATGAGCAACCAGAGACCTCTGGGCAAAAATTGGATGCTCCGGAGTGACTATCCTCTGTAGCCTCACTTCCGTATTGAAAAGTATACCACTTGGGTTCTACCAGTGGCAGAGACGCGACAAACACTAATGTGCCATAAAATTACTCCCCCAAAATCTAAAATTGCCTACATGTGTGCCAGGGAGCCGATTTCTCTGTACATTTGGGGAGGGGTCATTCAGATGCAGAAAGCATATATATATACATATATATATATATTAGGGTGGTCCTTACTTATATGGGGAAAAATACATTTAAGAATTTCCTTGGACAAGCCCCCTAAAATGGTTTAATGGTTCCATATGGGACTAAATTGAGCCAGAAGAAAGATTAGATCCATTGAATAATTTTAAATGGTGCCTGAAGCGACGTAAAATTTTGAATTCGATTACAATACATAGTAAAGGGGGAAATCTGGAAGAAACCTTTGAAATTTAGAAATGGCTTAAGAAAATGAGCGGGAGATATCTTGGATAATGGAAATAGAAAAAAAGCCCAATGTAATCTTGTATAACGTTATCATGGCGGCCTCTTGAAGTTCGCCATCTTGAATTCAGGTAAAAATTTTTACATAAGGAGAGAGTGATGTGACATATCGTTTTGAGGTAGCATTTCACCACAAGCATAAATCTGGCATTGTTTTCAATTACCTATAATCATGTAATATTTTTACTTCAGAAAAACGAATTGCTTCGATTTAATGTTATTTTATTGTAGTTATGAACATCAGATTTGTAATAATGTTGGAAGTTTTATAAATGAACTGAAAGAAACTGCTAGATAAAGCTAAATCTTTGTTTCGCTATGAACTGCAAATAAGTTTCCATCAAGGTCATTCATAGTTAGGGATGCACACGAGACGAGTCGAGACAGGATTTTCCTGACAAAATTCGAGTCGAGATATGGCTCTTCCAATAGAGAAATATACATTTTTCGAGTCAAGACATCACTTTTACAGCACATTTTCGAGACGAGACAGCCACAAATCTTGTCTCGTGCGCAACCCTCTTCATAGTCCATTATGAGAAAAGAGAAAAATTATAACTTGGAAGAAATTGAAATATCCCTTATTTGTGTAGTAGGTTTGTGGTAAATTTTCAATCTTATTTGCTACATAGTTCACTTTTGACACATCTAGGAAAATATTGTCTGTGGGCCTTCACTATCTGCAAACGAAACTGCTTCTGCTCCTCATTTTTCGTAAGAACGTTGTAATCTATTAGTTTCACTCCTCTTTCTGCTGCACCGTTTGTTACGTGAATAAATTTAGCTATTATCTTTCCTTGAAGATAATCATTATTAATTGAAAATGAAATCGGTTCACACTTAAGAAACCCTTTGGGTATTTTAAATATCTCGATTAAAATTTGTGTGTTTGTTGTAACGAAATCACTAATTTCTGTTTTCACAAGACGTTTTATCATATCACCTCTTTCGTCAAGCTTCTTTGCTGTTTCACGGTTTCCCGTTACAGTTTTAATTCTTTCGATCATTTTTTTCATAATGCTAAATTTATTTATAAAAACGCTAGTTGTGCCTCCACCAAGTACCAGACATGGCGAGAAAATTTAGAAAGAGCCACTTCAGACAATTCTATATCTATTTGTCTATAACTGTACAAACCTTTCAAAAATTGCAGGTCTTGTAATGGTGAATGGGATGCTCGATCACATTTAAACCAAGCTTGCACATATATCAGAAAAATGCATACTCTTCGAAGATTTGTTTCTATTTGCTTCGTTAAACAAAATTGTTGGCGAAAAAGAAATGTTTCTAAAACGTAGATTGCTTTTCCCATTAACCCTGCATGGTAAATTGCTCCAGGCAAACCAAAGAAAACTCCCCCGGAACGTATGCCACTCAAGAATATGATGACCAGTCCTAAAAATTCCCTGTAATCTTCTCTGCGATGTCCTGCTTCTACAAGTTTGATAGCAAAACTCAACACTTCATTTCCTACATAGAAAATATTGTCCCTTACATTATCATCATCAATTTCTGGAATAAAGTTAGTGCAATCTATTTTAGACCACTCTCTCTGAAAACGCTTAAATAGAGGAACGCCTGGTCCAGCTACAAACCAAACACAACACTTATCAAACCAATTCATAAATGGGGTGTCTTCAGGGAAGGAATATAATTTTTTGGAGCTTCTTCTCTAGCAGAACGCAAGCACCGTTGACATGACCCATATTGCACGGAGTAGTGTGACAACAAACTGTCTGCATGAACTTTACCAAGTTCCATTCTTCAAGTGAATGAACTATAATAGAAACAATATGTTCTCTTGATGATGACAAAATGGGAACAGTAATTAGACTCTCATGACGATGCTGTAATAATTATTGACAACCTTTCGACAGTGTCTCTGGTAGTCAATTTCGGTAGTAGTTTTCCGTCCCAATGCACAAATAACGCACTTTGTGCACTCTGAAATTGTTTCTTGTAGTCATGTGCAACTTCGCTACGGATTTTCTATCGGCATTAGTGAATGGAAGACGTATTTATTTTAGCTTCTATACATCATGGCCAAATGCTTCTGCCACCACCGTCAGATCTATCAGTGACCTTGTATCCATCAAGAACAGCAACCAGTCTTGGAGTAATAAAATTAGTTTTTCCCTTTTACATCTCTTAGAGGGTCCGGGCACACATGCATCCATTTTTACATCTTCTTTAACATTCTCAGCTGGTTTTTTCTCTTCATTACTTGAACTGTTCACCTCCATTTCTTTTGGTGTGTAAAGTTCAAACAAATCATTTTCAGAAGTGGCTTTTGTTTTGCGTTTCTCTTTCTTTTAAAGCCGTGCATATCCCTTTGGTTCTTTTCGTGCCAAACTCATGTCTTTACCAAGTATGTTACCATTTCGTCCCTCCTGTCTTTGATAACTCTCGATCTGTCTTGATTTCAATAATGCCTAGATCATTAGCGTGTACTATATCAAATAAATCAGGCAAGATGTTTGACAAAGCTACTTATTTTTTGGCTTTGCACTTCACTCGATATTTCATTGTTCTTCTGTAATGCTCACTATTTCTCATACAATACAATCAGTTTGTCAGCACTGCGTTGGGTATTCTTTACTGGGATCCTTGACTTTTACAAAAGTACCTCAGTTTCTTTAACATCTTATCGTGCACTTTCCCTAACTGTCAGATTTACTGTTCACAAGTTGTAGAAAAGGGCCATCGACACTTACTTGATTGACGGTAATTTACTTTCCAGAATCTGTTCATTGGCACTACGAATTAAATAAATTCCCTTCCGATACATATTGTATCCGCAGCTTGCATTTTTCCATTAAAATTCGCTAGAAAATTGAAATATCCAACTGTTAATCCTGACATTTGAACTAAAATAACTTTAAGAAAAAAACAAGTTTCATTCCCATCCAAACATGGCTGGGCCGTAAAAGGCAATACCTTCTCTGTGACCAGAGTTCAATCCTTTCCTCTGTAGCTTACAAATACTAAAATAGATATAAAATATTTTGATGAGCTTCAATTTAATATTAAAAATCGAATGTCAGGCAGCAAAACTACTGCGGGCAAACTAAACTTTTTGCCTACAAAATTATAATTAAAATATTTTCTATATTTATGCACTTACATTTTAAACAACTTACAAAGTACAAACACATCATTTGCTACTGCCATATATTGACCAACTAAAAAACCAAATTAAGTAGGAAGTAATTACATTGTATTTGATATGACGGAAATAAATATGCTAGTCCAATAATTAAATGCATTAATACAATTATGATTGTTACGGTATTTAATAAAATTAATATAAGATTGAATAATAGTGCCAGAAGCACTACTTTGGCAATTATCTGTGAAAAGGAGACATCTTTTCATTGGTAATAATTCTTACAGGACTAAAGGTATCTTTAAAATAGTGCCAGATTTGTGCTTGTGTTGAAACGCTACCTCAAAATGACATGTCACATGAGTCATGTGACATGACCCCAGTAGTATTCCCCCGTATATTAAACCGAGTCAGCAAAATTTTTGTGACGTCATAAGTCAAAGGTCAATGACCCCGGGGTACTTAGACCACCCCTCTAAGTTTTGGCAGGGGTTCTTTGGCCCATTCCCTAAATTTTGGCATGAGTACATAGGACCACCACACAGATTTTAGAAACTGCAAAAAATCTAAAACTTTGGTGTGGTAGCCTATGACCATGGCTTGTACCTCTATCAGTATTGGAGCTCTATCTCGTTCTCTTTTGTGCGTAGAAAAATTGCCAAAAAGTCAAATTTTGTTTCTATTTTTGACAATTTAGCCAATTTGATTAGGTATAATGACCTTATAAAGTTATATGGGCGAATAAGGGGGTCATTCCCCTTCATAAGACATGGAAATATTAATGCACCCCTTTAAAAGTTTTGTAGGGTTAATTTGGCCCACCCCTTCAGTTTCGCAAATTGCCCAATTTAAACGATTGGTATCATAGTACAGGACCTTAATATATGTTATAAATTTGAGTGGTCAACCTCGTTCCCTTTTAGGGGTACAAAACTGCCAAAATATAAACTTAAGCAATACGTTGCACCACGTGTTTCGTTTAAGTCCCATTTTATCCCCCTTGATGAGGTCGTACTACCTTATAAGGTTATATGGTCATGTCTAGGGGTCCATTCTCTATCATAAAACATAGGTACATTGGTGCACCCCTTTAAAATTTGGGAGGGATACCTTGTCCCACCCCTTCAATTTTGGAAGTTGTTTAATTTAAACTTTTGGTATAATAGTACTGGACAGTAATATGTATCACTATTAATTAGGTGGTCCACCTCCTTACCTTTCATGGATAAAAAATTGGTAAAATATAAACGTAAGCAATACGTTGTACCACGTTTTTGGTTTTGACCTAAGTTATCACCTTTTATGCGGTTTTATTATTGTATATGTTTATATGGGTATGTATAGGGGTCAATTAACTTACATAAGACATAGGTATATTAGTGCACACTTCTTAAAATTTGGGAGGGGTACCTTGAACCACTCCTTAAATTTACGAATTTGTTTAATTTAAAAATTCGGTATCATAGTATAGGACCTCAATATGAATTACTATAAATCTGGGTAATCCAGTCCGTTCTCTTTTATGGGTAAGAAAAATTGCTAAAAATCAAATTTCGGAGGTTATTGATGCCCTTTGATGAGGTCTTATTACCTTATATAATTATATGGAAATGTATAGGAGTCTATTCTATTTCTTAAGAATTTCTTAAGAATATTTCTTAAGATGCAATAGATACCTTGGTGCATCCGTTGAAACATTTGAAGGAGTACATTGGCCCCACCTAAAATTTGGACCCTAATAGGTATAAATTTGGGTGGTACATTTTGTTCCCTTTTATGGATAAAAATGTTAAAACTTCAAATTTCCGAGGTTATTGACCCCTTTGATGCGGTTTAATTATCTCTTATAAATATATGAATGTGTTTAGGGGTTTATTTTCTTTACAAGACATGAGTACATTGATGCTTTCATCTTAAAATTTAGTAGAGGAACATTGGCTCACCCTTAAGATTAGTAAATTGCCCAATTTGGTATAATGATATAGGTTCTTAATATATACCATTATAAATCTCGTACCCTTTCATGTGTAAAAATTACCAGAAATTAGAATGACCACGTGTTAGATTATTGACTCAATTTATTCCCTTTGATAGGGATTTAGCACGTTATATGGGTACGTACAGAGGCTTGTTACCTTTATATTTTTATGTTCCCTTCTAAATTTGGTTGGGGTTCATAGGACGATTTTCTATGTGGAAATTACCAAATAAAATTCGGTAATCGTTCTCTAGGACCCATTGTAAATTTTTGTGTCTTTCTTATGGCCAAAGATTTAAATTAGAAGGTTATTGACCTTTCTTGATACGACTTTATTATTGAATGAGTACAGGATTTATTACTTTTTCATAAGACACAGATGTATTAGTGTACTAATCTTAAATTTTGGGAGGGGCACATTTCTTATTGTTAAATCAATAATTGGTAATTGTTCTTAGAACTCAGTGGTATCTCATTCTTTGGGTAAATTATTGTCAAATATTAGTATGGTGATGTGATCAGTTATTAACCCATGATAGGATTATGGGTCCATTACATTAGTATTTTTTTCTTTGTAGGATAATTTGAGAATTGTCAAAATGAAATTACGTGATTGGTCTTGAATATTCCCGCCTACGGACTAAAATATAATCGTAAGCAATACGTTGTACCACGGGATTGTCCTTGATAAAGTAGTGTACAGCAAAACCGTATAATTGTTAATCGAATAGTTAAAAACGGCATAAAGTTTGACGGTTAACCGTGAAATTTTTAAGTTTAAACATTTTGTTTTCAAAAATTTTAGTTTGAAAATTTTTGTTTGAAAATTTATTGCTTGAACTTTTTTGTATTTTTATTTTTTTAAAATATTGTTTGAAAACTTTTGTTTGGTAATGTTTTCCTTTGAAAATTATTTGAAAAATTTCGATTGATTTTTTTTAGAATTGATTGAAAATTTTTGTTTGAAATATTTTGTTTTGAAATTTTTGTTTAAATTTTCGTTTCAAATTTTTAATTTCAAAAATTTTGTTCGATTTTTTTGAAATTTTTGTTTGATAATTTTTCCTTTCAAAATTGTTTGTTTCAAAATTTGATTAAAAAGTTTTTGGTTGAAAATATTTCTTAAAATTTTTAGTTTCAAAATTTTTTGTTTAAAATTTTAGTTTGAAAAATATTGTTTGAATTATTTTAAATTTGTACACTCATTGGTAAAAATCGGAAATGTTTATAAGAAAAACATCTGTGAACACTGTTTATCATGATGCAATAATACACGTCAAAACATGGGGTTGTACTTGAAAAACTCAAATCATTGAAATGGATCATTTTATTACACTGCACTGGTTAACCACATACGTCCATGTCAGATGAAAGGTCTGGATATTGTTGATAGAATGTATTTTGAACTTCTTGCACTAATTTGTTTTTTAGCGTATACTTTTAATTCCAATTAAAGTCTTCTAAGGTCTATTGCAATATCGATATAATGAAATGGTTAATTGTAAGATTTAGGTATAACGAGAGACGTACATAGAACCATTCTTTTAAATTTTGGAGTTGTGATAAACAGAATTTTAGTATGGGGCTCGAAATTTGAACGTTCAATAATCAATCGATATAAAACAATACTTTGAACAGTAGTCACTAATCACAGTCTAAGATCATTGTTGGTGGTTGGTTTTTACCTTGAGCTTTCAGAAATCTGATAGGCAACGTTACTGAATCTTATGACTCATAGACTAAAGGCAATGCATGCTACAACACGTTGAAATTTAATCACAACTCACTGTCTAAGGTGACGTAATTTGATCACTAGCAAAATTATTGTCCATGCAATTTGATTGGCTGATCACTATCCTTCATGCAATCTGGATGGTTGATCTCTATTAACAAATAAACGGTTTTGATCATATTTATCAGTGAATGCAAAATGTTGAACGAGTGTTCAAACCAAGATTTTTAAACAGTAATCAATAAATGTTAAACAAAACTTAAAACTGAATGCAGCAAAGATTTGAAAATCATCCGTCAATCAGATTGCATGAAAGATAGCTATCAACCAATCAGATTGCATGAAGGAGAGTGATCAGCCAATCTAATTGCATGAACAATAACTTTACTAGTGGTCAGACTACGACACTTTAGTAGTTAAGATTAAATTTCAAAGTGTTGTAGCATGTATTATGTCTATGAGTCTATGAGTCATTGATTCAGTCTATGAGTCATAAGATTCAGTAACGTTACCTATCAGATTTCTGAAAGCTCAAGGTAAAAGCCAACCACCAAAAATGACCTTAGACTGTGAGTTGTGACTACTGTTCAAAGTATTGTTTTATATCGATTTATTATTGAACGTTCAAATTTCGAGCCCCATACTAAAATTCTGTTTATCACAACTCCCAAAATTAAAAGAATGGTTCTACGTACGTCTCTCGTTATACCTAAATCTTAGAATTAACCATTTCATTATATCGATATTGCAATAGACCTTAGAAGACTTCAATTGGAATTAAAAGTATACGATAAAAACAAACTAGTACAAGAAGTTATAAGTACATTACATCGACAATGTCCAGATCTTTTATCTGATATGGACGTATGCGATTATCCAGTGCAGTGTAATAAAATGATCCATTTCAATGATTTGTGTTTTTCATTTCAAGTACAACCCCATGTTCTAACGTGTATTATTGCATCATGATAAACAGCGTTCCCAGATGTTTTTGTTCTAAACAGTTCCGGTTCTTTACCAAAGAGTGCACAAATTTTAAAAAAATTCAAACCCAAATTTTCCAAGCAAATATTAAACAAAAAATTTTCAAACTAAAAATTTTAAGAAAAATTTTCCACAAAATATTTTCAAACAAACTTTGGAATTTTTGAAACGAAGAAATTTTCAAACAAGAAATTTCAAAAAAATTCAAACGAGATTTTTCAATCTAAAAATTTCAAAAAAATTCGAAACAAAAATTTCAAACGTAAACATTTTCGGTTTCGAAAAAATAAACCAGAAAGTTTCAAATTTCAATCTAATATTTTTGAAAACAAAATTTTCACGGTTAACCCTCAAACTTTATCCGGTTTCTAACTATTCGATTAACAAATATACAGTTTCGCTGTTCACTATCTCATGAAGAACAATCACATTGTGCAACGTATTGCTTACGTTTTTATTTTGGCCCATAGGCGAGAATATTAGAGACCAATCATGTAATTTCATTTTGACAATTCTCAAATTATCCTACAGAGTTTAAATGTACCAATGTCCTGGACCCATAATCCTTTCATAGGTCAATAACTGATCAGATGAACATACTAATATTTGACAAATAATTTACCCAAAGAATGAGATACCACCCAATTCTAAAAACAATTACCAATTTTTGATTTAACAATAAGAAATGTGCCCCTCCCAAAATTTAAAATTGGTAAACTAATACACTTGTGTCTTATGAAAAAGTAATAAATCATGTACTCGTTCAACAATAAAGCAGTATCAAAAGAAAGGTCAATGACCTTCTAATTTAAATCTTTGGCCATAAGAGGGTCACAAAAATTTACAATGGGTCCTAGAGCTCAATTACGAATCTTACTTGGTAATTTCCAAATAAAAGAATGTGCTATAAACCCTAACAAAACTTAAAAGGAACATAAAAATATAAAAGTAATACACGTATGTACATAACCACAAAACGTGCTAAATCCGTATCAAAGGGAATAAATTGAGTCAATAATCGAACACGTGGTCATACTAATTTCTGGTAATTTTTACCCATGAAAGTGTGCGAGATTTATAATGGTATATATTAAGAACCTATATCATTATATCAAACTGGGCGGTTTCCTAACCTTAAGGGTAAGCCAATATACCTCTACCAAATTTTAAGATAAAAGCATCAATGTACTCATGTCTTGTAAAGAAAATAAATCCCTAAAAACATTCATATATTCATAAGAGATAGTAAAACCGCTTCAAAGAGGTCCGAAATTTGAATTGTATCATTTTTTATCCCAAAAAGGGAACAAAATATACCACCCAAATTTATACTAATATTATTAGGGTCCAAATTTTTGGTGGGGCCAATGTACTCCTTCAAATGTTTCAACGGATGCACCAATGTATCTATATCTTAAGAAATAGAATAGACCCCTTTGCATACTCGTATAATGATATAAGATAATAAAACCAAATAAAAGGGAATAACTTAGGTCAAAACCAAACACGTGGTACAACGTATTACTTACCTTTATACAGTGGAGTCTCTTCAATTTGAAGTCCAAGAAGACAAGAAAAAATTCGAATTATCAAAACTTCGAATGAACCAAAAACTCTCATTTTAAAGAAAAATCAAGGGAACAAAATAACTGTACTGTATATGAAAAACTACTTAACATGCAATGCACCTTACCTATAAAGCACCACATTTTCGTAAGGATAGGCGCCGCTATTTGTCATTTACCATAATGCACACCGGTAGATCACAAACGAATCTACATACCTTTTTGTCACTGTTTTAGTTCAGTTAAAAAGAATATCACAAATATCTCGTTCTTGCAAGTCATTTGCAGGTGGAGGACAGGGCTTAAGGTCATTGACATTTATACAGAAGGGATGGACACTTCCAGGTTATTGAGGAGGTGGAGAGATGCGTACCATCTTCTGCCGAATTCTCTATAGCGGGACGGAGTCCAGCTGAGGTGGTATCAAAAAAATGTATCTTTTCCATGGTCGCTTCTGGATAAAATAACATATAAATAAAAACAAGTTGAAATTACATTGTTCTATTTGCAGTTTGTCGAACACTGCAAATTTTCCACTGTAAATACTTCGAATTATCCAAACAGAAAGTTCAAATGTTCGATTTACCCACGATTTTTTAACCATTGTTTTTAATACAGTTTTCAAGTGGAATAAGCTTATGTTCGAATTATCGAATAATTCGAATTATCCAAGTTCGAATTAAAAAGAGTCCGCTTTATTTTGGCAATTTTTTACCTATGAAAGGAAACGAGATGGACTATCTAATTAGTAGTGATACATATTAAGGTCCAATACTATTATACCAAAATTTTAAATTAAATAATTTCCAAAATTGAAAGAGTAGAACAAGGTACTCCTCAAAAATTTTTAAAGGGGTGCACCAATATAACCATATCGTATGTAAAAAATGGACACGTATACATATCCATATAATCATATAAGGTAATAGGAACTCATCAAAGGAGATAAATTGGGCCAAAAACTAAACACGTGGTCGTACTAATTTTCGACAATTTTGTACCCATGAAAGCGAACGATATGGACCAACAAAATTTATCATGATACATATTGATGTCCTGTGCTATTATACCAAATGCTTAAATTGATCAATTTCCAAAATTGAAGGGGTGGGCCAAGGTACAACTCCCAAAATTTTAAAGGGTTCCATCAATGTACCCTTGTCTTATGTAAGATAATTGACCCCTATACATACCCATATAACCATATAAGGTAATAGGACCTCATCAAAGGGGAGAAATTCGTCCGAAAACCAAACACGTGGTACAGTGTATTGCTTATGTTTATATTTTGGTATTTCTTTTGCCGATGAAAGGGAACGAAGTGGACCTCCCGAATTTATCATGATACATATTAAGGTCCTATGTTATGATACCGAATCCTTAAGTTGATTAATTTCCAAAATTATAGCGGTGGACCAAGGTACCACTACCAAAATTTTAAAGGGGTGCACCAATGTACGTATGTTTAGATAGAGAATGGATCCCTATACATAACCATATAAGCATATAAGGTAATAGGACCTCATCAAATGGGATTAAATGGGCCAAAAAACGAAACACGTGGTACAACGTATTGCTAACGTTTATATTTTGACAATTTTATACCCCTAAAAGGGAACGAGGTGGACCACCCAAATTTATGATAACATATGTTAGGATTCTGTACTATGATACCAAATGTTTAAATTGGGCAATTTCCAAAATTTTAGGGAAGGGCCAAATTACCCCTCCCAAAATTTTAAAAGCGTGCATTAATGTACCCATGTCTTATGAAAGAGAATGAACTCCTGTATACGCCCATATAACTATATAAGGTATTTAAACGTCATCAAAGAGGATAAATTTGGTCAAAACGCCCAAAAATTTGACTTTTCGGCAATTTTTTACCCATAAAAGGGAACGACATAGGGCCCCAACACTGATAGAGGTACATACCATGGTCCTAGGCTACCACATCAAATTTTTAGATTTGGCAATTTCCAAAATCTAAGGGAGTGGTCCTAGGTCATTGACCCCGGTCAAGGTCATTGACCTTTGACCTATGACGTCACAATTTTTTTGCTGACTCGGCTCAATATACGGGGACAGTACTACTACTCTCTTCTTATTTAAAAATTTTGATCTGAATCCAGGATGGCGTACTTCAAGATGGCCGCCATACCAATAATATATAACATTACGTATGTGTCTTCCTCTAAATGACTATCCATGGTATATTCGCATTCCCTTAAGGCGTTTCTAAATTACAGAATTTTCTTCCAGATTTTTCCCACATACTATGTATTGTAATCGGATTCAAAATTTATGTCGCTTGAGCCACCATTTAATATTATTCAATGGATTTAATTTTTCTCCTGGCTAAATTTAGTCCCATACGGAACCATTTTGGGGGATTCGTCCAAATAAATTTGGAAGTGGAAAATTAAAGACCAACCTAATACTATATATATATATATATATATATATATATATATATATATGAAGATTTTAAGACAAAATGCACTCAAATTATGCCAAATATTGTATATTCACAAATAAACTAGGGGGACCTACATGAGCTACGGGCGGCCCGGGACCCTTCGGCCCCCCAGGATCTGCGTCCTTGCATGTGCGATTTGTTTACATTAAAGTGAGTCTAAAAACAAACTCCATGGCTCTGGATAAGTAGAGTAACAAATAAAACACTGTTCTGACCAGAGCAGAATGAAATATATTAAAAACTATACTTACAATGTGTTACAGTTTCAAGGACCTAACGGTGTGTGTGATGAAAAGGACGTTAGGTCCTTGAAGCTGTAACACATTGTAAGTATAGTTTTTAATATATTTCATTCTGCTCTGGTCAGAACAGTGTTTTATTTGAGTCTAAGAAACACTAAAAAAATATCCTGCGGTGAGCGCGAACCACCAATCTTATGATCCGTAGGCTCGTGTTCTTCCGACTTCGCCAGGGAGCCAATGAAGGAAACGTTGCTCATAGAGGGATAAATAGTGAAGGTCTTTATAATTTGGCCCATCAGTGTGCTCCTCTTATCCTCTATATTCGTCGCTATCTGTTTGGGATCAGGTAAAATGCGTTTGCCTTGTAATTTTGTAATTAAATTACGGGAATCTATTTAGCTTATTTCATTGTTCTCCCATATTCACTTTCTAATGATCGGGGACAGTCGCCATCCAAATTCATACAATTATACGTACTCATCTCAAGATCTTTGACTTCAAGATGTAGAGGCAGGGGTTACTCTTGACCCACGGAGCTGACTTTAGAAACAAGTCGTCTGTAAAAAATAATATATAACAATAACCGCATGCGCATGACTGGCAATAATTCGTTTTGGCCCCTCTTGATTCTTGGAGATGAATCGAAGGAGTGCGGCCAAAATGAAGTCCTGACTGCCAAGAGCGGACTGGCCCGGGCGGAAAGGCGGGGATTCCAGCCTGAATCCCTTGAGTTAGTAATAATAATCATTATTATTACAAATATAACTTATTATTATTATTATTATTATTATCACATACTACCACTAAAGTAGAACTAATTCTATGCAAACAGATGTATACGTGAGGGCCCCCTTGCGTAGGGCCATGGCCAAAAGCGTCCTTATAATTTGGGTCATTCCAAAACAATGTTTAACATGACTTCTTCCTATCAAAAAAGTGAACCTGTATTAAAGATAATGGACTTGAAGATAACGTCATAATGATACCATAGAATTTTAGATGTCCTCCTACCTCAATTACTCATATTCAAATTAACTTATTAAATCGTGTCAGCCGGTCAAAACTTACAAAGTTTTATTGGTGTCTTTTTCTCATATTATATACTGTTAACTATTCTATAAAGAAACTTGAGTTACCGTTTAATATTATGTAATTGTAGCAAGTTTCTCATGAGGTGTTCGGTTCTGATTTGGAACAATTTAAAAGATGAGATTGAAGAAACTCATGTAGAGCAAAATATTAAATGAAAACGAGGTTTTAAATGTGTTATTCTCATAAATGAAAGAAAATTCATATTGCAGAGCACAAACTATTATATTTATAACTTTCATATCGTGTTTATTGTTTTCATCATGAGTTATTACCTACTTGAATCTAATTACTGACACTGTCCTGACCAAAAGTAAAATATGTGCTTTATTTCCAGCAAATGTAATAATAATAATTAATTAATAATATAGATTTTACAACTTGAAATATAAATTTGTGCGTAAAATGTCAGTTCTTATCACAATACATAGACATTTTTAAAACTCGTTTTACTCCGAAACTCGCAGTTACTGTGCAGTACAGTTGTCAGTTCGGGTAGCTCAAATTACCAATGTTGGGGAATAGAACTGACGAGCTGTTCCAGGAGTTTTGTAAACTAAAATTGGTAGAGCAAAAGTTGTGAAATCGAGACCTGGGTTGCTTTGTAAGTGAAACAGAACACTTAAATTATAAGCACAATGTGACGTTTAGGAGCGATAAAGAGAAAGACAAAGTAAGGATAGGATAGGATTAATCCTCTCGGCACTTGCATGACGTTCTCGGCAGTCCTTAAATAATGACTCATCTGATGGGTTATTGTTCTCCCTTTGACACATCTCGTCTAGATAGTTGGTCGTCAGAAGACTCGAATAGAAGTCAAGCGCTGATATATAGAAAAACTGGCGTTTCATCGACGATGAACTTTATCGAAATACGAACACTCTCCCCAGTTTTGACACATCCTTGTAAGACATTCAACTACGTAACAAACAGATATTACCCCTTCTTGACAGGGGTAAGATTGGGAGTTCTAAACTCTAAATCGTGGACGGCAAGACTATATCCTGTCGTAGCAAATCTAGTCTTTAACTCTCTTGTCTCACATCATTCAGTCGATTTTGTTTGGTCTCTTTGGTTATTCGGCTTACAGTTCAATGGATCTCTATGTGGTTGATGAAAATCCAAGTTATGTAGATTAACGTTATATTAGGTGATTGCTAACTTGTGAACAAAGGAAACAATGTGCAATATTATTGACTGAGAAATACATACACAACAACCAGTTAAGAGAAAATACAAATTCTTCTTTCTCTGCAATATAAAACAACTCTGTCGCACTGGAAGCAAGTAGAAACTAAAATATAACTTCAATATTAATCTGATCATTTCTGTCCATAATTTCAAGTAAATAATATTTATCAATTTTGCAAAATTTAAGTCCAACCTGTCGTGCCCAACATTTATAATTATTATTGCTATTGTTATAAACACTTCGTTGTGACGGCAGAATACCTTCACAATGTCCCTGACAATATAAATAGTAGCATGATTGCTACGATTATTTATTTATTTGTTTAAACATAAATAAAACTATTAAAAAAAGTTTAATTATATTCCAATAAATTATATTTTCATAAATGATTAGAGTTGAAATGTCACTAAATTTTGGTCTATTTTAAACAAGTTTCTATAATGTTTAATTACCGAATAATGTAAATCCGATTGTCTTGATATGTAACAAAACAAGGTCAAAATAAATGAATTAAAGATGGTTTATCATCATTTTTGTGTTAAATAAACTGTAGCATGTGTATATATTTAGAAATGTTTACTAAAGTGTATGTTCTCAAAAGATATGTAAAGTAACTGAATAACTGTCCCGCATACCGAAGTATACCTTGTACGAAAACTATTCTGTTGAAATACAATCATTAAGGGAGAAGACGCTCTGTTATTGTTTCCACTTCGCAATTTATCTACACATTTTTTTTACTTGAAACAAGTGGTATTTTGATTTTATTTAAGTAGTTATTCACACTTAGCACACGTCTAATTTTGACAGTTGGACTTTTATGAACTTTCTAGCATTTCTGGTGTTGGATTTACTTGTTGTAGAAAAAGAAAATAATAATTTCACATCACACTCTTTTTCGTATTCGGAGTAGGCTTATACCACTTATCTGTTGATTAATATTGTCTATTTCCATTTCATTCACATATTGTTTCAGGCTCTTATTTTAATCTACAGCCTTTAGATCAAGAAGGAAAAATCAAACACTCGAAAATATTTTAAATGCTTTCGAGAGTAGCTTTTAGCTTCATAACTTTTATTACAAGTGGCAATTCTATATTCTTAACGTTTCATTTCGGACTGGCCTGAAAATAAAGTATCTCTGTAACTTCTTCCAGTGTCCTTTAATGACCGTATGAACACGAACATCTGTTGGTTGCAGCATACGATTCACGTTAGGATGTTATGACTGCGATATCGACACACTTCTCATACAGAAATCAGATCCCTTTATCATGTGACCAATATCCGTCGAACGTATAAGAAAGCAATGCATTAGATTCTCTCAAATATAGGGAAAATCATTTGCTATGCACTCAAAAATGCATTAAGATCTCTCTTACTACTGTGAGATACCTATTAGCTAGGATTGGTTAAGACATGATTAAAACAATAGATGGGTTCGAGGGGGAGAGTATTCAGTAAGCTCTAATATTACTTCAAGGACAGTAGTAAAGGAGCATTTAAGAATTATGATATCGTTTCCGCTTCGTTGAAAGTCTTCATATATACTTTTCCAGCATATAGTAACGACAATTCCACCATTTTCTATTGATTTGTGATAAAATTTATATGATAATATTACTGAATACATTTTCAGGTTCCATGATTTCTGAATATGAAATATATTAAACAATAATATGAGACCTTTACTTATTATATTTTTTAAAAAAATGTTGTTCTTACCAAATAATTTATTACTGTATAATGAGAACAATATAACAATGGTGTATTACTATTATTAAGCATGCCTTTCGGCAGGTCAAGGAATAATGAGAATTATTTTTTTTATTTTTTCGATTTTCGATTTGGCCCTGGAAATATTTCTTCCATATTTCTCGATTTTCAGCTTCATCTCTTAACTTCCAATATTTTCTTCCATTTTTCAATCACACCAGCTGTGTTCTTCTTCTTCCTATACCTCGCTTTCCTTCCATCTTTCCTTCTATGGCGGTGTGAAGAAGACAATTTCTTCGCAAGATGTGTCCAATCCAATTGCCTTTCCTATTAAGGATACTTCATAGAAGTGTCATCTTCTGTCCTCTCTGGTTTAAAACATCTTAGTTTGTTACTCTCTCTGTCCATTTTATCTTTTACATTTTCCTCTAACACCACATTTCGAAGCTCTCCAAATATTTCTTCTATAACGTCCGTAATATGCAAGTCTCTGAACCATAGAATTCCAATACTCCATATATGGGACTTGACCGATTTGTTCTTAAGTCCAATATTGAGCCTGCTAGTTAAGAGTGATCTTTTGTTGTTGAATGCCTCTTTAGCCATGGGAATTGCGTACCTGATCTGTTTGGTGCAGTAAGCATTTCTCGTCAAAATACTCCCCAGATATTTCAAATTATCGAACTCTTCAAGTTTTCCTTGTTCTACTCTGATCCATAATGGCATGTTTCCACGAGTATTCTCATGGAAGTATTCTCATGACTTTCGACCAGTGACGACACCAGAGGGGAGGCAAGGGGCGCTAGTGCCCCCCTAGTTGCTACTTCTGCCCCGCTGACTGCCACCTAGACTGCCCCACAGACTCCTACAATCTTTAAACATTCTACATGTAGTATTTTATATCAATGTCATAAGCAATCTCATTGTCAAATTGTAGTATACTTTCCATGCTTTTACTATGTGGCAGATCAGTCCTCAAGCTTACTTCTTAGAAATATGGGTGCATACCCAGACGCTCAGTTTTCTAATTTACCGCCTTTTCAGGTAAATTTTAGTTATACTTCTTTCTTATAATTTTTAATTAGTGTGCCTAGCGAACAATAGTAGATTTGATCGACTTGTTTTCTTCTCATTGGATCAATTTCGATTGGAAACAATAGAAAGGTAAAACCAGTTACATAACTTGTTTGTATTTATCCAGGTTTGAAGTTTTCAGTTTCATATTTTGTTTTATTTACAGGTTCTATACTTCTTTTTTCTGAAACAGTCTCGGCTTTCAATATTCAGAGGATGTTCTTATAACAGCTTAGTTTGCAATTACCAGGGTTTAATTTTTTGAAGGCGATAAAAAGAGTTGTTTTCCCTTCCTGCAAATGATAATAATAAATTTATGGAATTAAATTGATTCCCAATGACACGTATTGTCAGAGTTCTGATCTTTGGTTAGTAATTAGTATATACTAGTGCTCCCTTACTTATTTTGTTTCAAAGTATTGGCGTGACGTTTACCATATTGACTAGGAACCGCTGAAAAATTCGTAGCCCAACCCAGAAGGAGTGCACGTGGAATGGTGAAGTTGTATTTCTACACTTCCCCAGAGAGTCAATATACTACATTGTGCAGTGCTCCAGTTTTTGCAGAAAAGTTAAAAAATCTGAAGATTTCCTCGAACCACTGTTCGTAGCACTACCTCTATCAGATCTAAAATGGCGTCCTTTCAAGTGCTATTTAAGTTTGGGATATAAATAGTTAGACGGAGCTAAATCTGCGGAATAAGAATGATTATCTAGACATTGAAATCCTAGATTATGCAATGTCAGTTGTGTTCGCAGGGGCTTGATGTACAGGTTATTATCCTGAAGGAACAGAATTCCTTTCTTTTTATTTTCCGCGGCGTTGAACTTTGAATTCTTCTTCCAGTTTTGTAAGTAATGTAGAGATTCTGGATTAAATATCTGACCGTTGAAGAGGTAGTCTATGAGTACGACTCCACACTTATCCCAGAAGAACATTGCAAACAGTTTTTCAACCTACTTCTGTGTCTTGAACTTTTTGAGGTGATGGAGAAATGAGTGTTATTACTCCATTGACTGTTGTTTCGATTCAGGATTATAGTGGTACAACCATATTTCATCTATGGTTACTATTTGTGAGCGAAATTGATCAGCATTACGGTCAAATTGGAAGAAGATTTCTCTTAATGCCGTCACTCTTTTATTCTCCTGACAGACATTTTGTGAACCCATTATGCCTAGAACTGGCGCACACCCATGCCATTCTGAATTATGCTATCGACGAGTTCCAAAGAAATGCCCAGTATCCCTGATACAAGTTTTGCTGACAAGGTAAAAACTGAGAAAGCAGGGTGCAGCCTGACCTCAGACTATACTAAGTATATCGTGAGTTTACTATACATTTTAAAAACTATGTAAATAATATCTTAAATTATTTTTGTCATTCAAAAACTGGGGTGGCCTAGGCCCTCCGGCACCGGGCTATATCCACCACTGGCTGAAATGCTGCAATTTTCAAAAATAATGTCACAAATTGCATCCATGATTTCGGGAAGATTCATTGCTTTTAATCACCTTGGATGTAAAGCATAATTTGTTGAGAAATCGCCACGTTTATACTAAGCCACTTACATCTTCACCACTATATATAACGGAGGAGAGTCCCGTGATGTTTCACTGATTTCCCACTTTATTTACTTCGGTGACTTTCCTTGCTGGAACAAAAATGTTATAACAGTTAGAATCTGATGTTCGTGAAATTCGCTGTTCGGGCACACATAATCACTTCAGAGGCCTGACAAACAATAAGAATTTCATTATTATGAAAATTTGTATTTGTACATACAGAGATATGTTTTTCTAAACTACGGTTTCATTTTCCTACCTAGTACCTACACTCCTTCTGGATTGAACTAGGACATTTTGAGCAGCTCCTCGTAAATTATCTCTCTCTCTCTCTCTATGTATGTATGTGTAGAGAGAGAGAGAGAGAGAGAGAGAGAGAGAGAGAAAGAAAGACAGAGAGATCTACGTAACATATACTACTAGACGAATGTGTTACTTTAGCAGACGGGAAGTAATTCAATTTATGTTTAGGTTTCAAAAGTTTCATTGAAAAAATATTTCATGTGCAGACGTTACTTATTTGTTAGTTACAAATTTTACTTGAGATAAGTTTAATTTATAATCATATAGGTCTAATATAAAAACAGCAACGAAATACACAATGTAATGTAAAATAAGTCAAACGTAACAAATATGTCATTTTTGGTATGCAAATAGCAGCCCCTCGAAAATGTATCTCCCCCTCCTTTCCCCCTAAGAACTTAAATCTGGCGTCGTCACTGCTTTCGACTTTACGATGTTGATTCCATTCCATATAGTTTTCGTGTGTCAAATAGTTTGTCAATCATCACCTGTAGTTCTTCTTCGGTTTTAGCTATTATAACCGTATCATCTGCATACCTGATCTTGTTAATGATCTGCCCTCCAATCTTGAATCTCCAATTCCCATTAATGATTCCTCCATTAAACATTCACCGTAAATGTTGAATAATTGGGGCGACATACTACATCCTTGTCTGACTTCTCTTTCAATCTTCACTGTATTGGTTTCTGCTTCATACAAACACAACTTCACTCGTTGTCCTATGTACAGGTTTTGAATGATTCGTCGATCTCTCCAGTTGACTGCAATTTCTGTAAGTATTTTCAGAAGTTTCCTCCAATTTAATCGGTGGAAAACTTTTCGCCAGTCGATGAAACACAAACACAACTAACTCTTCCTTTACATCAAGCATTCTTTCTGATATCATTCTTATCAATCCAAAAGCATTTCTGGTGCCTTTTCCTTTGCTAATTACAAATTGATCTTCTAACCTCTCATCTATCTTATTTTCCAACCTCCTATTCAGTATGCGTACAATAATCTTTCCAGTGTGGGAAATCAGGCTAATGGTTCTGTAATCGCTGCACTCCTGTGCTTGCTTTTTCTTTGAGTAATTAAATTATTGTATTATCAAGAAAATTCTTTGGCCGTTCTCCATTCAGGAAAGTCAGTATTTTCACTGCATTGTCTCCTAATCCCTTGCTCAAATCTACTGGTACGTCGTCGTCTCCAGTGACTTTTCTGCTTTGCACGTCTTTGATTGCATGTATTACTTCACTTTTAAATATACTGAGTCGTTTTTCACCATCATCCACCTCTTCCTCTGCTTCAATCGCAATATCTGTGGGGCTGTTCTTCTGATCATAAAGATCTCTTATGTATTTCTTCCAAATTCTAAGGATTCTTTGGCAGTCAGGGATTACATTACCTTGTCGATCTTAGATGCCAAAACTTCGTATACTTTTGTTAGCCTTCCTTCTTAATTCTTGTGCTTTCTGGTACATCAGATCTATCGTATCTGCCGCTTCGTTGAAGTTCCATTACTTTTTCACATATCTTCTCCATACACTTTCCTTTGGCTTTGTCCGTTTCTCTTCTCAATTCATTATTCAGCCTTCTGTATTCTTTGATGTTCGTGTTTTCCGCCCTTCTGCGTTCCTCCATCTTTTTAAGCATTGTTTCCGTTATCATGATTTTCTCGGTGCCCTTTTCATCCTGCCAATGTTATTGTGGACTGTGTCAAGTAGAATCTAACTTTTCCCCAGCTATTTTCTATATTGTCGACCATATCTACCAATGTACAAAATTATTCTCCAGTCCCTTCTTTCACATCATCGTCGATGTTTCTTGGTCGCTCTAAGTTCCATTTTCGATTTCTACTCCTATTTTTCTTAATCGACTTTAACCAAGTTTGCACTTCCACCACTAGGATATTGTGATCCGAATCAATGTCCCCTCCTGGAAGTGTCTTCATGTCTGTTACGCTATTCCTAAAACGTTGCTTCACAAGAATGAAAGCGATTTGGTAGCGTTTCTTATCTCCTGGTACAATGGTGTACGTGAACAATAATAGCAACTAAAGATAGCTGTGCATATCTCTTCTTATCTATATCTAATACGTAAAATATATTTATTTAAAATCAGGATTCACTAAATTAATCAGTGACCAAACCACTGTCTTCCTCTTACGGTGAAAGAATTTAATGAATATTTTGCTAGCAGCTTTGCTTCATCCCCTCCCACCTCTCCTTCCTTCCCCTACCCTCTCCAACCTGTTTGTTCTGACAAGGGAGGGTCACGCTGTGGCTCCGTTGAGATCCAATCGAGACAATCGTGTTTGCATTTGCTATGTTATAACTAGACGAATCCCAAAGTTATACGTGCCACCAGGCAGAATATCGTGAGTTACAACATATTTTGTAATGTAAAAGCTACAAAAGCTGGCAGAATAATTTGAACCTAGTCATTTGTTCGGAAACGGTTGGGTAAATGGAAAGCCTGGCCAACACATATCCCATCACTTTCAAGTACAAACTTTTTGGGATAAAAAAGTTTGCCCCAGGGTCCCCCGCAGAGTCCCAGGCGGGTCGAACTCAAAATTTTCAAATGACAATTGGGGTCAAGTAGTACTGTAGTAGTAGACAGTAGTAGTATTATGTATTTAGAAACAATAGGAAGTCTAAAGAAAAATTGGATTTCTATTCGCTTCAATTAGTATTTCATTCGGCAACAACACACATATGTTTTGTTCCTAATGCACGTTCGTCATGATTCCCTCGCTATTATTTACGTGAATATAACGAATGTGAGACAAACACACAACTCTGACCTTCTATTCATAAATAGAAATTGAATACCGTCCGGTATTTTTCCAATTTTGTCGTACGTAATTCACACATAAAGGACTTGCAGCACCAGTCAGGTTGGGGGCTCTATTGTACGTGCTCGTGATGGTTACATTTGTATGTCATTCATTGGTTTGATCTCAATATTTCAAGCAATACCAAATATACAAAAAAGAAAAAACACATTTACAAGATTGGCGAGCAATACCAAACCATGCGTATATCATTTCACTACATCGAGCTGCATCAAACTTTGTTGGTTTGGTCACAATATTGCGAGAAATAGCATATTTATATACGCAACCTCATTTTTCACGCTGGCAACCATATTGGATTACAAATGATACTCTTTGATGTATTTTGAACGTAAATACTCATTTTGCTTCTCCAACAACAGTGGTTTGAGCTGGACATGCGTTCGATACCTAGTCCGGCATTTTGAACTCAAGATGTCGTGTTTTTGAACATTTCGCATATTTTCGTAAACTACTAATCAACACTAATGCCAAATTTGTTTTTGCTAGCTTCAGCAGTTTGGTATGCCTATCCTTTCTATATAGGTTTTAAGCAGACATCTTGGATTCAAGGTGTCAATAGATTTTCAATTTAGCTTTTTGACCCGCTGCAATTTTGCACAGGATTATCGTAGAAAGTCCAGACGTGCTTCATATTCTTTCATTTACCAAGAGCTTTCAAACGATGTGCTACTTAACCCCTCTTGCCATCGAAAACTTTTTAGTTGGACCTCACCTGGGACCCTTTGGGAGTCTGGGGCAAGACTATTAAAACAAATCGCTATGCTTTGAAAATAATGCCACACTTGCTTTCCTGTTTTCACATTTATCTCACCGTTTCCGATTTGTAGGGGTGGCCATGGACTTTTCAGTTGCTTTTGTTTACATTTTGACCCGCCGCCATTTTACACAGGGCTGTCGTAGAGTCGAGACTTGCCCCATTTGTATCATCTTACAATAGCTTTCAAAGGAAGTGCCACTTATCCCTACTTGTCATTTGAAAATTTTGAGTTCGATGCCGTCTGGGACCCTGCTGGGGACCCTGGAGCAAACTTTGTTATCCCAAAAAGTTTGTCCTTGAAAATGATCAGATACGTGTTGGCCGAGCTTTCCATTTACCCAGCTGCTTCTGAACAAATGACTCGGTTCAAAGTATTCTGCTCACTCACGATATTCTGCCCGGTGGCACGTATAACTTTGGAATTCGTCTACATATAACATATCAAACGCAAACACAATTGCCTCGTTCGGATCTCAGCGGAGTAACTGCGTGACCCTTCCTTGTGAGTCTTTGTCTTCTATCAGTATCACACCGACTGAAGTTCTCTCTCTTCTCTGGTCGTTGCCTCAACAGCGCCCCTTAGGACCAGATACAATCTATATTTCCTTCCTACTATCACTCCTGTTCATACGTCTGGTAAAAATAAAAATCATGTGTCCTCCTACCGACCTGTTTCCTTATTATCTCCACTCTCACTTGTTTGTGAAAAGATAATCAAAAACAGGTTAAAAACAGGAGAAGATAATCAAAAAAGTCCCCACAACACGGCATTTTGTCACGAAAATCTTGTCATACTAATTTGTCAGTTCTTCTGTCCGAAGCTGTGGACAGCTTCTCAGAAAATTCTCAACTCGACATTTTGTATTTGGACCTGTCTAAGGCTTTCGATTCTCTTCAACACCATTTTCTTTTATACAAACTCAGTTCTAAATTCAATATACATGGTAAATTACTTAATCTTCTAGAAACACATTTCAGTAATAGGACACAACGAGTTCCAGTTTCAGGTTACTTTTCTGGCTTTATTCTCGTAACTTCTGGAGTTCTGCAAGGCAGTGTTCTGGGTTCACTTCTATTTTTATTATACATGGACGATCAGTCTTCTTCGTTCACAAACAGCTCTACCAATATTCTTCTATTGCGGATGATTGCAAACTCTACATACAAGTTAAATCAGAGTGCGATGCTCTTGCTCTTCAGCATGATCCTTCTATTCTTCTCAACTAGTGTAACTCTTGGAAACTTAGTTTAAACATCGAAAAATGCGCTTTTCTTACGATTTCTCTAAAAAAGGAACCTATAAACCACATCTACAAAATTGGTCATCAGAACATAAATCCTGTTACTTCGTTCAGGGATCTTGGTGTTATTATTGACAGTAAGCTTACTTTTTCGGATCATATAAGCACAATATCTTGTACTGCTATGAGAAAACTAGGACTCCTTTATCGCTTCACGGACATAAAAAATCCTAATTCCTTGAGCTTGTTCTATAAGTAATATGTTGCTCCCACTATTGAGTACTTTCTCCTATCTGGTCTATGGCCTGCCCTACTCATCTGAAAAAAATATATTCTGTAATTTATTTCTTTTTAGCCATTGCATCCTACCGAGTACCTCACCTCCGAACACTTCCAAAAAGTGATGTTTTAACCTTTCTCAATATCAAACCTCCCCTACTGAGAAACAAAATTTCTGATTTAATATTATTGCAAAAAATTGTAAATGGCCATATATCATGTGAGGAGTTACTAAGTTAGATCAATTTTCCCGTACCCGTTACAACCGGTCTAGTGATCTCTTACACACTCGAGCTGTGAGAGTTAATATTGTCCAAAGGTCTCTTTCAAAACGATTTGTAAGCACGTATAATCAGATACCAGAAATTGTAGACGTTTTTCAAATGAGCCATCTTGATTTCAAATTGTTATTCTATTGTTACGTTACATAATCGTTTAAACGTTTCAGTGTAAAATGGTCTAGTGCTGTATCTGAAAGCTGTTATAAATAAAGAAGTAATAATAAGAATTCTTTGATTACCCAATTGTATTTTTTCCGAACCTTTCTGTTTATTTCGTTTTACCAAGTCATTCGAGAAATACCGAAAAAGTATCGATATTTTTTGATAGTGAGTTAATTTGCATTCTTTCGTTGCGAAGCACACTTTTTTTTTTACTTTCTCTGGGTATTACAATATGTTTAGTTCTTTACCAGCACATTGTTAATTTGCAACGTAATAAAATAATGTAATTAGTACGTATGAAGATATACATAGTACTAAACAAATCATTGGTACTTATAGTGGACACATACAAAATCATTCAATAAATTATGCTCCTGTTTCCAGTGTATTTAATTAACTATAGAATATGCATAACAAGTAAAGCAATGTTCGTTAATTAATAGCTGTGCTCATTGGACGTTATGCACAGTATAACAGACTTAAACCGTATTATATCCTTTGGAAAGTATTCACGTATTCGAAACAAACTTGTGTATACAACCAGAATAAAATATATGCTTAACATGAAATACAATCTATTATAATTCCGAAATTTAAAAAATACCAATTGCAGTCATACATGACCAAATTAGGAAGATATAAACTATTCACATATTCTATTCGTCACTCCCGTTAACATAGTAAAGTTTCATGCAATTGTTTCACAATTTTAGTAATACGCAGGCGAGAGTATAAAAGTCTATCGGCATTTCAACTTGATAAAATCAAAATAAAAGGAGCTCATTACCGCTTTCTTCGATTCATCTCGTTTCCACTCTTGACACAACACATGATACATAAAGCAATTCAGCCGCGGTAATAGAGTTGACTTGACTTTGAGTTTAATATCCCTTTCTACAGCGAGACTAAATGAGATTTGATCTACTGATTCACGTGGAATACGATCTACATGAGGAGCCTCCGAAAATGGAATCCGGGTCTCCCACACCCAAAGGAGCGTACGCTAACTGTTTATCCACGAAGGAGCTAATCGTGGTAAAAGAAATACGAAGGTCATACTAACTAGAACTGCAATTATATAACGACATGATGTTATACAAAATCATCTTACACTCAAATTTACACAAACCATTGAAAATAAGTGGTACAATGATATTAGGCGCAACTACCGTTTATACATATTTTTAGGATAATGGATCGACAAACTTAATGAGCTAATAAATGAAATTAGGGAATAATGTCTTATGGAGAAGGATCGGAAGGAGTAACATATTTTCCGTGGGAGACCCTCAGAAGATGACGAAATCACTGGTATAATATCCAGTATATTGTTAAGGGAAATAGCAACGCTGTCGGGTGAAAATATTACACAAGAAAGTCGACCTAGACTAATGCAATGATATATCGATAGAAGCGGAGAAGTCGTTGTACTAAAGGATTACCACTGAAGGGAATGTGTCTGAATGTTCCATCTGTTTTTATGGGTGCACATAAAGGAGTAACCACTCCTTTTTATCGTTGCATTTATCGCAGTTCACTTTATGTATAGTATTTAGACCCGACACAAATATACTTCTGCGTTGATATATTTGGCATTATATCAGCGCCCTTACCGCTTTCGATCCGTCCTAGACACATCGTACAGCCTATATGTATATATATTTCAAGAAGAACGTTAAACTAGGGTAAACTCTATTCTGAGGATTTTTGCTAATGTATTACTTCATTGGAGAGTCCAATAGAAAATGTTTCTTGATAAGTGGCTTCATGTTAATTCATATTTTCTGTAATTTGTCTTATTTATTAGTGTGCAACTCTAAAGTATAATTAATAATTATATTCTTGGACTTATCTTTTTTGAAATTATGTATTATAAGGTTAATTAATACATATGAATTACTTACTGACATGCATATTAGATCCCTTACGGGTAATAACATTAAAGAAAATGTAAGTAAGTGAGTTGAAACAAACTTGCATCATGGATGTCATTTAGGGAGGGCAGGAGGGGGCAACTGCTTCCCAAGAGGTAAGGAATACATATACTTTAATCGATTGTCTACTAATGTACTGGTACAAAACGTGAAAGTCTTATGCTGATGATGCTCTCCGCACACTCAAACGAAGCCTGAAATGACGGTTTTGAATTGCATATATATAAGGTAGAAGTAATTATGTATTGATTAACTGTGAGGGAAATTGAAAGAAAAAATATAATTAAATTTCATATTTATCAAGTGTATTTCAAACAAAATATTTGAAAACAAAACAATACTATCAGGAGCATCTTCGTATATTTTGATATGGTATTTCTTAGCTACACTGTTCAAACTTGTATTTATCTATTCAAATATCTACGGCAGAACTTCAATCACGTCGCCTTTGGTTTCTAATTTCAGGGCTCTAGTAGGTTATTTTTATTAATTGATAAACAATTGAAATTAACTATTTAAAAATTTCGTATATTAGTAATCTGTTGGCAGATAAATTACGTGCTTTCTAATGCTTAATATTTTGTTTAATTGCCGAAAGGAGTAAGATGTCTGATTACTCGTACGACATCCCTCAAGGACTAGAAATAGAGGGAAATGTTTTCAAAACAGCATGAAATGAGATAGTGGAATGTGAGAAAATGTTTTACGCGTATACTTGAAGAAATTAGTGCGATTTTGCTTCTTCTTACGAATACCATAAGTAAATATAAGTCAAATTCTGCATTGTAATTAACAGTTATCTCATTAACCCTTTTAATAATTGAAGACAACACATTGAAATTTACGTTTAATTATTATATTTAAAAAAAAACTAATAATATCTATACGACATTTTATTTGTGAAAACTGTTAAAAGAAAAAAAGATTTGATACTTTAACTTTGATGTCGGGTATTTTCGTGTCTTGGTTTATGCTATAAGATATAATAAGATATAAATTGCTGAATGATATTTCGAAATGACATATGTGAATGATGAGGAAATATTAATTGAATAGCACAACTGTCTTCTATCTACAAAATGCTTCAGTTCTAACAGAAAGTGGTGCAATAGTTAATCCGTATGTGAACGACACATCAAAACGGATATTTTGCAATAACTTGAATTGAGTTATTCTAGTTGTAAAATAATACCTTATTTAATTAAGTAATGAAAAATTCTCATTAATACTTTACCTGAAAAATTTGTTGTATTCAAGTATTTTTCACCAATATATATAAAAATCCTATTTGAAGATGAGCTCCAACGCTGAATTCTCGTCCTTAAATAACGTATGTGTTAATAATTGAAGGGTAAAGCTGTGTAAATGTTTAATTCACGTAAGGCTGAAACAATAGAAGAGCAAAACATTATTTTGATACAAACATTGTAAATATGAAGAATAGTTACATATTCACCAGTTGGTACAATACATGGTTTACACAGTTGGGAACTGTATGTTTTCTGAAACTGACAATGCTAATGTCTACTTATCACAATATGAAAAGAACGATATGTATTTGGAATTCAAGTAGGCAATAACTTATTCTATTGACTTTTTCAAGTACGTACACATTTTAATTTTTATTTGAAAACAATTATGATCCAGAAAAGCAAGCCAATATAGGAAAAAGAAATGCATGAAATAAAAAGAACAACGTTTTTAATGATTATATATAATTTTACATGCTCTGACGTGAGATAAATGGAAATTACTGAAGCTAATGTATGACCCAATTCGCATTTTTGGAATAAAACAAATGAAAAATTTTGGTTCTCAACAAGATATAGTACATATAGTACTATACTAACAACATATGTGTATAGGGATTTTTTTACAGCTTTTATGCGGCGCAATCCCACCAGTTTTGTTACGAAAACTAGGTGTATGTAGTATAGACCTTTGGCTCCGCTGTTACTCGGTGCCAATCCACCAAAATAGTTATGACGTACTATCTGTGATCTTATCAAACACTATGGGATCATTACTTCGAAAACTACACTATTTCACTTAGAAAGGATTTCGAGTGAAGAATTCCTTTCAATGTGTGTATAGCTCTTTTGCACAAGAAATGCTAGTACGGCAACTAATTCTCCGTCTCTTCCTTGCAGCTGACGGGTTTGAATAAGACTCTATTAGACTGACCGTCATAAGTTAAGGAACAAATGGATACTCAGGAGTGTAAGGAAAGAAAACGCATGGTGGTGAACAAACTATTATTGAAATTAAAGAAGCATCTATTTTACGCCGTACAGCAAGGAAAATTGCCAAACGAAAATACGCTTGTGGTGAAAAAATGATATTCGACGTAGGTGGCACTCAAACTCAAAAACACTGAAGCCACAAAAAAGAAGTTTACTGACACCAATAAGATATATACTCACCGTGCATAGCAATACAGGATTCACAACGTTGTCTTATGCTGGCAATTAGTGTTTGTACCAGTGCATTTGGTGTCTGGGTGCATTGTTCACAAGGGTCATTGTTGACAAACGGATATTTCGATCATCCTTTCTGATCACGGAGACGACCAACACTGCAACGTATCGGAGCAATTTGCGTCCTTTGGAACTTGCTCCATAACCTGCTGAACACAGCTCGATCGATAGTGAGCCACCGGGCCACGCCGGCCTGATGCTGCTCTGCTTCCAATCGACCGATTGTACGGTAGGGTAATTCATTCGGCAATTGATTCCTCGTTGTCATATTCGCGTATATCACTCCACTAGACTTGCCTCTGCACTCTACACACACTGTCAGCCAAGAAGTCCGTGAGTTCATGCAGTCCTCGCCCGTATCTAATACTTTAAGAAGTCGTGTCAAGACAGCATAATTGAAAGTTCTTCCACACAATCTTTCCCTAATCATCGTCTATGCTCGTTATATTATGACATCCAATCTCCCTGCATTTCATCATCCCCTACCTCGTCATTTATTTTTATTACAAATTTTGTCTTTGTTGCTTAATTCATGACGGGCAGCGTAGTTTCAGACAAGAACACCTTCATTAGTTCGCAGGTTTGAAATTGATCTGAGATATCTGGTACCCCAATTGAAGAGAAGTCTCACGGGGATAGAAGTATCAGAAATGAGATTCCCGAAAATTCGGTACCAGTATCTACTCGATTTTTACACCCTTTACTGCGAACAACAGGGATTGGAATATGAATTCACTGAGGTGATTTGTAAGCTATTGGTATGTTCTTTCTGTTTCGGCCTCTGTGGCTGCTGCGCACCTGCTTTTTGAGCACAGGAGCTGAAGTGATTGAAGAACCGTTTCAAGTCCAAATCAACCTTCTTTTATAGTGTGCTACGTCCCATTATCTGGACTTCAAGGAGGACCGGGAGATTGTTCTGCGAAGTTCGCTTCCTGCACCAATTGCAGCCAGGTGGAATAATGCCTCTAGCGGACTTTTTGCAAGTTTTAAGATCACGCTGGGAGATTTGTTTTAATAGTAACATTTATTTCCTCTCTCTCTCTCTTTCGTTTACAAATGAGACTGTAGTTCAAGTTTATTTTCTTTTTATATACCAATTATATGCATACAATTATTTCCAGATCTGTGTCTGTGAAAAACTGTCAAAAAGCTTCTATTCGCGGGGATGTTCAGGATGAGGGGTCAAAATTTCAATTCTTCGAAATATGTGTTTCCTGGACGTACGTAACTTCCACGTTTCAGCCTGTAAATTTCACAGGAAAACTTTACTTTGTATGAGTAAAGATGTGAGATTTCCAACGAATGTAAAATTTTCACTTATGTCCAAAATTGTTATCACATGCCTTTAGAAATAACATAAATAGAAATAACTCTCTTTCTTCTGATAGAAAATGTCACATTTCTTCTTGGAAATAAACAGAAAAACAATTTATAATTTAAAATTATGTCTTTAAAAACATTAAAATTGACAAGAATTTTATAAAAAGCGGAAGCTTTATTTATAATCATTTTCAAAACCGAAATGAGAAACTTACAAATAGTGGAATTTTAATTAAGATATGGCTAAACTTTTATAAAACAGTAATTAAATAAAACATTTACTCCCCATAGTTCCTGCAAGTAATATGTAGGAAATAGACAGAAATAATAAACGTAAACTATTAAAAGTCGATTAAAAATTAGTAGGGGTAGTTCTTAAGCCAAGTAGAAAATTATCTCTGCTTCATGAAAATAATAAACATTTTACAAAAATAATGGTATTTTTGCTGTATCTGAAATCTGTTTAGTAAATAAATAAATAAAATACAATTAGATAATTCAATCACTGTGAATCGATAGCTTGAAGAGACACTGTGTCGGCGCGATCCTTCGGCTTTCTTCGTAGCACATGAAGGGACACGAAGTTGATCCGAACGAAGGGAAAGGGTTTAGAAAGAAGTAATGACACTCAGGGTCTGATAGGTATAGCTTGTCACATGTTCTTCGCAGGATAGTATCTGTTGCTTCTTGACGCGATGGAAGATACGAGAAAATCGGTTCAGTTAATGTAATTGACAATAATAACTTTTAAAAGCAGTGGATGCTGGTAAATAAACATAATAAATTACATAATGTAATACGTATAATTATATAATGTAAATTAAGTTTGCAGATTCAATTTCCACAACAAATAACACGAATAGTGTGATAAAGAGGGAAAGTAGAGAAACTGTTATATGGTAAGACAACAGAAAAAAATCACAAACTGGATGTTTAGAGTGTGTAGTAAAAAAAATGCACCTGAGTATGTGGCATAGTAGACAACGTTCTAACCTACCAGTCAGGTGATCCATGGTAGATTACCACCAGTCTTCGTGAAGTGTATTTTGTTTTTTCTCGCCGAAGGAACAGACATTACTTGTAATATTTACTTTTTTATCTTTTCGTCAGAGGAACAACAATTACTTGTATTATTAGAGTTTTATACAAGGTGTTAATGAACTATACCGACAAACTCTAAGAGGTGATTCCTTATATCAAAATAAGAGAAAAAGTTCATATGGACCTGTGGCAAAAAGTGCATAGTTTCAGAGCTAGGACTGTCGAAAATCGCGAAAAAGCAGACCTTCAATATGTCCTATTTCGAATTCCAGAAGTTGTGGATGGTGGTCGTTATCAGGTAAAGGAAGTCACGCAGACGCAATCCAGAAATGCATATTTCATTAATTTTCAGTGGTTGTACAGAGTATTCCATACAGGGTGAAATTCCCAGACATACCATCATCCGAATTTTGAGATACGCTCTGACTTCATGATCGGCCCAAGGTAAGCAAATGATAAGCCTTGATAGCAGTGAACACAAAAACCTTTAGCGCGATGTCGGAAGTGTTAAGGATCGTCAGCAGCACGGTTTTTCGTATCGGGAAAACGCATGCTGCAATGTTTTCATTCACGCTTATAAGTGAAAAGAACGTGAAATATACCGTGAGAAAATACATTGCATCACACATTATTGCCAATACAAAAAACAAGGCTTACCTTCTGCCTACTTTGGACCCTATTTGAAATCAGGGTATATATGGAAACTCTATCGAGAGCATATCTGAGAATTACACCCCGTAAGGAATACCTTGTATAGCTATTAAAAATTGACGAAATATGCACTTTTGGATTTTGTAAGCGTGGCTTTCATTACGCTGATAAGGACCACCATCCTCAGTTTCTGGAATTCGAGATAGGGCCTGTTTAAATTTGTTTTTTTCCCGATTTTGGTCAGCCCTGGTTCTGAAACTATGCACTTTTTGCCATAGGTCCATATGCACTTTTTCTCCTATTTTGATTGGGGAATCATCTCTTACAGTTTGTAGGTATAGTTCATTAATAAAATGTATATATCCATTCTGTTAGATTTTTTCTTGCTTTTGTCTAAGGTAATAATATAAGGCTTAAAGTATGATTATACTTAGGTAGATCAAAAGTAACGGTGTGGTAGATTTCTTTCCATTAATAATATATCAAAATAAGCTTACATCAAAAACTAAATATACAAGTAATTGAAGTGAAAGAGGAAAGTTTGGTGAGTCACCACTGAGGAGAAGAGCAAAGCAAATAACCTCAGGCGCTTTAAAGTGTCTCTCTTATCTATGTGTTAACTGTGAACTGAGCACCCGTTTTTTTAAAATGATAATGTTATCAGGAAATACTTCTTTGTGTGGAAACATAAAGAGAAGAAAAAGAAACAATATTAGTAATTTTTTTTATTATTATATGTTTCAGAATGTTGAAAATAGAGATCATGTTCACTATTTAAGGAGAATATGGTTAATAAACTAGTGTTCAAACCGAGTGGAAAGACAATATGTATTCTGGAAGGTGATTTTCTATTTTTGAATACTCACGTGAGAATGAAAAGAATGCAACATTTATGGAATCAACCCTATCAAGAGATCGATCCTGATGGGAGTTCATTTAGTTTAGGATCCCAAGTTAAGTTATTGAACAATGTCTTATATAGTCTCGGTGCTGAAAAGGGTGTTACACTCACAGTGAACCAACTTTTCAGTCTTATAATTATCAGTTTGAGGGAAGATGATTGGTTTGTGAACTATGGAAGGTCTATATTAATCTACAAACCATGCACGGAGGAATTTCCACGTAACTCGAAATAGAATAAAGTCACAAATCTGTGTAGAGAAGTTGATCACTCGCAGAACTATTGTGACACATAATTAAACTTGATTTTTAGCTTCCTAAAATTGTGCTTTTAGATTCCTAATACGGATCAAAAGATCAGGAAATATATATTATAAAATTGAAACTCACTATGGGCCAATCCTACCATCTTCTGATAGCTGTCTGATATAAATATCCTCCTGACATCTTTCCGATAAGTGTTCTACAATGTCCTGATAACAATCAGGTGGCTGATAAACCCTATCAGCTGGTTGGTACTTTGACAGGAAGTTCAATTGCCTGTTAACAGCTATCAGCGACTAGATAGTTGTCGTGTAGTGAATCATGGACGAAATCGAAGAATTGTTGATGATGTCAAAGGACGATGAGGAGATTGTTCAATATATAGCGAGGCATAGAAGACCATTTTAGTTCGAATATATGGTAATTTATAACAATAAGTAGTATCCGTTGGCTACAAGTGCCCGCACATAAGCGCCATGTAATTTGTGTAGTTAGAAGATGAAGAAATATATTCTATATAAAATATAGAGTTTAATCATTGAAATTGAATGATATGTAAAAGATATCTAAATTATTAATCTAATTTACATATTTTTAGAGGTGGAATATCAAATAAATGAATTAATTAAAAGCTCAGATTGTGTTGTAGTATTATAAAATTGAGTGTAATATATAACGAAATTAACTTTATAAATTTTAGTATTGCTTCTTAGGTTGTAAGGACGAACAGCAAATTTTCTATGTATATGGTACCAATGCATATGTAAGTGTAGCCTAAAAAGTGTTTATTACTTAAGTTTGGGTTTGACTTTACGATAGTGTACCCCTAAACAATAACGTGCATAACAAAAGATACCGGTGCTCATTTCTGTTTCCCATGTTTTCAATAGGATAATTTAAACAAGCACACTGAAAACGCACTTGACGTTTCAATTGTTTTCAGCATGAGCAACAGAAAACCAACCAATCAAATGGTCCGTTAAAACTTTGCTTCGGGTTAACTATCTGACAGAGTATATATCAGGCACAGTATATTGTAGAACGAACGACGGTTTAAAGTAACTGACAACTTCCTGATATCTTATTCTGACTGATAGTAATCAGAAAGAATATCACGATATTGTGGGACTGGCCCTATGTGACTCTTAATCTCTTGAACCAATCCACCAATCTCAATCCAATTTTTGACGTAGATGCGGTTCTGGACTGGGGGTGTTGATAGCAATTCATTTTAATGGTAGAACATAGGGGGGATGGAAGACGGGGAGATAAAAATAAATAAAACTTAATAACTCTTGAACCACCAGAACGATCCAGATCGAATTTTCAACATGGGTGAAGTTCTTTACTGGGATGGATTTTATCATTCCACTTTCACGGTACAACGTAGAAGGGGGGAAGGAGGGGTCGATATATAAACACCAATATAAATAAAAATAAAATGACTAGGTTTGTTTTCAAATTTTCAACTACGTTTGGAACGGGGATGTTTTTTTAACATTTTGCTTTGACGGTATATTTTACGTAAGGAGGAGGGCAGGAGGGGAGATATATAGAAATGAATAAAACTTAGTAACCCTTGAACTACCCGAGCGATCTCGATCAACCAACATATATGTTCGGACCTGGGAGGTTATTGCCATTTCACTTTTACGATGCAACATAAGGGAAGGATAGGGGTAGATATATGTTAAAAAATGAAAATAAAAGTGACTGTCTTTGTGACTTCATCACGCTTAAACACCCTATCGATCTTAATCAAATTTTCAACATAGATGAGGCTTAGAACGTGTATTGTAGGAAAGTAACATGAGAAAAGCCCAGCCAGAGTTAACTAACATGGGTAAAACAGAACTTTTGGGTCATCCTTCGCGAGGCAGTAGTGCACATTTAAAATGTTAATATTACAAACTGAAGAAGCGCAATAGTAAAAAATAGTGGGGAAGGGCGTCCTAAAGATTCTAACTCAGCGCATGTATGACACAACGTATAAAGTTCTCAGGTGAGGGCGTGGCAGAGTTAGGATGATCCACGACTCACATGCAAAGGATCCTGGGTTCGATTCTTGCTCGAGTGAAATTTTTGTCTTTTGCTTTAACCAGTAAAGTAAACATTTTTAACTGGAAGTAAAATATTAATTCTTTATATGTTTATAATACATGAAACAATAGAATTGTTCAAATCAGTTGAAAAATGTTTGAATACTCCATGTTAACTAACAATAGCATGTAACATATTCCGCGTAGTATAATGATGCCACGGGTTATATTAAGAAATAAAATGAAATTTTTGACTTTTACGTATAACGATTATGCCGGCTAGGCTAAAGGAGACGGTGAAGATGGAAATTAATGAAATGGTGGAACGAAGAAAGTGGGAGGAAACGGGAAAACTCCGACGAAACCTATGCACACTGTGTTTACCCCCAAAACGTTCACTTGGCGGGAGCAGGCTTTGACCTCGAATCCCACGCACCAGAGGTAAACGCTCTACAATTGAGCCACCGCGGTCCGGAGTTATATTATGGTTAGCAGAGCCGTTGTGTAAAAAATGTTCTTGACGCTTCGTATCTATATATGTAAACAGTGTGCGAATTGGCCGGACATTTGCAAGGGAGGATGGATTGTACTTCAGTCGACAATAGCATGACGAAGTATGACAGTTGTAGCCAGGGGTGTCATTTAGGGAGAGCAGGAGCAGCAATTGCCCCTCAAGAGTTTGAGGAATAGATATCCTTTAATCGATTGTCTACTAATATACTAGTACTAAACGTGAAAGCCTTAGGTCTGTGGTGCTCTTGCCCCCTCAATTGAAGACTGAAATTTCGCCGCTGATTACAGCATACATCCAGTATTACCAAAGGGAATTTCTCCATCATCCTCCTTGTAATTCGCACACTGTCCACAAATATAAACATGAAGCGACATGAACATTTTTTGCACAACGACTGTGCTAACCATAATATAACGCGTGATATCAATGCACAACGCGGAATAGGTTACATTTGATTCCTAGTTAACAGAGAACAATGAAAGAATTTACAACTGATTTGATTATTTCTATTGTTTTATGTATTAAAAGCATATGGTGAATTAATATTTTATTGCTACTTTATTGGTTAAAGCAAAAAAGAAAAAAAGTTTAATCGGGCGATAAACCAACCCGGAACCATTTGCACGGGGACGTAGATCCTCTTAACTCTGCCACGTCGTCACTTGATAACTTTACGCGTCGCATCATGTGTGCGAGGGTCGGAATCTTTAAGACGCGTTTTCTCCACTATTTCTGGCTGTTGTGCTATCCCAGTTTGTAATATATACATTTAAATGTGCATTACTGCCTTGCGGAAGTTGAACCCGAAGTTCATTTACCAAAATATGCTTTCCCCTTATTAGTCTCGTGAGATACTGTTTTTAAGCATACATTTTTACACCCTCTTTCTCTAAGGACTTTGGACGAAAGTAACTTAATAAAGCCTTCGTTCGAAAACGGTGATAATTGTGTTTAAAAACTAACTTGAAACGGTTGAAATGTTTTCTGTGATGATGCAATAGATAAAAAAAATATGAGTAAAAGAATTGAAAAAATCCTCTGTACTACTTCTTACAGGTGGAATTTTCGAAAATGTTAGGATATATGTCTAGTTATTTATAATAATACATTTGTATGGAGCTTCACGGCCGTAACTTGGGAGGCTCTGAGGTATTTTATTATTGGCCTAGTTTTTTAATCCTTTATCACCTTTACGCTCGTTAATTAAATTACAAAAATACAGATAATTGTTAAAAATTACCTATCTTAATATTTTTGTTTTATTGGATCAAAAAGTTGAATACATTTCACGCAAAATTTTCTTCTAGGCCTTATACCTGGAGAACTACATGTGTAGCCAAACTCATACTATCATTTAACTCAGTATCACTTGCTTACTTCGCAAAAAAACAAAAAAAATGAAAACTCGATTTAGGGGCCCCTCATAAATGTTGCGGACCTTAATAAAAGAAATTAATACATTTCATTCAATCAAAATTCTTCTTCTATTCCTTATATCTTGAGTTCTGCATATAGTGTAGCCAAACCCAAACTATCACATAACTCGGCGTAATGTGATTATTCCTTCGAAAATACGAACACTTGATTTAGAGACTATTCACAAATTTTGAGCCTGATTCAGAAACTAATTATTGGCCAAGATCGCAATCTTTTGATATTTTTTTATCACTAATAAAATTCTTGGCCAAGATCGCAATCTTCTGATTCAAGTTTTTGATCATTCCTAAAATTCTTCTTTTTTTACGTTTCGACTATATTCTCAGGGATGATTTCATTTATGCAGTATACTAGTGGAAATGCCGGTTCTTGTCACGGGAAGATTAGATGTATGGAACATATTTGAAAGGTGTATTTGGGCACTCTTCCCCCTTCAGGATGCCCTTATGATTTAAAGTGAGATGATAAAAACTCAGGTAGACGCAAGTCACAAACTCAATTTAAACGATTTAACCATTTTCACATTTTGGTTATTTTATGAATAGATTATGGGAAACTAGAATAATATGGAAATTGATATCCTCATACCCATAAATCGAAATGTTCAAAAGCGCTTGGACTCATACCAGCTTAGATTTAATAAGGAACTTATATTCTGAGTTTCATCTGTTAAAGTTGAGTGATTTCCAAGATATATTTTTGGCATACAATTTTAATATCTCTAATCTTTTAGCAAACATATTTTAATGAAGGTAACATGATAATAGTTAGGCATAGTTAGCACTGTCTTCCACCTCAATTTTTATTCACTTGTTTATTTATTTTACTTTAATAAGTACGGACACATATACTAAGAAGGAAAACATGATTCAAAGTATACATAAAAATAGAGTATCTTACGAGATCTTTAAGTTAAGAATATGAAAGTCACCGTATATATCCCTAATTTAAAATATATAGGCATTCGTTCTAGTATTTTGAACAATTCCGTTTTCACGTAGGAGGAAGGAGCAATTTCTACCATTACTTTTTTCGCATTCGAATCCAATACAGCCTCATCATGACACAAAAATTTTAAGTTTTAAATTGAAGTTAGGAACATTTAACTCGACATTGCTTTTGTCATGTCAATTTCATTAAAATGCTCTAGGGGGATAGTCGGTTTAAAAATTATGCAAATATATATATATATATATATATATATATATATATATATATATATAATGAACCTCAAATGGTTGGAATATGGAATCAGGTATATAAACTGCTTGTTAAAACTCGATGGATACAAAATCCAAAGTTTCCTAAATTTTCTCTCTTAGGAGGAAACCCAACTATTCCTCTAGGTTTTCTCAATAAACAGTATAAAATTGCATCGATATTTTCTGTTTCACTACGAAAAACGAGTCAACCATTTGAAATGAATTTGTGGAAACAGTAAGCACTTGAGTCGAGCTTAGATTTCATCAGTTCACTTCAATTCAAATATGCATTCTGAGAGGAGGAAGAAGGTCCAAACCAACCTTCAAAATACTTTTCAAATAAAATTATTCTTTCCGTTCAATGAACGGACATCTTTGCTATTAAAGAAATAAATGTAGAAATTTTACGTTTTTATCTGAAGCCATCAGATGCAGGTTAAAACACAAGCACGAAATGCACCCTTGATATATAGATTAAAGCATATTTCCTAGCGATGACCAAATTTTTCGCGATCCGGAATCCAGAATTTTTTTTCCGGGAATCGGTAAGTTTACTTTCAGGATTTCGGAAAAATTTCGATGTCGGAACAACTCCGGAATTTAGAACTATTTTGGACTTCGGAAAAAATACGGAATTTTTCGGACATCAGAATTTTACTGAAATACGGAATTTTTCCGAATTCCGAATTGTTTCCAAAATCGGAATTTTCCGAAATCTAGTATGTTTCCGATTTTACTTTCCGGATTCCGGGAAGTAAAAATTCTGGAATTGGCAATCGCTCTTTCCTATTTCAGTTGTACTTATTTTACCGGTAACTTGTGTACATACATTAAATATAATTTATTGTTACGAAGTAAATTAAAAATGAATCAAATTGGGTTTATATGTGATTTAAAGTGGTTCAAGTATATGTAATTTAAAGGAATGTTGCGCTCACATGCGGCTAAGGGGTATCCTTGTGAAAGAACTGGGGGCACTTTGGATTCGATTCAGGCTGTAGCCGGCTCAAAAATGTGGTTGGATCTGGTCCGGCTGAAGTTAGGGGAGGCCCGATCGAACCATTTTATAATTCTTCACCTTATTATAGTTCATTTGCAAGCCTACCGTGAAAAGTTTAGGGGGCAACAAAAATTTAGGGGGGTCGGCTTCCTAGACCCCTGGATTCGATTATCGGTGAATGTGCATTTGTTCAAATTAAACGCTAGTCTGTATGTCTACGCCTTATATAACCTCAGAACTGTAAGAAGTATTCAAGATGTCATTGAATGAAACTGAGGTATATACATATATACTGTTACTAGTTTTGAAATTAAGTGTGTTTGGTTATTGAAATGCCTGGAGAATCCAAGTTACATTATGCACATTCAAAGGTAAAGCTGAAAGAAAACCCCTCTCGCTGTGTTTCGTGTGATACTGTAGGAATATTAAGTACGGACTCAATACACACTACCAAATATCTGATATGACTACCAATCAAAATTCGATAAAAGGGAGTTCGTGTCTACTAAATGCCACGTAATACATCAGATTTCTTGTAGATAAACATTCACTTACATTTGAATGTTTGGCGTCATGGAGGAAGCAAGAATTTGTTTCATAACGCTCCTTGACGAAGGTTTCATCCCTAAGCAAGCCGCGGAACATGTAGGCATTCACCCTAGAACCGGTCAGTGGTGGGCACATAGATATCGTGTTACCGGAGAAACAATTCGTCGTCGTGATAATGGAATACGGCGAGTTACCACAAACGAGCAAGACCGTTGTCTAGTTTAAGAAGCCATGGAAACTCCCCATTCAATTTCGCGTCAACTGCAACAAGCCGCTGACTTTCCTGGATCACGTCAAAGAGCTATTAGGCGACTCAGGGAGGCTAATCTCTTCGCTTGGCGTGCAGCCATTAATGAATATCTTTCTGCGGAACTCATCAGACGTCGAAGTCAATTAGCAGAGGAAAATATGCATCGGAACTGGACAAGTGTCATTTTCAGCGATGAATGTATATTTTCTCCTGCAAATGATGGACCAGGCTGTGTCTTTCCTGAGAGAGGTTCCAGGCTCGATCCTCGATATATATGGCAGAAGCGTTCCAACGGACACACATTTGTGGCTGTCTGAGGCTGGATCATTGCAGATGGATTTGGGTATCTTCAAAGGATTGATGGGCGCCTTATAGGTGCGCAATATAAGTTCATCTTGGAGAATATTATGGTGACATCTGTTCGCGAACGTTATCCTGAGGGAGCAATCTACTCTCAACACGATCGGTCACCTGTCCATGTGTCACGAGTTGTCCAAGAGTGGCTGGCAGAGGAAAATAATGTAGAGTTAATCAATTGGCCTTCACGCGGAGCAGATCTTAACCCAATAGAAAATGTCTGGGCAGAGGTAAAGAGGTGCTTGAGGGAGAAATGGGCTAATGAAGTTCCTAGAACTTCCAGTGAGCTCTGGAATTCGGTCGTTAATGCTTGGGAAGATCTTGCTGCGAATGGCACGGGCTATGTCCGTCGAATGATAGAAAGAATGCCTCGTCGAATCTTAGCAGTTGTTGAAGCAGGTGGTGACTGGACATCATATTAAGAACGTGTTTAGTTTGAAACAGCCCTTTTAAGGGCTACATTTCATCCATAAAATGTTATGTGAATACGTGATTAACTACGCAGAAAAAAAATGTGATGAAATCATCGAAATATATTTTCAAAAATTTAAATGTGCTTTGAGTGGGATTCGATCTTACAACCCTCACTACGTAAAGCCGAAATGCTACCTCTACTCTTGCCTCTCACTAGCGATTACTGCCTACCAATACCTTGCACAATTGCTGCCAAGCCGCCACAATTCCATACGTAACATTCCTTCGTAATTAAAAATTCTATACAAGAGAGATACCTAATTACTACCATTATTAAGAAGACGTCTCTTGCATTGAAAACGTAAGGCTTCATTATTGACTGATGAAAAGGAAATAAAACAGTCGAAAATTGTATTTTCTTTGCAAGTGATTTAAAGCAAATTCGTATTCATAACCAAACTTGAAATGAAGTTGGGTTGAGTTGAGTTGATTTTGAGTTTAACGTCCCGTTCAGCAGCGAGGCTATATTAAACGTGGACCTACTAACTCATGTGGAATCCGAACCACATTAGCTCCCACCGTGAATCGAATCCTATTGCTCTACGAGGGGGCGCGGTGGCTCAGTGGTAGAGCGTTCACCTCTGGTGCTTGGGGTCCTGGGTTCGAACACTGCACCCGCCAAGTGAACTTTGTGGTGGACAAACACCGTGTGCGGGGGTTTTCTCGGGGTTCTCCCGTTTCCTCTCACTTTCTTCATTCCACCATTTCACTCATCTCTCATCATCACCGTCTCCTTTAGCCTAACCGGCAAAGACGTGGGACGTAAAACTTAAAGATTTCATTTCATCCTATTGCTCTACGCCATTAAAATGAAGTGGAATCGTATCTCAAAATTAAGATAAATTTCTTAAAGTTGTCACAACTTCACGCATTACGTCTTCGAATGATGAGGAAGTGTAGACTAAATTTTTAATGTTCAGGATATCGCTTTTCCAGATTCCCTTAATGTGGTTTCCCGAATGTTAACGGTAATCACTGGCTTCATACTTTTCTTTCCTTTTTTTGATACTTAAACACACATACACACACACACACACACACACACACACACAGATATATATATATATATATATATATATATATATATATATATATATATATATATATACAACTGATTGTGGCTGACGTAATTTCAAACTTCAAGGAACAAATAATCTCACCTTAAACTGAGGACAACTATACAGACAATGGAGACTAGAGTGTATGAGAAACACTATACATCATTAAAGCATCAAGGATTTCATATTAGCAACATACGTAACATTTATCACTGGCGCTACAAGCGTGATTACTCATGAAGGATTCAACGCACTTATAATTACATATAAGAGGGTTCGGCATTTACTTCGCTCTAACTACCCATTCACAAGGCAGTTTCCATCCATAGTATCACCATGATTATACAGAAGGTCGACCCGCGTATATGTGTCCAATTTTACACCCGTACCCCTGACCACAGAAGCGACCGAACCAAGTGGTTGAACGCGTGTGCTATACCTGGAGGTTCATTCTATCGTCTGCCAAGCGAAACTGTGTATCGTGTGCATCATGGCTCCAAAGATGTACCGTTTTTTGAAGGGCTACGTAGTCGGACTTTTCCACACCAAATATTCTGTCTCTAAACTTCAAAAGCAGTGCAAAGAAAATGGTTGTGCATTGGGTTCGACGACTATTAAGAACCTAATAAAATAGAAGACATGCCAGGTAAGCATTCATCCACTAAGGGGTCGAGGAAGCAAACGTGTACCACAGTGACTCCACAAGTAGCTCATCAGTTGCGGCGAATGGCCTTACAAGAAAATCTCCCTCCGCAACGTGTGATGGCAGCTCGACTCCACATACCACAGTCAACTGTTAACCGTGCCCTGAGTGAGAAATTAAACCTCCGGAGGGTCTTTAAAAGTCATGGACATTACCTAAGTGCGGCCCATCGCCGTGAGAGAAAGACCAACAGCAGGCGCCTCTATGAACGCCATCTGTCTGGGAAAAGTGGAAGTTTGTGGCCACAGTAGATATAGAATGGGTGTATCTATCAGATTGTGCCAAATTCGCTCGATAACTTACACTTCGCGAGATGCAAAAAGCCGTCCTGCAAAACAACTTTCTCGAAAGGATTTATGGTTGTCGCTGGTTAATCTTATCATGGCAAGTTAACAAAATTCGTCAGGCCCGTAACAACTGTAAAATCAACCCTGCATTCTTTCAGCAACATATACTGACCCCAATTTATACAGAAGATCTGCCTCGTTTGTATGGGCATGCCATACAGCAAGTGTCTGTGCATATGGATAAGTCCTCCTCACATGCATCTCGTTCTACCCAGAACTTTCTGAAGCACATGGAGACAGACACTGGTATCGTGCTATTCCATTTCATGATATACCAGTGAAATCACGAGATGCCAGTCCCATGGATTCCTGCGGGTTTGGTCTACTAAAAAGGGCACTTTCTTCTCGTCGTGTCACAACTCTCGGGGGCCTGTGGAAAGTCTACCGGGAGTAGTGGGAGAGGATTCCACTTCCTGTACTTCGTCGTAGTCTTCTACATTGGAAGTTACGGTGCAGGGCTATTGCCAGAACACATGGCCATCACATTGAGGCCAACCGATGGTGGTCCGATGGATTTTTATAAGGTTAGTGCTATTTCAAAATTGGACACATATACGCGGATCAACCTTCTGTATTAACTATCCATTTACCTGGTTATGTACAGATGCGAATTTATCAGGCACATTTACTCATACTTTGTCAATAAACAGATTATAGAAGAATAACTATCAAGCATATCGTCATCATCAGTAACTTTCAGGCGGATTAAATGTAATTGGCTCAATAAATTACTCGGTACCGAACTTTTAAATGATAAAAGAAGGATTATAGCATATTGTAAGGTGAGATCGAATCATTTGAGGGGACCCTGAACTTGTTTTAGTTGTACATATTTTCTATAGTACACATTGGAAATTTATACTTTAAATTCTTCGCAACAACTTCAAAATTGTTAAAGGAAGAGTTTTAATGATCTTTAATTAACTTACAACACATCTATATTTCACATAAGATTACCAAATCACTGAAATCAGTATCACTTAATTCGTAACTTTTATATAACATCACAAGACAATCTCTATACTTTTCTTTTTCCTCTTCTTTACATGAATTAAATTTCCGTTTACATTCTGTCGAAATCAATACAAATTTAACATATTGTGCATATAAAATCATTCTAATTAACGATATAAATTTATAAGACGTATTTGCTGAACATTCAGTGAATTACACACGCTCAAATATAATAATTAATAAATCATAAAGATACAATATAGTATGGTACAAATATTTAAAATTTTACATTAAACAAAAGGCCATCTTATGGTATTTCTTATCATAAATAATCTCTGACATAAAATAATAAATTCAACATTTTTCTTACTTCTCCTTCACGGAGCTACTTAAAGTGATGTCAGAGTTTATTCATTCTGTAATGAAACAAATCTAAAATTTGATTCGTTACAAAGTACTTTTGAAATTCTTAACTAGATTTTCACGTGTGCGCAAAGCAAATTTGATAAACCTTACTGAATTTTGATTATTATCTTTTTTATACTTCTGAACCATATCTATTATTTGGTATCAAATATGCATAATGTTTCAAAACAACACCGATAACGTTTGGGAGGTGATTCCTGAACCAAGAAAAGACAAAAAATATGGACCAACCTGGATTCAAAATGTTTCCTTTCGGAGTTATAGGCTGCCAAAAACATGAAAAAATGAATTTTATAGGTTCATAGGTTCAAAACTATGGGACCTACCGTAGTCGGGTCAAGACTTCACTCAGAAACTAATATGTCGTTATCCAAAAATACATGTTTCAGAATCTTAAGGTACTCACGCAACAATTTTTATAGAGGGAGTTTGGCTAAAGACATATAATTTGAAGTACTCACACACTACCTCTATAAAAATTGTTCCCGAAGTACCGCAGGATTGTGTAACTTGGATATTTGGAGAGAGCACATATAGTTCCTTAGTGAAGTCCTGACCTGACTATCGTGGGTGCCACAGTTTTGGACCTATGAACCTTTGAAGTTCATTTTTCAAATTTTTGGCAGACTATAACTCCGAAAGGAAGCATTTGTGCACCCAGATTGGTCTATACATTTGACCTATCTTGGTGTCATTAATCACATCCCAAATATTGTCGGTGTTGTTTGAAACACCCTTTATAAAATCATCAACTAGAAGGATTCTACGTGCTAATATTTTACCTTATATGAATAACTGAATATCTGAAATTAGGGAAATTATTTGATTATCAGTATACATATAATATAGTACTCACATTTATTTTAAACGTTTATTTAGAATAAATAATTTATATTTACTGTCTTCACTGAGCTGTATAATGTTTTATAAGAGTATATTTTAACTTCACTTTTGTATTCAATCTGGGATCAATTTATGGTGATTGCGTTATGTGTTTTATTTATTTAAAAGATTTTAGATAGAGTTGATAGCCCAAAGATCCAGGTGCACTGAAATATTAACCAAATAGAAGAGAATATTTATTAATTCAGCCATGGCCTATATATTAAAAATATGTATCCCTGCCTCCGCGTAATGAGATCTAGAATCTCTAGCCAAGAAAGCATATTGTAAAACTTTGTGTAATTTCTTCTCATATAAGGAAGAGGTAGAGCAGTTAATAAAAAGAATGTCCGGAATCGACTCCCAACACCAGTTTTTATTATAAAAATCCACTATAAGAGTATTTGTACAAAATACTATACAATTTGTTCTCTATTTTAAAAGGGTAAGTAAAAGGTAGTCTTTGACCATAAGGTCGCAGACAGGATCTCCAACAGAGCCCCGAAGCAGGCAAAGTGGAGTGGAATTAGGTTCCCAAAGCTCCGAAGCAAGCAGTGGGTAGGTTAGATGGCCAACAGAGCCCCGTAGGAAGGAAAAGTGGCTGAGGTTTGGTGGGAGGAATTTGTAGGTATTTGACTTTGTGTTGTAGCTTGTAATTGTGTTGCAAAAGGTGCAGGGAACATAGGAGGAGGTTGCTGATATTGACTCCAATTATGCGCTGGATTATATAACGAATGTGTGATTTGTTGTTGTTGTTGGTGAACAGGAAAGGAAGCGACAGCGATTGGCTTGAATGTAAATTGCTGACTATTGTATTTTGTTCGCACAGCGAGTAAATGGCCTGCTGAAGCTTAACATAATCACGTTTCTTCATCAAGTCATTCGCTTTTTCTAAATTATGTAAGTGAGTCTGTAGAACCTGAACAGTTGTAAAGGATTCCAACGCAATTTTTTGTAAAACATTTTTCTGCAAACCTAATGATAAATAATTGATTTTATGTTCCTCGGTGGCCTGAGGTAAAACTTGCCTAATTACTCTTAATTTCCTAAGAAAATAAGCATCTATATTTTCATTTTCCCTTTGCTGAACCTGGAAAATTTCAAATTCTGCCTTATACGCTGGAAGTTTCAGTCTGCTCAAATCTATAAATTTGCCTTTTAATTGATCATAATTTAGTGTGTCCAATTGATTCTGAGCTTTTAATTGCAAAACTAAATCCAGAGCGACATCCTGTAAATACATAGGTAACAGTTCTTTGTTCTTCTGTTCGTTCCACGAATGTAATAATGCAAGATGGTAAAAGAGCATAAAGAACCTATCGGGATCCTCCGTCACGTGACCCGAGTATTTACTAAGATGCGGTACATTAAAGGAAAGATGCGAATTCTGCTCCATATTAAAAATGTTTTCTGGAAAAGTGTTTTTACCAGTTCTAGTTTGAGGCATAAACAAATTCAGTTCACTAAAAGCACTAACACTTAAAAATTCACATACCTTCCAAAGATAAAAAGTCCACTTCCGGTTAATAAAAATACTGTCCTGTAGGGGAGTATTCAGAGCTTATTCTGAGTCGGTCAAGCCTCTACCATGTAAAACTTTGTGTAATTTCGTCTCATATAAGAAAGAGGTAGAGCAGTTAATAAAAAGAGTGTCCGGAATTGACTCCCAACACCAGTTTTTATTATAAAAATCCACTATAAGAGTATTTGTACAAAATACCATACAATTTGTTCTCTATTTTAAAAAGGTAAGTAAAAGGTAGTCTTTGACCGTATGGTCGCAGACAGGATCTCCAACAGAGTCCCGAAGCAGGCAAAGTAGAGTGGAATTAGGTTCCCAAAGCTCCGAAGCAAGCAGTGGGTAGGTTAGATGGCCAACAGAGCCCCGAAGCAGGCAAAGTGGCTGAGATTTGGATTCCCAGACAGAGCCCCGAAGCAGGCAAAGCCAGGAGAAAGGATAGGCGTAGTCCCGTAGCACACTAGAGGCCCTGGGATAGGTTACTTTTAAAGTCCCGAAGCAGACAGTAGGAGGGTCACCAGAAAACTGGTACTGAGCTGGATTCTTCTCCCCAATTTATAGCGTCCCTTGGGTGGCGGTGGCGCTTATGCTTCGATTTCGTCTTCTGCTCCGTGGGAGGGACTAAACGTCCTCTGCAGGTGATTGCAGGTCCTCCTGGTGGAAGTTCCTCTTAATGAAACACGTGGTGGTGTTTATAAACACTTGATGCATGTATTTGTCTACAAACAGCTTCACATGGGATATTACAATATATTTAATTGAAACACGGAGACTCCTGATTTTGAAGCGCCAGTGCTAACTGCACACCTACATTCATTAGTTACTATTCATGTGATAAAGTTTTTGAAACAATTGTTTTTGTAAAATGTTTATTGTTTTCTGCGAGAGTTAATTTAATTATCTTCCCTCTTCAAAATAGTGTTAAATAATAAATAATAATTTAACAATAGGACAATGCTTAATACCGTACCCCTTAGTAGTTAATCCACTCTAGAGCAGCGTAATCATCAGATGGCTAAGGACTTTCTTCCTATAAGATTTACAGTGTAAATTCTCAAGCTGATATAAGATCTATACCAAGAGTTACATATCATATTAAATTAGAAATAAGTGTGGTTATAATAATTGCTTGTTACCTCAGAAAGAAGTTTTTTGATTAATATCTCGTTATTAATCTATGTATTTTCGTGTACAGAAAAGAAATAAAGAATTACGCTAGGAAGCCAATTAACTCGTTAGACAAGAACCTCTGGTATTTTCGTCACTTAGAATATAAACATCCTCAGATTTCTGAATTAAGAATTTCAATTATTAATCCATCAAAGTATTTTGAATATGTTTAAAATTGTCTCAATGCTCAACAAATTATTTTTCAATTGAAAGTTTTGAATAAAAATCTAAAGATGACACTGCGTTTTTACTTTCTTGAGCACTCCCCTTACGAACAAGTGCTCGACATATCATACATAGTAAGGTAAAGTATAGGTATCCCCTCTAATCCATAATGGTAGGATATAGATTTGAAGCCATCCTTTGTCTGAACGAAATTCTATTCAAAAATGTTTCGCTAAAACGTAAATTATGACTACCACCTCAGAAGATATGTCTGCAAGATTAGAAACAAAAAACAGTATTCGGTGAAAGCACTGCTTCTTTCAGAATTAATGTTCCGGGGGGGCACACTCACAAGGAGAAGGCAGACTTTGGTAAGTGAACTTCGGGACCATTTTTTCCAAGTTGTTAGTGCACGTTTAAGAAATTAATATTGCAAACTGGGAGAGCGCAATGGCCAAAAATAACGGAGAAAAACCGTCTAAAAGTTTTCCACTCGCTGCATAAATTGTACGACACATATTTACCAAGTGTCGGCGTGGCAAGGTGAGGAAAATCTTTGACTCATGCGTAAATGGTTCCGGATTCAATTCCTGTTCGAGTCATGTATTTTTTTTTTTTTTTTTTTTTGCTTCAACATATAAAGTAGCAGTTTGTAACTATAAGTGAAATATTAATTCACTATATGTTTATAATGAGCAAAACAATAGAAATTTTCAAATCACTTGTAAAATATTTCAATGTTCCATTTTAACTACGGTAAAAACAAAATTTAATCTATTCCGTAAATATTGTTACCGCAGTCGTTGTGTACAAAGAATGCTCTTGACGCTTCGTATCTACATCTGTCGACACTGTGCGAATTACAAGGGGAATGACGAGGAAATCTCCTTTGGTTATAGCCACATCTAGTATTAGCAAAGGGGATTTCCCCTTCAACTCCTTTGTAATTCGTACACTGTTAATAGTTATAGACACGAAGCGTCAAGAACATTTATTACACAACGACTGTCGTAACCAATGGCGTATTTATTGGGGGCGCTTCAGGGCTTACCCCCCCGATATTTTATTTACTGTATTAAAGTAAATGAAATATCTTCGAGAATTTTCACATTTCCAGAAATAAAGTTGACCAATCCCCCCCCCCCGAAATAAAGTCGCAAATACACCACTGGTCGTAACCATCATATAACTCGTGATATCAATATATTTACGGAATAGATTAAATTTTGTTTGCCAGTTAACATGGAACAATGAAAGATTTTACAAGTGATTTGAAGATTTCTATTGTTTTATTCATTATAAGCATATAGTGAATTAATATTGTGTTTATATTTACAAATGCCTACTTCATTTGTTGAAGAAAAAAGATGTGTGACTCGAAAAGGAATCGAAGCCGGGACACTTTAAACATAAGTTACAGATTTTACTAACTCTGCCACCCCGTCAATTGGTAAATTCGTACGTCGTACGATATATGCGGCGAGTAGAAAACTTTAAGACGGTTTTCCTCCGTTATTTTCGGCTATTGCGCTCTCCCAGTTTGTAATATTAACTGTTTAAATATCATTACCACCTCGCAAAAAGGGCTCCGAAGTTCGCTTACCAAAGTCTGCCTTCTCTTGTCAGTATTACAGGAGGAGACACTGTCAGGACTCGTCCGGAAGAAACACTGGGTGAAAGGTAACGTATTAAGTATGAAGCGTTTAAGATCAATCCTTCAAACACTACTGAAGGGGGAATTTTAACTTACTTTCTTACACATACCTTAAAATAGATTATTTCGACTAAAAGTATCACTTTAAAAACTTCATTTGAGAGAATGACTATGAGAAACAATAAGGTCACTGTAAAATACATTATAAAGCACACACACTCTAGACTCTATCTACCTTCAATTGACATTTCCAAAAGTTCAGACGCAACTAAATAGGTTTTTCAGGCCTGAAAAAGTTAACCTTTCTGAAGTTCATGCAAATATTCAATCTTTCTTCCGAAACCAACTCTTTCAAGTTACCTCCGATTGGGATTTCTCCTTGAAGTGAAATCTGTTCCTTCGTGATTATATGGTTCACGTACACCTTGTTCGACGCAAAAGATCCAGTTCAGATTCCTCACGAGAGCGCATGTGTTTCGGTACGCACATTAAGCTGTAGATCTTCGTCTCATATAGCCTCAGTGCTCAAAGAGACGACAAACTCAAGCTCAGCCATCAAACCGCAAACGTATTTACGTCTCCTTTTCACACTCATCAAAGAGTATTAAGCGCTTTTTTTAAATACGGCAATTACAATCAAACAAATTAACTTGGAGTGCTCTCTTTAAAAATATTTAATTTTAATTTCACATATATATTAGACAACTTCGCGTAAAATGATACTTATAGATCTTCACGTTGACGGACACTTTTTTTAAATCGCCAATTGATATATATATATCAGGCCCGTGCTGGCCCACCAGGACACCGGGACGTGTCCCGGTGCGCTCTCTGAGATATCACAGTATAAATAAGGGTATAAGTTTTTAGTAATAAATTCTTACAGTTTTATTGGTAAAGAACCCGTGGAAGGTACAGTGCGCCCTTTACATTAGGCGCCCTTGCGAGACCACATCAAAGATGAACGATTATATTCACTCTTCTGTATACCACAGTTCTGTACAATAAATACATACAGTTACTATTGGTAAAGAACTCGTGAAATTTACAGTGCGCCCAATACATAAGGCGCCCTGCGAAACATCACATTATAGATAAGTGGTTTTGGTTATCTGTATACCAGCTTTGTATAATAAATTCAAATACTGACTGGTAGTACAGAACCTGTGAAAAATACAAGGCGCCCTTTACATAAGATGCCCTGCGAAATATCACATTTTTTTAAAATTTTATTCCTCTGTATTTCAGTTTTGTATTACGAATTCATGCAGTTGCTATTCGCAGAGGACAGGTAAAGAGTATAATCACTTACAAAAATATTATAAAGTTATATATCTATAAAACTAAACAATGTGATACATCAAGAATAGTTCGGATAGTCAAATGTATGATGCATTTATGTAATATTACACTAACGCAAGTCTCTAATTTACGATTTTTACGGCATCGAAGCTTTCAGTCTTAATATGCATCCATATATCCCAGCATATTGATTGTTATTGTGTGTTTTAAAGCAGTGTTAGGATAATCAGTACCTGTTGTATTTCTGAAATATAGCTGTATTAATTTCCGTAAAATGTGATCTTCCTGTCACCTTGGCACGGCGCGTCCTCAGGTTGTGCATCTTGGAGGAGACGTCTGGGATATAGAGGTTAGCTGCGAATATACTGAGAAAGCAGACGCGGACAGACAAGGGATGATAATCCAGCTTTAGAATTTGGTGTGAGGCTAACAACCTCATCCTATGAAAAAAAAAAGATTGTTCAGATAAGTTCGCAGAATCCTCGGATCAGAACTGATAACTTGGCACGAACTCAGGAAAGTAAAATCGACATGAGATTTTGAACATGGAATGTTAGAAGTCTCTATAGGAAAGGCGCGTTACAATTGTAACGAATGTATTTAGAAATAGAGGTTGGACCTAATGGGATATCAGGAAGTTAGATGAGAAAAAATGGAGGAGTCAAGGAGGGAAATTTTACGTTGTTTTACAGGGAACTAGAAACAGGGCTTTCCGTTCACAAACGAATATCAGCAGTTACATAGGTTGAATTTGTTAATGATAGATTTTCTTTTACTTCTCTTAAGGGTCGGTGGTATAATATTATTGTTTTAAATGCACATATCCCAACAGAAAATAAGGATGGCGATTAAAATAAGAGACAGTTTTTACGAAAGAATAGAACGGGTATTTGATCATATCCTGCAATACCATATGAAAATTCTGTTAGGCAGTTTCAATACGAGGGTAGGACGAGAGGGTATTTTCAAACCGATTATAGGGAATAAATGTTTGCATAAGGAAGGTTGTGACAACGGCGTTACACTCGTGAACTGTGCAATATCCAGAAACCTTATTGTGAAGATTACAAAATTACAACATTGCGAAATTTATAAATATACTTGGACTTCATCAGATGGAACAACATATTCAAACTGATCATGTTTTAGTAGACAGAAAACAACAGTCTCGCACAACTGATGTTCGGTCGTTCAGAGAAGTTGATTGTGATAGTAAGAGAGAGACTATCGTTGAATAAAGGAAATATTCAATATCTGAAAGCGGTTTATTATTATTATTATTATTATTATTATTATTATTATTATTATTATTATTATTATTATTATTATTTAATAGAGGAGAGTCAGGTGAGAGTGGAGCCAGATTGAAGTGTCGAATAGATTTCGGTTTTAGAAAGTTCGAGTGCACTAGTGTTAAAGATACTTGGCTGAAATTAGAGATAACATTAAAATTTCAGCAAAAGAAATATTCGGGCACGCAGAAATACGTAGGAACAAACCATGATTCAACCAGAAATGTACTAAAGTAGCAGAGAGGAGAAAACAGAAGAAACAACGTTGGCTACAAAATCCGAACGAAAAACTGCGTAAAAGGACCCCGCACTTTTCTTATGGAAAGTGGCTTTCGGCTAATGTTGTTGAAACTTCGCTGGTTGATAGTTCTTAACATGTGGATCAAAAGTCTCAATGGGCAAAAAGACCGAAATCCACTACTTCCCCCAAAAAAACCCGCCTCCAAGTAGCTAGGGGGGATTGAACTGATTTCAGCATGTAAAACAATTTGTTGTTTTAATCAACTCAACAAGGACCCTAAACAACCACATGTTAGACTATCAAACTACCCCACTTGACCCCGCCCTTTGCCCCCCACATTTCCCCCCCTCCCCGTGAATTACCTTACAGATGTTCCATATTACTGTAGTTTATAGTTGCGCGTATGTGTTGAAATACCTACAGTTTTGGTCTCACCGACGATATAATGGGTTTCACGTATCGCTGATTACGAATCTGAGGTGAGAGTTCTAGAATTCAAGATGGATTATCAATATGGCGGATCAAAAACACGAAACTCCTGAATGTAGCCACAAATAGCTATTTACTAGGGTATTTGGGGTCGTTGGTTATAAATCTGAGGTCAAAATTCTTGAATTCAAGATTGCAGATCCAATATGGTGGATAAAAACGTCGAAGCCACAAATCGTAGTAGACTAGAGTGTTTTTAGATCGCTGTTTAAGTACGCAACATTCCTTGATACTTCAGCCTCCATGTAGAATTATTCTGCACCCTTGCCCTTTACCAAAGCCAACCACAGATATCTTAATGCTGAACGGTGTTAAAATAATTCATCAATATATTATCTGTTCATTATTTTCATCATTTCGGTTTGCAGCATTTAATGTGGTACTTAGCAATGAGTCATCGGCATATCTAATATTCTGTAAATGTGCATGGCCTAAATACCACAAGACACTTGCAATGTGCGCACATGTACCTAATGTACGAGCACCGCTTTGACATGTACAGTAGTAACCTTGAATAACATTTTGATCATAATCCTGGTCATTGTGTTAGTAGACAGAGGATACCGCGATGCAATTCCTTTACTGGAATGCCCGCACTCCTACTACCACGTGAAAGACAACTATCAACAGAAGAAGCGAATACTTCCCGACTAGTTACTAAAAGTCGATGGATACTCGAGGCAAGAAACGGGCATCTAAGATCTGTTTTTAAGTTTCTAGCACAGACGTTGAATCTGCAACATGAAAAGAAATTGAATAGTTTCTATCGCATAGCTGGAGCTATTTTGAACAGATACCATCCCGTTATTTTCATGCAAGATGCAACCATTGAATTAGCTAGAGAAATGAGAAATAGGCCAATCATGCCGAACGTTGTTAAAACAAGAGCGGAGGTAGATAATCTTATTAGAATGAACGGTCAATGGGTACCGCTGAATGATCAAGGCCTAATTGATTTCTCTGTACTTAAACTACTTACGAGATTTGACTGTAGGCACATATCAAGTAGATCTCTCATCCTCTTACGTCCAAGATAAACTAATACGAGATAAGGATGAGCAATTCCAGCTTGACGAAAACGTAACTGAACCAGGATTCCTGCGCATACGTCTCTACTCAAGGTTCCGCAATGCAACTAAGCATCAAGTTTTCATAGCATATGTAGCCAATGATGAAGATGACCAGGATTATGATCAAAATGTTATTCAAGGTTACTACTGTGCATGTCAAAGCGGTGCTCGTACATTAGGTACATGTGCGCACATTGCAAGTGTCTTGTGGTATTTAGGCCATGCACATTTACAGAATATTAGATATGCCGATGACTCATTGCTAAGTACCACATTAAATGCTGCAAACCGAAATGATGAAAATAATGAACAGATAATTAATGAATTATCTTAACACCGTTCAGCATTAAGATATCTGTGGTGGGTTTTGGTAAAGGGCAAGGGTGCAGAATAATTCTACATGGTGGCTGAAGTATCAAGGGATGTTGCGTACTTAAACAGCGATCTAAAAACACTCTAGTCTACTACGATTTGTGGCTTCGACGTTTTTATCCACCATATTGGATCTGCAATCTTGAATTCAAGAATTTTGACCTCAGATTTATAACCAACGACCCAAAATACCCTAGTAAACAGCTATTTGTGGCTACATTCAGGAGTTTCGTGTTTTTGATCCGCCATATTGATCATCCATCTTGAATTCTAGAACTCTCTCCTCAGATTCGTAATCAGCGATACGTGAAACCCATTATATCGTCGGTGAGACCAAAACTGTAGGTATTTCAACACATACGCGCAACTATAAACTACAGTAATATGGAACATCCGTAAGGTAATTCACGGTGGGGGAGAATGTGGGGGGCAAAGGGCGGTGTCAAGTGGGGTAGTTTGATAGTCTAACATGTGGTTGTTTGGGGTCCTTGTTGAGTTGATTAAAACAACAAATTGTTTTACATGCTGAAATCAGTTCAAACCCCCCCAGCTACTCGGAGGCGGTTTTTTTGGGGAAGGAGTGGATTTCGGTCTTCTTGCCCATTGAGACTTTTGATCCACATGTTAAGAACTATCAACCAGCGAAGTTTCAACAACATTAGCCGAAAGCCACTTTCCATAAGAAAAGTGCGGGGTCCTTTCATTGTCATCTGGCAGAAAACTTCTAAAAGTTTTAGAACAAAGAAACACGACTTTTGAAAGTTAAAATTAATTAACTGAAGATAATAGTAAAAACAAAAACATTCGGATGCATCAATAAAAACATTCGGATGTATAAATGCATCAACGAACTTAAGAAAGGCTATCAACTTCGTGCTTATATATTAAAAAAACTTAAAGGAACAGTTCTCACTGATACAGACAGCATCTTAAATAGATGGACAGATTTCATTGACGATTTGCTTAACACATAGCCAAAACCTAATGCGCGTGGAGAAAGTGAAATGCATGCAGCATAACCGTATATTCCAGAACCTAACCAGACAGAAACAGAAATCGCTATTAAAAAAATAAACACATATCTCCGTGTGTAGACGAAATTCTGGTTGGCTTAATTTTAGCTAGAGGGGAAATATTGTATAGGAAGATACACAAACTCATTCTCCTTATCTGGAACAAGGGGGAATTACCACAAGAGCGAAGAGAATCAATTATTGTTCCAGTTCAGAAGAAAAGCAACAAAACAGATTTAAATAATTATCGAGGCATTTCTCTTCTGTCGACATCCAATAAATCCTCTTAAACATTTTATTAGCAAGATTGACTCCATACGCAGATGAAATTGTTGGAGACTATCAGAACGGATTTAGGTAAAATCGATCAACTATCGACCAGATATTTACCATTCGAGTAATACTTTGAAAAGAAATGAGAGAATACTACATCCTGGCACATCAATTATTGACTTTAGACTTTGGTAGAAGGGAAACATTGTACAAAATGCTTACAGAATTTGCAATATTAAAAAAAGGTAGATTAATTAAGATAACATATTATGTTTAAATGAATTTCAAAGTAAGGTTCGAGTAGAGAAATTCTTGTTCACGAGCTTTCACGTTGAGAATGACCTGAAACAATGAGATGCGTTGTCGTCATTATTATTTAACTTTGTTCTGGAGAACACTATAAGGAAAATGAAAGACAGCAATCAGGTCCTAGAGATGAATTGTATTTACCAATTTATGCTGATGATGTAAATTTAATAGCGGATGATAGAACAATAGAGAGGAATGCAGATATCTTAATTAACGCTAGCAGGGATATAGGCTTAAAATTAAATGCAGAGAAAACTAAATAAATGGAAGTTTGTCGGGATCGTAATAGTGCATTTTATGGATGCGTTAAAATACCAAATAATATTTTCTTTCGACAAAGTGGATACTTTCAAATATCTAGGATCATTATTAACAGACCAAACCCAGAATCACTAAAAAATTTGATGTCAACTGAAAGCAGGGATTTCGTGCTATTATTAAGTTAAAAATCTTTTGTTGTCGCTAATTCTGTTGAGGAATTTGTAGGTCAAAATATAAAACGATAATCATGCCTGCTGTGCTGTATGGTTGCGAAACATGGTCACTGACTCTGAGGGAAAATCGCAGACTGAAAGTATTTGAAAACAAGATTCTTAAACCAATATTCGAACACCAAAAGGAACGGGAATGGGGAAAGGGGGAAACTTCATAAGGAGGAACTGCATAATTTTGTACCGTTTACTGAACATTGGTAGGATCATCGTCTGGGAGGCTCAAATGGTCAGGCTATGTAGCTAGAATGGAAGAAATTAGAAACGCTTTCGAAGTTGTAATTACAAATCCAAATAGGGAAATGACCGTTAGGAAGACCGAGGCGCAGTTGGGAGGACAATATTAAAATGGTTCTCCCAGAGATTGCAATATAAAGTAGAAACTGGGTTCAGTTAGCTAAGGACAGAAATCTATGGAGAGCTTTTGTATACGCGGCAATGAACCTCCTGCGTCCATAGGCGTGCTATATTAAGTTGTTGATACATTTAGCTTCTTTTTATTTGACAGAAATGTTATTACAGGAACTAAAAAGTTTTTCTGTAGTAAAGAGGATTTCGATTCGAGGTTAGCTATTTACGTTAATACTAAAACAAATTTGGTGGTGATTTTGATATAAAATGGTACCCACACTTTCTTTCAAAGTCTCTCTCTCTCTCTATATATATATATATATCTATATCTATATCTATATATATATATATATATATATATATATATATATATATATATATATATATATATATAGTATATATATATGTGTGTGTGTGTGTGTGCACTTGTGCCATATACACATATGCCCTATCCATGCATAAGCCGTACATGTGCACATGTGCACATGTGCATTTGTGTGGATGATGAACTCATACATAACACGTGCTTAAGCCGTTATGTACACATGTGCATTTGCGTGGATCAGCGCACGTACATTACCCATACTTGAGCCGTGCATGTACATATGTGCATTTGCGTAGATGAAGCACATTTAAATTACCGGTGCTTAAGCCGTTGTGTGCGCATGTGCATTTGCACGGGTACTGCACGTGTGTATGAGACGTCCATAATATCGTGAAGGTGTATACTTTTACTTTCATTCTTTTACTCTCATTCTCATCAACAATCTAAAGTAATCTCCATTTTTGTAGGTGTCGTTTTCCCTTCACGCAGTGTTATAGAGACTTTTCGACGAATGACAGCTGTATGATTATAAAAACTCCACAACGTCCTCTGAGCTAGGATGCAAGATCAAAAGGTGGCAGAACTGTACCGTTGTAACTACTGTCAGACAGTTCATAGGTTTATAAAATTATTTTCGTGACCGATTACAGCAGAATATGTTGCGTTATTTCTTACTTCGCAAACATGTCAAAGATACTACATAAAGCTTTGCTCGTTGCAAATAATAAACTCCAAAAGTAAAATTCTCACTGACAATTATGAGCTACTTGAGAAATACTTTGAAGGTGATGTCTTGACTTAAAGTCCGTTCTTTCATTTCTCAAGGGTTTAAAATTACGCAAAATAATAACACATATTAAACGTGGTATAACCCGTTTCCGTCAAGCAGCAGACTCAGCTTCCAAGGCTGCAGCAGTAATAGAAACAATAGCGGAAATGGTTGATGATGGCTGTTTCTAAATCCAGCGTATTGCATCACACACTTGTCCTTGCTACGTGGAATGCAGATGGTCTCGAGGGGCAAAAACAAATGCTTATTAGATTTCTCACACACCATAGAGTTGATGTCATGTTTATTCAAGAAACACACTTCACTGCTCGTATCACAACTTGGCGACTACCCAATTACATTGTGTATCGACAGGATAGAGTAGGCAGAGAGAAGGGAGGATTACTACTCATAATCAAAAAGGCATTCCCCGTCAGGTTAATTACAATAACACCCTTACTAACTTTGGAGGCACTTGGTGTTGAGCTAATAACTCCAGGCGTTCCATTAATATTGGTCACCGGGTACAGGTCCCCGGCTACACAGCTAGAGCCCACAGACTTCGATGTCATTGCTAACTTAGGGCCCAAAGTCATCTTAGCTGGAGATCTTAATGCTAAACACGGAGAATGGAACTCCATTACCCCCAAACACTGCTGGAGATACTTTATATCAATATCTACTCACGTTCAACTTCATCATCAGTGCTCCACCAGACCCAACTCATCATCCAAAATTCGGCGGACAACCCAATGTGCTTGACGTAGCCCTTTGCAAAGACGTATCATTTACCGTCCATCCTTATGTCATTTCAGATTTAGATTCTGATCATGATCCAGTCATTTTTCACATCTCCCACCGCAGCATCGCCCATTCTGCCCCCATTTTCAAGCAAATAGAAACTGACTGGGACCTATTTAAACAAGAACTAAACACCATGATCGATCTACGAAATAGGCCTGCCACCATAGCGGACATCGATCAAGCGGTCTCTCACATCACGCTAGCACTTCGAACAGCAGAGGCAGCGAGCTCCACTGCCATAAACTCTCCAACGCAAACCAGTCAATGCGACAGTTTTCATTTACAACTTTATCTTCATCTGAAACGTTGGGCTAGACGTCGATGGCAGCACACACTACATCCCGCATATAAGACTTTGTGGAACAAACTTTGTATGAAGCTCAAGATGCTCACTACGCGACAGAATCAACAATACTGGGAAGACACTTTTCGAAATGTCACACTAAATGACAGTAAAATTTGGACGTACTCCAAATCATTCCAACGTACCACAAATTCTTCCAAAGCTAGAGTCATACAAGGACCTCAAGGACTGACTCAAGATCCTCAGTCACAAGCGGACATTTTCGCTGACTCTCTGGAAGAACATTTCCAGCCCAATAGAGCACACCTCGATCCCTATCAGAAACAGACATCCGAACCACATTATATAGCATAAGTACACAAAACCCTACACATGGCATAACTTTAGTAACACCCCGGGAAATAGAACGACATATAAAATGTCTGCCGGCAAAGACAGCATCTGGGCCTGATGGGATTCGATCTGAGATTCTTAAACATCCAACTAGAAAACTACTGGTCTATTTAACTTACTTATTTAATGCCATCATTCAATTATGCTACTTTCCCAAGACCTGGAAGGAAGCGCGTGTTATCACAATCCCCAAACCTGGCAAGAATCCACTGCTCCCGGAAAACTACAGGCCGATAAGTCTTCTATCGCACTTGAGCAAACTCTTCGAACGGGTATTTCTCTGGAGGCTGAAACATCACGTAGATAATAAAGACCTTCTACCTTCCCATCAATTTGTGCTTCGTGCTCAACATAGCACTACAACGCAGCTCGTACGAGTAGTGGATTATTTAACAACGGCTTTCAACAGGAAACAACACACCCTTGGAGAATACCTGGATGTGTCAAAAGCTTTTGATAAAGTATGGTTAGCAGGACTATTATATAAGCTATACACCCAAGGTTTTCCAGATCGTCTTATACATTTACTACGTTCATACTTTACTGAGAGAAAATTTCATGTGTCTGTTGACGGTGTCAAATCCACGTCTAGATCTATCAAAGCAGGTGTACCACAGGGCGCTGTACTTTCACCGCTTTTATATAATCTGTACACGGCAGATCTCCCGACCTTACCACATTGCTTTTTCGCAACGTATGCTGACGATACTGCCTTTTTTACGACCAGCAGCTCACTTGCACAGTGTTATATCTACATGCAACGTCAACTGAACGGCTTTTAGGAATAGGCAAGGCGTTGGAGAATTAAAATCAATACAGACAAAAGCTGTGCTGTCATCCACAGTCGACGGCGCATCCGCGCCCCTCGAAATTTAACGTATGAGAACGCACACATTCCTCACGCCGCACACGCTAAATATCTGGGTGTGACTTTAGATCATGGGTTAACGTTCGCCTCACACATCAAAGATATAAAGCAACGAGCATTACGCAAAATATCAGCATTGTACCCCATCTTTCGTTGCAGTTCAATTTCTCATGAAGATTTAGAGCTGCCTCCTATTAAGGAAGTTCTACGGCATCTCCACCATAAATTCTGGCATACTTTACCAAGACACATAAATCCAGCTATAGCTACTATTGTAACCAAATGCGCTTTACGGAACGTTCATCGCACGCCACGCCTTTAATATCATTACTTAGGTTGTAATGACTTCAACATCAGCTACTCTGCGACAGTTGCAGACGTCGCCTCACAGATACAACAAAACAATAGTAATACCCAACAAGCCACCTGCACATCTGTACATATTCTTTCTGCCATCTTACTCATGGAGTCAGGGGCTTTGGCCCGATACTCTTGACAAAAATTCAACATTACCGTGACCGTGACCGTTGGTGCAATATCACTGGCCATAGAGAAAGCATAATCTTCTGCGGCCCGCCCATCTTATGATGGGAATGAAAGACAGAGGAAAAAAAAACGTTTGTGCTATAGATGGAGTTATTGCGTAAGGCACCAAATATATAAACTCTTTTTTCCGTTGCATCTCGATTATGCTTTTACGTCACCTCTGCACTACGAGGAAATCACATGTGTCCTACATGTAAGTCATCTGGAGACTGCGTGTAAATCATCTCTGTCTTACATGTAAATCACCTCTGTCCTACATGTAAATCATCTGGGTACTGCGTGTAAATCACCAGTGTGCTACATGTAAATCACCGCTGTCCTACAGGTAAATCAACTGTGTGCTAAATGTAAATCAAATACGTGATACTTGTAAATCACCTGCGCAGTAGGTGTAAACCACTTATGGAGGACGTGTACGTATGCATTGCACATGTCCTGTGTACATGAAGATGTTGAATAGGACTTGTGATGTATATGTACATCAAATGTACAGGCGTGTATTTATACAGAAGATGCACATGTTGCATCCGTGCAATTGTACATGTATCATACAGGTACTGTACGTGCACTGTGCTGTCTGGGATTGCAGTGTATATGTAGAGTAAACAAAAAAGCAATCCTATTATGGTGATTTTTATGCAACAAAACATTGAATGATGGTTTTAAAATATTCTGCGCTGAATAAGAAAAAAAATTCGATAAAATAATTTAGATACTTTCATACTTGTTTATGTAATAATGTAACGATTTATCACAGCATTGTGTACAAAAGGAATTAACAAATATAGTTACTTTTTCTAGAATATTTAAATTAATTTGCATTGAAAAATTATACAACAAATACAGTTTGCAATACATGATGCATAATAAATAGGAAAGTAATGTTTTATTAAAGTTGCGGGTATGTTGGCTAAACTTTTATTAAAATTTCATTTCCAGGTTGTTACAATCAAGTTCCTTCTTTTTATTGAAATCTTGCTAATTGTAATATTTTATAAATATAAAAGTTTGGAGTATACTTTACGCACATATTCAAATTGGAAAGAATTAAACCAGTAATATTAAGAAATATTTTTGGATTAAAAGAGATTGTTGAGTTGAGTTTAACTTCCCGTTCAGCAGCGAGAACAAATAAGGCGTAGACCTACTGATTAACGTCAAATCCGAACCACATTAGGTCCCGAAGGGAATCGAACCCGGGCTTCCAACGCTGGATTAAAACAGAGTCGTTTAACAAAATGTCACTAAAAATATATAAACATAATAATAAATTAAAAAACTAGTATACCGGATTTGAACTGTTGATTATCACCAAACTTGAACATTTAGTGAGTGTCCACTAACTGACTGCTCTGCGAGTGCTAGCTTATTAAATACATCTTGATAACAGATATAAACAAATTATACGAAAAGGGATGGTTGCTTCATTTCTTAGTTTAGTTAAATGGTTTTCTGAACATAATTAGCGCTGTCGTCTTGTCAGTATTTTGTTAAAATCTGCATCCTAAGGGGAAAATTGAATTTTAAAATTTAGCTTATATATAAAGTTTCTCAAAACTCCCTCATGTTAGATAGATGAAGTTTGATATATAAACTACTCACTAAAATAAATGGTTCGGAGCAATCGAGTTTTCGAATATTCAGCATCTACAGGAAAAGGTATAAAGTTAATTTGATGAGTTGATGTTGGGGTTTAACGTCCCGTTCAGCAGCGAGGCTATATGAGACGTGGACCTACTGATTAACGTGGAATCCGAACCACATGAGCTCCAGCCGGGAATCGAACCCTGGTCTCCCACGCCAAATGCGCTTACGCTAACCGCTTAGCCACAGAGGAGCTCTAAAGGTAATTTATATAATACTTTCTCAACATATAAACATGAATCGAAGTTTTCTGTCTCCTCATCACAGGTAAACGCTGAACTAGGTAAAACAATTTTTTTTAAAATCAGAATCGTTTGGCTAGAGTTGAGTTGATTTTGAGTTTAATGTCCCTTGTTTAAGCCTCAACAGCGAGGCTATATGAGACGCGACCTACTGATTAATGTGGGAACCAAACCACATGAGCTCCCTCCGGGAATCGAACCCAGGTCTCCCAATCCAAATCATTTGGCTAGAGTCGTCATTTCAGGACCTCACTGTCGTCAAAATATATATCCTAAAGCAGAAGGAGATTCAAAATACATGACAAAAATACTGTTTCGTGCAAGTCCGTCAGTAGGGACTTCAATCTACTTAAAAAATTCGTCAATGAAGTAAGTGAAGACTTATCCCAGCGTTTACGATAGCTTGGCTTCTAAAAGGAGAAGGGGCAATTTGCAAATATTAAGTTGATGTTGATTGCCTAATCACCACGTACTGTTGATTTCAGGTGGTAGCACAGGGTCACATTTTCTCCTGAGACCAATGAAATTCTTACCACTCCCGCCCAAACTTCCGAAGAAACCAGTATTTTTGCAGTGCTACTTTAACCCTGTGTATTGAAATTATCCCTCGAGACAAATAGTTTGTACTCATCACTTTCAGCACGGATAATGACTGAATCGTTTCAAATTAAACTTCGAAGATAGTCGAATCAGTTTTCTTTTTAATCATATTGCTTTCATTAGAATCAGTATCTTAAGGGAGAAATCGGCTCCAAATTTGTGATAAAAACATAGTATCTTCCGAAACTCTTAAAATAACCAGATTAAGTTTTGTTTATGAACTCCTTTCGAAATGTAAGATGACACTTGTCCTAATAAAGGGGTACGAGAGACATGGGAAATTCTTTGCCATCCTCTCTATAGCCATAGTTTAGCCCCTTCGTGATAAAATCGAAAGTATTGTTTTATTAAAATTAATGATATGTTGATTAAGTTTTATTAAAGTTTCATTTTCGCGTTATGTCAATGAAGGTGCTAGTTTTTATAAAACTCTTGATAATTTTAACACGTTGAAAGGCAACAATTTGAATTGTTTGCCCATATTTAAATTACTAACATAAAAAGAATAATATCAAATACCTCTTCTTAATAGAAGAGAACTGTATAACGAAATCTCGCGAACAAAATTTTAAAAAATTTTGTTGGCACGGAGCTGGAACTAATGATCATCGAAAAAAAAGACAGAGCACTTATTAATGCTTTAACAAATCATCCTACTACTTGTTGGATAACACTATAACGAATACAGAGAACAGGCATTTGAAAAAAAAAAGACCGTAGGGTATGTGATTTGTACTGGTGGATATGGGAAAATAAAGTATAAAGAGGAAGCGCTAAGTAACTACTCTACAAAGGTAAGTCAAGAACGGACTACTTGCAGGCGTATATAAGAAAACCACTAACACAAAATGCATGATCGTTTCTCATGTTTTGTAGCTTATTTCTATTTATTCCTTTGCTTACGTGTAAAATGTCTGATATCATTATCAGAGCTATTCCATGTGTATAGTAACTAACATTATGACAGATATTTTTTTGTATTTTTAGCAATGTCTGAACATGAATCTTTTAACTTTATGCGCTCTCAATGGAGATTCAAGTAGAGATCTTAAAGATAAAACATGTCTTAAATATCAAAAGTGAACTTGACTCCTTCGTGCACTGAATGTGCCAGTTTTCAGTTAAAGATCAATTCACACATAGTGCATCATGCCCATGTCATTCCCCTGCCATGATCCGAAGGTGTCACTGCCGTGACCATTCACACATATCATGCCGTACTGTGGCGTGCCACTATTTCCTTTTTACATCCTTTCCCTTGGTTCGGATAAACTTCGTGTCCCTTCGTGTGCTACGAAGAAAGCCGAAGGATCGCACCGACACAGTTTCTTTTCAAGCTATGGAGTCACAGTGATTGAATTATATAATTGTATTTTATTTATTTATTTACTAAACAAATTTCCAATACAGCAAAAATACCATTATTTTTTGCAAAATGTTTATTATTTTCATGAACCAGAGAGAATTTTCCACTTGGATTTAGAATTACCCCTACTAATTTTTAATCGACATCTAATAGTTTAGTTCAATATTTCTATTATCTACATATTACTTGCAGAAACTATGGGGAATAAATGTTTTATTTAATAACTGTTTTATAAAAGTTTAGTCATATGTTAATTAAAATTCCACTATTTTAAAGTTTCTCACTTCGATTATCAAAATGATTATAAATGAAGCTTTCGCTTTTTATTAAATTCTTGACAATTTTAATGTTTTTAAAGACACAATTCTAAATTATTTCGAAATATTCAAACAAACTAGAATGAACAGGATAATACTAAAGACCATTATTTGAACCAAAAATTGATCCTTAAGAAATTCACAGAATCAAGCCTTTCTAAAAAAAAAAAAAAAAAAAAAAAAAAACGTTACTATAAGGTGTGGGATTCGAAGTGATGATTGTGGAAAAATAAAGTATGTAAAGAACAAGCTTTAACCGACTACTTTACGAAGGTACGGGGTAAGGACTGAACATTGGCAGACGCATATAACGAAACCTTTAACACAAAATGCCTGATAGCTTCTCACATTTTGTAGCTCATTTCTATTTAGTCCTTTGCTTAAATGTAAAATGTTTAATAGCAATGATTGTTTGAGCTGTGCCACATGTATAGTAACTAAACTTATGACAGATTTACGTTGTATTTCTAACAAAGCATAAAATGTTCTCCCTTTTTGTAAATTTCGGTTCGCGTTTGCCACGTTTACGAAAGTGGAACATAGAATTTCTCGACAAGGTTTCGGAGATTTCTTTTTTAATTATAGCTTGCTTATTTTTTAATTTTTTATTGAAATAGCTTTCGGAAATATGAGAGTTGTTCTTCTGCTTATTTCAAAAATGAAATGTGACATTTTATATCACAAGAAAAAAAAATTTCCATTTATGAAATTTATAAACACATGCGACTATAATTTTGGATATAAGAGTACGTTTTATGTAATTTGCACCTGTGCTCAGTATTTGCATGGTTCTTTCCGTATATTATTTTTTCTACTCAAAATGTATTTTTCAGGTCTGTCTAGGGGTTGTTGATGTCAAGAACTGGCAGCACGTTCATTTCTGCATCTAGCCAGCGCGTTCTCATTAAAAATCGTATGTCATGTAGTGTTTCTTTCGGAAAAAATGTTCCGTTGGACACACACAGTATTCGGAGGGGCGTTGCTGGTATTATTCTATTTATTATTATATTATAGACATGTTATTTTGGTCTCTTCCCGAGGTACATTCTCAGAGCTCCTGGGAGCAATGCTCCCTCGGAAAAGACGTCACGAAGAAACACTGAGTTCATGCATGTTTGCAACGAGCGTTAGGTTCCTTAATTATACTCCATTAATTTTTATATTTGGCTGCTGTTTCCTTAGCTGCGGTGCTAGTTTATTTCTTTTGACTACGGGAAGAAGTGAAAGAGTTTATATAAAACGTAAATTCAGTGGGAACAAATTTACATCGCATTTGGTAGATAGAACAGCGCTTAGAGGAGCTTTGAAACGAAAGTTGGATTTCGGACGTGCAAGTGCTTCCATGAGTAAAGTAACCAAACTATATATGTGCTGTGTCCAAATGGGAGAAAATTAATGGTGTGGTTACAACAGAAACCAAGTTACAGGGGAGCATTGTGAGCACAAACACTTTTTACCAGAAACAGTAAAGAATCATATTAACCCAACCTTTAGAGCATTTGCTGCCCCACAGCTCATCAAGAAAGAATTACCTTCGCGGCAAGATTCAAAATCCGAAGTTTCAATATCATGATTTCCAACACTGTCCAAAAACGTCATTTGCTAGTGCAAGAGTGGTACATATAACTGTGTATGCTGCATTGAAATGTTTTAATATTGGCTCTTCGATCAATGTGAGTTTCTGAAGAAGTTTGGAATAACATCAGGTGAATAGATGTTAGGAATAACATCAGAAATTTTACTCAAGAAATAGGAAAAGAGCAGAGAAGAAAAATTAGAAAGACACAGAAAGCAACAAAAAATATGGTTACGGTGCATTCTAAGTGCTTCAAGTAACAAGTAAGTCATTTAAACTCTGCTCACCTTTACATACGTTTTTCTCAGAAGCACATTTTTCCTATGTATATGTACACTCATGCCAAAATGATTGTGCCGTATCTAAAACTGTCTTCTTGTAAGGATATAATTTGATAATGATTTTGCAGTGTACATTTAATACTGATACTATGTGTACCATCGGGAAATGTATATTTGTGGTAAATGTCATAGGAAAAGAACTATAAATACGAAAATTATAATGAGTAAAACAAAATGTTGCTAAATGGACAAGAATGTTTTATTTTAGTTTTATTGTTCTTATTTACTGCTCCTCTGCCATGCAATTTTCCACATATGTCTTTGCCGATTATACACATACTAGCATTGTACGAAATACCGGGCGAATTCGTTATCAAATTATTTGGTTTTAGTATTATCGTGCAACTCTAAAGTATAATGTCTAATTATATTCTTGGACTTATGTTTTTTGAAGTTATGTATTGTAACATTAATACATATGTATTACTTAATGACATGCATATTAGATTCCTTACGGGCATTAACATTAAAGAAAATGTGAGTTGAATCAAACTTGCATCTTGGATGTCATTTAGTAAGGACAGATGGGATCAATTGCCCCCCGAAGATGTTGAGGAATACATATAATTCAATCGATTGTCTACTAATGTAGTGGTAAAAAAAACGCGAAAGTCTTATGTCGATGATGCTCTTGGCCCCCAAAAACGAAGTATGATATGACGCTGTTGACTTGCATATATATGAAGTAGAAGCAGTTATGTACTGATCAACTGTGAGGGAAATTGAAATAAAAAATATAATTAAATTTCATATTTTTCAAGTGTATTTTAAACAAAATAATTCTAAACAAATCAATAGTATCAGGAGCATCTTCGTATATTTTGATATGATATTTCTTAGCTACGCTGTTTAAACTTGCATTTATCCATTCAAATATCTACGGCAGAATTTCAATCTCGTCGCCTTTGGTTTCTAATTTCAGGGCTCTAGTAGGTTATTTTTACTAATTTATAAACAATTGAAATTAACTATTTAGGAATCGCGTGTATTAGTAATCTGTTGGCAGATAAATTACGCACTTTCTAATGCTTAATATTTTGTTTAATTGGCGAAGGGAGTAAGATGTTTGATTACTCGTATTACATATCTCAAGGAGTAGAGAGAGAGAGAGGAAAATGTTTTCAAAACTGCATGAAATGAGACAGTGGAATGTGAGAACATATTTTACATGGTATACTCGAAGAAATTAGTGCGATTTTGCTTCTTCTTATGAATACTATAAGTAAATATTATATCAAATTCTACATTGTAATAAACAGTTATGGCATTAACCCTTTTAATAATTGAAGACTACACATTGAAAATTACGTATAATTATTATATTTTGAGAAAACTGATAAGATCTATACGACATATTATTTGTGAAAACTGTTATAAGAAAAAAAGATTTGATACATCATCTTTGATGTTAATCCGTATGTGAACGACACATCAAAATGGATATTTTACAATAACTTGAATTTAATTATTCTAGTTGTAAACTAATACCTTCTTTAATTAATCAATGAAAAATTCTCATTAATACTTTGCCTGAAAAATTTGTTGTATTCAAGTATTTTTTAACCAATATATTTTAAACTCTTATTTGAAGATTCGCTCCAACGCTGAATTCTCGTCCGTATATAATGTGCGTATTAAATAATTGAAGTGTAAAGCTGTGTAAATATTTAATTCATGTAAGGCTGAAACAATAGAAGGGCAAAACAGTATTTTGATACAAACATTGTAAATTCCAAGAATAGTTACATATTCACCAGTTGGTACAATACATGGTATACACAGTTGGGAACTGTATGTTTTCTGAAACAGACATCGCTAATGTCTACTTATCACAATATGTGAAGAAAGATATGTATTTGGATTTCAAGTAGACAATAACTTAGTTCTATTGACATTTTCAATTATGTACACATTTTAGTTTATATTTAAAGACAATTATAGTCCAGAAGAGCAAGCCAATATAGGAACAAGAAATCCATGAAATAAAATTAACAACGTTCTTAATGATTATATATAATTTTACATGCTTGACGTGAGATAAACGGAAATTGCAGAATCTAATGTGTGACCCAATTCGCAATTTTGGAATAAAAACAAATGAAAAATTTTGGTTTACAACAAGAAATCGTACATATATGTTAACCTATTCTAACAAGATATGTGTATAGAGATATTTTTACAGCTTTTACGCTTAGCGATCCCACCAGTTTTGTTACAAGAACTAGGTCTATGTAGTGTAGATGTGTGGCTCCGCTGTTACTCGGTGCCAATCCACCAAAATAGTTATGACGTACTATTTGCGATCTTATCAAACAGTATGAGATCATAACTTGCAATACCACACTATTCCACTTAGAAAGGATTTCAAGTGAAGAATTACTTTCTATGTGTACGCTCTTTTGCACGAGAAATGCTAGTACTGCAACTCCTTATCCGTCTCTTCCTTGATGCTGACGTGTATGAATGAGACTCTATTACACTAACCTCATAAATTAAGCAACAAAATGGTACTCAGTAGTATAAGGAAAGTAAACACATGGTGGTGAAAAAACTGTTATTGAAATTAAAGAAGTATCTATTTTACGCCATACAGCAATGACAATTATTAAACGAAAGTACGCTCGCTGAGAAAAAAATGATACTGAACGTAGGTGGGACTCAAACTGAAACACACTGAAGACACAAAAAGATAGTTTGCTGACACCAATAAGGAATATACTCACCGTGCATAGCAATACACAATTCACAACGTTGACTTATGCTGGACTAAGTGTTTGTCCCAGATCATTTGGTATCTGGGTCCACTTTGGACAAGGAGCCCATTGAATATCTTGGAAAATTTGTGGAGAGTTATAAGGCTTGCAATGCGTTGCCCCAGAACATCTCATACATGCTCGATCGGGTTAAGGTCCGGGGACCTAAATGGCCACTCCAGTCGTTGAATGTGGTGCTGCTGGAAGTAGTGATCGATCAATTGTGCTCTATGGGTAGGAGCATGATCGTCCATTAGAATGAATTCCTGAACTCCAGTACGTGCGATGGGTAAAATGTGACGATCCAGAACATTATCCTTACAGTGCTGAGCTCTCATTGTGTCACGCAAGAGAACGCTGTTCAGCACGTCGTCCAAGCGAGATGCCATCCCAGAAAATCAAATATGAACCACGATAATTTTCCCTTTCAAGAATACTGGATGCATGGTAACGGGTTCCTGTTTCTCGCCAGACCGATCTCCGTCAACAATCACTGTCTAGAGAAAATCTACTCTTCCTTAAAGAGAACTGACTGCCATTGCTCCTTTATCTAATTTACATGCGCTTTTGTCCAAATTCAATCGCTGCTTCTTGTGACATCGGGTAAAGAGTATAGAAACCACTGGTCTTATGGCATACAACCCAACTTTCAGAAAGTTTGCAGTGTACTGTACTCGTTGAAAGAGCACGTCATATCGAAAGAACATCCTCCACATGCACTTGAGTTGCTGTTGCAGACCTGTTTTTTCGACTTGTCAAAGGGATATATCGATCATCCTTTATGACGTCACACGCAGACTACCAATACTGCAACGTCTCTTAGCAATTTGCGTTCTTTGGAACTTGCTCCATAATCTGCTGAGCACAATTCGATCGATATTGAGCCACTGGGCCACGCCGTCCTGATGCTGCTTTACTTCCAATCGACCGATGGCACGCTAGCGTAATTCATTCAGCAAATGATGCCTCGTTGCCATTTTCGCGTGGTTCACTGCACTAGACTTGCATTTGTATTCTGCACACACTGTCAGCCAACAAGTCCGTGAGTTCATGCAGTCCTCGCCCGTACCTAATACTTTACGATGTCGTGTGAGGACAACATAATCTCAAGTTCTTCTACAAAATCTTTCGCCGATCTTCGTCTATGCTCGTTATATTGTGACATGCGTTTTCCTTGCATTTCATCATCCTCTCCCCGTCTTTTATTTTTATTACACATTTTGTCTTTGTTGCTAAATTTATGACGGGCAGTGTAGTTTCAGACAAGATCACTTTCATTAGTTCGCTGGTTTGAAACTGATCTGAGATATATGGTACCCCAATTGAACAGAAGTCTCAGAGGGATAGAAGTATCAGAAATGAGGTTCTCGAAAATTCGGTACCAGTGTCTACTCGATTCCTACACTCTTTACTGAGAACAATAGGGCTTGGAATACGAATTCACTGAAGTGATAATTCCTTTCCGTAATAAAGTAGATTTGTTATCAAAAGATATAAATATTTACATTAACTTTAGTAAAAAAAATCTTCGTTACAAAATCTGCTAACTTACATAATTGACTAAGAATAACGCCTAGAGTAGTATTGAGAATGTTTATACGCCAGACTGCGGAAAAACCAAAGACGTGATAATCTTTGTTTTAATTAATAAGAACACACTTAGTTGTGAATTGTGAACAAAAAGAAAGATAAAGAGTTCGAAAAAAGGAATCCAGACTCGAGTAGCATGTTACGCTGATATAAGCCTTCTAATCCCCATCAAGTCTAAGCACGCTGCTGCCCGCTGAGTTTTCTATGTTAAGTTCATAGTTGACAAGATACTTAAAAAAATTGTAAGCTCTTTGTATGTTCTTTGTACTTCGGTCTCTGTGGCTTCTGCGCACCTGCTTTTTGAGCACAGGAATTGAAGTGATCAAAGACCGTTTCAACGACAAATCCACCTTCTTTCATAGTGTGCTACGTCCCATTATCTGAACTTGCAGGATATGGAGGAAGAGGGGAAGGACAGAGATTGTTCTCCACCGTTCGCTTCTAGCACCAATTGCAGTCAGGGGGAATAATGCCTCTAGCGGATTTTTTGCAGGTTTTAAAATCACGCTGGGAGAATTGTTTTATAACTAACTTTTATTTCTTCTCTCTCATTTTTTCTTTTGCAAATGAGACTGTAGTACAAATTTATTTTCTTTTTATATATTCATTATATGCATAGAATTATTTGCATATCTGTGACTGAGAAAAACTGCCAGAAAGCTTTTATTCGTGGGGATTGTACCCTATGAGGGGTCAAAATTTGTGCTTCCTGAAAGTATGTAACTTTTCAGTATGTAACTGTCAACTTTTCAGCTTGTAAATAGCACGAAGCTATTGGGAGTCTAGGATAGGAAAACTTTACTTTGTATGAGTAAAGCTGTGAGATTTTTAACGAATGTGAAATGTACACTTGTTTCCAGAATTGTTGGTGCATCTCTTTAGAAATTACATAAATAGAAATAACTCTCTTTCTTGAAGAAGAAATTTCACATTTCTTTTTGGAAATAAGCAGAAAAACAAAACTCATATTTCCAAAAACTGTTTCATTGAAAAAATTAAGAAATAAGTCAGTTATAATTAGAAAAAAGAAACTTTCATCGAAAAATTCAAAGTTCCATTTTCGTAAACGTGGCAAAAGCGCTGCGAAATTTACAAATATTGAGGGAATTTTATGCTTTGTTAGAAACACAACGTAAATCTGTCATTAGGTTAGTTACTATACATGTTGCACAGCTCTAACAATCATTGCTTTTAAGCATTTTACATTTAAACAAAGGACTAAATAGAAATGAGGTACAAAATGCGCGAAGCGATCAGGCATTTTGTGTTTGTGGTTTTTTATATGCGTCTGCCAAGGTGAAGTCCTTACCGTGGCTTGTAGAGTAGTCGGTTAAAGCTTGTTCTTTTCATACTTTTTTTCCACGTCACTTCGAATCCCACGCCCTATAGTAACGATTTTTTAAAAAAAGCTTGATTCTGTGAATTCCTTAAGGAACATTGTTTTGTTCTAATAATGCTCCTTAGTATAATCCTCTTCCTTCTAGTTTATTTGAATATTTCGAAATAATTTAGAATTGTCTTTAAAAACATTAAAATTGTCAAGAATGTTATAAAAAGCCGAAGCTTAATTTATAATCATTTTTATAAACGAAGTGACAAACTTAAAAATAGTGGAATTTTAATTAACATATGACTACACTTTTATAAAACAGTAATTAAATAAAACATCTACTCCCCATAGTTTCTGCAAGTAAAATGTAGAAAATAGACAGAAATAATGAACTAAACTATTAGATGTCGATCAAAAATTAGTACGGGTAATTCTAAATCCAAGTAGAAAATTCTCTCATCTGCATGAAAGTAACAAACATTTTTCAAAAATAATGGTATTTTCGCTGTATCTGAAACTTGTTTAGTAAAAAATAAATATAATACAATTATATAATTCAATCACTCTGACTCAATAGATGAAGATACATTGTGTCGGAACGATCCTTCGGCTTTCTTCGTAGCACAAGAAAGACACGAAGTTGATACGAACCAAGGGAAAGTGTGTAGAAAGAAGTAATGACACTCAGGGCCTGATACGTATTGCTTGTCACATGTTCTTCGCAGGATAGTATCTGTTGCTTCTTGACGCGATGAAACAAACGAGAAAATCGGTTCAGTTAATGTAATTGACCATAAAAACTTTTAAAAGCAGTGGATGCTGGTAAATCAACAAAATAAATTACGTTTGCAGATGCAATTTCCACAACAAATAACACGAATAGTGTGATAAGCAGGGAAAGCACAGAAACTGTTATATGGTATGAGTATAGCAAAAAGGGAAAAAAGCGCCTGAGTATGTGGCATAGTAGATAACGTTCTAATCTACCAATGAGTTGATCCATGTTCGAGTCTTCGTCAATTGTATTTTGTTTTTTCTCGCCGAAGTAACAGCCATTACTTGTAGTATTTTCTTTTTTTTTTCGTCAAAGGAACAGAAATAAATTGTAGTATTAGAGTTTTATACGGGGTGTTAATGAAATATACCGAAAAACTCTAAGAGGTAAAACCTTACATCGAAAAAAGAGAGAAGTTCATATGGACATGTGGGGAAAAGTGCGTAGTTCCAGGGTTAGGGCTGTCGAAAATCGCGAAAACCCAAAACTTCAATATGCAGAAATAACACAACAAATAACACGAATAGTGTGATAAGCATGGAAAGCAGAGAAACTGTTATATGGTATGAGTATAGCAAAAAGGAAAAAAAGCGCCTGAGTATGTGGCATAGTAGATAACGTTCTAATCTACCAATGAGTTGATCCATGTTCGAGTCTTCGTCAATTGTATTTTGTTTTTTCTCGCCGAAGTAACAGCCATTACTTGTAGTATTTTCTTTTTTTTCGTCAAAGGAACAGCCATAAATTGTAGTATTAGAGTTTTATACGGGGTGTTAATGAAATATACCGAAAAACTCTAAGAGGTAAAACCTTACATCGAAAAAAGAGAGAAGTTCATATGGACATGTGGGGAAAAGTGCGTAGTTCCAGGGTTAGGGCTGTCGAAAATCGCGAAAACCCAAAACTTCAATATGTCCTATTTCGATTTTCAGAAATTGTGGGTGGTGGTCCTTATCAGGTAAAGAAATTCACACATACGCAATCCAGAAATGCATATTTCATTTTCAGTGGGTATACATAGTATTCCATACAGCGTGAAATTCCCAGACATACCATCAACCGAATTTTGAGATATGCTCTGACTTCATGATCGGTCCAAGGTAGGCAAATGATAAGCCTTGATAGCAGTGAACACAAAATCCTTTAGCGCGATTTCGGAAGTGTTAAGGTTCGTCACCACCACGGTTTCTCGTATCGGGAAAACGCATGCTGCAATGTTTGATTTCACGCTTATTAGTGAAAAGAACGTGAAATATACTGTGACGAAATACATTGCATCACACATTATTGCGAACACAAAAAAACATTGAGCTGCGTGATCCTAACACTTCCGATTTCCCTCCGAGGCATTCGATGTCCATTATTGTTAAGGCTTACCTTCTGCCTACTTTGGACCCTCTTTGAAATCAGCGTATATATGAAAATTCTATTGAGAGCATAATAAGAATTACACCCTGTAAGGAATACCTTGTATACCAATTAAAAATAGACAAAATATGCACACTTGGATTGTGTAAGCATGGCTTTCATTACGCTAATAAAGATCACCACTCGCAGTTCCTGGAATTCGAGATAGGGCCTGTTAAAATTTGGCTTTTTCCCGATTTTGGTCAGCCCTAGCTCTGAAACTATGCACTTTTCGCCATAGACCAATATGAAATTTTTCTCCTATTTTGATGTGAGGAATCACCTTTTACAGTTTGTCGGTATAGTTCATTAATACCCTGTATATGGTTCCATTCTGTTAGATTTTTTCTTGTTCTTTACTAAGGTAATAATATAAGGCTGAAAGTGTGATTATACCTAGGTAGATCAAAAGTGACGGTGTTGTAGATTTCTTTCCATTAATAAACATATTTACATCAAAATAAGCTTACATCCAAAACTAAATATACAAGTAATTGAAGTGAAAATACAAAGTTTGGTGAGCCACCACCGAGGAGAAGAGCAAAGAAAATAACCTGAGGCGCTTTTAAGTGTCTCTCTTATCTATGTGTTAACTACGAACTGAATACCCTTTTTTAAAAAAAAACAATAATGTTATGAATGAAATACTTCTCTGTGTGGAAACATAAAGGGAAGAAAAAGAAACAATATTAGTAAACTTGTTTATTATTATATGTTTCAGTATGTTGAAAAAAGAGATCATGTTCACTAGTTAAGGTGAATATGGTTAATAAACTAGTGTTCATTCCGAGTGGACAGACAATATGTATTCGCGAAGGTGATTTTCTATTTTGGAATACTCTCGTTAGAATGAAAAGAATGCAACATTTACAGAATCAACCCTATCAAGAGATTGATCCTGATGGGAGATCGTTTAGTTTAGGATCCCAACTTAAGTTGTTGAACCATGTCTCATATAGTCACCCTGCTGAACGGAATGTTGCTCTCCCAATGAACCAACTGATCAGTCTTATAACTATCAGTTTGAGGAAAGATGATTGGTTTATGAACTCTGAAAGTTCTATATTAATCTACAAACCATGCACGGAGGATCTTCCACGTAACCCGAAATAGATTAATGTCACAATTCTGTGTAGAGAAATTGATCACTCGCAGAACTATTGTAACACATAATTAAACTTGACTTTTAGCTTCCTAAAATTGTGCTTCTAGGTTCCTAATACTGGTTCAAAAGATCAGTAAATCTACATTATAAAATTGAAAGTCACTATGTGATCCTTAATCTCTTCAACCACCAACCAATCTCAATCAATTTTTGACGTAGATGCGGTTCTGGACTGGGGTGTTGTTACCAATTCATTTTGATGGTTGAACTTAGGTTGAGGGTGGGGGGGTAGATAGAAAAAATAAATAAATCTTAATAACTCTTGAACCACCAGACCGATCTCGACCAAATTTTCAACATACATGAAGCTCTGGACTGGGATGGATTTTATCATTCAACTTTGACTGAACAACGTAGAGGGGAGGGGGAGAATTATATATATAAACATCTATATAAATGAAAATAAAGTGACTAGCTTTGTCACTTAATAACTCTTGAACCACCCGACGGATTTCAATCAGATTTTCAACTAGATGACGACTGGAACTGGGAAGTTTTTCGATCATTTTCCCTTGACGGTAGATTCTAGGTAAGGGGGAGGGCAGGAGGGGAGATATATAGAAAAGAATAAAACTTAGTAGCTTTTGAAATACCCGACCGATCTCGATCAAACTTTCAACATAGATTAGGTTCGGACCTGGGATGTTATTGCCATTTCATTTTACGATGCAACGTAAGGGAGGGGTAGGTGTAGATTTATGTTAAAAATGAAAATAAAAGTGACTGTCTTTGTGACTTCATCACGATTAAACACCCTACCGATCTTAATCAAATTTTCAACATAGATGAGGTTGAGTTGAGTTGATTTTAGTTTAGCGTCCCTTTCAGCAGCGAGGCTATATGAGACGTGGACCTACTTATTAACGTTTAATCAGAACCACATGAGCTCCCAACGGGAATCGAACCCGGGTCTCCCACGCCAAAGGCGCGTACGCTAACCGCTTAGCCACTTAGGAGCTCATAGATGAGGTTGAGACCTAGGATAGTTTTATCATATCAATTTGACCGTAGAACAAAGAGGCAGGGGGAGGTCGAGAGATGTATTGAAATGAATAAAACTTAATAACTCTTGAACCACCCAACTGATCTCGATCAAATTTTCAAAATAGATGACGTTCTGACCTTGGATAATTTTTATAATTTAACTTTGACGGTGCAAGGTACGAGAGAATGGAGATATGTAAAAAATAATAAAAATGAAACTGGCTGTCTTTGTGACTTCATCACTCTTCAACCACCCGACCAATATCGGACAAATATTCAACATGGATGCGGTTTGGGCCTGGGACAGTATTTACCGGTATCTATTTACTTTGACGATAAAAATTAGGTTAGAGGGAGAAGGGAGTTAAAAAGTAAGTATAACACAACTTTTGAACCAAACGATCAATCTCGATAAAATTTTAAACATAGATGAAGTTAAGGTCTTAGATTTTTTAATCATTTCTCTTTGACAGTAGAAATTCACGGAGGGGAGGAAATACCTATAGTAAATAAAACTTAATAGCACTTGAACCACCGGACCGATCTCGATAAAGTTTCCAACCTAAATGAAGTTCGAAACTGAGATGGCTTTTGTCATATAACTTTGACAGTGTAACTTTAGGGAGAAGGATGAGAGTCATTTAAAAATGATCTAAAATGACCGATATTAGTCATCAATAGCTTTCGGGCTAGCTGAGATTAACAGTGACACTTCCGATGCTGTTTAAATTAAAATTTAGCCCCATAGTTTGAGATAGGGAGGAGGGAGAGATATATAAATACGATAGAAAATGACCGATATTAGTGACGGATCTATAGATTTCCATGCTGCTGAGATGAACAATGACACTTGTGATCCCGTGCCCCGCAACATGGGGAGAGAAGGAGTATACAAAAAGGGTTGTAATTTAAAAAACGATGGATTACATGGTCACAGATTTGGAAGGAGGAGTTTAAATGAAGAGTTCCATCTCTCTATAATGAGACATTCATCAGAAAGTCTCTTTTGGAGTATATTTTCATGTTTTCTTTCCTCGCTTAGAACATGTATTGTATGAAAGTAACATGAGAAAAGACCGGAAAGAGTTAACTAACATGGGGAAAGCAGAGTTTGGTAAATGAACTTCGGGGTCATCCTTCGCGAGGCAGTAGTGCACATTTAAAATGTTAATATTACAAATTCATTTAGCGCAATAGTCAAAAAATAGTGGGGAAAAGCGTCCTAAAGATTCTAACTCAGCGCATGTATGACACAACGTATAAAGTTCTCAAGTTAGGGCGTGACAAAGTTAGGATGATCCACGACTCTCGTGCAAAAGATCCTCGGTTCGATTCCTGCTCGAGTGATTTTTTGCTTTAACCAATAATGTAACTATTTTAACTAAAAGTGAAATATTAATTCATCATATGTTTATAATACATAAAATAATAGAATTGTTCAAATGAGTTGTAAAATGTATGAATATTCCATGTTAACTAGCAATAGAATGTAACCTATTCCGCGTAGCATATTGATGCCACGGGTTATATTATGAAATAAAACTAAACTTTTTAGTTTTACGTCACATGTTATGCCGGCTAGGCTAAAAGAGACGGTGAAGATGAGAAATTAATGAAATGGTGTAAAGAAGAAAGTGGAAGGAAAATGGAGAACTCCGACGAAACCCATGCACACGCTGTTTGTCCACGACAAAATTCACTTGTCGGGAGCAGGGTTTGAACCTGGAATCCCATGCACCAGAGGTGAACGCTCCAGCACTGAGCCACCGCGGCCCGGAGATTTATTATAGTTAGAAGAATCATTGTGTAAAATTGTTCTTGACGCTTCGTATCTATATCTGTAAACAGTGTGCAAATTGACCAGACATTTGCAAGGGAGGATGGATTGTGCTTCAGACGAAAATAGCATGGCAAAGTATGACAGTTGTAGCCAGGGGCAGCATTTAGGGGAGCAGAAGGGGCAATTACCCCCTCAAGAGTTTGAGGAATAGATATCCTTTAATCGATTGCCTACTAATATACTAATACTAAACGTGAAAGCCTTATGTCGGTGGTGCTCTTGCTCCCTCAATTGAAGTCTGAAATAACGACGCTGATTACAGTATACATCCAGTATTACCAAAGGGAATTTTTCGCTCATCCCACTTGTAGTTCCCACACTGTCCATAAATATAGACACGAAGCGACATGAAAATTCTTTGCACAACGACTGTGCTAACCATAATATAACGCGTGATATAAATGCACAACGCGAAATAGGTTACATTTGATTCCTAGTTAACACAGAACATTGAAAATTTTACAACTGATTTGAATATTTCTATTGTTTTATGCATTATAAGCATATTGTGATTTAATATTTTATTGTTAGTTTATTGGTTGAAGCTAAAGACAATAAAAATTAATCGAGCGAGAAACTAACCCGGAACCATCTGCAAGGGGATAGATCCTCCTAACTCTGCCACGTCGTCACTTGATAACTTTACGCGTCGCATCATGTATCCGAGAGTCGGAATCTTTAAGACGCCTTTTCCCCACTATTTCTGGCTGTTGTGCTCTTCCAGTTTGTAATGTATATACTTATATGTGTACTAGTACCTTGCGAAGGATGAACCCCAAATTCATTTACCAAAGTCTGCTTTCCTCTTATTAGTCCCTTTAGATACTATTTTTTAAGCATAATTTTTTACTCTTTCTCTATGGACTTTAGACGAAAGTAAAAAAGCCTTCGCTCGTAAACGGTGATAATTATGTTTAAAAAGTAACATGAAACGGTTGATTTTTTTTATGATGATTCCATAGATAAAAAAAATAATATGAGTAAAACAATTGAAGAAATCCCCTCTACTACTTTTTAAATGTGGAATTTTTGAAAATGTTAGGATATGTGTCTACTTATTTATAATAAGACATTTGTATCGAGATTAGCGTCCGTAACTTGAGAGGCTCTGAGGTATTTTATTATTAGCCTAATTTTTTAATCTTTATCACCTTTAATATACGCGCGTTAATTAAAGTAAAAAAATACAGAACATTGTTAAAAATTACCTATCTTAATATTGTTTTATTGGATCAAAAGATTCAATATATTTCAGGCAAAATTTTCTTGTAGGCCTTATACCTAGAGAAGTACATATAGAGTAGTGTTATGATGTTTTGTTCTGAGATTGGCGTAGCAATTGTGTACACTTTCTTTTGTGAAATCGTAATTGAGATCACTTCTTCACTCTCCACCCAGTATGTCGAAGTTGGTTCGGAGTCCAACTCCCTTTTAGCCTCGGTATTGAAAACGTCTTTGGCTTACTGGTTCGAAGATGACGAGAAAGTGCACTAACAGTCTCAATAATGGGGGGAGACTCGTATGTCAGTGGTAGAGCTTGTACTGGAGATCGAAACCCAGGTAACATATGAAGACTGTGAGCTGAATCTATATATGGAGGAATAGCTTGACTAAATTAAAGAGACCATTCCATTTTACATTTTATTTATAAAAAAATAAAAAAATAAAAATAAGAATACAGATGAATTCTACAAATCGGTTACTTGGAATTACAACTTGAAATTCTTACTACATCACGTTTCGGAGCACAACTCCTACATTACCCAATGGGTGCTAGAAGGTTTTTATGCTAAACCGCGTTTTATTAAAAATAGTGAAATTGAAACTTCGTACATCGCAACTTGCATTGGCCCAAAGGGAAAATTGTTAATTCTCGAAGAGGGGATTTGGTCTCGAGTTGAACTAACTTCATAGTTGTAACTAAACATTCTCAAGGTGCTCATCCCGAGTGGAGGGGGAACTTAGAAAAAAATAATCACATATCTGATTTTATACAGAGCGGCCGTGACAAGGGAACACACACTCTCGTAGACTGTAGGCCGTAGAATCAACTGGCCCGGCGAACAAGCCTCGTTTATATAGGCGCTTCGTCCCACGCATTTCTGCCAGTTTCTGACGTCGCTCGAACGCTACGTCACGAGCCTCGGCGAGCTTGGAGAACTTCTTCACTCGCATGCTCAATAGTGGCTAAGACATCTAGTTTCTCTATGATTTTTCCCCATCACGCCGGGGTTGGAATTCCTATTTTACATTTATTTTTACAGTTTTTATTTCACGCATAGCTCCAAATACATAATATTTTTCATGTATTTATCGCTTGCGTGGTATTACCTAAATATTGCATCCGGGACCCGGCGCTGTGATCTGAGTAAATCAAAGCCAGGGTCATACCACTATTACATGCGTGTGGGTTGGTGTCAATGAGGCATCAGGTTGCTAATTCAATCTGAACCTCAACTGACTCCGTTCTCCCTTTCTCTCTTTTCCTTACTGCACACACAATTTGAAAAGCGCGGGCGTTTCGGCCCATAATTTGAGTCCGGCTTAGGACTTCGAGGCACAACTGTGTAACATTTATCCGCCGACCTCGGTAAAAAAATAACAAAAAAATGTCGAAAGTTATCTTTCTGATATTTATATCCAATTACAGAAACGGTTGTCCAAGGCAAGTAGTTGGGAGTTAAAGGGTTAATATAGAACGGGCCTTACGTAAGGCGCTAGGAAACTAAAAACAAAGCTTTCTTGAGGAGTGTGGAGATTATGAACGAATCAACTGCAAGAGAGCGGGATTGTAAGATTTCATGTGTCGTACTATAGTACGTTTAAATGTTACTCAATTCCACTAACAAAATAGTAGAGTAAATAACCATGTTTAATATTACCATGTTTAGTACGGAGCTTTATGATTTGAAATCGGTAGGATGAAACCTTACAATCATGGAATCCTTCTAGCTTATAATTATCAAAAGGTTTCATGTGAACTCACAATGATAGATTTTCTTTTCTTTTTTTTTTAAACCAATTCCTAACCATATTATTAAGCATGACTTTGAACCGATTATGAGTACAACTTCTAGTATCATAGAGAAAATTAAGATTTTGTGAGTTTACTGACTTGCTAAGTACAATTATATTTACTGTACTGAGTACCATTATAGTCATACGTGTTAAATGTAATTGTCTTAGGCTACTAATATGATTTAGCTAAAAATGAAAGAAAATCAACATTAAATACACTCAAACAAAATTAGCGTGTAGCGCTTTAAAGTTTGACTGAGATGGATGATAAAATTACAATAGCAGTTTTCCTTGTTTATAGTATAAACTAAATGGGAAACACATAATGATATAGAATAGTACACTCTATTGTGTTTGCCTTAATTCTTAAAATATTGCGGGGTTGTGCCTTACAATTTGCGAACAAAGATCATTAGGTTGTTTCAATATACCATTTATAATTAATACAATTTAGGTGATACTCTACTTTCCTATAAAACCAGAATCAAGTGAATATTGAATATTTATGGCATATCAGGAAAAATATAACTTGAGTAGTATTTGATTAACATGTTACATATCCTGTAATATAATTCCTGTAATATACAAACGATTGTATCCTAAATGCTTAAATCGCGTGTATAGTGCAACTTGAATAATGAGCGACTAACGATTATTACACAATGCTTAATAAGTATTTCCAAGTGCATCTATAAACATGTTATATTACAACTCATTCTAATGTTATGAAAGAATAAATCTCACATTATTAGCTATTGCTCTCTAGATTGGTTGCAATAAGTTTAATATATTACAAACTTACTATATAGCTCTGTCCTATACAAGTGGTCACAGCATGTATATGTGTTTTTACAAACTTCTACTCAGTCTGTTTGCTATTGCAACCTCGATTTGGTTTCTCACATCCTGTGTGGTATGCAGTACACTAGACACATTGACATTTACGTATACTGATAATATACAGACATTACAATCGATTAGCGCATTTTAGCGCACCTAAGGATTACATATAACAACTCTAGTTTTTTTTTTCATGAATCCATGAGAGGTTCTGTCAGTAAGGGGGGGACTGAATAGTTGAAGGACTGACCCTCTGTTAGTGTGTTAGTTTATGCCCTAATGGCCTATGGTATTAACAGATACCAATTTTTTAATAATCAGGGATGCATTTACCTTTACCATACCAGAGTACATGTTTTGCAGGGGACTGTATAAGTTTCTTTTATAATTAGGGGGGATGTTTGGGGGGTTTATAGGTTAGTATTGTTAGTATTTCTATTCTTAGTATTAATAAAAGTAGTATTGGTATTAGCATTCGCATTTTTTTAATACAAAACGAAATCGAGAGGGATTTCTTTGTGGTTACAAAGGAAATTTACGAAGTAAAGTTACATCATGTTTCATCATGTTGGTGGTTCTTGTTGTTTTATAAAATAGATTTTAAACACAAAAGTTAACCACAACATCAGCTATGGTTGATATGTTTTTAAACACACCGGAAGTATGTTCCGTTCTTTCTTTTAATTCAACTAACCTTGACTGATAACAACCATAGGTTTCCGTCTGTGGTGAACTTTCCTGTTTTAAATCTTAAATACCTAGTGTAAGTGATTTAGTTATTGGGAGAATAATTCTACATAGATACCATATACATGGATATATATATATACATCCTGTTGTTGAGCAACAGTTGAACGCAGATATGATTAATTTCAATGTGCAATGGATAATTTAATAAAATACTTCCTTGTTCTTTCTCGCTTTGGTTTTTGACAAAAGATAAATATACAGAGGGTTCCAAAAATTACATTCTTTAACATGTTGGAATGAAAATGTGGGAACTCAATTACTATACTCACTTATAGGCTTCTTTACATGTTGTGCTTTTACTTGACCAAACAATAGGAATATAATTTCTATATTCAGACATTAACGTTCCATGGCTTTTGGTACATTAGATCATGCTTACTACAATGGAATTGAACTATTTCATATATTGAGAAGGTTTTAAAGTCTCTTGACGTTGCTTACAGTCTTCTTATGATTTGTCACAACGCTGATTTGAAATGAGTTTTTTTTTTACTTTTACATTGAGTATTATCACTTGTCCCAATTTTCGTGTTTGTCATGGTACGAGAGGAGTTTTTCACCTGTAATCCATGAACTGATGTAAGTAACTAGGAGTCTGTCAGTAGATAAACGAGTTTTCCTTGTCACTGCAGGAGTTTATAAATTTTGTGGCACAGAGAAGGCTCTGTATCTGGATGGAAGTTCAGATTTTAGATAACGGTTGTCCAATAATAAACAGTGATGGATCGATCAATAACAGTAATCGATTACCATATCGTCCCTCTGGCTCAGCCCTGGATGGGGCCGATAGGCTGTGATCTGGATCCTTGGGTACCTCCAGATACCAGGTCGGTGAGGGGGGGGGCTTACTCTAGACATCACACTGGGAAGGCAATGGATATAGATCTGCAATCAAAGAGACTATTAGCTTACATTATCATTAATGCGTACATAATAACCTTGGCTTATGCAGAGTACTTGTTTATATAGGAAGTCCACTGAATCCTTCTTGTAATTGTTCTTTATATATATTTCTTTAACGGGGCTGACCACACATCAATTTTTAAGAAAGGTATAGTGATCGATGGAACCTGCGAAGGTTACCAATATTGAAGCTATCTGAAAATGAGAATCGAATAAGGGAATGTTTTTTTGTTTTTTCAACTATCCTGAGTGTGCTGACCACACATCGTCAGGGTCTAGGCATAGTTACTTGTCTAGATAATGTCTAGGCTTAACTAATGTATGTGATTGTATTAATATCACCATGAGATTAAGAATTAATCTTGTACCAGGAACAAATTAAATCAGAAGTCTGGAAATAAGTGTATGTGCGCTGACCACACATTACTATTAGGATGCCTCTTGTGTTTGAGCGGTAAAGATATGAAGAGAAGGTAATATCCTGGTACAAACAAGTTCTTCACAAGATGATTGATTTTCAAACTTGGTTTGTTTCTTTGTGAGTGGAATAATAATGAGGGAGGAAAGTGAAATACAATATACTTCTCATTTACTGCCATGATTAATGGGTGATGAATCAGCTGGTGAGTAATTCCAAGGTGCTTTACAAGATGGACAATACTTTATTTACTAGAAAAACGTCAGGACGTAATTACCATATTGACACATTTGCCATATATTTTGTTTTCAGATGTAGTCTGGCTGAGTAATAGCGTGTTAAGAGAAGTTTGAATTTGTGTCAGCGAGGCGGAAGTTAACTAGTTATACAGCTTGGTATAATGATAAGTGGCTTGTAAATTATCAGCTCAGCTGACGAATGTTCGGAGAGAGGGGAAAAAAGGGGGTTTTTGCATCGTAACTGAGAGAACACATCTAGTATGCTGTTACAGACGCCGGCTTCAGACCAGGGGCATCTTAACATTGTCAGATAAGTATATTTGCATTGTTTTTCTAAATTAGAGGATAGCAGTGGTCACTCGTTTGAATTACAATGCATGTGTACAGAAGTTTGTTGTATACGATCTTTTATACAATGAAATGTTAATATTATCTACCCCTTTTTTTAAAAAAAATAAAATTTTAACCAAGATAAAACTTAACAAGTTGATGCAATGCTTTAAGTAACTCAGTTAAATCATCATAGAACTATTAAGCAGAGTGTAGATTCAACAAGATTTGATTAGCTTTCTTTATACCTTTGCAATTAAGCTAGTTAGATGAATTAGTTACAAAGTATCTTCAAAATTTCCGACAATCGATTTAATTAAAATTTAAAAATAATCTCAAGCAAACTGATATAGATTTTCATAATTGTTTCATAATTGAAATTCATTTCTAGTTTCACACTTTATTACACTTTTTACATTTTACTGAAAATTTTCAATTATATCAGACTGATATAAATTTGAAACATGTAATATTTCATAATTGAAAGTCATTTCTATTTCTACACATTATTACACCTTGTGTACCCATAGTGTTCAAGATAAGACGTATCTCACTATAGGGCAATCCAGCACTTGAGAAATTCTCAGTTAACGTGCATGTTTTTTTCTCAATTGTATGCTGAATTTCTTTTCTTCTTTTTCAAATAGTGTCTCACTAAATCCTTGACACTATGTTATCTCAATTGTTATAGATTTCTTGAAATAATATTGTAAGGTTTTGAGCTCTATAAAGTTAATTAAGATAAATGAGGCCCTCAGAGGAGGCAATCTTATCTTGGGCACATTGTGATTTGTTCATTATATTGCATCCTCTTGTAGGTAGCTTAGAAAGAATAATAAAGGAAAATGTCAAATTCCCTTTTTTTTCGAAGTGAACTGATATTCAAGTGATTAATAAAAAATTGACTTTAACCTATAACATAACATAAGAAATGAAAATGAATTGTCAGTTATCTCCAAGTAAATTGATAATCAAATGATTAAAAATTAATAACTTTTAACAAAAAATATAAAAGGAACGTGAATACTCAGTTATTTCCAATGCGCAGGTCCTTTCACTTTCCTCACCTGGACAGGTTCTGCTGTTAGGCTTCTGAAAGGAAAAACCTGGAACGAAAAATTCTCACACACAAAAATAGTATAACAGATTGGACGCGGGGACCTGAAGTTGAGTGTAGTGTCCCGGCTACTTATTAGCCGAAATTTAACGAACTTGGTAGTTAAGGCGTGACTGTATTTAAATAATAGTTACCTTTATCTAAATTCTAAATATTAAGTATGATGCTAATTATTGCACTGTGCTATTTATTAAATATGTTAACCAACGAGTTTAAATAAGATCTTAACTTTGTGGTTCATATTTTTCAGCTTGTTGGAGTATACGTATCATCTTTCGCTCGAAGAACGCAAAGGGAGGAGAAGGGAAGACTTACGTCTCCAAATACAATGAGGGGAGGTCTTCTGTTACGTGGTAAGTACTATCTCCCTGAATTGTTAGTGTATTATTTTTGAAGCATACGTTTCAATTTCTTCACGTCAAGTTACCAATTCGTTTTACTAGTGAGTGTTAACATAGTCTAGTGCTGAACTCTGGTGTGCAACGAAATCGAGGTTCGTATCCTGGGAGTATCCCATACCGATTTTTCATTATCACTACAATAAGTGAAAGCCACAATGAAAGATAGTGGCCAAAGTCGTAGTTAAACAGTGATTATAAAAAGTGCGTTTTGCAGTATCTGTGAATTTAGTAAGTGATTCCCTAAGAAAAAACAAAAAACGATGTTGTGTGCGTGTCACTCATACAAAAAGTGAGTGAATCGGGAGTCGATCTCCGACTTATCTGTTTCCTTTCAAAGTTGGATATAATTGCGTAAATGCCAAAAATCACCGGTAATTGAGATCATTTTGGCAACGATATTACTTTACAATGGTATTCCGGGTCTCGAACTCGGGACCCCTAATGTAGATAGTGATGATATACTAGACGTCTATTGCAAGTATTTGATTCTAACCTACTTTCACATAACCAGTTCGAATATAACTTGAGCTCGTGCGGAGCAATAATTTAGATATAGGATAAAAGAAATGCTCCATCGGGGGATCGAACTAGAGGTCATTAAGAAACAATTGCTTAACAGAAAACTATGGTGTATCCCAATCGTGATAATCTATGGGGCAACATTATTATTATTATTCATTTGGTTGTGATGTCATTTTTTCTTTATTTATCTATTTTCCCGTTATAAATGTTGGTGTGTATTGAAGCTACACGCAACAACATCCTGAGTCCTTGTTAGCAGCTGGACTCACTTCAGTCACCCGATAAGAGGTGATTTGCTTTTAGTTTTAACGCTGAATGAGAGGCGGGTTTTGAGGAAGTATCCGCGAACATTGTTAGAATTTGCATCAAATCAAATGATGTTCGATTAACTTTTAAGTTTGAAAGAGTACTACTTTTGTCGGTTTATTTTGACTTTTAACTTATTACACTTGAAAGGATATTTGACGTCAAGTTCGTGTGCGCCATGCGGTGTTGTGATGGGGTGCTTTCCACCTATTAACCAGGGCCGCTTATGGAGGGGGCCAACAAATTTTGAAAGTCTCATGACTTGTAGTTTTGAAATCTTTTGTTGGGTACAATCATAAGTTTTATTCAGAATAGAATTAAGTTGGTTTATACCAGATTTATTTAAAACAAGTTGACAGAGCTCGAGTATCCTTAATATGGATTCTCTTATTCGAGTATTGATTTTCATTACGACCTGCTTTACAAGTAATGATTCTCCTTCAGTGTTTTATTATTATTATTATTATTATTATTATTATTATTATTATTATTTTAACGTACCAGTGAGAGCGTGGTTTAGTACCATTCTGCGGTATAGTAATAGCGTTGTGTTGTGTCTTTTAATCAAGCCAAGCCAAGATTTTAACTTGAATGAAGGCAGTTACACAAGGATGATTGAAAAACACGAGTATAGTGGTGTAGTGGTAGGACAACATCTGGGAAGTTACTATAGCCCACAATGATGTCATCTTTGTAACCGTTACTTTACATAACATGGTGATAGTAATATAATTAAGTATTACCACGAACGGGTTCTAGCCCAGTACCCAACGATGGAAGGACAAAAAAATGGGGTGGCCTTGATCTACACCCCATGTCTTTACCAAATACATATAGTAAACTTAACACTAACCTAAGTTTAGCTTGCCACTATGAACAAGAAATAGTGATACAATATGATACTATCAATTAATTCGATAAATAATTAATCTCTCTTATAATATATAATTCTTCCTTTGTTTGCTCTAATAATTGAGAACATTATACTAAAATGAGCAACACTGTTAATACTTGACCGTAATTCAACATAAACTTAACCTAACTAAAGGTAATGTAATCTTGCTACTAAAGGTAGCGAAATATAGTACACAGGTAGCTATTTACATTCTTTAAAAAAATGATCGATACACATATAATTGTAAACGCATTATGTACAATATGCGCAGTATGCTAGTACATTGAAGTAGTTTGCCAGAGATTGGCCATTGCTAAGAAATTTACAATTTTACAGCAGCATAAGGTCACTTGTGTTCACCCAGAAGGGTCGCAGAAAAAGTACAATACATATATATGAATACGAGGTCCACAGCAGCAGCAAGCATAACGGAGATGAAGGCGTATTTCTCCATATTTTTTATTTTGATTGTTTTTTTCAACTTTAATCACTATTCTTCCCGCACCAACTACGCGAGAAAAAAAATACAAAAAAAATAAAATAAAATAAAATAGAGATACGGAGAATGGAGAACGAAGCTCGAAGCCAACAAAAGGGGGCAGGCACGTGTGGAGTACTCAAAGAGGGAGGCCAAACGTAAGCGCATGTCAGGAGAGAGATGGAATAGTGCCTCTGGCAAAGCGGAGAGCAGTAACATAAACAAAAATTTTAAGGCAGGAGAAGAGAGGGAAAGGAAAAACAGAAACGGGGGGTGGGGAAAGAGGGCAGAAGGAGGCTGGCCATCCCCATCGGAGTACCAGTTGGGTACGACAACCCCTCCACGGACAAGATTCCGGGATTAAAACCTGCGTCCATGGGTTACAGTATCTTTGGGTCATGTACTGATTTTCCTTCAAGGCGGTCGCCAGGTTGCCCTGACCCACGGGGTCGCCTAGCAAAGGGGGCTGCTATGGCGCCCCGCTCCCAACCCGTTATCAAACAGTGGGGTGGTACCCATCTGGAGTGCAAATGGTTCCGGGTGCGAGACTGGGGAGGATTATACATCAGAAGCCCCCGAATCCGGGTCCCAGTTACTGAGATTAGGGGAGGGCAGATTCCAACTCAAATAACTGTGATACATACGCTCCAAGATGCCGTGGCTACACCGGGTTTGATCGATCCCATGGTGAGTCGCCACTGGGCAGGAAAATTCAATCCCCAACGCCGGATGGGCAAGACAATGATGTCATGGGTTAGGACACACCACCGCCAGGTCCATAAATGGGCGCCTCGGGAGCTTGACCTGGAGGAGCTCGGTGGCGGCCTTCCCAAATGTAAAAATGACTGCCCCATAAGGGACATGGGTCATCCATCTCCCCAGAACGTCTTCCAATTGATGGTGTCCAGCATTGAAGGGGGTCTGGGTGGTTGCTTCGTGTATAGCAACACGAAGTTGGTTAGCGTAGGACAGATCGGATATTGAGGAAAAAGGTGGAGCAAGAAGGTAATTGTCAATATCATAGGCGACAGGGCCATCCATGGAGGCTTCATTTGTTATCAGGAACGACAGCTCGTAAGGAATAAAGAGATTGGGGTCCAGAGTGACCCCAGCAACAGACAGGAAATAAGCGTTAGCAAGAGAGTTCACGTTACCCAGGGGTAAGTGATGCTCTTCAGGGTGTCCTTGTGCCATTGCCATGGTTAATCGTAGGAGTCAGATGATATCCTGGAAAGGAACAACGGGCATAATTAAAACGCCTATATAGCCTATTGGTGGGGAGAATCAAACTTCCCTTTTTTTGTAAATTGTATAACGCAGAGCAAAGGAAGTGACACATAACATTAACGCGTGTATCATAAGTAAGAGTATGTCTTTGTGGCTGTGCAAAAAAGAAAACAAGCGATATTGACATTGCTTTTATTTTCCAGGTTAACGTATTCCTAGACACGAGGAGGGAGAGCGGAGAGTTTTCTTGAGAGAAAACAAAGGAATCATCAGGCGGCGACAGGGGATGGATACCTATAATGTGAATGAGGAGTTTGCAGCTGCAACGACGTATAATTAAAGTCTGAGTTGAGTATACCATTCACGTACACTTGTGCCTATAAATGTTTAGAATCACTGACAACATTTTCTCTTTTCAGCTACGTCGACATCTGTTTTTTCTTATAGGTTTTCTGTGTTTGGCAGCATATTGGGAATCCTATAGGAGAAGGAAAAGGGTAACTCATGCGTTGCCGGCAACATTCGCACAAAGAGAAAAAAAATTATTCACCCCAATATGTTGGCAAACTATTCTTTTAAGTATCAACTCGACAAAACCTTTCTGTGACGCGTCTAACTTTTCCCTGGGTATTGTAATATTGGGAGGGCCCTGATTCTAAAAAAACTTATTTGCTCCTCGATTCAATTTTAGCGCCGCCGACTAAGATGAGTGCCTATTCCCATAGTAGGCCTTGGGTATCTAATGCCTTTTACAGCATCTAGGTGGGAGAAAAATGGATTCCAGGAAGTGACTTTTAGTTTCTGATTATTGAAGAGTATACGAAAATAGTTTTTGTTGTTCACCATTTCAGAACGTATACCTTTGGCCTCTATCTATAGCCCTGTATTCACGTGTTCCGGTATGCCAGAGGTCATGTTTGACTACGTGTACTCCACTTTTTTAGAGGTCTATGTGATGTATAAGATATTCGACACACTCACTAATTAATATACGCCAAGTTTTTCCTCTTTTTTTATGTTCGTCTAAACTGAAGCGGCGAGCTTCATTGTCAACTCGTACGTTACGCTTAACATTCATCGTCCTCACTATCGCTAGAAGCTTCCAGCTCGCGTGAGGTATCTCGGGGGAAATACTTCTTTAACTTTTCAATAGTTACAATCTGAGTGTGGTTAGGGTTTGCTACCAATTCAATTTTACAGGCGTTTGTGGGAGAAATACTCCTTAAGTAATACGGTCCCATAAACTTGGGTGTCAACTTAGGAGAAATATCCTTCTTAGGTAGATAATCTCTACACAATACTAAGTCACCAACTTTTAGCTTAATAGCTTGTCTAGTGCGATTAACTCGTAATTTAGTCTGCTGCTGTGCATGCGTCATAGCCTGCTGGGCTAACTTACGGATTAACTTTAGTTGTTTCTGATGTTCCTGTATTTTTGTGAATTTATACTGGGTATCCAACTGAGTGGGAAATCTTGCCTTTTGACCAAAGACAATCTCATATGGGGAATATTTCCTAATAGGGGAGGTTGATATATTATAAGCATATGCACACAAGCGGACATATTCCGCATACTTAGTAGGCTGTTTAGCCGTGTACTTAGTTAGGAAATTTGCAATGACAGAGTTAAATTGCTCGCATAGCCCGTTTGTTGACGGTTTAAATGCTGCAGTTCGAACATGTTTAATGTCAAATAAGTCATTTAGTTCGGCCATTATCGCTGAGAGAAAATTTGTTCCTCTATCCGTCAATAACTCTTTAGGGGGGCCAAAGCGCGTAATTAACTCGTCCAACATGGCTCTAGCCACTGTCGGGGCTTTAATATTTCGTAGCGGTACTAATATTGCGAAATGGCTAAGATATTCTATCATAACCAAGATATAGTTGTAGCCTGCGCTACTATGTAGCGGGCCAAAAATATCCAAACTCCAACGGGAAAACAATTCCTCTTTTACAGGTAAGGGATGAAGAAAACCTTGTTTCTTTTCTCGAGGAATGTTCACCCTCTGACATTCGTCACAAGAGCGCACGTATTCCTTAAATATTTTCCCCATGTTCGGAAAATAGTAACGTTCGTTCACTTTAGAGTAAGTGCGAGAAAATCCCGTATGGCCTCCACACAGCGGAGACGAATGGGCCTCTTGTAATATATCGGAGATAGCCTTTTCCGGTATCACTAGTTTCTTATCTTTGTTCATGACTCGATATAAAACATCGTCAACTACAACATAGGGTTTTAGAGCACGATCAGTGGGGTTATCTTTCTTCTTTTGTATCAGTTCTCTAATTTTATCGCCTTCTTTTTGCATTTTTCTTATATCTATTTTGGGACATAACACTAGGTTGCACACGTCTGCACAATCTTCTTCTTGACCAAATTTTGAGGGTAATTCATCCTTTAACGGACACCTGCCGTCACATTATTGCGGCCTTTGACGTGTTCAATCGTAAATTGATAGGGTTTCAATCGGATGGCCCAGCGCATAAAACGAGAATTTAGCATCTTATTATTTCTGAGGTAACATATGCCGTGAGCATCGGTCCGCACAATAAAGGGACGGTCTGCCAATAGAAAGTGGAAATGCAAAATCGTCTTAGTGACTCCTAGCGCTTCAAGCTCAACCGTGGAGTAGTTGAGCTCCGCTGGAGACAAAGATTTCGAAAAATAGGCTATTGGGTGTTCTTTGTTATCTTCTTTAATCTGTGCAACGTATCCACCTATTCCGTCTCGACAGGCATCCGAATAGACTATGGCGTCCTGATTTGGGTCAAAGTGGGCAAGGACCGGTGCAGATATAAGACAAGATTTCAAGGTAACCCATGCTTGTTTCTCGGTTTCTCCAATTCGAATTCGGCATTCTTTTTAGTCAATGAAATGAGTGGTTTTGCAATAGTAAAAAACCCTTGGACAAAAGCTCTGTATAATGAACAAAGTCCAATAAAACCACGTATTTCTTTGACTGTAGTGGGGTATGGTACCTTTGATATAGCTTCCATTTTAGCGGGATCTACACAAATTCCTCGTCCACCGACGATGTGACCAAGCACCGAGGCTTCTTCGTAACCAAAGTAACATTTCTTAGGGTTGAGTTTTAAGTTGGCCTCCCGAAGTCGAGATAAAATAATTCTCGTTCTTTCTATTAACGCTGGGAAGGAAGGACTAGGACAAACGAAATCGTCTAAATAACAAATTACATACTTCCACATAATGTCACCAAAGATAACATTCATCATATTTTGAAAAAGTGCCGGGGCCGTGCTTAGGCCGATTGGTAGTCTCAAAAATTCGAATTTTCCACGGCTGCAGATGAATGCAGTCTTCTCTATATCACACGGACGGATTAATAATTGATTGTATCCACTTTGCATGTCCAAAGTATTTATGTATTTGGTACCATTCAAAAACGCTAGTATCTCATCTATGCGCGGCACTGGCGTATCATTAGGCCTTAATATCACATTCAGTTTTCTGAAGTCGACACATATACGCGGGGAGCCATCTTTTTTAGGTACTATCACAATTGGTGCCGAATATGGGCTCTGACTTTCCCGGATAATATTGCTGTCTAACAGTTTCTGGATCTCTTTTGCGACTATCTCTTTTTGTTTTGGTGTTTCTCTATATGGAGGGTGAGAAACAGGAATATCGGTGATGACCTCTAAGGGGCACATAAATTTATCGGTGGCCGCAGTCAGACGGGACTTGTCCCAGGCCACAACATCCCTAAATTCCATCAATAATTCCAGTAATTGGTCTCTTTCTTCTGGTTTTAAGTTTGGACCAATATTTAGTACTTGAGCTAATTCTTCCTTTGTTTGGGGGACTTTCTGGGGTTGTTCAGGGACTTCCACGTCATCTGTTTCATCTTTGTTAGTAAGGTGTATGATCTGATTAACGGCCTGTACGTTATTTTCCGTTTCGTCATTTAAGGACTCGACCTGGGGAACAAGTTTCCCTAAATAAAGGTTTTTAGACAAAGATCTGGTTCGATCTGAGCTATTAAAAATAGTCAGAGTAATATTTCCATTGTCAGTAAAAACTGGGCCTCTTGGGATCAAACAGGAGTGCCAATATCGAATTCCTTTGGAGGGTAAGAATTCCCAAATACGCACGTTCCCGGTTGGTGCGTTAATTTCTATGTCATACGAAGCCTTGGACGGCACCCGGACATTTGTTGGAAGGTGTACTTTGTAGGTTGTGTCCGGATAGATATCAAAAAGTTCGTCGCTTAACCCCAAGGGGTCTGGCTCGACCTCTTTCTTACTATGATCCTGAGCCGAAGTCTCTAGGTCAGGGAGAGTTGCTGGATCATTTCCACTTCCTTGCGTTATCAATTGTTTTTCTAGTATTTCTAACTGTCCTCTATTTGAATGGTCCTCTACAGGCTCATAAGGCGCCTGTGAGGCCAGAGATGGCTTTACAGAATGTTGGTTCGTTTTGCTATTTCTGGTCGCATAAAACGCTTTCTTTTTCTTTCTAGGAATGATCTCTGTACCCGAACTTTCTGTAGAACTAGCTACCAAAGTTCCCCCAGGGCCTGGTTGAGGGTCAAGACTGCATAGAGTCTTCCCCTCTTTTTCTAAGTCAGGCGAATTGGTAAGTTCCAGCTCAGGAGAACTGGAAGACACCTTACTTTGCTTGGTTCGTTTACGTCTTGCCTTTTTACGTCTATCGACTTTTCTATTCGTTTTATTCGTAGGTTCCGAGGGAAATTTTGTAGTTTCCCTGGAACACACGAATACGCGAGATGTAAGTTCTTCCGTATGGAGTTTTTGTCTCTTATCAGGCACACTAACAACGGGACTTACATGATTTCCGGTGACCAATTTTGGAGACGGATCCTTACTCCTAAGTGTGAGGTCCCGTTTCCTATAAGTTGGTTTGTTTCTATGATGGGGGATAGAGAAAGCCGTTTGTCTAGCATTATCGTTCTGTATTGATTGGGAATCGCTAAACGACCTTTTCCCTACTGATGGCGGGTATCGTTCAACATGTCTTAACTCTAAGGTATGAATCACACCTTGACGATACCCATATGTACTTTTCGCGATTGTAAACCACAGGTCTTCAACGTGATTCCCTTCTTTATCTGCTAGTTCCAAGTATTTGGAATGAATGGTTGTGACATACTTGTGCAAAAAATCTATCCCTAAAATGACGTCATAGGCGCAAAACTGTGGGTCAACTATAGCTACGTCTAGAAATCTTCGTTTGGTTGTTTTCAAGTGATCCCTGAAACTACACGATATTCTCACCACAGGAATGTAATCTGTGGGCTGGGCACCTACTCCACGAAGCTTTACATAACCCTTCAGTCTTTCAGTTAGTGGAAATCTTGGGGGTAAGAGGGTTTTCGAAGCCAGCGAAATTTCAGAGCCTGTGTCAATAAGAGCTTGCGCCCAGCGGTCTCCTATTTTTATCTTGACTGTACAAAGCTGCGCCTGCCCATGGCCAAAGCCATAAGTATTTTGGTGAGTGTTCCTATACATTTTGTAACCCGGTTCTGCTACTACTTCGTCTGAGTAACATGAACTAACCTGTACAAATCCCGGTTGGTGTTGTTCTTTAATGCATGACCAGTCCAGGCGGTCATTTTCCCATATTACGTCATGGCTAATTCTCTGACTAACTAATCTTTGTGCTGTGTGAAATTTTCTAAGGTATTGTAGGCACTGTTCTAGATTATCGCAATCATCCACTTCAAGCATCAGCTTATCTAGGATGTCTGGCAACAAACTCATTCTAAATTTACTCACCAATTCACTTTCATTAACCCAACCTCGTAAAAATTTCAAATCCTTTATTAACTTATAAATGATCGCTAAAGTACTTTCATTGGGTTGTTGTTTTCTGGTATCAACGTCGTATTCTAATCTTGCAGTATACTCAATACTAGGGAAAGCCTTTTTAAGTTTTTCCTTCATCTCGTTATAGTTTAAAGGTAACAGGTTTGCTAGGTCTACAAAATAGAAGGAGAGAGCTTCCCCTTTCAGACAGTACGGAAGGTAATTTACTATCTCTAGGGTTGACCATTCGTATATGCTAGCCACTAATTCATATTCTTGCAGGAAAAGTTCCACACACTGATGTCTATTACCAGAGAAGGAGGGAATTTCAACATTTGGATAGATCTTAAAGGCTTGTGGTTTAGCGCCAATAGTAGAATTTTGAGTGTCACCCTCGGGAGGAGGGTTGCTAACTTGGTCTGTCCTAACTGTATCTGTAAATTTAGGTTTCATAAAACTATATGGTATAGATGGTTCGGTAACCGGACTGATTTTAATTTCTTGCTCATATTTTAAATTTATATGAGCCTTATCCTCAGGATCTACTTTTAAAAAGGGCGAAAAATTAGATTTTTGCTCGTCAGAAGTCTTATCTTCACTTGATAAATGTGAAACGGCCTCATCTTTCAAATCTAAGGACCTGTCTAAAGAATCCGAGGTATTGAAATTTTCAAAGACGGACCTATAGTCAGTATCAGATACGCTTCTATTTTCTAACTCGGAGGTTTATTCTGCACTAAATTCTGATGTATAAGATCTATCTTGTTCGCTAAGTACTGATTTTTCTGTCTTTTTCCCTTCGCTAAACTCTAATTTCTTCACTGGGGTCGTGGGTGTAATTACCCTACTAGGTGGCGAAACAAACACTATCTGTAAAGGATCTAACGTTTCCTCTTGTTGGTACTTTTTCATTTCTTTGGTCGCAGGTGATTCACCAGTTTCATTATAGGAACTAACTTTAAAACTAGTACAAGCTGAAGGTTGTAAACCACTATTCTTAACACTATCAGTTAGTTTGATAGATTCACTTTGGGCTGGAGAGGTTGAGGGATCGTCTCTATTCTCTACCTCATTTAAACAAATTACTGACGCACCAAATTTCGCGTAATCAAATATTTTACCAATGTTTTCGTTTATTCTACTCTCAGACCAGGAATCGTTATCTTCTTCTTTCTCAATTTGCATCTGGTGGTCGGAGCAAACTGAGGGAAAAACATCATTACTTTTCTTCTCTTCGTCTAACCTCTTCTCCATTGGAGCAGAGGCGACGAGGTCAGTTCTCTGGTCAGCCTCTGTGGGAGGGTCTTGGTTCGCTGCTCGGGGAGTAGAAACCGTGGGAGGATCCCAATGGTCATATCGGAGTTCTTCTTCGGAGTTCCACGAAGGTTTTGACTCATCCTCCAGCGATGACGCAGGAGGAGACTCCGGGTTGTCGTTTTGTATTTGCGCTATTTCTTCGTTTTGTAATTTCTGTAGTTCGTATCCCAACCAATCGTCTTTCAACGATTCACCCCCATCTGAATCTGCACTACTAATATCTCCGTTTGACCACTTAACTTTAGTGACTACACTGTGTATGTTATCTATACTGTCCAAATGTTGCAGTTTCTCTTGGAGGGTAAGGCTATCTTCAAACATGACAGGGTTGGTTTGAGTAGCTGTTGTCCGAATAACTTTAAGTTCACGATCTGTGTCAATCCTGATCATTTTAGGAAACTTATATTCGGTCTGAACGCTAACATCTTTCTTGTGAAATTCGTCGGTCTGTACTTCCATATCAAAATTTCCAACTACATTTTCCTCAGGTAATAAATCTTCAAAGGGGGCTGAGGGGTCAGCTTGAAAGAGAATACCTAATTTCTCTTCGTCGTAGCCTTGGCGATGAACAACTGTAACCTGTACTTTCTTGTTCCGTAGCTGTTTAGTTAAAGGTCGAATTAAGTTTCCTACTGCCGGGAACAGTTCCGTTTGTAATGAATGCCTAATCTGGTGTATTAATGCTTTATCGTTATATTGTGTCAGAGAGCGCAATTCATATTCGTTATTCTCGTCAGGGTTCTCAATTTTCGTTTCCCTTGGTTCGGTTCCTATATTTGCGTAAATTGGCTCTTTATTCGTGAAAGCCTTGGGTTCGAGACCAATATTTTCATAAATTGGCTCTTTACTCATTGAGATTCGTGATTCAGTATTTAAATTAGCATACATAGTTCTAGGACCGATCTCAGCATAAACTGTTTCATCACTACTACCAGCATAAAAAGATTGAAAGGTCGGTCTTTGCATTTCTAACAGCGTTCTAGGATCCGACAGTTCGTATTTAATAGGAAAATATAGCGCTACTGGGCTATCTGGGTCTTTCGATACACCAATATCTTTATTTTCTGAACTGAGCACTAAGTTACTTAGTCTATTTTCCTTATCAGCTAACTTATTATTATCTAGGGGACTTTGGTTCGAGGGGACATCAGGTATTACACCTGCTGTTATTTCTATCTCAATTGTTGCTTGAGGGCATTCCTGACCTGCAGTTATTAGCTCTGCTATTTCTAGTTCATCTTTTAAATTTACTTCATTTACTAGAGTTTTTGGATCTACCCCGGTGGTGTCTCGTCAGTATCTGAATTTACATATATCGTCCTCGGAGCTGGCGTTGGTTTTTCACTTGAACCAGCACTTTGTATTTGTGTATCATTTCTAGTCGGGATAGGGCTAGACGCGGCCAGCGGCGTAAGATCGCAGCCACTCGCCGGAGCGTCTGGAGTTTGCGGGCTAGCGGTCGTTGGTTCAAGATATCTGGGCTGACTCCAGGTATCCAAGTATCTCGGTAATGAATTCTTTTTCCAACGGCCAAATTCAGGAGGAGAATGCCCATGTATTTTTATTTTATTGCATTCAATACAATAATAATTATTCCACCGATCCAAAATATAACGGTGTTTGCCCGTGGGTGTCTTAGGACAATGGGATTGCCCTAAATCTAATTGTTTTTCTTTTATTTTCTGCGCGAAACTTATTTTTGATGAATAAATCCGTTTTTCACAAGTCAGTGGCCTTTTAAACCAGGGCAGTGGGTAATCAACCTATTTCCTCTGATATAGTAAGAATTTATTCACTGATAGCTACTTCCTTCGGAAATGCTACGTCAAACTTTTACGTACTAAGATACTTATTATTATTTCTATATCTTTATTTAGCTTCCTTTGAACTTGAATACTCAACTTCCCTTTCTTTATACATTTTTGCTTTACTTTTTAGAACGGGAAACGGAGAGTGACTAGACAGCTGTTTATAACATATAATGCTTATTTGTTCACTTATGATGAGTTTACTTTTTACTTCTATTCTTTAACTTGTTTTCTTTTTCTCTCTTTTTATAACAAAACATCATTGTTTTAAGCTATTTTATCTAAATTCACATAAGGGGGATCACGAACATCGAACCATTGGGTCATGTACTTGCATTTTGATTTTTGGTGTTGCATTTACATAAAGGAGAGTTTTAGGCAGTTATTGCCAGGCAGCCGTCGGGCATGCACCCCTAGTGCATGGAGGCCCTGCTGGACCAAAAGAATAAGATACCTTGACCCCCAAGGTTTGCATGGGAAAGGATTTTAGACACTTATCGCCGGACAGACGAGTCGAACTTTCATCCCGTAAAACGGGCGGTTCTGCTGTCTAGAGATAAACTGCCTGTGATCCTTCCCAAATAAGTGGTAAGGGTATTAGCCACTTATCGCCGGACAAACGAGTCGAATTTTCATCCCGTAAAACGGGAGGTTCTGTTGCCCAGAGATAAAACTGACTGTGACCCTACCAAAGCGAGCAGAAGCATAAGCAGATTTAGGGTTTTGCAAGTACATGAGACAAAAGCTGAATTCTGTCTTAACACTCGCGTCCCGATTTTTCATTTCCATCAGTACACAAGAAAACGTCGTGAGGTAAACTGAGTTTTGCTCTGCGGAACCTAGCAACTATTCCGCTGACCTATAACAACTTAAAGCGAGAGAAGTTGAGTCTAGAAAATTTTTCGTCGCCACTTCACCCCTTGTAAAACGCACTACTCAGAGCAGCAAAATTATACTTGTATATCAGAGTCATAGGCTGAACACCGCCTCTTCCAAGTACGCCACTGAACTTTACTGACTTTACATAGTACTGATACACCACTTGACTAGTCAAAAGAAAACTTCGCGTACACCTTTCACTTTTATCTATTGAAAACTCTTCGATAAAAAAATCACTCCCGATTTGCCCTAACACGCAACTGAGATCTTTGGTTCCCCTATAAAGAGAATGAGCAACAGAGATTTGTTTAGAGATTCAAGAACACACAGTTAGTTACCCGGCGCCTCCACCATAAAACTGTTATGATGTTTTGTTCTGAGATTGGCGTAGCAATTGTGTACACTTTCTTTTGTGAAATCGTAATTGATATCACTTCTTCACTCTCCACCCAGTATGTCGAAGTTGGTTCGGAGTCCAACTCCCTTTTAGCCTCGGTATTGAAAACGTCTTTGGCTTACTGGTTCGAAGATGACGAGAAAGTGCACTAAGAGTCTCAATAATGGGGGGAGACTCGTATGTCAGTGGTAGAGCTTGTACTGGAGATCGAAACCCAGGTAACATATGAAGACTGTGAGCTGAATCTATATATGGAGAGATAGCTTGACTAAATTAAAGAGACCATTCCATTTTACATTTTATTTATAAAAAAAATAAAAAAAATAAAAATAAGAATACAGATGAATTCTACAAATCGGTTACTTGGAATTACAACTTGAAATTCTTACTACATCACGTTTCGGAGCACAACCCCTACATTACCCAATGGGTGCTAGAAGGTTTTTATGCTAAACCGCGTTTTATTAAAAATAGTGAAATTGAAACTTCGTACATCGCAACTTGCATTGGTCCAAAGGGAAAAGTGTTAATTCTCGAAGAGGGGATTTGGTCTCGAGTTGAACTAACTTCATACTTGTAACTAAACATTCTCAAGGTGCTCATCCCGAGTGGAGGGGGAAATTATAAAAAATAATCACATACCTGATTTTATACAGAGCGGCCGTGACAAGGGAACACACACTCTCGTAGACTGTAGGCCGTAGAATCAACCGGCCCGGCGAACAAGCCTCGTTTATATCGGCGCTTCGTCCCACGCATTTCTGCCAGTTTCTGACGTCGCTCGAACGCTACGTCACGAGCCTCGGCGAGCTTGGAGAACTTCTTCACGCGCATGCTCAATAGTGGCTAAGACATCTAGTTTCTCTATGATTTTTCCCTATCACGCTGGGGTTGGAATTCCTATTTTAATTTATTTTTACAGTTTTTATTTCACGCATAGCTCCAAATACATAATATTTTTCATGTATTTATCGCTTGCGTGGTATTACCTAAATATTGCATCCGGGACCCGGCGCTGTGATCTGAGTAAATCAAAGCCAGGGTCAAACCACTATTACATGCGTGTGGGTTGGTGTCAATGAGGCATCAGGTTGCTAATTCAATCTGAACCTCAACTGACTCCGTTCTCCCTTTCTCTCTTTTCCTTACTGCACACACAATTTGAAAAGCGCGGGCGTCTCGCCCCATAATTTGAGTCCGGCTTAGGACTTCGAGGCACAACTGTGTAACAGTAGCTAAACTCGTACTTTTATTTAACTCAATATCGTTTGCTTACTTCGCAAAATATTTTTAGGCCGATCATAAATGATGTGACCCTTGATAAGAGAAATCTAATATATTTCATTCAATCAAAACTTTTCTTCTTCTGCTTATATCTTGAGTTCTACATAGATTGTAGCCTAACCCAAACTATCACGTAACTCAGTGTAATGTCCTTATTCCGTCGAAAATACGAACACTTGATTTAGGGACCATTCAAAAATTTTGTGCTTCTGATTCAGAAACTAATTATTGGCCAAGATCGCAATCTTTTGATAATTTTGATTATCATTGATAAAATTGTTGGCCAAGATAGCAATCTTTGGATTCATTTTTATGATCATTCCTAAAATGGTACGCGTCATGAAGTAAGCAAGAATTCGTTTGATAACGCTTCTTGACGAAGGTTACAGTGCTAAGTAAGCCGCAGAACATGTAGACATTCACCCTAGAACAGGTAAGCGGTGGGCACATAGATATCATGTTACCGGAGAAACAATTCGTGGTCGTTGTAATGGGAGATGGCGCGTTACCACAAACGAGCTAGACCATCGTGTGGTTTAAGAAGCCAAGGAAACACCCCATTCAAGTTCGCGTCAACTGCGACAAGCCGCTGATTTTCCTGGATCACGTCAAACAGCTATTAGGCAACTCAGGGATACTAATCTCTTCTCTTGGCGTGCAGCCATTACGGATTTTCTTTCTGCGGAACACGTCGACGTCGACGTCAATTTGAAGAGGAAAATATGCTTCGGAACTGGACAAGTGTAATTTTCAGCGATTAATGTATATTTTCTTCTGCAAATGATGGACCAGTCTGTGTCTTTCGTGAGAGAGGTTCCAGGTTCGATCATCAACACATATGGCAGTAGCGATCCAACGGACGCATATCAGTGGCTGTCTGAGGCTGGATCTCTGCAGATGGATTCGGGTCTTTTCACAGGATTGATGGGCGCCTTACAGGTGCGCAGTTAAAGTTCCTCTTAGGAATATTATGGTGACATCTGTTCGCGAACGTTAGCCTGAGGGAGCAATCTACTTTCAACACGATCGGTCACCTGTCCATGTGTCACGAGTTGTCCAAGAGTACCTGGCAGAGCAAAATGATGTAGCGTTAATCAATTGGCCTTCACGCGAAGCAGATCTTAAACCAATAGAAAATGTCTGGGTAGAAGTAAAGAGGTGTTTGAGAGAGAAATGGGCTAATGAAGTTCCTAGAACTTTCAATGAGCTCTGGGATAGGAAGATCTTGTTGTCAATGGCACGGGCTATGTCCGTCGAATGATAGAAAGAATGCCTCGTCGAATGTTAGCGGTTGTTGAAGCAGGTGGTGACTGGACATCATATTAAGAACGTTTGTAGTTTCAAACAGCTTTTTTATGTACTACATTTCATCCATAAAATATTATGTGAATATGTGATTAAGCACGCAGAAAAAATGTGCTCATTCGAAATATTTTTTAAAATAAAACAAAATGTGCTTTGAGTGGTATTCGATCTCACAACCCTCATTATGTAAAGCCGAAATTCTACCTCTACTCTAGCCTCTCACTAGCAGTTGCTGCCTACCAATACCTTGCAGAATTGCTGCCAAGCCGCCAAAATTTCATATGTAACATTCCTTCGTAATTAAAAATGATATACAAGAGAGATACTTAATTACTACCATTATTAAGAAGACGTCTCTTGCATTGAAAACACAGGGCTTCATTATTGACTGATGAAAAGAAAATGAAATATTCGAAAATTGTATTTTCTTTGCAAGTGATTTAAAGCAAATTCGTATTCATAACCAAACTTTAATTGAAGTTGAGTTGAGTTGACTTTGAGTTTAATGTCCCGTTCAGCAGCGAGGCTACATTAGACGTGGACCTACTAACTCATGTCGGATCTGAACCACATTAGCTCCCACCGTGAATCGAATCCTAGTCCTCTACGCCATTAAAATAAAGTAGATTCTTATATTTAAATTAGGATAAATTTCTTAAAGTACGTTTGAAATTCTTAACTAGATTTTCGCGTGTTTCCAAAACAAATTTGATAAACCTTACTAAATTTTGATTATTATGTTTTTGTACTTCTGAACCATATCTATTATTTGGTATCAAATATGCATAATGTTTCAAAACAACACCGATAACGTTTGGGAGGTGATTCCTGAACCAAGACAAGACAAAAAATATGGACCAACTCAGATTCACAAATGTTTCCTTTCGGAGTTATAGGCTGCCAAAAACATGGAAAGATAATGAATTTTAAAGATCTATATGTCCAAAACTATGGGACCTACCGTAGTCGGGCAGAAACAAATATATGCGTTGTCCAAAATACATGTTTCAGAATCTTAAGGTACTCACGCAACAATTTTTATAGATGGAGTTTCGCTAAAGACATATAATTTGAAGGACTCACACACTACCTCTATAACAATTGTTGCGGAAGTACCGTAGGATTGTGAAACTTTGATATTTGGAGAGAGCACATATAGTTCCTTACTGAAGTCTTGACCCGACTACGGTGGGTGCCATAGTTTAGGACCTATGGACCTTTGAAGTTCATTTTTCCTATTTTTGGCAGACTATAACTCCGAAAGGAAGCATTTGTGCACCCAGATTGGTCTATACTTTTTGTCCTATCTTGGAGTCATTAATCACATCCCAAATATGGTCGGTGTTGTTTGAAACACCCTTTATAAAATCATCAACTAGAAGGAATGCTCACACTAGTATTTAACCTTATATGAATAACTCAGTCTCTGAAATTAGGGAAATTATTTGATTATCAGTATACATACAATATGGTGTTCACATTTATTTTAAACGTTCATTTAGAATAAATAATTTATATTTATTGTCTTCATTGAGCTGTATAATGTTTTGTAAGAGTATGCTTTGACTTCACTTTTGTACTCAATGTGGGATCAAATTATGGTGATATCGTTATGTGTCTTATTTATTTAAAAGATTTTAGATAGAGTTGATAGCCCAAAAGATCCAGGTGCACTGAAATATTAACAAAAATGAACATAATATTTATTAACTCAGCCATGGCTTATAATTTAAAACAATGTATCCCTGCCTCCGTGTAATGGGATGGAAGTAGTATCATTGATACCAATCCTAACGCACATTTCCCCTCCAACCCCTAGCGGCCAAAAATTACAAATCTACCACTAACCATTCAACTTTAAAGAAAGAAGAATAGCACAAAATTTTTACACAATTTACAACTCCGAAGTAGAATGCGTATTGTACACTGCGCATTGGCTGTTATCACAAGAAAATCGAATAGTAAAATCAATCTAGTTATAATAAAAATGAAATAATTATTTTAGATATTTTATATTTAATAAATCATGAAAAATTGTATAATTTGTGGAGAATTAAAACAATACCAAGAATTAGCTCGAAATGGAAATACATGACATGATGAGTGTAAAGCATGCCGGAATAAAATGAGCAAACAAAATGATGAAACAGAAAAAATGGATGCGTTTGCTTATCATGTAAATCCTGAACAATTATCTGAAAAAGAATTTAGAGACTTACAAAACGAATTGAATGATATCAAACTAATGTTTTTAGAATTTTACATCGACTATGAGAATGGAAAATCTCAACTTGATGAAAGAGCAAAATATCATCTTAATAAAATACACGAGCTGTGGAATAATGCCCTATCCTATAAGAATTTAGACTACTATTCCAGTTTTAAGAACCATCATATCTTTATCAATCATATTACTAATAAGAAGTGGATTGATTATATAAACGCATTTTTGAAATGGAGGGTAAGGATGATGCCTTATTCAAATTGGGAGTAAATAAACATCTGTTTTATGACATTTAAAATCATAAAACTCTTACATCTAATTCAACCTTCTATTCGATGTGTTTCTCTTTCTTGTCTACTCTTAGCATATTGATCATATAACTCTTTTAACTTGGGAATCAAATCTTCTTTCCTTAATTCTATCTTATAATGACCCCAAGCTAGAGTATGTATACCATCATTTAATATATATCTCTTGTCGTCATAAGCACTTAAAGCTAACTTGTTTTCTTCTACTGAGTATACATTATGCTCTTTACTACGAATATGATTTTGTATTCTATATAACTTTTTCTTTTCTAAAACACAGTTCTGATAATCCTCAAATGTTATATCTTTTATAACTACAATATTCTTTATACCCTTTGCATTTCTAATCGGTTTATCCTGATCTCTTTTGTTTTTAATAGCATACCTTTTTGATTTTAGACCGACAAACCTCTCTATTTCAACACCTTTTAATTCATCTTTAAATTTTCCTAATACCTTTTTATTAACTAATTTCAATCCATATAGCTTCTTCTTTTATTTTTTTCTTTAAATACTCAATTTTAATCCTTAAGCTTTCTATTTTCTTCACTAATAAACGTGGTAGATCTTCAAGACTTCCTTCACAAATATGACATATTGCAGCTGATTCATATATCTCTTCTTCCCCACATAATGGAGTCATAGGTGTATAAGTATCATATATTTTTGCTATTTTGATTGCTTCTTCCCTTAACCTTTTTATAAGCTCATCTGCTACATTATCCCCTATGTATTCTACTAGCTCACTTTTATAGGAATCCAAACTGCTCTTTACATAGTAAGTAAAACTACTGGGCTCATGAAGTTGATAAGCATTTGAGTAGGGCCTTTCAGGATCAGGTTGACATTAACTTATTCTTCTTAGTATTGATTCTAAGTCTGCTATTATTGTGAATGGTATTCTTAAAGAACGCTTATCATTTACAAATTCTAATATCTTATTCCACTCTCTAGGCAAAATGATCTTAGCAGCAGAATGTAAACCACAGTATTCTTCATGTTGTTTTAATAATTCTTCTGATTCAAAATGCTTAGCTAAACGTCCCTCACATAAAAATCTCTTATGTCCATCTTTAGTTATTTGACTTCCAACAAGCTTCCATAAATCTTTAATCAAGCAGTAATGTGTTTTATCTCTTTTCTTTAAATATAAAAGACGAAAATGATTTTGTTTTCTTTCTTTATTTATTCTAAGTGGGCATATCTTTTCATTATCATCTATGGTGAAGACACTGATAGATATATTAGCTCTATTTTCAAATTTTGGTATATCTGTAATTTGTACAGGAAAGGGGATATCTTTAAAATATTTATGTAATTCATGCTCATATTGTCTAGGAATTCTTTGTGGATCTTTATTAACAGGATGTAATGCTCTTAGAACAGACCATAAGAAACATTTTTAATCTTTGTTTTTAATATTAATGCATTCTTTTCTTCTTTTTAAATTGTTTCTGGAAGTTCTATATAAGATGATCCATTCATTGCTACATATTTGTTAATTCTTAACTCAAGATAGTTAACAGAATGCAAGGCCAAACCTGTACCCTTTCCTTGAAACTCTTCCATCTCTGCTCTAATTTTTCTAGTTGAATTTTTATAATACTCATTTAGATCGGTGAATTGAAGTATAATTTCGTTTGATGTTTTAAAATTATGTTCTCGAATCTGCTTATCTTTTATGAAGTTACATGTAAATGACATATTTACCTTAAGTGCATTAAAATATTTAAATCCATTTTTAATCATACTTTTAACTAGTTTGCTAATTGAACGTAGGAATTTGGAAGGATCTTTATATTCACCTTTGTTATTTATTTTGAAAGTATGTAATCTATATTTAAATGAAGTTTCTTCTAGTTAAAGATTTATATTCACTCTTTTAGGCTTCGGTTCTCCAAAAATCTCTTTTTTAAAATGGGAACAATTTTAAAGCTTTCTTTCTATTTAATCTTTTAGGTTTTGGTTTTTCAAAAATGTCTCCTTGAAATGGGAATGTTTGGTGAAAGTTCATTTTTTTGTTCCATCTTCATGTTGTTTAAGTTTGTCAATAAGTTCTGCTTTTCTTAATCGGGTATAACCCTTTATTCCCTTTCCTTTGCACAATTTTTTTTAATTCAATTACTGTATGTTTATCACTCATAATTACTCTATCGTTATTTATCTTCACCAAAATAATGTTAATCATTTTCACCCATTTTAACACATCATATAGACATATGCATGCGCCTGCCATTGCTTACATATGTTTACTTGACGTGTTACTACAGAGCTTTTATGTTAATGACCCATCAAAGCTACATATATGCATTTTAAAACTGAATTATTTTTGTAAACTTACTCATCGTCACAATCATCACTACCATATTTATATTCATCATCACTATCCAAATCAGATGTTTTTGTTGTATTATTAATAATTCTTTTTCCTTTAACAGTATTTGCTTCTCTAGTAGTGCTGTTATGAGTTTAAGATCTTGATGAATAAGGGTAACCTTATTTTGTATCAATTTACAATGTGCTTCCATATTTATTAAATAGAAAATTAGCAAAAATGATTATTATTTTTTAAAATTTATATATAAAACGATAGAGTAATTCTGAGTTTAATTCAACAACAGTGTGTTTAATTAAACTCATAATTACTCTATCGTTTTTCTATTTTACAAAAAATAATTGTAATCAATTTTGTTAACTAATACAACAGCTAATATTCATGTGACCTAGGAAATCTCGATGTCTATTAGCATATTTTATTAGAAGATTGCTTTAATGGTAATAACCCATCAAAGCTACTATTGATCTAATGGAAAACTAAATCATTTTTCCTCCTCATTTGTAGACTCAATCTTTTCGCCGCTATCCCAATTTGATTCTGGTGTAAATCTTTCTTTTAATAACATTTCTTGTTCTTTTACTAGTATCTGTTTTTCTAGTAGTGCTGTTATGAGTTTAAGATCTTGATGAATAAGGGTAAGATTATTTTGTATCAATTTACAATATGCTTCCATATTTATTATATAGAAAATTAGCAAAAATAATTATTATGTTTAAAAATTTATATATAAAACGATAGGGTAATTATGAGTTTAATTAAACATACTGTTGTTGAATTAAAAAACTTATGTAAAGGAAAGGTAATACGAGGTTATTCAAAGCTTACAAAAGCAGAACTAATAACCTTAATCAACGAACACAGAACACAACAGTCAAGTGAACAAGATAAAACAGCTACCACAAATTCACAACAACTAACTGAACTTATAAAAGACGTGGCTCAAAAATTAAATCCTGAACATATCGTAAACTACTTTGAAAATCCACTTTGTAAAAATATAGTTATAGATGTGCTTAATAATCGAAATGTCAAAGAATGGATAGAAATTTCAGAAACAAAGGACATATCCGATACCTTTCTACATACTTTCAAAAACAAGGTAGATTGGTATTCAGTTACATTTGGACATAATCTATCACTTTCTTTTATTGAAAATTACGAAGAACACATTGATTGGGTTACATTATCAAGAAGAAGGGATCTGACTCAACACGAAAGCATTATTAATAAGAATGGCGATATGCTTTTCTGGGATAAATTGTGTGCGCGAAAGTATGGATTAAGGTCTTATCCTCATCTAAAACCAGAATTCGTACTAAAACATAAAGAACATGTAAGACAACATATAAAATGCTATTACTACACTTATGAATATGCTCGACAAATAACGAAAGATTTTCTTAATGAGTTTAAAGAAGAGATTGATTGGCTTGCATTCACTGAAAAAAATAACTGGAGAAAGTATACAGAGAAACAAGCTATTAATTTTCGTACACAATTCAGAGAATACTTACAATGGGATATGATCTCTTATTATTCAAATTTGCTCACACTTGCATTCCTAAGAACCTTTAGAGATAAACTCTGTTGGGATGTAGTCTCTAGAAAGTGTCATTGAAAGAAAAGAACAAACAACCTTCTTGAGTGAATTTAATTCTCTTATCGATTGGCGAGCTATTACACCGCAACTAGACGAGGCACATGTGAGAAAATACCAAAATAGAGTTTATTGGCCAAATGTTAGCTTAGATGATAAAAGAGAAAAATTCATTCTCGAGTTTGAAAGCAAAGGTTTAAATTTAAGTGTGGTAGTATACTTGTTGGAATAGGAATTTTTCTGAAAGCTTTATAATGAGAATCAAAGACAAGATCAATATAGTTCAATTCTTAAGATTAAATAGACATGTTAGCGATAGCCTTAGAAACAAACTAATGTTACTTTCATTAGGTTTACGCTTAATAGAAAACTCAGAAGAATGTCCAATATACAAAGAAACAAAAACTCAATTGTGAAAAACAGCATGCGAACATGTGTTCTGTGTTGAGTGTATTGTTACCTGGTTAGGAAATAATAACACTTGTCCTTTGTGTAGAACGGTTATACAAAATAATAACAATTGACAGTAATGATTTTGATAACCCGGTTTATTCTAGATATTCATAGCGAAGAAGACTGGAATTAAGTTAGTGTAGATTCATGTTAAGCTTTTATGATCAATAATCATAAAAGTTATATTTACATAAGATTAGATATTACCCTTACTTTTATAAATATCTAGTTATCTCTTATACTTGAAAACTCATCATCTTCTTCTCCATCCATATTCTTTACGTCTACATGACAATCATACTTTTCTTTTACTTTATTTAGAAGGTGGATTGAGTTTAGGTACTCCCTTACAACTAAAACAATCATCATTCATCTTAGCTTAAACACAAGTGGAATGATTCGCTATTCATAGTAAGCTTTTATGGAATAATAACGATAAAAGACATTATATATTTACACTACAACATTACTTTTATCTATCCAACTATTATGCGAATCATCAAATCCTAACCATTTAACGTATACTTTGTTACCTTTCTTTCTCAACACTTTCTCCAACAAGTATTCATCTTTGTGTTTCGTCTTTAATAGTTCTGGTTCGTAAAATCTACCTTGTACATCCTCTTCTTTTAAATCTTTAATTCTATAGGTAGGTGAATTAGATGGAATAACTTCGCTAATAAGAAATACTTCTGTTGAACAATTAGGTGTATATCCTTTCTCAAATAACCCTTTTGATTTACTTATACGAACATGATCACCTAATTTGTATTTTGGTTTAACACGCCAATGTTCCTTTTGATACACTTTCTCCAATATTGTTCGCTCATTCTTTTTAACTTCTATAGGCTTTAAACCAATTGTTCCATGAATTTTATTATTATACTCTTTAACTAGTGTTGGTAATATCTCTATCCATTTATAATTTCCTTGTGTTGTAAACTTCTTCCACATGTTCTGTTAAAGTGTTCTATTAAATCTTTCAACAACAGAAGCTTTTTACCACTATAGACTGAGTAATGATTAATCTTATTTACCTCCATCAACTTTTTAAATTCTTTATTGTATTGTACCTTGATCTGTTTGTAAGTTATTAGGTTTTCTCGCTCTTAATATAGATTCAAATGCTTCTGTAACATTCTTTCCACTCTTATATTTAACGGGAACAGCAAATGCATATTTCGAAAATACATCTATAACCGTTAGCAAATACTTATAACCTTTATTTAACTTAGAGACACCTTTTAATATACCACTATCCATTTCTACAAGATCAGCTTGCCATAAGTCATCTATACCTTTAACAATAACACTTAGCTTAAGATAGTTCTTTCTAGGTTTGTGAATTTCTTGTATAATGTCTTCTCTAATACCTTTACCTTCTTCTTGTCAACCTTTCTTTTTAACGAATTGAGATTTACTAATACCACATACAGAACAAATACCTTTCTTTAAAGTTTTTCCATTCTTTGTTCGTTCTATCCTAATGGTATCTTTCTTTGTATCTGTTAATTTCTTACACTTAACACAATACATCCTATTTATTATATATAAAATCATTTAAGTTCTCTTTGTATGTACATAATAACAGTTAATAATCTTCCTTCTTCGAAAGCTGAATTTTTATCTGCTTGAAACGTAATTACATCACTCTTTTTAACGTCTAAAGAAAAAGTTTCAACTAAAGTATCGTTCAAAAATATATGTAGATAGTATTTATCTAAACTTAATTCCAGATACATTATTAGAGATGCAAGGGCTCGAAAAAAACCGGCTTTTTAAAAAAAACTCAGTTTTTTTGCTTCGCTTTTTTGCTTGGGAAATTATGGGATTTTTTCAAACTTCTGCTTTAAATTGATAAAGAAGACTTTGTTTCGCTTCTCTATAACACATAAAATAATTTAATTAGTGGTTGATGCCGATAATAATATAAAAACTCAAAAATAAACCATGAATTTCAAAAAGATATTTTAAACAATTTTACTTCAACATTTTTACATTATGAATTCCAAAGGATTAACCAATGTATATAATAAAAAAATTAACCTCCTATATACAAAAGTAAGCAGAGTTCGCAAGAACCATGGTTGTTTCCGAAAATGCCAAAAACCTGTCTTTTGGGGGCAGTTTAAACCAGGTTTTTTAATTTAGATATTTTGCTTTTTGTATTTATGTTACATATTCACAGAAATAAGTTTGTTTCGCCTTGGCATTATTATGCAACAACGGGGTTATGCTGGAAGAGGTCCCATAAGCTTAAAGAAGTCCGGTCAGTAAATTTCTTAAATTCAGAAACTCCCGTCCTAACCATCGGGAAAATCCCGTCATTATTTTAAATGTAAAACAATAACGGGAAAAACTTGTTATTGCTTTCCATGTAAAATTTAATGGTCAACGTATTATAATCAGTACGCTAAATTGAGGTATTAAATTACAAATTTAGTATGTAGATATCATTGAAAGTCCAACCCAAGCTAATGTTGGAAGCTACGTAGGAAATCGATAAATTTTACCAATTTCAATCAATATATTTAATCAACCTTGGCTTCTTTATAAAACAACAGGCATGCATAAATATATAATTTGGTTTCGTTTCGTATGTTTAGGCTTAACATCCTTACGTAATACCAAGGTTATCAAGGAGAAGACTTTCGCTGAAAGTGACATCCGAACAGCTACTTGGTTTACACATGAAAGAAGGGTTGTGGTTCGACCGAGAACTGAACATGGGACACCTTGATTAAAAGGTGAAAAGGAAATAAGACTAATTCAGATGGTTTGACATGTGGAAACGTCACCATGAAGTTCGCATTTTTTCTTTTTATTTTTTTGGTTTAAACCAGTTATTAAAAAACAACTGGTGTAAACGAGCCAACCCTAAAAGTAAAAACTTCTTTTAAAAAATATACAAATAACTGGCAAAATTGTATGTAGTATTTTTACTTCAAAATATTTCATACCCTCTTTTTGAAACAAAATAAAATTAAAATAAAACATAAGAGAAATACTTAGATTTATATGATGCAATTAAAGGTTGCACATCTGGAACGTTTGGTTCTGTATATTCTTGAAATTCTACAGTTAAGTTTTTTTTATAACCACCATCAATGGCGCCCATCAGGGAGAGCAAGGGGGACGCTCGTCCCCCCTAGAAAAAAATGTACTTCAGAATACCGAAAATCCAAAAGAATTTTTATATTAGTTACAGCAAAATTTGAAACTATTTTTGAAACGTCGCTTATACTTGCCCCCCCTTGGAAACCACAACATGGGCACCCTTGACCACCATCACAGTTTACCCAGTCCTCAAATTTTCTGAATTTTTAACAAGAGGGACTCAACATATTACGGAACCCCCCCCAAAAAAGGACTACGGAATATATTTAACTTAAGCTAAATACAACTGCACAACAAACATGAGTGAGTGGTTGGCTTTTGCACTTATATCGGGAAGTCTGGGATTCAACCCAGCATTCGACCATTCTGACAAAGCTTTCCTTCATTCCATCTGTGAATGTAGAAATAGTGCGTGTACTGGCCGACTAGGAGTGTAGGAGTTGGCCGACTTCCTTTCTTATTCTTTTTAAATCGTTATTATTACTAATTACCAGCAGTGACGGTTTTGCGAAGGTTTAGGGTGTCGGTCTTTCGGACTGAAGCCTGTTCCCCAAAGTTGCGGAATGTCTAAAATGAACGAAATATCTATATGTTATGCCTTTACTCATAAACTTTAAGCTCCCGTAAAATAAAAATCACGAATGTTTCGAAAAACTAAACATTAGTAGTAAGAAAACCCCTCCCAAAATACTTTTCTAAATTCGCCACTGATTCTCAGTATAAAATGATTTTCTAGGTTGTATCCGGAAGATTGTTGCTAAACATATAAACGAAACGAAATATTAGTTATGCCTGTACTCATAAACTTCAAGAACCTCCCAAATAAAATTAGGACTTTTCAGAAAACGAAACTATCAGAGAAACCCCTCCCAAAGTACTTTTCTAAATCCGCTACTGATTATTTGTATAAATTGGTACTCAAGGTTGTATCCGGAAAATTATTGCTAAATCTTTGCACAACTACAGTATAACAGAAATGTGGAAGTACGGTTTGACGGATATATTGAAAAACGTATCCTTTGACGGATATATAGAAAAACGTAAGTTTAACTTTTGTGCTAGAAGCTAGAGTACTAAGCTCTTAGAAGTGAAACACGGATGACAAACTAAAATGATCAAAAGTTAAAATAAAGTTAAATAGCCTGTAAAATTTCCCTCAAATACTACATTCTTCATGTTAGCTTTAATTAGTGAAACATGTGCTCCATCCATTTTGATGGTGAATTACAGAGCTAAATATGGCATTTAGGTCATGGAATTCTTATCTAAGTATAGAATATGCTATAAGAGAGCTATTTGGATAGAAAAATCATGAAAATGAAAAAAGCCAAAATTTCCAAAATTCTCGTTTTAATCCCAAAAAAGTCGGCTTTTATGTAAAAAAAAAAACATCGATTCAAAAAGCCGGCTTTTTTGCATCTTTATACATTATTTTTCCATTATAGAGAAACTTGTAGCCATTCGACAGATTAAATATCCTAAAGATTGGGTCTTTAACATTTTTAGTTCTCAATCGGCATAATAGATTTGTAGTTTCTTTTTTCATAATGAACATATTTGCTTCTCTGTTTGATATTTGGAAATCTTCTTTAGTTACAAATTTATCTATATCATCCTTTCTAACAACGTTCTCTAACTGCGATGATATTTCTGCTTTGTATTGATTGAATTCTGATATAGGAACCTTTGCCCTAAACAAAAAATTACATTATTATTAGTCTTTTTAATTTCTTCCATATATTCTTTCCTAAAAGTGTTAATATCATCTATCTTTATATATGTGTCTTGTAATGATTTTAATACATCTTCAAATTTGTTTCTATCACGTTCTAATTTGATATTTATTGATTCAAGCTGATGAAAAGTTACTACATCTTGTTGGTCAATAGCATCAGCTACATTAACAAATCGTTTGTTTTTAAAGTCAACCCATGTTGTATTATTTGTTGTGAAAACTTTATTCAAATCACTAAGGTTTTTGAGCTCTTTACTAATGGTATCATTCTCCCAACTTTTAACATTACCAAAGATATCCATATTTATTATATACAAAATCTATATCTATTTAACAGCAAGAAGAATAGTTATACGAGCTCCACCAAAATCAATCAAATCACTATTCTCATCTCGAATTGAAACTTTGATATTATTAAATTTGTTGTGGTGTATTGGGAAAAATATCTTCTCTTTAGGCTCATATATAATTGGTTCTCTAAACTCTGCATTTGTTCTAATCGTTGCTATTAAGTCTGTTTCGTTGTGTGTTGTATCGTTATCTTTTAAAATCATACCTTCTGCTAAATAACAGTGAATATTTATAGTATCGAATGGATGAAACTTTGGAGGCTTATCTCCAACATGTTCTGTGTTTGTAGCTACGTTTTTTTGACTAAAACCTATTATAATACAGTATTAATTGTATCTAAGGTTATATTGCATCGCTCGTTAAATTTTTTAACTCTGTTTTCTCTCTATCCTCAGTAAATTTAATATGTAAACTAGCATTAAAAGCATCAGAGTATGGAAGATTTGATTTAATATATTCCTCTAATTCTTTTAAATTATATTGACCAGGTTGAACTATAAGTTGTTTTGTAAGATTAGAAAAGCCAGGAAAGTCACTAAATGTTAGTTTATTATTTCTTTCTGTAATGTTTGGAGTTAAGTATTTTGTATAAAATCCTGCAACAGCTACTTCTAAATCGTTTTCAAATGGATAATGCAAGTACATGCCTAGCTCAGATGAATAACTGTTTAAATTAAATACCTTCATTTATTATATAATTAAATTTGAAATGAATAAATGGGATGAATATTCAAGTAAGGTTATTAGACAAAACTATAAAAAAGAAGAAGAATGGTATATTGTTACCTGATGATATAAGATGTTTAATTATAGGACCTAGTGGTTGTGCAAAAACGACGTTAATGATTGATAATTTTTTACTAGCACCAGATTGGCTTAAATAGTCAAATGTTTATATCTATTCTAAAAGTCTACATCAACCTAAATATCAAAAACTAATACAACTTTCCCAAGACCTAGAACGAGATACTAATAGGACAATTGCAATAGTAAAAGGAAACAACGAAGAGATTATTCCATTTGATGAGTGTGAGAAGGATTCTGTAGTTGTGTTTGATGATTTCATTTTAGAACAACAAAACCACGTTAGAGAATATTTTACTCGAGGTAGGCATAAAGGTTTAAACTGCTTCTATTTTGGACAAACATATTCTAAAGTACCAAAACAGCTAATAAGAGACAACTTAAATTTTCTTAGTATTTTTAGACAGGATAATGTAAATTTAAAACATATATATATGATGAATTTGTTAGACCTGATATGTCGTTTGAAAAATTACAATCACTCTGCAATAGGTGTTGGGAAATACAACATGGTTTCTTAACAATAGATATGACTAGGAATACGAATAATGGAAAATACAGAAATAAAATTAAAGACTTCTTAAAAGTATAGAGAACGTGATTGAACGTAGGAGAACGTGCACGTTATGTTACGTTTTTATTTTTTATATAATAAATGAGTGAGTTAGATGCAGCTGAAGCTAAGAAATATATAAAGTTAAAAGAAGAATCTGTGAAAAGATTTAAGGAAATTAAACGAACTAATCGAGGTAAATATGAGAAATATAAAGAACAAGATCAGCCTGTTATAGATGCGATTGAAGGCTTAGGACAAAATATAGCAAAAGTAGCAGAAGAAAATAAAAATCTAATTCAAGAGTTAGTTCCAGTTGTAAAGAAAAGTGCAAGATTAGATTCTGATTTATTTGAAACACCTCCAAGAACAAGTTATGATAGTTCAATAGGTGAGGATGATTCACCTGTGAATAAAGAAATTAAGCATATGAGAAAACAAATTAAAGATAAAGTAGAAGGTATAGAACCAATTGAAAAAGTAACACGATTTGGTAAAGTTGCTACAAGATATTATACAACAAGAGATGATAAGGTTTTCGGAATACAGGTATATAATGAGGATGGAAAAGTAATAAATATGCTTGGAGATAAAGAAGTTAAAAAATGGTGATGACTTAATAATAAACAATCGACATTATACAGGAACAGAAGGTCTATGGGAACTGTTCACAAGAACCAATCCGACAAATTATGGCGAGGATGATTCACAAAAATATACACAGATAGTTATTGACTCTAATGTTGCATTTCAAGATAGCGATCCAAGTAGAAGAAAACAAAGGTCTAACAGAGGTAAAATATCTAGAAATCATTAAACCCATTTGGGATGAATATATAAAACCAACATTAGAATTAACACCACCGAAAAAGAAAACACCAAAGTCAGGAGAAGGAATAAAAATATACAACGAATTACCTAAAGAATATATATGGATGGATGATGTGAGAAAGTTAATTGATAGGTTGAGAGTTTTAGATGGAGAAGAAAAAGCTGGGAATGATAACTTTTACAACGAGAAATCAGGCATAGTGGATATGATTAATTCTAAACTCACACAATTTATTCCAAATGATCCAAAGGGTATAGGTTACTTGATAAAGATATTGAATACGTTACCACCAAAGTTTTGGAACAGTGAGAAGAGTGGAAAAGGATTAATGAATAGGATTTTAAACATGAAGGGTATGCCAGGGTTACATATTCCAGGCTACGAATTTTGCGGGCCTTTTACGAAGCTACAAGAAAGATTAGAAAGAGGAGATAAAGGTATTAACCCATTAGATGAGGCTTGTAGAGAACGTGATATTTACTAGAGAGATAACAAAGATACAGCTTCTAGACATATTGCAGACAAAGAATTAGAAAATAAAGCATGGGAAAGAGCTTTTGCTAAAGATGCAGACTTCTTAACAGAACGATTACCTGCTTTAGGAACTGCTTTGGCTATGAATACAAAAGTAAGATTTGGTTTAGGTTTATAAGTATTTGTATTTAATTTTTATGTTTTATAATAAATATATAAGTATGAAGTTGACTAGTTTTACATTTACAATTCCTAACGAAGAAATTAATCAATTAAATATTGATCACATTTTAACTAAGAAACAAATTAAACAAAAAAGAAGAGAAACTAAGTAAAGGAAAATGTATGTCTTTAACTCTTTCTATACCACAAGTTAAGAAAATAAACAAAGAAATAAGGACAAATGATAATAAGGTTCATTATGGAGATTTTATATTTAGAATTCCAACCATTTTAGCTTTAATAAGTGCTCTTGGTTCTGCTGCTGGAGGCGTAGCTACTATTGTAAAAGCTGTAGATGATGTAAAAAAGAATAAACAGGAATTAGAAGGACAAAAGAGACATAACTTAGCAATGTAAGAGAAACAAGGTGGTAAGCTTTCAAAAAACGAAAAGCCCAAAAAATTAAAGAAAAAGAAGAAATAAAACCTGTAAGTAATTTAGACCTAATACAACTTGTTAAGAGACTTAAGATAAAAAACTTTGGAGGTGTGTTTATGAGTGATGAAGTGCCTAAACAACCATGGAAGAATGAGTGTGCTATTGTTAACTTTGATACATCTAAAAATAGAGGAACACATTGGATTTGTTATTGGAAAGAAGGAAATAGAAAGTATGTGTTTGATTCATTCGGAGGAAATCCACCAAAAGCACTCGGAAAATATGTTGGCTATAATATAGAGTACAGTAGCAATCGAATACAACATTTTAACGAAGTAATATGTGGGCATTTATGTATTGTAGTACTAAAAATGTTTAGAGATGGATATAGTTTTGTAGACATCATTAGTGAGGTAAATAGGAATAAGGATATTTGGAGAAGTTATATTTAAGTTCTTTAAGTTGTTTTATGAGTTTAGTTCATAAAACGATAATAATACTTTTCTGTATAATAAATATGGATAAGATAGAGTCATATGAGTTACAAACCTTTAAACCTAATCAAAGAACAATTGAAAACCTAAACAAACCAAACGGATCAATTGATTTTGATATTGACGTTATGACTGATATGTGCATCCTTATTATGCCTATATGTATGTACGTTTTGAAATTAGGGGGAGAGATGCAGACGGTGAGTACAATGGTAAACCAAATATTAAACTCATTAATAATTTCTTTCCATGTCTGTTTTCTCAAATACAAATCAGTAAGCATGGACAAATATTATATACTATAGACCATCCTGGGTTAACATCAACAGCTGTAAATACATGTACGATTTCAAAACCAGAGTCAAATCATTATGGTGAGAGTGGATGGGAAGGAATTAAATGGTGGAGAACAGATGAGGAAATATTATTTCTTTTAAGACTTTTACCTGGTTTTTGTTCTGATTATAAAGACATTATGTGGAAAGGAGGATTGAAATATATATTTAAAAGAAGTGGATCTGATGATAATGCATTTTTTATTTGGAAAACTAAAAAACAAGATGGAACATTTGAGAATGATCAACCGCATCCAGGTAAGATTACAAATATGGAGTTGAGAATGCCTGTTGTTAATTATGAATTTAGCTATGGTACCTTGATAAGAACTAACATGTTAAAAGAAGGTAAGATTCCTATTGCCTTTAACACATACCAATGTTTACAAAAGACAGTTACAGATAAATATTTAGCATTTGATTTCACTACACAATTTAACTCTAATGAATTTGATATGCCTGATTTCGTGATTGCCTTTTTCCAAACTGATAGAAATGATAATCAAGAAAAAGACTCAAGCAAATTCGATCACTGTAAGGTTCAAAATATACACTTTAAGAATGGGAGAAATGAATGTTTCCCCTTAGAATCTTTGAACTTAGATTTTGAAAAACACAAATATCTTAAAGCTTACGAAATGAATACGGTATATAAGAGAGTTACAATTGGAAACACGGAGATGTATTACTATCCTAGAGAATTCTTAGAAAATCGACCAATGTTTGTAATTAATACAAGCAAGCACAAATCTGCAACTGTAAGTGATAGAACCAATTTGAAATTGACTCTTAATTTTGAAAGCGATGTTCCTGATAAAACTATTTGTTATGTGGTTATGATTGGTAAGAAGAACTCTGAATACGATGTACAGAAAGAAAAGATGATTGAGAGAATTTAAAAAGCGATTATATGTTTTAGTTTGTAAAATGTTTTTATGATAATTATCATAAAAACTTATTTAATAAAATGAATATTCCAGATAACATTGCACGAGAGAATTTAGTTACATTAATTGAGGATACGATATTAACACTCCAAAACTTACTAGCAAAAGATAAGAGGAAATTTAAAAGATTAAAATGAATTTAATGTTATTCTTATTGCATTTTCGATACTACTTTCTGCTTCAACAGTGTTTATCAATATATTTATTCCTGTTACAGTCTATTCAATTATTACAACAGCATTTGCATCTGCTTCTGCAGTTATCTATGGTCTATCAACACGATTTAATACAGCTTCAAAGAAAGAGTATTATAAAAATATGGTTACTCAAATTGCTATTTTTAAGGATGAGCTTAATGTTATTAAAGTAATGAGTGGAGAACTGACAGAGGAACATATAAAAGACATTGTTGTTAGAATTAACTATATATAAAACGAGATAAGATCAATACAAAAATGATTAATTTTGTTTAAAAAAGTTTAATATAATAAATGAGAAATGGCCTCACAATTAAATAAGAAAAACAATATTAACATTTTAAAGCTGGTTAAATTGCAAGATCTGGAGGAAGGAAAATTATACGAAATAACCTAATGGGAATTGATACAAACAAAATACACTGGTGAAAGGATATTAGTGCATCTAAATGAGAAATACAAAACCTTATTACCACAGAGATATAACAAAGATACTGATCAAGTTTTAAAAGATATGAAAACTAAGAAACTGTTTATGAGATATGATGGAATGAAGGATCTTTCTAATGGTTACGAAGTACATCAACTGTTCTTTAAAAATGAGTCCAAAAAATAACAAAAATGATTGCTTTCAAAATAATCTTAGAAAAAAATCGAGTGGCTAGTATGGATCCTCAAAAGAAATTTATTCTTACTAATAATTTCAATGTAATTGTGAAAAATGTGCAAACAGAAGTTCAAGTTGTTTTTTAAATAAACGGGTGTCTATTCGGTTTGAATTATGATCAGTGGACAGAGTTTAAGAAGTCATTGTTTCCTTTAAAAACGAGGTTAACAGAAGATTCCATTATCAATATCCAAACTTGTAAATTTATGTATGTTTTAAGTGTATTGTATAGGTTTATAGCTATAAAAATTGTAATATTTAGATATACACAACGCTATGTTATTTGATTTTTTAAAAATCCATACATAAATAAGATATTTATTTGAGTTTCGTAATAGTATTCTTAGAGGTATGCAACTTGGAAGACAATAAAAATTCTAGATGTATCACTCTATCAATTATCGTTTGAATTTTTCAAATCGGTTAATAAATAACGGAGATATAAAAAATTCAAAATTTCGGGAATTTCTTACGGGTTTATTTTTGAGTTCTCGGGAAAATGTTTTTCTTTAAAAAATTCTTAGAATTTTATGTAGGTTATGGTAGTATTTTTTTATTTTTCAAATGTCTGAATTTTTAATTTTTTGCAGTGTGCCAACTCATATTTTTTCTGAAATTTGCCAACTCTTTTATTTGATGAGTTAGCGCACTATAACTATGGAGCGGTAAAACTATCCTCTTAAAAATATTTTGGGTAAACACTATAATATTTGGTGAGTGCGTTGGCATCACTGACATTTTTTCTTTTTTGAACATTGATGCTTAAGTTAAATTTACCAGCTAGGTTAACATATTCAAGCAGTTATTCACTTACTCAATAGATCGTGTTGCATATCATGTAGTTTATTACTTTGCTAATAACTGACGTTGCTAGTAGAAGTATTTGTTCATATATAAGGACCGATTTTCACTTGATTTCTTTGAGTACATGTTAGCCGAGTGTGCTCGCTTATGGTCTAGCCAGCTTTGAGTAGTTATCGGCGTGGTCGTCGCAGGTTCGAACCGCCTCCAAGCCAGAAGAAGGATTTCCACTCTCTCCTCTACAAGCCAACAGATCAGAGTGAGTTGATGTGAATGGAGACTAGCGCTAGTTGGGAAAGAGAAACATAGGCACAAGAGAAGCAGCACCAGCAGAAAGAGAAACAAACAGAAAATGGAGCCTGAGAGGCAGCCAAAAGCAAAACCAAACAAACAAATAAGAGAAAGGCGTAAGTCTTCTCAGGTCCATTGTGCTCAGGTTTTGCTGCTTTTTACTATGACAATTTAGTTGTTATAGTTTTCAGATACAAGTTTCTATGATTTTAAATGTCACAAAAGTTTATGTGCAGTGTGCAATACCCAATCTACTTTGTGATATTCTCCTTTGTTAAAGTACTATGGTCTGTGGTGGATTTGTAATTTTTGGCAGTTAGGGGTTGGAGGGGAAAGGTGCGTTAGGATTGGTATCAATGATACTACTGATGGAGAATCTCCAGCCAAGAAGGCATATATTTAATTGAAACACAGAGACTCCTGATTTTCAAGCGCCAGTGCTAACTGCACACCTACATTGATTAGTTACCATTCATGTGATAAAGTTCTTGAAACTATTGCTTTGTAAACTGTTTATTATTTTCTGCAAGAGTTAATTGAATTATGTTCCTTCTTCAAAATAGTATTAAATAATAAATAATAATTTAACAATACAACAATGCTTAATCCTGCACCCCTTAGTTGTTAATACACTCTAGAGCGGCCTAATCATCATAGCTAAAGACTTTCTTCCTATAACTTTTACAGTGTAAACTCTCAAGCTGATATAACATCTATACCAAGAGTTACACATCATATTACATTACAAATAAGTGTGGTTATAATAGTTTCTTGGTACGTAAGAAAGGAGATTTTTTTATTAATATCATAGGTATTAATCTATGTATTTTCGTGTACAGAAAAGAAATAAAGAATTACACTATGAAGCCAATTAACTCGTTAGACAAGAACCACTGGTATTTTCGTCACATAGAATATAAACGTCCTCAAATTTCTGAATTAGGAATTTCAATTAGGAATCCATCAAAGTTTTGGAATATGTTTAAAATTGTCTCAATGCTCAACGAATTATTTTTGAATGAAAGTGTTGAATAAAATATAAAGAACACAGCGTTTTTACTTTCTTGTGCACTCTCCTTACGAACAATTGTGCGGCGTAACTTACATAGTACGGCAAAGTACTACCTGTAATCCAAAGTATCATCTGTAATCCATAGTGTTTAAGAAGCATACATTTGAAGTCATCCCTTGTCTGAACGAAATTCTATTCAAAAATATTTCGCTAAAACGTAAATTATGACTACCGCCCCAGCAGATATGTCTACAAGATTAGAAACAAAAATCTATATTCCGTGAAAGCACTGTTTCTTTCAGAATTAATGTTCCGGGGGGGCACACTCACAAGCAGAACACAGATTTTAGAATAGTTTAAGAATTAATATTGCAAATTGGGAGAGCGCAATGGTCAAAAATAACGGAGAAAAACCGTCTTCTTCTTGTCAGTATTACAGAGGGAGGCATGTCAGAACTTGCCCGGAAGAAACACTGGGTGAAATATAACGAGTTAAGTATGAAGCGTTTAAGATCAATCCTTCAAACACTACTGAAGGGGGAGTTCTAACTTAATTTCATACACATAACTTAAAATAGATTATTTCGACTGAAATTGCCAGTTTAAAAACTTCATTTGAGAGAATGACTATGAGAAACACTAAGGGCATTGTAAAATACATTATAAAACACACACAATCAAGAGTCTATCTACCTTCAAAATAATATTTCCAAAAATTCAGACGCAACTAAATAGGTTTTTCAGGCCTGAAAATGTTAACCTTTCTGAAATTCATGCAAATATTTAATCTTTCTTCCGAAATAAACTAATTCAAGTTACCTCCGATAGAGATTTCTCCTTGAAGTGAAAACTGTTCCATCGTGATTATAAGGTTCACGTACGCCTTTTCGCCGCAAAAGATCCAGTTCAGATTCCCGGTGAGAGCGCATGTGTTTCGGAACCCACTTTAAGCTGTAGATCTTCGTACCATATAACCTCAGTACTCAAAGAGGCGAGAAACTCAAGATCAGCCATCAAACCGAAAACTTATTTACGTCGCCTTTTCAAACTCATCAAAGAGTATTAAGCGCTTTTTTTAAAAAAAAAATACTGTATTTACAATTAAACAAATTAACTTGGAGTGCTGTCTTTAAAAATATTTAATTTTAATTTCACATATATATTAGACAACTTCGTGTAAAATGATATTTGTAGATCTTAATGTTGACGGACACTTTTCAATCACCAGTTGAAATATATTTTTATATTATATTAATTATTTCAACCACATTTGCGTGTAACTTACAGTGCATATGTAGAGTAAACAAGAAGAATCAATCCCATTATGGTTATTTTATGCAACAGAACATTGAATGATGATTTTAAAATATTAAATTATCTGCATTAAATTAGAAAAAAAAATCGATAAAATTTTTGGTACTTTCAAACCTGTTTATGTAGTAATGTAACGATTTATCACAGCATTGTGCACAAAAGGAATTAACAAATGTAGTTACTTTTTCTAAAATATTTAAATTAATTTTTATTGAAAAATTATACAACAAATATAGTTAGCACTACATGATGCATAATAAATAGGAAAGTAATGCTTTATTAAAGTTTCGGGTATATTGGCTAAACTTCTATTAAAGTTTCATTTTCAGGTTGTTACAATCAAGTTCCTTCTTTTTATTGAAATATTTCTAATTGTAATATTTGATAAATACAAAAGTTTGAATTAAACTTCAAGCACATTTTCAAATTGAGTAGCATTATATTAGTAATATTGGGAAATATTTTTGGATTAAAAGAGATTGTTGAGTTGAGTTTAACGTCCTGTTCAGCAGTGAGACCATGTAAGACGTAGACCTACTGATTACAGTGACATCCGAACCACATGAGCTCCCGAATTGAATCGAGCCCGGACCTCCCACGCTGGATTAAAAGAGAGTTGTTTAACAAAATGTCACTAACAAAATGAAAACAATAATAAATTTTAAAAAAAATTCCTAGTATACCGGATTTGAACTGCTGATCATCACGTAATATGAACATTTAGTGAGTGTCCATTAATTGACTGCTCTACGATTGCTAGGTTATTTAATACATATAGATAACACATATAAACAAATTATACGAAAAAGTGTGGTTGTTTCATTTTTTAGTTTAGTGAAATGGTTATCTGAACATAATTTGGATTGTCGTCTTGTCAATGTTTTGTTATGATTTGCATGCTAAAGGGGAAATGGAATTTTAAAATTTAACTTATAAATAAAGTATCTCGAAAGTTTCTTCATGTTGGATAGATGAAGTTTAATATATAATCTCCTCACTAAAATAAATGGTTCGGTGTAATCGGTATAATCAAAGGAGATTCAAAATGCATGACAAAAATACTGTTTCCTGCGAGTCCGTCATTAGTTACTTCAATCTACGAGGGGGAGTCAAATGAAAACCATAATTATTTTTTTAAAATTATTTATTGATCACACAGAGTACACAAGTAAATCACTTTTCAACATAGTCCCCTCCTCGTTCAATGCAAGTCCGCCAGCGCTTCGAAAGAGCCTGAGTACCTGCAGAAAAAAAGTCTTTTGGGCGACGGCGCAACCACTCGTGCACCGCGTTATGATGTGCCGATCCATGACTCATGTGTACACATCCTGCAATTTCGTCTATTACCACACGGCGGTTTTCCAAAACGATGGCTTCAACGGCTGCAATGGTCTCTGGAGTCACTACGCGCCGAGCCTGGCCGGGGGCGTGGAGCATCGGCCACAGACGCAACACCTTTGCAAATTTCCGGCACCATTCATAGATTTGTGGCTGTGACAATCACGCATGGTGCATGTGGCTAGCGGGGCTGCCATTTTGGAACTGTTGTTCCGCCGGTGTTTGTGTATCTGCCGGCTGCTGCTACCTAGAAGACATCCGGCATACTATCGTAAATAGGCATGCCAACTTACAGCTCACTGCCGCCATATACGGATTTTTATTTCTACTTTTATTGTTTTCAGTTGACTTACCCTCGTACGTATATAAAATCGTCAATGAAGTAAGTGAAGATTTATCACAGCGTTTACAATAGCTTGGCTTCTAAAAGGAGAAAGGGCAATTTGTAAAAATATAGTTGATGTTGATTGCCTCGTCGCCACGTACTGATGATTTCAGGGGGTAGCACAGGGCCACATTTTCTCCTTGGGACAATGAAACTCATACCACTTCCGTCCAAACTTCCGAAGGAACAAGTATTTTTGCAGTGTTAATTTAACCCTGTGTATTGAAATTATCTCTCGAGACAAATAGTTTTACTCATCACTTTCATCACGAATAATGACTGAATCGTTTGAAATTAAACTTCAAAGATATTCGAATCAGTTTTCTCTTTTATCATATTGCTTACATTAGAATCACTATCCCAAAAAGAAATCAGCTCCAAATTTGTGATAAAAAAAAATTGTATCTTCCGAAACTCTTAAAATAGACAGATTACGTTTTGTTTATAAACTCCTTTTGAAAAGTAAGATGACACTTGTCCTAATAAAGGGGTATGACAGACATGAAAAATTCTTGGCCATCCTCCGTGTAGCCATGGTTTAGGCTCTTCGTGATAAAAAACGGAAGTATTGTTTTTATTAAAATTAATGATATATTGATTAAGTTTTATTAAAGTTTCATTTTCGCGTTATGACAATGAAGGTGCTAGTTTTTAGAAAACTCTTGATAATTTTAACACGTTGAAAGGCAACAATTTGAATTGTTTGCCCATATTTAAATTACTAACTTAAGGAGAATAATATCAAATACATGTTATTAATAGAAGAGAGCTGTATAACGAAATCTCGTTAACAAAATTTTAAAATTACTGTTCGCACGGAGCTGGAACTAATGCTCATCGAAAAAAAAGGGGAGCACTAAATCATGCTTTAACAAATCACCCTACTACTTGTTGGAAAACACTATAACGAATACAGAGTTTCTTAGAAAAAATACTGTAGGGTTTGTGATTTGTACTGATGGTTATGGGAAAATAAAAACGGACTACTTATAAGAAGAATCATATAAGACTCATATATTTATAAGAGTACTTATAAGACTCATATAAGAAAACTACTAACACCAAATGCATGATCATTTCGCATATTTTGGAGCTTATTTCTATTTATTCCTTTGCTTACGTATAAAATGTTTGATATCATTATTAGAGCTATCCCATGTGCACAGTAACTAACATGATGACAGATATACTTTGCCTTTTTAACAATTTCTGAACAAAAATCTTTTAATTTTATGCGGTCTGAAAGGATATTCAAGTAGAGATGTTAAAGATAAAACATGTCTTAAATATCAAAAGTGAACTTGACTCCCTCGTGCACTGAATGTGCCAGTTTTCAGTTAAAGATCAATCCACACATAGTATATCATGCCCATGTCATTCCCCTGCATTGATCCGACGGTGTCACTGCCGTGGCCATTCACACATATTATGCCGTTCTGTGGCGTGCCACTATTTCTTTCTACACCCTTTCCCTTCGTTCGGATCAACTTCGTCTTCCTTCGTGTGCTACGAAGAAAGTCGAAGGGTCGCGCCAACACAGTGTCTCTTCAACCTATCGAATCAGAGTGATTGAATTATATAATTGTATTTTATTTACTTGTTTACCAAACAAATTTCAGATACAGAAAAATACCATTATTGTTGTAAAATGTTTATTATTTTCATGAAGCAGAGAGAACTTTCTACTTGGCTTTAGAACTATCCCTACTATTTTTTAATCCACATCTAATAGTTTACTTCATTATTTCAGTCCATATCCTACATATTACTTGCAGAAACTATGGGGAGTAAATGTTTTATTTAATTACTGTTTTATAAAAGTTTAGTCATATGTTAATTAAAATTCCACTATTTTCAAGTTTCTAATTTCGGTTATGAAAATGATTATAAATGAAGCTTCGGCTTTTTATAAAATTCTTGACAATTTTAATGTTTTTAAAGACATAATTCTAAATTATTTGGAAATATTCAGATAAACTAGAAGAATGAGGATAATACTAAGGAGCATTATTAGAACAAAACAATGTTCCTTAAGGAATTCACAGAATCAAGTTTTTCTTTAAAATAAAACTTATTGTATGGTGTGGAATTCGAAGTGATGGTCATGGAAAAATAAAGTATGTAAAGAACAAGCTTTAACCGACTACTCTACAAAGGCACGGTAAAGACTGCGCCTTGGTAGACGCATATAACGAAACCACTAATACAAAATGCCTGATCGCTTCACACTTTTTGTAGCTCATTTCTATTTAGTCCTTTGCTTAAATGTAAAATGCTTAATAGCAATGATTGTTAGAGCTGTGCCACATTTATAGTAAATAACTTTATGACAGATTTACGTTGCATTTCCAACAAAGAATAAAATTTCCTTCCCTCTTTGTAAATTTTGCTGCGCGTTTGCCACGTTTACGGAAATGGAACTTAGATTTTTTTGATGAAAGATTTGGAGGCTTCTTTTTTAATTATAACTTGCTTATTTCTTAATTTTTTATTGAAATAGTTTTTGAGAAATATGTTTTTTTCTTATTATTATTTTCAAGAATAAGTGTGACATTTTCTACCACAAGAAACAGAGTTATTTCTATTTATGTAATTTCTAATGACATGTGACAACGATTTTGGACATAAGTGTATGTTTTATGTAAGTTGTTCCTGTGTTCAGTTTTTGCATGGTTCTTTTCGTATAATATATTTTTCTACTAAAGATGTATTTTTCCGTCCGTCTAGGAGTTGTTGATGTCAAGAACTAGCAGCACCTTCATTTCTGCCTCTAGTCAGCGCTTTCTCATTAAAAATGGTACGGCATGCAGTGTATCTTTCGGATAAAATGTTCCGTTGGACACACACAGCATTCCGAGGGGCATTGCTGGTTCTATTTTATTTATTATTATATTATAGACATGTTATTTAAGTTCTTCCCGAGATACGCTCTATGAGCTCCGGGGGAAGTGCTCCCCCTAAAAAAGAAACGCGTAGAAGAAACAATGACTTCATGCATGTTTGCAACCAAGGTTGTTTTCCTTAATTTTACTCCATGAATTTTTATATTTGGCTGACGTTTACTTTGCTGAGGTGCTAGTTTATTTGTTTTGACTATGAGAAGAAGTGAAAGAGTGTAAATAAAACGTAAATTCAGTGGAAACATATTTACATCGCATCTGGTATATAAAACAGTGCGCAGAGGAGCTTTAAAAACAAAGTTTGATTTCGTACGTGCAAGTGCTTCCATGAGTAAAGTTACAGTGTCTCTCGAAAGTTGTTCTGGCATTTCTGATTGTTCTACAATGAAAGTAATTTTCCTCTATTTCACTTAACACCGTTGTCTGCAGCAATTGGAAATGCATGTATCTGTGTCTCTTGTACTACCTCTGGTCAGATGTCTTTAGTGGAGTACAAGAATAAGCGTTGTGGTGTTACATTTCCAACAGAAATACATTGCCAAGCTTGTGGAGCCAAGTCTGGTTTCTACGTTTCAAACATAAAAACATCAGGCCTTGAGTCTAATATTATATTAGTTTAATGGAATGCTTTCCTTAGGTAAAGAACGATAAAGTGCCCAAATGATTTGTAGATTGATGAATATAAAAGCAAAGAAATGTGACAAAGTAAACAAATATCTTCTTTCAGCTCTTGAAAATGTAATGGTAGAAAATACGAAAATAGCCTGCTCTGAAGCTGTAAAAGCAAATCAACTGAATGAAGATGAGGAATGTAGGACTGATGTTTGTGCAAGTTTAGGTGGGACGTGGATGAAAAGAGGCCATACTTCATTATATGGTGTAACATCAGTTATCACAATTGAGACAGGCAAGGTGTTAGATATGCAATGCGTGTGGAAATATTGCCATATATGTTCCACAACATCAACATTGGACAAAACAAACGCCAAATTTAAGGAAAACAATCTTTCATCATGCTCCGAAACTACACTGAATCGAGTGTAACCATTTAGGTTGCGGCTGTGAAAATCACTTTCAACAGTTCACGGAGGAAATTTTGTGTACGATATACAAGATATTTTGACGATGGAGACTCTAGTGCGTTCAAGTTAGTGGCTGAAAATAAACCATGTAGGGAAAGCTGTTAAATTGTAGAGTTAGAGTGAATTGATCATGTACGGAAAAGGATGAATGGCAGAAAGAGGCGTCTACTCAAACATAACAAAGTACAGAAACTTGAAGATGGAAAACCGCTGGGGGTTAAGGGAGGAATTACGGGAAAGGATGTCGATTCTCTACAACTATACTATGAGAAAGCCATAAGAGAAAACTTGGGTGATCTTCAAGCAATGCGAGAGGCTATGTAGGCAATCTAGTTTTATAAATAATCATTAACCCTTTTAATAATTGAAGACTGCACATTGAAAATTACGTATAATTATTATATTTTGAGAAAACTGATAATATCTATACATTTTATTTGTGAAAACTGATATAAGTAAAAAAGATTTGATACACCATCTTTGATGTTAATTCGTATGTGAATGACACATCAAAATTGATATTTTACAATAATATGAATTGAGTTATTCTAGTTGTAAAATAATACCTTATTTAATTAATCAATGAAAAATTCTCATTAATCCTTTACCTGCAAAACTTGTTGGACTCAAGTAATTTATTAAAATTATATATTTTAAACTCCTGTTTGAAGATGCGCTAAAACGTTGAATTCTCGTCCGTATATAATGTGCGTGTTAAATAACTGAAATGTAAAGCTGTGTCAATTTTTAATTTATGTAAGGCCGAAACAATAGAAGGGCAAAACATTATTTTGATAGAAACATTGTAAATATCAAAAATAATTACATATTCACCAGTTGGTACAATACATGGTTTACACAATTGGGAACTGTATGTTTTCTGAAACTGACAATGCTAATGTCTACTTATCACAATATGCGAAGAACGATATGTATTTGGAAGTCAAGTAGACAATAACTTAGTACTATTGACTTTTTCAAGTATGTACACATTTTAGTTTACATTTAAAAACAATTATGATCCAGAAGAGCAAGCCAATATAGGAACAAGAAATACATGAAATAAAAAGAACAACGTTCTTAATGATTATATATAATTTTACATGCTCTGACGTGAGATAAACGGAAATTACTGAAGATATGTGTAAAGGGATTTTTTTACAGCCTTTATCTATCGCGATCCACCAGCTTTGTTACGAGAATTAGGTGTATGTAGTGTAGACGTGTGGCTCCGCTGTTACTCGGTGCCAATCCACCAAAATAGTTATGACGAACTACTTGTGATCTTATCAAACAGTATGAGTTCATTACTTAGAATACCACACTATTCCACTTAGAAAGGATTTCAAGTGGAGAATTACTTTATTTATGTGTATAGCTCTTTTGTACCTTAAATGCTAGTATGGCAACTACTGCTCCGTCTATTCCTTGGCGCTGACGGGTTTGAAAAAGTCTCTATTACACTGACCGTCATAAATTAAGCAACAAATGGATACTCACGAGTATAAGGAAAGTAAACGCATGGCGGTGAAAAAACTATTATTGAAATTAAAGAAACATCTATTTTATACCGTACAGCAAGGAAAATTATGAAACGAAAATACGCTCGCGGAGGAAAAAATTATATTGGACGTAGGTGGCACTCAAACTCAAACACACTGAAGACACAAAAACATAGTTTGCTGATACCAATAAGGAATATACTCACAGTGCATAGCAATACAGAATTCACAACGTTGTCTTATGCTGGCAATAAGTGTTTGTAACAGATCATTTGGTTTCTGGGTTCATTGTTGACAAGGAGCCCATAAAATATCTTGGAAAATTTGTGGAGTGTTATAAGGCTTGCAATGCGTTGCCTCAGAACATCTCATATACGCTCGATCGGTTTAAGGTCCGGGGTCCTAGATGGCCACTCCATTCGTTGAATATGGTATTGCTCGAAGCAGTGATCGACCAATTGTGCTCTATGGGTACGAGCATGATCGTCCTTTAGAATGAATTCCTGAACTCTAGCACGTGATAGAGTTACAACGTGACGATCCAGAGCATTATACCTATAGTGCTGAGCTGTTATTGTGTCACGCAAGAGAACACAGATCAGCACGTCCTCCAAGAGAGATGCCACCCCAGAAAGGCAAATATGAACCATCATAATTTTCCCTTTCAAGAATACTGGATGCATGGTAACAGGTTCCTGTTTCTCGCCAGGCCAATCTCCGTCAACGATCACTGTCTACAGAAAATATACTCTTCCTTAAAGAGAACTGACTGTTATTGCTCCTGGGTCTAATTCACATGCGCTCTTGTTCAAATTTAATCGCTGCCTCTTGTGACACTGGATAAGGAGTATAGAAACCACTGGTCTTCTGGCATACGACCCAACTTCGTGAAGTTGCCAGTGTAGTGCACTCGTTGAAAGAAGACGTCTCGTGGCAAAGACAGTCTCCACATGCACATGAGTTGATGTTGCAGACCTGATTCTTGACTTGTCAAACGGGTATTTCGATCATGATTTCTGATGTCACACGCAGACGACCAATACTGCAACGTCTCGAAGCAATTTGCATTCTTTGGAACTTTCTCCATAACCTGCTGAACACTGCTCGATCGATAGTGAGCCACTGGGCCACGCCGGCCTGATGCTGCTCTTTTTCCTGTCGACAAATGACAAGCTAGCGTAATTCATTCGGCAAATGATGGCTCGTTGTCATATTCGCGTGTTTCACTCCACTAGACTTGCCTCTGCACTCTACACACAATGTTAGCCAACACGTTTGTGAGTTTATGCAGTCCTCGCCCGTACCTAATACTTTACGATGTCGTGTGAGGACAGTATAATTGCAGGTTCTTCCACACAATCTTTCCCCGATTTTCGTCTATGCTTGCTATATTGTGACCTCCATTTTCCTTGTATTTCATCATCCCCTCTCTCGTCTTTTATTTTAATCACACATTTTGTCTTTGTTGCTAAATTTATGACTGGCAGTGTAGTTTCAGACCAGAATACCTTCATTACTTCGCTGGTTTTTAACTGATCTGAGATATCTGGTACCCCAATTGAAGAGAAGTCTCAGTTGGATAGAAGTATCAGAAATCAGGTTCCCGAAACTTCGGTACCAGTATCTACTCGATCCCTACACTCTTTACTGAGAACAACAGGGCTTGGAATATGAATTCACTGAAGTGATAATTCCTTTTCGTACTAAAGTACATTTATTATTAAAAGATAGGAATATTTACAATAATTTTAGTAAAAAAACGTTCCTTACAAAATCTGCTAACTTACATAATTGACTGAGAATAACTCCCAGAGTAACATTGAGAATTTACACGCCAGACTGCCGAAAAACCAAAGACGTGATAATCTTTGCTTTAATTAATAAGAACACACTTAGCTGTGAATGATGAACAAAAAGAAAGAGAAAGAATTCGAAAAAAGGAATCCAGACTCGAGAAGAATATTACGCTGGTATAAGCCTCCTAATCTCCATCAAGTCTAAGCATGATGCTGCCCGCCGAGTTTTCTAAGTTATCTTCAAGGTTGCCAAAATACTAAAAATTTTTGTAAGCTCTTTGTATGTTATTTCTGCTTCGGCCTTTGTGGCTGCTGCGCGCCTGCTTTTTGACAGGAGTTGAAGTGATCGAAGACCGTTTCAAGGACAAATCCACCTTCTTTCATAGTGTGCTTCGTCCCATTCTCTGGACTTTGAGGGTTTGGAGGGAGAAAGAAGAAACTGATTATTCTGCGCCTTTCTCTTCTAGCACCAATTGCAGTCGTGTGGACTAATGCCTCTAGCGGACTTTTCGCAAGTTTAAAATCACGCTGGGAGAGTTGTTTTAATACTAACTTTTGTTTCTTTTCTCTTTTTTTTCTTTTGCAAATGAGACTGTAGTACAAATTTATTTTGTTTTTATAGACCCATTATATGCATACAATTATTTGCATATCTGTGACTAAGAAAAACTACCAGAAAGCTTTTATTATCAAGGGGTTTGTACCCGATGAGGGGTCAAAATATGCCACTTTTTAGCCTGTAAATATCAGGAAGCTATTGGGAGTCTAGGTTAGGAAAACTTTGTATAAATAAAAATGAGAGATTTTAACGAATGTAAAATGTACACTTGTTTCCAAAAATTGTCGCATGTCTTTAGAAATTACATAAACAGAAATAACTCCCTTTCTTGTGATAGAAAATGTCACGCTTCTTGGAAATAAGCAGAAAATCAAAACTCATATTTCAAAAAACTATTTCAATAACAAATTAAGAAATAAGTCAGTTATGATTAAAAAAAGAAACTTTCGTCGAAATATTCTAAGTTCCATTTTCGTAAACGTGGCAAAAGCGCTGCGAAATTTCCAAAGAGGGAAAGAATTTTCTGCTTTGTTAGAAATACAACGTAAATCTGTCATTAGGTTAGTTACTATACATGTGGAACAGCTCTAACAAACATTGTTTTTAAGTATTTTACATTTAAAGAAAGGACTAAATAGAAATAACGTACAAAAAGTGCGAAGCGATCAGGCATTTTGTGTTAGTGGTTTCGTTATATGCGTCTACCAAGGCGCAGTCTTTACCGCGCCTTTGTAGAGTAGTCGGTTAAAGCTAGTTCTTTACATACTTTATTTTTCCATGACCATCACTTCGAATTCCACACCATACAGTAAGTTTTATTTTAAAGAAAAACTTGATTCTGTGAATTCCTTAAGGAACATTGTTTTGTTCTAAAAATACTCCATAGTATTAACCTCTTCCTTCTAGTTTATTTGAATATTTCCAAATAATTTAGAATTATGTCTTTAAAAACATTTAAAATGTCAAGAATTTTATAAAAAGCGGAAGCTTCTTTTATAATCGTTTTGATAAACGAAATGAGAAACTTAAAAATAGTGAAATTTTAAGTAACATATGACTATACTTTTATAAAACAGTAATTAAATAAAACATTTTCTCCCCATAGTTTCTGCAAGTAATATCTATAAAATAGACAGAAATAATGAACTAAAATATTAGTAGTCGATTAAAAATTACTAGCTATAGTTCGAAAGCAAAGTAGAACATTCTCTCTGCTTCATGAAAATAACAAACATTTTACAAAATTATTGGTATTTTTGCTATATCTGAAATTTGTTTAGTAAACAAATAAATAAAATACAATTATTTAATTCAATCACTCTGACTCGATAGCCTGAAGAGGCACTGTGTCGGCGCGATTCTTCGGCTTTCTTCGTAGCACACGAAGGAACACGAAGTTGATGCGAACCAAGGGAAAGGGTGTAGAAAGAAGTAATGACACTCAGAGCCTGATAGGTATTGCTTGTCACATGTTCTTCACAGGATAGTATCTGTTGCTTCTTGACGCGATGGAAGATACGAGAAAATCGGTTCAGTTAATGTAATTGACCATAAAAACTTTTAAAAGCAGTGGATGCTAGTAAATCAACAAAATAAATTACGTTTGCAGATGCAATTTCCACAACAAATAACACAAATAGTGTAATAAGCAGGGAAAGCAGAGAAACTGTTATATGTTAAGAGTATAGCAAAAAGGAAAAAAAGCAACTGAGTATGTGGCATACTAGATAACGTTCTAATGTACCAATGAGTTGATCCATGTTCGAGTCATCGTCAAGTGTATTTCGTTTTTTCTCGCCGAAGGAACAGCCATTATTTGTAATATTTTCTTTTTATCTTTTCGTCGAAGGAACAGCCATTACTTGTAGTATTAGAGTTTTATAGGGGGTGTTAATGACATATACCGAAAAACTCTAAGAGGTAATTCCTTACAACGAAAAAAAAGAGAAGTTCATATGGACGTGTGGGGAAAAGTGCATTGTTTCAGTGTTAGAGCTGTCGAAAATTGCGGAAAACCAAAACTTCAATATGCCATATTTCGATTTTTAGAAATTGTGGCTGGTGGTCCTTATCAGGTAAAGGAAGTCCCGCATACGCAATCCAGAAATGCATATTTCATTTTCAGTTGGTATACAGGGTATTCCATACAGGGAGAAATTCCCAGACATACCATCAACCGAATTTTGAGATATGTTCTGACTGCATGATCGGTCCAAGGTAGGCAAATGATAAGCCTTGATAGCAGTGAACACAAAATCCTTTAGCGCGATTTCGGAAGTGCTAAGGATTGTCACCACCACGGTTTTTCGTATCGGGAAAACGCATGCTGCAATGTTTCTTTCACGCTTATTAGTGAAGAGAACGTGAAATATACTGTGACGAAAAACATTGCATCACACATTATTGCGAATACAAGAAAAAACATGGAACTGCTGGTTCCCAACACTTCCGACTTGCCTCCGAGGCATCGCATGTCCATTATTGTTAAGGCTTACCTTCTGCCTACTTTGGACCCTCTTTCAAATCAGCGTATATATGAAAACTCTATTGAGAGCATATCGGAGAATTTCACCCTGCAAGGAATACCTTGTAAACCAATTAAAAATTGACGAAATATGCACAGTTGGATTGTGTAAGCATGGCTTTCATTACGCTTCTGGAATTCGAGACAGGGCCTGTTTAAATTTGGATTTTTTCCGATATTGGTCAGCTCTAGCTCTGAAACTATGCACTTTTCGCCATAGGTCTATATGAACTTTTTCTCCTATTTTGATGTGAGTAATCATCTCTTAAAGTTTGTCGGTACAGTTCATTAATACCCTGTATATGGTTCCATTCTGTTAGATTTTTTCTTGTTCTTGTCTAAGGTAATACTATAAGACGGAAAGTGTGATTATACCTAGGTAGATCAAAAGTAACGGTGTTGTAGATTTCTTTCCATTAATAATACATCAAGCTTACATCCAAAACTAATTATACAAGTAATTGAAGTGAAAGTAGAAAGTTTATGAGTCACCACTGAGGAGAAGAGCAAAGAAAATATCCTGAGGCGCTTTAAAGTGTCTTTCTTATCTATGTGTTAACTGTGAAATGAACACCTTATTTTTAAAAAAAAAAACAATAATGTTATCAATGAAATACTTCTCTGTGTGGAAACATAAAGGGAAGAAAAAGAAACAATATTATTAAATTTGTTTATTAATATATGTTTTAGTATGTTGAAAAAAAGATATCATGTTGACAATTTAAGGAGAATATGGCTAATAAACTAGTGTTCATACCGAGAGGAGAGACTATATGTATTTTGGAAGGTCATTTTCTATTTTGGAATACAAACGTGAGAATGAAAAGAAAATAACATTTACGGAATCAACCCAATCAAGAGATTGATCCTGATGGGAGATCATTTAATTTAGGATCCCCAGTTTAGTTGTTGAACCATGTCTCATGTAGTCACGGTGCTGAAAGGGATGTTACACTACCAGTGAACCAACTGATCAGTCTTATAACTATCGGTTTGGGGGAAGATGATTTGTTTTTGAACCATGAAAGTCTATATTAATCTACAAGCCATGCACGGAGGAATTTCCACGTAACACGAAATAGATTAAAGTCACAAATCTGTGTAGAGAAGATGATCACTCGCAGAACTATTGTGACACATAATTAAAATTGATTTTTAGCTTCCTAAAATTGTGCTTCTAGGTTCCTAATACGGGCTCAAAAGATCAGTAAATCTACATTTTAAAATTGAAACTCACTATGTGTCCCTTAACCTCTTGAACCACCCGACCAATCTCAATCAATTTTTGACGTAGATGCGGTTTTGGACTGAGGCTGTTGTTAGCAATTCATTTTAATGGTAGAACTAAGGGTTGAGGGAGGAAGGGTAGATGGAAAAAATAAATAAATCTTAATAACTCTTGAACCACCAGACCGATCTCGATCAAATTTTCAATATAGATGAAGTTATGAACTGGAATGGATTTTATCATTCCACTTTGACTGAACAACGTAGAGAGGAGGGGGAGGGGGAGATATATATAGACACCAATATAAATAAAAATAAAGTGACTAGGTTTGTGACTTAATAACTCTTGAACCACTCGACCGATTTCAATCAAATTTTCAACTAAATGAGGTTTGGAACTGAGAAGTTTTTCTATCATTTTCTTTTGACAGTAGGTTTTAGGTAAGTTTGATGTCAGGAGGGAAAATATATGGAAATGAATAAAGCTTATTAACTCTTTAACCATTCGTGCGATCTCGATCAAACTTTCAACATAGATTAGGTTCGGACCTGGGATGTTATTGCCATATCACTTTTACGATGCAACGTACGGGAAGAGTAGGGGTAGATATATATTAAAAAATGAAAATAAAATTGACTGTCTTTGTGACTTCATCACGCTTAAAAACCCTACCAGTCTTAATCAAGTTTTCTCCATAGATAAGGTTGAGACCAAGGGTAGTTTTGTCATATAAATTTGACCGTAGAACAAAGAGGTAGGGGGAGGGGAAAGATGTATGAAAATGAATAAAACTTAATCTCGATCAAATTTTCAAGATAGATGTCGTTCTGGCCTTGGATAATTTTTATAATTTAACTTCGTCGGTGCAACGTGGGAGAGAAAGAAGATATGTAAAAAATAAAAATGAAACTGGCTGTCTTTGTGAGTTCATAACTCTTGAACCACGCAACCAATATCGATCAAATTTTCAACATGGATGCGGTTTGGGCCTGGGACAGTATTTACCAGTATCTATTTACTTTGACGATACAAATTAGGGGAGGGGGAGTTAAAAAGTAAGTAAAACTTAACTTTTGAACAAAACGATCAAACTCGATAAAATTTTAAACATAGATGAAATTAGGGTCTTAGTTTTTTTTAACATTTCTCTTTGACAGTAGAAATTCATGGAGGGGAGGAGATATCTAAAGTAAATAAAACTTAATAACACTTGAACCACCGGACCGATCTCGATCAAGTTACCAACCTAAATAAAGTTCGAAACTGAGATGGTTTTTGTCATATCACTTTGACGGTGTAACTTTAGGGAGAAAAAGAAGAGACATTTAAAACTGATCTAAAATGACCGATATTAGTCATCAATAGCTTTTGGGCTAGCAGAGATTAACAGTGACACTTCCGATGCTGTTTAAATCGAAATTTAGCCCCATAGTTTGAGATAGGGAGGAGGGAGAGATATATAAATACGATAGAAAATGACCGATATTAGTGGCGAATGTATAGATTTCCATGCTGTTGAGATGAATAGTGACACTTCCGGTCTCGTGTTTCGCAACATGGGGAGAGAAGGGCTATATAAAAACAATCGAAAATGACCAATATGAAAGAGCGCATTAGTAATAGTAAAAAGTGACTGATTATCGGAACTATAATTTCTGAATTTACTCCAGGGAACGGGGTAATTGATGCCCGTATATTCTACAAGTCAAAAATAGAATTCAGAATTCGTTTAAAAATATAGGCTGGAGCAATCTTTAAAGGTCAGTTTCGAACTACTGAAATAGCCATTCACCGAACGAAAAGAATATGTTTATGGAAATATTATGTGCGAAATATTCAAACCTGTTCCCCAATAGAATAGCATATCAACCGGTGTGAAATGGGAAAGTTCCTAGTGAATCCAGCTGCTAACTGTCTTCTAGATTTAATTTAAACAGCTAAAAATGCTTACTGACTTTCCGCAGTTTATGAACACGAAATGGGAAATTAAGATATTGTAGCAGTTGTCTTACTTTCTTTGCTAAAGTTGTAATTTCGAAAAACGATGGATCACATGGTCACAGATTAGCAATGAGGAGTTTAAATGCGGAGTTTCATCTCCCTATGATGAGACATTCATCAGAAAGTCTCTTTTGGAGTATATTTTTAATATTTTCTTTCCTCGCTTAGAACAGGTATTGTATGAAAGTAAGATGAGAAAAGCCCTGCCAGAGTTAACTAACATGGGGAAAGCAGAATTTGGTAAATTAACTCCGAGGCCATCGTTCGCGAGGCACTAGTGCACTGGAGGAGTGCAATAGTCAGAAATAGTGGGGAAAGGCGTCCTAAAGATTCTAACTCAGCGCATGTATGACACGACGTATAAAGTTCTCAAGTGAGGGCATGGCAGAGTTAGGATGATTCACGACTCACGTGCAAAGGGTTCCTGCTCGAGTGATTTTTTTCCTTTAACAAATAAAGTAACCATTTTTAACTAGAAATAAAATATTAATTCATCATATATTTATAATACATAAAATAATAGAATTGTTCAAATCAGTTGTAAAATGTTTGAATATTCCATGTTAACTAGCAATAGAATGTAACCTATTCCGCGTAGTATATTGATGGCATGGGTTATATTATGAATTAAAATGAAAATTTTGAGTTTTAGGTCCCACGTTATGCCGGCTAGGCTAAAGGAGACGGTGAAGATGAGAAATTTTTTCTCCACGACAAAGTTCACTTGGTGGGAGCAGGGTTTGAACCCGGAATCCCGTGTACCAGAGGTGAACGCTCTAACACTGAGCCGCCGCGGTCCGGAGTTATATTATGGTTAGAAAAATCGTTTTGTAAAAAAAGGTTCTTAACGCTTCGTGTCTATATCTGTGAAAAGTGTGCAAATTGACCAGACATTTGCAAGGGAGGATGGATTGTACTTCACACGACAATAGAATGGCAAAGTATGACAGTTGTATCTAGGGGCGTCATTTAGGGAGAATAGGGGGGGCAATTACCCCTCAAGAGTTTGAGGAAAAGATATCCTTTAATCGATTGTCTACTAATATACTAATACTAAACGTGAAAGCCTTATGTCGGTGGTGCTCTTGGTCCCTAAATTGATGTCTGAAGTTACGCTGCTGATTACAGTATACATCCAGTATTACCAAAGGGAATTTCTCGCTCATCCCGCTTGTAATTCCCACACTGTCCATAAATATAGACACGAAACGACATGAAAATTTTTTGCACAACGACTGTGCTAACCATAATATAACGCGTGATATCAATGCACAACGCGAAATAGGTTACATTTGATTCCTAGTTAACACAGAACATTGAAAGATTTTACAACTGAATATTTCTATTGTTTTATGCATTATAAGCATATGGTGAATTAACATTTTATTGCTACTTTATTGGTTGAAGCTAAAGAGAAACAAAGTTTAATCGAGCGAGAAACCAACCCGGAACCATTTCCACGGGGATAGATCCTCCTATCTGCCACGTCATCACTTAATAACTTTACGCGTCGCATCATGTATGCGAGAGTCGGAATCTTTAAGACGTGTTTTCTCCACTATTTCTGGCTGTTGTGCTCTCCCAGATTGTAATGTATATACTTATATGTGCACTAGTACCTTGTGAAGCATGAACCCGAAGTTCATTTACCAAAGTCTGCTTTCCCCTTATTAGTCTCTTGAGATACTGTTGTTAAAGTATAAATTTTTACACACTCTTTCTCTATGGACTTTAAACGAAAGAAACAAAGCCTTCGCTCGTAAACGGTGATAATTATGTTTAAAAAGTAACTTCAAATGGTTGAAACTTTTTTACGATGATGCGATAGATAAAAAAATAATATGAGTAAAACAATTGAAGGAATCCTCTCTACTATTTCTTAAAGGTGGAATTTTCGAAAATGTTAGGATATATGTCTACTTATTTATAATAAGACATTTGTATCGAGTTAAACGGCCGTAACTTGAGAGGCTCTGAGATATTTTATTATTAGCCTAATTTTTTTAATCCTTTATCACCTTTAATATACGCGCGTTAATTGAAGTGAAGAAATACAGAACATTGTTAAAAATTACCTATCTTAATATATTTGTTTTATTGGAACGAAAGATTCAATATATTTCAGGCAAAATTTTCTTGTAGGCCTTATACCTAGAGAAGTACATATAGTGTTGTCAAACTCATGCTCTCATTTAACTCAATATAATTTGCTTACTTCGCAAAAGATTTTGAGGCCGATCATAAATGATGTGACCCCTGATAAGAGAAACCTAATATATTTCATTCAATCAAAATTTTTCTTTTACTCCTTATATCTTGAGTTCTACATAGATTGTAGCCAAACCCAAACTATCACGTAACTCAGTGTAATGTCCTTATTCCGTCGAAAATACGAACACTTGATTTAGGGACCATTCAAAACTTTTGCGCTTCTGATTCAGAAAATAATTATTGACCAAGATCGCAATCTTTTGATAATTTTGATTATCATTGATAAAATTGTTGGCCAAGATAGCAATCTTTGGATTCATTTTTATGATCATTCCTAAAGTGGTAGGCGTCATGGAGTAAGCAAGAATTGGTTTCATAACGCTTCTTGACGAAGGTTACAGCGTTAAGCAGACCGCAGAACATGCAGACATTCACCCTAGAACAGGTCAGCGGTGGGCACATAGATATCGTGTTACCGGAGAAACAATTCGTGGTCGTTGTAATGGGAGATGGCGCGTTACCACAAACAAGCTAGACCGTCGTGTGGATTAAGAAACCAAGGGAACACCCCATTCAAGTTCGCGTCAACTGCGACAAGCCGCTGACTTTCCTGGATCTCGTCAAACAGCTATTAGGCGACTCAGGGAGACTAATCGCTTCTCTTGGCGTGCAGCCATTAAGGAATGTCTTTGTGCGAAACACATCAGACGTCGACGTCAATTTGCAGACGAAGATATGGTTCGGAACTGGACAAGTGTCATTTTCAGCGATGAATGTATATTTTTTTCTGCAAATGATGGACCAGTCTGTGTCTTTCGTGAGAGAGGTTCCAGGTTCGATCATCAATACATATGGTAGTAGCGATCCAGCGGACGCATATCAGTGGCTGTCTGGGGCGAATCTCTGGGGATGGATTTGGGTATCTTCAAAGGTAGTAGTTCTAATCCGAGGAAGGTAGTAATTACAAAAACTGTACCACCGAGCGCAACTTAGTCAATGCTAATTAACAAAAGTACATCCTAAAAATTGGATAACAAATCATTGAATCCTTCTGATATAGGAATGAAGCTTGAGGAACTCTGTGCTCAAATAGCTCAATTAACAGCTAGTGCAGCTAGTGTTCTATGTATGTCTAATCAACACGATGAATTGTTGAGGAAACTTGAACCAGAGATTAAGGTTAGTATTCAACGGGATAAAGATATAGCCAAGCTAAAAGCATAAAACATAGAATTGAAAAAGCAATTAAAATTGCTGGATGTGGAAATAAAGATCTTAGTCAGTATGGACGTAATAAAAATATTGAAATACATGGTATACAGGAGCATACTTGTGAAAATTTAAAGGAAGTTGTAATCGACATGGCTCAAAAATTAAGAATAAAATGTGGGGAGGAAGATATTGAAGTTGTTCACCGATTATGAAACGGTAAAAATAAACCAAAAGCAATAATTGCACAATTTACAACGCGCACAGTGAGTGATTGGTGGTTGACTAGAAGGAATACGGGTTTAGTTAGTAATAATTTAGTATCTGGAAGTAATGATAGTACACTCTGTAAAGAAAAAATAGCGAAACCTCAATTCTCAAACTAACTTACACAGAAAACCATAGTTGCAGCCCGTTAGAAGAGGAATAGAAGGAAATGAAGAGTGGGATAGTTCATTTGCGTTATCTGTGACACCTGTGGTGTAGGACATCGCTTGTCAATTATTTTGTGTATCAGTAGTATTTTCGATAGATGGCACTGAGTGCGTCTCGTAAATTATTGTAGTAAGAATTCTGCATTGCATTTGTGATGTGTAGGCTGAGGTAAATAGCATTTTATGATTGTTCTTTGCTATCTCATTGTTTGGACAGTGTGTCAAGTGGCAAAATTTTTGTTGTGCAGTGTTGTTTGTGTGTGATATTGTTGCTACATGTGGACTGTAAACAAATAAGATGGGTAAGAAATGTGAGTTGTGGCAAATCTCTAAAGGAATAGATGGAATTCTGAAAATCCATCATTCTACTGCAGGAAGAGTAATTCACAAGTGCAAACAGCATAACAAATCGTCCCTTCGTCAACAGTGTGAAAGAAAAAAGAAAGCATCACCCAGAGCAGATTGCTAAATGAAATCAATAGCACCGCAGATTTAATGAGTGATTTCCCCAAAAATCGCTTTTGTAGTTTGACATGATCTTGGAACTGCAGTTACTTGTACAACTGTATTGTCTTGACTGTATGAAGAGGATATTACAAAGAAAAAAACCGCGTAGAAAGTCGAAACTGACAAAACACAGAGGACTTCAACATGTAGTTTTGTGAGTCGATATGCAACTTGGACTTATGACAACTGAAAGCATGTCGTTTTCTTCATTGATAAGAAGTTTAGAATAGTGGGAAACGATAGTGGTGTGAAGTTGTGGATACGAACAAGCAAGGAACTTGACAATGATTTTGTTTAAGAGATTCAAATATTCAATTACTGAGTGATGATATGGGCATGGTTCACCGTTAAAGACGTCAGAACGACGGATATATGTGAAGGATCGTTTGATGCACGAAAATATCTTCAAATTCTGGCATGTAAAGTTCTTACAACAGCTAAAGATGACTTTTCTGAAGAAGATATGGACTACTTCCTTTCCCAGGACGATAATGCTTCATGTCACCGAGCCAAAATTGTTAATACGTGGTTCAAGAATATGACTATTTAGAGACTCGTGTGGCCTACAATCCCACCCGACATGAATCCAGTTGAAAATTTGTGGATCAATATGAGTAGAAATTTCAATAGACAAATATCTCAAATAGAATGGAATTCAAGGAACAGATAATGAGGGTGTTATTCCGTGTTATCAAGGTTGCATTTTGCAATAGCTTTGTTACCAGTGCGGGAAGCCCATGGTGCACATACAAAATACTAGTTTGGTGTATCGTACTTCTCGATGTTTGTACACAATATGTCTTACCCTAAAGAAATTCCATTTCTTGATTTCTGCTATTGTTGTTGATCTTTTTCAGTTTTATGAATTACTCTTCCTACAAACGATTTTGCTCAAAACACACATAGCTACTTATATATGCATATAAATTCACTAAATTCATGTCAAAAGCCTGAAACTCTGGCGCAAGTATTAAGAATGAACTGCTCATTACGAATATGCCTTGTAATATTATCAGGAATTCATGTAAAAATTCATATTGATTAAAGTATGTTGAGAAAACCATATTAGAGCAAGTGTTGCTATTTTTTCTTTACAGAGTGTAGAATATTTGTGAATGTAAATTTAACTCCTAAAAATAAGCAATTATTTTGGAAAGCTAGAACAGCTACAAGAAATATACAGCATAAATACAGTTGGGTAAATGGCAATGGACAAATTTTAATTAGGAAAAACGAAAATAGCCAGGTTATTAAAATTGAAGAAGATATACCAGGAATTCCAAATTCTATTCCAGTGTAATCTTGAAATATGTAGGCTAAAGTTTAAGATGGCAGTAGTTAAGGGTACGTTTGATATATATTACCAGAATGAGAATGGGTTAACAACTAAAATTAACGAATTTTACCTAAGCTCTACCATGTTTAATTTTGATTGTGTTGCCATTACTGAATCATGGCTAAGACATGAAATATTTAATAATGAGTTGTTTGACGATAGATATTTGGTCTATAGAAAAGATCGCAACCTAGAGCGTAGTAATATGAAAGATGGAGGTGGTGTTCTCTTAGCTGTTCATAATAATTATATCTCTGATAGAATAATAAGATTTGAATTTCCAGATAATGAGGATTTGTGGGTAAAAATCCAGTTATCAGATTTAACATGTATATATATTTTTATAGTGTATTTCCCGCCACATAGTTCAGAAGAAAAGTATTTATTTTTTTTCGAAATATTGAAAGCTTTAATGAATTAATATTATCTCAAAATGTTTTTGTTATAGGAGATTTGAATTTGGCGCTTTTAACAGATTATTTGGGTGGTAACTATCTTTTAAATTTGCCTAATTTAGAGAACAATGTCTTACATAAAGTATTTTTTTTTAATTTCTCACAAATCAATAAAGTAAGAAATCTAAACAATAGAATTTTAGAAGTTGTATTTTCTAATGTATTACATGTTGAAGTTCTTGAATGTGATGTTCATTTTGTTCAACCAGAACGTCATCACCCATGTTTGAATATTAGTATTCCGTTTTATAAAAACTGTAAGACACGAAATGAAATGGAAGATGTAGTCTACAACTTTTGTAAGTGTTATTTCTTGAAACTTTATGAGTTATTGAGATGTAAGAAATGGGATTCCTTGTATGAGATTAAGGATATTGATAATTGTGTCGAGTTATTCTATTCTGAATTATATGGAGTTTTAAATGAATGTACACCTAAAAATATAAAAAGGAAACGCTCATATCCAGGCTGGTTTACTCCTGAAATAATAAAGAAGAAAGAACGTTATAGGAAGAAATTTAAAAAATCAAGACTACTCAGATTACATGCAATTTGTTACACTAAAGACACAAGTAAAAATTAGTATTGCAATAGTTTTTTCGTGATTATAACAACGTAATAGAAGAGCAAATCGTAAGTGAACCTAGGAAATTTTGGAACTATATTAATAAGAAAAAATCTTCAAACATAAATCAATCAAAACTTGAATATAAAAAAGAAAAAATTGTTGACAATAAATTGAATTGCGTAGCTTTTGCTAAGCATTTTCAATCAGTATATAGTTCTGAACTACTTAATATTAAACTATCTGATATTTTTCTGAATGATGTTCCTTCGATTGTAGATACAATGTCACTGGATAGGATCACTGAAACAGAAGTAATCGAAGCTATTGACAAAATGAAAGGTAAAAGGTCAATTAGTAATGATGGTATACCATCTTACATTTTTAAAGGTTGTAAGGAATTTCTTGTTAAGCCATTGACCTACATATTTAATCTGTCTATCACTCATTGTTATTTTCCTGCAAAATTTAAGATATCAGCAATATGCCCAGTTCCCAAAATTAATCCTGTAAAATTAATACAAGACCATAGGCCGATAAGTTTGATTTCTTCTTTAGCTAAAATATTCGAATCAGTAATTTGTTAACACCTGTTTAATCACATCTCACAATATCTCTCTGATTCACAATATGGTTTTAGACATAACAGATCAACAGTAACAAATTTGTTGAATATAAGTCCAGCAATTAGTGAAGCTCTTAACCTAAGGTCTCAAATTGATGTAGTGTATACAGATCTTAGGCGAGCCATTGATGTGATTAATCATGAAATACTTCTTAAAAAGATTAAAGAATCTGGTATTTCAAATGAATTAATCCGGCTATTTAAGTCATATTTGAGCAACAGAATCCAATATGTAACATATAACATATTCTGTATATTCTGGAGTACCCCAGGGATCCAATTTAAGGCCTTTACTATTTTTAATTATGATAAACGATTTACCTGAAGAGTTCCAATATTCTGCGTGTCTAATGTTTGCTGACGATACTAAATTATACAAACAAATTTCTACAAGAGATGACTGTGAAAAATTACAGAGGAATCTGGTGAGGTTGAGTGAATGGTGTGAAAGAAACAAATTCGAACATAATATTTCAAAACTTAATGTTGTAACATTTTCAATCATAAAGAAACCTGTTATATTTAAATATATTATAGGAAATCAAGTACTGGAGAGGAAAGAAGTTGTCAGGGATCTGAGAGTAGGTTTGATGCAAATCTAAAGTTTACATATCATATGAATATAAAAAAATAAGGTGTAAAAATGCTTGGATTTATTAAACGGTCGTGCTGTCATTTTAAAAATATAAAAACAATATTAACATTATATAACTCTTTTGTTAGAACAAAATTAGAGTACGCTTCTATAATTTGGGAACCATTCTACCGAACACCAAAGCAACAAATAGAAAAGTTACGAAAGGAAATGTTAAAATACATTAGTTATAAAATTGATAATATAACAACTCGTTATGTATCTTACAATATACTTCTCAGGAGGTTTCAGCTTTTGTTACTGGACGATAGAAGGTTTATTCAAAGTGTATTGTACTTGAAAAAACTTATTGATAAGCAAGAGGATAATATGTCTTTCGTAGGTAAATTATCATTCTGTTTCCGACTTCAAAACCTGAGATTCAGACAAATGTTTTATATGCCTGACAACAAAACAAATTTAGCTAAAAACTCTCCGTTGTATAGGATATGTGATAGAGGCAATAAAATACATTCTATGGTTCTGGATATATTTGAATTAAAATTTTCAATATTTAAACAAAAATGTGTCCAAATGCTGCTTAATAAAGTGTAAAGATTGTTATTATATCTGGTACTTATCGATTGTACGTGAACAAAACATGAGTAATGGTTAGTTGTTAGAATTACTTTGCATGTAGCACATTCTGCACCATTATAAAATTAACAATTTTTTATTTGTAATTACCTTCGGGTGTTAAGAACAAATAAATTATTATTATTATTATTATTATTAATGATGATGATAATAATAATAATAATAATAATAATAATAATAATAATAATAATAATAATAATAATAATAATAATATAGGATTGATGGGCGCCATACAGGTGCGCAATATAAGTTCATCTTGGAGAATATTATGGTGACATCTGTTCGCGAACGTTATCCCGAGGGAACAATCTACTTTCAACACGATCGGTCACATGTCCATGTGTCACGAGTTGTCCAAGAGTGGCTGGGATGGCAAAATGATGTAGCGTTAATCAATTGGCCTTCACGCGAAGCAAATCTTAATCAAATAGAAAATGTCTTGACAGAAGGAAAGAGGTGTTTGAGGGAAAAATGGGCTAATAAAGTTCCTAGAACTTCCAATGAGCTCCGGGATCCGGTCGTTAATGCTTGGGAAGATCTTGTTGCGAAAGGCACGGGCTATGTCCGTCGAATAATAGAAAGAATGCCTCGTAGAAGTTTAGCGGTTGTTGAAGCAGGTGGTCACTGGACATCATATTAATAACGACTGTAGTTTCAAACAGCTTTTTTAAGTACTACATTTCATCCATAAAATGTTATGTGAATATGTGATTAAGCACGCAGAAAAAATGTGCTCATTTGAAATACTTTTATTTAAAAAGAATAAAATGTGCTTTGAGTGGTATTTGATCTCATAACCCTCATTACGTAAAGCCGAAATGCTACCTCTACTCTAGCCTCTCACTAGCAGTTACTGCCTACCAATACCTTGCACAATTGCTGCCAAGCCGCCAAAATTTCATATGTAACATTCCTTCGTAATTAAAAATGATATACAAGAGAGATGCCTAATTACTACCATTATTAAGAAGACGTCTCTTGCATTGAAAACGCAGGGCCTAATTATTGACTGATGAAAAGAAAATGAAATAGTCGAAAATTGTATTTTCTTTGCAAGTGATTTAAAGCAAATTCGTATTCATAACCAAACTTGAAATGAAGTTAAGTTTAGTTGAATTGAGTTGAGTTGGGTTGACTTTGAGTTTAACGTCCCGTTCAGCAGCGAGGCTATATTAGACGTGTACCTACTAACTCATGTGGAATCCGAACCACATTAGCTCCCACCGTGAATCGAATCCTAGTCCTCTACGCCATTAAAATAAAATAGATTCGTATCTTTAAATTAGGATAAATATCTTAAAGTACTTTTGAAACTCTTAACTAAATTTTCGCGTGTTTTCAAAACAAATTTGATAAACCTTACTGAATTTTGATTATTATGTTTTTTATACTTCTGAACCATATCTATTATTTGGTATCAAATATGCATAATGTTTCAAAACAACACCGATAACGTTTGGGAGGTGATTCCTAAACCAAGACAAGACAAAAAATATGGACCGACCCGGATACGCAAATGTTTCCTTTCGGAGTTATAGGCTGCCAAAAACATGGAAAGAAAATTAATTTTAAAGGTCCATAGGTCCAAAACTATGGGACCTACCGTAGTCGGGTCAAGACTTCACTCAGAAACTAATATGTGCGTTATTCAAGATACATGTTTCACAATCACGCAACAATTTTTTAGAGGGAGTTTGGCTAAAGACATATAATTTAAAGTACTCACACACTACCTCTATAACAATTGTTGCGGAAGTACCGCAGGATTGTGAAACTTGGACATTTGGAGAGAGCACACACAGTTCCTTACTGAAGTCTTGACCCGACTACGGTGGGTGCCATAGTTTTGGACCTATGGATCTTTGAAGTTCATTTTTCATATTTTGGGCAGACTATAACTCCGAAGGGAAGGATTTGTGCACCCAGATTGGTCTATACTTTTTGTCCTATCTTGGTGTCATTAATCAGATCCCAAATATTGTCGGTGTTGTTTGAAAGACCCATTATAAAATCATCAACTAGAAGGAATGCTCATATTAGTATTTAACCTTATATGAATAACTGAGTCTCTGAATTTAGGGAAATTATTTGATTATCAGTATACATACAATATGGTATTCACATTTATTTTAAACGTTCATTTAGAATAAATAATTTATATTTATTGTCTTCATTGAGCTGTATAATGTTTTGTAAGAGTATGCTTTGACTTCACTTTTGTACTCAATGTGGGATCAAATTATGGTGATATCGTTATGTGCTTTATTTATTTAAAAGATTTTAGATAGAGTTGATAGCACAGAAGATCCAGGTGCACTGAAACATTAACAAAAATTAAAGAATATTTATTAACTCCGCCATAGCCTATATATTAAAAATATGTATCCCTGCCTCCGCGTAATGGGATGGAGAATCTCTAGTCAAGAAGGCATATATTTAATTGAAACACAGAGACTCCTGATTTGAAGCGCCAGTGCTAACTGCACACCTACACTCATTAGTTACCATTCATGTGGTAAAGTCTTTTAAATAATTGTTTTTGTAAAATGTTTATTATTTTCTGCGAGAGTTAATTGAATTATGTTCCCTCTTCAAAATAGTGTTAAAAATAAATGATAATTTAACAATAGAACAATGCTTAATCTCGCACCCTTAGTAGTTAATAGAGCGGCCTAATCATCAGATAGCTAAACACTTTCTTCCTATAACTTTTATGTTATAAACTCTCAAGCTGATATAACATCTATACCAAAAGTTACACATCATATTAAATTAGAAATAAGTGTGGTTATAATAATTTCTTTGTACGTAAGAAAGAAGTTTCTTTGGTTAATATCATAGGTATTAATGTATGTATTTTAGTGTAAAGAAAAAAATAAAGAATTACACTACGAAGCCAATTAACTCGATAGACAAGAACCACTGGTATTTTCGTCACTTAGAATATAAACGTCCTCAAATTTCTGAATTAGGAATTTCAATTAGGAATCCATCAAATTCTTTTGAATATGTTTAAAATTGTCTCAATGCTCAACGAATTATTTTTGAATTGAAAGTTCTGAATAAAATCTAAAGATGACACTGCGTTTTTACTTTCTTGTGCACTCTCCTTATGAACAATTGTTAGGCATACCTTACATAGTACGGCAAAGTACTACGTATCACCTGTAATCCATAATGTTTAAGAAGTATACATTTGAAGTCATTCTTTGTCTGAACGAAATTCTATTCAGAAATATTTCGCTAAAACGTAGATTATGACTACCGCCCCAGCAGATATGTCTACAAGATCAGATACAAAAATCAGTGTTCCGTGAAAGCACTGTTTCTTTCAGAATTAATGTTCCGGGACGGCACACTCACAAGGAGAAGACAGACTTTTGGAATAGCTAAAGAATTAATATTGCAACTTGGGAGAGCGAAATGGTCAAAAATAACGGAGAAAAACCGTCTTCTTCTTGTCAGTGTTACAGGGGGAGGCATGTCAGAACTTGCCCGGAAGAAACACTGGGTTAAATATAACGTGTTAAGTATGAAGCGTTTAAGATCAATCCTTCAAACACTATTGAAGGGGGAGTTCTAACTTAATTTCATACACATACCTTAAAATATACTATTTCGACTAAAACTGTCACTTTAAAACTTCATTTGAGAGAATGACTATGAGAAACACTAAGGGCACTGTAAAATACATTATAAATCACATATTCCAAAAATTCAGACGCAACTAAATAGGTTTAGCAGGCCTGAAAATGTTAACCTTTCTGAAATTCATGCAAATATTTAATCTTTCTTCCGAAATAAACTCTTTCAAGTTACCTCCGATAGAGGTTTCTCCTTAAAGTGAAAACTGTTCCATCGTGATTATAAGGTTCACGTACGCCTTTTCGCCGCAAAAGATCCAGTTCAGATTCCTGGTGAGAGCGCATGTGTTTCGGAACCGACTTTAAGCTGTAGATCTTTTTGCCATATAGCCTCAGTACTCAAAGAGGCGAGAAACTCAAGATCAGCCATCAAACCGAAAACTTATTTACGTCGCCTTTTCAAACTCATCAAAGAGTATTAAGCGCTTTTTTAAAAAAAAAAAAATACTGTATTTACAATTAAAGAAATTAACTTGGAGTGCTGTCTTTAAAAATATTTAATTTTAATTTCACATATATATTAGACAACTTTGTGTAAAATGATATTTGTAGATCTTGATGTTGACGGAGACTTTTTTCAATCACCAGTTGATATATATTTTTATATTATATTAATTATTTCAACCACATTTGCGTATAACTTGCAGTGCATATGTAGAGTAAACAAGAAAAATCAATCCTATTATGGTTATTTTTATGCAACAAAACATTGAATGATGATTTTAAAATATTCTACATTGAATTAGAAAAAAATTCGATAAATTTTTTGGTACTTTCAAACCTGTTTATGTAGTAATGTAACGATTTATCACAGCATTGTGTACAAAAGGAATTAACAAATGTAGTTACTTTTTCTAAAATATTTAAATTAATTGGTATTGAAAAATTATACAACAAATATAGTTAGCACTACGTGATGCATAATAAATAGGAAAGTAATGCTTTATTAAAGTTTCGGGTATATTGGCTAAACCTCTTTTAAAGTTTCACTTTCAGGTTCTTACAATCAAGTTCCTTCTTTTTATTGAAGTTTTGCTAATTGTAATATTTGATAAATACAAAAGTTTGTATTAAACTTTAAGCACATTTTCAAATTGAGTAGCATTATATTAGTAATATTGAGATTTTGGATTAAAAGTATTAATTGAGTAATATTTTTGGATTAAAAGAGATTGTTGAGTTGAGTTTAACGTCCCGTTCAGCAGTGAGACCATGTAAGACGTAGACCTACTGATTAAAGTTACATCCGAACCACAAAAGCTCCCGAATGGAATCGAGCCCGGACCTCCCACGCTGGATTAAAAGAGAGTTGTATAACAAAATATCACTAACAAAATGAAAACATAATAATAAATTTAAAAAAAAAATACTAGTATACCGGATTTGAACTGCTGATCATTACCTAACATGAACATTTAGTGAGTGTCCATTAATTGACTGCTCTACGATTGCTAGGTTATTAAATACATATAGATAACACATATAAACAAATTATACGAAAAAGTGTGGTTGTTTCATTTTTTAGTTTAGTTAAATGGTTTTCTGAACATAATTAGCATTGTCTTCTTGTCAATATTTTGTTAAGATTTACATGCTAAAGGGGAAATGGAATTTTAAAATTTAACTTATAAATAAAGTATCTCGAAAGTTTCTTCATGTTGGATAGATGAAGTTTGATATATAATCTCCTCACTAAAATAAATGGTTCGGTGTAATCGGTATAATCAAAGGAGATTCAAAATACATGACAAAAATACTGTTTCCTGCGAGTCCGTCATTAGTTACTTCAATCTACGAGGGGGAGTCAAGTGAAAACCATAATTATTTATTAAAAATTATTTATTGGTCACACAGGGTACACAAGTAAATCACTTTTCAACATAGTCCCTTCCTCGTTCAATGCAAGTCCGCCAGCGCTTCGGAAGAGCCTGAATACCTGCAGAAAAAAAGTCTTTTGGGCGACGGCGCAACCACTCGTGCACCGCGTTATGATGTGCCGATCCATGACTCATGTGTGCACATGCTGCAATTTCGTCTATTACCACACGGCGGTTTTCCAAAACGATGGCTTCAACGGCTGCAATGGTCTCTGGAGTCACTACGCGCCGAGCCTGGTCGGGGCGTGGAGCATCGGCCACAGACGCAACACATTTGCAAATTTTCGGCACCATTCATAGATTTGTGGCTGTGACAAACACGCATCTCCATACTGAATCTTCATTCGCCTAAAAATGTCAATCGGTTTCACACCTTCACTTCGCAAAAACCGAATCACAGAACGCTGCTTTTCGCTGGTGCATATGGCTAGCGGGGCTGCCATTTTGGAACTGTTGTTCCGCCGGTGTTTGTGCATCTGCCGGCTGCTGCTACCTAGGATACATCCGGCATACTATCGTAAACAGGCATGCCAACTTACAGCTCACTGCCGCCATATGCGGATTTTTATTTCTACTTTTATGGTTTTCAGTTGACTTACCCTCGTACTTATATAAAATCGTCAATGAAGTAAGTGAAGATTTATCCCAGCGTTTACGATAGCTTGGCTTCTAAAAGGAGAAAGGGCAATTTGTATAAATAAAGTTGATGTTGATTGCCTCCTTACCACGTACTGATGATTTCAGGGGGTAGCACAGGGCCACATTTTCTCCTTGGGACAATAAAACTCATACCACTTCCGTCCAAACTTCCGAAGGGACAAGTATTTTTGCAGTGTTAATTTAACCCTGTGTATTGAAATTATCTCTCGAGACAAATAGTTTTACTCATCACTTTCATCACGGATAATGACTGAATCGTTTGAAATTAAACTTCGAAGATATTCGAATCAGTTTTCTTTTTTATCATATTGCTTACATTAGAATCAGTATCCTAAGGGAGAAATTGGCTCCAAATTTGTGATAAAAAATTTGCATCTTCCGAAACTCTTAAAATAGAAAGATTACGTTTTGTTTATAGACTCCTTTTGAAAAGTAAGATGACACTTGTTCTAATAAAGGGGTATGACAGACATGGAAAATTCTTGGCCATCCTCCGTGTAGCCATGGTTTAGGCTCTTCGTGATAAAAAACGGAAGTATTTTTTTTATTAAAATTAATGATATGTTGATTAAGTTTTATTAAAGTTTCATTTTCGCGTTATGACAATGAAGGTGCTAGTTTTTAGAAAACTCTTGATAATTTTAACACGTTGAAAGGCAACAATTTGAATTGTTTGCCCATATTTAAATTACTAACTTAAGGAGAATAATATCAAATACATGTTATTAATAGAAGAGTGCTGTATAACGAAATCTCGGGAACAAAATTTTAAAATTACTGCTCGCACGGAGCTGGAACTAATGATCATCGAAAAAAAGGGGAGCACTAAATCATGCTTTAACAAATCACCCTACTACTTGTTGGAAAACACTATAACGAATGGAGAGTTTCTTAGAAAAAATACTGTAGGGTGTGTGATTTGTACTGATGGTTATGGGCAAATAAAGTATAAAGAGAAGGGCTAAGTAACTACTCTACAAAGGTAAGTTAAAAATGGACTACTTATAAGAAGAATCATATAAGACTTATATACTTATAAGAGTACTTATAAGACTCATATAAGAAAACCACTAACACCAAATGCATGATCGTTTCGCATATTTTGGAGCTTATTTCTATTTATTCCTTTGCTTACGTATAAAGTGTTTCGTATCATTATTAGAGCTATCCCATGTGCATAGTAACAAACATAATGACAGATATACTTCGAATTTTAACAATTTCTGAACAAGAATCTTTTAATCCTATGCGGTCTGAAAGGAGATTCAAGTAGAGATCTTAAATATAAAACAAGTTTTAAATATCAAAGGTGAAATTGACTTTCTCGTGCACTGAATGTGCCAGTTTTCAGTTAAAGATCAATCCACACATAGTGTATCATGCCCATGTCATTCCGCTGCATTGATCCGACGGTGTCACTGCCGTGGCCATTCACACATATTATGCCGTTCTGTGGCGTGCCACTATTTCTTTCTACACCCTTTCCCTTCGTTCGGATCAACTTCGTGTTCCTTCGTGTGCTACCAAGAAAGTCAAAGGGTCGCGCCAACACAATGTCTCTTCAACCTATCGAATCAGAGTGATAGAATTATATAATTGTATTTTATTTACTTGTTTAATAAACAAATTTCAGATACAGCAAAATAACCATTATTTTTGTAAAATGTTTATTATTTTCATGAAGCAGAGATAACTTTCTACTTGGCTTTAGAACTATCACTACTAATTTTTAATCCATATCTAATAGTTTAGTTCATTATTTCTGTCTATTTCCTACATATTACCTGCAGAAAATATGGGGAGTAAATGTTTTATTTAATTACTGTTTTATAAAAGTTTAGTCATCATATTAATTAAAATTCCACTATTTTCAAGTTTCTAATTTCGGTTATGAAAATGATTATAAATGAAGCTTCCGCTTTTTATAAAATTCTTGACAATTTTAATGTTTTTAAAGACATAATTCTAAATTATTTGGAAATATTCAGATAAACTAGAAGGAAGAAGATAATACTCAGGAGCATTATTAGAACAAAACAATGTTCCTTAAGGAATTCACAGAATCAAGATTTTCTTTAAAATAAAACTTACTGTATGGTGTGGAATTCGAAGTGATGGTCATGGGAAAATAAAGTATGTAAAGAACAAGCTTTAACCGACTACTCTACAAAGGCACGGTAAAGACTGCGCCTTGGTAGACGCATATAACGAAACCACTAACACAAAATGCCTGATCGCTTCACACTTTTTGTAGCTCATTTCTATTTAGTCCTTTGCTTAAATGTAAAATGCTTAATAGCAATGATTTTTAGAGCTGTGCCACATTTATAGTAAATAACTTTATGACAGATTTACGTTGTATTTGCAACAAAGCATAAAATTTCCTTCCTTCTTTGTAAATTTTGCTGCGCGTTTGCCTCGTTTACGAAAATGGAACTTGGAGGCTTCTTTTTTAATTATAACTTGCTTATTTCTTAGTTTTTTATTGAAATAGTTTTTGGGAAATATGTTTTTTTTCTTATTATGATTTCCAAGAATAAGTGTGACATTTTCTACCACAAGAAACAGAGTTATTTCTATTTATGTAATGTCTGATGACATGTGACAACGATTTTGGACATAAGTGTATGTTTTATGTAATTTGTTCCTGTGTTTAGTTTTTGCATGGTTCTTCCCGTGTAATATATTTTTGTACTAAAGATGTATTTTTCCGTCCGTCTAGGAGTTGTTGATGTCAAGAACTGGCAGCACCTCCATTTCTGCCTCTAGTCAGCGCATTCTCATTAAAAATATTACGACATGCAGTGTTTCTTTCAGATAAAATGTTCCGTTGGACACACACAGTATTGCGAGGGGCTTTGCTGGTACTACTCTATTTATTATTATATTATAGACATGTTATTTTGTCTCTTCCTGAGATACGCTCTCAGAGCTCCGGGGGCAGTGCTCCCCCGAAAAAACAAACGTGTAGAAGAAACGCTGACTTCATGCATTTCTGCAACAAAGGTTGTTTTTCTTAATTTTACTCCATGAATTTTTATGTTTGGCTGACGTTTACTTTGCTGAGGTGCTAGTTTATTTCTTTTGACTATGGGAAGAAGAGAAAGAGTGTAGATAAAACATAAAATCAGTGGAAACTTATTTACATCGCATCTGGTATATAAAACAGTGCCCAGAGGAGCTTTAAAAACAAAGTTTGATTTCGGACGTGCAAGTGTTTCCATGAGTAAAGTTACAGTGTCTCTCGAAAGTTGTTCTGGCATTTCTGATTGTTCTACAATGAAAGTAATTTTCCTCTATTTCACTTAACACCGTTGTCTGCAGCAATTCGAAATGCATGTATCTGTGTCTCTTGTACTACCTCTGGTCAGATGTCTTTAGTGGTGTACAAGAATAATCGTTGTGGTGTTACATTTCCAACAGAAATACATTGCCAAGCTTGTGGAGCCAAGTCTGGTTTCTACGTTTCAAACAAAAAACATCAGGCCTTGAGTCTAATATTATATTAGTTTAATGGAATGCTTTGCTTAGGTAAAGAACGATAAAGTGCCCAAATGATTTGTAGATTGATGAATATAATAGCAAAGAAATTTGACAAAATAAACAAATCTCTTCTTTCAGCTCTTGAACATGGAGTGGTAGAAAATACGAAAATAGCCTGCTCTGAACCTGTAAAAGCAAATCAACTAAATGAAGATGAGGAATGTAGGACTGATGTTTGTCCAAGTTTAGGTGGGACGTGGATGAAAAGAGGCCATACTTCATTATATGGTGTAACATCAGTTATCACAATTGATACAGGCAAGGTGTTAGATATGCAATGGGTGTCGAAATATTGCCATATATGTTCCATAACATCAACATTGGACAAAGCCAACGCCAACTTTAAGGGAAACCATCTTTCATCATGCTCCGAAACTACACTGAATCGAGTGGAACCATTTAGGTTTCGGCTGTGAAGATCACTTTCAACAGTTCAGGGAGGAAATTTTGTGTACAATATACAAGATATTTTGGCGATGGTGACTGTAGTGCGTTCAAGTTAGTGGCTGAAAGTAAAAAATTTAGGGAAAGCTATTAAATAGTATAGTTAGAGTGTATTGGTCATGTACAGAAAAGGATGAATAGCAGAAAGAGGCGTCTACTCAAAGATAACAAAGTACAGAAACTTGAAGATGGAAAACCGTTGGGGTTTAAAGGAGGAATTACGGGAAAGGATGTCGATTCTCTACAACTATACTATGGGAAAGCCATAAGAGAAAACTTGGGTGATCTTCAAGCAATGCGAGAGGCTATGTAGGCAATCTACTTTTATAAATAATCATTAACACTTTTAATAATTGAAGACTACACATTGAAAATTACGTATAATTATTATATTTTGAGAAAACTGATAATATCTATACATTTTGTTTGTGAAAACTGATATAAGAAAATAAGATTTGATACACCATCTTTGATGTTAATCCGTATGTGAATGACACATCAAAATTGATATTTTGCAATAATATGAATTGAGTTATTCTAGTTGTAAAATAATACCTTATTTAATTAATCAATGAAAAATTCTCATTAATCCTTTACCTGCAAAACTTGTTGGATTCAAGTAATTTTTTAAAATTATATATTTTAAACTCCTGTTTGAAGATGCGCTCCAACGCTGTGTAAATTTTTAATTTATGTAAGGCTGAAACAATATAAGGGCAAAACAATATTTTGATACAAACATTGTAAATATCAAAAATAGTTACATATTCACCAGTTGGTACAATACATGGTTTTCACAATTGGGAACTGTATGTTTTCTGAAACTGACAATGCTAATGTCTACTTATCACAATATGCGAAGAACGATATGTATTTGGAAGTCAAGTAGACAATAACTTAGTTCTATTGACTTTTTCAAGTATGTACACATTTTAATTTACATTTCAAAACAATTATGATCCAGAAGAGCAAGCGAATATAGGAACAAGACATGCATGAAATAAAAAGAACAACGTTCTTAATGATTATATATAATTTTACATGCTCTTACGTGAGATAAACAGAAATTACTGATGATATGTGTACAGGGATTTTTGACAGCTTTTATCTATCGCGATCCACCAGCTTTGTTACGAGAATTAGGTGTATGTAGTGTAGACGTGTGGCTCCGCTGTTACTCGGTGCCAATCCACCAAAATAGTTATGACGAACTATTTGTGATCTTATCAAACAGTATGAGTTCATTACTTAGAATACCACACTATTCCACTTAGAAAGGATTACAAGTGGAGAATTACTTTATTTATGTGTATAGGTCTTTTGTACGTTAAATGCTAGTATGGCAACTCCTGCTCCGTCTCTTCCTTGCAGCTGACGGGTTTGAAAAAGTCTCTATTACACTGACCGTCATAAATTAAGCAACAAATGGATACTCACGAGTATAAGGAAAGTAAACGCATGGCGGTGAAAAAAACTATTATTGAAATTAAAGAAACATCTATTTTATACCGTACAGCAAGGAAAATTATGAAACGAAAATAAGCTCGCGGAGGAAAAAATTATATTGGACGTAAGTGGCACTCAAACTGAAACACACTGAAGACACAAAAAGATAGTTTGCTGACACCAATAAGGAATATACTCACAGTGCATAGCAATACAGGATTCACAACCTTGTCTTATGCAGGCAATAAGTGTTTCTAACAGATCATTTGGTTTCTGGGTCCATTGTTGACAAGAAGCACATAAAATATCTTGGAAAATTTGTGGAGTGTTATAAGGCTTACAATGCGTTGCCTCAGAACATCTCATATACGCTCGATCGGTTTAAGGTCCGGGGACCTAGATGGCCACTCCATTCGTTAAATATGGTACTGCTCGAAGCAGTGATCGACCAATTGTGCTCTATGGGTACGAGCATGATCGTCCTTTAGAATAAATTCCTGAACTCTAGCACGTGATTGAGGTACAACGTGACGATCCAGAACATTATACCTATAGTACTGAGCTGTCATTGTGTGACGCAAGAGAACGCAGATCAGCACGTCCTCCAATAGAGATGCTACCCCAGAAAGGCAAATATGAACCATCATAATTTTCCCTTTCAAGAATACTGGATGCATGGTAACAGGTTCCTGTTTCTCGCCAGACCAATCTAAGTCAACGATCACTGTCTACAGAAAATCTACTCTACCTTAAAGAAAACTGACTGTCATTGCTCCTGGGTCTAATTCACATGCGCTCTTGTTCAAATTGAATCGCTGCCTTTTGTGACACCGGATAAGGAGTATAGAAACCACTGGTCTTCTGGCATACGACCCAACTTCGTGTAGTTGCCAGTGTAGTGCACTCGTTGAAAGAAGACGTCACGTGGCAAAGACAGTCTCCACATGCACTTGAGTTGATGTTGCAGACATGATTCTTCGACTTGTCAAACGGGTATTTCGATCATGATTTCTGACGTCACTCGCAGACGACCAATACTGCAACGTCACGAAGCAATTTGCATTCTTTGGAACTTTCTCCATAACCTGTTGAACACTGCTCGATCGATAGTGAGCCACCGGGCCACGCCGGCCTGATGCTGCTCTGTTTCCAATCGACAAATGGTAAGCTAGCGTAATTCATTCGGCAAATGATGGCTCGTTGTCATATTCGCGTGTTTCACTCCACTAGACTTGCCTCTGCACTCTACACACAATGTTAGCCAACAAGTCCGTGAGTTTATGCAGTCCTCGCCCGTACCTAATACTTTACGATGTCGTGTGAGGACAGTATAATCGCAAGTTCTTCCTCACAGTCTTTCCCCGATCTTTGTCTATGCTCGTTATATTGTGACATCCATTTTTCTTGTACTTCATCATCCCCTCTCTCGTCTTTTATTTTAATCACACATTTTGTCTTTGTTGCTAAATTTATGACTGGCAGTGTAGTTTCAGACCAGAATACCTTCATTAGTTCGCTGGTTTGAAACTGATCTGAGATATCTGGTACCCCAATTGAAGAGAAGTCTCAGGGGGATAGAAGTATAAGAAATGAGATTCCCGAAAATTCGGTACCAGTATCTACTCGATTCCTACACTCTTTACTGAAAACAACAGGGCTTGGAATATGAATTCACTGAAGTGATAATTCCTTTTCGTAATAAGGTAGATTTATTATTAAAAGATAGGAATATTTACAATAATTTTAGAAAAAACGTTCGTTACAAAATCTGCTAACTTACATAATTGACTGAGAATAACTCCCAGAGTAACATTGAGAATTTACACGCCAGACTGCCGAAAAACCAAAGACGTGATAATCTTTGCTTTAATTAATAAGAACACACTTAGCTGTGAATGATGAACAAAAAGAAAGAGAAAAAATACGAAAAAAAGAATCCAGACTCGAGTAGAATATTACGCTGGTATAAGCCTCCTAATCTCCATCAAGTCTAAGCATGATGCTGCCCGCCGAGTTTTCTAAGTTATCTTCAAGGTTGCCAAGATACTAAAAAATTTTGTTAGCTCTTTGTATGTTCTTTCTGCTTCGGCCTCTGTGGCTGCTGCGCGCCTGCTTTTTGACAGGAGTTGAAGTGATCGAAGACCGTTTCAAGGACAAATCCACCTTCTTTCATAGTGTGCTACGTCCCATTCTCTGAACTTGAGGGGATGGAGGGAGAGGGAAGAAACTGATTATTCTGCACCTTTCGCTTCTAGCACCAATTGCAGTCAGGTGGAATAATGCCTCTAGCGGACTTTGCGCAGGTTTAAAATCACGCTGGGAGAGTTGTTTTAATACTAACTTTTGTTTCTTTTCTCTTTTTTTTTTCTTTTGCAAATGAGACTGTAGTACAAATTTATTTCCTTTTTATAGACTCATTATATGCATACAATTATTTGCATATCTGTGACTAAGAAAAACTACCAGAAAGCTTTTATGCGCGGGAATGATACCCGATGAAGGGTCAAAATTTACCACTTTTTAGCCTGTAAATATCAGGATGCTATTGGGAGTCTAGGTTAGGAAAACTTTGTATAAATAAAGATGTGAGAATTTAACGAATGTAAAATGTACACTTGTTTCCAAAAATTGTCGCATGTCTTTAGAAATTACATAAACAGAAATAACTCCCTTTCTTGTGATAGAAAATGTCACGCTTCTTGGAACTAAGCAGAAAATCAAAACTCATATTTCAAAAAACTATTTCAATAACAAATTAAGAAATAAGTCAGTTATAATTAAAAAAAGAAACTTTCGTCGAAATATTCTAAGTTCCATTTTCGTAAACGTGGCAAAAGCGCTGCGAAATTTCCAAAGAGGGAGAGAATTTTATGCTTTGTTAGAAATACAACGTAAAGCTGTCATTAGGTTACTTACTATACATGTGGCACAGCTCTAACAAACATTGTTTTTAAGTATTTTACATTTAAAGAAAGGACTAAATAGAAATAACGTACAAAAAGTGCGAAGCGATCAGGCATTTTGTGTCAGTGGTTTCGTTATATGCGTCTACCAAGGCGCAGTCTTTACCGTGCCTTTGTAGAGTAGTCGGTTAAAGCTAGTTCTTTACATACTTTATTTTTCCATGACCATCACTTCGAATTCCACACCATACAGTAAGTTTTATTTTAAAGAAAAACTTGATTCTGTGAATTCCTTAAGGAACATTGCTTTGTTCTAATAATGCTCCATAGTATTATTCTCTTCCTTCTAGTTTATTTGAATATTTCCAAATAATTGAGAATTATGTTTTAAAAACATTAAAAATGTCAAGAATTTTATAAAAAGTGGAAGCTTCATTTATAATCGTTTTGATAAACGAAATGAGAAACTTAAAAATAGTGAAATTTTAAGTAACATATGACTATACTTTTATAAAACAGTAATTAAATAAAACATTTACTCCCCATACTTTCTGCAAGGAATATCTAGGAAATAGACAGAAATAATGAACTAAACTATTAGAAGTCGATTAAAAATTACTAGCTATAGTTCGAAAGCAAAGTAGAACATTCTCTCTGCTTCATGAAAATAACAAACATTTTACAAAAATATTGGTATTTTTGCTATATCTGAATTTTTTTTAGTAAACAAATAAATAAAATACAATTATAAAATTCAATCACTGTGACTCGATAGCCTGAAGAGACACTGTGCCGGCGCGATTCTTCGGCTTTCTTCGTAGCACACGAAGGGACACGAAGTTGATACGAACCAAGGGAAAGGGTGTAGAAAGAAGTAATGACACTCAGGGCCTGATAGGTATTGCTTGTCACATGTTCTTTGCAGGATAGTATCTATTGCTTCTTGACGCGATGGAAGATACGAGAAAATCGGTTCAGTTAATGTAATTGACCATAAAAACTTTTAAAAGCAGTGGCTGCTAGTAAATCAACAAAATAAATTACGTTTGCAGATGCAATTTCCACAAAAAATAACACGAATAGTGTAATAAGCAGGGAAAGCAGAGAAACTGTTATATGGTAAGAATATAGCAAAAAGGAAAAAAAGCACCTGAGTATGTGGCATAGTAGATAACGTTCTAATGTAGCAATGAGTTGATCTATGTTCGAGTCTTCGTCAAGTGAATTTCGTTTTCTCTCGCCGAAGGAACAGCCATTATTTGTAATATTTACTTTTTATCTTTTCGTCAAAGGAACAGCCATTACTTGTAGTATTAGAGTTTTATAGGAGATGTTAATGAAATATACCGAAAAACTCTAAGAGGTAATTCCTTATAACGAAAAAAAGTGAAATTCATATGGACCTGTGGGGAAAAGTGCATAGTTTCAGTGTTAAAGCTGTGGAAAATTGCGGAAAACCAAAACTTCAATATGTCATATTTCGATTTTTAGAAATTGTGGCTGGTGGTTTTTATCAGGTCAAGGAAGTCCCGCATACGCAATCCAGAAATGCATATTTCATTTCTAGTGGATATACAGAGTATTCCATACCCGGTGAAATTCCCAGACATACCATCAGCCGAATTTTGAGATACGATCTGACTTCACGATCGGTCCAAGGTAAGCAAATGATTAGCCTTGATAGCAGTGAACACAAACACCTTTAGCGCGATGTCGGAAGTGTTAAGAATCGTCACCACCAAGGTTTCTCGTATCGGGGAAACGCATGCTGCAATGTTTGCTTTCATGCTTATTAGTGAAGAGAACGTGAAATATACTGTGACGAAATACATTGCATCACACATAATTGCGAATACAAAAAAAAAAAAAAAAAAATAAATAAACATAGAACTGCTGGTTCCCAACACTTCCGACTTCCCTCCGAGGCATTGCATGTCCATTATTGTTAAGGCTTACCTTCTGCCTACTTTGGACCCTCTTTGAAATCAGCGTATATGTGAAAACTCTATTGAGAGCATATCGGAGAATTTCAACCTGCAAGGAATACCTTGTATACCAATTAAAAATAGACGAAATATGCACATTTGGATTGTGTAAGCATGGCTGTCATTACGCTAATAAAGACCACCACCCACAGTTTCTGGAATTCGAGACAGGGCCTGTTTAAATTTGGATTTTTTCCGATATTGGTCAGCTCTAGCTCTGAAACTATGCACTTTTCGCCAGAGGTCAATATGAACTTTTTCTCATATTTAGATGTGAGTAATCATCTCTTAGAGTTTGTCGGTAAAGTTCATTAATACCCTGTATATGGTTCCATTCTGTTAGATTTTTTCTTGTTCTTGTCTAAGGTAATAATATAAGACTGAAAGTGTGATAATACCTAGGTAGATCAAAAGTAACGGTGTTGTAGATTTCTTTCCATTAATAATACATCACGCTTACATCCAAAACTAATTATACGAGTAATTGAAGTTTAAGTAGAAAGTTTAGTGAGTCACCACTGAGGAGAAGAGCAAAGAAAATATCCTGAGGCGCTTTAAAGTGTCTCTCTTATCACTGTGTTAACTATGAACTGAACATCTTTTTTTTGAAAAAAAAACAATAATGTTATCAATGAAATACTTCTCTGTGTGGAAACATAAAGGGAAGAAAAAGAAACAATATTAGTAAATTTGTTTATTATTATGTGTTTTAGTATGTTGAAAAAAAGAGATCATGTTGACTATTTAAAGAGAATATGGTTAATAAACTAGTGTTCATACCGAGTGGAGAGACAATATGTATTCTGGAAGGTCATTTTCAATTTTGGAATACAAACGTGAGAATGAAAAGAATGGAACATTTATGGAATCAACCCTATAAAGAGATTGATCCTGATGGTTGATCATTTAGTTTAGGATCCCCAGTTTAGTTGTTGAACCATGTCTTATGTAGTCATGGTGCTGAAAGGGATGTTACACTACCAGTGAACCAACTGATCAGTCTTATAACTATCGGTTTGAGGGAAGAGGATTTGTTTTTGAACCATGAAAGTCTATATTAATCTACAAACCATGCACGGAGGAATTTCCACGTAACCCGAAATAGATTAGTCACAAATCTGTGTAGAGAAGTTGATCACTCCCAGACCTATTGTGACCCATAATTAAAATTGATTTTTAGCTTCCTAAAATTGAGCTTCTAGATTCCTTATACGGGCTCAAAAGATCAGTATATCTACATTATAAAATTGAAACTCACTATGTGAGCCTTAATCTCTTGAACCACGCGACCAATCTCAATCAATTTTTGACGTACATGCGGTTCTGGACAGGGGGTGTTGTTAGCAATTCATTTTAATGGTAGAACTAAGGGTTGAGGGAGGAAGGGTAGATGGAAAAAATAAATAAATCTTAATAACTCTTGAACCACCAGACCGATCTCGATCAAATTTTCAACATAGATGAAGTTCTGAACTGGAATGGATTTTATCATTCCACTTTGACTGAACAACGTAGAGGGGAGGGGGAGGGGGAGATATATATATAGACACCAATATAAATAAAAATAAAGTGACTTTGTTTGTTACTTAATAACTCTTGAACCACTCGACCGATTTCAATCAAATTTTCAACTAAATGAGGTTTGGAACTGGGAAGTTTCTGTATCATTTTACTTTGACGGTAGATTTTAGGTAAGTGGGATGGCAGGAAGGAAAATATATGGAAATGAGTAAAGCTTAGTAACTCTTGAACCATTCGTGCGATCTCGATCAAACTTTCAACATAGATTAGGTTCGGACCTGGGATGTTATTGCCATATCACTTTTACGATGCAACGTACGGGAAGAGTAGGGGTAGATATATATTAAAAAATTAAAATAAAATTGACTGTCTTTGTGACTTCATCACGCTTAAAAACCCTACCGATCTTAATCAAGTTTTCAACATAGATGAGGTTGAGACCTAGAGTAGTTATATCATATCAATTTGACGGTAGAACAAAAAGGTAGGGGCAGGGGAGAGATGTATGGAAATGAATAAAACTTAATAACTCTTGAACCACCCAACTGATCTCGATCAAATTTTCAAGATAGATGTCGTTCTGGCCTTGGATAATTTTTATACTTTAACTTCGACGGTGCAAGGTGAGAGAGAAAGAAGATATGTAAGAAAATAACAATGAAAGTGGCTGTCTTTGTGAGTTCATCACTCTTGAACCACCCAACCAATCAAATTTTCAACATGGATGCGGTTTGGGCCTGGGACAGTATTTACCGATATCTATTTACTTTGACGATAAAAATTAGGTGAGGGGGAGTTAAAAAGTAAGTAAAACTTTTGAACCAAACGATCAATCTCGTAAAAATTTTAAACATAGATGAAATTAGGGTCTTAGTTTTTTTAACATTTCTCTTTGACAGTAGAAATTCATGGAGGGGAGGAGATACCTAAAGTAAATAAAACTTAAAACACTTGAACCACTGGACCGATCTCGATCAAGTTTCCAACCTAAATGAAGTTCGAAACTGAGGTGGTTTTTGTCATATCACTTTGACGGTGTAACTTTAGGGAGAAAAAGAAGAGACATTTAAAAGTGATCTAAAATGACCGATATTAGTTATCAATAGCTCTTGGGCTAGCTGAGATTAACAGTGACACTTCCGATGCTGTTTAAATCGAAATTTAGTCCCATAGTTTGAGATAGGCATGAGGGAGAGATATATAAATACGATAGAAAATGACCGATATTAGTGGCGAATCTATAGATTTCCATGCTGTTGAGACGAACAGTGACACTTCCGATCCCGTGTTTCGCAACATGGGGAGAGAAGGGGTATATAAAAACAATCGAAAATGACCAATATGAAAGAGCGCATTAGTAATAGTAAAAAGTGACTGATTATCGGAATTATAATTTCTGAAATTACTCCAGGGAACCGGATAATTGATGCCCGTATATTCTACAAGTAAAAAATAGAATTCATAATTCGTTTAAAAATATAGGCTGGAGCAATCTTTAAAGGTCAGTTTCGAACTAGTGAAATAGCCATTCACCGAACGAAAAGAATATGTTTATGGAAATATTATGTGCGAAATATTCAAACCTGTTCCCCAATAGAATAGCAAATCAACCGGTGTGAAATTAGTAAGTTCCTAGTGAATCCAACTGCTAACTGTCTTCTAGATCTAATTTAAACAGCTAAAAATTCTTACTGACTTTCCGCAGTTTATGAACACAAAATGGGAAATTAAGATATTGTAGCAGTTGTCTTACTTTCTTTGCTAGAGTTGTAATTTCCAAAAACGATGGATCACATGGTCACAGATTTGCAAAGAGGAGTTTAAATGCCGAGCTCCATCTCTCTATGATGAAACATTCATGAGAAAGTCTCTTTTGGAGTATATTTTTAATATGTTCTTTCCTCGCTAGGTACATGTATTGTATGAAAGTAACATGAGAAAAGCCCTGCCAGAGTTAACTAACATGGGGAAAGCAGAATTTGGTAAATGAACTTCGAGGCCATCGTTCGCGAGGCAGTAGTGCACTGGAGGAGTGCAATAGTCAGAAATAGTGGGAAAAGGCGTCCTAAAGATTCTAATTCAGCGCATGTATGACACGACGTATTAAGTTCTCAAGTGAGGGCATGGCAGAGTTAGGATGATTCACGACTCACGTGCAAAGGGTTCCTGCTCGAGTGATTTTTTTCCTTTAACAAATAAAGTAACCATTTTTAACTAGAAGTAAAATAATAATTCATCATATATTTATAATATATAAAATAATAGAATTGCTCAAATCAGTTGAAAAATGTTTGAATATTCCATGTTAACTAGCAATAGAATGTAACCTATTCCGCGTAGTATATTGATGGCATGGGTTATATTATGAATTAAAATGAAAATTTTGAGTTTTAGGTCCCACGTTATGCCGGCTAGGCTAAAGGAGACGGTGAAGATGAAAAATTAATGAAATGGTGGAAAGAAGAAAGTGGGAGGAAACGGGAATACTCTGTGCACACTGTGTTTGTCTACGACAAAGTTCACTTGGCGGGAGCAGGGTTTGAACCCGGAATCCCGTGACCAGAGGTGAACGCTCTATCACTGAGCCGCCGCGGTCCGGAGTTATATTATGGTTAGCAGAATCGTGTAAAAAATGTTCTTGACGCGTCTATATCTGTGAACAGTGTGCAAATTGACCAGACATTTGCAAGGGAGGATGGATTGTACTTCAGACGACAATAGAATGGCAAAGTATGACAGTTGTATCCAGAGGCGTCATTTAGGGAGAACAGGAGGACAATTACCTCTCAAGAGTTTGAGGAATAGATATCCTTTAATCGATTGTCTACTAATATACTAATCCTAAACGTGAAAGCCTTATGTCGGTGGTGCTCTTGGTCCCTAAATTGAAGTCTGAAATTACGCTGCTAATTACAGTATACATCCACTATTACCAAATTGAATTTTTCGCTCATCCCACTTGTACTTCCCACACTATCCATAAATATAGACACGAAGCGACATGAAATTTTTTTGCACAACGACTGTGCTAACCATAATATAACGCGTGATATCAATGCACAACGCGAAATAGGTTACATTTGATTCCTAGTTAACACAGAACATTGAAAGATTTTACAACTGATTTGAATATTTCTATTGTTTCATGCATTATAAGCATATGGTGAATTAACATTTTATTGCTACTTTATTGGTTGAAGCTAAAGAGAAAAAAGTTTAATCGAGCGAGGAACCAACCCGGATCGATTTGCACGAGGATAGATCCTCCTAACTCTGCCACGTCATCACTTAATAACTTTACGCGTCGCATCATGTATGCGAGAGTCGGAATCTTTAAGACGTGTTTTCTGCACTATTTCTGGTTGTTGTTCTCTCCCAGATTGTAATGTATGTAATTATATGTGCACTAGTATCTTGCGAAGCATGAACCCGAAGTTCATTTACCAAAGTCTGCTTTCCCCTTATTAGTCTCTTGAGATACTGTTGTTAAAGCATAAATTTTTACACACTCTTTCTCAATGGACTTTAGACGAAAGAAACAAAGCCTTCGCTCGTAAACGGTGATAATTATGTTTAAAAAGTAACTTCAAATGGTTGACACTTTTTTACGATGATGCGATAGATAAAAAAATAATATGAGTAAAACAATTGACGGAATCCTCTCTACTATTTCTTAAAAGTGGAATTTTCGAAAATGTTAGGATGTATGTCTACTTATTTATAATAAGACATTTGTATCGAGTTAAACGGCGGTAACTTGAGAGGCTCTGAGGTTTTTTATTATTAGCCTAATTTTTTAATCTTTATCACCTTTTATATACGCGCGTTAATTGAAGTAAAAAATACAGAAAATTGTTAAAAATTACCTATCTTAATATTTTTGTTTTATTAGAACGAAAGACTCAATATATTTCAGGCAAAATTTTCTTGTAGGCCTTATACCTAGAGAAGTACTTATAGTGTAGCCAAACTCATACTCTCATTTAACTCAATATCGTTTGCTTACTTCGCAACAGATTTTGAGGCCGGTCATAAATGATGTGACCCCTGATAAGAGAAACCTCATATATTTCAATCAAAATTTTTCTTCTACTCCTTATATCTTGAGTTCTACATAGATTGTAGCCAAACCCAAACTATCACGTAACTCAGTGTAATGTCCTTATTCCGTCGAAAATACGAACACTTGATTTAGGGACCGTTCAATAATTTTGTGCTTCTGATTCAGAAAATAATTATTGGCCAAGATCGCAATCTTTTGATAATTTTGATTATCATTGATAAAATTGTTGGCCAAGATAGCAATCTTTGGATTCATTTTTATGATCATTCCTAAAATGGTAGGCGTCAAGGAGTAAGCAAGAATTGGTTTCATAACGCTTCTTGACGAAGGTTACAGCGCTAAGCAGGCCGCAGAACATGTAGACATTCACCCTAGAACAGGTCAGCGGTGGGCACATAGATATCGTGTTACCGGAGAAACAATTCGTGGTCGTTGTAATGGAAGATGGCGCGTTACCACAAACCAGCTAGACCGTCGTGTGGTTTAAGAAACCAAGGAAACACCCCATTCAAGTTCGCGTCAACTGCGACAAGCCGCTGACTTTCCTGGATCTCGTCAAACAGCTATTAGGCGACTCAGGGAGACTAATCGCTTGTCTTGGCTTGCAGCCATTAAGGAATTTCTTTGTGCGAAACACATCAGACGTCGACGTCAATCTGCAGAGGAAGATATGCTTCGGAACTGAACAAGTGTCATTTTCAGCTATGAATGTATATTTTCTTCTGCAAATGATGGACCAGTCTGTGTCTTTCGTGAGAGAGGTTCCAGGTTCGATCATCAATATATATGGTAGTAGCGATCCAGCGGACGCATATCAGTGGCTGTCTGTGGCTGGATCTCTGCGGATGCATTTGGGTACCTTCGCAGGTAGTAGTTCTAATCCGAGGAAGGTAGTAATTACAAAAACTGTACCACCGATCGCAACTGAGTCAATGCTAATTAACAAAAGTACATCCTAAAAATTGGATAACAAATCATTGAATCCTTCTGATATAGGAATGAAGCTTGAGGAACTCTGTGCTCAAATAGCTCAATTAACAGCTAGTGCAGCTAGTGTTCTATGTATGTCTAATCAACACGATGAATTGTTGAAGAAACTTGAACTAGAGATTAAGGTTAGTATTCAACGGGATAAAGATATATCCAAGCTAAAAGCGGAAAACATTGAATTGAAAAAGCAATTAAAATTACAGGATGTGGAAATAAAAATCTTAATCAGTATGGACGTAATAAAAATATTGAAATACATGGTATACAGGAGCATACTTCTGAAAATTTAAAGGTAGTTGTAATCGGCATGGCTCAAAAATTAAGAATAAAATGTGGGGAGGAAGATATTGATGTTGTTCGCCGATTATGAAACGGTAAAAGTAAACCAAAAGCAATAATTGTACAATTTACAACGCGCACAGTGAGAGATAGGTGGTTGACTAGAAGGAATACGGGTTTAGTTAGTAATAATTTAGTGTCTGGAAGTAATGATAGTAGAATATTTGTGAATGTAAATTTAACTCCTAAAAATAAGCAATTATTTTGGAAAGCTAGAACAGCTACAAGAAATATACAGCATAAATAGTGTTGGGTAAATGGCAATGGACAAATTTTAATTAGGAAAAACGAAAATAGCCAGGTTATGATTACCAAATTGAAGAAGATATACCAGGATTTCCAAATTCTATTTCAGTGTAATCTTGAAATATGTAGGCTAAAATTTAAGATGGCAGTAGTTAAAGGTACGTTTGATATATATTACCAGAATGTGAATGGGTTAAGAACTAAAATTAACGAATTTTACCTAAGCTCTACCATGTTTAATTTTGATTGTGTTGCCATTACTGAATCATGGCTAAAACATGAAATATTTAATAATGAGTTGTTTGACGATAGATATTTGGTCTCTAAAAAAGATCGCAACCTAGAGCGTAGTAATATGAAAGATGGAGGTGGTGTTCTCTTAGCTGTTCACAATAATTATATCTCTGAAAGAATAACAAGATTTGAATTGCCAGATAATGAGGATTTGTGGGTAAAAATCCAGTTATCAGATTTAACATGTATATATATTTTTATAGTGTATTTCCCGCCACATAGTTCAGAAGAAAAGTATTTAATTTTTTTCGAAATATTGAAAGCTTTAATGAATTAACATTATCTCAAAATGTTTTTATTATAGGAGATTTGAATATGGCTCTTTTAACAGATTATTTGGATGGTAAATATTTTTTAAATTTGCCTATTTTAGAGAACAATGTCTTACATAAAGTCTTTGTTCGGCCGCATTTCATTATTCTTTTGTTTTGTATTTGGCAACACTGGATAATGTATAGTACTTTATAAGTGTCAACGTGGTGTGTGTGACTGCATAGTGTGTAGGTGCTTATGCATAGCAATTATTGTATTTAGTTGTGTGTTTACAATATAATAAATAGTATATTGTACAACAAACTTTGTGTTCAAAATAATACAGTCCACGAACATTAAAGTGGTCCTTACCGACCGGATTTTGTTCCAGTTGTGCATGTGCGTGGTTTGCGAACTTGTGGCGCAGTATCTTCATTTTGTAGTGCATTGTCAAAGTGGTGCAGAATTATAACAATGGAAGAACTCATAGGTAAGAAAACTGTACTTAAACGTGAAGTGACAAGGTTAATACATAAAGTGAACGAGAATAAAGACAAGCCTAACTTCAGTATCAAGCTGTACACTGAACGTGCTACGCAATTACATGGCGATTGCACAGAGCTCATTACAAAGTTCATTTCTTTGGGTGGTGAAAGTGAGTTTGCAAAATATGACGGAGAATTTAATGAAGTGCAAAATAAGTTGGACTCTGTCTTAGAAATTTTGTACAATATGCAGTCACCTAATACTGAACAGGTAAATACATCTAATAAACAGTGCACAGATGTGAAGTTGCCAGACTTAGAACTTCCTACATTTTGTGGTAGAGTGCAAGATTGGCTATCGTTTCGTGACTTATTTGTTGCTGCTGTTCATAATAACAATCGATTAGGAAATGCTCAAAAGTTGCAGTATTTGAAGACAGCTGTATCAGGGGAACCTGCTATATTGTTGCAGTCTATTTCCATATCTGATGATAATTATAAAGTAGCATGGGAGTTACTTAAATCAAGATATGAAGACGTGAGGGAGCTAGCAAATCATATTTTGAGCAAGTTGATTACTCAACCAGCTGTGAAGAATGAGTCATCAGGTGAGTTACGAAGATTGGTTGACAATAGTGTTCAGTGTGTGTGTGAACGTAAATCCTTGGGCCTTCCAGTGGAACATTGGGATGTGATTTTAACTTATCATGTGGGTGAGAAGCTAGATAAGAACACCAGAAAACAATGGGAGCTTTCATTGAAGAAAAACGAACAACCAACTTTCGACCAGCTGAAAGAGTTCACATTACAACGTGCCAAAGCGTTAGCTGCAGTGAGTGCAAGGTCACCGGCAGACACGCCTGCTTTAAAAACAAACAAAAAAGGCAACACGTTAGTGCATCATTCAAGTCCAATTGTGTCATGTATCATGTGTAAAAATAACCACAAGCTATACAAGTGTCAAAAGTTCATAAATATGTCAGTGAATGATAGGCATAGTTTTGTGAAAAAGAATTCGCTTTGTTTCAATTGTTTGACCTTAAATTGTTCCGTGTATAAGTGTAGTGTGAAGCAGGGTTGCCACACTTGCAACAAAAAACATCATACTTTATTGCATTTTGAAAAGAAGGATAAAGTAGATCAAGTAAATTGTTCTCATTCTATAAATCAAAAACTAATTCCTCAGGTGTTGTTGTCCACCGCTGTCATAAATATCAAAGATAATGCAAATAAGTTGATACAATTTCGTGCACTTGTCGACTGTGGCAGTGAATTATCGTTTGTAACTGAGCGTTGCGTCCAGAAATTACGCATAAACAAAGAGAAAATAAACATGAGCATATCAGGTGTTACTGGTTCTAACGTTGGAAATTCTCATGCAATAGTTGATTTGTGTTTTCAGTCATTGTACAGTAATAATAATATTCATACTAAAGCAATAGTAGTCCCAAGAATCACAAGTAACTTACCCAGAGTAACTATTCAAAATATTGGTAATTGGGAAATTGTAAAACAAGTAAACTTAGCAGATCCACAGTTCAATAAAAGTGGCGCTATTGATGTGTTGTTAGGTGCTGATGTTTTCCCATTATTGTTGCTCAGTGGGAGACACGTAGGTACGAATGGAGCTCCGTCTGCCATTGAAACGGTGTTAGGTTGGGTATTGTGTGGTCAGATTAACTTAACGAATAACACATCAAGTGTTCAGTCATATTTTGTTTATGTTGATCTCAATAAAACATTGCAAAGATTCTGGGAAGTAGAGGAGTTGCCAACTGTACAACATTTATCCGTTGAAGAGCAAAAATGTGAGCAGTATTTTGCTGAAACTTATAAACGTGATGTTGATGGTAAATACATTGTAAAATTGCCTTTTAGAGAAAATGTTGAGCCTCTAGGTGTATCACGGGACACAGCAGTAAAGCGATTATGCCAGATGGAACGTAAGTTACAGAAAGATCCTGATTTATGTAAACAATATTGTAATTTCATGAAGGAGTACTTAGACTTAGGTCACATGGAAAAAATTCCTGATGTAGAACTTGATAAGCTTGTATCTGAATCTTATTATCTGCCGCATCATTGTGTCTTAAATGAAAGTAGTTCTACCACTAAATTGCGGGTTGTATTTGATGGTAGTGCTAAAACTAGCAATGGAGTATCTCTCAATGACAACTTAATGGTAGGTCCAAAATTACAAGATGATATTATCCCATTAATATTAAGGTTCAGAACTCATCCAATTGCATTGTGTGCTGATATAGCAAAAATGTACAGACAAGTTAAGGTAGAGCAAACTGATTCTGATTACCAGAGAATAGTGTGGAGAGAAACAGTTGACCAACCTATTAGTGATTTTAGATTGTTAACTGTTACTTATGGAACCAGTTCGGCTCCATATCTGGCTGTAAAGTGTTTGCAACAGTTAGCTGTAGATGAAGGTTATTGTTATCCCAGAGCTGCAGAATTAGTCATGAATGATTTCTTTGTTGATAATTTAGTTTCAGGTGCAGCTGATAGTAGTGAGGCAATGGTATTGTACTCAGAATTAACAGCATTATTACAAAAAGGTGGTTTCGAATTAAGAAAATGGTCTACTAACGACATGAATGTGCTAAATAGTATACCTTCTCACTTAAGAGAAACTCAAACGTTAATTTGTTTTAATGAAGATGAGAATGTAAAAGCTTTAGGTATACAGTGGAATCCATCAAGTAATTCATTTTCATTTTCTATTGTTGTTCCCACTTCTAAGTCAGTAATGACAAAACGAATGTTACTAGCTGATATTGCAAAATTGTATGGTCCGCTTGGTTGGTTATCTCCAGTATCCATTGTTGCAAAATTCTTGCTACAATCATTATGGAAATTAAAAATTGAATGGGATGACGTACTTCCAAATGATATTGCTCGCTCGTGGGAAGCATATTGTCAAGAATTGCCATTGTTGAGACAGATTAAGATCAAAAGGTGTATTTCTTCTGAAAACATTGTGAAATATGATCTAATTGGGTTCTCAGATGTTAGTGAAAAGGCGTATGCTGCAGTAGCATATGTACGTTGTATAGATACATCTGGAAATGTGCAAGTATACCTGATTGCTGCAAAGACCAAAGTTGCCCCTATAAAACAAATATCAATACCTAGGTTAGAATTGTGTGCTGCAGTATTGTTATGTAGGTTAGTCAATACGGTCATTAAGGCAATGTTAATCAAGTTTGAACAGGTTGTCTGTTACACAGATTCTACTATTGTGTTAGCATGGCTTTCGTCGTGTCCGAGTAAATGGAAAACATTTGTGGCTAACCGAGTATCTGAGATTCAACAATCAATTTTTATTAAATGGGCGCACACATCGAGCAAAGACAACCCAGCTGATTGTAGTTCTCGTGGTTTGAATCCGTCACAATTAGAGTCTTATTCACTATGGTGGAATGGGCCAAAGTGGTTGATGGAATCAGAGTTACCTATTGTAAATATTGATGGCAAAAATCTAGATTCTGTTCAATGTGAGCAAAAGACTTCAACTGTTAACATGCACATTAAGGTCGACTGTACAATAGTAGATAAATTTTCATCATTATCTAGGTTAGTTCGTGTTACTGCTTGGTGTAAAAGATTTATTAGGAATAGCAAAAGTAAACAGGAGTTAAGATGTAGTGGACCATTAACTACAAAGGAGTTGTCAAATGCATTAATACATGGGATAAAACAAGCTCAAGAATCTGAATATCCACTTGAGATAAAATACTTACGTATGAAAAAACCTTTGCCTTATAGTAGCAAACTATTGTGTTTAAATCCATTTCTTGATGAAAATGATGTCATGAGAGTTGGAGGCCGCTTGCAAAATGCTAGTGTAACATATGATTTCAAATATCCTATCTTACTTCCAAAACATGCTAGAATTACAGAACTTCTTGTAAAATCTGAACATATTAAGCATCTTCATGCAGGTTTACAGTTACTTTTATCTGTTTTGCAACAAAAGTTTTGGATTATTGGTGGTCGTGACTTTGTAAGGAAGATTGTAAAAAGTTGTGTAACATGTCACAAACAGTCAAGTGTAACAGCCTCTCAATTAATGGGTCAACTTCCTGTTGGTAGAGTAACACCAACTCGTCCATTTTTGCATTGCGGTTTAGATTATGCTGGTCCACTGATGTTAAAAAATATGAAAAGTCGAAATTCAAAATTGTTCAAAGGTTATGTAGCACTCTTCATTTGTTTCAGTGTCAAAGCAATCCATTTAGAATTGGTAAGTGATGCTTCAACAGAATCATTTATTGCAGCTTTGAAACGTTTTATAGCTAGAAGGGGAAAACCTACTGATATTTACAGTGATTGTGGTTCAAATTTCATAGGTGCAAACAGAGAATTAAAATCCTTACTGAAACTTGTAACGAATGGTGATTCAAAAGAGTCTGTATGTAATTACCTCAGTATGCAATCTATAAATTGGCATTTTAATCCACCATCCTCACCTCACTTTGGAGGCATATGGGAAGCTGGTGTAAAGTCTGTCAAGTACCACTTGAGACGTGTAGTTGGTAACACTATACTCACATTTGAAGAAATGTATACAGTTTTGTGTCAGATTGAAGCCTGTTTAAATTCTAGACCATTAACTGCTCTATCTTCTGATCCTAATGACTATCAGGTATTAACTCCTGGTCATTTTTTAATTCATGATGCATTAGTAGCAATACCTGAACCAAATTTATGTGAATTAAAAATCAATCATTTGTCACGCTGGCAATTAACTCAAAGATTGGTCCAACATTTTTGGAACCGTTGGCAAACAGAATATTTGTCTCGGCTGCAACAAAGGCCAAAATGGTGGTGTAAACATGCTAATATCAAGGTCAATGATTTAGTGTTAGTGAAGGAAGATAAGACATCTCCTTAGCATTGGAATTTAGCAAGAGTAGTTGCTGTTCATCCTGGTGTAGATAATATTGTTAGAACTGTTACTATTAAAACTAGCAAAGGTATCTTTAAACGACCAATTGTAAAAATTTCTCCTCTTCCATTTAATGAAAAATAACATGTAGAATGTGTAGTGTAGAGTAATGTGTGGAATTATATGTAGTGTTGAAATGATATTTCAAGGTGGGCGGTATGTTCGGCCGCATTTCATTATTATTTTGTTTTGTATTTGGCAACACTGGATAATGTATAGTACTTTATAAGTGTCAACGTGGTGTGTGTGACTGCATAGTGTGTAGGTGCTTATGCATAGCAATTATTGTATTTAGTTGTGTGTTTACAATATAATAAATAGTATATTGTACAACAAACTTTGTGTTCAAAATAATACAGTCCACGAACAGTCTTTTTTTTTAATTTCTCACAAATCAATAAAGTAAGAAATCTAAACAATAGAATTTTAGAAGTTGTATTTACTAATGTATTACATGTTGAAATTCTTGAATCTGATGTTCATTTTGTTCAACCATAACGTCATCACCCATGTTTGAATATTAGTATTCCGTTTTATAAAAACTGTAAGACACGAAATGAAATGGAAGATGTAGTCTACAACTTTTGTAAGTGTGATTTCTTGAAACTTTATGAGTTATTGAGATGTAAGAAATGGGATTCCTTGTATGAGATTAAGGATATTGATAATTGTGTCGAGTTTTTCTATTCTGAATTATATGGAGTTTTAAATGAATGTACACCTAAAAATATAAAAAGGAAACGCTCATATCCAGCCTGGTTTACTCCTGAAATAATAAAGAAGAAAGAACGTTATAGGAAGAAATTTAAAAAATCAAGACTACTCAGATTACATGCAATTTGTTACACTAAGGACACAAGTAAAAATTAGTATTGCAATAGTTTTTTCGTGATTATAACAATGCAATAGAAGAGCAAATCGTAAGTGAACCTAGGAAATTTTGGAACTATATTAATAAGAAAAAAATCTTCAAACATAAATCAATCAATACTTGAATATAAAAAAGAAAAAATTGTTGACAATAAATTGAAATGCGAAGCTTTTGCTGAGCATTTTCAATCAGTATATAGTTCTGAACTACCTAATATTAAACTATCTGATATTTTTTTTAGACTTTTCTGAATGATGTTTCTTCGATTGTAGATACAATGTAACTTTATAGGATCACTGAAACAGAAGTAATCGAAGCTATTGACAAAATGAAAGGTAAAAGGTCAATTAGTAATGATGGTATACCATCTTACATTTTTAAAGGTTGTAAGGAATTTCTTGTTAAGCCATTGACCTACATATTTAATCTGTCTATCACTCATTGTTATTTTCCTGCAAAATTTAAGATATCAGCAATATGCCCAGTTCCCAAAATTAATCCTGTAAAATTAATACAAGACCATAGGCCGATAAGTTAGATTTCTTCTCTAGCTAAAATATTCGAATCAGTAATTTGTAAACACCTGTTAATCACATTTCACAATATCTCTCTGATTAACAATATGGCTTTAGACATAACAGATCAACAGTAACAAATTTGTTGAATATAGGTCCAGCAATTAGTGAAGCTCTTAACTTAAGGTCTCAAATTGTTGTAGTGTATACAGATTTAAGGCGACCATTGATCTGATTAATCATGAAATACTTCTTAACAAGATTAAAGAATCTGGTATTTCAAATGAATTAATCCGGCTATTTAAGTCATATTTGAGCAACAGAATCCAATATGTAACATATAACAATTGTAAATCTAAACAATATTCTGTATATTCTGGAGTACACCAGGGATCCAATTTAAGGCCTTTACTATTTTTTTTATGATAAACGATTTACCTGAAGAGTTCCAATATTCTTCGTGCCTAATGTTTGCTGACGATACTAAATTATACAAACAAATTTCTACAAGAGATGACTGTGAAAAATTACAGAGGAATCTGGTGAGGTTGAGTGAATGGTGTGAAAGAAACAAATTCGAACTCAATATTTCAAAATGTAATGTTGTAACATTTTCAATCATAAAGAAACCTGTTATATTAAAATATATTATAGGAAATCAAGTACTGGAGAGGAAAGAAGTTGTCAGGGATCTGAGAGTAGGTTTGATGTAAATCTAAAGTTTACATATCATATGAATATCAAAACAAATGAGGCGTTTAAAATGCTTGGATTTATTAAACGGTCGTGCTGTCATTTTAAAAACATAAAAACAATATTAATATTATATAACTCTTTTGTTAGAACAAAATTAGAGTACGCTTCTATAATTTGGGAACCATTCTACCGAACACCAAAGCAACAAATAGAAAAGGTACAAAAAAAATGTTAAAATACATTAGTTATAAAATTGATAATATACTAACTCGTTATGTATCTTACAATATACTTCTCAGGAGGTTTCAGCTTTTGTCACTGGACGATAGAAGGTTTATTCAATGTGTATTGTACTTGAAAAAACTTATTGATAAGCAAGAGGATAATATGTTTTTCTTAGGTAAATTATCATTCTGTTGCCCACGTCAAAACCTGAGATTCAGACAAATGTTTTATATGCCTGACAACAAAAGAAATTTAGCTAAAAACTCTCCGTTGTGTAGGATATGTGATAGAGGCAATAAAATACATTCTATGGGTCTGGACATATTTCAATTAAAATGCTCAATATTTAAAAAAAATGTGTCCAAATGTTGCTTAATAAAGTGTAAAGATTGTTATTATATCTGGTACTTATTGACTGTACGTGAACAAAACACGAGTAATGGTTAGTTGTTAGAATTACTTTGCATGTAGCACATTCTGCACCATTATAAAATTAACAATTTGTTATTTGTAATTATCTTCGGGTGTTAAGAACAAATAAATTATTATTATTATTATTATTAATGATAATAATAATAATAATATTAATAATAATATAGGATTGATGGGCGCCATACAGGTGCGCAATATAAGTTCATCTTGTAGAATATTATGGTGACATCTGTTCGCGAACGTTATCCTGAGGGAGCAATCTACTTTCAACACGATCGGTCTCCTGTCCATGTGTCACGAGTTGTCCAAGAGTGGCTCGGAGGGCGAAATGATGTAGCGTTAATCAATTGGCCTTCACGCGAAGCAAATCTTAATCAAATAGAAAATGTCTTGACAGAAGTAAAGAGGTGTTTGAGGGAAAAATGGGCTAATAAATTTCCTAGAACTTCCAATGAGCTCCGGGACTCGGTCGTTAATGCTTGGGAAGATCTTGTTGCGAATGGCACGGGCTATGTCCGTCGAATGATAGAAATAGTCCAAGAGCCCAGACACATTTATTTAACCCAACGAGGCCAAAAGGTTTGAAAGTCGATTCTAATGTGAAAAAGTCTCAGGAATTCGAAAATGTAACTCTTACAACTGTAAACCAGTCATGATACGCGCTACAGGGTGTTTAAGAAGTAAAAGTGTTACAATTGTAAGATTTCACCTCATATAATTTAAAAAAAATAATTTCATTATCTTTCAAGATAGAAACTTCTTTATTGCTTTATTTCCGAGAATATACTCCAGATCTCAATCTCAATAGTAAAACTTTTTATATGGCCGCCATTTTAAAATATGGCAACTGAAAACAGAAAAGAGTCATTTCTGAACTACAATTCTTGTGTTTCACGACCAATAATGAGGAAACAACTATGTTTTTGAAAACAACTTGAAGTAAATGTAATTAAGCATTTTAAGAGCTTGCAAATGACACCTATATCATTGCTATATCTTTAAAAATAATTGAGCTAATTAATTTTATGTAGTGTTATGTGTATTTGTTTTAAACTTAAATGTGAAAAGTTTTAGGAGATTTATAGCAAGAGTTCATACACATTTATTTAACCTAAGGAGGCCAAAAGATTTGAAAATCGAATAAAATGTGAAAATGTCTTAGGAATTCAAAAATGTTACTCTTACAACTCTAAACCAGCCATAATTCGCGCTACAGGGTGTTTAGAAAGTTAAAATATTTTTAAAAAATGATGCTCTAAGAACATTTATGTAGTGCAAACTGTTACTTGAAACTGTAAAAGCAATTCCTAATAGTGTCATGTTTCAAAATGCTAATAATATTATTTTTACACAATATTTAACTTTTTGTGTTATACAGGGTGGTTCGAAACTGGCCATTTTAATACAAATTCTGATAAATACCGAAATTAACTGTAGGATCATACAAGAGTATACATATTGAAACTGTTGACAGACATGTGTGAAAGCAATTGACAGACTTGTAATATTTTTTTCTTAATTTTCATCACTTTCACTTTTAATATCTTCTTCACTGGAAGATCCACTCTGAACTTCTTCGTCTGTATCATAATCACAATCATCTTGTTCTGCTGAAAACTGGTGTAGTATCTTTTGAAGAATGTGTTCGCCCTCAAACCACAAATTCATAATTTCCTTCAATTATACACCAAACATTGTCTTCAGGACTAAAGAGAACAGAGTTCTGGATGTTGGCATTTTTCCATAAACTTGCAATATAATTTCCTCTTTCTTATTTTTTGCATTAAGACTGGTAGTGATGGTGGAATAGAACTCTGATCAACTCCTTTTATGTTACCAAGAGGGTTTTTACCTTTGTTAGGACCATACTTTCTTACAAATAAATCGAATCGTGCATTGTTAACAGAAGTACACTTAGGTAATGAATACATGGAGCATACAAAATATTCTAAATTTCTGATAACGTTATCACTGATGTCCTGCGAATTTCCTAGAGTGGCGAAAGTTTGCTTAAAACAATTTGAAGCTTCCAGTATGTGCATGGGCAGAATTTTACCTTTTCGCATAAAACATGCAGTAGAGTCGCATCCTGTAAAAGCATGGAATGATGGAAGAGCATTACAAAGATCAGGTCCAAGTATGTTGGCAAACGCACTGATTTCTATGTACCTTCTTGTGTTGTTACCAGAGATGGTCATTTTTCCTAACCCTCCCTCACCCTCACCCTCAATTGACGCCCCTCACCCTCACCCTCCATCACACTCACCCTCCATTGACGCCCTCCACTCACCCTCCCTCACACTCACCCTCCATTGACGCCCTCCACTCACCCTCCCTCACACTCACCCTCCATTGACGCCCTCACACTCACCCTCCCTCCCACTCACCCTCCATTGACGCCCTCCACTCACCCTCCCTCCCACTCACCCTCCATTGACGCCCTCACACTCACCCTCCCTCCCACTCACCCTCCATTGACGCCCTCCACTCACCCTCCCTCACACTCACCCTCCATTGACGCCCTACACTCACCCTCCCTCACACTCACCCTCCATTGACGCCCTCACACTCACCCTCCCTCACAATCACCCTCAATTACTTTATCGCCCTCACCCTCCAACGCCCTCACCCTCAACTACTAAAATGAGGGTGAGGTGAGGGTGAGGGCGGCCCTCATGAGGGCAAAACCCTAAAGATGAACAGATCATGTGATGCTTTGTATTTACCAAGAATTCGCGGTATTTACGGTTGAAGACACAGCACAGATGGATAAAATAATTCTTGGAAATGCTGTCTGTTGTTACAAAGCAATATCATTTTTGCACCTGTTACTGCTGTCCACATCGAAGGAAGGTATGAATGTGCATTACAGTTAGAAAAAAAAAAAAAGCTGAAGCAATGAATATAACATTTTCGCACTTTTCTTTCTTCTTCCTGGCCGGGGTCTATATGAATAGTTAACAGAGTTCAAGTAACTTTTTAAACAAAATATAACACTTGTTATTATCCTGGTGCACCTTTGGTCCACGTGGTACCGGGTTCGAATCCTGATGGCCAAAGTTTTAAACGCATTACGATAATTAACATTCCACCTTAAACTGTAGGTGTAGGTCTGGTATAACACTGGTGGTGAAAAGGGACGATAAACTCAAAACCTTTGTAAATCAGTAATCGAGTAAAGTTTGGCCTTTAGATCAGGAGCGTCATTTGAGGTTTTGCTTGGAGGGGGCAAGACCCCATGATATAAGTAAAATTTCGCATTTTTCACAGATTTACTACCATTTTATTGATAAGATCTATATAAATCTCATACTCAGAGGGGGCTATTGCCCCTCCCTGCCCTCCCTAAATGACGCCCCTGCTTTAGATTCTACAATGCTTCTATAGAATATTGTATTAATATGACCGTAGTAAGAAATGGAAAAAGAAATAGTGGCAAGCAGGAGAAAAGGCAGGCAGGTATTGAAGAAAGAAAAAGAATACTGTCTCCTAAAAGTATTTTTCAAACAATGTTCTGTTTGGCCTACTGCATTATAATTTTCATAATGTATGTTGGCTATTTCATTTTATTTTATTATGTTCGTAAATAAAATAAATAAATAAATAAATAAATTTGTAAACATACATTATGAAAACCATAATGGAATAAGCCAAATAGAGCATTGCCTGAAAAATACTTTTAGGAGACAGTCTACCTGTACTGACAGAAACCCATCGGTTCGGAGAAGAAATCTTACTGTTTCAACAGAGCTAGTGATGTAGTGCATGGTAAAGCGAGAGATATTATTATTATTATTATTATTATTATTATTATTATTATTATTAATAATAATAATAATAATAATAATAATAATAATAATAATAATATTATAAAATATTTTTATCGCCTTATTCCTTATCAATTTCGATTGCAACTAGCATGAGAAATTCTCAATTTTGAAAATCAGATTTTTAAAACTAAAGTTAACCCTTTTTTTTTTTTTTTTTTTTTTTAATCTGGAATGGAATAGATGAATTCACGTCTGAGTGTGAACCCAAGAAATATGGCTATAAGGAAACCTCACAAAATATGCACCATACTACATCAAAATAAAATTTAAAAAAAAAGCTTTTCCGATGGCAATCGTAGAACACATTTACAAACTAATAGTAGAGCCACTTGTACACCACGTGAAGTATGCGGAATCTTGCTGAGATTTTCCGCTTCAAACTTGCTCTGTTTCAGAGATTTTAACCATACCAAAACTGTTCTTTTTCGGCTTGGGAAAGGAATGCCATTCTATCTGTGTAGCTGTGTAGATTTGAATTCGACATGGACAATATACCGATTGTAGATTTGGTCTTAAGTGTGATAGTAATGCATACAATTGTATTAGGCGTATATTACTACACGCTAATGGGAGAAAGAAACGGACGTGGATGAGTTACTGGATCCGGCGTCATCATGGACACGGGATTTATTCCACTCTTTTTTCCAGAACTAAGACTACAAGGCTCATTATCGTACCAAATTTTGTTTTCGTTCCTTATCCATTAGTTCTTTTTCGTTTCTCACCAGTATTAACGTTCATTGCATCCATTTCTTATATGCAAGAGTGCATAAAATTATGTTTACTAGTATAATATGTCACAAAATAATAGGAGAGGTATCAAAACGGATATCACAGGAAAAAATAGATGTAGAAATGAGAAGTTCCCATCCTATCTTAGATTGTGGAGAATATAAATACTAACGTGTCCATACAAATATTTGCTGAAACTACAAAATGTTGGTACTCACGACTAAAGCAAAACCACAAGTTATCTTCCGTGAAATAAAAGAGCTTGGGCCAATGTTAGAAAAAATCTTATCTATAGCATATGTATGTACATATGGGAAATAGAGAACCATATAGAGCCAAAAAAGAAACAAAATGTGAAACTATCAACTCAGTTATTTTTTTTTCACCTGTCAGTTATCCAGGACCGCAGTTAGGGGTTAGTAGACGGGGTACGTGCCCCGGGCGCCGGATTGAGATGGTGAAAAACGAAGATTTTTTTTACTGTAGCTATATATTTACGTTTTACGTTGGGGAAGGGGGCGCCAAAACAAGATCTCGTCCCGGGCGCCAAATAGCTTAGTTACGTCTCTGAAGTTATCAACTCTCAGAGTTTAATGTGCCTTGCATTCTTCATTTACAGTTCTAGATCTGTAGTTCTATAGTAATTCATCATGCTAAATTGAAGTCTAAAATCAAAATTTCGTTATCATTGTTGCTTTTTCAGTAATACAGGGTGTTACATAAGTACAGACACATGTTCAAAAAAGTTCTCTGAGAATGAAATAGTGATTAAGAAGTTACTGGTTTATATTATGTTTTGTAGTGGGTGTCTTTGTTGTCTCTACTGATACATAAGCAGTCGTCTAATAACATACTGGTTCATGTTTTTCTTGATTTCTCATTCATGAAGACCTGAGCTTTAAGTAGGGGGCAGCGGTGGCTCAGTGGTAGAGTGTTCACCTCTGGTGTTTGGGGTCGCGGGTTCGATCCCAGCCCTCGCCAAGTGAACTTTGTGGTGGACAAACACCGTGTGTGTGGGTTTTCTCGGGGTTCTCCCGTTTCCTCCCACTTTCTTCATTCCACAATTTCATTCATTACTCATCATCACCGTCTCCTTTAGCCTAACCGGCATAAGCGTGGGACGTAAACCTCAAAGATTTTTTTTTGAGTTTTAAGTAAGTAGAGTAACAGCTTAACCTCACAAGAATCAAAGTTAGTATTAGATTGGATTCATTGGAAGAATAAACACTGGTGGAAAATCTTGTTAATCTCTGAAAATCGAAACTGATAGTGTTGCCAGATATTACATTGGAAATTTCCTTTTCTAAATATACGCCGTGTTGTGTACATATATATACATGAACTTAGGTAATTTCGTCACCGGAAATTTCGCCACCGGAATTTTCGTCACAGTAATTTCGTCACCGGTAATTTCGTCACCAAAATATTAGTATGTAGGTTATTTCGTCACCAAAACATTCATTGCTCTTGTACCGTTCTGTGAATCCAATCTCTTGGACTTTTCTCCACGTCTAGTGAATCAGGTGAAAAAAAAAAAAAGCAATGCTGTACACGAGTTGAGATTCCGAAAGTTGTCTTTAAAGTGTGCATTTCCGCTATCTCGAAATCCATAACCACAGTTACAGGGTCCGGGTATTCACTAAATTCACTGCACTGATGCACCACCGCACAAAACAGTTCTTCATATGAATGTTGTGTCTTGCTCTGCATTAAGGCATACACCTAGTAAAGGATTTTTTTTTTTTTTTTTTTTTTTTTAGGAGCCATTGGAAAGTAGTCAATCCTCCATCCATGTTTCACTTCTCAATAGCTCCATAAGGCTATATTTAAAGAAAATTGTTAGAAATATTTACAGTATATGTTTTTCTTCCTTTATATAAATTTGCTTTCTTGACATATATATCCAATAACAATTTGGCCAATGTTTAATCAGAGTTGAAATATTGAAATATAACATTCTTCTTTCAATAGCCCCTAAAAAAAGATCACTCTTTTCACATGACTCAGTTGACGTGGATGAAGGTTCAAGAGTTTGGGCTCAGAGAACGGTACAAGAACGATGCAAATTTCCGTCTAGTTTGCGGGAAAATGAACGGATTGGCATATCTTCCCATATTTATTTGCAATTTTCTGTTCTGAAATTTTGATATTGGCGAAGCTTAATATTTGTAAATAGTGATACACCCAATAGTTCCCCACGTTGCCTTTGCTTTTAACATTTGCTGAAGCTGGCACTATTTTCTTGCACTGGTGCTTGCTCCTGCGTCGAGTACCCGAAACTTAAATTTTGCAGAGTTCAACGTCAACCGAATTGTTTTCCAAGTTTGATTAAAATAACGTAAGTTGTCTAGGTCATTTACTTTGCCTCTACTTAGTTCAAGAAAGATGAAAAAATAACCATGACAAAATTTCCTATTTGATAATATTTCTGACAGAATCACTAAAAACTTTTATCTCATATCTCAAATACGATATACAAAATATGTAACTATTTATTTAATAATAATAATAATAATAATAATAATAATAATAATAATAATAATAATAATAATAATAATAATAATAATAATAATAATAATAATAATAATTATTATTATTATTATTATTATTATTATTATTATTATATTTCGATTTGCTTCAGTTGAAGATTAAAGAAAGCAATTTCAGAAACGGTTTCTATTCATTCATTGTACTTGTATTATGTTCTAAAAGACACTGGTGATGAAATTATCATGACAAAATTTTCGGTGACGAAATTACCTATATGGTAATATTTTGGTGACAAAATTACCGGTGACGAAATTACCCTGACGAACTTTCCGGTGACAAAATTACCGCCGCCCATGTATACATACCGTATATGCCGTCAATATTCTTAATACTTAGCAGTGCCATGTACTTCTGGGACACCTGGTAGCGAAATTCTAATTTCAAATTTGAATTCAGAGTAGTGAATTATTACAAAAATATGACCCTTGTGAAACTGTGTTATTAATTAAGATAGTTTTCATTCCACCAAATTTAAACCAAAAATGGTGCTTTTTTTCACCTTTCCACCTACCAATTTCATTACTTTTTTCCACCAAAAAATTCTTTCGTTTTTTTCGCTCCGTGGGTTTTTGGTGGTGTCCTAAATTCAGTATGAGGACAGATTGTATTAAAATTTGCAGAACTACTCCTAAAATTAGGCCAAACTTACAGAAAAGTCGAGATTTCGTGGAGGGGAAACCGAGTGTCCAACACAGCATACGCCCCTGACCTCAGGCAATTTTCAAGAAATGTGTTATTTTCTTCCTCAACTCCCCTCAGCTCTAACACTCTAATTTTTCATGTACATCTGTAATTTTGTCAAATTATTTTCGACTTGAGAGCATCAAAGATGGATTTACGAGATGCTTACATATTTCACATTAATTACTATATCATCTATGAGGTTTCCATATATATATATATATATATATATATATATATATATATATATATATATATATATATATATATATATATATATATATATATATATATATATATATATCTGTGAATTCATGTGCCAGTGTTATTGTAAATTTGTATACAAGCCTAGTATTAATACAGGGTGTCAAAAATCAACTTAAACTTCGGGAGATGAGTGTTTATATCAAATCAAAGTAAAACGTTTTAATACATATAGGTCTTAAAACGAGTTCTTTCAGTATTATAAGCCGAAAAAGAATTAAAACGCCCTAGCTTAAAAATAATGGGACTTTTTCGCAAGCGGTTGCAAAAATTAGGCAATACCTAGTATTCCCTCTTATCTAAATACCCACGTTTCACAATCCCCTGATATCAACGTAACGATTTGTAAAAGGTAACGTAGTGTACGAGGATACACTTTTAAATACTAATTGGGTACTCTTTTCGTGGATACCAGAAGACTGTTCCACACAAATAATTATTACTAGCGCATATGAGTTCCTGCGAAATCCGTCGAATCACGTGCGATAGACTCCATAACTTTTGTGCTAGAGTGTTTTTAAAACGTGATTTTCCTCATTTTTGGCGGATTATAAATTTGAAAAGAGACATTTTTTGACCCACAGTATGTTCATCAAAACCTTTTTTTTTTTTTTTCATTTGATATAAGAAATAACGTTCCAAACTTAGTAGGTTGATTTTTTGACACACTGTATATTAAGCTGGGTAGTATGTGGAAATAACAAATCGAATATTTTTTAGCTATATTTCAAAGAACCAAACCTATTTCAAAAATACAAGGGTGGGGTGAACTGTCCCCTCTTGCTCTCTGCTGCAGGCAATCATAGTCGAGAGTCTCATATTCCATATAAACATTATTATTATTATTATTTTTTTTTTCTAGTGAAGGGCAAGTTTTATTTTCGTAGACAGTCACAGTAGACACTGGATTAAGATTCAAGGCGGGCATTGTTTTGCTCCCAGTCTTTGTCATAAAGAGCCTTCAAAGTTCTGAAAAGAAAACTATTTTTATCTTCATACCAGAAATGAGCACGCAGTATAACGTATTGTTCCATCTGATGGAGTATGAACCTTTGAGATCTAGAAAGAAGAACTTGAAAGTAACGTTATCGTAGTATTAATCTAACATAAGTACGATGAACATTCTTTCTTTGCCGACAGGAAGACTTGGTGATTCATTCCGGTGGCATTGAAAGAAAGAACTAAACTAAAAATACATTGATGACGAATTCCATTAGACATACAGAGGTAAAGGTTCTTTACATTGTACCTTCCCTTCCCATCCAAGGTGTTTGGGCTAACAAAGATAATGAATGAGAGTAGTACAGAAAATGGGAAAAATTGAACGTGACTCTGTTGTTAAGCCAAGTTCGTTGTTTAAAACTAGCTTTAGCCTGTGTCAGTATAGCAGTAAATCTATTTTGTAGCATGTATATAATAATAATAATAATAATAATAATAATAATAATAATAATAATAATAATAATAATAATAATAATAATAATAATAATAATAATAAGTTGTTGAATCAAACAACTCAGACACAATTGCTTTTAATAGACCCAGTGAATAGGCCTATAGGTATTGTGACAACTTAAGTAACCTGGATTGCAATCAGGAGCGGATTAAAGGCGGAGCTAATGGAGCCCAGGCTCAGGGGGTCCCCTAAAATTCCCCTCTTTAATACTAAAATACATCAATCAACTTATTATAGTATAGGCTTCAGATCCATGCTAATTTCTTTTCCCGCTCGGTAGGCTTGCGGTATCGCTAAGTCTTCTTCCACCAGCTTGGGCTCGTGCCTGCAAACATCAGACTTTCGTGGCACCGCCGGGCGTGGATAAATAAACTGATTGATGTGATGAATAAACAAATAAATTCAAACATCATTCACACAGAAGACCTTCAAATTCGGAACTTTGATCACAGTGTAACCTTGTACAGGTTTACTATTTGTATATGATTTTTCTCCTTTTACTCTATTAGTGTTTTCACAGGGACTGTTGACCATTTGGCTCGTATTCGGCATTTATGTGTTACACTGAAGTATATAGGCATTTAACTGTTAATAACGAATGTAATTAAACTAATTATTGTAAACTTGGAGCACATTAAAATGTTACAGCATACTCCTCGGTGTTTCAATAAGCCTATGAGGCTGTGGAAGACAGCAAAGAAAAGTTATGCGCTGAAATTATTCGTAACATAGGGCCCTTTGAAATAGTCGGCTGCAGGGTCCCAAAAACCTTAATCCGCTCTCAGTGCTATGCGCAGAGACGTACGCAAGAATTTATTTCGGGAGGGGTCCAAAGCATTTCGGGGGGGGGGATGTCCAAACACAATTTCTGGCTAAATTATACTAAACTTTGTACCTAAAATTAGACTAAATTGACAAAAAAGTCCGGATTTCGAGGGGGGTTCCGGACCTCAAGGACCCACCCCGTGCATACGTCCTTGGCTATGCGCACAAAATATCCACTTTTTTTTTTTTTTTTTTTTTTTTTTAGAAATAAAGGGGACCGCGGTGGCTCAGTGGTAGAGCGTTCACCTCTGGTGCGTGGGGTCCCTGGTTCGATCCCAGTTCGCGCCAAGTAAGCTTTGTGATGAACAGACACCGTCTGCGTGGGTTTTCTCGGGGTTCTCCTGTTCCCTCCCGCTTTCTTCATTGCACAGTTTCATTCATTTCTCATCATCACCGTCTTCCTTAGCTTTGGCGCATAATCCTGGGACGTTAAACTAAATATATCATTTTATTTCATTTCATTTCTTTAGAAATAAAGCTTGACTTTTCGTGCCTTTCTTTCAATATGTCTGATTTACAATTGGTAGAGAACATAGATTAAAAAAATCTAAAATAATGGTTGCCAAATGTTTGTTGATATTCAACTTTTGGTGAAAAAAACTTAAGAGATGCAGAAAGAAGATATTGAAGTTATGACTTTATATAACACCATATTTATAAATGAAGGACGGAACATACTTCGGATACAAGCAACTTTAAGGACGAATGAATGAAATTACTCTTCATTACGAAATTCATTCTCAAGCAAACTCATAATTTCAGGGAAGCTCAGGCCCCATGGGTATGGGAGTGATCTGTACGATTATTGACTGTTTGCATTCAACAAGTAGTGGCGTAACTAGGATTTTTAAAAAGGGGACTGAAAAACCATTTTGGGGCCAAGGTTCCCAACACTCCAAAATTCCATTGTTTCGGTATTTTAGGTTTATCTTTAATCAAGAACATAACACAATTTGCGAGCATTTGGGGCAAAAGAATTGTGGTTACTATTTCAGTCTTGCACATTTTTAGCAACATAGTCATGTTTGTTTTATTCTTTATTAAATTAAAGCTATTGTTTCTCAAAATAACTCGACAAGATTCGAGACAAGACAGGGTTCTTCCAACAGAAAAAGATACATTTTTCGAGGCATCACTTTACACAACATATTTTCGAGGCGAGACAACCTCTAATCTTGTCTCGTGCGCATCCCTATTTGCACGTAATAATATTAGAATACAGTAAAAAAAAGAAAATATTAGTTACCTTATAAAGTAATCAAACCTTAAAAGTCACCTATTTAAAATTTGCCCTGTGAAATAGTTCATATTTTAAGGGGGCTATTCATATAGTAACAGAATATTAATAATCAACGATCAATTACTCTGTGAAGATGCTGAATTTTAAGGTGTGTGTGCACCTTCTGTTGCATTTGGGTGCAAATTCGGTAGATTTTCTTAGTATCCTCTTTTCTAGAAGTATGTAACATAGTGAAATTTAGCTGGGCTTGTAAGAAATTGGGGAGGCTTGAACACCCCAAATTAGACCTAGTAACGCCACTGCCAACAAGCCACCAGTCACGAAAGACAAAGGGAAATATTTAATTTAATAATAATAAAAAAGTTGAACTGTGTAAATTTAGGACTATAATTGTATATGTAAATCATTATAAATACAATTATGTTTTATATTTAATTGAGCTTTTCTCCCTATCGCGGAACTTATGTCCGGTACGGAATCGAACCCGGATAACCCAAAGATCTCTGCTTCAGATAATCGCTGGGTAGAAATGTTCTCCTTCAAATAAAATAAAATGAAATATTCAGTCTAACGTCCCATGATTATGCTCCGAAGCTAAGAGAGACGATGATGATGAGAAATGAATCAAATGGAGGAATGAAGAAAGTGGGAGGGAACGGAAGAACCCCGAGAAATCCACCGCATACGGTGTTTGTCCACCACAAAGTTCACTTGGCGCTCCTTCAAATAAAGTACAGCTACAAATAAAACATTTTCTACCCTAGAAGAAAGAATCTCCTTTACATTGTTCCGTCCATTAAATGTACATATTAACAATTACTCTACTGAAACCATCCCTGCATCTAGTGATGTGAAGTGGAAAATTTTCCGCTTAAAACTTCCCATTTCTGAAAATTTTCCATTCTAAACAAATATTCACTATCAAGTATTAACTCCACATTAAGCCATGATATTGATTGAATCCATGAATAGAAATATGACATTACAGCAAATTATAATCTTCCAACTTTCTAGGTACTGTAATGGGAAAATATATAAATATTACTGAGTACCTGGTAATAAACCTAGTATTTGATAACACAAGAATTATATGATAGAACAAGCGAGTATCGTTCTACAGTATGAAACTACGGTAAACTTCCAAACTAGTAGAACTGGAAATAGTAGAAACCTGAAGTAGTTTATTTCTACCACTTACGGTTTAAATATTAGGTTGTCGAAGGAGATGGGACCTATTATTGAAACGACGAATCGTTTCCCGAAAACCGTTTCTCAATAGCTCTACCGTTTTTGAGTTATGACCAATATTGTTGAAACCAGAAGTGGTTCAACATAGCTTCTGGTTTAACTCGAAGATTGGTGAAAGAGATGGAACCTATTTTTGGGATGCTGAATCGATTCCCGAAAACCGCTTGTCGATAGCACTTACCGTTTTAGGTCTAGGAATATCAATATTGAGACCAGAAGTAGTAGTGAATTTATACCACTTCCGATTTTAGTGGAAATACAGGAGTACAGGTGGTTTGTCCCCTTAAGAATTAAATCGATTTCTGAAAACTCTTTATCACTAGCTATGTTTTATATTCGTTTATGAGTTATGAATATGTTTGTTGAAACCAGATATGGTCGACTTCTACCACTTCCCGTTTAAGTAAGATTGTTGAAAGAGATGGAACCTATTCTGGCAATGCAGAATTGATTCCCGAAAACCGTTTGTCGATAGCTCTTACCCTTTTAAGTTTATGAAAATAAATATTGAAACCTGAAGTAGTAATGGATCCTACCACTTCCAGTTTTAGTAGAAATGCAGGAGTTAAGGTGGTTCCATTCATATCCACTTATTTCCGAAAACCGTTTGCCGATCGCTATTACCGTTTTTTACTCGTGGTCTTTAATTTGAAACCGGAAACTTCCGATTTCTACCACTTCCGGTTTAACAGATTGACTGCCAAGGTGATTTGAGGGTACCTGTTAAGTAGGAGGTTGTTGAAGGAGATGCAACCTATTATTGGGATGCTGGATCGATTCCCGAAAACCGCTTGTCAATAGCTCTTACCGATTTTGATGTGATACCTTTTGACAGACAGACACACAGACGAACAGAGCCGTTCTATATGACTTCCCTTTCATATGCATAGCGTAGTTTGGAAATCTGAAAGTAGGTATATAGCCAAAAGCAGGAAATATCTTTTTATTTGATAATTAAATATAAAGTTATTTATTGCGGCTTGCAGCTTTGTACTTTTCTTATATATATTTTTTTCTCTTAGAAGCAGAAATAAAGCTTTTTCTTAGTTACAATTTCAGAATGAATGAATATATGAATATTTATTAGTTTCTCTTCTGAACGAATATATGAAAAAAAAACATAATTTCCTGAGAACTTCTAGTATTTTTAATGAGTTACTTTCGTTAAAATTTGAAATTTTCGGTAGCCAAAAACTTGCAGTAGATATTTTTATATATTTCGTAATTATTGTTTCTATAAAGTGAAAATATATAAATATAGAAAAGTAATAAAGCTATGAGAAACATCTTGTCTTCGCGCATGAAAAGCGTATGAAACTGATAGAATATTGATATGACGATTTTCTGTGAACGACGATTAATTCTAAGAAAAAAACTACATTACATTTTCTAACATATTTTCCAGAAATGAAGAATTGCAAGATAATTAATTTTATGAACCCTTACCCTCACCCTCACCTCCCTCACACTCACCCTCAACTGACACCCTCACCCTCCATCACACTCACCCTCCATTGACGCCCTCCACTCACCCTCCCTCACACTCACCCTCCATTGACGCCCTCCACTCACCCTCCCTCACACTCACCCTCCATTGACGCCCTCACACTCACTCTCCCTCACACTCACCCTCCATTGACGCCCTCACACTCACTCTCCCTCACACTCACCCTCCATTGACGCCCTCCACTCACCCTCCCTCACACTCACCCTCCATTGACGCCCTCACACTCACCCTCCCTCACACTCACACTCAATTACTTTATCGCCCTCACCCTCCAACGCCCTCACCCTCATCTACTAAAATGAGGGTGAGGTGAGGGTGAGGGCGGCCCTCATGAGGGCAAAATGAGGGAGGATGACCATCTCTGGTTGTTACTGTTGTTTCCCGCATCTAACCAAATGTAACCTTCAAGATGTTTTTGATGAAACAACAGCAGGATACAAACATCTGCGTCTGACGAGTGCACAATTATATTGGGTTTCTGTAGTTCTTTGCATACATACACTGCATGACAAATAAGCCTTGTATCAGCCTCTTCATGTTGGCACAACAGTGTTGGTTTAATGATGTTAGTTACTACATCACTGTTGGAAGAAAACTCGTAACATGTGTCATGTATTGCTAGATAGAGAATATGGTTTTCAAGGATTGTAGCATACTGATTTTTCCCTCACTCCATATATAGAAATGTAAACAGTGATTCCTTAAAATGTAGTGATCTTAAAGCTCGCTGAAAATCTTTTGGTCGTATTTGCTGTCCACCAGTTACAGAAAATAATGAAGAGCATGAACCTCTATTTATTGTTTCTACATCCTTAAGGGAAGGACTTTGATATGTATCACAAATGAAGTGCACACAAGGTGCTAATTGACACAGACGAATCAACAATACCTTGGCAATCTCAGAATACGTTAATGGTAAATTAGTCTGAGAATGAATAAAAATCATTGCATCTACAAGAGACACATCAATGTGGATGGGAGGCTGGCTTTCGTACTTTTTCTCAAGATAATGAACCAACTTTGATTTGTCTGTTTTGTTCAATGATCCATCACATTGGGCTAATGTAAGAGGCACTGGTGTCATAGGATATGTAAACATATATTCCAGATCAATATTTGCAGTTGAGGCAAGGAAAAGTAATCTTCCAAGAAGGTCACGAGTGCATTTGAGTTCTAAGATTTTTTTATCTTTCACTGATAATCTACATTTCACTGAATCAGTTGTAAAATTCTTAATTGTCCTTCTTTTCAGGGGTTTCTCAAATCTGGAAGGATCTTCAAAACATTCCGTTGTAAAACCATCGAACCAGTTTTGACCTGTTTCCACACATCCAAGAAGGTCTCTCGAGACATCTGAAGATACAAATTTTCCAGTTGATATATTGCATAAAGTTTTTACATTATCCTCTGAAAAAGGAATCATACTATTGTTTATAACATCAGATAGCTTATCAACATCGTGGTGGTCTTTCTGTATTCTATTGTTTTTGCACTCTTGAGAAACATGTTCCTTGCATTGCAGTCCAACTAATCCATCAACACTGAAACAATAGTTCTCATTGCTCTTGTAACCATCCATCTTTTACGTGCAGATATGAACTGTGAAAAGGCTGAGACTCCTGTGAAGCGAGAAGCGGCATCTGCATTCACTGTTTGTTCTAATGCCATATCAACCGCGGCACGGGTAAACCCCTTTGCTGTTCTCTTAACTGACAAGCCACCATCTTCTAGCATTTTACGGACACCAGGGTGTGTTATGTCCATATTAAGCAGATTTAGAAAGTATCTTGTAATCCATCGTGCATAGTTTGGACGGTTAACTGCAAAGAATACATAGCATATCTTGCCCAAACAACAAGTGAACAAGTCCACATCACAAGTTCGATATTCTCTACTGCAATTCAAGTATAGCTGAACTAGATCGATATACATAAACCAGAACTGAGCTGTTTCACCATGTTCACCAGATCTTGTTTTAGCAGTGTATTCCTCGTATTTGTCAAGGAAACTACTCATTGTCTCAGACTCAAAAATATTGGTAATGGATTCCTCCCTTAGATCTGAGGATAGCTGGATCAGTTGGTGTCTAACTGAGCTGGCAGCAGCCTCATTGCTTTGTACAAACTGTTTGAAGTGCAGTTTCCACATCGTAAGCATTATGTCATGCAAACATTTACAACGGTTAAAGTGCTTTCCGTTTATGAAACCATTCAGGGAATCTTGGGCAAGAATATCAACGGAAGTCATCAAAGCCGGTAATCCAGATTCATAAATTATATATCCAAGGCATGCAAAGAAAGTCATTGAAATATGGAATGCACCGAAGCATATGAATATGTTGTCGTACAAAGGTTTTTCTTGAGCCTGAATTTGCATTGCTGGTTTAGCAATAGCGAGGTCGTATGTGACAACAGCATATTCTTGACCACATTCATTGGCAACTTTCTGGGCTATCTTCAAAGTTTCTGCAACCACATCTAATCTGGTTGGAGGTTCCGTTATATTTTCCATATATCCAATTCCCTGTCTAGGAAGATTGTCTCTAGAGTAACTGGAATTCCAACCTAACCACATAGGTGTTGTTGAAACACAATCAAACATCATCCAAAGAGCGTCATTCTTATACCCAAGTTGAAACGTAATTGAATCAATCATGCTTTTTATAGTATAATTGAATGCAGTTATTTTAGGCTTCTTCCTGTAAGGCTCGAGATCTTTTTCTTCTGCTGTATATGTTCTCCTGAGTCGGGTTATCTTTTGTCGGTGCTCTCTACTAGTATGTTCCGATTCTTCAGGTTTGACTGAAATATTTTGATAACAAATTCCTGTTGTATCATGTAATGTTCCTTTTCCAGAGAATGTCTCAGAATTCTCATCAAAATTATCCCATGCTAAACAGGTGGATAGACTGTTTTCTGCTTGAAGGCCATCTGGCAGTAGAATTTTTTTTAAATTATGTAAGAATAATATTATTAGCATTTTGAAACATGACACTATTAGGAATTACTTTTACAGTTTCAAGTAACAGTTTGCAGTACATAAATGTTCTTAGAGCGTCATTTTTTAAAAATATTTTAACTTTCTAAACACCCTGTAGCGCGAATTATGGCTGGTTTAGAGTTGTAAGAGTAACATTTTTGAATTCCTAAGACGTTTTCACATTTTATTCGATTTTCAAACCTTTTGGCCTCCTTAGGTTAAAAATAAATGTGTATGGACTCTTGCTATAAATCTCCTAAAACTTTTCACATTTAAGTTAAAAACAAATACACATAACACTACATAAAATTAATTAGCTCAACTATTTTGAAAGATATAGCAATGATATAAGTGTCATTTGCAAGCTCTTATAATGCTTAAATGCATTTACTTCAAGTTGTTTTCGAAAACGTAACTGTTTCCTCATTATTGGTCGTGAAACACAAGAATTGTAGTTCAGAAATGACTCTTTTCCGTTTTTAGGCGCCATATTTTAAAATGGCGGCCATATAGAAAAGTTTTTACTATTGAGATTGAGATCTGGAATATATTCTCGGAAATAAAGCAAGAAAAAAGTTTCTATCTTGAAAGATAATGAAGTTATTATTTTTTAAATTATATGAGGTAAAATGTTACAATTGTAACACTTTTACTTCTTAAACACCCTGTAGCGCGTATCATGACTGGTTTACAGTTGTAAGAGTTACATTTTCGAATTCCTGAGACTTTTTCACATTAGAATCGACTTTCAAACCTTTTGGCCTCGTTGGGTTAAATAAATGTGTCTGGGCTCTTGCTCTAAAAGAATGCCTCGTCGAATGTTAGCGGTTGTTGAAGCAGGTGGTCACTGGATATCATATTAAGAACGTCTGTAGTTTCAAACAGATTTTTAAGTACAACATTTCAACAAAAGAGACACTGACCAAAGCTTAAAACTTTATTTTATTTTAAATTATAATTTGTAACTGTTTCGGATATCTAGCATATCCTTCTTCAGACACGATCGAAATTAATGAAAATACACACATATAATTTTGAGTTGAAGTTAAGTTTAGTTGAATTGAGTTGAGTTGACTTTGAGTTTAACGTCCCGTTCAGCAGCGAGGCTATATTAGACGTGGACCTACTAACTCATGTGGAGTCCGACCCACATTATCTCCCACCGTGAATCAAATCCTAGTCCTCTACGCCATTAAAATAAAATAGATTCGTATCTTTAAATTAGGATAAATTTCTTAAAGTACTTTTGAAATTCTTAACTAGATTTTCGCGTTTCCAAAACAAATTTGATAAACTTTACTGAATTTTGATTATTCTTTTTTATACTTCTGAACCATATCTATTATTTGGTATCAAATATTCATAATGTTTCAAAACAACACCGATAACGTTTGGGAGGTGATTCCTAAACCAAGACAAGAAAAAAAATATGGACCAACCTGGATTCACAAATGTTTCCTTTCGGAGTTATAGGCTGCCAAAAACATGGAAAGAAAATTAATTTTAAAGGTCCATAGGTCCAAAACTATGGGACCTACCGAAGTCGGGTCAAAACTTCACTCAGAAACTAATATGTGCGTTATTCAAAATACATGTTTCAGAATCTTAAGGTACTCACGCAATAATTTTTATCAAGGGAGTTTCGCTAAAGACATAATTTGAAGTACTCAAACACTACCTCTATTACAATTGTTGCGAAAGTACCGCAGGATTGGAAATTTGGATATTTGGAGAGAGCACACATAGGTCCTTAGTGAAGTCTTGACCCGACTACGGTGGTTGCCATAGTTTTGGATCTATGGATCTTTGAAGTTCATTTTTCATATTTTGGGCAGACTATAACTCCGAAGGAAAGCATTTGTGCACCCAGATTGGTCTATACTTTTTGTCCTATCTTGGTGTCATTAATCACATCCCAAATATTGTCGGTGTTGTTTGAAGGACCCATTATAAAATCATCAACTAGAAGGAATGCTCATATTAGTATTTAACCTTATATGAATAACTGAGTCTCTGAATTTAGGGAAATTATTTGATTATCAGTATACATACAATATGGTATTCACATTTATTTTAAACGTTCATTTAGAATAAATAATTTATATTTACTGTCTTCTTTGAGCTGTATAATGTTTTGTAAGAGTATGCTTTGACTTCACTTTTGTACTCAATGTGGGATCAAATTATGGTGATTTCGTTATGTGTTTTATTTATTTAAAAGATTTTAGGTAAAGTTGATAGCCCAAAGGATCCAGGTGCACTGAAACATTAACAAAAATTAAAGAATATTTATTAACTCCGCTATGGCCTATATATTAAAAATATGTATCCCTGCCTCCGCGTAATGGGATGGAGAACCTCTAGTGAAGATCGCATATATTTAATTGAAACATAAAGACTCCTGATTTTGAAGCGCCAGTGCTAACTGCACACCTACACTTATTAGTTACCATTCACGTGATAAAGTTTTTTAAATAATTGTTTTTGTAAAATGTTTATTATTCTCTGCAAGAGTTAATTGAATTATGTTCCCTCTTCAAAATAATGTTAAATAATAAATAATAATTTAACAATAGAACAATCCTTAATCTCGCAACCCTTAGTAGTTAATACACTCTATAGTGGCCTAATCATCAGATAGCTAAACACTTTCTTCCTATAACTTTTACGTTATATACTCTCAAGCTGATATAACATTTATACCAAGAGTTACACATCATATTAAATTAGAAATAAGTGTGGTTATAATAAATTCTTTGTAAGTAAGAAAGAAGTTTCTTTGATTAATATCATAGGTATTAATCTATGTGTTTTCGTGTACAGAAAAGAAATAAAGAATTACGCTACGAAGCCAATTAACTCGTTAGACAAGAACCTCTGCTATTTTCGTCACTTAGAATATAAACGATCTCAAATTTTTGAATTAGGAATTTCAATTAGGAATCCATCAAATTGTTTTGAATATGTTTAAAATTTTCTCAATGCTCAACGAATTATTTTTGAATTGAAAGTTCTGAATAAAATCTAAAGATGACACTGCGTTTTTCTTTCTTGTGCACTCCCCTTACGAACAATTGTTAGGCATACCTTACATAGTACGGCAAAGTACTACGTATCACCTGTAATCCATAATGTTTAAGAAGTATACATTTGAAGTCACCCTTTGTCTGAACGAAATTCTATTCAAAAATATTTCGCTAAAACGTAAATTATGACTACCGCCCCAGCAGACATGGCTACAAGATTAGATACAAAAATCAGTATTCCGTGAAAGCACTGTTTCTTTCAGAATTAATGTTCCGGGGCGGAACACTCACAAGGAGAAAACAGACTTTTAGAATAGTTAAAGAATTAATATTGCAACCTGGGAGAGCGAAATGGTCAAAAATAACGGAGAAAAACCGTCTTCTTCTTGTCAGTATTACAGGGGGAGGCATGTCAGAACTTGCCCGGAAGAAACACTGGGTGAAGTATAACGTGTTAAGTATGAAGCGTTTAAGATCAATCCTTCAAACACTACTGAAGGGGGAGTTCTAACTTAATTTCATACACATACCTTAAAATATATTATTTCGACTAAAACTGCCACTTTAAATACTTCATTTGAGAGAATGACTATGAGAAACACTAAGGGCACTGTAAAATACATTATAAATCACACATTCCAAAAATTCAGGTTTCTCAGGCCTGAAAATGTTAACCTTTCTGAAATTCATGCAAATATTTAATCTTTCTTCCGAAATAAACTCTTTCAAGTTACCTCCGATAGTGGTTTTTCCTTGAAGTGAAAACTGTTCCATCGTGATTATAAGGTTCACGTACGCCTTTTCGCCGCAAAAGATCCAGTTCAGATTCCCGGTGAGAGCGCATGTGTTTCGGAACCGACTTTAAGCTGTAGATCTTTTTGCCATATAGCCTCAGTACTCAAAGAGGCGAGAAACTCAAGATCAGCCATCAAACCGAAAACTTATTTACGTCGCCTTTTCAAACTCATCAAAGAATATTAACCGCTTTTTTAAAAAAATACTGTATTTACAATCAAAGAAATTAACTTGGAGTGCTGTCTTTAAAAATATTTAATTTTAATTTCACATATATATTAGACAACTTTGTGTAAAATGATATTTGTTGATCTTGATGTTGACGGAGACTTTTTTCAATCACCAGTTGATATATATTTTTATATTATATTAATTATTTCAACCACATTTGCGTATAACTTGCAGTGTATATGTAGAGTAAACAAGAAGAATCAATCCTATTATGGTTATTTTTATGCAACAAAACATTGAATGATGATTTTAAAATATTCTGCATTGGATTAGAAAAAAATCGATAAAATTGTTGATACTTTCATACTTGTTTATGTAGTAATGTAACGATTTATCACAGCATTGTGTACAAAAGGAATTAACAAATGAAGTTACTTTTTCTAAAATATTTAAATTAATTTTGTATTGAAAAATTATACAACAAATATAGTTAGAACTACATGATGCATAATAAATAGGAAAGTAATGTTTTATTAAAGTTGCGGGTATATTGGATAAACTTTTATTAAAGTTTCATTTTCAGGTTGTTAAAATCAAGTTCCTTCTTGAATGAAGATTTTATTGAAATCTTGCTAATTGTAATATTTGATAAATATAAAAGTCTGAATTAAACTTTATATACATTTTCAATTTGAGTAGCATTATATTAGTATATTGAGAAATATTTTTGGATTAAAAGAGATTGTTGAGTTGAGTTTAAGGTCCCGTTCAGCAGCGAGACCATGTAAGACGTAGACCTACTGATTACCGTGACATCCGAACCACATGAGCTCCCGAATGGAATCGAGCCCGGACCTCCCACGATGGATTAAAAGAGAGTTGTTTAACAAAATATCACTAACAAAATGAAAACATAATAATAAATTTTAAAAAATACTAGTATAACGGATTTGAACTGCTGATCATCACCTAAAATGAACATTTAGTAAGTGTCCATTAATTGACTGCTCTACGATTGCTAGGTTACTAAATACATATAGATAACACATATAAACAAATTATACGAAAAAGTGCGGTTGTTTCATTTTTTAGTTTAGTTAAATGGTTTTCTGAACATAATTAGCATTGTCGTCTTATCAATGTTTTGTTAAGATTTGCATGCTAAAGGGGAAATTGAATTTTAAAATTTAACTTATAAATAAAGTATCTCGAAAGTTTCTTCGGGAACCGGTCAAAACCCCCACAGCCAAAACCCCCACACTCAAGAAATGTCAAAACGCCCACACGATCGGTCATAACCCCCACACAAATGGACAAATCCCCCAAACGCACGAACGGTCAAAACCCCCACAGCCAAAACCCCCACACTCAAGAAATGTCAAAACGCCCACACGATCGGTCATAACCCCCACACAAATGGACAAATCCCCCAAACGCACGAACGGTCAAAACCCCCACACTCAAGAAATGTCAAAACGCCCACACGATCGGTCAAAACCCCCACACAAATGGACAAAACAGCCACACATAGCAACGGTCACAATCCCCACATAAATGGACAAAACCCCCACACAAATGGACAAAACTCCCACACAATCGGTCAAATCTCCCACACTCTGAAATGATCCTGGTTGTATGTCTTGCCCTTGTACTTTTTAATAACATTTTTTATTCCGCTTAAACCGATATTGCAACTATTCTTCTTGCACTGTTTTGTAATGACAGAAACACTAAGGTGGGCGTCGTAAAGAGCCGCAACAAAGACGTGCAATCACGGTATTTTCAGAGTGTGGGGGATTTGTCCGATTGTGTGGGGATTTTGTCCATTTGTGTGGGGGTTTTGTCCATTTATGTGGAGATTGTGACCGTTGCTATGTGTGGGAGTTTTGTCCATTTGTGTGGGGGTTTTGACCGATCGTGTGGGCGTTTTGACATTTCTTGAGTGTGGGGGTTTTGGCTGTGGGGGTTTTGACCGTTCGTGCGTTTGGGGGATTTGTCCATTTGTGTGGGGGTTATGACCGATCATGTGGGCGTTTTGACATTTCTTGAGTGTGGGGGTTTTGGCTGTGGGGGTTTTGACCGTTCGTGCGTTTGGGGGATTTGTCCATTTGTGTGGGGGTTATGACCGATCGTGTGGGCGTTTTGACATTTCCTGAGTGTGGGGGTTTTGGCTGTGGGGGTTTTGACCTAGACCCTCTTCACTTACTTCATTGACGATTTTATATAAGTAGATTGAAGTAACTAATGACGGACTCGCAGGAAACACTAAAATAAATGGTTCGGTGTAATCGGTGTAATCAAAGGAGATTCAAAATACATGACAAAAATACTGTTTCCTGCGAGTCCGTCATTAGTTACTTCAATCTACTTATATAAAATCGTCAATGAAGTAAGTGAAGACTTATCCCAGCGTTTACGATAGCTTGGCTTCTAAAAGGAGAAAGGGCAATTTGTAAAAATAAAGTTGATGTTGATTGCCACGTCACCACGTACTAATGACTTCAGGGGGTAGCACATGGCCACATTTTCTCCTTCGGACAATGAAACTCATACCACTCCCGTCCAAACTTCCGAAGAAAGCAGTATTTTTGCAGTGTTAATTTAACGCATATAACGAAACCACTAATACAAAATGCCTGATCCCTTCACACTTTTTGTAGCTCATTTCTATTTAGTCCTTTGCTTAAATGTAAAATGCTTAAGCAATGATTGTTAGAGTTGTGCCACATGTATAGTAACTAATAGTATGACAGATTTACGTTGTATTTCCAACAAAGCATAAAATTCCCTTCCTTCTTTGTAAATTTTGCTGCGCGTTTGCCACGTTTACGAAAATGGAACTTAGAATTTTTTGATGAAAGATTTGGAGGCTTCTTTTTTAATTATAACTTGCTTATTTCTTAATTTTTTATTGAAATAATTTTTGGGAAATATGTGTTTTTTTCCTTCTTATTATTTCCAAGAATAAGTGTGACATTTCCTACTACAAGAAACAGAGTTATTTCTATTTATGTAATTTCTAATGACATGTGACAACGATTTTGGAAATAAGTGTATGTTTTATGTAATTTGTTCCTGTGTTCAGTTTTTGCATGGTTCTTTTCGTATAATATATTTTTCTACTAAAGATGTATTTTTCCGTCCGTCTAGGAGTTTTTGATGTCAAGAACTGGCAGCACCTTCTTTCCTGCCTCTAGTCAGCGCATTCTCATTAAAAATGGTACGACATGCAGTGTATCTTTCAAATAAAATGTTCCGTTGGACACACACAGTATTCCGAGGGGCATTGCTGGTACTACTCTATTTATTATTATATTATAGACATGTTATTTTGGTCTCTACCCGAGATACGCTCTCAGAGCTCCGGGGGCAGTGCTCCCCCAAAAAAACAAACGTGTAGAAGAAACGCTGACTTCATGCATGTTTGCAACCAAGGTTGTTTTATTTAATTTTACTCCATGAATTTTTATATTTGGATGATGTTTACTTTGCTGAGGTGCTAGTTTGTCTTTTGACTATGGGAAGAATTGAAAGAGTGTATATAAAACGTAAATTCAGTGGGAACATATTTACATCGCATTTGGTATATAAAACAGTGCCCAGAGGAGCTTTGAAAATAAAGTTTGATTTCGGACGTGCAAGTGCTTCCATGAGTAAAGTTACAGCGTCTCTCCATAGTTGTTCTGGCATTTCTGATTGTTCTAAAATGAAAGTAAGTTTCCTCTATTTCACTTAACACTGTTTTCTGCAGCAATTTGAAATGCATGTTCCTGTGTTTCTTGTACTATCTCTGGTCAGATGTCTTTAGTGGAGTACAAGAATAAGCGTTGTGGTGTTACATTACCAACAGAAATACATTGCCAAGCTTATGGAGCCACGACTGATTTCTACGTTTCAAACATAAAAACATCAGGCCTTGAGTATAATATTATATTAGTTTAATGGAATGCTTTCCTTAGGTAAAGAATGATAAAGTGCCCAAATGATTTGTAGATTGATGATTATAATAGCAAAGAAATGTGACAAAGTAAACAAATATCTTCTTTCAGCTCTTGAAAATGTAGTGGTAGAAAATACGAAAATAGCCTGCTCTGAAGCTGTAAAAGCAAATCAAAAAAATTAAGATGAGGAATGTAGGACTGATTTTTTTGCAAGTGTAGGTGGGACGCGGATGAAAAGAGGCCATACTTCATTATATGGTGTAACATCAGTTATCACAATTGATACAGGCAAGTTGTTAGATATGCAATGCGTGTCGAAATATTGCCATACATGTTTCACAACATCAAAATTGCACAAAGCCAACGCCAAATTTAAGGTTAACCATCTTTCATCATTCTCCAAAACTACACTGAATCGAGTGGTACCATTTAGGTTGCGGCTGTGAAGATTACTTTCAACAGTTCATCGAGGAAATTTTGTGTACGATATACAAGATATTTTGGCGATGGTGACTCTAGTGGGTTCACGTTAGTGGCTGAAAGTAAACCATGTAGTGAAAGCTGTTAAATAGTAAAGTTAGAGTGTATTGGTCATGTACAGAAAAGGAAGAATAGTAGAAAGAATCGTATACTCAAAGATAACAAAGTACAGAAACTTGAAGATGGAAAACCGCTTGGGGTTAAGGGAGGAATTACGGGAAAGGATGTCGATTCTCTACAGCTGTACTATGCGAAAGGCACAAGAAAAAACTTGCGTGATCTTCAAGTAATGCGAGGGGCTATGTAGACAATCTAGTTTTATAAATAATCAACCGAAAGCAAAATAAACTATGTATGTTCTGTGTCCAAATGGGAGAAAATTAATGGTGTGGTTACAACAGAAACCAAGTTACAGGGGAGCATTACGAGCACAAACACTTTTTACCATAAACAGTAAAGAATCATATTAATCCAACCTTTAGAGTATTTGCTGCCCAACAGCTCCTCAATAAAGAATTATCTTCGCGGCAAGATTCGAAATCCGAATGAAAGTTTCAATAGCATGATTTGCAGCGCTGTCATATACCTGTATACGGTGGTACATATACCTGTATATGGCGCATTGTAATGTTTTAATATTGGTTCTTCAATCAGGTGTGAGTTTCTGAAGAAGTTAAGAATAACATCAGGTGAGTAGAAGTTAGGAATAACATTAGACAAAAGACTCAAGGAAAAGGAAAAGAACAGAGAAGAGAAATGAGAAATACACAGAAGACAACGTAAAATATGATTACGGTGCATTCTAAGTGCTTCAAGTAACCAGTAATTCATTTAAACTCTGCTAACCTTTATACGTTTCTCTCAGAAGCTCATATTTTCTACGTATATGTACACTCATGTCCAAAATGATTGTGGTATACCTAAAACTGTCTTTGCCGATTATACACATAGCATCGTAAGAAATACCGGGCATATTCGTTAACAAATTATTTCTCTTTATTATTATCGTGTAACTCTAAAGTATAATGCCTAATTATATTCTTGGACTTATGTTTTTTTGAAGTTGTGTATTGTAATATTAATTAATACATATATATTACTTAATGACATGCATATTAGATCCCCCTTACGGGCATTAACATTAAAGAAAATGTAAGTAAGTGAGTTGAATCACACTTGCATCATGGGTGTTATTTAGAGAGGACAGGAGCGGGGAATTGCCTTCTTTCCCCAAGAGCTTGACGAATACATATACTTTAATCGATTTTCTACTAATGTAGTGGTAAAAAACGTGAAAGTCTTATGTCGATGATGCTCTTGGCCACCTAAAACGAAGACTGAAATGACGGTGCTGACTTGCATATATATAAAATAGAAGTAATTATGTATTGATCAACAGAGGAAAAATTGAAAGAAAAAAATATAATTAAATTTAGTATTTATCAAGTGTATATCTAAAAAAATAATTCTAAAAAAACAATAGTATTAGGAGCATATTTCGTATATTTTGAGATGGCATTTCTTATCTACGCTGTTTAAACTTGTATTTATCTATTCAAATACCTACGGCAGAACTTCAATCCCGTCGCCCTTGGTTTCTAATTTCAGGGCTCTAGTATGTTAATTTTAATTAATTGATAAACAATTGAAATTAACTATTTAGAAATTGCGTATATTAGTAATCTGTTGGCAGTTAAATTACGCGCTTTCTAATGCTTAATATTTTGTTTAATTGGCGAAGGGAGTAAGATGTTTGATTACTCGTATTACATCTCTCAAGGAGTAGAGAGAGAGGAAAATGTTTTCAAAACTGCGTGAAATGAGATAGTGGAATGTGAGAAAATATTTTACACTGTATACTCGAAAAAAAGTTAGTGCGACTTTGCTTCTTCTTATGAATATTATAAGTAAATATTATATCAAATTCTACATTGTAATTAACAGTTATGTCATTAACCCTTTTCATAATTGAAGACTACACATTGAAAATTACGTATAATTATTATATTTTGAGAAAACTGATAATATCTATATGACATATTATTTGTGAAAACTGTTATAAGAAAAAAAAGATTTGATACATTATCTTTGATGTTAATCCGTATGTGAAGGACACATCAAAATGGATATTCTGCAATAATATGAATTGAGTTATTCTAGTTGTAAAATAACGCCTTATTTAATTAAGTAGTGAAAAATTCTCATTAGTCCTTTACCTGCAAAACTTGTTGGATTCAAGTAATTTTTTAAAATTATATATTTTAAACTCCTGTTTGAAGATGCGCTCAAAACGCTGAATTCTCGTTCGTATATAACGTGCGTGTTAAATAACTAAAATGTAAAGCTGTGTAAATGTTTAATTCACGTAAGGCTGAAACAATAGAAGGGCAAAACATTACTTTGATACAAACATTGTAAATATCAAGAATAATTACATATTCACCAGTTGGTACAATACATGGTTTACACAATTGGGAACTGTATGTTTTCGGAAACTGACAATGCTAATGTCTACTTATCACAATATACGAAAAATGATATGTATTTGGAATTCAAGTAGACAATCACTTAGTTCTATTGACTTTTTCAAGTATGTACACATTTTAATTTATATTTAAAAACAATTATAATCCAGAAGAGCAAGCCAATATAGGAACAAGAAATGCATGAAATAAAAAGAAAAATGATTATATATAATTTTAATGATTCTATATAATTTTAATGATATATATTCTTAAATGATTAATGATTATATATAATTTTACATGCTCTGACGTGAGATAAATGGAAATTACTGAAGCTAATGTATGACCCAATTCGCATTTTTGGAATAAAACAAATGAAAATTTGGCTTTACAACAAGAAATCGTACATGTATGTTAACCTATCCTAACAAGATATGTGTATAGGGATTTTTTTACAGCTTTTACGCAGCGCGATCCCACCATTTTTGTTACGAAAACTATGTGTATGTAGTGTAGACGTGTGGCTCCGCTGTTACTCGGTGCCAATCCACTAAAATAGTTATGACGTACTATTTGTGATCTTATCAAACAGTATGAGATCGTTACTTGGAATACCACACTATTCAACTTAGAAAGGATTTCAAGTGAAGAATTATTTTCTATATGTGTATAGCTCTTTTGCACAAGAAATTCTAATATGGCAACTCCTTCTCCGTCTCTTCCTTCCAGCTGACGGGTTTGAATAAGACTCTATTACACTGACCGTCATAAATTAAGCAACAAATGGATACTCACGAGTATAAGGAAAGTAAAAGCATGGCGGTAAAAAAACTGTTATTGAAATTAAAGAAGCATCTATTTTACGCCGTACAGCAAGGAAATTTATGAAACGAAAATACGCTCGCGGAGAAAAAAATTATATTGGACGTAGGTGGCACTCAAACTGAAACATACTAAAGACACAAAAAGATAGTTTGCTGACACCAATAAGGAATATACTCACCGGGCACAACCACAAGAATTCACAACCTTCTCTTATGCTGGAATAAGTGTTTGTACCAGATCACTTGGTATCTGGGTCCATTGTTGACAAGGAGCCCATTGAATATCTTGGAAAATTTGTGGAGGGCTATAAGGCTTGCAATGCGTTGCTCCAGAACATATCATATATGCTCGATCGGTTGAAGGTCCGGGGACCTAGATGGCCACTCCATTCGTTGAATATGGTATTGCTCGAAGTAGTGATCGACCAATTGTGCTCTATGGGTACGAGCATGAACGTCCTTCAGAATGAATTCCTGAACTCTAGCAGGTGCGAGGGGTAACGCGTGACAATCCAGAACATTATATCTATAGTGCTGAGCTGTCATTGTGTCACGCAAGAGAACACAGATCAGCACGTGCTCCAAGCGAGATGCCACCCCAGAAAAGCAAATATGAACCATCTTAATTTTCCCTTTCAAGAATACTGGATGCATGGTAACGGGTTCATGTTTCTCTGCAGACCAATCTCCTTCAACAATCACTGTCTAGAGAAAATATACTCTTCCTTAAAGAGAAATGACTGTCATTGCTCCTGGGTCTAATTCACTTGCGCTCTTGTTCAAATTGAATCGCTGCCTCTTGTGACACCGGATAAATAGTATAGAAACCACTGGTCATCTGGCATACGACCCAACTTGGGGAAGTTGCCAGTGTAGTGTACTCGTTGAAAGAGAACGTCATGTGGCAACAACAGCCTCCACATACACTTGAGTTGATGTTGCAGACCTGATTCTTCGACTTGTAAACGAGTATTTCGATCATGCTTTCTGATGTCACACGCAGACGACCAATATTGCAATGTCTCGAACCAATTTGCATTCTTTGGAACTTGCTCCATAACCTGCTGAATACTGCTCCATCGATAGTGAGCCACCGTGCCACGCCGGCCTGATGCTGCTCTGTTTCCAATTGACAAATGGCAAGCTAGCGTAATTCATTCGGCAAATGATGCCTTGTTGTCATATTCGCGTGTTCCACTCCACTAGACTTGCCTCTGCACTCCACACACACTGTTAGCCAACAAGTCCGTGAGCTTATGCAGTCCTCGCCCGTATCTAATACTTTACGATGTGGTGTGAGGACAGTAAAATCGCAAGTTCTTCCACACAATCTTTCCTCGATCTTCGTCTATGCTATTTATATTCTGACATTCATTTTCCTTGTATTTCATCATCCCCTCTGCCGTCTTTTATTTTAATCACACATTCTGTCTTTGTTCCTAATTTACGACTGGCAGTGTAGTTTCAGGCCAGAATACCTTCATTAGTTCGCTGGTTTGAAACTGATCTGAGATATCTGGTACCCCAATTGAAGAGAAGTCTCAGAGAGATAGATGTATCAGAAATGAGGTTCTCGAAAATTCGGTACCAGTGTCTACTCGATTCCTACACTCTTTACTGAGAACAACAGGGCTTGGAATATGAATTCACTGAAGTGATAATTCCTTTTCGTAATAAAGTAGATTTATTATCAAAAGATATATATATTTACATTAAGTTTAGTAAAAAAGTTCGTTACAAAATCTGCTAACTTACATAATTGACTGAGAAGAACGCCTAAAGTAATATTGAGAATGTTTATACCCAGAATGCGGAAAAATCAAAGACGTGATAATCTTTGTTTTAATTAATAAGAACACACTTAGTTGTGAATTGTGAACATAAAAGAAAGATAAAGAGTTCGAAAAAAGGAATCCAGACTCGAGTTGAATATTACGCTGATATAAGCATTTTAATCCCCATTCAGCCTAAGCACGCTGCTGCCCGCCGAGTTTTCTAAGTTAAGTTCATAGTTGCCAAGATACTGAAAAATTTTGTAAGCTCTTTGTATGTTCTTTGTACTTCGGTCTCTGTGGCTTCTGCGCATCTGCTTTTTGAGCACAGGAATTGAAGTGATCAAAGACCGTTTCAACGACAAATCCACCTTCTTTCATAGTGTGCTACGTCCCATTCTCTGAACTTGCAGGATATGGAGGAAGATGGAAAGGACAGAGATTGTTCTGCACCGTTCGCTTCTAGCACCAATTGCAGTCAGGGGGAATAATGCCTCTAGCGGACTTTTAGCAGGTTTTAAGATCACGCTGGGAGAATTGTTTTAATACTAACTTTTATTTCTTCTCTCTTTTTGTTTTACAAATGCGACTGTAGTACAAGTTTATTTTCTTTTTATAGACCCATTATATGCATACAATTATTTGCATATCTGTGACTGAGAAAAAGTGCAGAAAGGTTTTATTCGCGGGGATGGTACCCGATGAGGGGTCAAAATTTGCCCTTTTTTAGCCTGTAAATATCACGAAGCTATTGGGAGTCTAGGATTGGAAAGCTTTACTTTGTATAAGTAAAGATGTGAGATTTTTAACGCATGTAAAATGTACACTTGTTTCCAAAAATTGTCGCATGTCTCTAGAAATTACATAAACAGAAGTAACTCTTTTTCTTGTGATAGAAAATGTCCCACTTCTTGGAAATAAGCAGAAAAAAATTAAATTTCCATAAACTATTTCAATAACAAATTAAGAAATAAGTCAGTTATAATTAAAAAAAGAAACTTTCTTGGAAAAATTCTAAGTTCCAATTTTTAAACGTGGCAAAAGCGCTGCGAAAATTACAAAGAGGGAAGAAATTTTATGCTTTGTTAGTAATACAACGAAAGAACACGAAGTTGATCCGAACCAAGGGAGAGGGTGTAAAAAGAAGTAATGTCACTCAGGGCCTGATAGGTATTGATTGTCACATTAAAAAATGCATATTCTCCACAGATAGAATGTGTTGCTTCTTGACGCGATGGAAGATACGAGAAAATCGGTTCAGTTAATGTAATTGACCATAAAAACTTTTAAAAGCTGTGGATGCTGGTAAATCAACAAAATAAATTACGTTTGCACATGCAATTTACACCACAAATAACACGAATAGTGTGAAAACCAGAGAAAAGCAGAGAAACTGTTATATGGTAAGATATCAGAAAGAAAAATCTCAAACTGGATGTTTAAAGTTTATAGCAAAAAAAAAAAAAAAAAAAAAAAACCTGAGTATGTGGCATAGTAGATAACGTTCTAATCTACCAATCTACCAATATCTTTTCGTCATATTAACAGCCATTACTTGTAGTATTAGAGTTTTATACAGGATGCTAACGAACTATACCGACAAACTCTAAGAGGTGATTCCTTCCATAAAAAATAGTTTATATGAACCTGTGGGGAAAAGTGCATAGTTTCAGAGCTAGGGCTGTCGAAAATCGCGAAAAAGCAAAACTTCAATATGTCCTATTTCGAATTCCAAAAATCGTTGATGGTGGTCCTTATCAGGTAAAGGAAGTCATGCATACGCAATTCAGAAATGCATATTTCTATAATTTTCAGTGCGTGTAAAGAGTATTCCATACTGGGTGAAATTCCCAAACATGCCATCAACCGAATTTTGAGATATGCTCTTACTTCATGATCGGTTCAATGTTGGAAAATGATAAGCCTTGATAGCAGTAAACACAAAATCCTTTAGCGCGATGTCGGACGTGTTAACGATCGTCAGCACCACGGTTTCTCGTATCGTGAAAACGCATGTTGCAATGTCTTCTTTCACGCTTATTAGTGAAGAGGACGTGAAATATACCGTGACGAAATACATTGCATCACACATTATTGCGAACACAAAAAACATGGAGTTGCCGGTTCCTAACACTTCCGACTTTCCTCCGAGGCATTGGATATCCATTATTGTTAAGGCTTACCTTCTGCCTACTTTGGACCCTCTTTGAAAACTCTATTGAGAGCATATCTGAGAATTACACCCTGTAAGAAATACCTTGTATACCTATTAAAAATTGACGGAATATGCACTTTTGGATTGTGTAAGCATAGCTTTCATTACGCTAATAAAGACCACCATCCACAGTTACTGGAATTCGAGATAGGGCCTGCTGAAATTTGGCTTTTTCCCGGTTTTGGTCAGCCCTAGCTCCAAAACTATGCACTTTTCGCCATAAGTCCATATGAACTTTTTCTCCTATTTTGATGTGAGGAATCACCTCTTACAGTTTGTCGGTACAGTTCATTAATACCCTGTTTATGGTTCCATTCTGTTAGATTTTTTCTTGTTCTTGTCTAAAGTAATTATATAATTCTGAAAGTATGATTATACCTAGGTGTTGTAGATTTCTTTCCATTATTAATATATCAAAATAAGCTTACATCCAAAACTAAATATACAAGTAATTGAAGTGAAAGTTAAAAGTTTGGTGAGTCACCACAGAAGAGGAGAGCAAAGCAAATAATCTGAGGCGCTCTAAAGTGTCTCTCTTATCTATGTGTTAACTGTGAATTGAACACCTTTTTTTAAAAAACAACAATAATGTTATCAATCAAATATTTCTCTGTGGGGAAACATAAAGGGAAGAAAAAGAAACAATATTAGTAAACTTGTTTATTATTATATGTTTCAGTATGTTGAAAAAAAAATCATGTTTACTATTTAAGGAGAATATGACTAATAAACTAGTGTTCATACTTAGTGGAAAGACAATATGTATTCTGGAAGGTCATTTTGTACTTTGGAATACTCACGTGAGAATGAAAAGAATGCAACATTTATGGAATCAACCCTATCAAGAGTTTGATCCTGATGGGAGATCATTTAGTTTAGGATCCCAAGTTAAGTTTTTGAACCATGTCTCATATAGTCTCCGTTCTGAAAGGAATGTTACACTCCCAGTGAACCAACTGATCAGTCGTAAAACTATCAGTTTGAGGGAACATGATTGGTTTGTGAACTGCGAGAGATCTATATTAATCTAGAAGCTATGCACGGAGAAATTCCCACGTAACCCGGAATAGATTAAAGTCACAAATCTGTCTAGAGAAGTTGGTCACTCGCAGAACTATTGTGACACATAATTAAGCTTGATTTTTAGCTTCCTAAAATTGTGCTTCTAGATTCCTCATTCGGGTTCAAAAGATCAGTAAGTCTATATTATAAAATTGAAACTCACTATGTGACCCTTTATCTCTTGAACCACCCGACCAATCTTAATCAATTTTTTGATGTAGATGCGGTTCTGGACTGGGGGTGTTGTTAGCAATTCATTTTAATAGTAGAACTTAGGGTTGAGGGAGGAGAGGTAGATAGAAAAAATAAATAAATCTTAATAACTCTTGAACCACCAGACCGATCTCGATCAAATTTTCAACATAGATGAGGTTCTTTACTGGGATGGATTTTATCGTTCCAATTTGACGGAACAACGCAGAAGAGAGGGGGAAGGGGAGATATATAAACACCAATATAAATAAAAATACAAGTGACTAGGTTTGTGACTTAATAACTCTTGAACCATCCGACCGATTTCAATCAAAATTTCAACTACATGAGGTTTGGAACTGAAAAGTTTTCTTCTTATCATTTTGGTTTGACTTTGGATTTTAGGTAAGGGGGTGGCAGGAGAGGAAATATATGGAAATGAATAAAACTTAGTAACTCTTGAACTACTCGAGCGATCTCGATCAAACTTTCTACATATATTAGGTTCGGACTTGGGTTGTTATTGCCATTTCACTTTTTCGATGCAACGTGAGGGAGGGGTAGGGGTAGATATATGTTAAAAAATGAAACTAAAAGTGACTTTCTTTGTGACTTCATCACGCTTAAAAACCCTACCGATCTTAATCAAGTTTTCTTCATAGATGAGGTTGAGACCTAGGGTAGTTTTATCATATCAATTTGACCGTAGAACAAAGAGGTAGGGGGAGGTGAAAGATGTATGAAAATGAATAAAACTTAATAACTCTTGAACCACCAATCTGATCTCGATCAAGTTTTCAAGATACATGACGTTCTGGCCTTGGATAATTTTTATAATATAACTTTGCGGTGCAAGGGGGGTAAAAAATTAGATATGTAAAAAATGAAAACGAAACTGGCTGCCTTTGTGACTTCATCACTCTTGAACCACCCAACCAATATCGATCAATTTTTGTGCATGGATGCAGTTTTGGGCCTGGGATAGTATTTGTGGTATCTACTTACTTTGACGATAAAAACTACGGGAGGGGGAGGAAGGAGTTAAAAAGTAAGTAAAACTTAACTCTTGAACCAAACAATCAGTCTCGTTAAAATTTTAAACATAGATGAAGTTAGGGTCTGAATTTTTTTATCATTTCTATTTGACAGTAGAACTTAAGGAAGGGGATGGTGTACCTCAAGTAAATAAAACTTAATAACACTTGAACCGCCGGGTCGATCTCGATCAAGTTTCCTACCTAAATGAAGTTCGAAACTGAGATGGTTTTTGTCATATCACTTTGACGGTGTAATTTTAGGGAGGAGGGGGAAATGATCTAAAATGACCGATATTAGTCATCAATAGCTTTTGGGCTAGCTGAGATTAACAGTGACACTTCCGATGCTGTTTAAATCAAAATTTAGTCCCACAGTTTGAGAGAGGTAGGAGGGGAGATACATAAATACGATAGAAAATTACCGATATTAGTGGCAAATCTATAGATTTCCAGGTTGTTGAGATGGACAGTGACACTTCTAATCCCGTGCCCCGCAACATGGGGAGAGAAGGGCGATATATAAAAACTATCGTAAATGACCCATGTAAAAGAGCGCATTAGTAATAGTAAAAAGTAACTGACTAACGGAACTATAATTTCTTAATTTACCCCAGGGAAGGGGATAATTGATGCCCGTATATTCTAAAAGTCAAATATAGAATTCACAATTCCTTTAAATATATAGGCTGGAACAATCTTTAAAAGTCACTTAAGAACTAGTGAAATAGCCTTCATCGAACGAAAAGAATATGTTTATAAAAATATTATGTGCGAAATATTCAAATCTTTTCCAAATAGAACAGCATATTAATCGAAGTGAAATGAAAAAGTTCCAAGCGAATCCAACTGCTAACTATCTTCTAGATTTAATTAAAACAGCTAAAAATGCTTGCTGACTTTCCGTAGTTTATGAACACAAAATGGAAAATTAATATATTGAAGCAGTTGCCTTACTTTCTTTGCTAGAGTTGTAATTTCCAAAAACAATGGATCACGTGGTCACATATTTGTAAAGAAGAGTTTAAATGCCGCGTTTCATCTCCCTATGATGAGACATTCATCAGAAAGTCACTTTGGAATATATTTTTGATATTTTCTTCCTCTCTTAGAACATCTATTGTATGAAACTAACATGAGAAAAGCCCGGCCAGACTTAACTAACATGAGGAAGGCAGAGTTTGGTAAGTTCGTTTCGCGGTCATCCTTCGCGAGGCAGTAGTGCACATTTAAAATGTTAATATTACAAACTTATGAAGCTCAATAGTCAAAAATAGTGGGCAAAGGCGTCCTAAAGATTCTAACTCAGCGCATGTATGACACAACGTATAAAGTTCTCAAGTGAGGGCGTGGCAGAGTTAGGATGATCCACGACTCACGTGCAAAGGATCCTGGGTTCCATTCCTGCTCGAGTGAATTTTTTTGCTTTAACCAATAAAGTAACCATTTTCAACTAGAAGTAAAATATTAATTCATCATATGTTTATAATACATAAAACAACAGAATTGTTCAAATCAGTGTAAAATGTTTGAATATTCAATGTTAACTAGCAATAGAATGTAACCTATTCCGCGTAGTATATTGATGCCACGGGTTATATTAAGTAATAAAATGAAATTATTGAGAATTACGTCTCGAGTTAATGCCGGCTAGGCTAAAGGAGACGGTGAAGATGAGAAATTAATGAAATGGTGGAAAGAAGAAGTGGGAAGAAACGGGAGAACTCCGACGGAACCCACGCACACGGTGTTTGTCCACCACAAAGTTCACTTGGTGGGAGCAAGCTTTAAACCCCGAACCTCATGCACCAGAGGTGAAGGCTCTAACACTGAGCCAATACTGTCCGGAGTTATATTCTGGTTAGCAGAGTCGTTGTGTAAAAAATGTTCTTTACGCTTCGTGCCTATATCTGTGAACAGTGTGCGAATTGGCCGGGCATTTGCAAGGGAGAATGGATTGTACTTCTGACGACAATAGAATGACAAAGTATGACAGTTGTAGCCAGGGGCGTCATTTAGGAAGAGCAGGAGGGGCAAATACCCCTCAAGAGCTTGAGGAATAGATATCCTTTAATCTTTTGTCTACTAATATAAAACAATACTAAACGTGAAGGCCTTATGTCGGTGGTGCTTTTGCCCCCTCAAATGAAGTCTGAAATTACGCCGCTTATTACAGCATACATCCAGTATTACCAAAGGGAATTTCTCTATGATAGTAGTAATGGGGATACTCTGCCTAACCTTGGACTTTGACCCCGACATTTATGACGTCATAGGTCAAAGGTCAATGACCTTGGCCCGGGGTCAATAACCGAGGGGTACCTAGGACCACCCCCTCTAAATTCTGGCAGGGGTACCTTGGCCCACCCCTAAATTTCGGCAGGGGTTCTTAGAACCACCCCCCTTAAATTTTGGAAATTGCCAAATCTAAAAATTTGCTATGGTAGCCTAGGACTATAGTATTTACCTCTATCAGTATTTGGTGTCTATGTCGTTCCGTTTCATGGGTATAAAATTGCCAAAAAGTCAAATTTCGGGGGATTCTGACCTAATTTATCCCATTTGATGAGGTGTTATTACCCTATATGGTTATATGGACGTATACAGGGGTCCATTGCCTTTCATAAGACATGGGCATATTAATGCACCCCTTGAAAAATTGGGAGGGGTACCTTGGCCCACCACTTATATTTTGGAAATTGACCAATTTAAACATTGCGTATTATAGTACAGGACCCTAATATGTATCATGATAAATTTGGGTGGTCCACCTCATTTCCTTCTAGGGGTACAAAATTGCCAGAAATATAAACGTAAGCCATACGTTATACCACGTGTTTGGTTTTTGGTCGATTTTATCCCCTTTGATGAGGTGTTATTATCCTATATAGTTATATGGTCATGTATAGGGGTCCATTCCCTTTCATAAGATATGGGTATATTTGTGCAGCCCTTTAAAAATTTGGCAGGGGTACCTTGGCCCACCCCCTTAAATTTTGGAAATTGTCCAATTTCAACATTTGGTATTATAGTACTGGACCGTAACATGTATTATGATAAATTTGGGTGCTCCACCTCATTCCCTTTTAGGGGTACAAAATTGCCAAAATTTTAGTACAACCACGTGTTTGGTATATGGTACATTTTATCCCCCTTTGATGAAGTCCTATTACCTTATATGGTCATGTATAGGGGTCCATTATCTATCATAAGACATGGGTACATTGGTGCACCCCGGGAGGGGTACCTTGGCCCACCCCTTAAATTTTGGAAAATGCTCAATTTAAACATTGGGTATTATAGTACAGGACCTCAATATGTATCATGATAAATTTGGATGGTCCACATCGTTCCCTTTTAGGGGTACAAAATTGCCAAAATATAAACGTAAGAAATATGTTGTAACACGTGTTTGGTTTCTGGTCCATTTTATCCCCTTTGATGAGATTATATTACCTTATATGATTACAGGGGTCTATTTCCTATCATAAGACATGGGTATATTGTTGCACCCTTCTTAAATTTTGGCAATGGGGGTCCACTGAAATTGTCCAATTTAAGCATAGTACAGGACGTCAATATGCTTCGGTGGTCCTATTGTCAAAATTTTAAGTACAACCACGTGTTCGGTTACTGACTCAATTTATCCTATTTGATAAGATATGGACGGGTATCCCCTTTCAATTTGGTAGGACCCTTCGGGTGTAGTACAATCACGTGATCGATGATTCGGTTTTGATGGGCGACGAGGTCCCTGGTCAATGTTCTCTAGGAATTAGGTGGAAACTATGCCCAGGGTTCTCGTCTTATATCGCACAGTTCTTTAGGAGAATCTGATAACGTTGTATGTGGAATGGACAATAAAAACACATAGATAAGCATAAATTGTATTTTATTCATTTTTCTGGTTTCTTCTTTTTCTTTCTTATTGACACCATTGGACCGCCTCCTCTTCTTGATTGTGATGATTTGTTTCCATGTTTTGCAGCATAGCACCAGTTTGCAAAGCTTCGTATTGTGAATTCTGTAAAAAAGAACGAGGAAAAAGATGATTAGTGTAGAAATATATGATGATAAAACAAATACACTTACAATGATAAATATGATAAAATTACCTGGAAGGTATATTGCAGCAGTCTACGATCATTCACCGTAGGTATTGTTGTCAACAAGTATTGAATTTCACGCAGAGATTTTCCTTGGGCTTTACAGCACAAATAAAAATAAGCATAATAGCCACATACAGATGAACCAAGACTTTGCATTTGGCTACTATTATATTTATAGTACATACAATGGAGTTTTAAGAATGCAACATGTTGTGGTACATAAGGAGGAATTCCATAGCTGTCAAAATATTCTCCAACACCGCGATTATCAATATAAATTGCAATCCAATGGCTTCCTAGTTTTGTAGATGGATCTGTATTTACAGTGATTGCCAGAGGTAGAGAAATCCGTGAGGGCAACTCATCGCTTGCAAATATCCCGGTAAAATGATTTCTGAACAATGAACTACCGTTTAAAGCACTAGCTAATTGTAATGTATTAAACAACGTGAATGGAAATGATACATAACGTATACGTACCTTGTAATTTAAAAGTCCAGGATAATGTTGCTCTGGTGGTCGATCTCTAGGAGTGAGGAAAACTCCCCATACACAATACAGTTTGCAGGTGCTGCTAATTCCTCTTGGAAATGAAGTTCCAATCGGATGGCTCCATGTCGTTGTAAATTCCAATAGTGACAATCTCCAGCAGAAGAATCGGGAGTTAGGTCAAATACAAACAGTATATATCCATTCTTGTAGTCGACTCTTGAAATTGTATTTCCAGTATTGGTAAAATGTATGCCAGAGCCTGAGAACAATGTGTGGTACGATTAAATGTAGAGATATTCTTCAAAGTTGGGTTGCAATGGTTTTGAAGGTACAGCTTTTCCATCCACGTACAATGTAAAGAAATTAATGTTTAGATGTTGAAATTCAAATAGATTGGTGGTAATAGTTCCACTGGATGCTTCATTCGATGTAAATCCTACAATAATACGATTTGGCAATGTTCCCATAAACAGGTTATCAACAGTTTTGGATTGTATATCCTTCGGGATGGTAAATGATTTCATTTGAACCCTTGTCAGAGGATACTTTGCCGGTGTAGATTGTAAAATTTTATTGTGTGCCAATTTACACTAGGGCTGATGTTGACTTTTTTCACCTGCAACGATGCATCTAGAATATTGATTTTTGAATTGACGCCACTTTCACCGGCCATGAGACAAAAGTTTGGCTTTGCAGGAATAAGTTTCACACGTAATTCCACTCCATGAATTAAATATTTATCTTGATTAAAAATGTCACAATGAAGATGTCCAATCATATCGAATTTCATACTTTGTTTTGTCAGTTCATAGCGTTGTTGAAATCCTTTGTTCTTTCTTGTGGTTGCGTTCATATGACCAGTCGTATCTTGAAACCACATTGCTGTTTGTAAATGTGTATTTTTAGCTCCATCACTATAATTGAGCAGTTTTTCCAGGTACGAACGATATGGATGATTATGTGACGGAAATGAAATCAGTTTATTGTTCAAGTAGATTTGTACATCACTAAACATAGCATTTAGAAAATCATTGACAGGTGCAATTGCTTTATCCGTATTGATGAAGGGGGAAAAATCTGGTTTCACAATTTGTGCTTGGATGTATAATAAGGTTTGTGGCAAATCAATATATTCATCACTGCTAGCACTCACTACAAATTCTATTGGTGAATTTTCAGCTATTGAACTAATTGGTTTGTAGCCAATAGTACGATTGTCCAGAACCCTGGTTTGCGTGGGTAATGTTGAAAAATTTCCAATTCACTTCTTACACATTCACAGGATTGATGATGTAAGAAAGCCATCGTTGAATTAATCAAAAATATCTGGTGACGATGTCAATGATCTCTTCTTCTTCTTATGTGATAATTTACGTCTCTTTGTAGGATTGATGTTGTTGATCGTTGGAAGGTCAACCTCAAACTGAGAGCAGTCATCCCATTTTCGTTTATGATATCCACTTCCCAGCATAGTTTTCAACTTATTTTTATCTTTTTCTTGTAAATTTAATTTTGCCTCTTGCATACGTTGATGATACGATTCTTCCAGCGGTTGATTCGAGATCACAATATCATTAATCATATTGGCACCTAATTTTAATAATTCTTTTTTCACAGTTTTAGCTCCTTGCTTGACAAGTGGTAACACTGAACGAAATAAGCCACCAAGGAAACTTCCAATGCCATGTCCTGCTTGATAGGGACTTCCCACATAGACGTTGCCGATACCGGATAACGCTTGTTTTTGGTAGTATTGCAAATAAGGATAAGTCATGACGACGACGACGGAAATGTAGTTTTGTACACACCGTTCCAAAGGTGAATGGCATACGATGACCTGTGCTATCCCTTATATCGATTTGTATTTGCTCAAAATTAATTTTTTCCACCAAAACATAATGTGCAAAATTAAAGATTTGTACTGCATGACTTCCAAAAGTATGATTCACAGGATCCATGTTGACAATTCGTAGCAAGGGTACCATTGTATCTCCAACAATGACAGATTCAATAATGTCACAATAGACGTACATTTGTGATGGTAAGCCTAATCGTACATCCGGTGTATATTGTTCCTTTTCCATATCTTTTAAATCACTTTTCGGGTCAGGTCAAATCCAAGCACTAAACTAACACTTGGTGAGAATTGTACAGAAGTATGGATTTCCTTTTTGGGATGTCTTATGAGGCATATATTATTAGTTGCGTCATGAGATATAAATAAATTGGTTTCTTTATGATGTATATTAATTGCATGAATAAGATCCCGTATATTGTTATAATAGCGTACAGGGATCGTTACAACCTTCCACGGTTCTTGATCATTACTACTTGATGATTTGTAATATATTTTATTGTTTTCACTGTTAATGTTCAGCAAAGAATGTGGATAATGAATCTCTACAATTGCCACATCCCATTTCTGGCGAAACTCTACACGTCGTTGTAATTTCCTAATATATGAAGTCAATGTATTTTCTGGAAAATAATCCATGGAACTATTACTGGGAAGTGTAACGTAAAAATCTTGATCAGGTTCCATTCTTCTTCTTGAATGAAGTTGCAGGGATCCACGAATTGAATGAGGAATTATATCCTTTCCACTGGGCGAGATACTTCTTTCTGCGACCTTTTGTTCTTGTACGTAATATTTTATCGATAAGGAACGTCGAAGGGAGCGGTACTGGTTGTAATTCTTCTCTGTAGAGAACACCATCGATGAGTTGATGATTTAAATCCTCTAGTCGATACACTGGTGGGTTTCTTGGTACAATGCCTTTTACTCTGAATATTTCCCAAGTACAGTTCTAGAGGTAACCCTTGTCAAAGATACGTTTTGTTTTACTTATACGAACAGTATCACCAATAGATAAAGCCGTATCTTCTTTTGAACGTTGTAGCTTTTTGTCGTATAAGTTATGACACACGTCCAGTAAATTGTCCTGAGAAACGTTTGCAGGTGCCATTTTAATACTGAAATGCCGACTTTTATTGTATGCTTTTACAAGTAAAGGCAATACTTTGATGTAATTGTATGTTTGATATTTGGTAAAGTATTTCCACATACGATGTTTCAATGTCTGATTAAATCTTTCTGCGATGCTGGCTTTAATATCTGGATCCTTTGTTGTAACATGTTGCACATTGTGTTTCCTGAGAAACTTCTGTACTGTCTTGTTGGTAAATTCAGTTCCTTGATCACTACGTAACACAATTGGTTTCCTCTCCTGGAAAATCATTTCAAATGCATTCACTATATCCTAGGCACTTTTTGATTTTAGTGGTACAGCCCACCCGTACCAACTAAACACATCAATCACTGTAAGAATATAGCGGTATTTGTCATTATAGTTTTGAAGTGATTGTAAATCATTTAAATCACATTCCCATTGATCATCAATATTCTTGACAAGATAAAAATCTCTACGAAAACGACGACGTACAAAACGATGTAACGTGTAGGTAGGTTGTTTGTTTAGCCAAAGTTTTATTTTGGCTAGAGGTATAGATTTTCCTGTGGCTTGCCATAATTTCTTTGCAGTAGAAAACGATGCAGGATGTGCTGGATTGTAATAAATGGATTTCAACTTTTTGTTCATGGCTTGTACGTTGACCATTGTGGAATGATACGTTTTCTTTTTGGTCGGACTTCTAAAACATCATCATCATCTTCTTCTTCTTCTCCGGAAGAAAATAATTCAGGTGCCGGTTTTGGTGGTGCAGATCCTTCAGATGCTGTTGTACTATTATGCTTGACATAGTTTAATCTCCGTGGATTACCAATCAATTCTTGAGGTGTGTTTGACGATGCAAGGTAGTTGCAAAACAATTCCCAGCCTTGAGGATTAGAATGTTTCCTCGGTCGAGTCACATCGCACATTAAATCTACAATATTGGATCTATGTAGTTTATTATCTTTGATGTACACTGTTCGTTTATGATCCCACGTAATTGCGTCATCTTGTTTTAAACGACGGAATAGTAGTTCGGCTTTCTTACGATACATTTGTGGTATTGCGGCTAAAATTTCTTGTTTCGTGCTATCGTGAACATTCGGGACGTCACCATTTGGTTTCATTGATGTAATTGTAAGTGGTATTGGTTCTTTTTGTTTACGTATCGCATAAAGATATTTCTGTAATATTCTATTGTACTGATTCCATTTTTCTTCATCACTTGGATACGATGTATTCAATATAGATTGCATTTCACGATCGAGATTAGATTCTCGATTTTCACTCACACGGGATGATGATGCATGCATTCGTTGAAGGATTTCTGGTGGCACTAAAACCATCTTCTTGCTATGTTCCATGATGTTTATTGTTTAAACAAAATACTGGATAACACACTTCCTACAATAGGTGCAAGTAATGCAGGTAAGAATCCTCCTTGTTGTACGGCTAAATGTTTCTTCTTTTTATCCAGTGATTTTGTATTGTCTACGAGATAGCGGAGCGTGTTCTTGTAACGCTTTAATCTTGACTTCTGCGCACTTGTCAGTGGAACATTGCCTTTTAAGACATTATAACAACATTCACAAATACTATGAATTAATGAAGCGTCTGCATTGGCAATAATAGCTTTACGCAATCTTGGTTTAGCTTTGTGCAGAGCACGTAGCAGATCAGCGGGGTTCACTGTAGGAGACATCGTGACAGACTAAGTCATTCCTTTCACATGGACAATAATTTAAACATGTTTTGTTGGTACGTAAACATAATGATGCAAATCGTCGGGAAAAATATTTGTACGAAATCGCATTTCATCGGGTGTATCTTGTTTAAGATCCATCAGTAAATAATCATGTGGATTTCTTGTTGCGTCTGCATAACTTTCTTGTAGAAACAGTGGATGCTCAGGCATGATTTGATAACTCATATGCTTGATTTGTGACTTGTCACGTGGATTTTTAAACAACACCAAATACGAACAATTTAAACTCATATTTCTATTTACTTTACTTTGATGAAATACATTTTGTGTTATAAAAATCACACTAATATTTCGATGATGTGATCCTTTCGTGAACATATCAACAATATCACTATTCACTTCTCGCATATGGTCATCAATAATAATCAAACGTGGTCCATCTTGAGGCTGAAAATCTTTCATTCGTGGAAGTACTTCGTGAAATTCTACTGGAACCGGCATTGTTGCATACACGTCTTGCCATTCTGCATAATACCAATATATCTTACGAAATTTTGCATTGATCATGGTTGGGAGATGTGACAGTAATCGCTTCACAAAATACGTTTTTCCACGCCCACTAGGCCCTGCGAGAATACAGGTAAATGGATGTTTCCACTGTGTATCCATGATGAGCACTAACACCATGTTTCAAAAATGATGCGTATTTAAAGCAAGTACAATTTTTTTTTTGTTTTAGTTTGTAAATTCTTGCACTCACTGGTGTGAAAAGGAAAAAACAGTTCATCTGTTTATCGAGTAGCTGAAAACCGTTTATTTGTTAATCGAATAGTTAAAATGTTAATCGATAAAGTTTAACGGTTAACCGTGAAAGCTGATCACTGTTTGATTTAAATTCTATTTGAAAAATTTTTCGTTTCAAATTTGTTTTGAAATTTTTGTTTCAAAAATTTTGTTTGAAAATTTTTTGTTTCAATTTTTTTCAAATTTTTTGTTTGAAATTTTTGTTTGTAAATTTATTGTTTCAAAATTTTTGTTTGAAAATTTTTCGTTTCAATTTTTTTGTTGAAAATATTTTGTTTCAAAATTTTTCTTTCAATTTTTTTCGTTTCAAATTTTTGTATGAAAACTTTTTAGTTTCAACATTTTTGTTTAAAAGTTTTCGTTTCAATTTTTGTTTTGAATTTTTTTAGTTTGAAAAGTTGAAAAAAAAGTTTTAAATTCCAAGAATCTTGTTCAAAGTTTCCACCTAATTCCTAGAGGACATTGACCAGGGACCTCGTCGCCCATCAAAACCGAATCATCGATCACGTGACTGTACTACACCCGAAGGGTCCTACCAAATTGAAAGGGGATACCCGTCCATACCTTATCAAATAGGATAAATTGAGTCAGTAACCGAACACGTGGTTGTACTTAAAATTTTCACAATAGGACCACCGAAACATATTGACGTCCTGTACTATGCTTAAATTGGACAAATTCAGTGGACCCCCATTGCCAAAATTTAAGAAGGGTGCAACAATATACGCATGTCTTATGATAGGAAATGGACCCCTGTAATCATATAAGGTAATATAATCTCATCAAAGGGGATAAAATGGACCGAAAACAAAACACGTGTTACAACATATTTCTTACGTTTATATTTTGGCAATTTTGTACCCCTAAAAGGGAACGATGTGGACCATCCAAATTTATCATGATACATATTAGGATCCTGTACTATAATACCCAATGTTTAAATTGGTCAATTTCCAAAATATAAGTGGTGGGCCAAATTACCCCTCCCAATTTTTCAAGGGGTGCATTAATATGCCCATGTCTTATGAAAGGTAATGGACCCCTGTATACGTCCATATAACCATATAGGGTAATAACACCTCATCAACTGGGATAAATTAGGTCAAAAACCCCCGAAATTTGAATTTTCGGCAATTTTTTACCCATGAAACGGAACGACATAGACACCCAATACTGATAGAGGTAAATACTATGGTCCTAGGCTAGCATACCAAATTTTTAGATTTGGAAATTTCCAAAATTTAAGGGGGTGGTCCTAGGTACCCATGCCAAAATTTAGGGGTGGGCCAAGGTACCCTTGCCAAAATTTAGAGGGGGTGGTCCTAAGTACCCCTCGGTAATTGACCCCGGGCCAAGGTCATTGACCTTTGACCTATGACGTCATAAATGCCGAGGTCAAAGTCCAAAGTTAGGCAGAGTATCCCCATTACTACTATCATCCTCCTTGTAATTCGCACACTGTCCACAAATATAGACACGAAGCGACAACAATATTTTGTGCACAACGAATGTGCTAACCATAATATAACGCGTGATATCAATGCACAACGCGGAAAAGGTTACATTTTATTCCTAGTTAACATAGAACATTCAAAGATTTTACAATTTTTTTGAATATTTCTATTTTTTATGTATTATAAGCATATTGTGAATTAATATTTTATTGCTACTTTATTGGTTGAAGCTAAAGACAAGAAAAGTTTAATCGAGCGATAAACCTACCCGGAACCATTTGCACGGGGACGTAGATCCTCCTAAGTCTGCCACGTCGTCACTTGATAACTTCACGCGTCGCATCATGTATGCGAGGGTCGAAATCTTTGAGACGCGTTTTCTCCAATATTTCTGGCTGTTGTACTATCCCAGTTTTTAATATATACACTTAAATGCGCACTACTACCTTGCGAAGGATGAACCCGAAGTTCATTTACGAAAGTCTGCTTTCTCCTTACTAGTCTCGTGAGATACTGTTTTTAAGCATAATTTTTTTCCCCATCTTTCTCTATGGACTTTAGACGACAGTAACATAAGAAAGCCTTCGTTCGAAAACGGTGATAATTATGTTTAAAAACTGCCTTGAAACGGTGGAAATGTTTTTTGTGATGATGCTGTGGATAAAAAAATAATATTAGTAAAACAATTGAAGAAATCCCCTCTACTACTTCTTAAAGGTGGAATTTTCGAAAATGTTAGGATATATGTCTATTTATATATAATAAGACATTTGTATCGAGTTTCACGGGCCTAACTTGAGAGGCTCTGAGGTATTTTATTATTAGCCTAATTTTTTAATACTTTATCACCTTTAATATACGCACGTTAATTAAATTACATAATACAGAACATTGTTAAAAAGTACCTATCTTAATATTTTTGTTTTATTCGATCAAAAGGTTCAGTATATTTCAGGCAAAATTTTCTTGTTGGCCTTATACCTGGAGAACTACATGTAGTGTAGCCAAACTCATACTATCATTTAACCCAGTATCATTTGCTTACTTCGCAAAAAAAAAAAAAAATGAAAACTCGATTTAGGGGCCGCTCATAAATGTTGTGACCCTTGATAAAAGAAATCTAATATATTTTATTGAATCAAAATTTTTCTTCTACTCCTTATATCTTGAGTTCTACATATAGTGTAGCGAAACCCAAACTATCACATAGCTCGGTGTAATGTGCTTATTCCGTCGAAAATACGAACACTTGATTTAGGGACCATTCAAAAATGTTGTGCCTCTGATCCAGAAACTAATTATTGAACAAGATCGCAATCTTTTGATTTATGTTTTTGATCATTCCTAAAATACTTCTTTTTTTACGTTTCGACGATATTGTCAAGGTTGATTTCATTTATGCAGTATACTAGTTGAAATGTCGGTTCTTGTCACGGGAAGATTAGATGTATGGAACATATTTGAAAGGTATATTTGGGCACTCTTCCCCCTTTAGGATGCCCCCTATGAATTAAAGTGAGATGATAATAACTCAGGTAGACGCAAGTCACAAATTCAATTTAAACGACGTAACCATTTTCACATTTTGGTTATTTTATAAATAGACTATGGGAAACTACAATAATGTGGAAATTGATATCCTCATACCCATAAATCGAAATGTTCGAAAGCACTGGGACTCATACCAGCTTAGATTTAATAATGAACTTTTATTCTGAGTTTCATCTGTTAAACTTGAGTCATTTCCAAGATATATTTTTGGCATACAATTTCAATATCTCTAATCTTTTGGCAAACATATTTTAATGAAGGTAACATGGTAATAGTTAGGCATAGTTAGCACCATCTTCCACCTCAATTATTTGTTTATTTATTTATTTTACTTTGATAAGGACGGGAACATATACTAAGAAGTGAAACATGATTCAAAGTATACATAAAAATAGAGTATCTTACGAGATCTTTAAGTTAAGAATATGAAAAAAAATGAAATGAAATCTTTGAGTTTTACGTCCCACGATTATGCCGGTTAGGCTAAAGGAGACGGTGATGATGAGTGATGAATGAAATGGTGGAATGAAGAAAGTGGGAGGAAACGGGAGAACCCCGAGAAAACCCCCGCACACGGTGTTTGTCCACCACAAAGTTCACTTGGCGGGGCTGGGATCGAACCCGGGACCCCAAGCACCAGAGCTGAACGCTCTACCACTGAGCCACCGCGGCCCAAGTTAAGAATATGAAAGTCACCGTATATATCCCTAATGTAAAATATATAGGCATTTGTTCTAGTATTTTGAACAATTCCATTTTCACGTAGGAGGAACGACCAATATATTGTATCTCACGAACCGCAAATAGTTGGAATATGAAATCTGACTCCTTGTTTAAACTCGATGGACACAAAATCCAAAGTTTCCGAAATTTTCACTTTTAGGAAGAAACCCAACTATTCCTCTATGTTTTCTCAATAAAGAGTACAAAATTGCATCGATATTTTCTGTTTCACTACGAAAAACGACTCAACAATTTGAAAAGAATTTGTGGAAATAGTAAGCACTTGAGTAGAGCTTAGATTTCAGAAGTTCACTTCAATTCAAATACGCATTCTGAGAGGAGGAAGAAGGTCCAAACCAACCTTGAAAATATTTTTCAAATAAAATTGCTCTTCACGTACAATAAACGGACATCTTTGCTATTAAAGAAATAAATGTAGAAATTTTACGTTTTTCTCTGAAGCAATCAGATGGAGGTTAAAACGCAAGCACGAAATGCACCCTTGATATATAGAATACAGCTTATTTCCTACCGATGGCCAAACTTTATCGCGATCCGGAATCCAGAAAATTTATTTTCCGGAATCGGTAAGTTTACTTTCCGGATTTCGGAAATATTTCGATGTCGGAACAACTCCGGAATTTAGAAATATTCCGGACTTCGCAAAAAATACGGATTTTTTCCGACATCGGAATTTTACTGAAATACGGAATTTTTCCGAATTCCGAATTGTTTCCAAAATCGGAATTTTCGGAAATCTAGAATGTTTGCGATTTTACTTTCCGAATTTCAGGAAATAAAAATTCTGGAATTGACCATCGCTATTTCCTATTTCAGTTGTACTTATTTTACCGGTAAATTGTATACATACATTAAATAGAATTTATTGTTACGAAGTAAATTAAAAATGAATCAAATAGGGTCTATATGAGATTTAAAGTGGTTCAAGTATATATAATTTAAAGAAATGTTGCGTTCATATGCGGCTAAGGGGTATCCTTGTGAAAGGAATGGGGGCACTTTGGATTCGATTCAGGCTGTAGCCGGCTCAAAAATGAGGTTGGATTGGGCCCGCCTGAAGTTAGGGGAGAACCGATCGAACCATCTTATACTTCATCGCCATATTATAGTTCATTTGCATGCCTACCGTGTAAATTTTAGGGACAACAAAAATTTAGGGGGCCGGCCCTCTTGACCCTTTGGATTCGATTACCGCTGAATGTGCATTTGTTCAAATTATGCACTAGTCTGTAAGTCTAGTCTTATATAACCTCAGAACTGTAAGAAGTATTCTAGATGTCATTGCTGAAAGAAAACGCCTCTACCAGTGTTTCGTGTGATACTGTAATTAGGAATATTAAGTAAACACTCAATTCACACTACCAAATATCTGATATGACAACCAATCAAAATTCGATAAAAGGGAGTTCGTGTCTACTAAGTGTCACGTAATACATGAGATTTTTTGTAGATAGACATTCACTTACATTTGAATGGTAGGAGTCATGGAGGAAGCAAGAATTCGTTTCTTAACGCTTCTGGACGAAGATTACAGCGCTACATGTAGGCATTCACCCTAGAACAGGTCAGTCGTGGGCACATAGATATCGTGTTACCAGAGAAACAATTCGTCGTCGTGGTAATGGAAGACGGCGAGTTACCATAAAGGAGCAAGACCGTCGTCTGGTTTAAGAAGCCAAGGAAACTTCCCATCCAAACTCGCGTCAACTGCGACATGCCGCTGACTTTCCTGGATCACGTCAAACAGCTATTAAGCAGTAGAAATGGAGCTACTTCTACACCACAAAGGAAAATGATAACGGTACATTATGTAATAATTATGTTATTACATCCTCCTTTAATGGATTTGTCGCCAGACTGTAGGTTAGGTCATTAGGGGTTGATGACCTGACCGTTATGTGGTTGGTACCGTTTGGAAAGTTCGTGTCCTCTTTTTTGAGTCTGTATGCGTGTATATACAGGTAGTATACTGGATATTTTTAAAAATAATAATCGAAATTTAAATTTGAATATTTATTGGTTCGATTTGAATCAAATCTGGTGATATGTTAATTATTTAGAATATTGGTACATATGATGAAACGTTACTTTGTATCACTTAGTTCCGTATCAGTGATTAAATTAATACTAATAATGAATATATTTACATTATTGATATTGAGATGAAGACCCCCGTTCGAATCTCGTATTATACAGATTTTTTTGAGTAATAGAATCTTACAATGAGATGAAGATCCCCCGTTTGATTCTCGTTAATACAAATGTTTTTTTTTGACTAATAGAAACCCACATTGAGAGCAAGACCCGTGTTCGAATCTCGTATTATACAGATGGTTTTAACTAATAGAAACTTACAATGAGATGAAGATCCCGGTTTGAATCACGTATTATGCAGAAAAATGGAGACTTGTTGTTGTTGTTAATTATTTTATTCTCTCACATGTATAAGATGTTCGAACAATATGTGAGTATACTAAAATCAAGTTTTGAAAAAGTATATGGAAACTGGGAGGAAACCATTTTATAAAAGGTATTGAAAAATATATATTATAAAAGTTTATGTGGTGGGTGCTGAGAATGAACCCTGGACCCTTAGCACCAGAGGTGAACGCTGTATGATGAGTGGGAAATATTTATTCATGCGGGAGATAGGAAATGTGTGTAAATTGAATAGTTTATTTATTTATTTTGTTAATATTCATTTTTATTCATTTTGTTTATGGCTTATAGTTAACTCAGTTCTTACAGCATGTTTCTAAGTTTGAAATGCGGAGAGACCAAATGATTCTTGCATCTCTCACAGAGGCTATCTTAGAAATGAACACTGAGTCTTATTTTTGCAAAAGGATTTGCTTCCGGGTAGTTGACTTGTACACGCTTCCTCTTGCCCCCGTTAGAAATTGGCTGAAATTTGAGTGGCGACATAAATAGCTATAGAATTGCACTTTCTACTTTTATTTCCGCTTCCCGATATGTACTGAAATATTCTCCAGTAACTATGATTGATATCGAGTTATTTATCTGCAGTGATGAAGACTGATAGATAGATTTTTAATGTTTCTTCCCTTTACAAGATATTATGGACAAACACATAAATGTGTTTTTGGCGATATCTGATTTTGACAATGTGAAAGTTTTACTTGTAACCATTTCCTTAATTAGTTGAGAAAGTGTGTATATTTCAGAACCGTACGCTATGTTGTACATGCGGGATGGCGACACCCTGTCGTGAATGAAGAAAAAAATGGTAGCTTTCCCTTGAAAGGTCATTTACTGTTAATATCCCTACCTCGGTTAATGAACTTGTAAATAAAAATTCTTAGATTTCCTGATGGAGGACTGAACACTGAATAAATTGATTGTATCGAGTTTTAAACATGATGAACGACGTTATCGGACATGCTGACTTTATTTATAATTAACGAAAAAAGGTTTTTGAAAACATGATGAAAAGATGATAGAAGGGGGAGCACATTGAAATGCTTTATAAATACTACCCAAATAAAGATGAATTTTATTAATATTTACCTAGTGCACGAGTGCTTATTGAAAAAGTTTATTTGTTCTTGTGTCTGTATTGAAGTTTTTTTCTGATTCTGACAGAAGGAAGTTTGATTTTTAAGGTGAAATTCATTTAACTTTTTTTGAAATGCTAAAGTTGCTTGTATTACCCACTTAATTATAATGAAAGTTTCGTGATTAATTATTTTTTTGAATCGTATTGTAGTTGTACTAGGAAATAAATTTGGGATTATTTGTGTTGTAAGTCTATCAGGAAATAAACCTAGGACCATTTTGTAATAAAGGCAAAAGGGTTAAGATTTGTGGCAAAGCGGGACCAGTGGAAATGTAATTTCGATTTTCTATTGCCAAAGTTATTATTATTATTATTATTATTATTATTATTATTATTATTATTATTATTATTATTATTATTATTATTATTATTATTATTATTGTAGGACCTCATATTTTGGGGGAGATGAGATACTTTACTTAAGAATATATGAATGAACAATTGTAAAACGAATATACTGCTCTTTTATCCCTTAAGAACCACTGCTGTGATTTTACCAAGGGCTAAAAGCGTATCATTTACCGGTAGAGTTTTATTTGCTTAATAATAGTGTGCTTAATTACAATATGTTTGATAGATTTCTTACGAATTTTAACTATAATACATATTGTTACACCGATTGTGTACTGAAATATGATCACTTTACACTTTAAAATCAGTTATATCCGATATATTTTTCCACTACAGTTGTGCTTGAACTGAACTAAGATATAATTTAGAATTTTGCCGTTAGATGTTATACAAGTACGCTTGGTAAGATATTGATAACCTTTTAGGAAAGCAAATGTTTGAACACATTTATATATGTACTAGTAATGATTTATTCGAAGAAAGAAAGAAAAAAATTCAGTTTGGGGGGAGGGAGTCCACTGTCCTAGAGCTTTGTATCTTATACGTGGATGCCTAGTACTTTTTATTTTTTTATTTTCGTGTTTTAATAGTAAATATTACTGAATGTTATTTATTTGAGGGGTGGTAGCCCCATAACGCAAACAATAGCTTTAATGTTAAGAAAGAGAGAGAGAATGAAAATTTTACGGGTGGAGCCCGCCCCTAAATAAGATACACTGGTTATTGAAGATTGTTTTTTGATCTTGAAAACTTGTGTATTCTCGATGCGAAAAAGAATTATGTAAGGCTATCCCTAGCATGTCCCTCCAACTGAAGGGCTCTTGCCCCTTAGCTGGGGTGCACAATTAGATTTTTACACTATTAAAAAATAAATTGATCATGTATTATATTATGGCAAAATGAAATTATGTACGGCTATTCGTAGCATATCCCCTACAATTGCGGAGGTTTTGCTCCTTAGTTAGTGTCTCCCTTAGATTTTAACAGTATTAAAAATAGAATGAACATGTATTATATTAGTGCGAAATGAAATTATGTACGGGTATCCGTAACATGTCCCTCAAGTGAGGTGCTGTTGCCCCTTAGTTAGGGTTCACCCTTAGATTTTAACAGTATTAAAAAATTGAACATGTATTATATTAGTGCGAAATGAAATTATGTACTGCCATCCCTAGCATGTTCCTACAACTGATGGGGGCTTTTACCCCTTAGTTAAGGTCCTCCGTAGAATTTAACAGTATTAAAAATAAATTGAACACATATAATAGCATAAGGAAATTATGTATGGCTATCCTTAGCATGTCCCTAGCATGATGGGGCCTATGTGTTAGTAGGTAGGTAGGTACCCCTAGGGTTTTTAACATAATGAGCATGTGTTGGATTACTAATGGAAGAAGCTATCCCTCACAAAGTATGTTTTGTTGACAGAACACAAGTGCGAGAAGGGTTTATGCCTCTTATTTATTGTAATAATGCTATCAGTAGTATTTTACGGTTTAAAAAAGAAATATAGCATACTTTACCTTTAAAATATAGAAATATATATATATATATATATATATATATATATATATATATTCGGGACCATCGACGAAATACGTCAACACGGCACACGGGCTAAACTAAACTGAGGTCTAATTTAAAATTCTTCCGCCAGGTGTCACACAAATACAGTTCCTATTATATTTATTTTGTATTAAAGTAATGAAAAAATGATAATTTCTTAGGAAAACAAAATGTTTGAAGACAATTATATAAGAATTAGTACGGGGTTACTCGATTAAAGAAAGAAAGAAAAAAATAAGTATAGAAGAAATGTAATTTTACTGTTTCAATATGGTTATTGAAAACACACACAATCTTATTTTTGTTTATTGTTGAAAGAATATTTATAAGTATAAATGATATAGAGATACATAAGAAAACCGATATACATTTTGTTTGTTCATTTATGACTGATTCAAGGCTTGAACTAAAGACACTACTCATATGAAGCGAACGCATTTTTACTTTTAATAAATCACTTTGTTTGAGTTTGTCCGGGTGGAAATTTGATTGATATACAGTGAAAAAAAATAATTTGTTTAGCCCATCAGATTTTGAGCGTTCAGTATACTTTTTGGCAAATGGCGTGAAAGATATACTCAAGTATTAGAGAATACATTTGAATGTTGGGAAAATCTTTACTTGAATATCCTATAGCTAATTTGGACTGGACTGACATTGAATAAAACCCGAGATTAAATATCATGCTTATCATTGAAAAGTAATTTCCGAGCCTTTGCAGCGTTGCCGGTGTAGGACATTTAAGGTGGGTTTGCTTATACGCGTAAGCGCACCCGGGATTTGAACCCGCACGCCAGTGTTACGTCCACGCGGGTATTAAATCCGCGTTTCGGTGTTAAGGTAACTGTTTACACGCGTAGGCCAACCCGGGATTTGAACCTGCACGCCAGTGTTAGGTCCACGCGGGAATTAAATCCGCACCCCGGTGTTAAGGTGAGTTTGTTTATGCGCGTAGGCCCGCCAGGGAATTAAAATTGAACGCCTTAGCACGAAAGGCAACAACATTAAAAAATTATAACATGCGACATTTGTAGTTGAGAACGCAAATATGCGAAAGCGTTAACGTGGAACTTTTAGGATACAACCGGAAATTGAATCCGGGTTCGTTAGCACCGATATAATTTGTATTAATTACAGTTTTTATTTTCTTTATTTTGCATAGAATGGAACCACAACCACAACCAAGTACTTCCGCCGCCTCCACCTCCTCCTCTTCGTACCACCACATCCAGTGGTTTAATAAGATGGAAGAGTTATTGGATGTGGTCGAAGGCAGGAAAAGAAGAAAAGAGTTGGAGAACATAAAATTAAAAAAATAAGCGGAGGCGATACAACCCAGTGGTGGAAGAAAAAGTGGAGCCAATAACATCATCACTTGTGGAAGAAGTGACGTCAGTGGAGGAATATGTGCAAGTGGCGCCGATAGAAGCATCAGTGGTGGAAGAAGTGATGCCAGTGGGGCCAATAGAAACATCAGTGGGAGGGGGTAAATGACAATGATTTATCGTTATTATATGATGGGGAAGATGAACTTTTAATAAAAGCCTATAGTAAATATGAAAGACTGGAAAAAATAAAAAAAACTGAAACAAAAATTTTTGTAGAAAGAAAAAATGTAAATAAATTATGTTTTCTGGGTGAAGGGTAGATTTGAGTTTCCTTTCCTTTGAATTTTTAAACCTGTCTAACAAATGTCATAAAATGTCTAACTTTTTTTTTCTTTTCGGGTCATATTGAACTTATATTGCTGAATATTGTATAATGAAAGATATAGATATCTTTTTTATTAACAGTAACGTTTGAAGTATGAAAAAGATATTTTCAGAATAAGAATTGTTGTTAGATTTTTTAAAGCAGGAAAAAATCTTTATGCTTTTCAGTACGCTGCACTGTTTAGTTAACAGTTACCACTAAAGAGTTTTTTTTTTAATTTTGCTGTAGTGTCTATCATAACTAATTTGATTTTCCTCCAGCTTCAAATGGCACTTGAGTTTTCAGGATGATTTTTTTGTTTTCCTTCTATTTTTTAACGAATTTACATAGTTGTAGGGTGAAACAAAATAAGATATTTGCTGGTGTCCATATTTCATAAATAAGAATTAAAACAACAGTTTCGTTTACTATTTAGTTGTTGCTAGTAAATGATAGTATACTGAACGAAAAGTCTGAATTTTACTTCTTGATTAAATCTGTTTAAGATGACTGAATAAATAAAATACAGGTAGTGTAAACTGGGAGGAGACGGGCGAATTTTGAGAAATTTTATGCAGGCCAGTTAGTGAATTTGAATACTCTTCTTCTGTGAACACTAAAATGTACCTGGTAGCAGGGAACATACATTGAAATCAGTTTTTTATTGCTTGAATAGTTAACTAGGTATTTCTTTTGTATTTGAAGCTGTGGATTTGCGAGCCACGCCATTTTATATGAAATTTTGTGCAAAAACACGATAATGTCCAGCTATCTAAGGTAAAGTATTGATGAAGGGCTTCAGTGTAGAATGACAAACTATAACCTGTATAATAGGGTGTATCGAAAAAAACTTTTTTTCGAAATCCGGTTACGGCTAATGCGGATTTTTGGCCAAATGGCATCAATAAAACGTATAAAAAATTTCAACTCGATCAGACAACTCCTTCTGCTGCCGAGTAGAGCCCGAATATTAGAAAAATCAACAAAAGATTCACTTTTCAACTGATTTTCCAAAAAATAATTTTTAAATATTTCCTATATTTTTCGGTCTTTTAAATTATTGAAATAGCATTGGAAAGGAGAAATAAATACATAAAACAAATTTATTACGGTTATTTCTGTACACCATAAGCATAAAAACCCAGTTAATTATTTGTAAAAATGCACTGATTTTCTGGCGTATCGTACAATTAAATTTTAATATAAAATTATTGAGGTCTCTTGAATAACGAAGAAAACACTTTAGTGCTAAATTCTAAGAGCAGTAATAGTATAAATAATTTGCTCCCAATGCCGTATGCATCTGCTTATCACACTAGATCACCTGCCGCCCACCTCTCCCCGAATGCCTCTTCTCTTGTACTTGCCCAGCTGAAAGGATCGGTTTTATCAGTCGCCAGTAGTCAACCAGCTGTGTCGAACGTGATTGTCGCTGCTTGAGTTATTTATTAGTGCTGTAGGAAATTTTAACTAAATAATTTGTTTACGTGTGAAGTGCAGTATGTAGAAGTGAGAACAGTGTTTCAGTTGTGTTAAGTACTTTTTATTAGGAAGAGAGTGACAGATACGCTGACGTTATGGCATCGACAAGTTTGTTACGGTCTGACGTTAGGAATAGCATTATTGGGACACCCAATGAATTGGGTAGAACACAGCTACCAACCGTTGTAATGTATTGAGACAATATCTATGGGAGCGAGAAGAAAAAAATGAGAATTTCGGGATCCCGGAAAGAGCCTTCAACAAAGGATTTATCTTCTATCGTCGCCAGGAAGATTGTAGAAAATTGAGAGTACGCCTCAATCAGCGGCGAAGCAATTTTCAGTGTCAGAAGAATTGTTGCAATGATATTGAAGTACCATAATATTGTCCGTGACTTGCAAAACTCAGCAAAGTCCGGTTTCCAAACTTCTGCGAAACGAATTGCTGATTTTCAACAGTCTGCCAAAAATATTTCATTTGATATAGCCTTTTGTAAGTTTTCCGATCCTCTTGCCTGCAACTGCGAAAAAGGAAGGAAAGTACCAGTGCTAGAGGCGCCTTTTCTTCTAGATCAAAGAACAACAAGATTGAGGCTTAATCTCAATTTTCTACAATCTTCCTGGCGACGATAGAAGATAAACCCTTTGTTGAAGGCTCTTTCCGGGATCCCAAAATTCTCATTTTTTCTTCTCGCTCCCATAGGTATTGTCTCAATACATTTCAATGGTTGGTAGCTGTGTTCTACCCAATTCCTTGGGTGTCCCAATAATGCTATTCCTAACGTCAGACCGTAACAAACTTGTCGAGGCCATAACGTCAGCGTATCTGTCACTCTCTTCCTAATAAAAAGTACTTAACACAACTGAAACACTGTTCTCACTTCTACATACTGCACTTCACACGTAAACAAATTATTTAGTTAAAATTTCCTACAGCACTAATAAATAACTCAAGCAGCGACAATCACGTTCCACACAGCTGGTTGACTACTGGCGACTGATAAGACCGATCCTTTCAGCTGGGCAAGTACAAGAGAAGAGGCGTTCGGGGAGAGGTGGGCGACAGGTGATCTAGTGTGACAAGCAGATGCATACGGCATTGGGAGCAAATTATTTATACTATTACTGCACTTAGAATTTAGCACTAAAGTGTTTTCTTCGTTTTTCAAGAGACTTCAATAATTTTATATTAAAATTTAATTGTACGATACGCCAGAAAATCAGTGCATTTTTACAAATAATTAACTAGGTTTTTATGCTTGTGGTGTACAGAAATAACCGTAATAAATTTGTTTTATGTATTTATTTCTCCTATCCAATGCTATTTCAATAGTTTAAAAGACCGAAAAATATAGGAAATATTTAAAAACATATTTTTTGGAAAATCAGTTGAAAATTGAATCTTTTGTTGATTTTTCTAATATTTGGACTCTACTCGGCAGCAGAAGGAGTTGTCTGATCGAGTTGAGATTTTTTATACGTTTTATTGATGCCATTTGGCCAAAAATCCGCACTAGCCGTAACCGGATTTCGAAAAAAAGTTTTTTTCGATACACCCTACTGTATAATAATTCAGACATCATTTATCCACTTGGATTAAAGAAAAATGAAATGGAGTCCCCCTACACTTAGGCTATGGTGATTTCTTGTATAAAACCTCTTAGGAACTTTATAAAAAGCGACCCTGAGAAACACAGATACACAGTGTTTACCCATTACATAATTCAAAGCTTGATACTTGTCATGAAAATGTTCAACTAATTGGAGTAAGCTAGGATCGAATCAGTAACCCCAAGGTACCAAAGGTGAGAGCTTTACCACTGACCCATCGCAATCCCCAAAGAAGAAGAACTTCAGTTTAGTTCAGTTCAGTTTAGATACTTAATGCTGTCATCAGAATATTTTCTTTGAGCAGCAAGGAATCGAACTCTCAATATTTGTGAATAATAAATAGCAAATTGTCTATTAGAAATAAAAAATACTTACTTACTTACTTACTATGGTATCTGTGTATGCTTGACTATGAAATTATCTTGAATAATAAATGAAAAGAAATCTTTGAGTCCCACGATTATGTCGGTTGGCGTAAAGAGACGGTAAGTATAAGTAATGACTCTTTTATAATGATTTGCTTTACAATCAAAGCTGTTGAAAAATATATAGAAAGTGGGATGAAAGGGGAAAATGCCGAAAAAAACTTACGAGCACGGCGTTTGTTCACCACAATTTATAAAAAATAAATCCAAACTTAATATTTGTCATGAAAATGTTGAAATAATTGATGCGAGCGGGGATCGAATCAGGAACTCCAAGCAGTGAAAATGAATGCTTTACCACTGAGCTATTATGATCCCACAATGACAAATGAAAGCCTAAAGAAAAAGTCTAACTGTAGGAACCAAGTATTACCAAAAAGTAACATTGAAACATGAACGTATCTTTATTTAATTTAATTTTGTTGGATGCTCAGAGAAATTGTATTTCAAAAGTGTTAAAATTGAATGTGAATCATTGGACTGACTTGTTATGAAAAAAATAATTTTGGTCTTGCGAATCGATAAGAAAACAATAGTGAACTATGGCTAGCGTACTTATAGATTTATCATCAAATCTTTGAAAAACTTTGGACAAATCTTTTCTGTTTTAAACAGTACAATAGTAGACAGACCAAAGGTAAAATTAACGAACAACTGCGTGTCAAATAAGTAAGATTAATACGTACTAAAAGATGGTTGTTTTCAAGAACTTGAACTGAAAATTGTTTCTAGTGGCTTTCTTTTTAAAACAAGTGGATAAATGAATAAATGAAATGATAGGAAAGGTAACATAAGTGGTGGAGATTAAGTTTAGTTGACCTCCCCTTTGAAAGGCAATGGGGTATTTTACATAATCTCACAAAGTTACTGTACGTAAAGAAAAGTGTAAATAAGATGATCTCCTACAGGACCAGGGTCTGCCGCCCCGATAGCACGTACGCTATCCGCTTAGCAAAGAGGTTGAGGAAGCTCATGTGGAAGATTGAATATAATTCAATACATTAGAGATTTATAACCTATTCCATCGACATAAAAACCTATTTGAATAAGTAAATGATCTTTGAATATATGTCATATACACATGAAAAAGAATACAGGTAAATAGGAAATAAATCATGGATTACTTGTACAAATAAATTCTAGTTTCATGAAACTTCAGACATAAGAAGGAGTTTGTGAAACAGTTTACTAAAAAATACTGTTACGAATTGGATTTTTTTCCCTAAGCTTTTAGCATATAGCCTACCTAATGAAAATTTACAGGAATTCCTAGCACTGATCAAATACATGATGCAGGTTTCAGTTCTAACATATATTCACATCTTACTACATGGATTGTCTACAAGAATAATATGATCCTTAACACTTAGCGAGTTTTCGATAGCATTTGTTCCTCCCTATTGTACGTGGTACTTTATCTGTGCACATATTTTAGCGAAAGTTCAATAGCTATTGTGTCATTATAACAACTGTAATTAATTTTTCAAGTGTGGAGTATTCTGTAGATAGGGTAGTTTCACTCTTTGATAAAAGTTGTCAGAAAAGGAAGTAATCCACCATGTCTGAAATGTAAAATAGCCAAAACTATAAGATAGTCTAATATACATTGTTAAAATCTCTCCTCTAACTTTTTAAAAAGCATTATTTGGTGATCAAGTCAAATTGCCACGATGCGTTGGAATCCAACAGTCTAATTAAAACAAGCAAATGCAAAGGATCTACTGGGGTTAAGGTATTGTGATTTCTAATTATTACTTTCAATGTCAGTATATAGAAATTCAAGCAAGCGATGTAAACGGCATGGGTGACTTTGTTGTAAAAACTGTTGCAAAGATGAAATATTCAAGTTAATTTGAATATAAGAATCACTTCATAATCATAAAAGAATAGCATCTAAAACTAATAGGGGGTAGAAACTAAGTTTCAGGTTTACCTTAAACTTGTTCAAACCTGTTTTCATTTATTAATTCAAACAAGACAATACATCCCACGGTGAAAAGTATAAACACCATAGTTAAGAAAGGTACATAAGAATAATCTTGTGCTGGTTGTAGTCGATGAAAAGATTTCTTCTTCGTATGGTGGCCAATAAAGATATTTGTGCCTAGTGTTTCAGAAAAATACATAAAAAAATCAATATTTTCAAAACTGTTTGAACAGAGGCTTCGTTTACTTTGTAACTATTGAAGATTCGAACTGAAAAAATGTGTAATGCTGAAAACGTATGGGTCTGTTTCTGCGATAATATTCACATAACCATTCAGTGCTTGATAAATGCGTTTCAAATGTGGGAATCTAAAAGAAGAAGTATGCTTCTTTGCAGTGAATGTGCACGTGGATTAAAAGTCGCAATAAACCATGACTGTATTCTGTTACATAAAAATATATTGAAAACAAAAGTACTAAGTGTTATTACGGACATGGATATACACGATGAAATTTGGTATACGTTTCAAAAAATGCACGACAATACTTTTAATAAATTAGAGCAGTTTTTTCATATATATGATGATGCCATTCATAATGATACATTTGTTAATCAACTGATAGAAATATTCTTGCAGAAAGATTTTAAGAAATTCTTAATTTGCAATAAAAACCATAGTGCTGGGTGTTTGTGATTGAAAATATGAAGAAATAATAGACGTATGGATGAAAATGTTACTCTTCTGTAGCTATATTACATGTACAAACTGTGAAAAGGTACGCTTTGCCATGATTTTTTTTCTGTGAACGTTACAACTGAATCTTACTCAAGTAAATATTTAAGAAAAAATATAGTTAATGTGCAGTGCAGTGCTATCATACTAAACATTTCTTCAGATATTTATGTGAATGAGTTGAAAATGTAGCAAAAAAAACTAATTAACACAATACAGATTAAAACCGTGTAGAAACCAATATAAACTAATGAAAGATGTTTCATATTGCTGAATAAATGAAGACTTTATACAAGTTTCATATTGCTGAATAAAGGAAGACTTTATATTAATAATAATAATAATAAATCGGAGATTTTTTGTACTTTTGCAAACAATAATCGCAAAAGCCCTTGACTCCCAAAAGTTTACGGACACTAGTTATTAACTGATAATGTACATTTTCATATAAAATGTAAATTTGCTTACCACCCTTAATTCCCGGATAAATCACATGTCATCACATGTCATTCCATGTCATTTGATTTCGTTCGTATACATTAATTTGGTACTTGGGTGCCAGGTATTGTTGAATTTTTTACGTCGTTCAAAGTACATCCATTTTGATCTGCAGTGTTTATTCCTAATTTTATGGTTAGTTTCCTTGCTTGTTTCAACAAGCGTTTTGGATTGTTTTTCAATTTATACACTTGATTATACATTTGATCCACTCTTGCCATCCTCAGAATTACACTCTTTGGGAGGCAGTACACGTTCATCTCCATAGGAAGTAATTTATTTTTAAGAAGTTATCCAATGTTTAAGAGATATCTCTTCCCTTTTAGGAGATGCACACTATGCAGCTTCAATTAGAATTTTCTCATTACTATTGAGGGTATTTTCCAATATGGGAAAGAGAAACTTTCGGTTCAATTAAGATTTTCTACATTATGTTATGTATATCGTTTTAACTTTGAGGTAGTGCTCTCGATAGTTATTCCTATATAGGTGTTTTTGTCAACATCCTTTATTCTGTTGTCCATTACAAATTGAAACAATAAATCAATATACTTTTCCTGATCATTGATTCCATTTGAACCCATACACTTAATGCTTAGTCTTGTCCCCTTTAGCCCGAAATATGTATAATTACGGGATGCAATTTTTACAATTTTAAATTCTGATGCACCCATACCAAACATTGTCTTAGGTACTTCTTGAAAACTCACAGAACCAAACGCAGTTAAGTTCTTAGGTTCCCCAGAACTAGCAGTACTTGGTCCTGATAAGCTTACCTAGTAGTTTAGCGTTGTCCTTAACACATAAGTCAGCTGTTTTTCCTATTAGTATTAGCTCCTTGAGCTTTTCGCAAGCTTAATTTTTTATAATACCCTCAGGGAATAATCCTGTTCAATAAAAGTTAGTAATATTGACATTACCCTGGTAAAATAACATCCTGCATAACGCTTTTTTTAATTCTTTGAATAATATCTGATATTGTTCGCTGGGTACACGCACCCCATTGCTATGAAATTTATCTACTATCATTTTCCAAGTATAATAAGAAACTTCGGATGCCTCATATTCTAAGCGTTTTGCCATGATTAACAATTGAGTTAGCTCGTTTGCACTTGTAGAAGCCATCTGTAATCGAAATAATATATTCTTCTAATGAAATAATAATAATAAAATATTAGAACTTTAGTATTTCCACTATCTAAAACACGAATATTAGAATGGTCTTTGCACAAATATGCATATATTGTTCTTCTAATATTGCAAAAGTCCTACTATTGTCAATAGGATATAAAGCTTTATTATTATTGTCTTTACAATTTCCTTTCCAACTTATCACTTTTTTTTTGCTTAATGTCCATGTATGTGAAAATCACGTTTATCAACAGTGGGTGTTACAATTTGTACCTCGTACTGCGATGACAGCAAGTACGTCAAAAGTCATTCCGGAGTGTCAACAATCACGGATTGCTACAAGTTCGTTTTTTGTTTGTCATTTTTCCCGTAAAGTGAATTGAGGAATATTTTAGCAATATACCTCAGACTCAGGTTCAATCCAATATTATTTTCCATTAAATTTATGCCTTTGTGGGGATGATACTCTTTAATGTATTTATTTTCGTATTCTTTAGATTTGCACCAAGCAAGAAAAATCAAGCTTCGTGCTTCATTTGAAGGAATAAATTCCCATAGTTGTGAAATAAACTATTTGAATTACTAAGTTAGTAAGCACATGAATTAAAATCCAATCTTCTCTGATATCACAATTTATTTATTTTTCAATATATTGTTTATTCCAACATTGCTTTAGCAAACACTAAGTGTTAGTAAATGAATGACAAAGTATGCAATTGTTAATATTAATTTCATCCCTAACAAATCACGTACATGTCTATTATTACATATAAATGTTCTAATGATATAGTAATGCAATAAAAAACTTTATATAATCACACCTATTTTTTTCACGATGTATTTAAACATGTTACATGACAATATAAATTCGGTGCGTGCGCATACTCGTACTAGATTTTTCACGCATGTCAGATCCGTGTGTATACTTGTACTTGGTTTTCGCGCATGTCACAATATAATACAATAGCACGCATGCGTATAGCTGTAGTAAATCAGATAAAGGGAGTGATACGCTGTTACAATGTACAGTCAAAAGCAATCTGTTTCCGCAGGTAAAAACTAAAAAAACAAATTCTGGTTCTTCTTCTTCATCTCATAATAAGAAACGGAACGGTGAAATTGAGACCAATCTTTCTTTATTGCAAAGTGAATGTGTAAAATCTAAGTATATTTCACCACGTGAAAAACGTTTTCAACTTGAAAAACAAAAGAAATTTATTCTTGAACATCCAAATGATCCTGAAATTCCCGAAGATAATGATACATGTCGCATAATATTTTGCAGAGAGGAGCCAATAACCGAACAAGTCTACAGAAGAAGTTTCAGATATTCAAATGAAATACCGTTTGAAGATGAAGTAGTACTAGTAAATCAAAATACAACTTATAATGACAGTTTGTTATTGAATGAACTAAAGTGTGATTGTACTCCTAATGAAGTAAGTGAAATTTGTGTAAACCAAATACTAGAAAAATATAAACTTCCTGAACCACTACTTTGTGAAGGCTGTGCGAATCGTAGTGAGAAAGAAACTGAACATAAATGTGTGAGTGAAAATGATGAAGTATTAAATACTATTGTGTGGAATTTCCTAATCAAGAAATCAACACGTGAACAAATACTAAAACAATATTTGAAAATTCATGTGAAATATATAGAAGTGAACAATAATACATATCTTATAAACAAATTTAATTATTCATACCAAGAAATCACGTTTAATGATTATCATATTTCTGACTTAAGAGAAGCATATCTTGAACACGATAAAAATGTGTATCAACAATCGACAGTGTGAGTATCAATGTATTTCACTAAATACATACGAATATTGCGAATATCAATGTTGTTCTTTTTCTATAAAAGAACAATGTGTATTAATGTGTATTGCCCGTTGGAAACCACAGCGAGAACTTTTTTGTTACGGGTGTTTTCAAAATCTCAGTATTTTAAATGAACATGACTGTATTACTTTAGACTATGATATGTTGTGCTATAATGCATGGCGTACAATGGTAAACACACAAACTTTTGTTGACTTATATGAAGAATTTGCTATAGTGCATTGTGATGCTGAAATTGATGATTGGGCATTTACATATACATTGTATAACATTTTGTTAAAGAAAGATAACATTCAGTTAATTCCACAGTTATTCTTACAAAAAGAGATACAATATAATATGCATTTATGTCAATCAATCACAAAATAATAATAATACAAAGAAAGCAAATAAATAAATTAATGAAATCATATCATAAAAGAGTTTCACCATTACATTGGCCAACATGTAATTGTACATATAATGATAATAATAATAATAATAATAATAATAATAATAATAATAATAATAATAATAATAATAATACAAATATTGAATGTAATAAACACTATTTTAAGGAATATTAACATTTTAAAATCATAATTGTATTCGTAAGTAAATTTTTGTATCTTATTGAAATTAGTAAATATTTTTTTTCTCATTTTATATTACATGTTTTATTTATATCCTTACACATCTTATATATTCTACTTTACCGCGAAAAATTTCAAAACACTTACAGTGTAAAGGTAAACTATGTTTCAAATAGGATTTACAATTTTATACGTAGGAAAAAAAGATTCTTTAAAAATTTTATACGTAGGAAAAAAAGATTCTTTAAAAATTTTTTTCATCAAATGAAAACGTTAACATGTGTATATGAAAAAATATCTTTTTACAATTTTATTTTTGAAAATTGTATTTTGCAATATAAGTTTCATCTAACGAATTATTTATACGTGCGCCGCATAACTGCTCTTAGGAATTACGTAGTAAACAGTTTAAGTAAAATTTTAAAAAATTACATTTTCGTTTTTTTACATTTTACAATGTAAGAGTTTCATCTAATGAATTATTTATATGTTCACAAATTTTTAATATTTTGGAACATCTTTGGTATGCACACAGGAAGTTTTCGAGTAATTTATTACGAGATATTAAAAAATAAATGGAGTTTACGTAGTAAAAGGATCTAACTAAAATTCCTATGGAAGCGGTCCATGAAAAATTAGGAGTTTGCACAGCAAACGATCCAATACATAAGCAGAGCTTCTGCAAGAAGCGAACCAAGTAAAGTTCTTATGGAAGGGATTTATTTACAAGTTCTCAAATGAAATTTGCTCGTTAAAATTTTAAAAAACGAGTTTGTGTAACAGACGAGAGAATAAATAATTTCGTATTTTCGGAACATCTTTGGTATGATCACACGAAGTGTTCGGGTAATTTATTACGAGAAATTAAATAAATTAATGGAGTTTACGTAGTAACACGATCTAACTAAAGTTCCTATGAAAGCAATACATTAAAAATTAGGAGTTTCTATAAGAAACGACACGATCAATAACCGCAGTTTTCGTAGAAAACGAATCTTAATAATACGAGAGGTTAAATAAATAAATGAAGTTTACGTAGTAATTATTTAATGGATCACACTCTATTTTTAACATCGAGTTTGCACAGCAAACGATCCAATACATAAGCAGAGCTTCTGCAAGAAGCGAACCAAGTACAATTCCTATGGAAACGAATTATTTAATAGTTCATAATTTATTTTAACAACGAACTTACTTAGTATTTTCGAAAAAAATTCTCTTTTGAATTTGCAAACAAATGAACCAGTAAAATAAAAATAACACGAGCACACAAATAATTTACAACGAGCTTATTTTAGTACACTCACATAATGTTCGAACATGATATACATGTGAGAGAACGAAAGATACGATCCGTAAAAATAGGAAAATAGAGAATACATAACCAAAGTTTGTGAAGCAAAAGTTTTGGCATTTTTATATCATAAAACAAAATTCGCATACATAAGATTTGTTTGCGCATTTTATAATGCATGCATGTAAGAAAACTTTTTACAGTTTTTAATTTGCGTTTTTCATTTTGTTTTTAAACTTGTATTTTCATTTTGACATCTTGCATTTTGTTTTTAAAGTTGTATTTTCATTTTTGACAACTTGCATTTTTAGTTTTCAAAGTTACATTTGCTTTTTTTGTTCAATCGCTTCATTAGAAGTTCCGTGTTAATTATTTGTTTTGAAAACAGATTTCTGCATTTTATACCGCATGTATGTGAAAACTTTATACAGTTTTCATTTTATATTGCATAAATGAATTTTAAAATACAATTCTGCAATTCTAATTAGCTTTGAAAATATGTATATGTATTAACTTTGAGTATATGAAAATAACTTTTTTATAATTTACAATTTGTGTATGTGAAAAATAAGTTTCTTCAGCTTTTCTATAAAATTTTAGTTTATTGGGTTCCTATGAAAGGTTGTTGTTGCAAATACAAATTCTTATACCTCATAATCGTATATTACCTTTTTTTAATCAGGAAAAAATTAATATTAAATGAAAATCAAAAATAAAATTTAGTCTATATTTATTTCGGTAACATAATATATAGAAGCAAAATAATAATATTAATAATAATATTACATAATAGTATATAGAATAGTATATACAATATATATAGAATCAATTAAAATTACAAATTAATATCCCTTATTCTTTGATACTAGAATATCTACTAATTCATTTAAACAACACTGGTTTCTTATTAATTTAAAATATTCTTCTTCAAATATGTTTGCATTCATATACATTCTATGTGAATTCCGAAATATATTATATAGTTCTTTTCTCACATTTTCTTTAATAAAAATTATCCATGTCTCGGTTTCTAAAGATTCAATGTCCATAAAAATGCAGCGGTGAGACATTTGTTGCGGACAGTCAAAAATAAAACAACCCTCACACAATAACACACAATTAGGGTTAAAATTTAAAATACTGTTTTTGATGCACTTTTCATCCACAAACCATTGTGTACACTTACACTTTTCTTCTTCTTTGTTCTTCTTCATTGATAAGTCTAAGGGCTCCGTTTGTGGTGGTGGTGATGGTGTAACACTTGCATCTTGTGTGTCGGGTTTGCACTCGTCCAGTTCATCAAATAAACGCCAAATTTCTTCTTCCCCCTTCACTAAATAAGTCAGGTGAGGGTGCTCTTTCTTCCTCCTCACTAGATAATTGGATAATTTCTTCTTCCTCCTCCTCCTCTTCTTCCTCCTCTTCTTCTTCTTCAGTAGATTAATCAGGTGATGGTGTTCTTTCTTTAGCGTCTATTGTCCAGTTTTAAGATGGAAGTTGAATAATTTTTGATGCTCTTACTCCTAATAATGACGGGGATGCTGGAAGTACTAATGAAGATGTTACAATTCCAACAGGCGATGATAGGATTAATACTGGATCCTTACGTAAATCAATAATTTCTGCTTCTATAATAATCTCTGAGGATACTGGCGAAGCTGGAGAAAAATACTGAGTTTCCTCGTCAATAAAACTATTTGGTAAATCTCTCGCAGTTTTAAACTTTTTCTTGGGAGATTCTACAAACTCAAACGAAGAATCTCAATCTAACCCTTCGCACAAGTCAATTTCTCGTCGTACTTGACTCTGAATCGACTCCATAATGATACTATACCAGTATTTTCTTCATACGCAATATATAAGAAAAACTTTACCGTTATCATCATATCATGTGATACTTTAAACATTTTTTCAAACAGTCCTACAACATCATTTAAAATATTTTCACATGTACTGTTCCAATTTTCAACAGAATTTTTATAAATATAGGAATAGCAAAACATGTTCTCATATAATCTTTTAAAAACATCAATATTTGGTATTTTCACTTTGGTAAATCATTCCCCCATTTTTCAAGGGTATTTCCTCATTAACGTTATTCATAAGGCATACTATTCAATCATCTTTCATCTGTGTGTAAAAAATAGATTTAGATAAATCACGTGTAAGTAAATAGTTTACATGCTTTTCAAATAAAATCTGTTATTTACAACTTCTATTATTATTCATGTAAACAAGACATCTACCATACATACACCAACATATCGTCCATGTAAAATATCGGAATCAATCATACCACAAATTATCGTTGTATTGGCATTCATTCATTCATTATTACATTAATATAACAATCTTCTATTGCAATCGTATTTAACATCCCTTCATGTTTCAACACGATCATCATTCAATAGGTGAATGTTCTTTTGCATTCGCGTTCAATGACCTCATATGTTCTACCATTCGTAATGTAAAACTTTCTTTGTATTCATTGTGAATAAACTATCATAAAACTTGTTTTTATTATAAGTTCATATTCTCTAATGTTTATCTTCAACGTTTCCCAATCTTTCTTTTATGTTTTCGCCGACAATGTCTTTTGTTCACCTAGCGTTACACAAAAGTTATTTCTATTAGTTTGTTTCCAATCTGTGATGTTTATCTTCCACGTCCTCAATCTTTCTTTTGTGTTTTTCACCGACAATGTCTTTTGTTCACCTACCGCGGCTCCAAAGTTATTTCTATTAGTCTGTCCCCAATTTGTGATGTTTAGTTTACACGTCCGCAATCTTTCTTTTTTGTTTTTCACCGACAATGTCTTTTGTTCACCTACCGCGGCACCAAAGTTATTTGTATTAGACTGGCGGTATTCTGTGATGTTTACCAAGCGTGTCAACGGTCTTCCTCTGTATTTGAATTGAAGTTATAGCAACGCCCTGCAAGCACACATCATAATCGTCACTCCTGCCCAACCGGTTTTCCAAAAGCACGTAAACATTCACTTTGTCTCTTGAGTTCACCAGCAAAAGACGTACGAAAACCACGCTCTGTATACGTATATTTACCAATACGCTTCTAATAAAGCAAACCAATAAATAATTACCAACAAGTTCTTCAAAAATCACACTGTTAAAGTAATCAATACTAAAAATAAAAATAAGCTCCCGCATGAATAAATATTTCCTGCCCATCATACAGCGTTCACCTCTGGTGCTAACGGTCCAGGGTTCATTCTCAGCATCCATCATATAAACTTTTATAATATATATTTTTCACTACCTTTTATAAAATGGTTTCCTCCCACTTTCTATATACTCTATCAAAACTTGATTTTAGTATACTCACATATTGTTCGAACATCTTATACATGTGAGAGAATAAACTAATTAACAACAACAACAAGTCTCCATTTTTCTGCATAATACGTGATTCAAACCGGGATCTTCATCTCATTGTAAGTTTCTATTAGTAAAAACCATCTGTATAATACGAGGTTCGAACACGGGTCTTGCTCTCAATGTGAGTTTCTAGTAGACAAAAAAACATTTGTATTAACGAGAATCAAACGGAGATCTTCATCTCATTGTAAGTTTCTATTACTCAAAGCCATCTGCATAATACGTTATTCGAACGGGGGTCTTCATCTCAATATCAATAATGTAAATATATTCAATATTATTATTAATTTAATCACTGATACAGAACTAAGTGATACAAAATAACATTTCATCATATGTACCAATATTCTAATTAACTAACATATTACCAGATTTGATTCAAATCGAACCAATTAAAATTGAAATTTAGATTTCCATTATTATTTTTAAAAATATCCAGTATACTAATTGTACATACACGTATACAGACTCAAAAAAGAGGATACGAACTTTCCAAACGGTACCAACCACATAAAGGTCAGGTCATCAACCCCTAATGACCTAACCGACCGTCTAGTGACACATCCATTAAAGGAGGATATAATAACATAATTATTACATAATGTACCGTTATCATTTTTCTTTCGGATGTAGAAGTAGCTCCATTTCTACTTTAATCGACTCAGGGAGGCTAATCTCTTCGCTTGGCGTGCAGCGATTAAGGGATTTTTTTTCTGCGGAACACATCAGACGTCAAAGTCAATTAGCGGAGGAAAATATGCATCGAAACTGGACGAGTGTCATTTTCAGCGATGAATGTATATTTTCTTCTGCAAATGATGGGCCAGGCTGTTTCTTTCGTGAGAGAGGTTCCAGGTTCAATCCTCGATACATATGGCAGAAGCGTTCCAACGGACGCATATCAGTGGCTGTCTGGGGCTGGATCTCTGCAGATAGATTTGGGTATCTTCAAAGAATTGATGGGCGCCTTATAGGTGCGCCATATAAGTTCATCTTGGAGAATATTATGGTGACATCCGTTCGCAAACGTTATCCTGAAGGAGCAATCTACTCTCAACACGATCGGTCACCTGTCCATATGTCACGAGTTGTCCAAGGGTAGCTGGCAGTGCTAAATTATGTAAAGTTAATCAATTGGGTTCACGCGGAGCAGATCTTAACCCAATAGAAAATGTCTGGGCAGAGGTAAAGAGGTGTTTGGGGGAGAAATGGGCTAATGAAGTTCGTAAAACTTCCAATAAGCTCTGGGATTAGGTCGTTAATACTTGGGAAGATCTTGCTGCCAATGGCATGGCTTATGTCCGTCGAATGATAGAAAGAATGCCTCGTCGAAAGTTAGCGACTGTTGAAGTAGGTGGTCACTGGACATCATAATAAGAACGTGCGTAGTTTCAAACAGCCCTTTTAAGTACAACATTTCAACCATAAAATTATATGTGAATATGTGATTAAGCACGCAGAAAAAAATGTGCTTATTCGAAATATTTTTTAGAAAAATAAAATGTGCTTTGAGTGGGATTCGATCTCACAACTCTCATTACGTAAAGCCGAAATGCTACCTCTACTCTACCCTCTCACTAGCGGTTACTGCACAATTGCCTTGCACAATTGCTGCCAAGCCGCCAAAATTTCATATGTAACATTCCTTCGTAATTGAAAATTATATACAAGAGATATACCTAATTACTGCTATTATTAAGAAGACGTCTCTTGCATTGAAAACGTAGGGCTTCATTATTGACTAATGAAAAGGAAAATGCATAGTCGAAAATTGTACTTTCTTTGCAAGTGATTTAAAGCAAATTCGTATTCATAACCAAACTTGAATTGAAGTTGGGTTGAGTTGAGTTGACTTTGAGTTTAACGTCCCGTTCAGCAGCGAGGCTATATTTGACGTTGACCTACTAACTCATGTGGAATCCGAACCACATTAGCTCCCACCGTGAATCTAACCCGCGTCCTGTACGCCATTAAAATAAAGTTGATTCGTATCTGAAAATTATGATAAATTTCTTAAAGTTGTCACAACTTCATGGGAAAGTGTAGACTCTAAATTTTTAATGTTCAGGATATCGGTTTTTCAGATTCTCTTAATGTGGTTTCCTGAATGTTAACGGTAATCACTGGCTTCATACTTTTATCTCCTTCTATTGATATATATATATATATATATATATATATATATATATATATATATATATATACAACTGATTGTGGCTCACGTAATTTCAAACTTCAAGGAACAAATAATCTCACCTTAAACTGAGGACGACAACTATACAGACAATGTAGACTAGAGCGTGTGAGAAATACCATACATCATTAAAGCATCTAGTATTTCACAGGTAACATTAATCACTGGCGCCACAAACGTGATTACTCATAGAAGGATTCAACGCACTTATAATTACATATAAGAGGGTTATACTTTGCTCGAACTACCCATACACAAGACTGTTTCCATTCATAGTATCACCATGACTATATTAACTATCCATTTACCTGGTTATGTACAGATGCGAATTTATCAGACACATTTACTAATATTTTGTCAATAAACACATTATACTATAATAACTATCAAGCATATCGTCATCATCAGTAATTTTCAATCGGATTAAATATAATTGGCTCAATAAATTACTCGGTACCGAACATTAAATGCCTTTTATTAATAGAAGAGAGCTGTATAACGAAATCTCGCGAACAAAATTTTAAAGTACTGTTGGCACGTAGCTGGAACTAATGATCATAGAAAAAAAAAGGGGAGCACTAAATCATGCTTTAACATGCTTGTTGGAAAACACTATAACGAAAAGGGAGAACAGGCGTTTCTTAAGGGGAAAAAAGACGGTAGGGTATGTGATTTCTACTGATGGTTATGGGAAAATAAAGTATAAGGAGCAAGCGCTAAGTAACTATTCTACAAAAGGTAAGTTAAGAACGGACTACTTGGAGACGCATATAAGAAAACCACTAACACAGAATGAATGATCGTTTCGCATATTTTGTAGCTTATTTCTATTTATTCCTTTCCTTTCGCGTAAAATGTTTGATATCATTATTAGAGCAATTCCATATGTATAGTATCTAAGATTATGACAGATATACTTTGCATTTTTAGCAATTTCTGAACATGAATCTTTTAACCTTATGCGCTCTGAAAGGAGATTCAAGTAGAGATCTTAAAGATAAATTATGTCTTAAATATCAAAAGTGAACTTGACTCCCTCGTGCACTGAATGTGCACTTTTCAGTTAAAGATCAATTCACACATAGTGTATCATGCCGATGTCATTCCCCTGCCATGATCCGACGGTGTCCGTGGCGTGACCATTCACACATATCATCCGGTTTTGTGGCGTGCCACTATTTCTTTCTACACCCTTTCCCTTGGTTCGGATCAACTTTGTGTTCCTTCGTGTGCTACGAAGAAAGTCGAAGTATCGCTCCGACACAGTTTCTCTTCAAGCTATGGAATCAGACTGATTGAATTACATTTTATATTTATTATTTTCATGAAGCACAGAGAATTTTCTACTTGGCTTTAGAACTATCCCTACTGATTTTTGATCGACATTTAATAGTTTACGTTCAGATTCAAGCTTTTCAAAAAAAAAATACGTTGCTATAGGCTGTGGAATTCGAAGTGATGATCGTGGGAAAATAAAGTATGTAAAGAACAAGCTTTGACCGACTACTCTACAAAGGCACGGTAAGGACTTGGAAGACGTATATAACAAAACCACAAACACAAAATGCCTGATCGCTTCGCACATTTTGTTGCTCATTTCTGTTTAGTAATTTGCTTAAATGTAAAATGCTTAATAGCAATGATAGTTAGAGCTGTGCCACATGTATAGTAACTAATAGTATGACAGATTTACGTTGTATTTCTAACAAAACATAAAATTCCCTCCCTCTTGGTAAATTTCGGTTCTCGTTTGCCACGTTTACGAAAATGGAACTCAGAATTTTTTAATGAAAGTTTTGGAGGCTTCTTTTTTAATTATAACTTGCTTATTTCTTAATTTTGTATTGAAATAGTTTTTGGAAATATGTGTTTTGTCCTTCTGCTTATTTCTCAGAAGAAATGTGACATTTTCTATCATTTCTTCTACATAAAAAGAAAGTTATTTCTATTTATGTAATTCCTAAAGACATGTCCAACAATTTTGGACTAAAGTGTACGTTTTATGTAATTTGCAACCTGTGTTCAGTTTTTGCTTAGTTCTTTCCGTATATTATATTTTTCTACTAAAGATGTATGGTTCACGTCTGTCTAGGGGTTGTTGATGTCAAGAACTGGCAGCACCTTCATTTCTGCTTCTAGTCAGCTCATTCTCATTAAAAATAGAAATTCATGCGGGGTTTCTTTCAGAAAAAAATATTCCGTTAGACACACACAGTATCCGGATGGGCTTTGCTGGTACTATTCTATTTATTATCATATTACAGACATGTTATTTTGGTCTCTTCCCAAGGTACGCTCTCAGAGCTCCGGGATTCAGTGGTCCCCCGAAAAAAAAGTGTAGAAGGTAAACTGACTTCATGCATGTTTGCAACCAAGGTTGTTTTCCTTAATTATACTCCAGTTATTTTTATATTTAGGTGTTGTTTACTTTCCTGAGGTGCTACTTTATTTCTTTTGACTATGGAAAGAACTGAAAGAGGGCATATAAAACGTAAATTCAGTGGGAACAATTTACATCGCAATTTGGTAGATAAAACAGTGCCCAGAAGCGCTTTGAAAACAAACTTTCATTTCGGACGTGCAAGTGCTTCCATGAGTAAAGTTGCAGCGCCTCTCGATAGTTGTTCTGGCATTTCTGATTGTTCTGCAATGAAAGTAATTTTCGGATAATTGACTTAACATCGTTGTCTCCAGCAATTCGAAATGCATGTTCCTGTGTTTCTCGTACTACCTCTGGTCAAATGTCTTTAGTGGAGTACAAGGATAAGCGTTGTCCTGTTACATTTCTATTAGAAATATTGCCAAGCTTGTGGAGCCAAGACTGATTTCTACGTTTCAACAAGACAACATCAGGCCTTGAGTCTAATATTATATTAGTTTAATGGAATGCGTTGCTTAGGTAAAGGACGATAAAGTGCCCAAATGTTTTGAAGATTGATGTATATATCTCCACCTGCAAAGAAATTTGACAAGATAAAGAAATCTCTTATTTCAGCTCTTGACCTTGTAGTGGAAGAAAATAATAAACAGCTTGCTCTGAAGCTGTAAAAGCAAATCTACTAAATGAAGATGTGGAATATAGGACTGCTATTTGTGCAAGTGTAGATGGGACGTGGATGAAAAGAGGCCACACTTCATTATATGGTGTAACATCAGTTATCACAATTGATACAGGCAAGGTGTTAGATATGCAGTGCATGTCGAAATATTGCCATACATGTTCCACTGCATCAAAATTGCACAAAGCGAACGCAAAATTTAAGGAAAACCATCTATTTTACATGCTTCAGAACTACAGTGAATCAAGTGGAAGCACGGAGGTTGCGGCTGCGAAGATCACTTTCAACAGTTCAGAGAAGAAATTTTGTGTAGGATATACAAGATAATTTGGCGGTGGTGACTCTAGTGTGTTCAAGTTAATGGCTGAGATTAAACCATATAGCGAAAACTGTGAAATAGTAAAGTTAGTGTGTATTGGTCACGTACAGAAAAGGATGAATGGCAGTCAAAAGCGTCTACTCAAAGACAGCAAGGTACAGAAACTTAAAGATGAAAACCGCTGGGGGGTAAGGGACGACTTACGGGAAAGGAAATCGATTCTCCACAAGTATACTATAGGAAAGCCATAAGAGAAAACTTGCGTGATTTTAAAGCAATGCGAAAGGCTATGTGGGAAATCTATTTTCATAAATTATCAACCGCAAGCAAACCTAACTATGTGTCTACTGTGTCCAAAGATAGAAAATTCGTGATGGGGTTACAACGGAAATCAAAGTTGAAGCATTACGAGCACAAACACTTTTACCAGAAGCAGTAATGAATCATATTAACCCAACCTTTCGAGCATTTGCTGCCCCGCAGCTCATCAATAAAGAACTGTCTTGTCGGGAAGACTCAAAATCCGAATGAGAGTTTCAATAGCATGATTTGCAACGCTATCCAAAGACGTCATTTGCTTCTGCAAGAGTGGTACATATAGCTGTGTTTGGTGCATTGTAATGTTTTAATATTGGTTCTTATGTCAGGTGTGAGTTTCGGAAGAAGTTAGAAATAACATCAGTTGACTAGAAGTTAGGAATAACATTAGCCAAAGACTCAAGAAAAGGGAAAAGAGCAGAGAAGAAAATGAGAGAGACAAAGAAAACAACGAAAAATATGGTTACGGTGCATTCTAAGTGCTTCAATTAACCAGTAATTCATTTAAACTCTGCTAACGTTTACATACGTTTTTCTCAGAACCACATTTTTTCTACGTATATGTACACTCATGTCCAAAATGATTGTGGCATATCTAAAACTGTCTTCTTGTAAGGATGTAATTTGATAATGATTTTTAGGGTACTTTTAATACTGATACTATGTGTACAATCAGGAAATGTATATTTGTGGTTAATGTCATGTTAAAAGAGTTACGAATACGAAAATTAGAATGAGTAAAACAATATGTTGCTAAATGGGCAAGAAAGTTTTATTTTCGTTTCATCCCTGTTATTTACTGCTCTTCTGACATGCAAATTTACATATACATGTATTTGCCGATTATATACATACTAGCAATGTAAGAAATACCGGGCGAATTCGTTATCAAATTATTTGTCTTTATTATTATTGTGCAACAAGTATAATGCATAATTATATTCTTGGACTTATGTTTTTGAAGTTATTTTTTGTAACATTAATTAATACATATGTATTACTTAATGACATGCATATTAGATCCCTTACGGGCATTAACATTAAAGAAAATGTAAGTAAGTTAGTTGAGTCACACATGCATCATGGGTGTCATTTAGGGAGGGCAGGAGGGGGAAATTGCTTCCCCAAGAGGTCGAGGAATATATATACTTAAATAGATTGTCTACTAATGTACTGGTACAAAACGTGAAAGTCTTATGTCGATGATGCTCTTGGCCCCCTAAAACAAAGACTGAAATGACGGTGTTGACTTGCATATATATAAGATAGAAGTAATTATGTATTGATCAAGTGTGAGGGGAAATTGAAAGAAAAATATAATAAAATTTCATTTTTGTCAGGTCTATTTCAAACAAAATAATTCTAAAGAAAACAATAGTATCAGGAGCATATTTCGTATATTTTGATATGGCATTTCTTAGCTACGCTGTTTAAACTTGTATTTATCTATTGAAATATCTACGACAGAACTTCACCTTTGATTTCTAATTTCAGGGCTCTAGTAGGTTATTTTTAATTAATTGATAAACAATTGAAATTAACTATTTAGAAATTGCGTATATTAGTAATCTGTTGGCAGAGAAATTACGCGCTTTCTAATGTTTAATATTTTGTTTAATTGCGGAAAGGAGTAAGATGATTGATTACTCGTACGACATCCCTCAAGGAATAGAGTGAGAGGAAACTGTTTCCAAGACTGCATGAAATTAGATAGTGGAATGTGAGAAAATATTTTACACAGTATACTCGAAGAAATTAGTACGATTTTGCTCTTCTTATGAATACTATAAGTAAATATTATATCAAATTCTGCACGTAATTAACAGTTATGTCATTAGGCCTTTTAATAATGGAAGACTAGACATTGAAAATTACTTATAATTATTATATTTTGAGAAAACTGATAATATCTATACGACATTTTATTTGTGAAAACTGTTATAAGAAAAAAGATTTGATACACTAACTTTCATGTCGAGTAGTTTCGTGCCTTGGTTAATGTTACTGTTCTACTACAAAAATATAAAATGCTGAGTGATATTTGGAAATGACATATGTGAATGATGAGGAAATATTAATTCAATAGTACAACTATCTTCTATTTACAAAATGCTTCAGTTCTAACAGAAAGTGGTGCAATAGTTAATCCGTATATGAACGACACATCAAAATGAATATTTTGCAATAACTTGAATTGATTTATTCTAGTTATAAAATAATACCTTATTTACTTAAGTAATTAAAAATTGTCATTAACACTTTACTGTACCTCAAAACTTTGTTCCGTATTCAATTATATTAAACTCCTATTTGAAGATGCGCTCCAACGCTGAATTCTCGTCCTTAAATAAACTGTGTGTTAAATAATTGAAGTGTAAAGCTGTGTAAATGTTTAATTCATGTAAGGCTGAAACAATAGAAGGGGAAAACATTATTTTGATACAAACATTGTAAATATCAAGAATAATTAGATATTCACCAGTTGGTACACTCCGCATCAAAAAAATGCGATAGCTAACTCCCTGCAGTTAGGCCACCTAATATACAACTTCTTATCCTATAATCGTGTCAGGTAAATAGACCCCCTCTCTCTCTTCTCCTTTCTTCTCTCCCATACTAAAATTAGCTAACAACAAGAGCGCAATTCTTATTTCACACTACACATGTATTAGTTTCGATAAAATGAAATTATAAAACCGAGACGAAACAAGATTCATAGGTTGATGTAGGGAGAAACTGAAACACACACAATGAGAAATTGAAACCAATGGATGTCTATTACACAGAGACTCATAAATGAGGCAGAGATAGAAAAGAGGAGAGAAGAAGAAAAAGAAAACGGAGAATAGATAAAACTGTGGAATTCAAACGTATTAAGAAAAGAACCTAACATTATAAAGTTCCGTTTCCAGAAATCTAACAAAAATATAGAAACAGCGTTTGTGTTTACATAATTTTTTCAGAGCTATTCGAATATGTAGAGGATGCTTTAAACATTCATTATGTCACTTGCAGAATGGATAGCAACTCAATTTCAAGTAGAACTGTAGATCTCCGAGACAAATCCAGAATAATGTCAAAATTTTAACACACATGCTTTGTTTCCGCGTTGTTCGATTGCAAATTCGGTAGTGTTCATTGGACGTACTGTTTCAAAATACATTCTAATATACCCAGTAGATAGAGTTGGTCCTGTCCTCCATTTCAGACTACTAATGCTAACTGAACAAAAAGCAAAAAAGAAAAGAAAGAAACAAAAATAAAAGAGAAAATTGAAGAGTTCTCTTTTACTGCTAAATTTGTATCAGAAACACCCTGTATTAAAAGCTCAAGCTGTATGGTAACGAAAAGTTACAAATGTTGGAAAGGAAAAGTTTATATTCCTCATATATGTAGCATGTTTCAAATTTCAACGTGAAAAGAAACACATTGAATAATAGGATGGGAACAAATTTTAGTATAAATATTTTTTTTTCAATTAACCAAAGAGTTACCACTTTTTAGTCTTTTCTGAAGATTTATTTCTTCCGAACATCCAGCATTGATTTCAGCTCTTCCGGATATAACGTAATTTGCACAGATAGAATGAACACGCTAAGAGCCCAAACGGATCATGGTGTCAGTCGGATGATGTTCGTTAGGCTTTAGACCACCACTGGTTCGAAGATTCTAATTCGTAGTGATCCGGTAATTCGACTGAGACTCGGTAACCCAGATGATATAAAAGATATTTTGCTTATTCATTTGCGTTTAAATAGTATTTCTTTCAGAGATGACAAAGACTGGAGATGTTTACCCCAGAGCACCAAAACCTAACGCTGAAGTTGGTAGTTAATTAAATTTTCCAGACCAGGTCTATCGGTCTCTTGCTCCGTTTTAACTTTGGAACACACACACACACATGAAGTGCATGTGTACGTGAGAGAGAGGGGAGATAAGTTAAAGATGAAAAGACAGGATAGGGAAACGTCAAGAAACAGAGAGAGAGATGAATATAAATATGAAACATACTTATCAATACAGTGTATGATGAAGAACACACACACTGTTTATTCGAATTCTGACCAGTGATGCCTTGTAAGTTCTCCAACAGAAGATAAATCTCTGTTTACAGCCATTATTTTATGCGAAAAATTTGTTTTACCTGACGGGGAATCGAACCTAGATTTTCTGCTTGGAAGTCTGGTACTTTACCACACCACCGATTGCTTTATCCAAATTTTGTCCAACAAATGCTGTAAGATTTCTTTCTGAGAACGATAACACGAAAAGTGTTTGCTGCAAATCAATTAAGTGTTTCGAATATCCTGGCAAATCCCTTGTCCTTTCTCAAAAACATTCGTAAACCATCTCTATCATATTAAAGGTGTTTGCTTCCACATTCGCAAGCATTGCACGTCAAATATGAGAAATCGATTCTTCAGTATCACCTTCTAAAAAATGACATTATGAAAGTGACATCCGTTATGAAACTATCCATTATGAAAGTGGCATAATAAATGTTTAAAGCATCTTCTATATATTCGAATAGTTCCGAAAAAAATATGTAAAAACAAACGTTATGTCTATATTACTGTTAGATTTCTGGAAACGGAACTTTATAATGTTAGGTTCTTTTCTTACTACATTTGAAGTCCACAGTTTTATCTATTATCCGTTTTCTTTTTCTTTTTCCTTCCTCTTATCTCTCTCTCTCTGCCTCATTTATGGGTCTGTGTAATAGACATCCATGGGTTTCAATTTTTCGTTGTGTGTGTTTCAGTTTCTCCCTACATCAACCTATGAATCTTGTTTCGTCTCGGTTTTCTTATTTCATTTTATCGAAACTAACATATGTGTAGTGTGAAATAAGAATTGGGCTCATGTTGTTAGCTAATCTTCGTATGGGAGAGAAGAAAGGAGAAGAGAGAGAGGGGGTCTATTTACCTGAAACGATTATAGGATAAGAAGTTGTATATTAGGTGGCCTAACTGCAGGGCGTTAGCTGTCGCAATTTGTTTGATGCGGAGTGTACAATACATGGTTTACACAGTTGGGAACAGTATGTTTTCTGAAACTGACAGTGCTAATGTCTACTTATCACAATATGCGAAGAATGATATGTATTTGGAATTCAAGTAGACAATAACTTAGTTCTATTGACTTTTTCAAGTATGTACACATTTTAATTTATATTTAAAAACAATTATACACTAAAGGAAGCCAATATACGAACAAGAAATACAAGAAATAAACGCACGCAGCAGCTTTTACGCGGTGCAATCCTACCAGTTTTGTTACGGAAACTACGTGTATGTAGTGTAGACGTGTGGCTCGGCTGTTACTCGCTGCCATTCCACCAAACTAGTTACGACGTACTATGTGTGATCTTATCAAAGAGAATTTGATCATTACTTGGAATGCCACACTATTCCACTTAGAAAAGATTTCGAGTGAAAAATTCCTTTCTATGTCTGTATAGATCTTTTGCACGAGAAATGCTAATACGGCAACTCTTTCTCCGTCTCTTCCTTGCAGTAAACAGGTTTGAATAAGACTCTATTACACTGACCGTCATAAATTGAGCAACAAATGGATACTTAGGAGTATAAGGATAGTAAACGCATGGTGGTGAACAAACTGTTATTGAAATTAAAGAAGCATCTATTTTACGCCGTACACCAAGGAAAATTACGAAACGAAAGTACGCTTGTGGAGAAAAAATGATATTGGAAGTAGGTGGCAATCAAACTGAAAAACACTGAAGACACAAAAAGATAGTTTTCTGACACCAATAATGGATATACTCATCGTGCATAGCAATACAGGATTCACAACGTTGTCTTTTGATGGCAATTAGTGTTTGTACCAGATCAGTTGGTATCTGGGTCCATTGTTGACAAGGAGGCATTGAAGATCTTGGAAAGTTAGGGAAAGGGTATAAAGCTTGCAATGCGTTGCCCTAGAACATCTCACATATGCTCGATCGGGTTAAGGTCCGGGGACCTAGATGACCACTCCATTCGTTGAATATAGTATTGCTCTAAGTAATGATATACCAATTGTTCTCTATTGGTACGAGCATTATCGTCCATTAGAAAAACTTCCTGAACTCTAGCACGTGCGAGGGGTACAACGTGACGATTCAGGACATTATCCCTATAGTGCTGAGCTGTCATTGTGTTACGCAAGACAACAGAGATCAGCACCTTCTCCAAGCGAGATGCCACCCCAGAAAAGCAAATTTGAACCATCATAAATTTCTCTTTCAAGAATACTTGATGCATGGTAACGGGTTCCTGTTTCTCGCCAGAGCAGTCTCCGTCAAGAATCACTGTCTAGAGCAAATCTACCCTTCCTTAAAGAGAAATGACTGCCATTGCTCCTGGGTCTAATTCACATGCGCTCTTGTTCAAACTTAATCCCTGCCTCTCGTTACACCGGGTGAAGTCTGTAGAAACCAGTGGTCTTCTGGCATACGACCCAAATTCGTGAAGTTTGCAGTGTACTGTACTCGTTGAAAGAGGACGTCACGTGGCAACGACAGCCTCCACAAGCACTTGAGTTGCTGTTACAGACCTGTTTTTTCGACTTGTCAAACGGATATATCGATCATCTTTTCTGATGCCACACGCAGACAACCAACACCCCAACGTCTCGGAGCAATTTGCGTTCTTTGGAACTTGCTCCATAAAATGCTGAGCACTGTTCGATCGATATTGAGCCACCGGGACACGCCGACCTGATGCTGCTCTGCTTCCAATCAACAGATGGCACGCTAGCGTAATTCATTCGGCAAATGATGCCACGTTGTCATATTCGCGTGTTTCACTCCACTAGACTTGCCTCTGTAATCTACACACACTGTCAGCCAACAAGTCCGTGAGTTTATGCAGTCTTCGCCCATACCTAATACTTTACGAAGTCGTGTGAGGACAGCAGAATCGCATGTTCTCCCACACAATCTTTCCCCGATGTTCGTCTATGCTCGTTATATTATGACATCCATTTTCGTTGCATTTCACCACCTCCGCCCCGTCCTTTATTTTTATTGCACATTTTGTCTTTGTTACTTAATTTATGACGGGCAGTGTAGTTTCAGACAAGAACACGTTCATTAGTTCGCTGGTTTGAAATGGGTCTGAGATATGTGGTACAGTCCGCGGCTTAGAAATTGTTACAAAATTTCTAACTCCAAATTAATAACAAATGCTTGCCCCGTTTTCTAATGCAATCCAGAAATACACGTCTCGATCGATTAGTTATTTCTTGTCTTCAATCCTACTCCCTTCCTCCTCCACCTGTCCTTGTCTAAAGCAGCGTGTGCGACGTAATACGCTCTTTCCATTCAGACGAAAAAAAAATCAAGTTTACAATGTTATAGCTCTAAAACAGTCTTTTTCATTCGTATGTTCTAAAAAAAATAGCCTATTTAAAAAAGTCTTACAATCTTCCCATAGCTTCATTAATACCTTTAGTTTCATCTTTTCCTTCTTTAAAGACTGCACGCTAGTAAGATGCTCCCTAAGAAATCTATGGAAATTGCCAATAACGGCAGTTAGTTTTGTGCTTCCTAAAGTCTGTAATGCACGCACAGAGCTCGAGAATATCTACTGACAGAAATGAATGTTATTCAATGATTCATTTAATTTATTTTCAGTAATTGCAAGCAAGTGTTCCAAGAGCGTCATTTGGGCAGGACAGGAGGGTGTAATTTCCCCTCCCTTGCGCTTCATAAATATATATTGTTTAAGCAAAAGTATAGTAATACAGTAATAAAAAAGCGAAAAGTTTTTGTATGTGGAGACTCCCCCCCCCCCCGAATAAAATCTAAAGGTGTCGAAATAAGGTGAACACTTTTGAGAGCATCAGATGATTACGAATGGAGAGAAAGATCTTGAGAACTGAGGAATTAAGAATTTAAAGAATATGAAGCTTCCGAGATGGGTTCCGAACCGCGAACCTTGTAGTTATCGAAACATGACTTTATCCACTCTGCTACGGAGAACTCTGTACTCACGCATATACGTTTCCTTTAGCTACGTTGAAAACTGGCTTAATGGAATATTCCAAAAGTGCACTTGGTGGATGCGCCGTTCTGATAGGATATAAACCACTTGCAACTTAGTTACAGTGTGCATAATGAACTTCTCCTTGTTCAGAACACTTTTCAGGGCAGTAAAATTTGTTACTATTGTGTTAATTAGGTTACATTTGATAGAACCATCTCATAAGATAGTGCCAAACCCAGTGCGTTATCATCTATTAGGTGATTGGTTAATGCAAGTTACTCCTACGTGTATGGTCCGAACTTCGAATCAAGACCATTCGTATTGATTATTTTCTTTGAGCTACGCCCACACTGTGCATTCCACAAATTCAATTTTGAAGTAATGTAGTCCCAGCTAGTTTAATTCGAAATTATTTTCAAATATGATATTTGTTATTACATGCGTTTCTTTAACTTGCGATATTTCAAACTTGATATTAAATCTTACAACCATAATGTAACTCATTTCCCTACGGCATATCATCATAAATGTTTGCACAACGACGACAGTCAGGCGTTAATACAAACTTCAGTTCTTACTGGAATGTATGCATATATATTTAGAAAGTTTCACTCAGAAAAAAACGTACAGTGCAACATTGACTCTTGGAGGAATTTCAAACGAATTTACTATACGTATAAATTACGATCTCAACAATCTACTGTAGGGGCTGACACTGAAACAATTTCAGGGAGGGAAAAGAGTTATAAGTACAAAGAAAAGCGATAGAATACAAAAATAATGGTGTCAAGTTCATAGTATTCTGATTAGAAGGGATGAATAGTGGCTACCAGATGACACTCCTAACTTGTTTGTAGACTTGCATAAATGGAAAATTGTTTTGAAAGTATATTTTACATTCAAGTATGATTGTTTAAAAAAACCTTGTCCTTGAATAATGTTTTATAAATATATTCTTCTGTATTTCTTATTTATTTTAACATATTTTCTATATATATATATATATATATATATATATATATATATATATATATATATATATATATATATATATACACATATATATATATTGTATTCTATGTTATACGACTCTTAATTACATTTTACGTCTTACATTTGAAGAGAAGCTTATGACAATTCAGAGCAGCAGTAACATGCACAGAATGCAGGCCTTGGCAATCCAGAGCTAATGCCTCACGAAATCACTACTTTTCTGTAAACTATATCTAATTTTAGAGTTAATAATAGACATTTTAGTAAAACATGCCCTCAAAAAATCCTTGTCTTACGCTCTTGCAAGCAGTTAAAATTTTAGAAAGTGAGCAGTTAGTAATGTTTCCCCAGAAGTTATATCTCCAATTTTTCCGAGTGTGATATCAGTATCTGTGCATTATCACTTTTCACCCGCAGTGTATTGAAACGTACTAAAAGGAAACTGTTCTCAATTCTTCACTGGTTCCCCCTATGACCTCACGCAAATAGGATCAACCTTTGACGTATCCACATCTAAAATATCACCTTTTATGTCAGAGATCACGAAAACTATCCATCCGACACAATATAGGATATTTTCGATTCTTTTTTGCCTGTCACTCTCCCATTGTCAACTCCATGCCAACCAAGGCTAAATTTGAACTTACGCAGCATCCACAGTGTCACTATTCATCTTTGTACATGAATTCGACACTAATATCGTTCCTATTTGACGTCTTTTACATGTCACCTTCACCTCTTTGTAGGGGTGGTTTCAGTGTCTCGCCCCCATAACTATGGGGAAATTTCAACCAACGTAAGTATAATTATAAATTACCATTTGCAAAATAATTGTACAGGTGATCTTTTTCGGACAGGAATTCGTTAACTACTTTTTCGATATAAATGTATTGCCCCTTTTTAAGTAAGATCCTATACTCAATCATAAATCATGTCATTCAAAGCTCTAATGGAAAACGAAACGAATCGTCGTATACATGTTACATTCTTGAAGAGAAAAAGAGCAAAACATTGATTGCACAAACGTATAATGGTATCATTTGCATGCAAATTTATAACTTATAAAACATGTTGGCTTGTTAGATAAGGGGTTAGTAAACGGAATTCTTTTGCTGGTGGTCCTACTTTCGAATCTAGTCCATTCTTGTTTGCGTTTTTCTTTTAGCTACACTGAGTTTGTACATTCCAGATCTTCAAGCTTGATCTTAATTTAATACCAGTTAGTGAATTAAAAGAGATGACATTATTTTCAAATACGAGACGTTATTACATGGTTTTCATTAGCTTACATTACCCAACTTTGATATCAACTCTTCCATCCTTTTTTAAACCTCATTTCTTGACGTGTTTTGTTACAAAATTAATGAATCCTGACGGAAAAATTGCTTTACCACTTAATGGTTGCTGCTTTGAAAGCAAGTGCAAAATATGAGAATTAAATGTCATATCTGTAATTTCGTGTGGAGAAGAAACAAACTTGTGAACCAAAGGTTTAAGAACAACTCAAGTTATTAAAATACATTTTGCCGAAGATTATTCCCTTATATAATCATAAAAGGAATACGAGAGACGTTCTGAAACGAAGAAATACAACATACAACTTTGCAAGCGGAGGCAAAGAAACGTAACGTAACAAGACTAAAGACGATTTATTTACGGCGTAGTGATCGTGGTTGAGTGGTCAAGGCACTCGATTAGTAATCTTGAGGTTCGTGGTTCGAATCCGCTTAGGGCACTTTTTTACTTTAATATTTTTGATGGCGATTGATCGACGATGACACGTTTTATTATATTCAGATATTTCAATACTCGGATGTTTCAATACTTTAACTACCAAATATTCAGGGATAATAATAGTAATAATAATACTTATTATTATCTCGTAGAAGATTGAAAGGTAATAGCCAGTTATCGCTCCGATCATACCGTTAGAAGCAGAAACGTGACATTTGGCAAGAATATTTCTGTTTTTTTTAATGTTGCCCACGAGAAGAGAAATTTCTCATCTTGTTTCTAAAACAAACAAAATAACATGAGAATTAACCCTCCAATAGGCGCGCGGGCTACTATTGTAGCCCAGCGTTTTTATTATCCTTGCCGCAAAGTAATTCGAGATGATAACTCATAGGGTGTCTGTGTACCTTTCTGTCAACTATCACTCTGCGTGTTTACTGTGTGGTCAAACGTAAAATCGAAAGAATCTCATTGTTATTCTGCTTGAAAGTTTCATGGGCTACAGCTGTAGCCCGCGCGACTATTGATGTCACGGGTGTTCCCAAGCGTCAAAGTTTTTTCATTATAGTTTGAGTGTTGATCAGATGGTCAATGAGTTTGCAAAATTCCAATTCTGATGTAGAATGTCTTCTAGATGGCGATAGTTAACATTTTGAGACCGAAAAATGCATTTATCGGACACGGAATAGTGAAAATTTAGAAGATGTGACTAAGAATTCCGGGCGGCAGGAATCACTGATACCTGTTGATAATAGTAGTAAAGACAGTTCTGAAGTAAATTATTGTGTAGTAAAAGACAATCTCAAATGGAAAAAAGTCACTTCTACTAGTAATATTTGCGCTCGTGCTCATAATATTGTGCTTCTTTTTCCAGGACCTAAAGGTGGAGGTAGGTCTGCGTTGTCGGAGCTTGAATATCTAGAAGTGCTTTTAGATGCAAACATTTTGACACTTAAGGTTGATTTTACCAATATTTACATTGACAGTGTTAGATTCAGATTTGTACTTAACCGTGATGCAAAACTTACAGACGAGATTGTACGTGCCCTTATTGACATTTTGATCCTTTTGATGAGTGGTCAATGCTTGAAGGAAAGTATGCATTGACCACTCACCACTTGTGTGCAAAACATGCTTAGAAGGACATGAATACGGAAACATAAAAAGAAAAAATATTTTAAAATAGCATATGTAAAATTATGAAAAATCGTAATCAAACTTTGATACCAGAAACTCGTTATGCTGAAAAGGTATTTAAATATATGCTTTATGGATAATACGTTTATTTGTAATATTTGTAGAATTTTTGAAAAATTATACTTAATTTTTAAAACATTCTAACGCACATGTTTAAGATGAAGGAAAGTTTAAAATGCGCCAGATTGGTCCATTTATTGATAAAGACAAATAACTTTTACAGTCTTACTGTATCACTTTTGAAAAAATGAATGGTGTTGGTCTTCTTTGTATATACATAGCTTTGAAAATAAACCTATTTCCCAAATTGTGTATAAAACCCTTAAAACAGTTTATAAAAACAATTCTCTACAAGAAAGATAGAAATATTAACAAAGCTAGGCAACATAATAAAATAAAAACAAATGGGCTACAATGGTAGCCCACGCGACTAACCACGTCACAAAAATCCGCGCGCGTATTCCAGGGTTAACATTTTACGTTCGAGACGGGATAAGGGTAACTCAAATTATCATGTCGCTTTAGAGATGAGAATGGGGACGAGATGAAAAGTATCGTAAACATTTTTCGTCTTGTTACGATTCTCGAAATAGTGCATGTCCATTGTTTAAGTAACAATTGCTCTATAGACGGAATCTTATAAGCTTTTTGTTACTTTGTATTTTACAGCTCATTGAATTATGGTGTGTGTAGGTATTTTTTTAGCAAAGCGTTTATACTTACTTCTGCATATCCTAAAAATTAGTATATTATATGACTTACTGCTGAGTAATGTTCAATTATTTCTATTACAGTTATTTTTCCTAAAACATACAGTAGAGCACTCTACAGCAAACGTTAGTAGAAAGCTTTTGTTGAAAATGTGGGTAGTTGCAGAAATGTATCTTGAAGGCACCTAAACCCTTCTCCGAAATCCCTACGCTTAAGTAAGTTTTTCCAAATTTTAGACCTACTTTAAAACTTATAATACCATTATTATTATTATTATTACTGAAGTGTTGTTAATTTAGTGGTTCACCCTATTCCACCCAGCTCCCGTCTAGTGGGCATTGTGCTGAATAAACACCGTGTGTGTAGTTTTCTCTGGATTTCGCTTCGTCCCAATTTCTGTATTTCAATATTTCTTTCATTCTCATAATGGACTTCTTCTGTAGCTTAGCCGGCATAACCATTACTTAAAAACAAATTTTTGTATGGCTTTTCTGACTTCAGTACCCCTACTTTCTACGTGAAATTGGCCTGGAAACTTTCCGTTTAACATTTAGCTAGTTGTAGGAACGTATGCAGAGGGTATGTCCTGATGGTACTTACAATTATTACTGAATATTTGAGATATAAATATTACGTCCTATTCCAATGAAAATAAGCATACTGAAGTTAGGAAAAATCAAAAGAAGTTTTTTGGAACTTCTATAAGGATGAATTGCCTTATAAGAGATACTTTGGAAGGAAAAGAGGGGAAGCAAAGAAAATGTCAGCTAATGAACAATATGAAAATCGAACCTTCGGATGCCTTATCAGAAACTAAGTAGGATTTCTCTTCATCACGATACATAGTAGAGCCCTTTCTTTGGGTAAAATACGTTGGATTATGTTCGCGTTATATTGATATTTTAACTATATATATATATATATAATAGTTCTTATTTAATAATTTTGGTTGAACGAATATATGGAACGTGTTGAAAATGACGAACGGAAATATTATTATTACTTTTAGTAAGAGTGGAAGAAAGTAGGAACAATTCCACAAAGTCGTTTCAGACAAATTTATGACTTATATTAATCCTTAAGGATGACCATTTTGTATTCACGAATTGTTTGTGAAACACGCCAAGTTTTCAGACAGTAGGAATCGAGTGTGTAGACTGTGACGTCATGTTACTTTTCCTCCTGTGAAGGAAGTCGTTTCAACTCTAACTTGTAAGAACGAGAGAAATTGACTATGTTTTTTGTTATTATACATCAGAAATATCAACATTGTAAATTATAAAATATTTCGAAATCTCGTCGGAGGGACTCGAACAACGCATCCCTGACTCACGAAACGACTGCTCAAGCCACTATCCTAAGACTGCTCTTTTAAATAAGAGTCAAGAAACACTCGTGTATATAACACATTGCAAACGTTTACGATTGTAATATTTTATTAACGATGAAACACTAATTTCAGTCATGATAAAATATTATAGTCCAGAAAATTCAAGTTTAAATTTAAAAAAAAGAAGACCGAAAGTATCTCCGTAACTTATCTTTATTATATTCGGTTATTCACGTTTTACATTTATTTCCAGTAACCTTGAACGAGAGGAACACGAGCACAGATGCATCGAGGACATTTAATATTTCAAAGGCTCTTCCATCGTGGAATCGTAACTGAGACCCCCGTAATAAACTATCTGATTGGTGAGGTCCCTAGTTCGTTCCCAAGAGAAGTAAGCTTGAGACGAACAACATTGTGCTCGTGGGTTTTCTCGGGACACTCTCACATTATCATTACACCAATTCGTTCATTATAATTCACTTGCTTTAATTATAGTCTTCATCAACCTATCAGGCATAATCGTGTGACATTACACGTAAAGATTATATTTTCAAGCTGTTAACCCAAACCAATCCGAATCGAGAAACAGTTCCACATTATGCTCAATAACATGTATTCAAAAAAAATATGTAGAAAAGAAACGGGCAATCGTAATTCCATTCAAAAGTGAAGCAGCAAACTCATAATACCTTCACCTAAAACGAAACACGAGGGAAGACTTAAGGGAAAGGAAATCGATTTTCCACAGTTATACTATGGGAAAGCCATAAGTGAAAACTTCCGTGATCTTCAAGCAATGCGAAAGACTATGTAGGCAATCTATTTTTATAAATTATCAACCGAAAGCAAACCAAACTATGTATGTGCTCTGTCCAAATGGGAGAAAATAGGTGGTGTGGTTACAACAGAAACCAAGTTATAGGGGAGCATTACGAGCACAAACACATTTACCAGAATCAGCAAAGAATCGTATTAACCCAACCTTTGGAGCATTTGCTGCCCCACAGCTCCTCAATAAAGAACTATCTTCGTGGCAAGACTCAAAATCCGAATGAAAGTTTCAATAGCATGATTTGCAACGCTGTCCAGAAACGTCATTTGCTAGTGAAAGAGTGGTACATATAGCTGTGTATGGTGCATTGTAATGTTTTAATATTGGCTCTTCGATCAGGTGTGAGTTTCTGAAGAAGTTAGGAGTAACATCAGGTGAGTAGAAGTTAGGAATAACATCAGACAAAAGACTCAAGAAAAAGGAAAAGAGCAGAAATTGACATAGAAAACAACGTAAAATATGGTTACGGTGCATTCTAAGTGCTACAAGTAACCAGTAATTCATTTAAACTCAGCTAACCTTTACATACGTTTTTCTCAATAGCACGTTTTTTCTACGTATATGTACATTCATGTCCAAAATAATAGTGGCATATCTAAAACTGTTTTCTTCTAAGGATATAATTTGATAATAATTTTGCAACGTCTTTTAATATTGACACTATGTGTACAATCGGGAAATGTATATTTGTGGTATTTTTCATATGAAAAGAATTATAAATACGAAAAATTAGAATGAGTAAAACAAAATGTTGCTAAATGGACAAGAAAGTTTTATTTTCGTTTTATCGTTCTTATTTACTGCTCTTCTTACATGAAATTTTGCACATACACGTCTTTGCCGATTAAACACATACTAACATTGTAAGAAATATCGGGCGAATTCGTTATTAAATTATTTTTTATTACTATTGTGCAACTCTAAAGTATAATGCTTTATTATATTCTTGGGCTTATATTTTTTGAAGTTATGTATTGTAACATTAATTAGTACATATGTACTACTTAATGACATGCATATTAGATCCGTTACGGCATTAACATTAAAAAAATGAAAGTAAGTGAGATGAATCAAACTTGCATCATGGATGTCATTTAGGGAGGGCAGGAGGGGGCAATTGTTTCCCCAAGGGGTTGAGAAATACATATACTTTAATAGATTGTCTACTAATGTACTGGTAGAAAACGTGAAAGTCTTATGTCATTGTCGCTCTTGGCCTCGTCAAACAAAGCCTGAAATGACGGCGCTGACTTGCATATATATAAAACAGAAGTAATTATGTATTGATTAACTATGAGGGAAATTGAAAGAAAAATATAATTGAATTTCATATTTATAGTGTGTTTCAAACAAAATAATTCTAAACAAAACAATAGTATCAGGAGCATCTTCGTATATTTTGATATGGTATTTCTTAACTACGCTGTTTAAACTTGTATTTATCTATTCAAATATCTATGGCAGAACTTCAATCCCGTCGTCTTTGGTTTCTAATGTCTGTGCTCTATTAGGTTATTTTTAATTAATTGATAAACAATTGAAATTAACTATTTAGAAGTTGCGTATATTAGTAATCTGTTGGCAGAGAAATTACGCGCTTTCTAATGCTTTATATTTCGTTTAATTGGCGAAAGGAGTAAGATGTTTGATTACTCGTACGATATCTCTCAAGGAATAGATAGAGAGGAAAATGTTTTCAAAACTGCATGAAATGAGATAGTAGGATGTGAGAAAATATTTTACATAGTATGCTCTAAGAAATTAGAGCAATTTTGCTTCTTCTTATGAATACTATAAGTAAATATTTTATCAAATTCTGCATTGTAATTAACAGTTATATCATTACCCCTTTTAATAATTGAAGACTAGACATTGAAAAATACGTATAATTATTATATTTTGTGAAAAATGACAATATCTATACGACATTTTATTTGCAAAAACTGTTATAACAAAACAAGATTTGATACACTAACTTTGATGTCAGGTATTTTCGTGTCTTGGTTTATGTTAATGTTCTACTACAAAAATATAAAATGCTGGATGATATTTGGAAATGACATATGTGAATGATGAGGAAATATTAATTGAATAGCACAACAGTCATCTATCTACAAAATACTTCCGTTCTAACACAAAGTATTGCAGTAGTTAATCCCAATGTGAACGACACATCAAAATGGATATTTTGCAGTAACTTGAATCGAGTGTATCTAGTTGTAAAATAGTACCTTATTTAATTAAGAAATGAAAAATTGTCATTAACACTTTACTTTACCTGCAATTTGTTCTGCATTCAACTCCAACGCTCAATTCTCATCCATATATAATGTGTGTGTCAAATAAATGAAATGTAAAGCTATGTAAATGTTTAATTCATGTAAGGCTGAAACAATAGAAAGACAAGACATTATTTTGATACAAACATTGTAAATATCAAGAATAGTTACATATTTTCCAGTTGGTACAATGCATTGTTTACACAGATGGGAACTATGTTTTCTTAAACTGACAATTCTAATGTCTACTTATCACAATATGCCAAGAACGTTCTGTATTTGGAATTAAAGAAGGTAATAACTTAGTTCTGTTGACTTTTTCAAGTATGTACAGATTTTAGTTTATAGTTAAAGACGATTATTATCCATAAAAGCAAGCCAATATAGGAATAAGAAATGCATGGAATAAAAAGAACAACGTACGTAAAAATTATATATAATTTTAAATGCTCTACGTGAGGTAAACGGAAATTACCGAAGCTAATCTATGATCCAATTCGCATTTTTGGAATAAAACAAATGAAAAAATTTGGTTTACAACAAGAAATAGCATTTATGTTAACCTATTCTAACAAGATATGGTTATAGGGATTTTTTTTACAGCTTTTACGCGGCGCAATCCCACCAGTTTCGTTACGAAAACTAGGTGTATGTAGAGTAGACGTGTTGCTCCGCTGTTACTTCGTGCCAATCCACCAAATTAGTTATGACGTACTATGTGTCATTTTATCAAACAGTATTTGATCATTACTTTGAATGCCACACTATTCCACTTAGAAAGGATCTCGAGTGAATAATTTATTTCTGTGTGTGTATAGCTCTTTTGCACGATAACTGCTAGTACGACAACAACTTCTCGGTCTCTTTCTTGCAGTAGACAGTTTTGAATAAGACTCTATTACACTGACCGTCATAAACTAAGCAACAACGGATGATTAGGAGTATAACGAAAGTAAACGCATGGTGGTGAACAAACTAATATTGAAATTAAAGAAGTATCTATTTTACGTCGTACAGCAAGGGAATTTACCAAACGAAAGTCAGCTTGTGGAGAAAAAATGATGTTGGGCGTAGCTGGCACTGAAACTGAAAAACACTGAAGCCACAAAAAGATAGTTTGCTGATAGCAATAAGCGATATGCTCACCTAGCATAGCAATACAGGATTCACAACTCGTCTCATGCTGGCAGTAAGTGTTTGTACCAGATCATTTGGTATCTGGGTCCATTGTTAACAAGGAGTGCATTGAAGATCTTGGAAAGCTTGTAGAGGGTATAAGGCTTGCAATGCGTTGCCCTAGAGCTTCTCACATATGTTCGATTGGGTTCAGGTACAGGAATCTCGATGGCCACAACATTTGTTGAAAATGGTATTGCTCGAAGTGATGATCGACCAATTGTGCTTTATGGGTAAGAGGATTATCGTCCTTTAGAATAAATTTCGGAACACTACGACGTGCGAGAGGTACAACTTGACGATTCAGAACACTATCGGTACAGTGCTGAGCTGTTATCGTGTCACGCAGGAGAACACAGAGATCATCACGTTCTCCAAGCGAGATGCCACTCCACAAAAGCAAATTTGTACCACCATAATTTTCCCTTTCAAGAATGCTGGATGCATGGTAATGGGTTCCTGTTTCTCGCCAGACAAATTGGCGTCAAGAATCACTGTCTAGAGAAAATCTACTCCTCCTTAAAGAAAACAGACTGCCTTTGTCCTGGGTCTAATTCACAAGAGCTCTTATCAAATTTAATCGCTGCCTTTTGTGGCACCGGGTAAAGGATATATACACCACTGCTCTTCTGACATACTACCCAACTTCATGAAGTTGCGAATATACTGTACTCGTTAAAAGAGGACGTCACGTGGCAACAATAGCTTCCACATTCACTTCATTTGCTGTTGCAGACCTGTTTCTACGGCTTGTCAAACGGATATACCGATCATCTTTTCTGATATCACACGCAGACGACCAACAATGTAACGTCTCGGATCAATTTGCGATGTTCGGAACTTGCTCCATAACCTGCTGAGCACTGCTCGATCGATATTGAGCAACCGGGACACGCCGGCCTGATGCTACTCTGCCTCCAATCGACCGATGGCACGCTAGCGTAACTCTTTCGGCAAATGATGCCTCGTTGTCATATTCGCGTGTTTCGCTCCACGAGACTTGCCTCTCCAATCTACACACACTGCCATCCAACAAGTCCGAGAGTTCATGCAGTCCTCGCCAGTACCTACTACTTTACAATGTCGTGTGAGTACAGCAGAATCGCAAATTCTTCCACACAATCTTTCCCCGATCTTCGTCAATGCTCGTTATAACGACATCCTTTTTCTCTGCATTTCACAACCATCGCCCCGTCCTTTATTTTTATTGCACATTTTGTTTTTGTTGCTTAATTTATGACTGGCAGTGTAGTTTCAGACAAGAACACCTTCATTAGTTTGCTGGTTTCAAATTGATCTGAGATATCTGGTGCCCCAATTGTAGAGAAGTCTCAGGAGATAGAAGTATCAGAAATGAGGTCCCCGAAAATTCGGTACAAGTATCTACTCTATTACTACACTATTTACTGAAAACAACAGGGCTTGGAATATGAATTCAGTTAGGTGATAATTCCTTTTCGTAATAAAGTAGATTTTTTATAAAAAATAGGAATATTTACATTAAGTTTAGTAAACAAATCTTCGTTACAAAATCTGTTAACTTACATAATTGAACGAGAATAACTCCCAGAGTAATATTGAGAATGTTTACACGCCAGACTGCTGAAAAACCAAAGACGTGATAATCTTTGCTTTAGTTAATAGAACACACTTAGTTGGAATGATGAAGTAAGTGAAAGAGAAAAAATTCGAAAAAAGGAATCCAGACTCGAGTAGAATATTACGCTGATAGGAGTCTCCTATCCCTCATCAAGTCTAAGCACTACGCTGCCCGCCGAGTTTTCTAAGTTTACTTCATAGTTGCTAAGGTACTAGAAATGCTAATACGTTCTTTGTATGTTCTTTCTGCTTCGGCCTTTGTGGCTGCTGCGCGCCTGCTTTTTGAGCACAGGAGTTGAAGTGATCGAACCGTTTCAAGGGTAAATCCACCTTTTTTCATAGTGTGCTACGTCTCATTCTCTGGACTTGGAAAAGATGGAGGGGGAGGGAAAAGACTGAGTGATTGTTCTGCACCGTTCGCTTCTAGCACCAATTGCAGTCAGGCGGAATAATGCCTCTATCGGACTTTTTGCGAGTGATAAGATCACGCTGGGAGAATTGTTTTAATACTAACTTTTATTTCTTCTCTCCCTTTTTTTCTTTTGCAAATAAGACTGTAGTACAAGTTTATTTTCTTTTTATATACCCGTTATATGCATACAATTATTTCAAGATCTGTGACTGAGAAAAACTGTCAGAAAGCTTTTATTCGCGGGGATGGTACCCGATGAAAGGTCAAAATTTCAATTCTTCAAAATATGTGTTTCCTGGAAGTATGTAACTTCCAGTTTTCAGCATGTAAATTTTATGAAGCTATTGGGAGTCCAGGATTGGAAAACCTTACTTTTTATGAGTAAAGATGTGAGATTTCCAACGAACGTAAAATGTAATTTTTATTTAATTTGCCCCCTGTGTTCAGTTTTTGCATGGTTCTTTCCTTATATTATTTTTTTTTCTATTAAAGATGTATTTTTCACGTCTGTCTAGGTGTTGTTGATGTCAAGAGCTGACAGCACCTTCATATTTGTCTCTAGTCCGCGGATTCTCATTTAAAAATAGCATGTCATGCAGTGTTTCTTTCAGAAAAAATGTTCCGGGGCTCCACACAATATTTGGAAGGACATTGCTGGTACTATTCTATTTATTATTATATTATAGACATGTTATTTTGGTCTCTTCCGGAGGTACACTCTCAGAGCTCCGGAGGGCAGTGCTCCCTCGAAAAGAAAAAAAAACGTCTGGAAGAAACACTGACTTCATGCGTGTTTGCAACAAACGTTATTTTCCTTAATTATACTCCATGATTTTTTCTATCTGGCTGCTGTTTACTTTGCTGCGGTGCTAGTTTATTTCTTTTGACTATAGGAAGAAGTGATAGAGTGTATATAAAACGTAAATTCTGTGGAAACAGATTTACATCGCATTTGGTAGATAAAACAGTGCCCAGAGGAGCTTTGAAAATAGAAATGAAACATTTGAGTTTTACGTTCCATGGTTATGCCGGTTAGGCTAAAGGAGACGGTGATGATGAGTAATGAATGAAAATGGTGGAATGAAGAAAGTGGGAGGAAACGGAAGAACACCGAGAAAAATCCATGCACACAGCGTTTGCCCACCATTAAGTTCACTTGGCGGAGGCTGGGATCGAACCCGAGACTCCAAGCACCAGAGGTGAGCCACCGCAGCCCATCTCTGAAAATAGAGTTTAACTTCGGACGTGCAAGTGCTTCCATGAGTAATGACGCAGTGTCTCTCGATAGTTGTTCTGGCATTTCCGATTGTTCTACAATGAAAGTATCTTTCGGCTCATTGACTTAACATCGTTGTCGGCAGCAATTCGAAAAGCATGTATCTGTGTCTCTTGTACTAGCACTGGTCAGATGTCTTTGTGTTGTTACATTTCTGTCTGTGGTGTTACATTTCTCTTAGAAATACATTGCCAAGCATGTGGAGCCAAGACTGATTTCTACGTTTCAAACAAGACATCAGGCCTTGAGTCTAATATTAGATTAGTTTAATGGAATGCGTTGGTTAGATAAAGGACGATAATGTGCTCAAATGTTTTGTAGTTTGTTGAATATATCTCCACCTGCAAAGAAATTTGACAAAATGAACAAATCTCTTCATTCAGCTCTTGAGCATGTAGTGGAAGAAAATACGAAAGCAGCTTGCTTTGAAGCTGAAAAGCACATCAACTAAATGAAGATGTGGAATGTAGAATTGATATTTGTGGAAGTGTAGATGGGACGTGGATGAAAAGAGGTCATACTTCATTATATGGTGTAACATCAGTTATCACAATTGATACAGGCAAGGTGTTAGATATGCAGTGCATGTCGAAATATTGCCATACATGTTGCACTACATCAAAATTGCACAAAGCGAATGCAGAATTTTAGAAAGCCATCTATTATCATGCTCCAAAGCTACAGTGAATCAAGTGGAAGCACGGAGGTTGCGGCTGTGAAGATTATTTTCAGCGGTTCAGAGAATAAATTTTGTGTAGGATATACAAGATATTTTGGCGGTGGTGACTCTAGTGTGTTCAAGTTAATGGTTGAGAGTAACCCATATGGCGAAAACTGTGAAATAGTAAAGTTAGTGTGTATTGGTCACGTACAGAAAAGGATGAATGGCAGTCAAAAGCGTCTACTCAAAGATAACAAGGTACAGAAACTTAAAGATGAAAACCGCTGGGGGTTAAGGGACGACTTACGGGAAAGGAAATCGATTCTCCACAAGTATACTATAGGAAAGCCATAAGAGAAAACTTACGTGATTTTCAAGCAATGCGAAAGGCTATGTAGGCAATCTATTTTCATAAATTATCAACCGCAAGCAAACATAACTATGTGTGTACTGTGTCCAAAGGGAGAAAATTCGTGATGTGGTTACAACGGAAATCAAAGTTGAAGCATTACGAGCACAAACACTTTTACCAGAAACAGTAATGAATCATATTAACCCAACCTTTCGAGCATTTGCTGCCCCACAGCTCATCAAGAAAGAACTGTTGTCGCGGCAAGACTCAAAATTCGAATGAAAGTTTCAATAGCATGATTTGCAACGCTATCCAGAAACGTCATTTGCTAGTGCAAGAGTGGTATATATAGCTGTGTATGGTGCATTGTAATGTTTTAATATTGGCTTTTCTATCAGGTGTGAGTTTCTGAAGAAATTGGGAATAACATCAGGTGAGTAGAAGTTAGGAATAACATCAGACAAAAGACTCAAGAAAAAGGAAAGGAGCAGAGAAGAAAAATGAGAAAGACACAGAAGACAACGAAAAATATGGTTACGGTGCATTCTAAGTGCTTCAAGTAACCAGTAATTCATTTAAACTCTGCTAACCTTTACATACGTTTTTCTCAGAAGAGCAATTTTTCTATGTATATGTACAGTCATGTGCAAAATAATTGTCGCATTTCTATAACTGTTTTCTTGTAAGGATATAATTTGATAATGATTCTGCAGGCTACTTTTAACACTGACACTATATGTACAATTGGGAAATGTACATTTGTGGTAAATTTCTTAGGAAAAGAATTATAAACACGAAAATTAGAATGAATAAAACAAAATGTTGCTAAATGGACAGAAAGATTTATTTTCGTTTTATCGTTCTCTTTTACTGCTCTTTTGACATGAAATTTTGCACATACATGTCTTTGCCGATTATACACATACTAACATTGTAAGAAATACCGGGCGAATTCGTTATCAAATTATATTCCTACAACAACATATTTATAGACATGCTACAATAATTTGGATATGAGTGTACGTTTTTCTTCGACACCATACGGTCTATCGTTCTGAAATTTGTTGTGATGTTAGTCATATTGATAATAATGTTTATAAACCACAATTACTTTGATAGCTTAATACTGACTGTGACGATGATGGTCAATTGTATTTCTTATGTGCATTTTAGTATTACGTAAAATACAGCGCATTATTTCTAAGCACACACTAAAGCATTTGAATTGATTTTAGTTCACAATAAACGCAACGTCGTCCTAGACAAAACCTGCAAACTTCATTCAAATCCATTTATTCGTTTCCGAAGAAGAAGGTACAAATTCTTTTTTCTCCAGTATTATACAATGCGAGTTGCATACACTACAGCTAAACACCACTTTACAGAAGCAAATTATGGAACCATCTATAGCTACAGGAAAAGTGTCAAAGATATAGTTGTTACAACAGCTGAGAAAGTGAATTTTTCCTTGCCTCTCTCATTCTCGGGCACATCCCCTTTTTCCGATTTAACATTTTTATCCTTTTCAATTCTCTCCTTCTCGTTTAGCTGAGGCCCAAGACCACTACATTCGAAGTCGGAACCCTACCTTCAAGGGTATAAAACATGTACCATAAAGCTACTTACTGTTTGTTGCGAAATTAATGTTTTAGACAAACTTCAAAACAGTCTATGTAATCTTACACATTGCACTATTTGCAATAACAATAACGTATTTAGTGTCCTAAGATGCATCACTACTGTTTTAACTAGTAAAAATAATATTGGAACTTCTTGTATCTTGTTAGTAATACTAGAGTAAGGCCGCGCTAAGAAGAGCTCTGACAACTCTCACGTGCGATCAAGCGCGGTTGCCACATTTATCTTCTGTAACAATATAAATATCACAATGGGCACATTTTGTGGAAATGAATCATATATGTATTACAACAAAAATATTATTTAACATTACGCCTGACGAAAGTATTAGACAAAAGAAACAAACAAATTAGTATTGCGTTAAGGTAGTTTACAAAATCGTAAAGAAAACAACCGTTACTTCTAAACACATAGGTCCTTATGCAGAATCGTTTTGACATATGATTAGCGTCATACTAAATGCCTGACTACTGCATTGGAACATATGTTAGTCGAACTCTTTAGTATGAGATCGGGCATCTTCGTGGCTAAGCGGTTAGCGTACGCCTTTGGCATGGGAGACCCCGGTTCTATTCCCAGCGGGAGCTCATGTGGTTCGGATTCCACGTTAATCAGTAGGTCCACGTCTCATATAGTTTCGCTGTTGAAAGAGACGTTAAGCTCAAAAACATCTCAACTCTTTAGTATAACACTAAACACGAGTCAGAATGACTCTGCGTAAGACCCACAATGTTATATCTTTTTTTTAAAAAAAATGAAAACTACTTACGTTAGAGAATGGCTTTCACTTGTAGACAATTTAATTCCGTTTACTGTAGAAATCCTACGCTTTTTTCCTAGGATGGATAAAATTTCTGTCGGTTCAGCGAGGTCTTTCGGGCACTTCTCTTTTGTGATTCCTTTCACAGTTGTAGGGCTAATGTATAAAGCTGAATCTACTCTTTCAATCACTTTATCCAATGGCAATAAAGGACCGTCGTTAGGTTCTTTTTCGAAATATTCCCTAAGATTAAACAAAAATTAGTGTGCCTGACTTGTCAAGGGCACCCCTTTCCGCACTTCTTATGCACTTCAGGCACTATGTTCATAAACACATACAAACACACACATTCACATACTAAATTTATATTTTACGTCTATGTGAATAATACGAATACAAACTATGTTCCACTGATGAATGAAAACCACAATGATTACACAACAATATTCAGACCAATGCACTGAAATGATAGCACAAAAAATCAAAACAACCTGGCAACACAAAAACTTTCACAGTAATGAGTAAGTATAAATGTGACAACACTGTTCGGTTACCATGGAAACAACCTAGTGTTTCCAAATGTATTTTTGTGGGTCTAAACCTATCCACCCTTCACATATTGGTGAAAAAATGTCTTGTACGAAAAGAAAAATATAGCTGGATCACGTTCGTTACTTTCCAACCACTCAATTTCTAAATCAGTCCTTATGAAAAGCTCATTATAACGATCTCTGTAATATATAGAGAATGTAGGTACAGTGAAACCTGTTAACTTGGCCACCTCTCTAAGTTGGCCACCTGCTTATCTTGACCTAGTTCGTCTTGAACCTGCATTTTCCCATAAGACATTCGTTACTTACTAGTCTGTAAGTTGGCCATCTGTCTATCTTGGAATTTGGCCACACTGAAGCAATGCTTACCCTATGATAATAATTTACCTGCGTATCTTGGCCACGAAAATACAGTTTTGTTATTTTTCTTAACTCAATCCAATTCCCATATCATAGGCAGATGTTCTGTATTTGTGACTGGACAAAAGAAGCATAGATTCGCACAATTTGTTCTTGCAGGTCAATGGCCAGAACACTACCCTCATAAAAGTGTGGTGAAGAAAGATGTGAATAAGAAAAAGCACGTAAAGGAATTCAGGAAATGGTTGTACGTAGCCTATTTGTTTACCCTGTCTGTTTTAGTAAAACCATTAGCTATATCGGCTCTTTTCATCAGTGGGAAGCTTTAGTAATTCCGGAAAATTCTCAAGGTTAAAGCTCAATTGTCATTTATTGGCACCTGACTCCTTGTCAAAACGTAGCGGAGATTTTGAGATATTAATTCCCTCAAGATTTTCTCAAAACATCTTTTGCTCCGAGGGAAACACTTCTAGCTCATTAACAAGAGGTAGTTAACTACAATATTAGAATGTGCATATCTGCGAAAAAGAATAAAGCAAATATGTCTAGAATGAACCACCATTCAATCCAACTGAAAAGAAGTCATATAAATTGCATATGAATTTCTCAATTTATAACTTAGCTTTTCTTGTCTTCAATCTGAATAACTCAATGTGCTGTAATATCAATTTCAATAAACTGCGTACGTACACTTCTATTTCAAGGTTGTTTGTGTTATTGTGTTTTCAATCCGAATAATCCAATGTACCAGATTAGTTTTCAGGAAGAGAAAGGTATGCATATATATTAAACATACTATCAAGAGCGCCGATTCTGGGGGACCGGGCCCCCCAAAGCTCATGTGGCCCCTATTTTATTTATGAGTATACAATATTTGGTATAATTTGAGTGCAATTTGTCTTAAAATCTTCATATATATACCTTCTGCATTTGAATGACCCCCACAAATTTACAGAGAAATCGTCGCTCTTGCATACTATAGTAATATTTTCTAGTACTGTATATTTTTATGATTACTCTATATACATTATTTATAAGTAGCTGTCGTGCTACTGCTTATTAAAATTTTAGAATCAAGTAATACTAGAAATCCTATTCTAAAAAATACACAAATCACAGTTATTTTCTGTAAGTTGGCCACCTGTCTAAGTTGGCTACTTTTCGATGGAACCGATGGTGGCTAACATAGACAGGTTTCACTGTACATTTTTTCCTTATGTCAACAAATTTCCTACAAAGATCATTCCGAATTATACTAATTTCAGCCTGACATTCCAAATAATGGTTCATTGCCCTTGAACTTTAGAAGAGCCGTACAGACTCACTACCCTCTTCACTTTCAATTCCACGAAACCTACTCCCTGCGGCGATAGGGAGGTGGACCGGTTGTTGTTCCATGTAAGCCCACTTCTATTTACGTAGCAAATTTGTCAAAAGGACAGAGTTGTGTCAATAAATGGAAAAACAAAAAAAGTATTCATTATTGTGGCAATAACTTTAGGCCTAGTGGAACTACGTTGTGCTGGAGTGTTGAGGAGTAAAGTGAAATACGATTATTGTTTTTTTTTTTTTAATATCAAGTTTGTAAATATTTCAACTTACAATCTGATTCCTTTATCGTTCTGTCATGTGGTCGCTTTCATCCTTCTTGCTATGACGGTTCGCAACACTGTCGTCAACTTACATGATGTTTGATCTGTCAGAGTTCAGGTTACGATGGCCCTACGCTAATAACTATAATTATTGTTTAAACAGTACTGTAAAAATGTGAAAATTAACCATCTTTATTTTGGATACGAACACACACACACATATTATATATATATATATATATATATATATATATATATATATATATATATATATATATATATATATATATATATATATATATATATATATATATATATATATATATATTTATCAGCTAATGCTTATGACAACAAACACTATTCAAAGCTTTCTTGCACCCACTGGAAAACGTGAAGTATATTAATATTTATTTGCACATATTGTTATTGTAGACTCTTCCCATAATGCCCACTGACTTCGATTTTACAAAATTTGAGAAAAAACATTCACTTTTTATTTAGTGGTCAATTTGAAGGCATTTTTTTATACTACCATTAAGAAACCCATATGCATCATATTACGAATCAATCATTATGAAACAATCTCATGTGTGACACGCAGCAGTGGTACCAATCTTTGAAAGTTTCATTTACAACTTTTTTCCTTTTCCTTGTTTAACTGATTTTGTGAGTGATGGTGCTTTCAGTATAAAGGTACAATAAGATTTCTCTCTCTCTCTCTCTCTCTCTCTCTCTGTGTGTGTGTGTGTGTGTGTGTGTGTGTGTTTGTTTCTAGTTTCCGGCGTAAGCATGTGGATACTACCATGTATACTTTCGTGTGTACATATGCTAGTGTGTGTGTGTGTGGGACGGGTATATGATGTATTAATTGGGATAGCGTAGTGGAACTTATCGATATTAGTACGTACATACAAACGGCTGTTACTTCACACGATAACTTTGGACGAATGCGAACTTTTAAATTCTGCTTTTTGCAATAAATAAGTAGAGTGATTCCTCTCGAAGGAGTTCCCTAAAATGGTAGAACCTATCATGTCCAATTGAATCACAAATTGCCGCAATCGTTTGTACATTGTTTGTACAGAAATGTGCAGGCCAAATTTTCGTTTGTACACTATTATGGGCGCCGCCAGAACGAAAACAAATTGGGGGCTGTCTAACTGGTAGCCCCCCACCACCATGTCCTATTCAATCACAAATTATCGCAATCGTTTGTACGTCGTTTGTACAGAAATGTCCAGGCGAAATTTTCGTTTGAACACAATTAGGGGCGTCGCCAGAACAGAAAAAAACGGGGGCTGTCTAAGGGGTAGCCCCCCACCATGTCCAATTGAATCACAAATTGTCGCAATTGTTTGTACTTCGTTTGTGCAGAAATGTGCAGGCGAAATGTATGTTAGCACGCAATTAGGGGCGCCGCCAGATCGAATACAAATTGGGGGCTGTGTAAGTGGTAGCCCCCACCAACATGTCCTATTCAATCACAAGTTGTCGCAATCGTTTATACTTCGTTTGTACAAAAATTTGCAGGCGAAATGTTTGTTTGAACAAACTTAGGGGCACCGCCAGAACGAAATAAAAGTGGGGGGCTGCCTGAGTAGTAGCCCCCGCCATGTCCAATTGAATCACAAATTATCGCAATCGTTTGTACATTGTTTCTACAGAAATGTGCAGGCCAAATTTTCGTTTGTACACTATTAGGGGCGCCACCAGGACGAAAATAATTTGGGGGCTGTCTAACTGGTAGCCCCACACCAACATGCCCTATTCAATCACAAATTATCGCAATCGTTTGTACTTCGTTTGTGCAGAAATGTGCAGGCGAAATTTTCGTTTGTACATAATTAGGGGCGCCGCCAGAACAGAAAAAATGGGGGCTGTCTAAGTGGTAGCCCCTCATGTCCAATTGAATCACAAATTGTCGCAATTTTTTGTACTTCGTTTGTACAGAAATGTGCAGGCGAAATGTATCTTCGCACACAATTACGGGCGCCACCAGAACGAAAAAAATTGGGGACTGTCTAAGTGGTAGCCCCACACCAACATGTCCTATTCAATCACAAATTGTCGCAATCGTTTGTACTTCGTTTGTACAAAAATGTGCAGGCGAAATTTTCGTTTGTACACAATTAGGGGCGCCGCCAGAACTGAAAACATTGGGGGCTGTCTAAATGGTATCCCCCCATGTAAAATTCAATCACAAATTGTCGCATTCGTTTGTGCATCGTTTGTACAGAAATGTGCAGGCGAAATGTTTCTTTGAACAAACTTAGGGGCGCCGCCAGAGGGAAAACAACGTGGGAGGCTATCTAATTGGTAGCCCCCCCACCATGTCCAATTGAATCACAAATTATCGCAATCGTTTGTACATTGTTTGTACAGAAATGTGCAGGCTAAATTTTTGTTTGTAGACAATTAGGGACGCCGCCAGAACGAAAAAAAAGTGGGGACTCTTTTAAGTGGTAGCCCCCCCCCTCCGTGTCCAGTTGAATCACAAATTGTCGCAATCTTGTGTACTTCGTTTGTACAGAAGTGCGCAGGCGAAATGTTTGTACACAATTAGGGGCGCCGCCAGAACGAAAACAAACTGAGGGCTCTCTAAGTGGTAGCTTCCCACCAACATGTCCAATTGAATCACAAATTATCGCAATCGTTTGTACTTCGTTTGTGCAGAAATGTGCAGGCGAAATTTTCTTTTGTACACAAGTAGAGGCGACGCCAGAAAGAAATTAATGTGGGGTCTGTCTGAATGGTACCGCGTCCATCATGTCCAATTCAATTACAAATTGTCGTAATTGTTTGTACATCGTTTGTACAGAAATTTGCAGGCAAAATTTTCGTTTGTAGATAATTAGAGGCGCCGCCAGAACGAAAACAAAGTAGGGTGCTTTCTAAGTAATACCCCCCCAACATGTCCAATTGAATCACAAATTGTCGCAATCGTTTGTATTTCGTTTGTACAGAAATGTGCAGGCTGTTTGTTTGTTTTTACACAATTAGGAGCGCCGCCAGAATGAAAACAAAGTGGGGCTGTCTAAGTGGTAGCCCTCGACCATATCCAATTCAATCACAAATTGTCGCAATCGTTTGTACGTCGATGGTACAGAAATGTGCAGGCAAAATTTTCGTTTGTACACAATTAGGGGCGCCGCCAGAACGAAAACAAAGTGGGGACTCTTCTAAGTGGTAGCCCCCCCCCGTGCCCAGTTGAATCACAAATTATCGCAATCTTGTGTACTTCGTTTGTACAGAAATGTGCAGGCGAAATGTTTGTTTGTACACAATTAGGGGCGCCGCCAGAACGAAAACAAACTGGGGCTCTTTAAGTGGTAGCTTCCCACCAACATGTCCAATTGAATCACAAATAGTCGCAATCGTTTGCACTTCGTTTGTACAGAAATGTGCAGGGGAAATATTTGTTTGTACACAATTAAAGGCGCCGCCAGATCGAAAACAAAGTGGGAGCTGTCTAAGTGGCAGCCCCCGCCATGTCCAATTCAATCATAAGTTGTCGCAATCGTTTGTACGTCGTTTGTACAGAAATGTGCAGGCGAAATTTTCTTTTGTACACAAGTAGAGGCGACGCCAGAAAGAAATTAATGTGGGGTCTGTCTGAATGGTACCGCGTCCATCATGTCCAATTCAATTACAAATTGTCGTAATCGTTTGTACATCGTTTGTACAGAAATATGCAGGCGTAATTTTCGTTTGTACACAATTAATGGCGCTGCCAGAACGAAAACAAAGTGGGACTGTCTAAATGGTAGCCCCTACCATATCTAATTCAATCACAAATTATACCAATCGCTTGTACATCATTTGCACAGAAATGTGGAGGCGAAATTTTCGTTTGTACTCTATTAGGGGCGCTGCCAGAACGAAAACAATGTGTGGGACTGTGTAAATGGTAGAAACATTAAAAAAGATGTGTCACATTTATGGAGTATTTTTCTAACAGGACTTTGTTCACACTATTGTGTGGTTTGGTATGTTCACACTATCGTCTGATTAACTATATTGATCTTATTCTAACGATGATGGAATTAAATGTTTTTTTTTATGTTTATATTTATACTTACAATCATTATTGCTGAGTTAGTTTATCACTCCTCAGTTCTTATTATTAAGCTTATTCATTATTTCTTACGTGAGCTGAATCCTTATGAGAAAAATTTATTTTTTTCTTTCTATCTTGCACAGAAACCGTTATTCTCATCTCGTACAGAACATTGATAAGTGGAAGATATAACAGATTCACAAAGTAGAGTGTTAAAGGGAAAATTATAACACAGTATTTTGCTTTATTTGATCATCTTCATTAAACTCGTTTTGCAGAAACTATAGAATGCATGCTGAAGCATTTTGGTGCATTCAGCATTCTGATTTACGAGTAGAGTTTCTAACTGGCCGGTATTTGCTGTGATTTTGATTAAGGCCGGTGACCGGTACAAACTTCTTATTAGCCCCCTTCTGACCGGTATTTTGGAATCTGCCATCCAGAATATAACATTGAACATCAAAATTTTTCAACAGTGCCTTTACAAGCACAAACGTCCGTTGTATTATACATTATCGATATTTTTTTAATGTATGGCAGTTTTTTTTATTTATTTAACATAACAAATTTGATAACACTTATATTTTATTGTAAAAGAATTTTATACATTTATTGAGAGTAGAAAATACATTTTTAAAGCAATGAAGTTTATAGAGTAAATTTCATTTCATGAATCAACTATTGTTACATAAAGATTAATATCCAATATTATTCATCTGTTTCGATAATTTTAAACAAGTGGCAATTGCTGGTAAATACAATAACGATCAATACAGTCTTCAGTTTCTCATTTGTACAGAGAATTTTGAGGGTGTGCCGGTAATTTTGTTTTCCTGAGTTGGCAACCTATTTACGAGGTTTTGTTTCAATTCTGCTACGTAGTGGCTCCGTACTGACACTCCCCATGGAAATAAGTATGTAAGGCTACCATACGGTTTCTTAAAATTTGTTCCGGTGTGCAGAAATTTTCCTTCTTGTCCTCTTTTTTTCTTTATTATTATTATTAATTACATATCAAAATTTCTGAAAAGATAATAAAATCGACTTATTCCTTTTGCTTTCAATTCCGACAATACCATAGGAACAATTTCATTCTAATCTTTATTATTATTCCAATCACTGCTTCCCCGGATATAACGTGAAATGTTTAAATCCTCCTAAGTAGCACTCTTATCACTAAAAGTAAGAATGTATACCCCGAGGTGGCAACAAATTCTTGTGACGTTCCAGACCAGCTCCGAAAACACATTTTTTTTCTGCTTCAGAAAAACAATTATGCAAATTGCTTTCTTTTAGTTCGCATTCTGGGTTCACAAAAACAAATCAGTCTATTGAAATTTGAAAACAACTTCATAAATCTGGATATTTTTCTTTATATACATGTAGAGCATGTAAAGGTGGTATGTGTAATAATATTGAAAATATAATTTTTGCCTAAATATTGCATGTTCACTGATTGCGTTTATATTGTATAACAGCTTCTAGCTTCTATAATAATTTTTAGCACTGTTGATTAAGTATGGACTATATTAATACATTATTTTAAGTTGTATAACTAGTGCGATACTGTAGTAAGATTCGAAAGATAAAATTAATACAAAATGCAATATTTACTACTAATTTGTAAGATGTCCCGTTTTTTTCTGTTTTCAAAAAGTATGGTAGCCTTAAAGTATGCTAAACCATACAAAATAAATTGTACTGTAAATTGTACCCCTCTGATAGTGCTCTCAAACGGGTCGGGTCGGGTTGTCGGGTCGGGTCAGTCGGGTTAGCTCGTGTCGGGTCACTCGGGTCGGGTCTTACATTCTTCAGTTATTTTCTATACGGAATACTATAAGGAGCTTTGTTGTAGAATTCAATTCGAAGTTGATGAATGAATGATAATTGTGACTAATTGAAGGTGAAATAGTAATAAAATTTTAATTTAACCCTATATTAACTACTTGGCATTGTAATCATTGTAATATTACTACTGACATTTTTCCTTTCTGCGTTTCTATGTCAAGTTAAATGTCACATTAAGTGAAATTCAAGGAAATATCTAGTTAACGTCCCACGTTATGCAGTAACGCTAAGAGAGACAGTGATGATGAGAAATAATTGAAGTGGTTGAATGAAGAAAGTGGGAGGAAATGGGAGAACACCGAGAAAACCCATGCACATGGTGTTTGTCCACCAGAAAACTTACTTGGTACGAGCTGGAATCAATACCATGGACCTTCGGGTCAAACATCTGCCTTTGGGCAGGTCACATTATTTTTATTATTATTATTATTATTATTATTATTATTATTATTATTATTATTATTATTATTATTATTATTATTAGAACTTTAAGAGTGCCCAAGAAAGTTCCGCCGCCTTTTCACCAACACCTTCGAACATTGGTATGTAACCTAAGACGTACCTGGAATATCAAAAATCGTCTCCATCAGCCTCGACGACCTTCTGCCGACGTTCTGGAAGGCTATGGATTCCATCGCAGTCGAACTTGGTGGGACGTGAAGTGAAGAAGGTATCAAGTGCATATTGAACCTCTACTAGCGATTTGAATTGGCGTTCTCTAAGGTGATTGTCCAAAGAATAGAATAGGTGATAATCGGACGGTACAATGTCCGTGGAGTATGGCGGATCCAATAGTGTTTTCGGTCCAAGGTATAGAATGATGTACTGGGTCATTTTAGCCACGTGGGGCTTAGCATTGCCTTGTAACAGGAGGACCCCTTTGCGATTAAGAACTGCTGGATCCAGACAGTACACAGTGACAGTACACAATTGCATTGATGATCTGACCAGCTGGTAGCAGTTCCCGATGGACGATGCCTCGAGCAGTCCACAAAATGCACAGGAGAACCTTATTCTGGTGTAGTGCTGGCTTGGGCTGCTTTTGAACCGGTTCATGGGATGCTAACCAACAATGACGGCGCCGTGGAGCTCCGTACAGGACCCACTTCCCATCACATGTCAGCACCCTGTAGAGAAATTGCTCCTTCCTCAGACGAGACACAAAAGAAACACAGGTGTCTGCTCGCGTTGCTTTCTGGCTCCAAGTCAAATCATGTAGGACCCATCAACCCAACTTGCAGTGCTTCCCAAGTTGATGGTGGTGGTGCCGAATGGTTTCTCCACTCACACTGAAATGTAGTACCAGTTCCTCACATGTCTGTCTTCGCCTCAATTGCTTCCTGAAGATCTTTATTTTGAACATCTCTTTGTCTTCCGGTACGTAGTGCGTCTTCGAGAGTTTCGTCACCGTCCTTAAACCGTCATACCACTGCACTCTCCGCGTAGTCACGACATCCTCACCAAAGGCCTGTCATATCTTCCGCCCCGCGGAGCAGCAATTTGAACTCGTACAGCAAACAAGCCCTTATGACGCTCTGTGAAGGCCCCATGTTCACTCAGTCCTTACGCACGTTCACGGTGTATCTGAACAGCCCCAACCAAGTAGTATGTTGGATATACTTACTAGTGTTGCTCACGAGAATAGGTTTGGGGCATTCTCGTCTCGAAAATGTGTCGTGAAGGTAGTCTCGTCTCGAAAAGTGCATATGTTTCTATTGAAAGAGCTCCGTCTCATCTCGTACCCCTTCATGAAAATTCTGTCTCGTCTCGTCTCGTCCAACAACTGACCTTCACCTTATATCCATTCGCACTCAACTCACGGTGTGAATGCCAATTGAACACAGACCTCTACAAAGAGACAGAACTTTCTTGGTCATCTTCAGATTATTATTATTATTATTATTATTATTATTATTATTATTATTATTATTATTATTATTATTATTATTATTATTATTGCTGCGTTAGTGATTTGACTTTCTCCTCAATAAAATACTTGCTAATTTTATATAACGTTGCAAATATCTTCTTGATAAATTAATCAAGAAAAAATAAAAGGTAATTCCCTACAGAATGATATTTCATTGCAATTACTTCCTTATGATTCTATCAGACAGCAACGCTGTTTTTAAGTAGAAGAATCGGAATGTTAACGTGACGAAATTTTTGTTTGTTACACAGCAAAAAATATTAAAAGAAGTTCTATATACATTCCTTTCTAGAAAATAATGTTGTCTTCAGAACGTTTATTCTTTTAGTCTTCAGAACTTGTCTTCAGAACTCAGTCAAATTTTATTTTGACTTTCGAAGTTGATTGCCTAAATTTTAACCTTGGAAATTTGGATGTGTATTAAAATAAAGAAGGTTAGCAGGGTAGAGAGGAAAACGAATTAGGAAATGCTGAAAAAATGCAAGAGACGAGAGCAATATTAGACGATATAAGGAAGCGAAAAAATGGACGGATCACAAGTTTCGATCTTGCTAAGAGATTGCATTCTGAGAGATGTAGTAAAGGGGGTGATAAACGGAGAGCGAGAGTGTGTAAGAAGGTTGCAATTGATAGATTGTAATAAGGAGGGTGGTACTTTATGTTGGGTTGCGAGGCAGATATTAGCGGGAAATCGCAAAAATTGAAACCTTACCTAGTTACTGAAACTGGCCTGTCATTAATGGCAGAACACTGAGGAGGAGGAGGATAATTATACTACAAATAAAAGGCCGAAACAATGGTTTATGCATAAGAATTGGTCAGCATTTTTTTCTGGTGGCAGTTTTGTAAGGTTCTAGCTCTCTCAAACTGGTTAGATTGTAAGGTCAGGTCACTCGGATCGGTTGTCGGGTTAGGTCACCTCGGATCACTTTGGGTCGGGCCAATCGGGTCAGCTCTAATCGGGTCAGTCAATTCGGGTCACGGGTGGGGTCGGGTCTGTCTTCAACACATATAATTTCCACGAAAATTACAATATACCACGGTTTATACCTCATTGGTCTTCCAATAAAACATTTTCAATGATGTGTACACCATGTCACCATTTTTGTATGAAGAAATTTCTAGAGGGATTTTGTGGGAATTTGATGGAGTGTAGATTCCTGTGTGTGTGATACCTTACAGGATACAAGATGTCGAGGAAGTGTGTAAATAAACCGGACAATTTCTGTTATGTATGTGGGGAGCTGATATTTAAATCACAACGTCGATGTTTTACTTCACTTGTGAGGAAGTGTTATCAGTTATATTTTGGTTGCTGTGTAGGAGACCAGGATAAGAACTGGGTTCCTCATTACATTTGTTGTAGTTGCGTGAAACGTCTGACTGGGTGGGCGAATGGTGGACGAAACATGAACTTCGCAGTACCGATGATCTGGATGGAACCAAAAGATCATTCTTCAGACTGCTACTTTTGTATGACACAAATAAAAGAAATAAGCAGTAAATCTAACCACACAGTACAGTACCCTAATTTGCCATCAGCAATTAGGCCAGTTCCACACAGTGCAGAATTACCTGTACCAGTACCTCCTCCTCATCTTACGGTAAATGAGGATTACGTACTTGAGGCAACTATTGAAGTTCCGAATGAAGATGATGATCCTACTTACGTAGGAAGCACATCTACATTGGATCCCCATCTCATAACTCCGGGTGAACTAAATGACCTCGTACGGGATTTAAAACTCTCCAAGACACAGACAGTACTTCTTGATTCTAAACTTAAGCCTGGAATCTGCTCCATCGTGACACTAAAGTGTGTATTTTTCGAAACCTTCATACAGAGTTTCAAAACTATTATTCTCAACAAAATGATTTAGTGTATCGTAATAATGTATGTGCTGTGATGGATACACTTGGACATGCACATGTAAGTACAGACTGGAGATTGCTTATTGACTCTTCGAAAACTAGTTTTAAGGCTGTCCTTTTGCACAATGGCAACAAATTTCCTTTAGTGCCTTTGGCTTTGCAACTAATATGAAGGAAACCTATGAAAGCATCGAAATAGTGTTAGAAAAAATTCAGTATGAGAAATACAAGTGGACCGTTTGCTCTGATTTACAAGTCATTTCTTTGTTAATGGGTTTGCAGCTTGGTTATACGAAATATTGTTGTTTCCTCTGCGAATGGGACAGCAGGAACAAAGCGGAACATTACATCAAGAAGGAATGGCCAACGCATGTATTAACTCCTGGACAGAAGAATGCTGTTTATTCCTCACTGGTGAGCCCTGATTAGATAATTCTACCTCCTCTTCACATAAAGTTGGGGCTCTTCAAAAACTTTGTTAGGGCAATGGACAAAAGTAATGCAGGATCTTCTTACCTCAAGGAAAAAAAATTCCTCGGGTTAGTGACGCTAGGGAATTTTGTAGATCCCCAAATAAGATGTTTGATTCGTGACCAAAAATTTGAGGATCTCTTAACTCTGGTTGAGAAAGCAGCTTGGTGTCCATTTAAATGTTTAACAGAGAACTTTTTAGGAAACAATAAAGCCCCAAATTACCGTAAAATTGTGAGTGATTTCCGGCAATCATTCAATGAAATGGGTTGCAACATGTCCCTTAAGGTTCACTTTCTAGACTCCCACCTGAATTTCTTTCCTGAAAACCTTGGGGCTGTTAGTGATAAGTATGGGGAACATTTTCATCAGGACAATTTCTCCATGGAGAAGAGATACCAGTGACAGTGAAGTTCAAAAATGCTAGCTGATTACTGTTGGACACTTAAAAGAGATGTTCCAGAAACCAAACACAGAAGAAAGTCGTCAACTAAAACATATTAGTAGAGGTAGGTAAGTGTCCATTTATTAAGAAGATACCACTCACTTCTATTGTATTATTTATTAAGTAGATATAAAATGGTGACACGGTATATACAACATTGAAAATATGTTTTTTTCAAATCCAATAAGATATAAACCGTGCTTATATTGTAATTTTCGTGGAAGTTATATGTAATTTTATCTGCACTAATGAATATTGTAAAATGAACAGTACACATAGCATATTTTTTATATAAATATGTTTATTTCTCTAGATAGAATAATGCTATTCTTATAAAACTTAGAGGGCTTACTATGTATAAATCAAGCTAACATACAATATAATTTGTGCGTTTATATACCTAAGGTTCCCAAGCTACAAGTATGAAAATGGTTTTAAAAAAAGAAAAAAGAAAAAGAAAAGAAATTTGAGGGGAAATTTTTCGAAAACACCTCTGTCACGGGAAAACTGAGGGTGATGGAGAAAAACTGATTGCAGATTCGAATTCCACGTGAAAAGTTCTATTAGAATCAGATATTTTCTTCCGTGTGCCAGAGAAAAAGATTTTTTTTCGACTAGTGTAATAGGTACCATTTTCAAACTCAGCAACCGTTATTCAAACCGGTTAACATTGATCGCAGATATTAAAAATACTCACATCCGTATATTATTTAATACAAACGAAAATTTTACCTTCACATTTCTGCACAAAGGATGTATAAACGATCGCGACAATTTGTGGTTCAATCGAACATGGTGGGGCTAGCACTTACACAACTCCCCTTTTTTCGTTCTGTCCGCGCACCTGATAGCGTAGAAAAAACTGTCGCCTGCGCATTACTGCTCAAACGATGTACAAGACATTTGAGATAATTTTCTTTTGAATCGGACGTAGGGAGGTGCTACCAATTAGGCAGCCTATACTTTGTTATCGTTTTGGCGCGCTCGCAATTGTGTACAAACGAAAATTACGCCTGCAAATTTCTGTACAAAACCGTAACAAACAAGTGCGACAGTTTGTGGTTGAATTCGACATGTTGGGAGGGCTATCAATTAGAGAGCCCATAGTTTGTTATCGTTTTGGCGGGGCCACAATTATGTGCAAACGAAAATTTCAGCTGCACATTTATGTACAAAGGCGTACAACAAAGTGCGACATTTTGTGGTTGAATTGAACATGGTGGGAGGGCTACTATTTAGACAGCACCCACTTTTTTTTTTGTTCTGGCGGTGCCCCTAATTGTGTACAAACGAAAAGCTCGCCTGAACATTTCTGTATAACTATATTCAAACGATTGCGACAATTTGTGGTTCAATTGCATATGGTGGGGGGCTACCATTTAGACAGCCCCCACTTTGTTTTCGTTCTGCCGTCGCCCCTAATTGTGTACAAACGAAAATTTCGCCTGCATATATATGTACAAACGATGTACAAACGATTGCGACAATTAGTGATTGAATTGAACATGGTGATGGGGCTATCACTTTCCATTAATGTGGAAAAGTCAGTGCTAGTGCCAACACGCCAGCTGTTATACCTTGGTATCCAAGTAAACTTGGACAACAACTCACTCCAGGTGGACAACCGCTACTTGGACATTATTCGACACTGTCCATGGCAATTTGTGCTTCACTCTCACCGTGCTCGTCAGATATTGGCAGGATACATCGTTTGGGTTGCCCCTGTGTCAACCCTGACATATCCCATTGCTTACGCTATCCTCCATCAAAAATTTTTCAAATTTGTGATACAAACCATTTGTGCTGTGCAGTCTCGTACTCTACCTATCTGGGACTCCTTCGTACCAGATGTAACTTATTATACGGATGCAACACCTACCAGTCTTGCTGTGGTCGACGCAGAAGGAACGCCTATTTTTCAATGGACAGCTCTTAGATGTTTTCCCATTTTTGTGATGGAGTTTTTGGCAGTAGCCTTTGCTATTATACTAGCCTACCCCAGGAAAGTGTCTATTTACTGTGATAACCAAGCACTAATCTACTGCTTTACAAAAAGAATATGCAGAGTGTGGTATCTTCTTCCTGTAGCCCATATTGTGTATAATTTACATAACTTTGTACTCACATTTGTAAATTCTGAGCATAATAAAGCTGATGAAGCCTCACGCGCCGGGGCGCGATCCTCTTACTGCCCTCAACCAATCGGAACGCGCCACCTGGATCCTGGGATAACAGAACCCAGTAGACAGGTGGTGACACTTCAGTTCTCGAGGATTGAGGGTAGAGAGAGGGTCGCTGCTCCGCGCGCGTGGGGACTTCGATTCGAGGCAGTATTCCGCTGTGCTCACTGCAAATGTATCTTCTGTTTGGACCATTGTCTCATCGAACATTTGCACGTACAATGTGGACGAACATTTGCATATGATGCGAAGGCTAATGCCTGTTGCCAAAATTTTCTTTTTGTGAAGCGAGTGGCCTAACTATATTAGACTTGCCTGCATGTTCATGGCTAGTGTTGCCAACTTTGGAACTCTTTTTTTTTTACTCTAGGTACGTCGGTTACCTGCATAGGTGGTACTTTCATATTTTGTGCATTCTAATATGCACAGCTCGTGATCAAATGTGGCGCATTATGGCCAACTTCGTCTTTTCCGTATTTTTCATACTTCTATTTTTTCTATTCTCTTTTGTTAGATTGTACCACTGATTATACACGCCATATCTTATGTTATACATGACAGGTTGACACTGAATATTGCACTCACTTCATATAGTGCTCTTTGTAAAACATGTACTTTTCATTGCAGTTGGCAACACTGTTAACCCCACTGGTGACCTCCATTTGTTCCCTATTGTGGCAGGTCTCTTTCTATACATCACTTTTCAGCATTGTATTGTGCCGTGCTCCCCTGTTTTGCGGAATTTGCACTTTCCCCCTTGTCCAACCTTGCTATTTCCCGAACTTCCACCCCTTATATTTCTTGAACCTATTGCTATGGGCAGCTAACTTTTTGGGAATGCTTATCTCTGTTACAGATCTTTCAATTGGCATAGGCCACAACTTTCACTGCAACTATCATTTTCGGAAGGTTACCTTGTAATTAAAAAAAAAAGATATGAAAATGATGACTACAAAATGAGTTATTTTCCAGGCAACTCTGCTCCAGTCGTGTTGAAATTTCACAATCTGATAGGTGGATTGCTTTCGTATTGGGTATTTAGTCATTCATCATCAGGGTCTTCGTCGGTGAAATCTGCGTTTGGTTTTTCAGCTGTTAAGTTCTGAAGCCGCGTTGCAGGAGTCTAACTAACACTTTGCTTCACCAAGACAGCCACAAAAACAGCACAACTTAGGTTAGAAGATGCAAACTTACACTTGTATGACCAGACAGGGATTTTTCCACACCCGCACTTAATAATATGTAGAACCTGTGGCGGAGCAACTTCTGTTCTTTTCGGCACCTTTGTTGTCACGAGATCCTTTGTTGAGCTATCGTAACACCATCCATATTGTAAAGGATCAAGAGTAGGAAAAGTTGGTTCAATTGCAGGTCTTCATATTGCACATTGAAGGTGTGCTCGTTTCACATGTTCTGCAAAGGCTTCAGTTGTTGGTGGTAATGTTTTAAGAGGTGAAGCAAGTACTGCTTTAGGCTTTCCAGTAACAGCACTCCAATAGCATGATCCTATAAACCGTCTTGCCTCACTGATAACAGAATCCATATTAACATCTACAAATCCTAAAAGGAGTAACTCTTTGCTTTCTTGAAGCTTCTTGGCTGTTTTACCTTTATAGTGTGGTATGTTAGCGTAAGTATCCTGCATTTCCGGTTACCAGCATGAAAGTTCGCCATTTTGTTACATGTTCAATCAAGGTTGAAAAATTACCGGGAGACAGTTCGTAGGATCATTATGGTCTTCACTGGACGCCATATTGGAAAATGGCTAACTTCTAGCAACTTAATCTAAATATTTACACGAAAGCTTTAGAAAACACTTTTCTTCTTCTCCAGTCTGCTCTCAAACAGAATAAGAAACAGTTAATAGCAAACATTTTCCGATTTTAGTCATTTAACCCTTTGGGGACCGGTGCAACAGATCTGTACCTTAGCGTCGACCTTTGGAATTTGCCTTATAGATGTCTAGTTAAGCTTTTCGCACCTGTTTTTTTTTTGCACAACTGGGGTTTATTCAAGCGTGGAAGTATCAAAGAACGTATTTCATGGGCATTTTCCAGTCACGCGTGCAATGCCTACGGGTGGTGGCGTCACGAGCATTGAAGAAGAAAAAATTGGATAAATTTTAGAGTTTTTTGGGAATTTTTTGACACGTTCCTATTTATTCTAGGATCATGGCTCGTACCTCGTTGTGTTTGTAATGAAGTACTGTTTCCAACTGTACTATCACAATTCCCCTACTGTGTATCAGAAACGAGAAAATCGCGTCGAAATTGAAAACAGATTTTTTTCAGGAAAATTTTCCCTTTTTCGGGATTTCCCCCTCAGGGACACGGTAGGGACATATGAGTGGTACCATTTGAAAACTACCCTAATTTGACATGAAATCGTTGGCGAATTATGATCCTCGGATAAATAGGGACGTGTCAGGGATTTTTTGTTTTTCCCTTAAAGTAGTACGGGTTATGCTTTCCACGTGGGGGAATTTTCTTTACCGCCCTTAATTTTCAAGATATGAGATTGTTATTTTCCACTACATACACCATGTAGTATATTTTAGGCGATTTTGAGATCCAAGCGTTAACACAGGGGGGAGAGGGACCCAAACTTGAGAAAGAGTGATTTTTCTGACAAAATTTCCCTTTGGAGTGGTACCCACATACAACTGATACCACTCGAAAGGTTGATCATTTTAAAGACAACAAGGTACGATTCATGTTCCTACGAAGAAAAGTCTTTATGCTGAAGCTCATTGAAAAACAATTGACTGACAATGTATTATTGGGGGAAATTAGTAAATCGGCTAGAGCATCTAAACTAATTTCTGGGGGACCATTCTTCATACCTCATTCTATTCACTATAAAGCAAAGTTTTTTGGTACCACTTGCATGTTCGTGTCATGTACCACTTCCATGTTCCAGGAGAGATATTGGTACTATTTTTTTTAATTTCCGTTTTTCCCACGTTTTGCGGGAATTTCCCGCCTTAGGTACAAAATAAGGAAATTTGACTAGTACAGTTGGAAACGCAGCTTCATTACAAAAAACGAGGTATGAACCATAATATTACGATAAGTAGTCTCGTTGCAATAGCTGCTCGACTGAAACTCTAAAATTTACCTAAAAACTCAAGGCCCCATCAGGGTTAACTGCATGAATGGCTTCCCCAATCACCCAACCTCACTGTGAGTTTTTATTGTAGAGGTGTTGTATATCAAGTACAAACTAATACAGTTTATCCTTCAACAACTTTAATACGTTTGCTACAATGTTACGTATCTGCAATATTCATATACACTTCCACATTAAAAAAAAGGAAAAAAAAGCTCAGCTGCTGTGTTCATAGTGATATCACTGTGAGCATTGTCCTTCACATTTGTAGAGCAACGTACAGATGAGGCCGTTCTTAATAGAACTACATTTCCCAGTACAGCGCAGTTTGCAACGGCAAGTCACTAGTTGTCGACTCTTATCAGACATACTCCTCAACGTAGTCCACTCAGGTTAGTAACCAAGTCCGTCATCTGTTTCCTTCCAAACCCAGTTCAGGGATTCAACATCATGCACAACCGTTTCGAGGCACTGTCCCCAGATCTTGCACTGAAGAGTTGCTCTTCTGGTATGGAGATTCAATGCGTCTTCGTTTGGAAGTATTCTGTCTATTGTGCGATTTTTCTTGCTGAATAGAATACGTCTGGTTTCGTTGACTTCCTCGCAAGTACTTGATCTCTCGTACATGAGCGTCACAAATCGTTGGATTAGCATGCGAGATTGGTAGCTTACAACATCGTGAGAATGAACGACTGACAGTTCCCGGAAAGCTGTATCCACTACTCTAAATGCAATCCAGGTATTCCATGCACTTGTCTTGCCAACGCCAAGGAAGGCTGACACTGTGTCACAGCCCGTAAAACTGTGAATAAACGGCAGCAAATCTATCATTCCAGAAGGTAAGTTCGTGCACATTGTGTGTCTAGGAATGAAACGTCGCATTTTTGCAGAACCAAAATCAATCCATAGTTTCTCCAGAGTGGGTTACAGATGCAAAATCGCAAAGAGAGCAATAACAACAACATCGGAGTCAACTGTACGAATTGTAATATTTTTGTGTCCCTTCTCGGCGGATGACGGACGTGCAGAAGGATTCTTCCATCTGGTTCTATGTGGGATGAGGGAGAAATATCAGTAATATCTGAGGAAGAGGATAAGACTTGATTTCCTCTTGTGTAAAATATTTCTCTTTCTGAAATATCAGCTGCAGTTATTGTTTCGGCGACGTAATGAAATAGCCTTTTCTTGTTGTCATCGTTTGCAAGGAACTTCTGTAATTTTTTTGAAGCGGTCCCGTTGGCTTGCTAACAAAGCGGTCACCCTGCCCACGCTTCTGACGCGTCTGTGTTTTCAAGCTCTTTTCAATGTAGCAAAGACCACGTCTAAGAGTTTAGTGTGTCGAAGTGTGAAAGAAACCCAGTTATTCACAACTGCGGCATATTCTACAACTGTTTTCGCTGCTCCTGGTTGCAGTTGGTGTACCAGCATCGCTCCATCGACGACAAGACAAGAGGAATGGAGGATGATAGTACTTGTACACCCATCAAATTTTTAAAAACATTTCAAAATATCTGATTTAGAGGTGTCTGAGATCTCCAAATTCAGATATTGATGAAGGATAAGTTGTGTTCTCATGAGAAAAGAATTCTCCGATATCGCCCTCCCTTTCCTGACATGCTATGAACATCTTGCAGAACAGGTTAGAATCTTTGTGTACACTAGCAAGTTTCATCTTATCTTTGCAACGAACTTTCAACGAGCTACAATTGAAAAGTTGCATATTAACTTTCTTTATAGCATCGTGTATGGACTGCTTGCATGTCATTAGACGGTTATAAACGTTGTCCTCATATATTTTGGTTCCTGTGGTAGCTGCAATGGCACGAATCTTCTGGCGCTATTCGTCTGGTGAACCCAACTATAGAAAGATGCGCTTCTTCAAAAATATTACCAGTATCACGAAAAACATCAATTAGGTTCTTCACATGTGTCCTGTACTTGCTTTGGAATGCATCCATGTCCTCGTGGTGTGATCTCGATACGTGCAACTCAGCAGAGTAGCTGTATTCATACTCAGCCAGTAAACGAGCGATTTCGGGAAAACTGATTATTTTCTTCAAAAGAGTAAATGGGTTATCGAAAGCTCCCCATAGAGAACCACCTTCTTTTATCAGTTTGTTGTTCTGTTCGTGAAGCTGGTCGTCTAATATACGTGAAAAGTGCCGGTAATATTTTCTACTGGTGAAATGTCTTTTAGAGAGCTCCTTAAATACATCAGGATGACGAACTGGAAGTTGCTTCAGAGTATGAAGAAAGACTGGTAGAGTTAGGGGGCGGTAGAAGTTAGGGGATCCGATCTAACCATATTAACTGTAATATCTGCTCTTGCAAGCCTACCATGAAAACATTAGGGGGCAGTAGAAATTTAGGGGGTGGCCCCCATGCCCCCGTGGATACGGGCCTATCGTGAGCCCCCTTCCCAGAAATGTTTATTATATATATATATATAGGTCAAGTAACACAGTAGTCTTATTTTTGGTGTACACAAAATAACTGCCCCCCAGAATACCTGGGCCCTTTCACTAGCCCCTTCAAGACATTAAAGCTATTGCCGTTATTGTCTAGCAGTTCGCAGTCTTCTATAGTAGTTTTGCCTGTGAATTTGAGCCCAAAGACGGTGTAAATCGGACAAAATTTGGGGAACTTGTAAAAAGTAGGCCATTTTTCAAGATGGCGCCCAGAGTCACACAAAACATATTGAGAAGCTGTCTCCCGGTTTTTTTCTCATTTACATGTCGCGTTAAAGACTCTGACCAAATCTCGTGCTGGTAACCGGAAATGCACGATCCATACAAATTATTGCACTTACGGACCGCACTATTACCAATTCCGTAAATGTTTTCTACACTATCACATATTGAGAGAAGATGAGCTGCTCACAGTTGGTCAACTATGTCCTTATGTCTCATAACTGTTGCTACTATGTCTATTACGATCCTGTTTGGTCTTGTCGATTCCAAAACAACATTTGCTTTCAAACTATAAAGATTATAAAAGTGAAGTAGTGAAAGAAATACACTTTGTGTTTCTTTGTTGATGGAAGAAACCATTCACACAATATTAAATAATCTACGTAGAAAAAAACATAATAATGTTTAAGTAATAATACCAATAATATTTATATATTTTTTGTAGAACTTGAAGAACAGATGTTTCGTTCACCAAACTTGTGCTACAGGTTTATTCTAGTCTTGTTGATTTCCGCTTCACTCAAGTTGATTTTTAACTGTGTATACTAGATGACAGACTTATTACTCTTTAATTCTTAAGGTTACACTACAACTAATTATGTATCAAGAGTACATGAATTCTATATTTCGTTGAGCTCCTCCGTGGCTAAGCGGTTAGCGTACGCGCCTTTGGCGTGGGAGACCCGGGTTCGATTCCCGGCGGGAGCTCATGTGGTTCGGATTCCACGTTAATCAGTAGGACCACGTCTTATATAGCCTCGCTGCTGAAAGGGACGCTAAACTAAAATCAACTCAACTCTATATTTCGTTATTTTCATTGCCTATAATCAAGCTCAAAAATCTATTTTCCATCATGATATTCTGTCTTGTGCGTAACATACATTAAATATCCTATTAACGTTAAGGTGCAAGTTATTTTTCAGTAGCTTGTTTCTAGGTATAAAGCATGCAATTAGAACAAATATAAAAGACAATAATACACGGAGTGTATGGCCTATTAAGATAATTGTAAAGACAAGAAATTATCGGTTAACAGACAGTTATATTTTTAAATTTTTACATCTACAAATTTGGTACTTTGTTTATAAAGAAATAGGTTAAATCTGACAACCCTTACTTCTTACTCCTCACATGGAGTTTTGCAATGGTACCCTGAATTATGCATTAACTTTCTGAAACGTACTCTCCGGCACCACGTTAAACTTAGGAATTGCCAAACTTAATATATGGTTAAAAGTTTCTATGAACCATACATGTGAAAATTTGAAAGTTTCTCTTTGTTCTGTGGGCGCGTAGAAATTATCACGTCTTAAAAGTTATACTCCATCGGAAGATTTTATTTTGATATTTAGTATTACAAATACTATCTTGATCCACTCCCTTTAATGAAACAATGGTACTATCACTCAGCCACCATACCTTTCGTAAGGAACGCATTTGCTTCACTCATAAATATATCATTTGCCAGAAATAAAATTTGGAAGAAGTTGTTATGGACTATGATAAATAATGGGAGATATTTCTCTTTAATTAATAAATGGGTATAGAATTACTCAAAAGAGTGGGAAGAAGGATCTCATAAATCATTGTTTAGCTTGCGAACTGTGTCTCGGCTGGTTATACACTCATGTTCAAAATCATTGTCGTATGTCTATAAATATGTTGTTGTAGGAATATAATTTGATATCGAATTCTCCCAGTATTTCTTATAATGTTAGTATGTTTACAATCGGCAAAGACATGTATGTGGCAAATTTCATGTCAAAAGAGCAATAAATAAGAACAATAAAACGAAAATAAAGGTTTCTTGTCCATTTAGCAACACTTTGTTGTATTCATTCTAATTTTCGTATTTATAGTTCTTTTCCTATGAAATTTACCACAAACTTACATTTCCTGGTTATATACATAGTAACAGTATTAAAAGTACCCTGCAAAAACATTACCAAATTATATTCTTACAAGAAGACAGTTATAGATATGCGAGAATGATTTTGGACATGAGTGTACTATAATATTGTGGATGTATAGTTAATAAGTGTAAACGAAAAAGTAGCATTCCTTAACATGCACGAAGTCAACGCATCACATCCAAAATTAGGAGACACATATCGTAACGACGTCCCTATATATATATACACGTCATTCCTTAAATACACAGGGAAGTAGTTGTGCTGGAGGAAGGGTATCACAACTAATCACAGGAAGTTTAAAATTAATTTTAATTGTATGCCGGCCGTATAACTGTTGGTGCTGGAATACACAAACAGGAGAATGATTTATGTCACATAAACTTTTTACAGAGGAGGCTAATTAAATGTCTGGGCCTAGGTATGTATTTTGTAATAAAAACATGTACTTTATTTTCCTCTTTTCTGTATTTTTATACCCTTTGTCACATATCTCCGGCGAGGGCTCGTGCTCTAAGAAACAATTTGTGCACTAAAATAAAATTACGTTTTGGATTATATTTTATATATTCTCTCTCTTTGCAATCAAGTTGCAAAATTATCTTATATACTTTAGGTACTACTGAACTACCTTCAGGAGAAAATTTACCGAACTACCTAAAGCGAAAATTCGTTTATTTTACTTCTACCTTTCGGTGAAATTTACTTCGTTCCAGTATATTTTTTCTTGGATCCTTACCGCTTAGTTTTAGATTTTTGTGGAAACAGTTTTGTTCCTAAAAGCATTTTGCATCACAAAAAGTTCCTTTATTTTGTGTATTGTATCTGCATGAAGTCCTATCACGACCTTGCATATACTGTAAGTGCTTTTGACAGGTTTGGGCTTCTGGTGGTCTACCCAACAATTTTAAGATGAAAATAGCAAACACATACAGGTATATTCTATTTCTACTTCTACTATACCTATACGTAATTTCATTTCCTTCGGTCTATTTCTTTCTGCGCTCTTGGTGCTCACTTTGAAATTCTTCTCCTGAGGTTTCAGGACCTGGACTAAGGATTATTTTTCTCCGAGCAAGTGAAGAAAACCCTCGTGTTCCCTAATTTTATGAGTACTATCTCTGCACGCAGTTACGCTAAAATGCAAATTAACTTCAAGTTTTGATAGTTCATTTCTAAATGTTTTGGGGATTCTGTGGCCCAATCAGCAGTTTCCTGAATGAAAATTTAGAAAGATAATAATTCTTCTACATTGACAAATATACTAACTCTATAGCTTATCGAACCCAGAAGTTCAATGCAGGATGCCTTTAGCCAACTGGATAGAGTATTACTGTTAATTTTATTTATGAGAGATTCATCACAATATAATCATCCCACTTGTGCCTAAATCTTCGAATTTGCTTTTCGAATCCAGTTAACTTTTGAAAATGTTTCGACTTTTGTCGATTTGTTTACATGACATGTCCACCTGAGTTTACCACACTCAATTGTACCAGCAATGTTACGAAAACCGTTCTTTACTGGTGTTTACAAAACCAATTCTCACAAATGTTTAAGACTTGATTACCAGCCGATTTTGATTTTAGTAGAGATGCATGCTTAGTAGCCCAGAAAAGATTAGGTTATTTGGTGGCTTGATATTTGTGTTTAATTATATAAATAGTGAAATGAGAATTACAGAACATAAAAAATACACGAATCTTCTATCTGTATACATGGACCAATATTAAAGTAGAGATATATATTATATGTAAGAAGCATATGAAGCTATTCCCGAATTTTTGATTTGATATCAATATTATTAACATTGCATGTACGGAAAAAATATTTCAGAAAGTGTGCACGTAAACACCTAGCTAAATCATGAAAGGGAATGTGAAATTTAATCTATTGATAATTTGAGAATTACACAACTATTGAAAACTGACTATAGCGTCCACTATTTGATTGGGAAATTAATCCATATCAGTTTTCAATAAATTTCATTGCAGATGTTTTCTTTCAATATGCCCATGTATAATTTTTGTGAATAAAGATGAACCTGATTATTACACGATTTTCATTTCCATATTTAGCTAAATAATTTTCTTACATTTTGGGAATCATTTCACAAGAATTCTTCAGTGTATTTCAATTATCAGAAATTACCCTTATTGAACTAGTAACAGCAGTAGGGTTCTAATGTGACAAAGAACGCGGAGTATATCTTCCGAATTACAAGTGGATAAGTTTATAGTAAGTCGAATTTCCAGTTGCTATATATATGGTTGCCCGTGTCCTTAGAACGCAAAAGTTTCAAGTCCAATTTATATCGAAATTGAGTTTTTATACTTATAGTTGGCGCATAGTGTGCTCTTACACATGGCGATAAGAAAGCATAGAAAATCCTAATTATTTACAAGAAATTATGAATGAAATATTGTCCTATGCCATATGTCCTCCTACGTCCATTATTTTTTCTCCCCTCTAAAATTTCTAAAATTGGTCATAACCCTTTGCGCTCTAAGGACGCGATATTATATATATATTGCAAGTACAATTTATTTGGCAGTTGTAGAGATATATTTCTTAACAGCTAGTAAAGTAAAGGCCATATATTAAATACTGAATTTACATAATTTATTACACATTTGTTATCAAATCATGTACAATTAAAGTACGTAGGTCTACCAAACATTGTGAGTGCCATGGAATCTAGGAGATTCAGATGGACAGGTTATGTAGGCAGACTGGAAGAAAGTAGAAACGCTTTCAAAGTTTTAGCTGGAAATCCAATGGGAAAACGCTAGGTGCAGACACGAGGGCAATATTAAAATGGATCTCGTAGAAATAGGAACTGGATCCAATTGGCTAAGAACATAAGTCAGTGTAGAGATTTTGAAGTCGAGGCTTTGAACCTTCGGGTTCCAGAAGCCATGGAGCCTGTTAGTTAAGTTAGATATGGTTTCGACTTTCGGAAAGGTTTCGACACTCCACTGCACCGGAAATCGAACTCTTGAATGCTCACACCAAAGCCGAGAGCGTTACCATACAATGTAGATTGTGATATAATAAAATATAATGTCATTCCTTAATCACCTTTATTTGTTTGCTGAATACACAAATAACGTAACATGAGGCTTGAAACTGTTCCTGTTGTCAAGGTAGATGTTTAACTCTGTGCCCGATAGGTGCTCCATTGTACATCACTCAATAATGTAGCTGTCGCATCATTTTTCCCCTCTCCTGCTTTTAATGTTTTTCTATAATATTTGTGTATTATATAATTTATGTATTCAAAATGGACAACTCCATTTTTTTAAGATATTTTTTTATCCGGGACATGTATATCCACTAACATTTCTAAGTAAAGCTTATTTACCACAACGGTAATGCTAGGGTAAATGTGCTTAGCTATTAAAGGAAAATGTGTTCCGTATTAAGTAGTGTACAAATTCGGAAACAGACCTATGATAGAGCGTTGAGAACACTGGTGTTTTAATTCTGGCTCATAATTAAATAATAACTGAAGGTCTAAAACGAAGTGCTAATAATGCAACAATGGCAGGACTTTCATTCTGTACAGAAGTACTGACTGAAGGAAAGTTCTCCTTAGTGGAAGTTTCTAAGTCCAGTAAATCCCCAACAAGTTCAAAAGATAATACATAAACTGAAAAATAAATGGTCAGCAGGAGTAGATGAAATACCACCAGCATTACCTAAACAAAATGCAAAATACATTGCAGACCCTTTATACTATTTAATAAACTTCTCTCTCTCTTCCGGGATATTTCTTGATGTTCTGAAATAGCGAAAATTACACCAATATTCAAAAAGAACGACAAAAGAAAAGTAGAGAACAGCAGACCAATTTCAATTCTTCCGGGTTTCTCAAACATCTTAAGAGTCAGCAATGAAAAATAATTTGGGATCCTTCCTAGACAACTAAAAGATAATATCAGATGAACAGCACGATTTTATTAAAGGGAAATCAGTAGACCCAGCACTTTTCAATTACACAGGAAAGGTACGTGAAAGCACAGATAATAGAGAAAATTGCATTGGACTATTCTTAGATCTTACAAAGGCTTTCGATTTGGTACTACATAAAGAACTCGTTCAAAAGGTAGACGACAGTGGTGTAAGGGGACTAGCAAATCACTGGTTTAAATCATATATAGAAAATCGTAAACAAGCAATGCAAATAATACATTCGGAAAATACAGGGTATAACTTATCATCGAAACGCATATCCAAAAAATATCAAATAAACCCATGTGGTGTACCTCAAGGGTCTGTCTTAGATCCTATACTATTCTTAATATACATAAATTATCTCCCATGGAACCTACATCAAGCAAGAACAACGTTATTTGCAGATGACACTAATATTCTTGTTACTGACAAAGATAATCATATCGAAACTAAAATAAAAACTACAACTAATGAACTTTCAAATTGCTTTTCTCAAAATAAACTCAAATCAAATTTGCAGAAAACAATAAGTTTAAATTTCTACCACAACCAAATCTTGCAAATATCATGATTAACAATACATTAATACAAAATTCATCAAAGATTAAGTTTTTGGGATTATACATATCAGACATCCTTACATGGGATGGTCAATTTTGTCACTCATCGGGAAGCTAAGTTAAGTGTGCTATGCAAATAAAATATTTTCTAACGTATTAAAACTTTCTACACCCAAAGTTATTAGTTTAGTCTGTTTCAATCGACATTGAGTTACGGAATTATTTTGGGGGAAACAAATATAAAAGTAAAGCAGTATTCACGTTAAAAAAAAAGATTGTAAGAATAATTAGCAAATCAAAATATAATTGTAGGCCAACATTTAAAGAAAAACAAAATTTACTGCCATTAACTTCTCTGTACATTTTCCATCTGCTGTTATTTGTAAAGAAAAACCTAGCCCATGCCCTTACTCGATATAGTGAAGAGGACGAGTACACCACCAGAAATAAAGACATTTTTTCCTTAATAGTCCACAATACATGTATTTATGAAAAAGGTACTAAATATGCTGTCATTCTTATGTATAACAACTTACCAAGGGAAATTAAAACTAAAAATTCAGAAACTCATTTTAAAAAAGAACTTTACAATTACCTTATGAAACATTGTTTTTATTCGGAAGACGAATATCTAAACAATAGTCAAGCTAAAATAAGAAAGAAAAGTAAATGGTTACATCAGTTTATACAAGTTTCTCGAGCATACTATGATATATTTTAAAAACTGCAGGTACCAAAATTTCATATTCAATGTCAAGGTAAAATATGGTGCAAGTGCAGTACTCAATGTTTATGTAGAGTTTACTGGAAAATTTGTATTCAGCAAATTTGTAATTACTTTAATGTATAGGTAACATCAATATATATGTAATACTAATTATATCTACTTCATGAGAAGTCCTATATTATACTATGTATAATCAAAAGATGCAAATAAATACAAATACAAATGCAAAACTAGCTTGTACAGACCAGTCAGCACATATTAACCTGTATTTTACCACTTGATAATATAATTGCATCAATAAACCATTATCAAGAAAGACACGATAATAACATCTGTTATAAAATGTGTCTCAACGTCCAATGCATGTACAAACTTCAGGAGTTCATTTTTTAAATTATTTCTATACGAAACTCGTAATGTTTAAATGGGTCTATTCCATTAGCGGATTTTGGTTCTGCTACCAATGCTTTTAAAAAGTATTTGCTTCATCATCCACTGGGAAGTGTAGGGTATCTAAGAAAACACACCTGAATAGCACATGGGGTGAAGTTAAGAGCAAGGATAACAGATCTGAAAACACTAGCCTTAAAACACTGCAGACAATTGTATGTTGCATTTACTGCAGATTTTGAAATTACATTCAAAAATCCGTCACTTAACAAGAAAGATGTAGTAATTTAGATTTGATTTTCAACCTGAATTTAGCGTTCCTTTCAGCAGGAGCCTCATGAGCTTCTGCCGTGAGTTGAACACGGGCCTCTTGCGACAAAGGTGTGTACGCTGTCCGCCTACCCATTAGGAAGCTATATGTAGTAATTTAGAAACAAAAAGAGACTTTCATAGGAACTAGCTTGTCTATACACTGAACCATGTAAGTATAGTGTTACAAACTTATAAACAACTCTAGACGTCTTCGGCGCGGAAAACCTGAGTTTGTTTTCGGCCAGAACTTATGTACTTAGGATTTTACGTTAAGCTGTAACTTCAAGTCTCATATAGTTATGCTGCTGAACGAGTCCCCAAACTTTAAACCACTCGCATTGTTTTCATCTGTTTATAGTTATTATTTATTATTTAAACATCTCGAATAGGAGTATAAGAAAGACAAAACATCAAACTCATAACATCTGTTATTTTTATTTTACAATTTTATAGTCATTTCACTAGTCAGCTTGTGATTTGTCGCTTGTTTTTCAAGTCCCCTTCAGAAGTCTGGCCTTTAGGAACCACTGGTTTAAGGCGATGTAAAGTTGACTCTGGTATATGCATTCTAAAGAAAAGCAGGGTTAACTTTACATTTTCTGGAACTATATCGTGACTATACCGTTAACGTACGCGTCTTTAGTCCAGGAGACCCGGATTCGATTCTTGTCTTAATCCCATGTAGTTTGGATTCCACGTGAAGCAGTAGGTCCGTGTGTTATTATAATCTTGGTGATGAAACAGGTGCTAAACTCCAACGAAATATAATGTAATTTACTTTGTATATTCCAGTTGGTATCCTTATACGATTCATAAAGAATGTTAGCTAATAATGACCATCTACTTCATGTTGGTGAGCATTTCTCGTGCAACTGATCCACAGATGACTTATCAGTAACGACTCATAACATTATTTGCCGCAAAATACTTCTAAACCAGACTTAATTTTGCATGGAAATAAAGTCGAACTGGAGCGTGTAATGTAAAGTTAACATTTTTGTACATGGTAAAAGTAACAAGGCCAAGACGTGTTCAATTTTACACTATCAGTTGAGTGGAACCCAAGTTCTGTACGTAAATTTGAAATCAAAAGGTGTTGCATAACAAAGTGCACGATTTCTGCAAAAGCCACTGTATTCATTGTGAGCACCATCAGCTAATATTATCTGTGATCTAATAAAAAAGGTTAAAATTGTTGTCAATAATAACATTCATGTGAACTGCGTTTTATAACACTTTTATTTGGACGAAGACTTATTAAAGATAATTTATTTGTACCAAGTAAGAAGTGAACATAAATCAAGAATTATAATGCAATGTATTTCACAAGTAATAATATTGATATTCTCCTCTCTCTCTTTTTAAACACGCGCACACACAAAACAGAGAAACGAAAGCAACACGCATAAGAGCAGGTTGAACTTGAATCTTTGACGTCATCCGTACGTAGCCATCAAGAGTGTTACTTGAGCCATGTATTGGATGAACCGCTTGGGATCGGCGAAAATTCAGCCTGTCTTAACGAGATGGGATATTGTCCGTTTACTGTAGCTTGGCGCTGTGTTTTGACACAAAAAACTGGCTAGCGAATCTTAGCAGTCCTTCCCCTTCTTTCCCCTTATCGCAGTGGTAACAGTGGAACTAACTCATCAACTTTAGGACTAGTAGGGTTTGGTATTTGCAAGTTTCGTAAATTTCGAAACAGTTTACTTCTTCTCTAATCAGGGCCCGTAACTTGTGTGGGGCAGGGGAGGGGCAACAGCCCCCCAGGAAGGTTCCTCGCCGCTCGAAGTAGCCCATTTTGAGGCAAAATTTTCTTAATCCATATACGATACGAACATGAAATTATAAATGAAGCATCAAACAGTTTCACTACATTACATAAAGCAGCGCACAAAAGGTAAATAAAACAAAAGTGAGTCGTGGACCCACTTCAGTAAAAAAAAGTCTACTATTAGGGGCCCTAGAAATAACATTTATTCGTATGGTTTAGAAATTTGTCAATATTGTCCCCTGAATTAATTTGTCATGTATGGAAGGGGCCCAGGGGCGTAAGTAACGGCCCCGCAAACCTTGCCGTGAGGGAGGGCCACAGGCTCCGGGGGACATAAATAGTAAGAGAAAGATAAAAGTGGTGGGCCTTATAATGAGAAAAAAATTTTCTAGGAGGCCCAAATATACGTATTAATGCTTGCCCCTAAGATAAAATCTGTTACGGCGCTTTCTCTAATGTGGATTTATTGGTACAGTTCTGCTAATAGTTAACTATATCAGGTTGGTCTCTAAACCTTGCGTCGTGGAGAAAAACAATCTTATAGGAGGATAGTATTCAGATTTTAAGAAGGTGGGGAAAAGAGAGCGAGGATGCGAAAAATGAGAAGAAAAAAAGAAAGAATGAAAGAAACACTTCTACATTTACTTCATAATGAATTTAAACACATATAAACGAAAAAGGGATATCGGAACCCACCACCATAATATTTGTGGAAGTGTTGGCAACATTCTGGCGTAATATATTTCCTGCCAATTTTGGGGCCTCAGTGTTTGGCCCAAATCTGGCTTTACAGCATTGGCGGATCCAAGGGACGATCGGGGGCCCCGGAGAGGAAACTTTCTTATTTTATATATTTAAATAAAACCCATCCCAGAGTTTCGTGCTCTTAAAAGTAGCTCTAAGTAGCAGTACTAAACCCCACCGCCCTCCCCAGAAGTCCGTCCTGAATACGCTCCGCCCCTGCCTTACAGAAGCTATCGTCCAGGCATTCACCTCATGGGACTGAGAAAAACCTTAATAAGGAATACCAGCCAGAGCTGGGTTCATGCCCACGCTCGATCTAGTACCTATTTTAATGCCTTTTTTGTGTTGGACAGTGTCTGGTAAGGGCACCCAAACAGGGTAAATGCGTACTGCTTTAAAATATTTACATGTTAAAATTAGCTTTATACTATACTTTGAACACGTAATTCAATGTGCATTCTATTCTTTTTACAGCAGCATGTTTTATTTCCTAATGCTTTAAGTCTATGGTTGTTAGTATTTATAATTATTGCATCATACTAATCCTTCTCAAAGCACGTTCAATTAGTATGAAATTCTAGACTTGGCAGTTTGCAACATTGCAAACCTTCACCAATAGGCAATAATGTGGCGAGAATATTTCCACCTATACTCGCATCGAAATTCCCAGCCTCTGTTTACAATCAGTACAAGATGTTTCTGTCGCCTTATCATGAAAACAACACTGTCCAGCGAACCTAATGGTGATCGCTTTTTCTGTTTATTGTTTACAATAGAAGCTGCATGCTTCCAATATTGCCAGGCGTACAAGGTTTTCGCACACTTTCGAACAAGAACATTTGTACAGAATTGAGTGTACATTATATGTAAGATTGTATTATATAATAACTAACCCGATTTGTCATAACGTTGATATCTCAGTCATCCCAAAAGCAGCAATTTATGTAGTAATAATAATTGTTCTATGACTGTGCAAAAGTACAGGTACATTCGGTCCGGCGATTCATGTGCCTGGCAACCATGAATTTACCATGTAGGGGCGAGAAGCAAAGTGTTGACGATCGCACTACAATTGTTGTTTGCAAACAATTTTCCATCCTAGAGTGAACGGACAATACATGGATTACAGGTGTTTTTTTTATTATTATTGTGCTAACAACATTGAACCCATCAAAAGAATCATTGATACTGTTGATGAGCATTATGCGTCTACAATTAAGGTTGCTCATAGTTAATTAAGAATTCTTTGAAGAAAGATTTCGTCTTCATTGCAACACATTTTGCAAAGTTACCAGATGCTATTGGCAAGCTTGAAAAAAAAAAAAAAAAAAAAGAACAGACCCTCGCTAATTCTCTGAAAATCTTACAATGACACTCTCACTGATCTGAGTGTTGTACCTGGTGACAAGGGCGAGTACATTCGACGTAAGTATGATCGTGTTGTAAGTAGGCTAATCCAGATTTGGGAAAATTGAAAGACATCGCTAGTTTTATGGAAGGGGATGCTGACACAACTGTTGGCAGTGACATGGATCCTTCCCAAATTACATGTTTCAAGCATGCTCCACTGACATATGTAAATGTGGAAAGATCATTTTTACATCTAAAGCGAATTCTTTCTCACAGAAGACAAAGCCTTTCCTTTGAAAACCTAAAAAAGGTGTTAGTAATTTCAGAGAACAAAAATATGAAAAACTTTTAGTAAGTGAAAATAAATTGCTAGTGAAATGTAAAATGACTTCCTTTAGTATTTCTTGTGCTTTGAATGTTTGTGCTAATGTAACCGGGTGTGAATAAAATGTGATAGTGTTTTTAACTTATTGTTTCATTGTTACTACTGAAGAATGGCGAATGAATTTTGTTAAATGTCGTTCCTTCACGGGTTGCGCAAGTTTCCAGAATTTTTAAGAAGTAAGTACAAAGTGCAAAATTAAACTAGCTTTTACATATTTTAGTATCTATTTTTCTTCAAATTTCGTGATTGCTTGTTTATTTTAGTTTGCCATTTTAACTGCCATTTTTGGGGGTTTATTTTACAAGTTTGCCAGCCATTTTCGGGCTTTTATTTCGCAATTAATTTCGAGCATTACTTATAACGTTTACAGTGTACTTTTTCACTCTTATTCCTCAGTTCTTTAATTTATTCGCTAAATTCTTTATCTGGGTTCCATGAATTTTGGAAGTTTCATTGTACTTACTCCAATTGTTGATTATTTTAATATGGATAATACAGTTACACAATTAAAAATGCATTTTCACGTATACACAGCTCCATTTAACTATTATGGCTAGACATTAGCTGAAGCAAAAACACGGTCAATGATACTGCAACAGCGCAAATTCAACAAAAAAACTAATGCTGTCAGATCTGGACATTTAAAAGTATTAAAACAAGAATCGAACGTGCTAATTTTAGCAAAACTATTGTTCATTGTGAATTTAATAATCAACGAGCAAAACTTTTATTGTATTAATAGAACTAACAACTTGTGATTTCATATATGAAAATCAGAAAGTAGCCCATTCTTAAGTTATACCGTGCAGAAATCATAAGTCGTCAAAGAAAGTAGCGTGTTGCTTAATTTGAAATTTTTGGTAGCGAGAATGTTTAAAAAAATCGCGCAATCCGCTACTTGTAGCAAATTTGGCAACACGGAGCACACTAAGAAAATAAAATATTAACTTCGCACATAAATTTACGAGGGCTATAATTTTAAACTTGATTTATGCGTACTTCACCAGGAATATTTCTCCCTCTCTCTCTCTCTCTCTCTTCTTTTTTTTTTTTTAACTTTGAAAACAGGTTTAGATTTCTATGTCTGGGTGCCATGACTGAAATCCATCCCGTTTCAATTTCTTTCTGGTATTTTGAATTTCACGCAAACATTAGTAAGACTGTACTCTTCATATTAACACCTTATAATAATTTCCCACTACATGAAAGAATTAAAACAACCAGATCATGAATAAAAAGATTTAAAAGCTCTCCAAATAGAACTAGATATTGAGTCTCACTCACGCGAAGTTTGAACAAAAGGAATGCAAAATTCGATTTATGGTTTGCAATAATTTTTAATAACAATTATAATTACTAGCTCTTTTTTACTTGATGTTATCACTATATTTAATAAACACCAAAACAGTGTGTTACCCATGCAAATTAAAAGTTAAAAAAATGAAAAAAACTGCCTTTAGAAGGCGCTTTGGTTCAGTGGAATTTTAATCACACTATAAAGATTTCAGGACACGGGTAGGTAAAAATCAAATGTTTCAAATGTGATGTGTGTGAAAACTTCATTGTATGGAGTATAGCCATCATGGCTGCATCTTGATTCCGGTATATTGTTAGATTCCGTTATTCTTAAATATCGATGCGTGTGACACGTTAATATAGGCTATAAGCGTTTCATAAACGAGAATCGGAACCAAATTTTTATCTTTCGAAGCGAATGATATTGTGGTAAATAAACATGCGACTAGCATATAAGTATTCATGGTATCGCCAACGACTTGAACGTCCATCACCAATGTTAACCTATGTAGAGAAAGCTGAAAAAGGAATTTGATTTTTGGGTGCCATATGAGCCGACACAAAGTATTTACTCGGTCGTGTGAATCTCTACTGAAAAGCAACGAAGTGAAAAATTTCAGATGAAAGTTGATATCCTGCAGCAAAATTAACGGTGTCCAACCAAGAAAAATAAACAGTCTGTCACAAGGCTTATACTGACGCCCAGGACTGTTGGGAGATATTGGAAGAGATCTAGTGTTACATGCTTCTGTTGCCAGGCAGAACTATAGACTACATGAATTATAGACTGCACCTGTACTGTTCTCAATTAACACGATTCCACCTGGCAATTCGAAATAAATGGATGAAACTACCCATCAAGAGAATCATCAATCTGACAATCAAAGACTACATAGTTTTTTAACAACTAGTTAAAAAGGGAGATAATTTTGCTGGAAGGTTTTTAATTCATACATTATATACCCCGAATGTTGTGCCGTCAGACTATCAATGTTTCGGACTTTTCAGTATTTTCTGAATAATGTTAGATAAGTTTCAAAGATTCATATTTTGAATTTCTCGTTATTTATGAGGATATAAATTGAAATATTGTCATTTTCAAATGGTACAAAGCTTCACGAAGACGCAAGTGTTATTAATTCTTCAAAATAAATTCGTGACGTTATAATCTTATGATAATTTTCCATAAGTGGTGCCAATGTTTGCCTATTTTGGCTAAATTAGCCTATTTGGAGAGGTTGTTGCTGGCTTTCACTTTTACGTCCCATGCAGCAGCGAGGCTATATGAGACGTGGACCTACTGATTAATGTGGAATCCCAACTACATGACCTTCCACCGGCTATTTGGAGAGGTATTTAGCCATACAAATTTACGAAATGCTTATAGCCTCAAATATAGCTCATTTTTTGAAACTCTTTTGCCAGTTTTGCCTTTTTTGTTAGCCTTAAAATTAATTTCAAAAATAATTTTTCTTTCTAAATAAAGTAATTAAAAAATAGCTTATTTGTCATTATATGTCATCGTATTGATTGATTTCTCTAGACAGAGGGTGTTTTGTTACGCAACACACTTTTTTCATTATTCTTCTGTCAGCACCCATAAATTTGCAACTATTTAACAATATTTATCGACTCAGAATTCCAATGTCGCTCCCGTAATGACCCAATTTGCTTATTTTAATTTTCACACTTCATTACAAGAATGAAAGTTTTCTAATAGAAATTTAGTACTCTCTTAGTTCCTTCAAGCTACAAAGATTGTTTCTGTTTATTAAGGAAACAAATAGAATATCTAATTAGATTCAGAACTCTTAATGTAATCATGATTATTCATGTGGATGTACGGAGAAATAAGAATTGTTCGTACTGAAAATTCGGACACTGGCAAGCTACATAAACACAACCAATCCACAATCCAACGATGGTGTATTCAGTTCCAGCGCCTCGGCTGGCTGCGATGTCATCGATGAAAATTTATTTCAATTAAACCAATAATATGGCTGTTGATTTTCACAAATCACATGAGTTGATGGATTTTATTGTAATTTAGCCATGTGTGTTGCTTGTTAGACTTCCGCGAATAAAATTCAACATTTCATATTCTACTATAACTCATTTATAATCCTACACACAAAAAGGGTGTTTAGAATTAACAGTGTGGGTTATAGGTTAGTGGTTTAAAATCTAGTAATTTTTGCGTAAAAAAGCTCATTTCGGAAGACCATCTAGCCTATTTTTTTCAGAGGGTGTTAGAAACACTGTTTGCCATTCCGATTTCTGAATTTCTCGTTAACTATTAGAAAAGCAAATGAAATATTGATATTTCCTGAAGGTTCGAAATGTACTTTACTCCATAGTAAATTTAGACTTCTGATGCAAAATTTTACATTTTAAATTCGGAATTTTGAACTCTCATTTTTGGTTTTGAGTGATAGTACTAAACTTTTCAAAGAGTTGCAAAACGATGCGGAATTCGAAAATGGCGAAAGCGCAATTAAATATTGAATATGAGTTAGTGGCTGAAATACCACTAACATGGAACAGCACTTTGACTTTTGAATTTCCCAACAATAGTGAAGGTACATAAGTTTTAAATCACTTGGGAAGTGAGGAGAGAGATTGTATGCAATTTTGTGATGTAGCGGTCCAACTTAATAAAGCTAGAGAAAGCAGTGATAATGGAGCTCTAATGTGACAGACTTTGGTCATTTCCATTCTTAAGTAGAGACATGCTAGTAAATACACTCTCAAGATTGTCACTAAATAATATTTTAATACCGAAATTTTATTTCGTTTTTTAAAAAGTGAAATCATTAAAATAGCTTGCGTGTGGTTGCAAAACTCCTGAAAATAACATTACGTATTACATGAAAGGGAAAATCGATATGTCATTATAGATGGTTAACACAGAAACAAAAATGATTTCAAACGATATTTTCATGAATACTTTAACACTTAACTGTCTCTCTCCTCACCCTAACTTTCTCTATAGAAATACTTTCATTTTTACATGGTTTTGAAACACAAATATTTAGATAGAGCGTATAGTACTTGCTGTGTTATTACTTGATTTGATTACGATACGTCACATAGTTCTCGAGATATGGAGGTTCAATAATTGTTTTCCGAAGCTTAAACATAATTTTGTTGAGTGTTGATGTTAACCTGCTAATTAGTTTTAACGTTCGAATAAAATTCAAGTCCGCAGCTATGACTATGGTATAACTTTTCCTCAAGTGTCTCGATTTCTAGTTACAAAATGTGGGAATTCTAGTCGTGGGGATTTGTTAGATGAAATTCAAGGGAAATTAGATGGTTAAAAATTGAGACTCAACGAAGTACAGAATAACTGTTTACTTGGGAATCTTCATCCTGTATTCCTATACGTGTATATAAGACAAAACTATTTTTTATAATTTGCAATATTTAATATCACACTTAGTTTGCGATATAGCGTTAATGACGTAAATTTTCATTCCGGAATATCCCATTTAGCTCATGTTTCATCATAAGCTCATCAAAGGCATATTTTGCGTAACGTTACGTTACGGAAATAGTGCGGGGACTGCCACAGAATTAGGCTTCGTGTCATAAGCTAAGATTATGACTTAATATAGCACTTTTTATGTCACAGCACGGTATTCCAATTACACTGGTATACAAATTTTGATCAAGGTCATGCTTATGTTTGTTTTTTGTCACTTTCTTAATGATTTGCACCCGCTGAACACGAATATGGCACTAATTTTTCCGTGATGTCAAAATTTGTGATGATATACGCATATCAGATTTTATTGAAGCCGTAACATATTATAGAATTGTATCTTATGAGAACACTGAACTACAAGCATAACACAAACATTGTAGACCTGCTTTTGTTGATTTTTCATTAGTTTATTAATTAGTTGCACCCGCTAAACACGAATATGGCATTTATTTTCAATTAATTTGAACATTTGTGGTGATATAAGCATATTAGATTTTACTAAAACAATAACATATTATACAATGGTATCTTTTGGGAACATGGGACTACAAACATAACACACATTTTGGACATCAATTTTCTGAGTTACAAACATCTACATAACAATACATACATATCAAAATATATTAATATTACGTTTCTTATAAAAAAATATACAAAAGTACTTGAGATTGGACGAAAGTGTTCACCAAATACTGGAATTCCGTAAACAAAAGTGAAGGATAGCGGTTCTTTATCTTTTGTGCGAAACGTTCACTTCGTAAGGACAAACCCCAAAATATAATTACCCATCATTGTACAGTCTCACTTCCTTGGTATCTGCTTTCTATTACCTGAATGTCCTTACAGAAACGTTCCCCGTGCTCTTCGCTAACATCTCCAGAATTCTCCCTAAAGAAATCAAAATGTGAATGAAGCATATCTAATTTTAAAAATATACTACATTCCAATGGTCAATATTGATAAATGAGTGTCCTAACTTGATGATCAAACGCTTCACTTCAGTTATGCATAATAAACCCCATCACCAACTTATGAAAGGCTTCCCAAGCGTTTCTTTCCAACTCCGTCATTTTTTTTGTTTAAGTGTAGCACTATTAAGCATGACACAAATATGAGGCCCTGTGAAAATGCCAGCCAGAACTTTTGCCTCTGATAAAGCTGGAAACATTTGTTTGATACATAGTAGGGCAGGTGAATTGCGAACCATAGCTTTCACAAATTGTTTTGCCGATCACAGCTTAATATATAATGGTATGAGAATCTTCTCCCAGGGCACTAACGTTTCATTTATCACATTGTATGTTCCTGGAAAAAGCTCCGTTCTTTCAGGCCATATGATTTCATCTTAATGCTGATTAGTTGCCCGACTGCCCCACAGACATAGGAAGCAGATATATTTAGTTTAACCACTTTTCAACCCAAGAAGAAAATCAATAATTTTGAAATCCCCACATACGTCCCACTAATGTTCCTCATATTTAATTTTATCCAACATCAGCTTCACACTTGAATAACTTTCCTTTTATGTGGATGGAATATGCAAAAAGGATTGAATGATACTGGTTTCCGTTGTACAAAATAACAGCCTTCAGTCTAGTACTAGAACTGTCCATGAACAGTCGCCATTCCTTTGGTTCATATTAAAAACCAATTGCCCTAAAAAGATCACCGATGTCTGTCCAATAGTACAATGAACCCTCAACAGCAAAATAAACAGAAAAACGTTGGTGTTTGCTTCTGTAGTTAGATATTTTGCAGGAAGGAAGTAGAAAGTTCCACTCTTTGATTCGTGATGCTAGCAATTCTGACTTATTTTTCGGTAGATCTCTAATCAGATTATGTAGTTCTTTTTGGTTCTGTAAATGAGGTTTCTTACTATCTTCAAAAACGAACGAAGTATTTGAACTGTCGGGATGAGCTGTTTCTTCACTGAAAACCGTTACGGGCGGAGGTGAGGGAATAGGGAGTGCTTTACTATGCGGAACAGGTGCTCGGGACGATGGTACATTTGGATATTGCAGCTGACGTCTGTTCTTATCTTTCTTGTATTGCGTCAAGTCGATCATGCAAAAATAGCAATCATCATGATGGTTGGTAGGTTCGCTTCACATACGCGGAATTTCAAACAACATGTTTTTCCTATTCCCACGTAACCAATGTTCCAACGTAGACCTGCAATTACCACAAGACACATGTGGGGCCCATAGCTTGTCAAGATCCCCAACCGCCATTTATAGGCTGAACAATATTTTGTTCCTGGCACAATCTTATGCTTCACCTGCTTCGGACCAATATAGTATCCACACACATAACAAAAGGACTCGGCACGTAACTTGCACTTCCGACCCGACGACATGCTGCTCAAATTCAAAACTACATTGAAATTTAGTCACTGAAATTTAACTACACGCACGTACACTCAGACTTATATGATAAATATAAAAGAACTGTGGAAAATGTGGAAGCAACACTTTGCGACCATTTCATTACTACCAGAATTGCCTACAGCTTAACTATTGCTTAGACTACTCAATATAAAATTCTGCTATGAGTCTTTAGATTCTATATTCTATGTTTCCTACTCTGAACAAGTATATTTAATAACAAATGCGCTACCACCTAGCGAGTATCGAAATATGCACGCAAATCCCTCTGCATAATCCAGTATAGCTAAGAAATAAAACAACATTATATAACTAATAATATTGCAACTACATAAAAATAAGTACCGGATTCGTATTCAGGGGGTCAAAATACATAAAACTTCATCCTACCGTAATTCACTTTTTTGAAAAGTCTAATTTTAGGGGTGATTTTACAAATTTTAATATTATTTATCCACACATTTCCAAAAAGCTTTGGACCCCTTTCGATATGAACTCCTGCGTATGTCTCTAATCTGAACCACTTAAAATATGAAACAGTACACTCTTAGAGAAACATAAGTTTCACCAGTCACATGCCACTCAGAATAAAGAATAATAATTTCGGCCAATTGAAGAATACATCTGAAGGGAAACTTATCACGGTAAAATTCCAATTTTAAGTAAATTCTATCTGAACTAATAAGATTTGCAATTTTAAGAAATTACATATTCGGGCTTTAATGTTACACTTATTATATTAAAGAGGTTTCAATAGAATTCAGCTATAGCAGTGATTGTTAATTGACAGCCCACGGGTGAAGAGTGAATAACAGTATCTTCTCATTGCATAATACAGAGAACACGTGTGTTTGGAACCTGTCGTATGAGCAAAGGAACTAAGGAGTTTTATATCTCTAGTGACATTAAACAAATATGAAACCTGCATTTCTTCTAATGTGAACTTTAGACAGTAAAATCAAGGGAAAAGTACTAGTTGGTTACTTTCCGAGAGGAAGGACAAAAGGATAAACCACTCAAAGATACGGTTTCTTCATCCTATTTAACAAAAAAAAAAAAATGAAGCAATCAAGGAACTACCTCATTTTGAGGTTCCAAAATGCTTCTCAAATTATACAATGCGAGGTTCTTCCCACCGTTTTAGAACAATGGAGATTAACAGGATTGGCTATAGTTTGAAAGTGATGCAGAATGCATAAAATGATACTAGTTTTGGATTACGCCAATCTTCCTTTCACTTTGTAAGCAGAAGCATTGAACATGGAGTATGATCATCTCGAAAGCTACACAGCTTGTATAGCATGTTTCCATATAGCTCGTTGCATTTCTTTCGCTTCTAGTCTTCCAATGCTACAGTCTCAATATCTCCTGGTGTCCATTGTGGCATTAACCGTTTCCTATTCATAAGATGAGTACCTCCTCAACAAAACACGACGTACGCAGCACTTCCTACAAACATGAACTCTCGTGTGCTACCCACCACTAATTAATTACGGTAACAAAGAGCACATGTGTCGCTCACAAGGTTACAACTAACGTTACTTGTGTAAGGCATGACATGGTATTTTCTGGTATTCAGAAAATAAAAATCGCATTTTATGCAATAGCGTTTCGGGGTTTCAGAAGAATGCGAAATCTATTAAATTCTGGATATAACAACACATTTCTTTCAATTGCAGTTTATATTAACTAAGTATAAAAAACACCATAAAAAGGAACACGACATTTCATACAAAATAGCAATGCAAATGAACATAATAATTTTAATATTTTCCTTAAACAACTAACATGTGAGGAAGTATTGCAAACTTCCTGTACTATTTGCAACATACTTTTTTCTTTCATTTAAGCAGAGTGAGTGATTAAGTGAGTAGGGGGTTAATGGGGACGTCAGCAACGAGGCTACATGTCCCCGTCACGATTACTGAGGTTGCTCAGAACTGCACTATTAAAAATGAAAAGAACTAAAACCAACAGTGTTCAGAAAGACGAAAGTGCTGCTAAAGAATAAGTGGGAAAAACAAAGCTAAATAAGATAAAATAATAAATAAGTTAAAAGAGGTAACAATAACAATATATAGAAAAACAACACTAAAAACGTGACACAAGATAAAAGTTTAGCAGTAATAAAAAAATTATACAAGCTAAAACTGCTCAGAGAACGTGAGCAACCCCTATGGCAGATACGAACTTAAGTGCCCAACCCCAGCTAAGGCGGCAGTCTTGGCAGCTGCATCAGCACGGTCGGATGCCTACATGACCAGGCACCCAGTAGACAACGACGACACAATCCTGTTGCTGCAACTGATGGCATCTCACAAGAATGTCCTGAGTGAGAGAGTGCATACTGAAGACATTCTGTAGACTCAGAACCACACTCTGGGAATCGGTGCAAACGAGCACACGACGTAAAGAAACCGAGAGAGCAGTTCTGGAAAGAGCAAATGGAATTCTGAGCTGCCCTCGTCAGTGACAAAGGCACAGCCTACAGAATCACTATCCTTAGAACCGTCCGTATAGAACACATTAAAATCGGGGTACTGATCTAACAGTGCGGCAAACTTCTGCTGCTACACCTGAGAACTAGTAGGTTGTTTCGAATGTACAGACAAACTGGTATAATAACGAGGTGTACGAAGCAGCCATGGTGGAATATCACAAAACCGAACCAAAGAAAGAGAAGGCCACACAAAATCATCAGCGAAGAAACTCTCACAGTCCCGGATGTACCATGGACGTGTAGAACGAGGACGTGCAGCATAGCGCTCGTAATTCTGACCACAAGGGTAGTCTGGAATACAGCGCACATATGCAGAATAATTAAGAAGGAGCCTCCTCCGACGATACGCTAGGGAAGGTTCATTGGCTTCAACATACAGGCTGGCACGGGACTAGTTCGATAGGTGCCAATAGCAATACGAATACCCAGGTGATGCACTTTGTCAAGTTGTAGTAACAAAGAAGACGAGCAGACCCATAGGCAATACAGCCATAGTCTAACTTGGACCGAATTAGACTACGGTACGAACGAAGCAGAACAGTACGATCAGCACCCCACGTGCGGTGGGAAAGGACACGAAGGAGATTCAGAGCTCGAAGACAAGAGTATTTGAGATTCCTTATATGTGGTGCCCACGACAAGCGACGGTCAAAGACCAGGCCCAAGAAACGTACTGTATAAACGAATGACAAACAGGTGCCATCCAGGTACAAGTCCGGGTCAACAATGCAGGTACGCTGCCGGCAGAAGTAAACACATTGGGATTTATCGGTGGAAAAGCGAAATCCAGTATCATTCGACCAGCGAACAAGACGATTGAGAGTCAGTTGAAGCTGTCGAGTAATGCCGCGAAGGTGGCGGGAGCAATAGAAAATTACAAGGTCGTCAACATAAAGGAATCCAGACTCAGGAGCCTGGATCTCCGAAAGAATGCTGTTGACGGCGACAGCAAACAACGTGACACTAAGGACACTGCCTTGGTGAACACCATTTTCTTGCACAAACCGCTCTGAGAGACTAGATCCCACACGCAATCGATAATGTCGCTCGTGAAGAAATTTCCTAATAAATTCTGCCATATGGCCACGAAGACCCCAGTCACGTAATTGCCTTAAGATGCTGTAACGCCATGTAGTGTCATACGCCTTTTCTAAATAAAAAAAAAATATACCTACAAGCTGCTCGCCGCGGAGAAAGGCGTCTTGAATTTCAGCCTCAATATAAGCGAGATTGTTTGTAGTGGATCTGAAACGACGAAATCCACTTTGGAACTTGCTCAAAAGTGAATTCGATTCCAAATACCACACCAGGCGCTTGTTGACCATGCGCTCAAACAAGTTACGGACGCAGCTCGTAAGAGCAATGGGTCTGTAGATCCTGGGCCTAGTTGCGACTTTCCCAGGCTTTAAGATTGGAAGAACCAGAACCTCACGCCAAGCAGGCGGAAAGAAATCCTCTATCCAAAGGCTGCAATAAAGCAAGCTGAGTATCGCGGGAGAGGTGGCGCAACATGTCGTAGGAAATACGGTCAAGCCCTGGGGTAGTATTGGAGGATTCACGAAGAGTGGAATCGGACTCAACAAGCGTGAAAGAGGCATTGTAATCCTCGCTGTTTGCGTTACGGAAGGTTAACGGGTTCCGCTCCAGCCGAGTCTTAATACGTGCGAACGCGGGGGTATAGTATCCCGACTCAGAGATAGATGCAAAATACTGGCCCAGAACGTCACATATTTCTGGAGGGTTAGTCTCAAGTACAGAATTTACAGATAAAGCAGGAACATTAATGGAAGAATAAGTGCCACTAAGAGAGCGTACCTGACGCCACACAGTAGACATTGATGTGCGACTATTAATGAAGAAAACATAAGTGTTCCAGCTTTGACGCTTAGAGAGCTTGATAAGATGTGTAGCCCGAGCAGGCAGAATGCGGAACTGCTGAAGATTTTCGTCACTAGGATGACGATTGAAAGTTACAAGAGCACGTCGACGAGCCAGGACAGCCTCGCGGATCTCCGCAGACCACCACGGAACACGTCGGCAGGACACTTCGCCACCACATTCTGGAATGGAACCATGAGCAGCATCAAGAACAGTCTGCTGAAAATTTTCTGCAACAACAACTACAGGAAGATCATCACGACAATGAAACTCACTGAGTTCGCTAAATTTATGCCAATTAGCACTCTTCGGATTAAAGCGGCGGAGAGGTAAACGAGGTGCTACCGTCAAGGAACAAAGGAAAATGATCACTGCCGCAAAGATCAGAATGCACTCTCCACGTCAATGAAGATAAAAGGCCAGCACTGCACATGGAGAGGTCGAGACAGGAATAGGTACCATGAGCAGTGGAGAAATGAGTAGGACTGCTATCGTTTAGGATGAGCAAGCCACTCTCCTCAAGAAATTCCGTTCCTGACAGCCACGGCCGTCAGTACGGACAGAGCCCCATAAACGATGATAGGCATTGAGGTCTCCTACAAGCAAGACTGGCGGCTTGAGCTGATAGTAGAGCTGAAGCAGGTCGGCGGTGGTAAAAGCTTCTGAGTGAGGAACGTACAGTGAACAAATTGTAAGCGGGCGAGGGAAAAATGCACCGCAACTGCTTGCAGGCGGGAGACAAGGTGAATCTCCCGAGAATGAAAAGAATCAGAGACACAGACTGCCACGCCGCCAGCAGCGTGGTCACTATCGGGCTTATCACACCGATACATAGTGTACGCAGAAAGAAGGGAAGACTGAGTAGGTTTAAAATGCGTTTTCTTGCAAACATATTAGAACCGGCGAGTGGTAGAATATTAGTTGTGTCAATTCCTCACGGTGACTACAGAAGCCATTCAGGTTCCACTGTAGAAGCGCCATACTGGAAGACGTCAACGTTTAAGGCGAACCTTCCCACGAGGATCAATAACAGCCTACTCGGAATCCATCATTTCGTCCTCCACCATGTCAGATTTCAGGGAAACTACAGGTGGGTTACGAACTGGCGTAGATTTTGCTCTCTTTGGAGTGAGAACACTCTCGTTCAGCCAGAAAATATGTTGGCTAAGTTTTAGACTAGCGATATAAGGTGATCGGCGATGGGCTGGAGTACGCCGAAGACCACCACTAATGGAAACCCGTGGGGTTCGGGGAAGTTCGCTTGTTGTTGCAACTGTGGTCTTGAAGTCACAACTAGGCTCTGGGACAAAGTCGGTTTGGCTGGAAACGTCGGACGTCTGGGTTGCTACAGATGTCTTAGAACTTGCTGCAACAGTAGCGAATGGAACAGAAAGGGAGGAAGGAATGCTTTCCTTCAAACGACGCTTAGCATCAGCAGCAGAAATTTTTTCAACAACCATGAGCTCCCTTATACGCTTCTCGTGCTGAAGGCTGGACAATCCCGAGACCAAGCAGAATGCTCACTCTTGCAGTTGACACAAAAGGGCTAGGTTGCTTTACAGGGATCCGCACTATGACTAGCCTGGGCACAATTGGCACAAAGAGCAGCACTCGCATTGCACGAGGTGCTGGTGGGTCTAAAATGTTGACATTTATAGCAGCGCAAAGGACTAGGTATATAGGGCCGAAATTTCAAATCGATAGTAACCAGCCTTTACATACCCTGGAAGCAGTGGCAAACTAAAAGTAAGAATCAGTGACTGGGTAGCGACGAGTTCACCTGACTTCTTACTTTTTATGCGAGCTACATCTGTAACATGTTGGTCCGCTAACTCCGATTTAATCTCCTCCTTACTGGCATTCAGGAAATCCCAACATGATATCACCCCTCGAGAGACGTTCAGAAGACGATGAGGTTCTACTGACGCGTTCGCAGGTCCAATCGAAGATAATTTCAGTAGCTTCGCTGTTTGCTTTTCATCGATCGTTTCCACCAATAAAGTGCCATTCCGCAATTTCTTGATGTCTTTAACCTGTCCGGCTTGGTAGGTAATAACTTTATTAATAACAAAAGGAGATAAGCCCTTAATAGCAGTCGGACGGTTGGCATCAGATGTGGCACTATCAGCATCTTTATCTTTAATTACAAGATATCGTACGACGGGCGCGGCGATACTTGTCTTTTCCACACTTTCGCTTTCACTCAGTTTGGGCTTCTTCCGTGAGGAAGTGCCCGGATCAGATTTTAAAGTTTTGATCCCCATAAAAGTATGATTTTTAATAAACATTTACAAAGGAAAAAAGGGTGTGAGGTCACACCGGGGTGTTAACGGGGGAACTAACGCTACCCCCTGGCAATCCCATCAGCACGCCCAACACCTTAGGATCAGAGTGGGGCCAACGCGGTCAAGGGGAATGGAAGTACAAGAAAACCATTCCCGTCGACAACAACGCGTGGCCCCGTAAAAAGAAGAAGTGAAACAAAACAAAATAAACCTGGAAAACAAAAGGATAGACCCCCACCAGCCCAAGAAGAACATAACACAAAAAGGTGCGGATTTTTTGTATTTTTAATTTTTACTGTTTGTTTTTAATAATTTCAATTTTTCCGCTTTTTTGTATTTTTTTTTAATATTTTCAAAGACTCAACACTCCGGACAACACAAACAATGGACGAACACAACGGTAGGCCTGATGGGTGCACGTCCTCCCCAAGTGGGGGAAGACGTCCACTAGACCTTCCTCTTCCCGACTCCCACCAACCACCCGCGAGTCCGGTAGCGGTATTGGCAGCTGAGAGGGCGTGCAATATGAAGATGAGGGGTGATACATGAATGAAAGATGAAGCCTCCCTCTCAGCTCCACCCACTCCCCGACGATGACGGTCCGCTACATGGAGGGGGTTCATTCAAGTAGAGTTTTAAGTAAGGCGAAAGTAGTCGCACGTGAAGGAGGCCGCTTTGTTTTCCCTCAATTTTGTTGCTAATCTCTTCTTGGTAGTCGGTACTTTCCCCAGTGTTTCCACTAAATCTGAAGTGATGTCTGTTGTATCACCACTCTACCTTCCAATTCCATCTCTTCTTGAACAATGTGCTATTAACTATTATACTCTTCTGTCCGTTTCACAGCTACCGTGTTCAATTCCTGAAACCTTTCCCAAAAAAAATGTAATTTACAAACTTTAAAATTTTGCTTTTTTTCTTTTAAGCTATATAACCAGATATAAATGTCGGCCTTCTTTCAAATTTCTTTGTGGTCTCTTTGATGGCGATGTCGAAACTACAAAGCGTAGAATACCAAGTTCGAGGGCTTTAAAGCAGATTCACAAATGCAATTTCATGCACAATGGTTTGCTGTCTGTCCAGAAACTACATTATATTGACCACTAAATACTCTGTTGACTCTCGGTTTAGTTCTAATTGTAAGTAGATCTAGATCTAATTATTCATAACGCTTTATTCATGATAATTTGAACCAGGTAAGCTCTAGCAATTTCTGACGGGTCATCATAAATGCTAGCAGTCTGGCGTTGTCAGCGTTAGATATAAACCGAGCAAGAGATACATTTTTCCTCGGTTTTTGTCTGTTCACAGTATAACTTCAAATCATTACTTGTGATACCAAACACATATTCATTATGCTTTTCAATTGGAGCTGGCTTTTTACATAACACAATTGCTTCCCTAATTTTCTTATCGAAGCACAAATATGAGATATTGTTAACGTTGAAATCATTGAACACAGTACTTGATGTATGCTGCGGAACATTTTGTTTTGGATCAGAAAAATACGTTAATCTATCGAGAGATACAAATGGCTGGATTTTCAATCTTCTATCGCTTTCTTGAGTATTCACAATTGTAGTGACCTGAAACGAAACACATAGTTGCAACCATTTATTTCTCGCAGAAAGTCTTTCTAAACAAAAAAAAAAAAATATTGAATGGATGGAACATGACACACTTTGGATTGATAACAACACTTCAGACAATTTTGGTATTATTAGAACAACTACGGCCCGTAAAACGCATAAATCATATGAAAAATTTACAAACATTTAAACATTTTATGACAACTTTTATGGGAATATTTTTAAGGACATCTAAGAACAATAAGAAGAAAAAAGTTGATTTCAATTCTATTACTTCATAATACATAAATAATTTCACACAAGGATATACTCTGAAAGTTTTAAGCTGAAGATCTCAACTACATGGTTCTCGTTGCGAAAAGACCCTTTAAATAGTCCCATGTAAAACTATTTTTTGACAAACTATTTGCTAATAATTAATTATTTTCCTCTTGTCAGTGAGTTTATCGCTGTTCTTCAGAATCACTGTAAATGTTGATCACAACACAACACAATCACGAAATATGACCCTACCGCGTTATTTAGCCACGTCTCGAATGATTATAAGCATATGCACCTTCGGTTTTAGAAACATAGGTTCCATTTTCATTGCGAGTTCAAATGTGGTGTGGATCGCACGTTAATCTGTAACGCTGAATCTTACAGTCTATTGGTGTATAAATGAGACTAAACTTCGAATCAAGCACAAAATCGGATTACAACTCTTGTCTCTTCTTCTAAAATAATTATATATCAAGTAACCTGAATAGTACTGAGGGTTTCGCGTACAGGATGGCACTATTCTCTAACATCATATGGTATATAACTGGCTGCAAGTCAATCTTAACAGCTGATGTTAGTAGCCGTGCAGAGAATGTTGAGATATTGCAAAATCAAGATTACTAAACTTTCTGCAGAAATGCGCTAAATTTTACAATTTCAGTTCCATAAGGCGAGACTGCTTAGTAAGCGTGTAAAGAAATTAGCACACTTTATGGGGTAGATCGTTATCTAATGACAGGCAAGACACTTCAGTATGTTTCATACTGGGAATTTTGATGGTCAAAATCGTCCTAATATTGGGCGATCAATCACAGCTAAAGTAGAGCAAGAATGGCACGTATGTAATCATGACCTCATCGCCAAGGGCCAAAATATCCATCATTAACCAGCGTTAAAAATTTTGAGAAACATCATACAAAATGCCTATAACATTTGGGAGAAATATGATCTGAGTAGAAAACACTTACTCCATTAAATTTGTGTCACTGAATATAACTATTTAAACCTAACGAACACAAATAATCTTTTAAGTGGTTGTTCATAAGTAGTGAAAAGTGATTATCTTCAACAAGTGTGTGTGAAAATGATCATGTTCAAAGCGAGTGGCATCACAGGTCACAGTTTGTAACGAAGCCCACACTAACATAATATTTTAATGTGTATTTCATGGAATTGGAAGAATATCGTCCATCAAGAGCAGCTGCTGCCAGGCCGAGTGGTAGTCTCTCTAGCGTCGTGAATAAGTGCGAGTGTATCTAGCAATTCAGAGAAACAGTCGGACCTGGTCAACAGAATACCTGGTAAGTCACGCTGATAGCGGCAGACAACATATATATATAATCGCCACTTAGAAATTGAGGTAAATTCGCTGATATGTTCTAAAGCATATATATATTGCATAGCCTGGATCTAGCGCAGTACAACTGTAATTTATTTCGGTCTCTGCAAAAATTCCTTAATTCTATTGCGTTGGTTTTAAAATTCCCAGTGAACCACGTATTACAATTTTTTGATCACAAATCATAGAAGTATTCTAGCGAGAGAATTACACTGTTGCCAGAAAAATTGCAGTTCATTAGTAAAATTGTGTATATGTTGTTTCACAATGTTACTTTCACAATGTTCCAATGCTATTTTCAATCAACAGGAATATACTAGCAATACTACAGACTCTACTACGGAAATTACATTTATTTTGATTGTTTGGATTGAAGATTAGCACGGTGACTATATGAGACAACGGTTAGCACAATTTCGAATTACATGAGCTTCCAGCGAGAATCAAACACGGTTTCACATTACTAGGGTGCGTACGCTTACAGTAAAGCCAAAAGGGAGCTCTGAGATTTAGTTTATAAATACGAGGAAACACCACTTAAGAGTCTTCTTTAAGCTATGTGAAAATCTTGACTAAAAAGCATATTTAAATATTTACTTTACTAACGTAAAGATTACGCGTTCTTAATAGCTTATAGAAACATTTACATATATATTACAATTATAAACACAAAAAGTCAAGTTCACAATTCATACTGAAAATTCTTAATATAACTGTGAATAAATAAGAATGAGTAATATCTAGTTTTTATAGCACGTTAATGCTTACAGACTGTGTTATTATAAAGAACACAGATATGATACAAGTAATTTAGAAAGCAAATGAACTAAGACTTTATAAAAATAAAGCGAGTTACATTGCCTGATTTTAGGCTCGTTCTACGTTGACTTACATTTTCCGATGAAGGAGCAATAGCTAAGCTAGTATAGAACAGTTATTATATCAACAAAAATGAAATTTGAATACATAAGGAAAGATTCAGCACAAACAACATTTTAAGGTCTTGATAGAAAGAATACGAATCTTGATCATTACTACCTTCATTGAGAGGTTTGAAAGCGATCAGGTAGGAAGCCATGGAGATCTAGAGTCGAATTTCCCATAGTATAAGATCCTTAAGAATAAACGAACTAGGCAAGGAAAAAACAATATTATAGGTTTAAACAAGAATTAGCTCCCACATTTCTGCCTGTAGGCTACAAAAGACAATGAGTGTAACAAAACGGAAGAAAACCTGGAAAACAAACGCACACGATGTTTGTCTACCACGGGGTCTATTTCGCGTAGGATGGGATCAAACCAGGAACCCGACGGACCAGAGCTGAACGCTCTACCATTGACCATTCGCGCCCCTATAAGTTTCAACTAGACGCATAGAAGAGGATTACTTACCTGTATTAAGTTTAACTACGTCACTGTTAAAACTTCAAATACACCTTGGAATCTCTACAACGCAACTAACTAATTATTTATAATGTAATATCAATTACTTGGTAAGTACACACAGTAAACATGACCTGAAATTCTTTATGATTGCGTTGCAACCTTTAACGAGAAACATTTTCGTAGTGTGTTATTCTCCAAGGAATGAAGGATACACTGTTTTCGGAAACCGGACAATAGTATAAATTTGTTCACGAAAATTAACTGCAGGATTTGAAAACAAAGAGAGATAAAATGAAGCATCTAATTGTTCCTACAAATAATACTCATTTGTAAAGGGAATTCCAACTGTCTTTCATTTTTCTTTTAAGTTGAAGAGAGAAATATATGGCAAGAAATTGCACGACTGCGGAATACGTTTTAGAAAGTGACGATAAAGGATCAATTTAGGTACGTAGTCACAAGCATTTCTATAAAATTAAATATCAATTGCAAGTGATATTTTTAGTTATTATCAAAGCTGTTATAGCAAAATGATATGTTTGTTGAACAAATTCACCTGGCAATATGTTACAGCTTGGCCATGCTTACTCTTGCCATGTTAGTTCTCTTAAAGTATATGTACCATAAATTATAGTTAAAAACTGCAATATCGTCCTTGGTATTAGCAGAAAATCAAACAAATTAGGGACATTAGGTAGATCTTGCTGTATACATAAAATCTCAATATGACTGACCAATGCTATTTTTCTAATATTCTGAAGCCAATTAAAATAAATGGACATTTGCACATTTATATATAGAAACAATAAACCTCTCTAAATATATATCAATCTAAAATAGTTCTTCTTTGCTTTCACTACTACTTTATTATCTCAAAAGTTTCTGAGTTTTGTATACACCACAGAAAAATACGTAGTGAAAGGCAAAACTATCAGTATTGGCGAAGGAAAGTTGTGCATTTATATTTCGGAACATATTGCCCACGGGTACGCCAACTCCATTCCCAGTTTTGTTTTGTTTCAAGGATTTACTATACACCTAGGTATATGAGTAATTGGTAATATAAATGTAGTTCGAAATATCTTAATATAGTTCCGCTAATGTAAAAAGTGAAATAAATTAAACGGTACTTTTTCGTTTTTGTTAGGTTGGCTATTGATAAAAAAAAGTGAAATGTTATGCTACGGCCTCTACAATTTTAAGCATATATGAGGTGCTACACGTAACTGAAACTACAGCTCAACGTTGCCACTACAATCTTGAAAAAACTATAAAAGAACGACCACCCAATATGAGCACTAAGATGTCAATACTACTAAAACGGGTGTCATATAATTAGTGACCTCTGTATCTGTGAGATTATTCTGATAAATTTCTTTTCGATTTTGCTTATAGAACCGTAAAGTACACAAACGAAAAGTTAGAACGTTAAAGTAGATTCAAATCTTCTTATAAATATAATTTAACATTTTTAGCAAACAATAATGCTGGAAAATGGAGAAACCGATCACGTTTACCAATATTGTGTTGTTTTGGAGCTTCAATGAGTTACCGGAACCAGCCAGCACAAAGTGGTCCACGCACTGCTCCATTTCAGTGAGATCGTTTCTTTTCACATTCCCAGATATTTTTCATGTTCCTCTCCCTGCTTTTATCCTCTGTGAACAAGACTGCAAGGAAAAATTGAAAGATTTTTTTTAAACCAGAATAACGAGTAATTAAAATAATCAATAGAATTACTGAGTGTATTAACGTATTGTCTGATTACAACAATCTCGGATAATCAATTAATCTCTCAAATAATCACTTACAATTTCCCCTAAATTTAAAAATATTGCTCTCGATTATTAAATTCGAGAACAAAGCAAATATCAGATAAGGGGTATTTATCGCAATAAGAAAAATATTTAGCAAATATATATATGGTCAATTCCGCGGTAAGTGACCTTACGAAGGGAAAATTTGAAGTTTCACCTTGGCCTAGATAAATATTAAAATTCATTTTTAAGAATGTTGAATTTTTCATACATGAAGAAGATGAAAACAACGTTGACCTGTAGATGGCTCTGCAGGAAGTAAAACATGGCCACTTTCATGTCGCAGAATATCGTACCTACATTTGGATTTTAACACAAAGTTTTTTCCTGCTAATTCCTGTAGGTAAGTAAAGATCGCGTATGGTATTTATTAAGATAATGTTTATGTTTACATCAGTGACATTGTTTTGCACATAATTTAATAATAGCAAGAAAATTACAATAATTGATTTATTCAAGTAGGCTGTCGTGTAAGTCACAAGAAAACATAAATAACTTTATGTATTTATATACATAATTAAACAAAAAAGCTGTACTTCTAAATTTTCTTCATTTGGACAGACGGTAATCAAAGGCCGTGCAGAAAGTAACGAAATAATATGTGTAACTCTTTTAAATAGAAAATATAATATGTCGTGTAAGTCACATTTCTGTCCCTGTCGTGTAAGTCACATTTTGTTGCAATGTTACCACATTGCCAATAGTAGCTAACTGCAGTAAAACATATAAACAATGAATTGATAACTCAATTAATGTATTAGGTGCCATAAGGATAAAAGCAATATTATGCAGTATGGGTATAAAGTATACTTGACTGGAATATAAGTGTAACAAATGAATGGAAAGTTAAACAATATGAATCAATGTGATCTAGAAAGATTTTTTTTAAAAAAAAGAAGTGACAGGAAGTATCTACTGTCTCTGGAGCAATGCCGGCATATGTGGTTCCGAAGTTTCTAGCTTCAGCTACTTTTAATACTGTAATTGGTTTTCTCGTACTCTTTCGTTATTTTGGAAACATGCTTGTAAATTGGTATTTATTGCCTTTAGGTATCTAAAGCTTAGCCCGGTATGGAACGGAGGTGGGCATGTAGGAAAGGATTCGCTCAGACCTATTGAATGGATATCATCTCGGCATTTACCTGGTGTGAATGAGGAACACCTCAGTCAGGATTGCCAGCTATATGTTTTAAACCCGCAACCTACCGAGCCAAATCTAGCACGCTACTACTCTGTCACGCTTAGTTGGTAGAAAACATGCGTATTCAAGCGAAAATATGTAAGTCACAACAAAGTTTACTATAAGATTATGAAATTAGGACATGTCAGATATGTAACACTCGTCTTTTCTATTGCATTTTCAGATATGTCTAGTTCAGAAGCTGAATGGAAGCGGAAATAGAGAAGTTGCAAAGAATGATATTGCATAAAATGGATTTTAGTGGAAATTACTGTTTTATGTACCAAGAAAAGATACAAACCGCTCACTGGATATCACACAGTTATACTATGTAAACTGCAATAATATATTTTCTGAAGACAATGAAACCACAGAACATGATTCGTGCCTAATTATATCTGATTGTATGCATCAAGATATGTTTGCAGTTTCTTGTTTCAATTCTACACTTATGGAAGATTTTGAAGGGCGTCATCCGGTTTTCCGATCAACAATGTGAATTATCAGTCTGATGATGGTGTACAACATTATTCACTTTGCTCAATAACATTGCAGAAATTTGAAATGTCTTGGCATTTTTCTGCCAATTGATCCTCAATCTGCTTTAGAATTTATTGATAGAGCACGCAAATTATGTCCGAACATTAATGTAATATACTGTAGTAAAGAGTATTATTTCAAAAATTTTTCAATTGATGCGCCAATGGAAACATTATAAGAAAGAAATATGTAATATTCCAAAAGCACGAAACTATCACTACTGTTATTGTTTCAGCGTATACTATTGAATGTTCTCTCATCTAAGATATTTCTTCACCACGAAGGAAGTTGATTTCATTCCAGAACAGTTCAATGGCGCATAAGAAGGGAATAAACGCAGAGAAGAAGTGATGAAAATACTCTACTGGAGACAGGGTATTGGTACCCTTCGTCGGAAAAAGAACTATTAAATATTTGTTACATGTCGAGAAAAGAATCAGAAGAACTGTATGTAACATTTCTTCACCATTGCCATCAAGATAAAGAATTTTTTTGGCCGCAACAGAAAGATTAGGCCTACGTTGCATTAACAGACGTCGATCAGACATAAATTAGAATTTGACAAATTTTGCTCGAATAAAAGAACTGTTAACTTCTTGTTTTGTCTGTTAACTTCCTTTTATCTCTCTAAATCATTAGTGCCACTCTGTCTGCCAATAGATTTTGAAAGTGTAATTAAACGAAGACATGATGTTAGATTTGTCGTGTAAGTCACAAATTTATGTCGTGTAAGTCACGTTATATTTGTGGCATATATTTTAAAATAAATACAGAAAATATAATAATTTTCTATCTACTTAATATATGCAAAAAGTTTTAGTTTCCTTGAAGCAATAAAAGAACAGAATTTTCAAATAGTTGACCGTTATTCAAAACACGATGTCTCCTACTGTCGCGTAAGTCACGAATATGTTTAGAGACTTGTTTCAGCCATTTTGTTTACATATTTAAAAGCTGCCAATAAAGATGAATGAAGGACTTATTGCGCCTTATTTATAACCTAAAACTTGCCCATAAAAATATCTTATAACTTTTCTAATACATAATATTTACGGCCGTCTGGCGTCTTTTGTCGTGTAAGTCACAAATGGAATTAGCCATATATATATATATTTGCAATATGTATTAAGACCTACGGTACTATTAGAGGGAAGTGAAAATTAGTAAAACAACAAAGCTTGGAAGCCAATACGCTTAGCTAACTCGAGAAATATCGACTGATTCTTAGCAATTACCAAAATTTTGTTTTTACTAGGCATATACAAAGATTCAACGTTCAACTATTAACCCACACAGCAATGAAATATTTTCAAAACGTTTCTAAAACGTGGCATCATTTTCCTTCAGAAAATGTATCCTACTTCCCTTAAGGAAATATATTCCATATGTTGTTGAAAACATTTTCCAAATAATACTGAAAATATTCTCCGAATACACTCAAAAACGTTGTAGAAATATTTTATACGCCGTTAGAAAAGTTTTCCAAAAAATGTTTCCTGTACGATTTCCAAACATTACTGAAAATGTGTTTGAAACGTTTTGCACAATGTTAACGGAATGTTTTTTAAAATGTTTCTCATGGAATATTTTAAAATTATTTACCAATAACACAGACAATATTTTCCTACATATCCCAAAATATATTTAGTGAATATATTTGTACATCATAGAAAATATTTACAGAATAGTTTCTGTGCATGACAAAATATTTAGGGAATATTTTCTGTACATGACAAAATATTTACAGAATATTTTCTGTACATGATAGAACCCAAAGTCCATAGGCCAACTCGGTTACTATTGCAGATACGAAAACAAGGTAAGATGCAGAAGGAAATTTTTAAAATGCAGCAAGTTTTGTTTTTATATTAGTATACCGCCCAATAGTAACGAAAAGTACAACGCTGCGACTGTTGGACAACACTGAATGAAAGAAAGTGTGCTTTGAAATTATTTGGACCAAAGGGAACGGAAAGACACTATGAAAAATGCAGTGCAAGACCCAATTTCGCGTCCTTCGTATCTGCTCCCCTCCCCCCAACACCGTGGTTGCTACGCCACTGGTGTGGATATTGCATTTGCATATTTCTCCTTCACTGTGTCTCCTTTCAATTCTTCTCGGTGTAGCTAATTTCAAACCACACATTCTTTCATTCGTGTAGCCCGACATGATGCATGGTAACGCATTTTCTTTATTGAGCGGTACACTAGTACAAAAAACAAAAGTGTTGCTGGAATTTAAAAGAGTCCTTACATATCTTACCTTGTTTTCATATCTGCAATAGTACCCATGGGCCGAGTTGGCCTATGGGCTCCGGAATATTGCGTCACTCTGCATATATAGCGGCTTCTTGCTGGGAACAAATAGTGGGTTGAAAACAAGGTGGCCAGGCTGTGACATATCAGCTGGAAAAAAGCATAAGATTCTTCTGTATAATTTTACCTGCTTGGACGCCTTTGCCTCACTGTCTTCATGACGAAGAACCATTGCGGCCCACAGACTCAGACAAAAATAAATAAATAAATAAAAACAAAAATAATAATAAACAGTGTAAATTATAACTACTTTTTTTTACTCAAAATCTTATTTACACAGAATGTTTCTGGGTGTTTCACTGGTACTACTGGTATGTGGCCATGCCGTGTATATCGGAGTGTCTTATGTGACTTACGATATTCAAACTGCATATCAGTGTGTTCACAATCGTCGCCTGCGAGTTTTGAAAGCGGCTGTATTGGATTATTTAAAAAAAATAAAAATACGAAAAGGATTGAAGTTTAGACATCCAATCCAAGAAACAATTGTTGGCAATCCTTTTCCTATCTTAAAAATAATAAATCCAACATAGCCGCTTTGAAAACTGGCACGCGATGATTGTGAAGGCTCTAATTTGCAGTTTGAACCTCGTAACATCACATAAGACAACCCAACATACATAGACTGCGTGGCCACATACCAGTAGTAGCAATGGAACACCCAGAAACATTGTGTAAATAAGATTTTGATTTAAAAAAAAAAAAGCCTAATGAGAGCAAGCTAACATTATGTAGTTATAATTTACACTGTCCACTATAATAAACATACATATATATATATATATCAGTTTATATCAGTTAGTAGTTAAATAAAAATATAAAAGTACACTATTCTGGCTTTATTTAAATTCTCTTCAGCAGCATCTTCATGCTACTCGTATTATTTGTTTCTATACATTGAGAACAATCTTCTCAAATATCAGAAATTCACATTTTAACTTGTAAACACTTGTTCTAGAAAATTATGTCACTGGCAGTAATTAAATAAAAATCAACAACAGCAATATTTACGTGTGTTGCTGAAAATGTTCTACAAATCTACGGCGCATGGGGAATAGATCTTTTCACGAAATGTCACTTTTTGTTACTTTCAAGAAATATCACATTGCTGAATAACAAGTAATACATATTTGCTTCTTTACAATGTCACTTTTGATTACCACAACTAACTCTAATTTCGACGCTGCGAATTGTCAGTTAAAGTTCTGTGGAACTGCAGCTGAATTCTTAACTGATCTTCTTGTTCGTCTCTGTATGGCATGTTGAAGCCAAATCCCAATATTCTACGCGATCTCATCATTAGTTACGTTTCTCTTGTGTTACACAGTTTCTGAAAATAAAATAGGCAGCGTTTAATAACATAATAACAGCATGGAATTAATAAAGATCAATTATTACATCTTAAACTTACAAAAATATTTAAAATGTTTGTGTAGGACCTACAGCAGCTTGTGAAGACAATATTGTATTACAAAAGTAACATCCTGAAGAAAATGTAAATTGCAAGGAAGACAACAGCTACAGCTGAAAGTGGCATACCTAAGACTGTAGCTTAATTACGGACATTGTAACATGTTGAAGCGGTCACACTTTTATTTTTAATAAGTACAGCACCTTATAAATATTAAACCTAATATTAAAAAAATAATAATAATTTGAAAACATGTGGCAGCATTTGAGTTGATGAAGAACTAGCGTCTCATTCCGTAGGCTCCGATCTCAAATCTGGACTCGATCATTCTTTTCCCCTCAGTCGCACCAGGTGAATGCCGAGATGGTTACTAAGGCCTTGATGACCGCTACCTTGCTCGATTTCTTTCCCACGGAGCAGGCCATACATATTACTTTGCCTTATAGAAATGAATAATTTTGATAACGGTGCATTGTAAAGAATACAAAAAATAGCAAATGTAGGAATGAATCATGAAATGCTCAAGAAAACTACCAACATAACAGAACAATTCAGTAAAAGGATGAAATATACTCTATACATATTCAGCTCTCTCTTCCACTTAAATGTAACGTGTCACTTCAAGATGGGAAAATTGCACATTTTGCTAAAGTAAGGATTTTCAAAGTGTTTTAAATGTTATAACAGCGCTTGTAGTACATGCTTTTGGGAAATAAAGTTTACAGGAAGATGATTCTGAGAAGTATTCATGGCACAATAGTATGAATTTAAAGCGAAGGAAAATAAAAAGGGCACCAGAAAGTTTTATATGTATATACAAGATTTTAAACATAGTGTATCGCTCTTCAAATGACAACTTCTATAATTTTTTCCACTCTGAAAATGAGATTAAAGAACAGTAGGGAGAGTTTCTTACCTATTATTATGTTAGTGACTAATGAGTAGATGCTCTTTCCTTTTGCACCGTGCCAACTAAATTGCTCAGCTATTGCACCCGTCTTTTTCACCCGTGATGTTTCTTGTGATGGCTTCTGAGCTGTGACCTCCAAGTTTTTCATTTCTTAGACCTGTAACGAAATACACACTAAGCACTCAAGTAATAGTAATGGAAATTTAGAGCATACAACTGATGCTCTTAAACAAATTACATTGATTTTAAACGACAGTGTCACCGAGTCAGGTGCAATTGGCGCATCCTCAAAAATTAATACTTGCACTGACGTTTAGTTTTTCCAATAAAAGAAAGTTACATACTAATTTTCAAGCAGTTGTACAGGGTTGGCAAAAACCATGGTTTTTATTGAAAATCCAAAAAACCAGGTTTTTCTGGTTTATTAATTTACTCTATGTATTTATATTAGATATGGACAGAAATTAGTTTATTTCGTATTGGTGTTATTATGCAACAACAAGGTTATGCTGGAAGGGAATCCAAACCGCTTCTCGGCTTACATCCATGAGAAATTGTCTATTTCGACACCAAACCGGGACTAATTGGTTACAAATGAGATTGCCGACTCACTCACGGACTCCTGATAAAAATACGTTTTACTGATCTTTACATAGATCTACTTGTTAATATAATTGTCAAGAGTCATTTCAGAATTACAAAAAGATAAGCAGTTACACAAGTAAAAACATTATACAGAATTACATGTAAATCGGGAAACTCCCGCCTTAGCCATTCGGAAAATCCTGTTATTAGTTTAAATGTATTTGCATGTAAAATTTTAAGGTCAACTTATCATATTAAATTACAAATTTGTTATGTAGATAACATTCAACAAAATTAAAACAAAGTCGAATCCAAGCTGATGTTGGAAGCTACGTAGGCAGTTGACACATTTTGCCAATTTATATCAATATATTTAAGCAACCTTGGCTTCTTTATAAAACAACAGGCATTCAGGCAAGTAGAAATATACAATTTGGTTTCGTTTCGTATGTTTAGGTTTAACATCCTTACGAAATACCAAGGTTATCACGGAGAAGATTTTCGCTTAAAGGGACACCTCGAATCGCTACTTGGTTTACACTTGCAAGATACGTTGTGGTTCGACCGAGAATTCAACACGGGACCCCTTGATTAAAAGGTGAAAAGTAGATAAACGTAATGCAGATGGTGTGATATGTGGAGACGTCACCATGAAGTTCACACGATTTAAAGCATTTTTCGTTCTTTTTTTCTTTTTGGTTTAAACCAGTTTTTTTTTTAAAAAAAGCTGGTTTAAACCAGCCAACCCTGTAGTTGTAAATTAGGAATTGATGAAAGCAACGTATCTATAAAAGTATTAAGAAATCTACAGGAAGACAAGGAATAATTTAACAGTTTCAGAATATACACGGTGGTTGTAAAATCAATATCTATTTTTAATCTAGATTATGCTAGAAACTAGCATCAGCTTTAGCTGGCGTGTAATACTATAACATTTTAGAAGTTGTGGAAAATGTGTATATATACTTTGAAATGTAACTTAATAACCAAATGGTACAGTAATAACGTGTTCGATGAAAATAAAACTGTGATAGGTTGCTTACTTTTAGAAATATTCATTGTTACGAATAAGAACTGGCTTTACACCCACGTTGTATTCAGGGAGTAGTAATGCAGAAAACACAAACTATTCGCGAACTTGAAGATGGATGAGATACTTTCCAGCATGCATTGAATAACAAGTCACGTCTTCCCAAATTACTTCCAAAGCAAAGCCCACACGAAGTTGTTCAGAATTCACAAATATCTAATTCTGCGGAGAAATGTAGACACTATAACCTATATTAATACACTAGTTTAGCATTGTTCATAGATTGAAAAGATACTTGTACATGGAAATTAAGATGAAATGAAACATTTAGTTTAACGTCCCACGTTTTTGCATCGAGGTCAAGTGAGACGCTGATGATGAGAAATGAATGACATAGTGGAATGAAATAAGTGGGAGGAAACGGGACAGCCCCGAGAAAACACACGCACACGGTTTGCCTACCACAAAGCCCGCTTGGCGCGAGCTGGGATCGAACCAAGGACCTTATGCAGCAGATATGAACTACGTAATTTCTAAACGTTTCAACTAGGTCTAAACGTACTCGCTTCGCTGTCAGACCAACAATTAAGCCCCTTTCACTCTAATATACGGAATTTTCAAGAACTCTCGGACACGTGTCTACTAATTTTTTACCAGCTCCATTCTCCCTCCATCGTCGTCAGCGCCCTTCCTTTTTCTTCCATTCTAAGTTGTCAAAATAATAATAATTTAAAAACTGAAATACGTGTCTAATTATGTTAAATGATGAGTTCAAACTCCATGTTCCTAACCTTCAAATGTTGCGGGATATCGATATTTGATTATAATAATTGCAAACCCATCCCCTGTTTTTCATTTTCCCCTCTTATCTTCCCATTTTTACTAAAATATCAAAAAACCTTTAAAAGCGTATCAAATTATTTTAAATGAGAAGTCCAAATAAAACTTCAAGCATCTAAGCCTACGAGATTCAGAAATATGGCCACCTTATTAAAGTACTTCACACCCCTTATTCCTCCTTTCCCGTAGAATTACCAAAAAATCTTCCTTAGTGGTACCATACGTCACAAATCCCATGTACTGTCCAAATTTCAAGGTTTTAAGTTAATCGGCTTGGCTTGTGCGAGGATCAGTCAGATCTTTAAATTTTAGGCGCTGGTTTACTTTCGGCGTACCACATTTTGAAAGATATGCAAGTAAAATTCAAAACTATGCATGAAAAGACACATTTATAAAAAATAAATTTCTGCAGGCGATAGAATTAAATTCAAAGTAATATACATGAATTTTAGGTTTATAAGTGAAGCGTTACAAGTGTAAAATAATTACAAATGCTTTACGACGGACAAAATACGTAAGTGCATATGAAAGACAACTGTATAAGATACTATTTTCTACCGGCGCCGTATTTTTACACAGTGTACAGAAGCTGTATTTTATATTTACAAGTGAAGCACTACTAGTATGGCTTTTAGTTGGTTTTTATTCTTGGCAATGTAGTTCTTCTCGAACTTCTTATATATATATATATGAACTTCTAAAATTTGTAAGAAAATATATATAGATAGGTACAAGCAATTTCCGGTTGAACTCAGATATTCGTATGCATAATACAAGACAAGCGTCGGATCTTCATGGAGTCTTCACGTTTAAAAATACATAAGAATAGTACATTTCCTATGGCAGTGAATGTTTATAACAAGCTTCCTTCCACTTTAAAAAACAAAACATCCGGTTTCAATAAAGCAATCAAGTACCACCTATTCGAGCACTGCTTCTATTCTGTAGGAGGATATCTCGCAATTCAATAATCACTTATATTACAAATGTCTGTAATAAATAAGGTTTAAAGTGTATATATATTTTTGCATACGTAGAATGTAAGGTTTTATTAACAGTTATATTGTTTTATGTCGTTGTATGTAAATTAGAATAACGAAAAATTGTATCTCTTTTACTTAAATTAACGCTATTTTATTATTGCATGTAGATTTAAATGTATAAATATGTACACATTCAATGTTCTGGTGACGTGTCCAACTCACACGTTCACGTCGTGAACAATTTGTATGAAAACGGGTAAAAATAAATACAATACAATCAGAGTTTGAAAAAACCCGGGCTTTTTTGAATAAGCCCAACCCACCTGGGCCCATATGGGGTTTTTCGGGTTTAATTGTTTTTCTTTGGGTGTAATTGAGATTTTTAAATATTTTAATGCCTTTGGGGTAAAAGTGTTAAAATGTGATTTATATTTCAAGATTATTGTCACAGTTTGCAACAATTTTCTATTCAATGCTATTTTGAAACATGACTGTCATTTTTAAATTTTACGTTGGATCGCCGCCGAAATATATACAGTTAATGTAGAGTGTCCTGTGCTTCTACTCTGAAGATTTCAACTTGAAAAACAGAAAATTGCGGCGTGTAAACCAAGGGTGGATAACTTAACGAAATGTGCAATATTTACAATTTGTTATCTGTTACGGTTACTATTTTGTAACCCATTTCTGCACCTAGTTAATAACGTTATTGGTCAGTGTAACTTTTAAAATGGTACGCTCTGAATTATGTTACGCTGAGTAACGTTACTCAATGGAACATTCTGCATTTTGGTATTGTAGTTACGGTCACCAAGGGATTAGCGTTACTCGAAATACCCACGTATGTCGTACCTGCTTGAGATTGTTAAGATAAAACTGGTTCCACTGAATACCAGTTCTCTCTCGAACCCAAAGGGTTTTGTTCCTTGATTTTAGCGATATGAAACGTATTGAAATTCTGCAGAACATTTTTGTGTAAGTAGACATATTTTTGTTATGATGAGTACCATTTCTATGTTTCTCTTTTCTTTATCGGTTACCTTTTGTACCTGTATTTCATCTTCTTCAATTCTGATGGTCTTGGAGTTACGCTTGAGTAACGTTTAAACATCCTTGGCGACAGGGAGTCTAAGGTTGGCTTTAAAAGAATCTCCATTATACTAGTAAATAAATTCCACGTTTTTCAGTCTGTTTTCTTTTTCCTCATACTTAAGATTCAGTAAACACCTTAGGCCAGCGTTTCCCAACCGGTGTGCCGCGGCACACTGGTGTGCCGCGAATGGACCGCTGGTGTGCCGCGAAAAAATCGAAACAAATTATTAATTCTATACGAACCAAATTTCAAGACAGGGGAAAATGTATATTTATATTTCACATTACTATGAACCTCTACTATAAATCTACAATTTTAAATTTCATACTGTGTTACTTTTCTGTACATTTTTAATGTTGAAAAACGTATTTATCATTGTCATGACCATTATTACTTCTTTGTTGTTGCAGACTATTTCGTAACTTGAAATTTTAACATATCATTCAATAAATTCAACAAAGCAAGCATGCATACAAATTACCTACATTTGTGTTTTAAAAGTATAGGAGATTTGTTTATTTGTTCGTTATTTAGTGATCTTCCCTTTTAGTTAGAGGTTAGATACAGTTTTCGAAAGAGAAAGTGGATTTTTAAAAACCCGAGTCCTATATTTCATTGCTATTGTTTTCTATTTTAAAATTAGAATTAAAAATAAGTATAATTATTTAGCACGGGGGAAAATCAGTGATCGAGCTTTCTTCTCTGTAAGAAGGAAATTAGTAATCACATTAAAATACCACGGTAATTATATATATTTGGTCTAGGAATTAATTCGTGCGGGTGGACAAGAGATGGCGCAACGAACGGAGCGTCCCACAGTTCCGTGTATCCACACATGTGTTGCAAACCCCTGTCATCGCGTATCGTTCGTAGTATAGGGCAGTGGATTAAAGCGTCAACAACACCAGTTTGTAGTTAACATGGCGCAATTTGTGCCTGATAAAGTGTTTTTGCGGGGTGTCCTGCTGCATTACTTTAACATGCAGAAAAGTGCGAGTGAAAGTCATCGTATTTTGGTGGAAGTGTATGGTGACCATGCTCTAGCTGAGCGAACGTGTCAGAAGTGGTTTGCACGGTTTAGAAGTGGTGATTTCGGCTTGGCAGACCAAGAGCGAGCTGGACAGCCAAAAAAATTTCAAGACGAAGAATTGACAGCATTGCTCGAGCAGGATTCGTGTCAAACGCAGGAACAACTTGCAGCAGCATTAGGCGTTGATCAAACAACAGTCTCCAAACGCTTGAAAGCCATGGGAATGATTCAAAAGATGTCACATTGGGTTCCACATGAATTGAAAGACAGAGACGTTGAAAGACGAAAAACCATTTGCGAAATGCTGCTTCAACGACAGAGCAGAAAGGGGTTTCTGCATCGAATTATTACGGGTGATGAGAAGTGGATCCATTACGAGAACCCTAAACGAAAAAAGGCCTGGGTGAAACCAGGTGAACCAGGTCCATCACAACCAAAACGAGATATTCACTGTGCAAAGGTTATGCTGTGCATATGGTGGGATATGAAAGGTGTGGTGTACTATGAGCTGCTGCAACCGGGTGAAACTATGAATGGAGAATGTTATCGACGACAATTAATGCGTTTGAAGCAAGCTCTGGCCAGAACACGACCAGAATGGGAGAACAGACATGATAAACTTATTGTTCAACATGATAACGCTCGCCCACATGTCGCAAAACCGGTCAAAACCTATTTAGAAAATGTCGGATGGGAAGTTTTACCCCACCCGCTGTATTCACCAGACGTTGCTCCTTCGGACTACTACTTGTTCGATTGCATGAACAACGATTTGATTGGACAGCGGTTTAGTTCTTCAGAAGATATCGAAACATGGGTCTCTGACTGGATCGCTTCCAAGGATGAGGACTTCTTTCGCCACGGAATCTGTACATTGCCTGACAGATGGGCGAAAGTGGTGGCTAGCGATGGACAATATTCTTCTTAAGGTATTTATGTATTTTGTGTTTGTACTACAGCTTCAATATGTGCGTACCAACCGCACGAATTAATTCCTAGACCAAATATATATATATATATATATATATATATATATATATATATATATATATATATATATATATATGGGTGTGCCGCGAGAATTCAAGTTACACCTGTAGTGTGCCGCAAGTTGAAAAGGTTGGGAAACGCTGCCTTAAGCCCTCAGGTACATGTCCTTTGAGAATAGCATTACTTTGATTGCTCTGTATTTAAAAAGAGGAAAAAGAGAAATGATCAAAGAGTGAAGTTTTCAATGTAAGCTTATTGATAAGATTTTTACTTCTTGTGATGACACTGCCGATAGTTGAGTTGATTTGGAGTTTAACGTCCTTTTCGGCAGCGAGGCTTTATGAGACGGGACCTACTGATTAACATGGAATCGAAACATGTGCTCACGCCGGGAATCGAACCCGGGTCTTCCAGGCGAAAGGCGCGTACGCTAAGCGCTTAGGCATGAAGGAGTTCACTGCCGGTAGTCACCATATATGTTTATTTTACAACAATCTTGCACTGCTCAATGTGGTTGAAGCTCGAGCTCACTTCCCAACAAGGATCGAACCCGGAGCTACATTCACCAAAGTTACACATATACTGGCCCCCAGGGAAGCAGGAAGGAGATTTCATTTGCTTGCAAACAATTTAGTTTATAAATCAAATACATATCAGACATCAGTGGCGTAGCGAGAAACTCATCAAGGGGGACCAACACACAAGATTTGGTAGAAAGGATCTACTGAGGGGTGCACCAATAACTACCAGTAGGCCTACATTTGAATTGAATTGGATTTTTTTAAATGTCTTTAGGCACCTGTGGTGTGAATGAGGAAATGCCCTGGATATCCTAAGTATCTGTTCTCGGTGAATCATTTTGTTGAACTTCTAGAAAATTGACTTAAACTATCGATTTTGCAAAACTTCCCTTTGATTTAAGCCCAAATCGAAACATGACAGAGGAAAATTTCGGAAAGTGTTGCTATTTTCACTCCTAGCTTCTCACTTTAGGTAGTGTATATTTACAAGGAAGGGGGTGCACGTGCACCTTTGCACCTTTAAACATATTTCTATTTTATCTTATTTTTGTAAAAAAAAAAAAAAACTGCCAGAGAAAGAAAATTGTCAAAAAGTGCTACCCATTCAGAAGACTATTTTCTTCTCATGTGAACGTTTTGACTTCTGGTGGCAATATGGTAATCTACAGTTTATTTTGTCTCTTTCTCCCTTTCATTTTTAATGTTCATTGTATTGTTTAAATGCTTATAAGTTAACTTGCGAGAAAGTGTCATAGTCGAAGGTTGTACTACTTGTAGAACTGATATTAAAAAGTAAATAAAAGAATTATCATGGAAACAATTTTTTCATGTTGTATTCAGAAAACAAACATAGGGTTCTTGCGGTTCTAAATTGCGGTTCTGAAATTAATATATCGCAGGCATTCGTTGATATAGTAGCCTACATGTTGGTTTTCACCAGGTACATTCGTGAAGTGTCCCCTCGAGATTTGTGTAAAACTGATTTAAATACAAAGTTCTCTGCTGTCTAATGTTATTGAACTAAATTTAGCTGCCCATGCCGGTAATTGGCATATTTATGGGCCTTCATATATCCGGAATTCTATCATACACTACCATAACGCTCGGACACAAAATACATTCTAGTTTCTTTAGATGTTACTCACTGGACATGAATATGGGCACATGAAAAGCAAATTGGATCAAGTACTGCTTCTGACACATGTTACCCATCCCGTCAGCCATCTTAGATCTGCCATATTAGATTTTACTTTTGGTTTATCAAATGGAAATAGGTGCAAGTGTTACATCGGACATTTACGTTTACATTCACTGGTGTAATGTATTTTACCGTAGCTTGTACCATTTGGAAGGTATTACATGTTCATTCCCTCCAGCCACTTTGCGAATAGACATTGCAGGTTAATATCAGTTACGCTTACGTTTTTGGTGTTGACAAATCAAAACAATTTCTAACTGGTAAACTCCTTACAACATAGGTGTCATAATCTTATTACATTTCCATGAGTGATTGTTATTACTTCCATGTTATACTATAATAAGGAAGTATTGTATTACTGTCAAAATGCCTAATGTAGATCCAGATACGGCCAGATTTGGGTGAACACCTACCATTTCCGTATTGACATCTGTGTGTCTGCATGTATATAAGTTCAGAGAATATTTCATCAACGATAACACATAAAAGATTGCATATACATACGGGGCCCTTCACAACTTTCTATTTGGTTCAATATGAAGCGTTTGACATTTAATGGTATATACAAGCTACGATAAAACTCAGTACACCAATGAAATTCCGAGAAAAGTTTACATTAATTTGATGTATCATTTGAACATATTGCCATTTGAAAAACCGAAAGTTAAATCCAAGATGGCGGCCAAGGTGGGTAACATATGTCAGAGAAGGAGTACTTGATTCAATTTGTTCTGCATATGCCCATATTCATGTCCAGTGACATCTAAAGAAACTAAAAGCAACTTTGTGTCCGAGTGTTGTAGTAGTGTATGATTGAATTCCGGATATATGAAGGCCCATACATATGGAAATTACCGGTATGGGCCGCTTAAATTAGTACAATACACATTGGGCCACGGAGAACTTTGCATTTGAATCAATGTTACACGAATTCCGAGGGGACACATCGCGAATGTACCTTGTCAGTCTCCGTACAACTTGGAATCGCTTAACATTAGTTTTACGGGAAGAAAAAAACGACATCATTTGGAACAACTTTCCAGTTTCGATCATCTGTATTTCCTCCTTATTTATTCGGTGTAAGGACCTCAAACTTATTTTGTTGGATCTTGCTTATCGAAAGGTTTTTAAAACTGCCTTACTGCCCCCAAAGTCTGAAATTCAGGGTGGGGTGGGGGCGGATGCCCTCCTGCCCCATTGACGCTCCTATCTAGCGGCTGTCATATGAAATTATCCCACGGCCTTTAACGTGGTTTTAGTTATACTTATTGCGGACTCTTGACTGCGAAAATATTACGTTTGGAAATAGAATTCATTTGCTGAGCAAACGTGAACCTTATTTAAAATGGACTTGGATCCATAGTGCTCTGAACGCCTCATATATTACTTTTCTTCAATGAATTATTGACTTAAAAAACAACCAATTACTGTACATAGGCTTGCAGAAAATATTCTAAAGTTAGCACAACATGAAGTGTGCTTCAAACTATCATTACTTTTCGAAAATTTATTATTTTAAGATAATTTCATTAGTATGAGTGTTCTGAAATAGTAATCAAATTTTTGCAATTAAAAATCACACCCGCCTCCATGAAACGCGATCTTAGCCCCTAAGAGCATAATTAGGAAATTTTCAGAAGCAGTAACTCCGAAATGACTTGTTTTAAGGCTAAAGTAACCACACAAGCGTATTTCTGGTAAAGTTCTAGCCTTAAAACACGTAACATGACTCCATTTGTATTTGAAATTTTGAATTCCAATCAAAAATGGCAGCCATGATGCTTGATAGCACTATCTGATGTGTCAGACCACTTAAAAGTTTCATCATTCTCCCTCAACCCGTTCTTAACGCACAAGGGTGGTGAGGACTTTTGTTTCACCATGCATATTGATAGATTGTGTGAAATCTCCACAGTAGGTAGATTTTAAAATCTACCTAAAAAGCTAATTACAACCAAGAAAGTACTTATGAGAATCACTGGCAAGAGGGTGTAATAAAAAGGGGTTGGAATATGAAATAAGTTGAGAATTACTAATCTATACTGAAATATTCTGTACCCAGCACAGTGTTATTAATCAGGATAAAATAAATGAAAAGGTCGGTTGCTAGTAAAGAGCAAAAAGTCCTAAGAAATAAGTTATTACATGATTTTGAAACATGTTAAAAATCGTTTTTTAAACTGTTCAAAATGTTTGACATGTTTTTTTTTCGTCTGTGTTTAAAAACATGTTTAAAACGTTTTGAACATTTTTTTAATGTTTTAAACACATGTTTTGTTATTTCTTTTTAAAAAAATAAAACTATTTTTTCCAACCCTTGTCTGGTGTTTAAGTAATATAAAACAAAACCATGTACCAAATTGGTCGCCAGGTTGGAATTTTCGATCGCCAGATCGCCAATGATGACTGAATATTTCAGTTTGGCGATAGAATTTGCATAAATTATATCTTGCAAAAAGAAAAAAAGAAAGAAAAGGAAAAAGAAAAAAAAACTATATGATCTTGTTGCTGGATTCAGACTTGAGGTTTCGTGGCGTGCCTGTAATATATAGCAAATCAATATATAGAAGTCATTACATATGCCGGCATGAAAAGGTAAGAAATATGGCGTTTGAAGCGAATAACTGACAATGTACAGGGCCAAATGAACACATTCTCACACCCAAGATTATACTTCAGCCCCTTCACCATCCATCAAACAAAATATATTCGTAGTTCTTTAGTTGTTGTAAAGGCGAACCTGTCCTTTGCCCTGTCACTTTGTAAAGTATAGCGATCTTTATTCTTTGGACAATGGGCTATCTGCACACCATATTTCGATTATATTCAGCCAGTAGTTACGGAGAAATAAAATAGAACATACAAGGCAAGCCGAGCCGAGCCTATCGCCGGCCGAGCTCGGCCATCACATGTAGTGATCTTTATTCCTTAGATGATTGAGTATTTTCGCATCAAGTTTGGTTTAAATTTAGCTGATAGTTACCGAGGAATAAAGTACTACATATGCACACACATAATTACAGTACATCTGGAGTAAAAGTACAACATCCGGTCAGCTTACGCCGGGAACTAAAAAGAAAAGTCCTAACATCAGGATCACAAATAGAACATACTATATGTAAGCGGAATCCACTTTCAACATCGCAATATTAATGGGGGGGGGCTTGAGCCGGGTGATCCTCCCTGACTACGCCACTGTCAGAAATGACCTACAGCTTAAGGGGATGTCTTCCCATCATCAGAGGCTTCAGAATCTTCATAAGATAACATGTAAAATTTAATTCATAAATATCTTAGAAAATACTGCATTTAGGAACTGGTAATTTTGTTGCCAAAGAGTAATACAATTCAGATGACTGTCACAATTTTGCACCTAATTACTTGGATTAATTGTAATGCATTCTTCCGTATTGAGTTACTGCAGGTAAAGAGTCAAAAGACCACTTCCAAATCTCATGAATTACTATGGATGACATTCTTTGAAGAACAAATGCTGAGGAGGGATGTATTATGACAATTTGAAAAGTGAAACCCGTGTCTACCCCTCCAGTTTCATCATTTATGCCTTGAGCAGTCTCCCTTTCCACTCCCACCTCCCACTTCCCACTGATTTCCCACAACTTTACGACACAACTATCTGAATGTGCTTTTTCGGCGTAAGTTGGTATGATTCACGTGTCAACAAAATACTTCGTAGAACAAAGATAATGATCTTTGAAACCTCAGTATGGAATGTCTTTCCAATTGCTTTTCTACATCTTTTGTTGGTTGAAACGGATGGATTCTCCTTCGAAGCAGTAGCTTTAATCTCTTCCACTCACAAATGTAAACCAAAAAAAGTCTAAATGTTTCTTATATATTTGCCTATTTCTTTTGTTTTCTGGAAGGATAGATTTCTTTTCATTTTATAATATTTATCACAAAAACGCACACAGTGCGATGTTTCTGTGGTTAGAACGGATTAATTGTGTGCAGGGATGACAAAAATCAAGTTTTCGTTGTAATTTTTTTTGAATAACTAGAGTTTGGTTTATCAAAACTCCATTATATATTTACCTTATTCGCGTGTGTTAGTGTGTGACAAAAATAAATAAATAAATAAAGTATTTCATGGATCATCACCAAATTTGGTAAAAATACAAAGAGTCAAGAATTAGGAAGTGAGTTTGTTATTAAAATAGTCTTCTCAAACCGAAAGTGGTTTAAAGAAACCATTTCCGGTTTGATAATTGATCATCATAGATCGAAAAACGTAATACGTATTAAGATCCGGGTTTCAGTTTCGTAAGAACATATTTAATCTCTATTATTAACTCTCTAATAAAACCGGAAGTGGTTCATTCAACTATAATTTCTCATTTCAATAAATATTGGTCTACATAGAGCAAGAGCGGTAGATGAAAGCAGTTTTCTCCATTCGGATAGCTCTCAAGTGTCTCAAAAGTGCAGTGGCGTAGTCAGGGGGGCTCACCCGCCTCAAGCTCTCCCCATTAGTGTTGTAATGTTGAAAGTGGATTCTGCTTACATGAAGTATGTTCCATTTGTAATGTTAGAACTTTTCTTTTTAGTTTCCTTAGTAAGCATAAGGGAGCTTGTAGTTTTACTCCAGATGTAATTAAGTATGTGTCTATGTAGTACTTTATTCCTCGGTAACTACCAGCTAAATTTAAACCAAATTAGATGTACAAGTACCCAATCATCTAAGGAATAAAGATCACTACATGTGATGGCCGAGCTTGGTCGGCGATAGGCTCGGCTTGGCTTGCCTTGTATGTTCTATTTTATTTCTCCGTAACTACTGGCCAAATATAATCGAAATTTGGTGTGCAGATAGCCCATTATCCAAAGAATAAACATCTCTATACTTGGTGGCCGACTCGGCAAAGGACAGGCTCGGTTCGGTTCTGTTTGTATGTTGTACTTTATTTCTCGGTAACTATTGGTCAGATTTAAATCAAATTTGGTTTCCAAGTATCGCTTAAGGAATAAAGATCATTATATATTATGTCTGGGCTCGGTCGCCGACAGTCTCGACTCGACTTGTCTTGTACGTTGTATCTTCTTTTTCAGTAACTACTGGCCGAAATATTTTAAACAGGGACGCAAGTGGAATGCAGGACAAAAATGTCCTTCCCTTGCCTTATGTTTTCTTACTTGCTTGACAAAAGTTATATTATTTTGCTTGGTGAATTATTTTCCTTCAACCTTCAGAAAATCATGTTTTTGCAAAGCTCTGCTTTCTTTTAAGCCCCAAACAGATACATGGTGGCAAAAAGTTTCGGAATGTGTTGCTATTTTCACTGCTCGCTTCTCATTTTAGATAGTGTATATTTACAACAAAGGGGGGAAATGCACCTTTGCAGTCCCTAAATCCGGCCCTGTATATATATATATATATATATATATATATATATATATATATATATATATATATATATATATATATATATATATATATATATAGATACAGTGGCGGTTCCAGGATATGAACAAGGGAAGGGCTAAACCATAGCTTGCAGCTTTATCCAGTGTAAAGCAGAATTGAAGCCCATTTTAACAAGTGTATACCTGATCGTTAAGGGGGGACTATAGCTCCTATAGCCTTCCCTCGGATCCGCGCTTGTATACAAGGGCGCCGATTTCTCTGTAAAATGGAGGGCCTCATTTAGATGTAGAAGGCATATATGAGGATTTTAAAACAAATTGCATTCAAATTATTCCAAATATTATATATTCTTAAATACAATAAGGGGGCCCACATGTGCTGGGGGGGGGGTCCCGGGTCCCCTTGGTCCCCCAGGATCGGCGCCCATGCCTTGAAACGGATGGATTCTTCTTCCAAGCAGTAGCTTTCACCTCTCTGCCACTCAAAACTATACAACGAAGAAAAGTCTAAATGTTTCTTATTTACCTATCTTTTGTTTTCTGGAAGGATAGGTTTCATTTCATTTTATATTATTTATCATAGAAAACAGACAGTGCAACGTTTCTGTGGTTAGAATGGATTAATTGTATGCAGGGGTGGCAAAAACCAAGTTTTCCTTGTTTGGTTTTTGAATAACTAGAATTTGGTTTACCTACTCCTTTATATATTTACCATACCTGTGTGTGCACGTGTGTGAAAAAAAAGAAAGAAAAAGTAAAAGAAAAAACGAAAGAACTGCTTGATGGATCATCACCAAATTTGCTCAAAATATAGTCAAGAGTAAGGAATTTTATTTGTCATTAAAACCACCTACCCAAACCGGAAGTGATTTAAATAAACCATTTCTGGTTTGATCTTTGATCACCATAGATCGAAAACGGCAATATGTAGTGAGATCCGATTTTCTGCTTCGTAAGAATATATTATTAACTCTATTATTAAATCTACTACAACCTACAATGGTTCAAATCAACTATAATTTCTGCTTTCAATAAATATTGATCTATATATAGCAAAAACGGTAAAAAATAGATGAAAACGGTTTCTTCCAATCGAGCAGCTCTCAAGCGTCTCAGGTGTACCTTTCATCTCTTCTTGTAATCTTCAATTGAAAGCTCGGTTTCAATAGTGATTTCCATAGAACAGGAATGAAGCGGGTTTTTGCTTTCTATTCAGCTTTCTAAAAATTAATATATTCTGTCTTTCAAAAGATGTGGAAATCAACTACTACCGATTTTAACTTTGATGGCTATAGAATAAAAACTGTAATAGATAAGAAGCGGTTTTCTACAATTTATTAGGCGTTCCAAGAATATATTTCGTCTCTAGTCTAATCTCTCTACTAAAACCGGAAGTGGTAGAAATCTACTACAATTTACAGTTTCAATATTAATTGTGAAAATACCGTACCACAGATACCAAACTCTTTTGCGTGATGTACACGTGGCACTGCTACTTGTTTTTGAACCATTTTCTTTATCTTGTGGATAATCGTGGCCTCTATTTTTTAAATAATAAAATAAGTCAAACTCGAGGTCATATGTAAACTAGTTTTACAAATGATTTAAAAGTAGAGCACAAATTGTTTACTATTCTGACCATCCATTACTGTTCAAGATTGAATAAGCCAAACCGAGTAGCGTGTCTGAACAAAGGAGTGAGTTAGGGAAGCTAATACATAAGATTATTTGCATGAATAAAACCTACTTTAGATTTGTAATAAGGGATAAAAAAATCTTAAACATCTGAGAGGTTATTTGGTTCACACAGTTACAGTTAAGAAATTGATAAGAGAATAAGATAGATTGGGCAAGAGCCTAAGTTGGGATAAAGCGGGAAGTATAAAACACATTTTTGTAATGAAAGTCTTGATTCTGAGCGAAAACAGCTAGTTGACCTTTGACCTCGAGTTGGACCGGTTTGCGGTCACTTCTTAAGATTGAGACCGAGATCAGTCGAATTAGCACCCTCAAGTTGCAGTTATTCATTTTTTTTAAAGAAGGGGCCATGGCTACAAAACTTTTAATTTATTTAGATTACATATGGATAGAAATAAGTATTTTCTAGCCCGTTCTTATGTAACAGGGGGGGTTATGAAGGACGGGACCTACAGTTTAAAGTGGGTTACAAACCATTACTCGGTTTGAATCGGAGAGAAATTGTCCTCTAGCTGGGCTCAAACCTCGGACCCATGCCTAATTACAAAAGTGACAATTCTACAGACTCATCCACGGAGAACACCTGATAAAGATATATTGTACTGATATTGCATGTACTGTACTTGTGAATATTTTAAGAATCGCTTTACAAGAAGAGAAAAAAAAACTGCACAAGTTAAATCAGTACAAAGTACAGAAGATATACTTTATTCCTCCAAGTTAGTTCATAGAGTCAAAAATTTAGCGACCTAATTTAATTTGCATATAAATATAAGAAGTGAATAAAGATATGAATCAATTGAGTTCACTCTGGTTCTGAACCATTTATATTATTTTATTGGTTTAAATCAATTGTTTGTTTAACATACACATACAAATTCTATGAACTTCAATAGGAAAATAATTTTGGATCTTTGGATAATTTTAGCACCAGTCGAGCTAACACTCGACTCGACTCGAAACTCGAATCAAGTTTAGAGTCGAGTCAAAGGTAATTTTCTCGAGTGGAGTTCCGAGCCGAGTCACTGTTTTTGACGTCGAGTTTCGAGTGAGTCGAGTTTGTTAAATGGCTCGCTCGTTCAGCTCGTTTTAACTCGTTTTGAAATAATGGTCTGATTAGACTGGAAAGCGAAAGCCATGAGAAATGTAAGCAGCAGTGTGAAATACTTTTAGTGTTGCTCACGACAAGAAACACTACTCGCATCTCGTCTCGTCTCGATAACGAGACGACAATAATTTTTTATTTTTTATAACGAGACAGCCTCAAGTGTCATGAGCATCAATATAACTATATACTGTAGCTCTTACTATCAAAGCTGAGATCTGCACGTTCGAATTTTTGAACTCAAGCAGAAGCCCAACCCGAGTGGTGATGTCAATCGGCTCGGCACTCGGTTCAACTGAGCGAACAACTCGAGCCATCTCGGTTGAGACGAGCCGTCGGCTGGCACAATTGAGCTTTTGGCCCGAGCTTGCCCGGTTGCAATGAGCTACCGACTCGGCTCAGATGATTCACCAACTCAGCTGAGATGAGCCATCGGCTCGAGCCAGCTCCGTTGAAACGAGTTCATCGCCTTGGTTCGACTCGGCTCAACTGAGCCGATTGCTCGAGTTGGCTCGGTTGGGTGAGCTGTTGGCTTGGCTCACTTCTCGGTTCGGCTCGATAGTGAATGAGCTATGAACCAAGCCGCTCGAGCCACTGACAACCGTAGACCCGAGCCGAGCAGTTTTGAACATGTTTGACCGGCGCTCTATAACTTTTAACAATTTTTGGCTCGAGTCTGAATACTTTCTTCTCCGGAACTCAAACCCAGATAATCGTGAACAATGTCCTAGCCTCCTGAAGACTTCTCGGTGACCGAGATCGGAAGTCAACTAGTTTTTAGTATACAGGTACACCCCGCCTACTTTCTTGGTTATACATGATGTTATAATAATAATAATAATAATAATAATAATAATAATAATAATAATAATAATAATATAAGTAGTAGTAGTATCATTGACCTATTATCTATGTTGGATACTTAAAAATAGTAATTGAAACTACACACGACTCGACTCGAGTCGAAACTCGACCTGAATTCGAGTAAAGTTGGAGGAAATTTTTCGAGCCGAGCTCAAAAATGTCTGCTTCGAGTCGAGTCGAGTTTCAAAGAAAACTCACTCGTATCCATCCCTACAGTGGAATAGATATAAAGTTCGTGACCCGAGGTCTCGCTATGTATGTTCACAGGGTGTTCGAAAACGACATCAAATTACTTAAGGAATTTAATCCTTACACGAGAACATAAAATGAAAGTTACGGGTCACCGTACTAAAAACATTCTCGCTTAAATTTCTTAGGTTAAATCATATTATGTTGCTGTCAAATACAACAAAACTTTAAGGCGTTTTCGGAAAACTCCAAAATATTGCTCGAGTTGTTGCTTTCTTGTACCGTTACGACCAAATTTCTGTGGACAATATATCTGAAATAACGCAACTGTGCACCAAGGTTGGTCTATAGGCTTTTTCATGTTTTCGTCCGAGGATTCACATCCCGAAGTTATTTCCTGACACCATGTGTATATATTATATTTGCTTATTTTCGAGTAACAATATCTAGAAATGTTCGAGGCCCTAGTTCCACTTATATTTATTACCATAATGAAAACTTTAAAAAATCGTTCACGTAGTCTAAATTATAGTGACATTACTATGTCCGTTCTTCATTAGCTTGGTTGGTTTGGTGGGTTTAGAGTTTATTGTCCCTTTCTGTACCGATGTTATAAGAGACGTGAGCCTTCAGTTGAATCCGAGTCCTTAGTGATCTGTTGATATTTCAAGACTCTTCTGCCGGGTATCGAACATGAGATCTGTGACCCAAAGTTGCGCGAGCTAGCCACTAGACAGACGAACGGGAAGGGTTATTGTATTTTTCTAGAATGTTACCTATGTATGTTTATTCACGGGAAAGTTGGTTCATCGGGTTCAATCCATCGTTTCAATCTGTTGAATTTAGCTTGAAGTAAAGTTGATTTTTTTTAAATTACATCCAGAAAAATATGTGTTGAATAGCTAATGTTGCCAGAAAGTAAAAGTAACTACCTGTCACGAATTTCAAATCCCAGTTACTAGAGGGAATTCTGTAGTTTGTATCCATGCAAACGTCTCATACAAACTTAGTGCTGCAAAGGAAAGCTAAATTTCAACCATGATCTGTATCAAATTGTTGATCCTCCTCTTCAAAGTATATACTCTCTCCTATTTTCTACTGTTGAGGCAGTGTTATTACAAAGAGTTGGAACTTACTAATATGAAATTAGTGGTTAGCAATAATTATCTAACTAGAGTTACTAGTAATGAAAAAATTGGCGTTCTGTACCTGATCTTTGCTTTCGCAGTATACATCATACAGCATGAAATCGCAAGAAGCAAATATTTCAAATTGTCTTGGAAGCAAATATTCTTTCTTTGTAACATTTACAGAAAATCTATCCGCTCTGCAGAAATGGAGGAAAGAAATGGGATGAGGGTGCACCCCGCGGCGTTCTACCACACCCATTGGAAAAGGACTTCAGAGGGGGAGGGAAATACCTGCCTGTCAACAGGACATCTGTTCGCGAAGATCACATTGGAAAACACAACCTTCAATATATAGTCCATTACAATGTTACTTTAAAAAGTTCATTACTCTTGATCTACGTCATTAAGCGTGAAATTGAAACAATCATTTCATTTCTATTGCTTTTCTGTATACGTATGAAAAATTTTAAGTTGTTACGTACCATATTTCGTTAGATATTCATGAAATAAAGTTTACATGTTATCTTATGGGGACTGAGAAACCAGTGGCAAAAGGTATAACATCCCCTTAAAGATAACCTCCTGACATTCACTTTGTGGAACAACGAAAAAAGCTTGTAAAACCGGTCAGGGTAGCAGGCCACATGCTTTGAACCCAGGATCTCCCTTTTGTGAAAGAAGAACGCTAGCCACTAGGCTATGCTCGCTAGACATAATAAAAATAATAATAATAATAATAATAATAATAATAATAATAATAATAATAATAATATAGTTTGATTCAATATAGTGAACAAATTGGGGATATGCCTGGATTAAGAATCAGCAAACAACGGTGAAATATTCCAAAAATAATGCAGATTGATAGCCAATGACGTGGCCATGCATCACACAATTTCCTAGCTATTTTGTGGGCTTTGTTTTAATAATAATAATAATATGATTTTCACAGGCTTGCGCCCACCATTCATGGAACAGTTCTAACATAAATTAATCCTACTCTTGTTGTGGACAGCTAAGAGCGCTATGAAAACAAAGCAAGATGAAGAATGAAAGAGATTGTCTATTTTCCCTCCCCTTTGCTACTTTTGTCTCACTCTGTGCTTCCCCCTGACCCTGCTATCCCCTTCCACCTGCCTTTTTCCTTGTATGTGACTGACTTCCTCCTATGATATTCACAGAAATCGATCTCTTTTTTTCTCCCTGTCTCTACTTCATATTTGAAATAACAACATATGAAAGTGAAATATTCATTCTGCTTCACCACCTGAAGAACGAAATTCAATGTGACCCTCATAAGAACAATAGAATAGATACCATGTCCGAGGAACTCTCCAAAGATCTGATAAGATCTGTAACTGATGAACACAATACCTTTACCAAACCTGTCTGGTCAACTGTGTTACTCATGTGGCAAATAGTATTTGTAACGAAATAGCTTCTGTTCCACACATTTTCGTTCCATTAGATACCCGCAGAGGAAAGAATCTCATTCAGCTGGTACCAGTTGTTGATTTTCTCCCACCAAGCGTGAAAGGAATACCCGAAACAGATTTGTTCCTTCAATTAGTTACGGTACAATAACGTTACGGTGTCGTAACAAAAATTGGTGGTATACCTTGTACCTACCTACATTAAATAACCAATAATTTTGTTACAGAGAACTATTTTCGTTACGTTACAGTTACGTTAAGTTATCCACCCCTGGTGTAAACCCGCTATTTTGAAATTTTAGGTTAGTATGTTGCCAAAATCTGTACAGGAGATTTAGTGTGTCTCGTACTTTACCCTGAAAATTTAAACTTAAAAGATGGAAAGTGGTACCCTGTTGTACGTGTGGTACAGGCAGACGAACGAACAAATGTAGAACGAATCAGCCCAATATCCTCAGTGACATTCCCCAAATATGAACACCAAATATATTAATTTAAAACAAATATATTAAATTAATTTAGAACAACTCAATCTATAACTCATGTTTTATAAAATAAATGGTTTTATTGTTGAATTTCTCTTCCGATACCTTGTGTGTTCAATTACGGGAATTTCCCGAGCATTTGTTGCAAGACTGTTCTCCCAGAAAATTAATTTAAAACAAGTAATATATATGCAGGGTGTTTCAAAACAACACCGACAACGTTTGGGAGGTGATACCTAACACCAAGATAAGACAAAAAGTATAGATCAATCTAGGTGAACAAATGCTTTCTTTCGGAGTTATAAGCTGCCGAAAACAGAGGTAGTTGGTGAGTACTTCAAATTATATGCCCGTAGCAAAGCTTCCTCTATAAAAACTTTTGCGTGAGTACCGCAGGATTCTGAAACTTGTACTTTTGGATAGTGCACATTTTAGTTCCTAAGTGAAGTCTCGACACGACTACGATAGGCCCCATCCTTTAGGCGCTATAAACCTTTAAAGTTCATCTTTTTATATTTCCGGCAGCCTATAAGTCCGAAAGGAAGCATTTGTGCACCCAGGTTGGTCTATACTTTTGTCTGATCTTGGTGTCAGGAATAATCTCCCAAACGTTGTCGGTGTTGTTTTGAAACACCCTGTATAATTCATATTTCATAAAGTAAATGTTTCAATATGTCTTAAATGAAACTAAATATCTTACAGCGTAAAATAAATAGTTTTATTAGGGACGAGGTGGTTCAGTGGTAGTACGTTCACCTCCGGTGCTTGGGGTCCCTGGTTCGATTGCAGCTCGCGCCATGTCGACTTTTTGGTCAAACACCGTGCTCGTCGGTTTTCTCGGGGTTCTTCAATTTCCTCCCACTTTGTTCATTCCACCATTTCATTCATTTCTGATAATCACAGTCTCCTTTAACCTAACAGGCATAATCGTAGGACGTAAAACTGAAAGATTTCATTTCATTTTTTTCAAATAGTTTTATTGTTGAAGTATTTAGTTCCGGTGCTTTGTGCGTTCAATTGCGGGAATTTCCCGAGCACTTCTTTTGCGACGAAGGTTTATTATTATTTTCCGAAAATGCAAGCTTTCTTTATCGTACATCAAAACTTCCACTAGTACGAAGTTTGAATTCAGCACTTGAAATAGTAAGCGTTACGTACTCTTCGAAACTCCGAGCATTAAGATTCTTAAATTTGACACGAATTTTTATGCTATTGCTGCTGTTGATTCTACAGAAAGGTTATTTGAAAACTAGCAACAAATAACTAAACTAAACTGTTTAGTGTTACCATCAAAGATAATTAAAAAAAATACTAATAGTTTTATTAATACACTACATATTTACTAGTAGTACCAGCACTTATGGCCCTAAACCTCTCAGATGTATGAGGTATAATCTCCTTCGGCGACGCCGAGTGGGCGAGCACACTATTCACGACAATTATTTTCTAAAATATAAAATTGCATATTTTACTTCAAATAGGCTATAAGCACAAACCATACATTAATTTGTTCTATAATTATCTCAATCTAAGGTACGTTTTTTTTTAATGCATTCAGAACTTAATAAAGGTCTTACGTTGAATGTTGTGTATCTTAACGTGAAAGCACCTAATTCGCCCAAGCGAAGCTCAAAATCTGATAAGAATCACTTCCAATGTGATCACCTTAATTGGACCAATAATATACTAACGAAAACCCAGGTGGGTGCTTCCGGGCTGGGCCCACTTGGGCAAACTCTAAATACAATACAATACATATATATACCCAAATCGCAAAAGATTAATTGTAATTTTTCGGCAAATCTAGTCTGATGGCCCCCTAGAATTTTATATATCCCAGGTGAAATATTTACATGTCATTTAAGAGACAATAAGAAAATTAGCGAAAGAATTAAAAATTTTCAACAATTATTTCGAGGCAACAGTAAACCTGCACGCAGAATTAGGCAATACTCGAGCAGACTGTTTTACCAAATTTTGACGCATTTCTTGCATCTTCCGTTTCCTTTTTGCAGAACTGCACTAAACAAAAGGAAATCGTTGTTTAACGTCCCACGCTTATGCTGGTTAGGCTAAAGGAGGCGGTGATAATGAGTGAAATGAAGAAAGTTGGAGGAAACGGGAGAACACCGAGAAAAACCCACCACAAAGTCCACACGGCACGAGCTGGGATCGAACCAGGGACCTCAAGCACCGGAGGTGAACGCTATACCACTGAGCTACCGCGGCCTCCTATGCACTAAATGAGGAGCAAAAAAAAGGGAAACAACTTCTGCTAGGTGGCCAGTAAAAAAAGCACAAATGTTAACTGAGTCAGCGCAGAAGCACAGTAGGGGGTCCGAGCGACAGCGTAGCGAGCAGGCACGTCAGCGACAAGGGAGGGGGTACGCATAAACAAGGATGGTGGAAAAACATTTACAATATTTGTATTTATTCTTATCTTTAAAAATACTTAATTTCGATCCTACAAAAAAAAAAAACTTTCAGACCTAATACACGAGTGTTACAGCCTTTCTTCCCTTTACGACAGAAAACAGGTTATGTAGGGCTATTGCCTCTGTTCTGAATATTTCTTCTCGAATAAATCTTTTCCACACTTTGCGCAGTTATTTTACGCGCTTCACCAAACCATGACTCTGGAGAAACTATATAATCCTTCTCTCTTTATTACGCAATACTTTTTTTTTTTAAAAAAAAATGTTTACATTACGGCCATCGCAGATGTCCACAACTAACGTATGAACCACAAATTCCCAGCGCTTACGTCTACCGTATTTGCATTCAAAATCCGTGTTAAGTTTAGAGTTACCCCTCCGCTTTTTATAAAAATCAGGAAAATTTACAGGAGAAATGATAATTTGAAGTTTTTATGTGATGTTTAGGAATGTAAGTTCGGCAGGAGAGTTATGTTTAATACGAGAAAAGATATGTGGAAGTTAGTACTATTTGCCGGATGCGGAAGCATTGCGCAAGGTTTCAGCAGCATGGTAGTTGTAAAATATGGCGAATAGGTGCAACGGATGTTCAAAAATAATGAAGAAAACCTTTTAAATTTTTGTGAAACACACAGAGTACAGAAGTTAAGTGAAATGTAACAATCTCTAATACTTTAAGCACTGTTCGTGTATGTTACAAACTCCAAGGGCAACTTCAGACTGGAGGGGCAACTCTAAACTTAAGCCCAAAATCCATTTCAATAAGCTGTGCAGTGCCAGAAATAACTAACATTCACACTTTCACTCCTTCACCAAAAACATTTCACATTACATTTTAACTATAAAACTTGTGCTCGGTGTAAACGTCTGCTCGACTGAACCCCAGAATTATTATAACCCAGTGGTGTATTTAAGAGGGGCTTCCGGGCTTAAGCCCCTTGAAATTGTAATTACTATATTAAAGCAAATGAATTATCTTGCAGAACAAAGTTAGCTAAGCCCCTCTCCCCTGAAAAAAATCGTAAATTCGTCATTAAAATGGTAATATACGCGCAATTAACCCGTCATCAAAATAGAAATGTACGTGCCTGCTCCCTTCGGGCCACCCGCCTTCACCCTCCGTGACTCGGTTAGATGGTATTCATGCTTTTTAGTAGTCCCCTAACACAGATTGGTTGGTCTTTTTTGTACTTTACTGCTTATCCACAGGAATCAGTATAAATACGCAAATCGTAAAAGAATTGTAATTTTTCGACAGTTAATTCTGACGGTCCCCTTGAATTTTTTCTATGCCAAGTGAAAAATTTATACGTCGCCTGGCGAAAATCATTAAATAGACAAGAAGGAAAATAGCGAAAGAATTATATTTCACTAAGTATTTCGAGCAGTATAAAAATAATACGTTTACAATAACTAAAATAGCATGAGCAATGCCCCCCGGAACATTACTTCTGAAAGAAAACACACCAGAAGTAAAACTGTAAGCAGAATTATTATAACCTGTCATAAAAATGGTAATGTACGCAACTTTGGTAACTCTTTACATTGGGCAAGGCAGTGATATTATGTCAGTACATAGTATTGCCGAGCGAGCGTCAACGAGTGAAGGCGGATTAGAGCCCCGCAGGGCACGTTGTTTTCTGTCTTTCCTTCTTGGGAACTGTAACTGCAGTAACCGGTTCAGATGAATTAGCTATTGTCACTGCCTTGCCTAAAGTAAAGACTTGCCCGCATATTGTCCCTTTGGAAGCGTGCCCTCGCTCCTGCTGTCCTCCGCCTTGGCAATGTTCTGACTCAGATAGTATGGTGCAAGGTTCTGGAACACAGGTCCCCCATATAGGTTAATAGATGTTTTTTTCGGTACCGAAGTAAAATATGTAATTCACATACTATTGCCGAGCAACCGTTAGCAAGTGAAGACGAGTTAGAGCCCCGCAGGGCACGTTGATTTCTGTCTTTATTACAGATAAATGGAAAGAGGAATCTGTGTTCTAGAACCCTGCCTATTGGTGCTTTTTAGTGGCCACGTAATACAGGCTGATTTGTATTTTTTGCATTGTAATTTTTACGTCATACATCCGGCCCCATATATATATATACGCAAATCATACAAGAATTACTATAATTTTCCAACAATTACTTCCGACGCTCCCTTTGAATTTCATCTATGCCATGTGACGTATTTCAAATCGCCTAGCGCAAATCATTTAAGAGACAAGAAAATTATTAAAAGAATCTATTTTTCAGCTATTATTTCGTATGGTGAGCCAAAATTAAACCTGCAGGCTATTTTATGTATAACCTGCACGGTATTTTATGTATAGAGATAAAAAATAGAAATCTAGCATCCCACATACCTTTATAATTTGTAAACATAAACTTGTACAGACAATAAAACTAAATTATTTTATGTAATCGTTACACTTACCGACTTCGTGTGCTGAGATTACGGCTCCGTTACAGCCTACCTCCACTTCACCTAACAATGGGTGTTAAAAATTGAAGAGTGCAGACTTAAGTCTGTTTCACCCACATCCTTAATATATAAAAAAGATGTAAAATTATGATTGTTAGTTCTCTCTCTGCCTAGCTGACTGCCCAAATTTAACATAGCGCGCAAGGAATGCTGGTACTTTTGATAAACAAACGACGGTTTATGTAGCAATGCTAATTTGCAATCTCACATACATGCGGTCATACAGGAACAAATTTGGGGGGCTTAAGCCCGGAAAGCTTATTTAACGCCACTGCTTCCTGTACTTCACTAAACGTGCTCCAAACACATTTTAAAAAATATTTCCGGCAAATATTTAGGATCCTTCTTAGATATAACAAGGAATATGTTTTCTCCAGTAACGGAAGAGTATATTCTGAAAATGTTAAAATGTTTCTATAATAGACCTATATCAGAAAATGTTCACTAAAGACACAAAATATCTGCCAAAACAGAATTGAAAACATTTTCTATTCATTTTTAATATTTTCTTTTACCTGTTTTAAATTCAAAATTCGGTAAAATATTCTGGAAATAATACTAAAATATCATACGAAAATATTTAATTTAAGTTGTAGGAGAAGATTACCAAAATACTTTTGTAAAAATTAAGTAAACCTTTTTAAAACATTTCTGAAAAATATTTCTTATATTACGAAATAATTTATTTTTAAAATATTCTAAATGTTTCTAAAAATATATATTTAATACGTTTTCTCGTAAAAATAGAAAATATTGCAAATAACGTATTAGAAAACATTTTTTAAATATGTGGAGTATATTTCCTTTCATTGTTTTCCGTATCATGTATAGAATATACATTTTAACATTTTTAGTATCATTTCAAAAATATTTCCCTTCTCTACAGTGAAAACATATTAAATTAGATCCAAAACAATATTTGTAATATATTTTGTGAATATTTTCCTGGATTTACTTTCCTTCAAGCATTCTCAAAATGTACTCCCGGTAATTTCTGAAATGTTTTACAAACATTTTTGGGAAAATATTTTCGGGAAATGTTCGGAAAACATTGGGGGAACCAGGATGGAAATTTCTAGAGAAGGAAAACCTTTTGGAAACCAAGGAAAATATTTTCTTTTGATTGAGGAAATATTCCTTGCTGTGTGGGAAACTTCTGGATACAGATATAATAGCTTATTAAAGAATCTTGTATTAGCAACTTAGGATATTTACTAGTATCCGATATGAGCATCTTTAATATCTCTACAAGTAACTGGAATATATGTTTGCCCCATTTAGCATGCTCATTCATGCTACTATGTCAGAATTATTTGCTGTTTTTCTAAGATGTAACCAAAACACTTCAATTACCAAAAATGTTCTGAACACTTGCCATCTAAACTTCTAGTTACTCTATTCTACACTTCCATCACTGAAAAATACAACCCCGTATTTTTAGGACAGAATGTGTCTAATTAAGAAATAATAATAAAGAAGCATGTTTCAGACACACAGAAGCCATTTGAAAGAAAATGGATGAAATACCATAGAGAAAATAGTATGTTTTATAAAAAAGGAGGGGAAATCATCATTAGAATATTTATGAAGAATACTTCAATGGATATTATAATAAGAATAATTGCGATAGTACCTAATTGAACAAAACGGTGCTTCTCTGAAATTTCAATTGTCTTTGGCACGTACTTATCGTACATAGCAAATATAATATCAAGCGTTGAGAAAAATAGCGGTGAGTACATATGTGTCACTAGCAGTATGTTCTGCTATTAATGTATTTATATTTTCCTTATTTTGTTGTTTATAGCAAATGGAACTACAGCACGTATTCGCCGACTCAGAAACTGTATCAAATACATACAATCACGCAATTAAGGATCTTCACTACAGCGAAATTAAATTACCGCAAATTTTAGAGTTTTTCTGTAATATCTTCAAAACTAATAAAAATATTCAAAAAGCAGAATCGTAGTGTACTAGACAATACAATTTTGCAAGTGATACCTTTAACATAACTCACCTATCTGATTTTGGTGTGTCGTTATTGACAGAACCTGAAAAAATGCTAAATCTATCTACAGTTTCAAATCAAAAGCAGATAGATGGGTTGTGATAACGGTATCACATGAAAAATCGTATTGTTTACTTCACTACGTTTCTGTTTTTCGAATATTTTTTATTTGTTTTGAGAATATTACAGAAAACTCTAAAATTACGGGTAGTTTAATTTCGCTGTAGTGAAGACCTTTAAGACTTTTCCATACTGTTCTGGCAGGCATAAAAGTACAATTTACCTTGTGAAATCATCTTGGAAAAATAAGGGGAAAAATCGTTATGTCTTCCGATACCAAGTACTCAAATTTTCCCATCAATTTGCTCCTGAACATACCATGGAATTATATTTTGCTAATGCATCAAAATGGATTACAGAGAGAAATTTAGCGTAGAAATTCATTATTTGAAAACTGAAGTCGAATTCTTCCAATATTTATTCAGTCTATATCAAATAAAAATCTTCGTCTCTCCAATTAATATATTATAAAGTTCAAGTATTACAAATTTTATATGGTAATTTCTACATAAAGTGTAAATAAAATAAACGAGAACATCAATTTACCGGTAAAATTTCTTAATTCAGGTAGCATTAAACAAATAGTAATTTTGTCTTATACCTATACGGGTCAAATACGTAGGTGTACCAGCATTAAAGTCGTGTGCGCTACAATTTCAACATTGTCTTATGTGTACTTCACACGGAGGTTTTCTGATTCAGAAACATACTTGAATAAAATATAGGACACAATTGGGAATAAAGGACAATGTCAGAGAAAAGGTCAAAGTCAGAAAAAGGTCAAAATCGAGAAAGAAGTTCAGACAGTGAAAAAGGGCTGAGAGCCAAGTTTAATAAACAAAAATTTTTGAGAAAAGTGGGAAGTGTGAAATGAAAAAAACATATAAAAAGGAAGGAGATGTATGGTCGTGTAAATGAAAAAGAAAGTGTAAGTGTAGTGTAGGTGTATAGGAAAGCCCACTCAACTTTCTTCTTCACAGAGCACCACAACACACGAAGCACTCGTCGTAACGGCCTATTTCGAACCCGCTATGGCTCAGGAATTGTTAGAAGATACATTCACAATATATTATGTTAGGACTAGCTCAGGAGAGTAATGCTCCCGGAAGTAGGAACGGAAAAAATACTTCTGATTGGTTGGCGTTATTTGTGTCTTGCCACGTTGCATTCAAATAGCAGAATTCAGACGTTTGTTGTTGTCGGTCCTGGTGGCCGAGTGGGCTAGCGCTGTATGCTAGCTACGAAAATTTCTTTTGGTGTGAGTTCAAACCGGGCCCGAGGAAAGTTTTTTTAACATTTTTTTTACATTTTTATAACACATTTTAAATTAAAGTATTACGAAAATAATACTCAAAAATGTGATTTTCTTACTTTTGTTCAGATAAGTAGTAGTAGTACTAGGAACGGGTTAGAAGACCCGCTGGGTTCATTTTGTTGCCCTTGTACTCCATGATATAAGGCTCGTTTTGTTCCCCTTGTACTCCATGATATAAATTTTGTGACCAACTTAAAACAACTGGCTATGATAGCGCGTAAAACAGCTGGCTAGAGTAGCGCGGGGAAAAACGTACTTCCGGGAGTATTACTCTCCCGAGCGGGTCGTATTATGTTACAGCTTCTTTTTCTTCTTTTAGAAGTAAGCTGGTGCTATAACCTTTTGGGCAATTTAGTCGAAAAGTATTATAGAGCAGAAAATTGTCGTAATAAAACTGTAAGAGTGGAAAATGGATGAGCAGGTGGTAAATGCATTAAACAAGTAGTAATCGAGTTTTTTTTTTTAATAAAAAAGCTGATAATCGTCCAACAAGTTCCATTCCTCACCACACCTCGCCAAGCACCTTTCGACTTTACTAGTGAGTGCAAAATATAAATCATTTTATTTTTACATTTTGCTTGGGCCTATTGCGATAAATGTTCTCTTCATTATAACAATTTAAATAAGTACTGGGCAAGGACGCCCATGAGGGGGCAAGGCAGGGCGCTCGCCCCTCCTAGAGGAAATTGTACTTGCGAATATCGAAAACTACATTAGTTACAGCAAAATTTGAAACTATTTTACATGTATATTTGAAACGTCGCTTATGCTTGCTCCCCTTGGAAACTAAAACATGGGCGTCCTTGGTACTGGGGGCGCAGTGGCTCAGTGGTAGAACGTTCACCTCAGGTGCTTGGGGTCCCTGGTATGAACCCAGCTCGCGCCGGGTGGACTTTGTGGTGGAGAAACACCGTGGTCGTGGGTTTTCTCGGGGTTCTCCCGTTTCCTCCCACTTTCCTCATTCCACCTTGTACTCTTTTCTCATTATCACCATATCCTTTAGCCTAATAGGCATAAACGTGGGACGTTAAACTTATAGATTTCATTTTATTCTTTAAAAAAATAGTACTAACTAAGGTCACAAACTTACTGTCATGTCCACTATTTGAATGAAATTGTTTCATGATATTAAGATAACAGTAACTTTTTAGAAGTTCGCACTAGAAATCGGAAAGGGAAAAGAAAGTAAATAACTGCGAGACAAGGAAATAACAGACGAATTAATTTCATAATTACGAACAGTTTGTCACAACTGTAAAATATTTATTAAATAGGAGTGTAGGGCGGCACATAGACAAACTATTATAAAACACACAAACACAAAATCACTTAGTAAAATTATTATTAAAATGCAGAAGATGACTGGGCTTTAAAAATTGCTTTACTACTTTGATTAGTGTGTAGTGCTCAACTGTTTCATCTCTACTTTCGCCCTCTGTCCTTATCACCCGAGTTCTGAAGACCCTGGACCTTCCCAGGCCACTTTTACCATGACTACGAATACTTCTTCTGTTGCCATGGTTATTGATTCTCACCGTTCCTATTTCAGCTCCTGCTCTTACTTTCTATGTTTTCCCCCCTTATCCACCTTAATAGCACTGGCGACGCCAGCTTTAATTTCTTGTGGTAGAAAACTGAGGGGCAGATAAATTTTTGGGGTCCAGCTATGTTTTTTTGTAAATAAAACGGGAGTTTTACTTATTTAACTTACATACAGAATACAATAAGCTCAGGGGCTCCCCTTTGTCCTTTATGGAGTCGTCAATCTTTGTGCAAGCGGATAAAGGGAAGCGTTAGTTCCGACAGCAACGAAATACTAAACCTCTCAGTCATCGTGAATTAAAATTGATTATAAAAAACTGTATCTATTTCTCACTTTGCATGTGCAGAAAACCTTACGTGAAGATAAAGAGATTGGTGGAAGACCATGTAGTATGGAAGCTTCACATTTGCAGCATTTGACCTACCAATAATGGCAGAATACCCATTATGATGACGTATTTAGGTACATAACATATAGACCTATACATAACCTGTATACTATTAGCCATATTCATAGGCGCCGACACTAAGAAAAAAATGGGGTGGGGCTCAACTACTGTAAACAGGAACAAGAGATGTAGGGTTAGTTGGTTGAAAACTAACTGACTTTAATCAGTAGTGAATTTAGATACGTTGCAGCCTAAGCCGCCTCTTCCCTTTCTGGTTAACAGTTTGCATTTGTTTTCTCCCTATTTGCGTTCGATGTTTCTATTCGCCAATAATTAACTACTGATACTGACAGCTCGACACAATTCAGTTCCTGCCCTCTCCGCTGGTCTAGTGGTTGGTGCGTGTGACTTTCGTCCACAGAGTCCCAGGTTCTGCTCCTGGTGGGAAAGCATTGAACGTTTGTGGGTCGGATTCTATCTTAAATTGTAGGTTGACGTCTCATATAGCCTCACTGCTCAAATGATACGCTCAATGATAACAGACTCAACAATATAGTTGTAATAATTCAGAAATGACAATGGATAAGAATTCACTAGTACAACCAGTAAACTGTTTAGCCTTTTATTACTAAATAGGTTCAGTTAATTTCTACAAATACAATAAAACCTCTCAATAATGGACATTAGTGGGACATGACTATTTGTCCGTAAATGAGAGATGTCCGTTATGAGAGGTTTAAGTATATATATATATATATTTCCAATATTTGAATGATACAATAAGACTTCCTTCGCCTATATTAGTTTGGGAAATAGATGTAAGATATGACTACCGAATTTTAAATTTTTCATTACATGTTATACCGTATATGCTCTCGTATTGTCTGCACTTTTATTAAATACTAAAATCAAGGTTTCAAAAAAGCTGGTGCGGACTTAATGTCGTTCAAGAACCACGCAGTTTTCAGTCACATTTTTTCGAAGTAAATTTTATTTTGAACTTCCTACGTAATATCCGTAAATAATTAAATGAAAAGCAAATGAAGACCATTAATTGAAACAAATTTATGGTATTTAAAATTAGTGGCGGCCGGTGGATTGTGGTTTCGGGTGTTGCAGTACGAACGATCGGAGACAGAAGACATAAAGTTGACTCATTGACTAATCAGGATAACTTTAGACTCAAATGCTATGTGAAATGTTAAATTAAATAAAATTCTATTTAAAAAAATAAAAAAATGCAGAACATTTTATCTGATTAATCGCCTTATTTAATTAGAAAGTTCATTCTTCTCTCTGATTGGAGCAAATCTGCCTAATACATACTAGTTGAACTCTAGTATTCTTATAAGCTCCTTCGTGGCTAAGCGGTAAGCGTACGCGCCTTTGTCGTGGGAGATCTGGTTTCGATTCCCGGCGGGAGCTTATGTGGTTCGTATTCCACTTTAATCAGTAGGTCCACGTCTCATATTGCCTCGCTGCTGAACGGGACGTTAAACTCAAAATAAACTCAACTCAATTTAAGTATTCTTATTGTTAGGTATTTTTCGATGAAAAGCATAACCAATGGTGATAAACTTTCTTGGGACATTCAATTCCTTGAAAGCATCAATTGTTTTTGATGTGGAAAAAAACTTTTCTTCTTTTGCTGACGCCATAGGTACAGTTATTATTAATTTCAAAATTTTGCAGATTCACTAAATAATTTTTCTAGGTTACTGCGAACAATTCATTTAGCAAACTCACTCCATGACAGTGAATCGAATTCCTTTTCAGTGTAGAGCTCCTCCGTGGCTAAGCGGTTAGCGTACGCGCCTTTGGCGTGGGAGACCCGGGTTCGATTCCCGGCGGGAGCTCATGTGGTTCGGATTCCACGTTAATCAGTAGGTCCACGTCTCATATAGCCTCGCTGCTGAACGGGACGTTAAACCCAAAATCAACTCAACTCCTTTTCAGTGTAGACTGAAGACAGTTCGTAGCAGAGATTAGTGTTATAAAAAATGCACATTGAATACGCTTTATTCACAATTTATCTAGGAAAATTTAAAATAAATTTTGGAAAAGTATCTAGTGCATACAACATTACTGCCATAAGATGTCCTGTAAATTTAAACCTTTTTTTTTTTCGAACACTCTCCTGAATTGCACTTTGCTTGTTTTTGTCTAAACCTTAATTGCAAGCTTTGCCTCAGTTGAAAGCTGGGCATTTTATCTTATTTTACTTTATTTTATTTGTAAGTTATTTACAGAAGTCATGGTATACAATTCATTCAGAATTTGAAGGTTATTTACAGAATTAAAGCACTCACAGTAATACCAAATCTAATAACTAATAAGCAAACCAGCTGATACAAAACAGGTACTGGTATATGAATTGCGATTGTCACATATTCAAACATAGGGCTGCCAACTGGTGGGTTTTTCACCTTCCTGGCCGGAAAAATTGTTATTTTGATTAAACCCGGTGACGGGTACAAACTTCTCACCAGTCCCTTTATGAGCGATTTTTTTCAAATTTGTATCTAGGTCGAAGCAATTTCATCTAGTTCGAAGTATAGATATTGAAAAAGTAGCTGTCATTCTGTAAACCCAAAACTGTTACCTTACACCATCTATCAACGATCAATATATTTTGTTTACCTGTTTAGAAAATTTTAGATATATGACAGGGGCTTTATTAAGGAAAATTTGAAATTTACTTTCAAGTAATTTTATACATTTATTAAGAATGGAAAAGGACTTCTTAAAGCAATTTCCTGTAATTGACGTAGAAACTATAGGCCTTATCCAGAGTCGTTCTAACACGTGATTAGTGACATTCTACAGAGTTCAACAAACATAGATTTCCTGCAGTAGCCAGGCCTTTAGTATGTTGCTAATCATACGTCAAAACGATTCTGCGTATGGCCCTATATGTTTAAAGAGTAAATTTCACATTCCAAATTCAAAATTGTCACGTAAAGATTATTATATTTTTTTCATTTGTTTCGATAATTTTAAAGAAATGATAGCTACTGGTAAGTACAATCAATTCATCAATGCCGATTGATCAATTTCAGTTTCATAGCACAATGTATCTATTAAGCTTTTAGTGAATGTTCTAAAGACATACACAATATATGTGCTAATGCACTTTTTTCACTACAGTACATTTCCTTTCCATGGATAGGTCCGAACAGAGATACTTCACGCCTAGATCTATATCATAGGGAATTTTGAGGAGGTGCCGGTTTTTATTTTATAGAGTTGGGAATCCTATTCATGCATCAGCACACACACACATGTGCGTAAAAGAAAAAAGCTACATTCCAAATCATCCGTTTTGGTTGTTAGCAATGCACGATGAACACATATCCTTTCACATGAGGCGAAACAATGCTTATCAATGTCATAGTTCTGGAAAGCAATATTGAAACCCGCCAGATGTAGGAACAGCATATTAGCTGGGAGGGGTCCAAAGTATTTGAAGGGGGTCCAATACGTCTACGTAATATCGAGCCTGTCTTATACTGCACTCGAAAAACAATAAATAATTCTTAATTGTCACCTATATTTTTAGAAAAATAATAGAACGGTTATTTTTATAAGAAAAGAAAGAGTACATGATGAGGCGTAAAATAAAATATTTAGCCAAGTATAGTTCGTTAGGAAAGTCTACAAATGTTAGTCAAGTTTCGAAATTTTTGGGAGGTCCGGACACGGTAGACTCCCCTCGTGGCTACGCCCCTGAGCATTGCTAACTAGTCAAAAATTCAATGTGGTGTTCCCCATCATACAGATTTATGTGGAAATTATCAACAGTATAAAATATACTTATTTTATAAAAGAAATATGTATATACTAAAATACTATCCACAGCGGGGGGTGGATTCATATATATATTGACTTATTAATATTTGGTTCAGAAATTGCTGTAGAACAGGCCTGTCCATGAATTGGCTCCCGGAGCCAAAGCGTGAGCGGGCACGAGCGAAGATAAGAACAGGTGAGCACAGGTGCTGCTAGCTTCGCTTCTTCCACTGCATCCGATAAGTGTTGCCAACCACACATGATGGCAAAAAACCTATGGCCAAGCCTGGCCAGAAATTCGCACGATGATAAGCATTGAGCAGACGCAAGCGTGAAATGTGCAGGTGTGCTCTCCCCCTCCCCATTTCGAAAGCAGTGACGCGAAAACACTGCAGGAAATAAAATTGGTACGTTTTTTGGTTGAGGAAGACGCATGATAGAGGTTACAGTTAGCGTTGAAGTAACTAACAAATGAACAAGAAAGAAAGAAAGAAAGAAACTAATATTAAACATGTCATCTTACAGACGTAAAAACGACTGCAAAAATCGGAAACGAATTGTTTCAGACCTTTTTAGCTTGCTTACACAATTTGTGACGTTGTATTACGTTAGCACTCGGTCTGTAATTTGTCATTCGCTTCACGTTTGCTAAGTTGTAAACGCCTTTCGTTGCTAGATTGATAGGAGAACGACGGGAGGTTGAAAATAATAATAATAATAATAATAATAATAATAATAATAATAATAATAATAATAATAATAATAATAATAATAATACACATTATTATTATTATTATTATTATTATTATTATTATTATTATTATTATTATTATTATTATTATTATTATTATTATTATTATTATTATTATTATTATTCGGACCAAAGAGGGATGAAAATGGGGATTGGAGGAAATTCATAACTAGGAATTGCATAGTTTATACCGCTCACCTAACATTATTAGGGTTATGAAGTGTAGAAGGCTCAGGTGGGCAGGCCATGTAGCCAGAATGGAAGAAATCAGAAACGCTTTCATAATTTTAACTGAAAACCCAATTGGAAGAAGACCACTAGGAAGACCTAGGCGTAGATGGGAAGACAATATTAAGATGGATCTTGCAGAAATAAGAGTACAGAGTAGAAACTGGATCCAGTTGGCTAAGGACATAAGTTAGTGGAAATATTTTGTAAACGCGGCGTTGAACCTTCGGGTTCCATAGACCATAGAGTTAGTTAGTTATTATTATCTAAAAGAAATGTTCAAATGTTGTTAAGAGACAATTACACAGAAGAACCGAGTTTCGACCAAACACTAATTTGCCGGAAGGAAATTCCAGTGCAGTCCAGCCTACTTTAAGCGATATCCGTGCAACCCACGTTTCATGTTCAAGACATTGGGAATAATTGTTCGTATCATTCAGTTGGAACGTTTCCTTTCGAATTTACGCTATTACAGTAGACCTACGCTATTACAGTAGGCCTACGCTATTACAGTAGGCCTACAACATTGTGACTTTCAAAATCAGTCAGTAACTATCGAAGAAAGACAAGCGTGTAGCTTCAGTCGTTGAAATGATTTAACATTCTTTTTCACTTTTAACAAGCCACCGGCAAGCAACCAGCCAGGGACAATAAATTTTTCCTTATTAAAAAGACACTCCTTGTTAAAAAAATAAAAAAAAACTAATTGCAGTCACTAACGGTCACACTTAAAAATGGAAAATCTCTTTGGCTCTCTTAATATTTTGTTTGATTCTTTGCGATCAAAGTAACTTTAAAAGTGGAGTAAGAAATACTATTCTTCCTATTGATAGTGTAATAGTGGCTTCTAATATCCACAACCAACCCCTTGCTAAGCCTATTCGTACACACATACATGCATAAGCTAATTTTCTGGAGATATACTTAGATAATTACAAACAAGTGCTACAGTTTTTTTTTCTTATCAACAGATTATCTCTTTTCCTAAAAAGCGAAACAACATAATATAACAAACCCACATCCCTCTTTAACAAAAGGAAAGAAAAAAGAAGAAAAGGAACGTACATAGTTTATCATTTGATTGCTGTTACAAGTTTGTATTGTCTATAGTTAACGGTTACCACATTGTAAAAAAACACTTTACACTAAATGGCAATCAGTTACCATACATACTTTTTTTTTTTGGTAAGCTAGTGATTACCGCCAAGGTTGACAACACTTCCGCTCCTCTAAGGACAAAACCCGAAGATCCACGAAGCACGAACAATGGTATTTGCTCGTAGAATGCTCGTGAGCGTTCACGAGGAGAGTTTCCACTATCTGCTCGCCGTGGGCAGGGCTGCTGTAGAAAAAGCCTTCATTATCTATATAAGCTAAGAATTAACTTGTAAACGCGAGTCTACCTTCATTTGTTTTCCGCTCTACTACATATTTTCTTTCTTATTTTGTAATTCCGCTATCACTTTTTTTGTCATTGTATTGATTTTCTTACATCTGATAATATAAAAATATGAATGCATAATCCTGCTTGATGGTTCTGAGCGTGGTATTGAGTTTCATAACATTGGACAAGCGTTAATAGGTGATTAAGACTCATACCCTGGGTAGAAAATAGGATCTGTTGTAGTTTAAACGGTAGCAAATTTCGAATTGATGCAATTACTCTGGATTCCGATTGCAACGGATTTACGACTTTCAATTCGTTATATGTATTTACGACAAAATCGACAACAGATTTGTGCAAACGAGGATTAAAAGGTTGGTTTCTAATCGTGGCATCTCTGTTTGCAAGCAAAAAGTCGTTTTCGTAATTTGCAATCAGCGCTGCTTTGAATTCCTCATATGTATTGATGTGATCTCGTACTGCTTTAAACCATAAAGAACATGGTGGGAGTAATAAATGAGGGATTAGTTTCATATATTGCGATTTATCTATACACATTATATTGCACTCATCTTGAAATTTTTCTAAGAAAGAGGTAGCATTTTCATTACATTTACCACTAAACTTACTCATAGCACGTATTTCACTCATCTTTACACTTAACTTTACCTTCCTTTCACCATTTCGTGTTCGCGTTGATTGACAATTTTTACCTACTGCATTATCTGTGGTTCCACCATCTCTTTTCCGATCATCTTTATTTCTTGGATGTATCCTTTCCAAAATAATGTCCTCATCGGATGGATTACTTGAAGATGAGATAATGTGATGTCCACGTTGATCTGTTACGGGTGAATGCGAGGTCATCTCTTGAGAACACGGGAATTCCGAACGATCATTAGTCGTGTTGTTGTGATATGCGTTGTCCTTAATCTGCAACGTCCTAACTTCCTCTTGTAATGTAGATATCCACTGAGTATTCGCACGTATTTGGTTAGAATTATCCGTAACCTGAATCTTTTGTTGCCGTACAGAAGATTCTATTACTTCCAAATCCTTTTTTACACAATTGACTTCTTGGATTACATGGTTGTAATTATCCTGGCAATCTTCTGATACTCTTTTTAACTTTTCATCAAATTGTAATGTAAGGTCTTTCACCGCGTGGATCACAGATTGTTTCGTATCTTCTGATTTTTGGTCTATTTGCTCCAACCGTCTACTTAATTCCTCGTACTGTTTACTGGATTCCTCGGATTTCTGCTGAACCGTATGCTTTAATTCTTCCGACATCTGGGCTAACTTTTGTTCTTGTCGCTGTAAAGCCATTAAGATTTTGTCTTCAAATGTCAACATTTCAGGTACAACAGGAGCTGTATTTTGTTCGTCGTTACCACTGTCACCAGTTTCTTTCTCCATTGCCTCACCGAGCATAATTTTTCTTGTGATTATTTTACCACTTCTAAGTATAGTTAAGTTCGTAGACATGAACCTTATTACTGAAGTAAATTCACCCCTTACTTTGTACTTCAGGATATGAATTTACAAAGTTCCCGGGTTCCGGCACCAAAATTTTACAACGACTCACCAAAGGTGGTCGCCAACCCTGGTTCGGCTAATAACATAAGTAAATCTTTAGTGTCCGTGATTGTTCACACCTTAAAATATCTTCCGTAATTATATTCATTAGTATTCTCACCTTTTATCTTGAAATTACAAGTCGATGATGAGTAGTAAATAATTTATTCGTTGATTCTCTTTTAACGTATATTCATACAAACTGTCTTGCAATCATACATGTTAATTATGTATCCATAAACAACTACCTAGCAACCAATTATACAATAATGTATATTTCTTACATATATTAAAAACATTCTTCTTTTGTTATTTTGTAATTAACATTATATCAGGCATAGTGCTTGCGTAGAAGCACTTTCTGCCCAAAAATACAAGTAATTATCAATCGATACAAAGTATCTCGTTGTACACTGCAACGGCCAGAGCCTTTAACTTCTGAGATAGGGGAAAGGAGACTTAACATTCGCTCCAATTGCCGCGCTGAAGGAATCTGGTCGTTGTGTGCTCGCTGCAACGCAATGTAAATTAGAGGCTCTGTGATGGATTGTTTTTCGCTTTTTAAAACGGATTAACGGAACGGATAGTTACAGAAGTGAAAAATATGTTATTTAAAGTATATATGGGAGTATTAGAAAGTATTTTTTTCTGTTCTTTACTACCATTGCTGATAATATTTTCTTCTTGAAATATTTTGGTCGTTGCGTAACGCTGCAACACTAACATTAGCCGCCACTGTTTAAAATCAATAAACAAATTATTCAAATCTTATCTTTATTTTCTCCTCTAACATAATTTTCAACCAAGTCCGCACACACCTGATGTGAACCCACACAGCACACCGACGTCCAATGTACATCCATTTAACGTCCGGGCATGGATTTACGGGATGTCCAGTGGACGTGTGGTCTTGGTCCATACAACGTCTAGTGGATGTACACGGGAGAGTACAGGTGGCACAGTTGCCGTGCATCTACTGGACGTCCAGAGCGTACATATTATGTCCATTTCCGGTACCAAAACGAACTAATTATGGACGTACAGACGCCCAATGGACGTGTTCTTTTGGTTCATACGACGTCTACTCGATATACACAAGATGTTACTTTGGGACAGTTGCCATGCATCTCGTGGACGTCCATTCGGAGCTAAAATGGATTTACGGGATGTCCAGTGGACGTGTGGTTTTGGTCCATACAAGGTCTAGTGGATGTACACGGGAGAGTACAGGTGGCACAGTTGCCGTGCATCTACTGGACGTCCAGAGCGTACATATTATGTCCATTTCTGGTACCAAAACGAACTAATTATGGACGTACAGACGCCCAATGGACGTTCAGAGGACGTGTTCTTTTGGTTCATACGACGTCTACTCGATATACACAAGATGTTACTTCGGGACAGTTGCCATGCATCTCCTGGACGTCCATTGGGAGCTAAAATGGACCTATTATGGACTTCAAACTGATGTAGAGGATGTCCATATGTGGATATCACGGGAACCTGAACGTACAAATTGTGACTATTTTTGGTTCCTATACGGACCAATTATGGCCTTTCACTGAATATTCTAAAGGACTGCCACAGAAGGATTATTCACTTAAAGCCCGATACAGAAGCCATACTATCTGGAATCAATCTATTTTTAACATAGGTTCAATTTTACCATATCAAGGTGACATTTAAATAAGCCATCTTCTATCAATTTTTACTATCAGTCAACAAATACACACGTCAACATTTATACTATAAAGTTTTATGAGCAAACAAAAGAACAATGAGAAATATTTTTAATACGTTTAATATTTCGTACCTTTCCATTCAAAATTCTTGTTCTGTGTTCCAGGAAAATAATTGGTTTTCGATTTTTATCTACTGAAAAGTCAAACTATTTGAAGATTCGGTATCAATAGCAAATCTAGTTCCAATTTTACATGAATTAATTCTTCCTTATAATAATGCATCCTTATCTCCCGAAAATGAGAACTCAAAATATAATTAATAAAGTAAAATATTCTGCCCATACGCTTCAGTTAATACAATTTGTTGATTAAAAAAGCTTCAAACCTGCATCCTCTTCCACTCTTTGTAGATGCATAGAAAGATATCACAAACCGAAACCTCCCTCGATTCACTCTAAAGTTTCAAATTCATTTGGAAATATCAGTTCTCCCTTTTCCTTAGTATTGAGAACAGACAAGACAGCTACGCTTCACTTCTCATATTGAAACAAATGATGACCAAAACTTTTTAACACTATCCCACCTTTTTTTATTTTTCATATTATCATACTCATAGGAGAAACATTAACTTCAATCAAAACATGCCATCCATTAATGGCCGAGAACGTTACAAATTATTGAACTTATATACATTAAAGAATAAGAAAGGCGTAACATAGAAAGAAACGAATAACATAACAATATACTTTATTGGATTACCTCTAATTACATATACTGCTTCACAATATTTGTCTTTTTAATATATTGAATAAGATTGTAATACGATTTTCTTTCGCATCTCAATGATATTAAAAGTTTCGTATACATGTTTTATTCTTGATTATGAAATGTATTATAAACGCATAATATTGTTAAGCAAGGGAATTTTAACCTTCTCACTGATATATTATGAGATTCTTTCTTCGTGCGCTCCATTTTTCTATTTTCTGAAATTAAGAAAATGGGAAAATTAATTCTAGGTATAATCAACATCACAACGATCAAAATTAAAATCAGATTATGAGGTTGATGTTAAGTAAGGTTCTTTATGTTTAACTTTAAAGAGTAAAAATTACATGACGGATTCAACTTGGGACCTTTTGGCTTTAAACTATACAAACGGGACTCAAAGGTATACAAAGTTACAATTACAAATTCCAAATTGAACTACAAACGAAGGGTAAGGGGAAAAAACAAGGAATGTCACAAAACTGCATTTTCGAGAAAACAGCGCTTTAATACTGAAAACTGCGTACAAAGAATAGGGTTATGAAATCTTTTCCCACTTTTTACATGAACATTTCTACATCTACACATGCATGGCATAGGCAGTCAAATAGTGCCAAGATTCACCAACAGATAGGACAAAGCACCCGAAAAAGCACATACATGGACATTCCTTGTTTTTTTCCCGTACCCTTCAAATTACAAAAATGAGTTAATCCGTGGCTAAGCGGTTAGCATACGCGCCTTTGGCGTGGGAAACCCGGGTTCGATTCCCGGCGGGAGCCCACGTGGTTCGGATTCCACGTTAATCAGTAGGTCCACGCCTCATATAGCCTCGCTGCTGAAACGGACGTTAAACTAATAAATAAATTAATCAATACAAATTACAAAACGTATTATTAGCGGCAGTTTTAAGTTTCTGAAAATCTACTTTTTTTCTTGCAGCCTTGGGCCACAAAATGTATTTCCTTTTCATACTTTATTCTGTTCAAGCACAATACAATGAATTTCAATTTTCAAGTTTAACTCCCAAAAGTCGTTCCATCTAAGAAAGAGGCTTTCTTATTCCATTGTAAGATCGAAGAATGTTAAAGGTTTTCCGATTTTCTAAAATATCGGAAAAAAATATATACTGTAAGTACGAATATATCCCCACCTTTCCGAAATAATATATATACAGGTGGCGGCAGTGCGAAGCTCAACAGTGGCGTTCTGTTTCCAAAGCTTAACCCTTTTAGGTTTTATAGTAACTTATGTTACCACGGCGTAGTATCGTATTTGATCGCTTATTTAGGTTCTATAACAAATATTTAAGCCGGTTTTTTTTATTGGCCATGTCTAGGATGGACTAAAGAACACTCCAGATGCGTTTTGAAACCGGATGGTGAACTTGGCGACGCCAAGTGGGGGCGGAGGGGAGTGAAATTTTTCATAAAACAAATTTCAGAAATTTTTCACGCCTTTAATTTTTAAGACATCAGATTGAAACTTTGCATACTGATTGCGTGCACCATTAGGTATTTCTCATTCTTTTTGAGATCCCTATGTGAAACCAGGGTTGGGTACGAGGGGCTCAAGTGTTTTTCGGAGGGGTCCGAAGCGGTGAGTTTTTCTGAAAAATCTCCGATTGTCTCGATTGTTCCGGTTGATGTGTACGATACGGACATGTAGTGGTACTGTTAGAAAGAGCTCGTTATACTGAAGAAAATGACGTTTGAACCATGACTGTACCCAGGCTCGGGCCAGAAGGACACAAAACTTTCGATTTCTTTTTTCAAAAAAAATCTCCCAGTTTTTTTTTCGTTTCTAGTGTATAATACGGACAAGCGAATGATTTCTCTGCAACTGTCCCGCAAGCTTTTTCTACGGATTCTGTGGAAAGAAGAATGTGTTATACTTGAGTCTGTGTGTATTATTTTGACATTCTAACATCTACTAATCTATGAGATCTAAACTAGTTATAACCAGAAAATGTAAAAACAGCAACTAAAGATTTTTTTTAGCAATTAACGTAATCATGCCTGTTTGCCTCTAACCAGGGAGGTAACTTGTGAGGGCAGGGAAGGCAACTGCCCCTCCAGGGAAGCTTCCCGCCGTTCGAGGGGGCCTACTTTAAGACAATTTTTTATTCCATATACTGTAATACAAGTAATTATAAATGAAGCATCAAACAGGTTCACTACATTACATACACAAAACAGCACACAACAGGTAGATAAAACAAAAATGTGTCATGGACCCACTTCAGTAAAAAAATGTCTATATTATTAAGTGCCCCAGAAATCTTTATTCTTATGGCTTTGACATTTGTAAATATTGTCCCTTTAGTTAATTTGTCATGTACGGAATGGGCCCTGCAGAGAGCAGGAGGGCCCACAAAGAGTAAGAGAAAGATGGAAAGACGAGATCTATTTTCGAATTTTGTGGGGAATCCAAAACAATCTTTTGGAGGGGGCTCAAATATTAATGCTTCCCCCCCCAAAAAAAATCTAAGTTACTGCGCTGCCTCTAACTTTAATTTAGAGCAAGATATGATATATTATGTGTAATTGAAAGGAAAACTGTTACAAGGTAGATATTTGTAATCGACTTCAAAAATGTTATCTATCTAACATTGAGCCCATTTACTACGAAAATATATTTATCGCACATTAAATGTGCAACATAAAAATTGTACTATTTTTTTTTTAAAAAAAGGAGATAAACATATTTGAGTCATTGCACGTCAAATTATTACACTACAGCCCATTTTCAACCCGACCCTTTTATTTCAAGTAAATTTTATTTCCGTGTTACCCTGGATAAAAAATTCATTAACTGTCTTAGAAGAAATTATGAAATCAATTAAAATTTTATCTACGTCTATTATAGCCTACAATTTAGCCTTTAAATATTAAGACTAAAACCAAATCTTTAAATATTAAGACTAAAACCAAATTGATTATGCAATATTTTTGACATTTTTTTATATTTCAGACTCGTGTCTCTGGAAACATGCTACACGTATTAACCTAACACTGCATTTCTACTAGGACAGTACTGTAAATGCCATTTAATTCTGGAGATGGGTGCTATGGACTTACAAAACTTACAACCATTTGTTGACTTAAACCGAAACAATTAGCCATAGACCCCAAAAACGTATGGTCCTCTCAATACAGACCGATTATACTATCCTCAAACCAGCTATAAGTCTGTGACCAAGCAGAGATACGAAGGAGGACCACCGTTAAATTCTATATAACAAACAAACTTCGTTACCACCAAAAGTGGGTTAAAAAGCAAAGATAATAAAAAGGAAAATTTAAAAAAATCCAGTTTAAGAAAATTTAAATAATAGAAATTACTCTAATCAAAAGGTGAACTAAGTAAATAGGAATAAATTACATGTCCGGAGGAAAGCTTAAAATTAAATCGGATAGTTATTAGTACAAGTCCATCGGTGATGGAAAATAACGTTAAACTTTCTTACTGTGAGCTCACACACATGTCCCTCCACATCACACCGCTCTGCCCCGAAGGAACCATGACAAACGCCATGAAGTATACAAGGAGATGAAAATTTCCTCTCACACGAAAACAAAGTAGGAAGAAAGTACTTAATTAAAATGAAAATAAAGTACAAAAAAAAAAAAAAAAAAACTGGAAAATACCGAAATAATGAAAAAAACCACAGGATGTGTTAGGTAACCTGTATTACTTTTTCCTTACTAAATCTTCCTCGTTATTGGAAATATTGTAAATATATAATATAATAACGTTACTAAATAATATATGGACGTATTTATGAAGTTTCGCAAGATATCAATACGCATAGATGTCATTACGCTATTCGTCTTCACTTACACGCCGAATTGCGACTAATTTCCACTCAACCTCATCTGGTTGATATACTTTTTACGCCGAATCTTTAAAACTGAAAATCTATAGCTACATTGTACGTGTTAATCCAACCCCGATATTCGAAGAAAAGACGCTTCTACATCTCCTACTCCCAGCTTCTAGAAATCTGAGAGCTAAAATCTTTAACCAATGACATTTCTTCTATCCACCTGTGGCAGATGTGACGAAGAAAAAAATATCACTGCTAGCATTTGCTAGTAATTATTTCAAATTAATAAATATAAATGATACTGTAAATAATAAACTTTACTATTATGATTCCCCCCCAAAAAAAAATTGATGCTATAGACCTTTTACGTTTATTTATTAACTGATATTTCTGTTTCTTGGCAAAGCGCTGATACTTAAATACACGATAAAAAAATCTATACGGAAAAGGGAGAGGGTACGAAAAGAGTTTCTCTCTCTCTCTCTCTCTCTCTCTCTCTCTCTCTCTCTCTCTCTAATCATTGTAACGATAAGTTACACACTGAAGTATTGAAATGCGGGAGCGTTTCAGGCAGAACAGAGAATAAATAACTCCGGGGAAAAAATAAATAAATAAAAAAAATAAAATAAAATAAAAAACAAGTAGATAGAAATACACAATTTGGCGACTACTTTCATCTGAGTGTCTATGATCCAGCATCTTCAGTATTTATTGTGCAGTATTTTCAGTACTTATATTACAATATCTGCAGATATGTTTAAGTAGATAAACACTGCATCTAAAAGTTTTTAGTATATCGTATTGTGAAAGCGTATCTTCAGTATAAAATAATGTCTTCAGTTGACTTGAAGAATGCTCACTTTACGAAACGATGGCTCAGTGGTAGAGCGTTCACCTCTGGTGCATATGGCCCCGGGTTCAAACACTGTTCCCGCCAAGTGAACTTTGTGGTGGACAAACACCATGTGCGTGGGTTTCCTCGGGGTTCTCCCATTTCCTCCCACTTTCTTCATTCCACCATTTAATTCATTTCTTATCATCACCACCGTCTCATTTAGCGTAAAAGGTATAAGCGTGGGACGTAAAACTCAAAAATATTATTTTCATTCATTTACGAAACGACGGAGTATAAGTGATTAGAAGGGGGAAGGGGAAGCAGGTGAAGAGAAGAAAGGTAAAAGAAGGAAAAGAGGTGGAGTCAAGGAACTTGTGCTATTGTCGATTGGGGCCAGAGGGAGGGTTCATCTTTAAATTATTTCTTTTTTACTTTTCTTCTCCTTATTTAAATCTAACGATACACATTACTGGGTTGTGCTGTATGCAACTTCGGTAGAGACTAAGCACCGCTTAGCGAATACATGTTCACCCCATTCCTCTGAGCAGATGAGAAATGATGCGAGAAGAGCTTTTAAGCGATAACTAGAAGTGTAAAATGTCCAAGAACTCTCATTATACTCTGAAACAAACTAGGCCTAACCTAGGGAATATAGCATTCGTGCTTTTTATTGGTCACCTAGCACAAGTTGGTACATCATCATGCATTGTAGGCTTTATGCCACACACACGTATTTTTTTTTATTAGGCTCAGGCCAGTCTTTCAGAACCGGTATCCGCAATGTCGTTGCTGTTGAGTTTAACGTCCCGTTCATCAGTAAGGCTATATAAGACGTAAACTTACTGATTAACGTGGAATCCGAACCACCTGAGCTCTCGCCGGTAATCGAACTTGGGTCTCGCACGCCAACTGCTTAGCCACGGAGGAGCTCACATCCGCAATGTATATATACTTATGGTATTACTGCTGTATTGCCAGAATACGTAAATAAGAAAGGAATATTATTTAGTTTCTCACCCAAAATACTAGATATTGGCCCTGGCTCACTTGATAATGATTAATGTTCGAAATACGATATGAACGTATGGCATAAAAGCTAGTCCATAAAACACTGACTAATTTGTGCTACGTGGCCAGTAAAAAGCACGAATACTATCTAACCGAGTCAAAACAGGAGAGCAGAAACAGCGTCCGTAGGGAGCAGGCGCGTCAGCGGCGATTAGTATACGCATAAACGAGGATGGTGGGAAAACAATTTTATCTAACAGTTCATTTCATAAAATGCACGCCTTATGTGTTGCACAGCTTTGGGGGAGGTACAACATGCAATCCAAAAAAGTACCAAAATGTACTAAATTAGATTATACTCGATTAGGTTTGGTTAAATGTTCATCTTCTTTTCTGTAGCTTCAATTTGTTTACATTAGTCACAATAAACTTTTTGCCTGTTTAGTAGACCATGCCTTTCACACAATTTCGACAACTGACACTCATTTTTGTATAACTTCATAAAACTCAATCACGATATGACACAACCTTGTCATTTACGCACTGCCTTTCCCAAAATTCATAACAAATATACCGCCAAATAGTCCCTTCCGCCCGGCAAGGTTCTAGATTACTGGCCCCTCTTCCCATTGAGCAGTAATAAAGACAGAAAACAACGTGCCCTGCGGGGCTCTGACCCGCCTTCGCTCGCTCGGCAATACTGTATAAGTTAAATGTATACTCTTTAGTACAGAAAGAAACATACCCAGCTACTTATCTGCATGGGGGACCAGTAATCTAGAACGTTTCCCTTCCGCCCCCCATATATATAGTGTAGTTTACAATATCAAAAATAACTAACGACAAGTATTTTGGTAACTATCACCCTCAACTTACTTTTACTCACGAACCAAAATAAACCCTCCAATTTATCTGGTAAATTTTCTAAAATTGGTCCCGCGATACAGTAGTAACCCATACTGAACTCTCCTGAAGTCAATCTGCAAGTAGTAATGGAGCTCCTCATTTTGTGCATGCTGGGCTAAAAGAAATACAAAAGTCTAATGTAACCTGGGAATGTAAGAAATCTGTCAAAATTTGGTTGAACCGTCTTCTCGAGTAATGTCGAATTGAGCCCTGAGCTTTGGTACACAAGGAACGAACCTCACTAGTATCTTATATGAGGGTGTTATTACACCCTTCACTATCCGAATTCATTGATATATATATATACACATTACCAATTCCCATGTGCCCATCTACGTTACCCCAGCCTATTATAATACACCCGAATATAAGATTTGAAATGGCATGTCGACGTAATAGCAAAGTTATCCACGTCCTGAATTGTTCCTTCTTAATTAAAAATTGCTTTATAATTGATAATGACTTACTTTTGTACACATACACAAAACTTTCAGTTGTATAATAAATGGTGCACCGGAATAAATCTATATAAACAAATCACTCATCATATCTTACCTTTTTCGCAGTTCCTATTCTATCTTTCTGTTTCACTCCAACACAAAAAGGTCTTCGTAAATAAATTACTTAAATTCAACAACCTTAATCAACCATTTAATTCAAAGCGGCTGAGTGTGCACTGTGCAAGGATCTGCGCATGCGCCGTCACTAACAATTGGATGTTGTTTTCCGTTCGTCCCTTTTTTATCCAAATAATGTAAGTCCGTGGACGTTTCATTTGTGGATTAAATATTGACATCCAATGGACCATCCACTGAAGTCCAGAAAATGGATATTCACTTCTGAACGTAATATGGACATCCAATGGACCGTCCACTCAAGTTCAGAATATGGATATCCGTTGCCGAACGTAATATGGACAACCACTGGATGTTACGCATAAGTCAATGTACTAAAACTGGACGTTCTGGATTTAATATGTACGTCCACTGGCTGTGATGTGCTCTGTGGGAAGTCTCAAAAACAACACAATCATAAATGTAAAAATATTAAGCATAATTGTAAGAATATTATTACTTGTAAGCACTTTTCTACTCGAAAGAAACAAATGCTAATTCACAAGCATTTCCAGCACTTTTGTTCCTACTTATTTTTTCACTCGTCATCTGAAACAGTGACATATCAGTTAACTTAAAACTTGTAACAATGAGATCACTGAATATGCTTTTCCACGCAGAAAGAATCCACGTAGAAACTTCCGAGATTGACGCCCTTCTTAGACGTCCAGTTGCCGTTGTACCCCCTCCACTAGAAGCCATCCAATCACGGTAGTTGCGCCTGAATGCAATTTTAAATGGCTTATTGACGGAAACATCAAGGGCTGAAGAACTCATTTTAGACCTCCTGGAATTACAGTAAGATCAGTTCTCGAAGTTTTAAGATGTTGCTTCACTGCGTCTGTGAAATGCCATTTGAAGCTGCCCAAAACAAGAAGAGAACGTAGCCTTAACAGCGAGCCAGATGGCTTACACCACAGACACTGTAACCAGTCCTGAATTAAAGCGTCATCCATCCACACTTTTTCTTGAATTCGTACCACAATTCAAGTTGGCAGGTTTTCTTTTGGCATGGTTTTTCTTTCGAAAACCATATACGGTGGAAGTTTTTTTTTTCATCTGCAGTTATGGCTAACAACGGTAACCCGTTGCTTTTTGGATATGCATGTGCGAATTGTTACAGACTTCGCCCCGCGATCGTTTATCGTGTAATTATCGGGAGTATCAAAACTAACGGGTACGTGATCGGCATTTGCATTTTGCGAGGCTAAATATTGATTAGATTTGCGCTTTGCCATTACAAAGCGTTGAAAATCCATTAACTTTGTTTCGTAATCGCTAGGCATTTTTAAGAAATTGTTGTACGCAGTCAAAAGGAAAACCCATTCCTCTTCATTATTCTTGGCAACGAGCCTTTGCTTGTCTTGAATTACGAAGTAGGAATTTCTTCTTCTCGAGCTGTAGGAAGAGCTTTTATTTGCCATATTTCCTGCGATACTGAGTAACCCTGCTCAGGCATATCATGAACATATGAAACCACTTTTTGCTCGATGTTCGGAAATTTGCACTTTCCACTACGAAAAGTGCGTGTTTTTGTTTGTTGTCGTCAGTTTGTCACGTTGCTCGCACCAGTTGCGCACGCATTTTTTCCACCTTAAATTCTCTTGCTGCAGACGTTTTTCCGTTTTCTTGCGCAAATTTAACGACTCTTAATTTAAAATCAAGTGTATAGCTGCTGTACTTCCCCATACCTTATTGTACGTACGCCACTTACTAGCAAGACAGTCGATCAGCAATGTTACAATGAATAAAAGCAAAGCTTAGAAATATGCGATTCATTAGGGGATTGTAAGAGGGGGAAAGGAATGTCGTTGCAAAGCGAGCATTTCCTCCAAATCCAACCTGCAGGTGCGCAAAAACCTGTTTGGGCTGCACTTCGTTCTTGTTTCCCGACTGCAGACCGGATTTCTGGCCGACGATATGACTCACGGACACCTGAACGAAAACGTATAAAGAAAAGTTTCTCTTTTAAATGGAGTGTCTGGTGTCAGAAGTAAGAAAATTGGTAACGTATTAGAAATACCACAAGACGTAACTTAGATTTTCAAGCTGTGATTTTTAGGGTGCGGACACTACGTGGGTCACTTTTCCCCAAAAAATATCTCTGAAGTTGGGGTGCGGACATTATGCGAGCGAGGACATTACGGGAGCTTATACGGTATTATGTTTATGTAAACTTACTTGTATTTAGTTGACTTTCTTCCATCTAGGTTCAGGTTTGTAGGCAGTAAACGAAGAACTACTTTTTCATATCAAAAGTTTGCCTGCAGATTTCGGTGCGCATTATAAAGTCGTCTACAATAATATCAAGATCGAATCTTGCAGAAAGTTCTTGATGATAATTTTAAAATACTAACGGTTTAAACTGTTTTTGTCCACTGTAGATGATAGATAGGACGTTTTTCATAGTCGATGATATGATATGATAGATAATCATTTTAAAGAACAAAAGTATCTGTCTGCTGTGCGCGTGGTGGAGGGTAGCGTGGAAAATAAATGGAAAATAAACGATGGAATATGTTAATCACTGACATAGAAGATTCATTTTACACTTTTTCCGTTCTCACTACAAAACGATCCAGTTTCAAAATGTGCAATTAACACTACTTATCCGCAAATAATGAATGAATGAATGAATGAATAAGTAAAAGTAAAATACTTCACCAAAACTCATACTACTCTTCATTCATTAAACTGAAACGACAAGGCACCACAATAAAGTTTTATTTTTTTTTCTGTCAACACTACCGATAAACTAAAACACCGAAAAGACACGAACTCTTCGGGACAAACAACAAAGGAGTACACGTTGTTACTCACTACGTTTTCTCCACCCGCACAAAATGACCAAAACCCAGTATTTGAAAAATGTGGAAAGAATGAAAGTCAGAAGAAAGGAATGGAGGCAGCGTTAATTGTCTGCAAGCAGGGGCCATAAACCCCTATATAAAGTACCATGTGAGGCGAGGGCTAGCAGCGGAAAGATGAGGAGGCTTCCAGAATTCCTAGAAAAAAGGACCACGATACTTGTCCTTTACATCAGTTCACCTATTAATGAAAGAACGGCAATTCTCTCTCTCTCTCTCTCTCTCTCTCTCTCTCAGTGTTCGTTTTGATGATCCAGGACAACAATTATCACCAGTCACCAGTAAAGAATTGAAGCAGGGACCTGGAGGGCAAAAAAGTAAGAAAAATATCATCTCTTTCATTCTTTCAATAAAAAATTCTGAAGCATAAAAGTAGATGTCTGGCAAAAATAATTTTACTAAAGAAAAGTGAATACTATATTTTGAAAATTAAAATGTACCTCAGTAGTCATTTTTTTGTCTGAAAAATTTATTTTAAACAGATAAGAATACGAAAACAGGGCTGAAGAATTGGGGGGCTCAGCCCCTCATCGGTAATATTGGAGGTCTGAAGGGGTCTGAGCCCCCAGGTTCCGGCGCATATGGACACATTTATTTTGCGTTATATAATACGCAAAGGCCTATTTAAAATGCCCCACTTTCCTTTTGTTAAATAGAGAAATGCTTATTCACTAAAAATACCTTTATTAGATTATTATGAAAAAAGAAAAACTGCATATCTTCCCCTTTTAACTGCATGATGCGACCTTATACTTTAGTATGGAAAGGTGGTAATCACACATCAAAGTACACAGTGTTTCCTGTTTACACAACGATGTGAATCACCTTTTAATTGCCATATACATATGAAAGAGGAAGCATTATTCGCATTGGATCGAACATTCAAAAGAGTTATAGGTCTACAATACTCTCCCATGTTGGAAAAACGTTGCAGTGTCGACATCATCAGAAAACAAAATTTCACTTATTCTTCAATGGAACTGAATATTTGCATTTGTCCCTGGAAAACGAAGATGAGTACGCAGTTAATAATGACACTTAGTAAATAACTTGGAATATTTGCAGCAAAATATATTCTGTATGATGTAAGATGATGTTAGTATGTCATTTGGAGAAGGCAGTGGAGGCTATAGCAACGTCTGTGCACGAGAAAGAAGTATTTTTAATATTTTTGTAAACAAATGAAAATCTGAAAATCTTACGTCTGTGGGCAATCGTGTTCCTTCCTGACAAAATTTGAAATGATGTTACCTTAAGTAGCACATAGTAGTTTGTATCTCCGGTTCAATGTGCCTGGTCATCACTGATTCGAGGATTTTTTCTAAAGCAATACACTATAAGTAAAAAGGGTTATAGTCTACTTAGAATAAATCAGCCACTTAGAATATATAATAATTTCCCGCATTGAATAACATTTATATTGAAAGAGCCACAAGATAAAATTTCGCTTACTTCTTAACAAAATCTGGTGCTGTCTACGGACGACAAAGTTCAATACACAGCTACACAGAGTAAGAGAGATGGTGCATAATAGTATCAAAGTTAATGTGTGGTAGTGCATGTTAGTTGATCACATTATAGGGCTGTACTTTTCGCTGAAGAAACAGAGAATGCTTCAAATTATTTTGAGGTGCTTTAACTGTACCTAATAACATAATTGCGTGACCGGTAACCTAACATGTTATTCCAGCAGGATGATGCATCTCCACACTGGACTTTGTCACTGAGACTTCAAATTATCAAAACTTCTCCACAAAATTGGTTTGGAAGAGATGGCACGATTCCTAGCCTTCTTCTTCCAGTGACATTAGGCTCCTTGACTTCCTTTTATGGGTTTATGTCAAGGGCCAAGTGTACATTAAGCACATGCATAATGATTTGAAGGCAAAAATAACAGCAGCTATTGAGACAGTTGATTTCAACATGTTAGAACCAGGCCCGTATCCACGGGGGGTCTAGGGAGCCGCCCCCTAAATTATTGCTACCCCCCTAAAATTTTCACGGTAGACTTGCAATTGAGCTATAATATGGTGATGAATTATAATATTGTTGGATCGGCCCCCCTAACTTCACACGCCCCACCTAAATTTTTGGGCTGGCTACCGGCCTGGATAGAACAGGTTTGGATCCAGTGAGATAAACAATATATGTTGTATGTGTCACCAGGTTTGCGTATATATGATTCAAGATAACTTTAGACACACACACATACATACACACACACACACACACACACATAAAATAACGGACACAATTGCGTATCAGTCAACGCAAAAGTTTCGGATTGGAACGCATGGCAAACAATGGAAGAAGTGTAGCTGGTATATCGATTAAAGAAAATTAAAACACAAAATTTTTGTTGAATTGCCGAAAATCTACGGAATGTGACCTACAGAATATATATATATATATATATATATATATATATATATATATATATATATATATATATATATATATATATATATAAGTAGCAATTGCAGCACCTGATCTAACTTTGAACTTTGACCCCGACATTTCTGATGTCATACGTCAAAGGTCAATGACCTAGGGGGACTTAGGACCAACCCCTTCAAATTTTGGCAGGGGTACATTGGCCCACCCCCAAAATTTTGGCAGAGGTACCAAGGACCACCCCCCTTAAATTTTGGAATTTGCCAAATCTAAAAATTGGGTGTGGTAGCATAGGACCAGAGTATGTACCTCTATTAGTACTGGAGGTCCACCTCGCTCCCTTTAATGGGTAAAAAATTGTCAAAATGTTAAATTACGGGTTTCTTTGACCTAATCTATCCCCTTTGATGAGGTGTTATTACCCTATATAGTTATATGGTCGTATACAGCGGCCCATTCCATTTCATAAGATATGGGTATATTGATGCACCCCTTTACATTTTTGGGAGGAGTACCTTGGCCCAACCCTTCAGGTTTGGAAATTGCCTAATTTAAACATTTGGTATAATAGTATAGGACCCTAATATAGATCACTATAAATTTGGGTGGTTTACCTCGCTCCCTTTTAGAGGTACAAATTTGCCAAAATCTAAACGTAAGCAATACGTTGTACCACGTGTCTGGTTTTTGGCCCATTTTATCCCATTTGTTAAGGTCCTATTACCTTCTATGCTTATATGTTCATGTATAGGTGTCCATTCCGTATCATAAAACATCATCCCTATCATAAAACATTGATGCATCCCTTTAATTTTTGGGAGGGATACATTGGCCCACCCCTTAAATTTTGGAAATTGCCTAATTTAAACATTTGATATTATAGTATAGTACCCTAGTATAGATCACTATAAATTTGGGTGGTCCATCTCGTTCCTTTTGGGGTACAAAATTGCCAAATTGTAGTACAACCACGTCTTTGGTTTTTGACCCTATTTATCGCCTTTGATGAGGTCCTATTACTTTATATCGTTATATGGGCGTATACATGGGTTCATTTCCTATCATAAGACATGGATATATTGATGCACCCTTTTAAATTTCTTGAAATGGTACCTTGGCCCACCCCTTAAATTTTGGAAATTCTCCAAAATAAGCATTTGGTATTATGCTACAGGACCTGAATATGTAGCTTGATAAGTCCGGATGGTCCATCTCGTTCCCTTTCGTGGGTAAAATATTGTCGAAAGGGTTATATTGATTCACCCCTTTAAATTTTTGGGAGGGGTACCTTGGCCCACCCCTTTGATTTTGGAAAATGTCCAATTTAAACATTTGGTATCATAGTACTGGACCCTAATATAGATCACTATAAATTTGGGTGGTCCATCTCGTTCCCTTTGGAGGTATAAAATTGCCAAATTTTATTACAACAACGTGTTTGGTTTTTGACACGATTTATCCCCTTTGATGAAGTCCTATTACCTTATATGGTTATATGGTCATGTGTAGGGGTCCATTTCCTATCATAAAACATAAGTACATTGATGCACCCCTTTAAATTTTTGGGAGGCTTACCATGACCAACCCCTTAAATTTTGGAAATTTTCCAATTTAAGCATTAGGTATCATAGTGCGTGACCTCAACAGGTATCATGATAAATTTGGGTGGTGCACCTTGTTCACTTTCATGGGTAAAAAATTGCCAAAATATAAACATAACCAATATGTTGTATCACATGTTTGGTTTTTGGCCCAATTTATCCCCTTTGATGATGTATCATTACCTTATATGGTTACATGGTCATGTATTGGGGTTGATTTCCTATCATAATACATGGGTACATTGATGCCCCCCTTTAAAAATTTGGGAGGGGTACTTGGCTCATCCACTCAGTTTCAGAATTGTTTAATATAAGCATTTGGTATCATAGTACAGGACTTCAATATGTACCACTATAAATTTGGATGGTCCACCTCGTTCCTTTTCATTTGTAAAGAACCACCAAAAATCAAATTTCGGAGGTTATTGATCCCCTTTTGATAAGGATTTAGCGTGTTATATTGGTATGTAGAGAGGTTTGTACCTTTATATGTTTATGTTCCCTTTTAAGTTTGGGAATTATCGAATAACAAAATTCGGTAAACGATATCTAGAATCCATTGTAAATGTTGGTATCCCTCTTATGGCCAAATATTCAAATTTTAAATATTATTGACCAATTTTATCTTTTTTGATACGTCTTTATTATTGAATGAGTACAGGATTTATTACTTTGTTTAAAAGAGACAGGTGTATTTGTGTACCAATTTTAAATTTTGGGAGGGGTACATTTCTTAAATTTTAAATTAATAATTGTTCTTAGAATTGGGTGGTATCTCATTCTTTGGGTAAATCATTGTCAAATATGAGTATCGTCACGTGATCTCTTATTGACCTGTGATGAGTTTAGGAGTCCAGGACATTGGTACATTTAAGCTTTGTAGGATAATTTGAGAATAGTCAAAATGAAATTACATCATTGGTTTTGATTATTCCCGCCTATGGGCCAAATATAAACGTAAGCAACATGATGTACCATGTGATTGAATAGTGTATAGGAATTAATTTCCTTTTCAAAATTCGTGGAAGTTTTCAAATAACACGTTTCTACACAACAGTTAGTTCTGCTAAGATAAACAATTGAGCTAATATAGACTCAAATATAACATGTCATTATATGATTAATTCTGAGATTTAGTTATATCGAGAGAAGTATGTGGGACCTTTCTTTAAATTTCGGAATTAAGATAAACAAAATTTTAGTATGAGGCGCAAAATTTGAAACAATTCTTTGAACTTTAAATAAGCTCATAGTCTAAGATTATTGGTGGTGGTTGAATTAACCTTGAGTTTTCAGAGATCTGATAGGTACCTTTTTGAACCTTATGACCAGTGGCGTATTTACGATTTAGTTTCGGGAGGGGTTTTGCTAACTTTAGGGGGGCTTTGCCTGATAATATGAAAATTCTGTAAGATATTTCATATACTTTACTATAGTGAGTAAGATTTTGGGGGGGGCCTAAGCCCGGAAGCCCCCCAAAATGCGCCACTGCTTATGACAGACGAAGGCAATACATGCCACAACACTTTGAAATTTAATCACAAGGTGAAGTAATCTGACACTTGCAAAGTTATTGTTGATGCAAGTTGATTGGCTGATCACTATCTTTCATGCAATCTGATTGGTTAATCACTATCTTTCGTGGAATCTGATTGGCTGATGATTTTCAAGTCTTCGCTGCGTTCAGCTTTAAGATTTGTTTAACATTTAAAAATCTTGGTTTGAACCCTTCTGTTCAACATTTTGTACTCACTGGCAAATATGATCAAAACCGTTAATTTGTTCATCGAAAAGTTAAGAACCGTATAATGTTTGACGGTTAACCGTGAAACGTAGAATAATTTTAGTTGATATTTTTTGTTTGAAAATTTTTCATTGAAACTTTTCGCTTGAAAAACTTTGTTTCAAATTTTTGTATGAATTTTTGTTTCAAAATTTTGCTTGAAATTTTTTGTTTCAATTTTCTTAAATTTTGTTTGAAATTTTTGTTTAAAAATTTTTAGTTTGAGATGTTTTTATAAATTTTTTGTTTCAGTTTTTGTTTGAAAATTTTTTGTTTGAATATTTTCCGTTTGAATTTTTTGTATTTTTTTCAAAATTTTTGATTAATTTTTTTTCAAAATTTGGTTTGAAATATTTTCGTTTGAAATCTTTATTTGAATTATTTTGTTCCAAAATTCTTTCGTTTCAAAACTGAAATTTTTGGTTTGAAATTTGTTCGGAAAATTTTGGTTTGAATTTTTTCGTGTGAAAGTATTTGCTTAAAAATTTTTGTTTCGGAATTTTTGTTTGTAAATTGTTTTTCAAAATTTTTTATTAATTCTTTTTTGAAAATTTTGTTTGAAAATTTCTAGTTTCGAAAGTTTTGTTTTAAAATTCCTTGTTAGTCTTTGGTTTGACATTTTCTAAGTTTGTGCACTCATTAGTAAAGAATCGTTTCATAACTGTTTAGAACAAAACATCTGGCAACATGTTTTTATCATTATGCAATAGTACACGTCAGAACATGGTAATGCAACGTCATCCGTTTTGCATCATCATTCGAGTCAACATTCATGATAACGTCATCATGGCTACTTGTCTGCAGTTTTTAAAATCACGTGATGTGATGAAATCATTTACCAAGATTACCGATTTACAACAGAATGTAACTTATAGAATCTTAGCTAGCCAAATGATCCGTACAAAGTTTGGATTAAGGATCGTAGTGAAGCTTAAAAATGACAAGAATTTAATTTTACCAGCAAGATATTTACCCATGGAAGCATCAAAACAAGAAGAAGTGTTACGTTTCTTAAACACTGGATCTGTATTTTTATGGTATAAAAGACTCGATGGACAGAGTCATCAATTTGAATTTAGTACGCAGCCAGATCTGTGAATTTGGTTTCGTCAGCAAATGTGATGAAATCATGAATTGAAACGTCAGCACATTCCTTTCCAATGACTTCAGCCACAGCTGTATGAAATCCAAAGGCGCAAATCTGTCTTCAACATTGGGGGGGACGGGTAAGATGGTCCCGTATATATATATATATATATATATATATATATATATATATAAGCGATGTTCAAAATATTTATGAAGTTGAAAAACAATGCTGTGAAGGATCAGGGGAGCAGAATTGTCTTCAGTGACGAATTTAGGAGGCTATCGGGCTCATTCTCCCCTCGAAATAATTTGTTAGTTTTACGCATTCCACGTACAACAATAATCCTTCTTACCATTTCTAAGAATGTCATTGACTTTCCATTTTCTTATGCTTTTTGTTTAGAAATAACACTGTATTTGTCAAATTTCATTCCATGTAAGAACCGCGTCCTTGATTGTTCTTTCTGTCATCCTTTCTATTTTTCTGTTTCTTTTTCTTGACGTTACTACTTTCATTTCGCCTATCATACTTTATCGACCGTTGTCAGTTGTGATTCAAGTTGGCCGTCATCAGTAACACCAAAACTAAGAGGAGTTGATAAGCGAAACTAGTGTTCCACACCAACATGCGCGGATATCAACATGACAGGACTTTAGTTATTATAACAAAGGAACAATTATATCGTTTAGTTATCTTTAAAAGAAGGAAATGTTTGAATTAAAGAAAATCAAAACGGGGGAATAATTAGCCCGGGAAATTAGGACGGCCAAGAGGATGCTTTCTTTTTCTTGTATGAATAGAATAAAGGGTTAGATTCACTTTTAAATTTTTGTGTCATATCATATAGGATTTATCGATCTGTAATTCTTATCATTATAACTTCAATTTATGCATAAATTAAAATATATTTAATTCTCAAACTCAGGTGGGCAATTGCCCACTTCCTTCCTTGTATTGGGCATAGCCCTCAAAAGAAAATCCTAAATACGCCATTGGTTGTCTTCAACATTGGAAGGTGGGCAGATTTGAGGCTTATTCTAGATAAGGGAGATGAAACTCATATTACGGTAGATGAATCTGATCAACTGTTGTAGAGTATATTATATATTAGGTGATGTAGATGAAGTAGTAGTACATATCAGTATTACAAATCACTGCCGTGAAAACATTCTGAAATCTGAATACATGCATATTTATAATTGGTATGTTTCTAATTAGGCATCCACAAAGATCCACGTTAAAATTGTTTTATAGTAATATAATAATATAAATGACGACTTCCCCAAAACTATGAAGAAAGAATATCAATTATGTGTGACGCAACAATACTCTTTGAGCAAAATGATTATAATCTCAATAACATTACAGGAATCGTTTCAGAAATCTGACGCATGTCATACTCTTTACTTAACAGATGTAACCTTCAGATTAGAGAGAAAAATATTCCAGCAATTGAATTCTTTTCTTTGCTTACGAAACATCCTCTCTCAAAAGAAAAATTGGGACACGCGGAAATAATACGTAGGAACAAACCATGGTTCGAACTAGCAGAGAAGAGAAAACAGGCAAAATTACGTTGGCTACAAAATCCGAATGAAGTAACTACACAAAATTTCGTAGACATCAGGCGAGGAACTTCCAAAACTTTTAGAACAAAAAAAAAACGCGATATTTTGAAAGCTAAAATTTAGGAACTTGAAGATAGTAAAAATAAAAACATTCGGGACATGTATAAAGGGGTCAACGAATTTAAGAAAGGCTATCAACCTCGTTCTTATATATGAAAGAAAGCTGATGGAACAGTTCTCACTGATACAGATAGCATTTTAAATAGATGGAAAGATTTCTTTGACGATTTGCTTAACACGCAGCCAAAAACTAATGTGCGTGGAGAAAGAAAGATACACACGGCAGAATCATATATTCCAGAACCCAATCGAATAGAAGTAAAACTCGCTATAAAGAAATTAAAGAAACACAAATCTCGGGTGCAAACGAAATTCCGGCTGAGTTAATTTTAGCTGGAGGCAAAAAATTGTGGAACAAGATACACAAATTCATTCTCCTTATCTACAACAAGGAAGAATTGCCACAAGAGTGGGAAGAATCAATCATTGTTCCAATTCACAAGAAAGGCGACAAAACTGACTGTAATAATTATCGAGGCATCTCTCTTCTGTTAACATCCTATAAAATCCTTTCAAACATTCTATTAGCAAGAATGAGCCCATACGCAGATGAAATGTTTGGAGATTATCAGTGTGGATTTAGACGAAATCGATCAACTATCGACGAAATATTTACCATTCGCCAAATACTCGAAAATAAGCGGGAATACAGTAGTCCGGTACATCAACTATTTATTGATTTTAGAAAGGCTTATAACTCGGTTAGGAGAGAAACATTGTACAACGTTCTTACAGAATTTGGAATACCGAAAAAGCTAATTAGATTAATTAAGGCATGTTTAAATGAATCCCAAAGTAAAGTCCGGGTAGGAAAAGTTTTGCCCACGAGCTTTCACGTTAAGAATGGCCTGAAACAAGAAGATGCGTTGTCGTCATTATTATTCAACTTTGTCCTGGAATACGCTATAAGGAAGATGAAGGATAGCAACCAGGGCCTAGAGCTGAACGATGTTCACCAGGTTATACGTACGCTGATTACGTAAGTTGAGTAGGGGTTGATATGAGAAAAATAGAAAGAAATGCAGAGGTCTTATTAGACACGCTTGCATGGACATGAGTTTAGAAGTAAATGCAGAGAAAACTAAATACATGGAAGTGCGTCGGGACCGTAATACGGCAAATTATGTATGTGTTAAAATATTAAATAATACTTTTGATAAAGTGGATACTTTCAAACATCTAGGATCAATATTAACAGACGAAAATCATATTCACGAAGAAATTAAATGTCGACTAAAAACAGGGAATTCGTGTTATTATTCAGTTCAAAACCTCTTGTCGTCGCGAATTCTGTCGTGGGATTTGAAGCTTAAAATGTATAAAACGATAATCATACGCTTACTGAGTACAGAGCATAGACTGAAAGTATTTGAGAACAAGATCCCGAGAGAAATATTCGGACCAAGAGGAACGGGAATGGGGAATGGTGGAAACTTCTTAACGATGAACTACGTAAATTATATGGCTTACCAAACATTGTTAAGGTCATCAAGTCTAGGAGGCTTAGGTGGGCAGGACATGTAGCCAGGATGGAAGAAAGTAGGAACGCTTTCAAAGTGTTAGCGGTAAGACCAATCGGAAAACGACTATTAAGAAGACCTAGGCGCAGATGGGAAGACAATATTAAGATGAATCTCGCAGAGATAGGAATACAAAGTAGAAACTGGATCCAGTTGGCTAAGAATAGAAGTCAGTGGAGAGCTTTTGTGAACGCGGCATTGAACCTCCGAGTTCCATAGGCTATAGAGTTTGTTAGCTTACGAAGCATGAGTAGATGCCTAGGCTGATACTACAAATAGATTAAATGCGCATTTACTGAAAAGATGGGTTCTACTGACATTGGATAGTCTATATACTCTTCGTGTGCTAGGGCCTAGGGGAGAGGAGGAGATAAGATTTCATATGAGGTTACGTCACGCACAGTCGCACGCCTTCATTTTCATTATAAATGGAAAAGCCAAGAGAAACAAATTTCATCTAACTTTCCTTTGTGACAGTCGGACACAACTCATCACAGTTATCTGCAAAATGCACTTTTCAAATCGGATTATTGGGAGAGCCTCTAGTTCCAATGTTGGGGGGGGCATGTCTCCCCATTTCCCCGGAATTTGTGCCCGTACCTACAGCTGAGACAACTTTCCAGCATGAGGAGAGTGGCATATCCTCCTCTGGCATTTATTGCAATTTGTGCCCAAATAGCGGAAGTGGAATTAATACATATTGATGAGACTACTAAACTCACTACAGCACGAAGTTCAGTTTGAAATACTACAAAATAGGATTCTTTTTTTAAAAAAAATGGAAAAGCCAAGAGAAATCAATTTCATCTTACATTCCTTTGGGGCAGTCGGACACAAATCCGAAAAAGCGCTTTTTAAATCAGATTATTGGGGGGACAGTCCCCCCCAGGTCCAACATTGGGGGGACATGTCCCCCTCGTCCCCCCGGGATTTGCGCCAGTGATGAAATCATCAATGTAAACATCAGCCCATGAAATAATTCGAGCACGTGCGTTTCAGCAGGAAAGATGTGTATTTCTAACGATAAAGAATTCATCTTGGCAAGATTTTATCCGATAAATATATTGCAAACAAAACATGTCATGGTTGGTATCTGTGCTACAACGTTTGAAACTGTGATTCGATTGGGCACAGCAAAAAAAATTTGGTGTACAACTGAACGTTGAAGAATGGCAAATATTATATTCATAAATCGACCAAATGAATGCTTATTTTCATGATGAGCTAAATGTGACCATAGTCAAATCATTAGGCTCAAATCATGACGTTGTACTGCGTACAGTCCTCGAGAAGAAGATGGTGCTGTTACGTAAAAAGAGTACATTGCATGAAGCCCGCAATTTGATGTATCTAACGCAAACAGAATGGAAAAAATCATCAATATGTTGCACTGTGCTAAACATGCAGTGAAAGTGTGCAACAAAACAAGTATATTAATGAAAAAGTTCTATTTTCAGAAATGTGTTATGCATATTGTACAAAATGTATCTAGATATTGTGATGGTTGTCAACATCGTTCGTGGGTGCATACCTATTTGATAAACAGTTTATTTGTGATCAAATGGACATTGAGTTTCCACCAATTGATATTGCAATAGACCTTAAAAGAGTTCAGTTGGAATTAAAATTATACATTAAAAACAAACTTGTGCAAGAATCAAAATACATTGCATCGACAATATCCAGATCCATTATCTGGTATGGATGTAAGTGATTAATTAGTACAGTGTAATAAAATGACTCATTTCAATGATTTGTGTTTTTTTCGTTTCAAGTACAACCCCATGATAAACAGTGTTGTCTGATGTTTTTGTTCTAAACAGTTCCCGTTCTTTATCGATGAGTGCAAAAATTCAAAAAATCGAAACCAAAATTTTCCAAAAAAATTTCAAGCAAAAACTTTCAAACAAAAAATTTTCAAACCAAAATTATCCAAACAAAAATTTCAAACAAAAAATTTTCAGTTCTAAAACGAACAATTTAAAAAATCAAAAAATTGAAAAAAATTACAAACAAAAGTTTCAAAAAAATTCAAACAAAATTTTCAAACAAAAATTATGAAACAAAACATTCTCAAAACAAATTTTGAAAAAAAAATTGTCAAAAAATTACAAACAAAATTTTGAAAAAAAAATTCAAACAAAAATTTGAAAAAAATTTTCAAAAGAAGTTGAAGCGAAAAAATTGTCAAACCAAAAATATAAACCAAAATAATTTAACGTTTCATGGTTAACCGTCAAACATTTTCCGGCTTTTAACTATTCTACTAACAAATAAACGGTTTTGATCATATTTATCAGTGGGTACAAAATGTTGAACAAAAGTGTTCAAACCAATTAGTTAAATGTCAAAGAAAACTTAAAACTGAATGCAGCAAAGATTTAAAACTCATCAGCCAATCAGATTGAACGAAAGATAGTGATCAACCAATCAGATTGCATGAAAGACAGTGAGAAGCCAATCAAACTGCATCAACAATAACTCTGCAAGTGTCAGATTACATCACCTTGATATTAAATTTCAGTGTTGTAGCATGTATTGCCTTTCGTCTATAAGACATAAGATTCAATAAGGTACCTATCACATTTCTGAATACTCAAGCTTAATTCAACCACCACCAATGAAAATGAAATGAAATCTGTAAGTTTTACGTCCCACGGTTATGCCGGTTAGGCTAAAGGAGACGGTGATAATGAGAGATGAGTGAAATGGTGGAATGAAGAAAGTGGGAGGAAACGGGAGAACCCCGAGAAAACCCACGAGCACGGTGTTTGTCCACCACAAAGTTCACTTGGCGGGGGCTGGGATCGAACCCGGGACCCCAAGCACCAGAGGTGAACGCTCTACCACTGAGCCACCGCGCCCCCCCACCACCAATGATCTTAGACTATGAGTTTAACTAAAGTCCAAGTATTGTTTCAAATTACGCGCCTCATACTAAAATTTTGTTTATCAAAATTCCCAAATTTAATGAATGGTCCTACGTACGTCTCTCGATATACCTAAATCTTAGAATTAATCATATAATGACACGTTGTAGTTAGGTCTCAATTAGATAAATTGTTTATCTTAACAAGCCAACTGTTGTCTAGAAACGTGTTATTTGATAACATCCACGAATTTTGTTAAGGAAATGAATACCTGTACATTATTCAATCACATGGTACATCGTGCTGTTTATGTTTATATTTGGCCTATAGGCGGGAATAATCAAAACCAATGACGTAATTTCATTTTGACAATTCTCAAATTATCCTACAAACTTTAAATATACCAATGTCCTGGACTTCTAATCTCATCATAGGTCAATAAGAGATAACGTGACCATACTCATATTTGACAATGATTTACCCAAAGAATGAGATACGACCCAATTCTAAGAACAATTATTAATTTAAAATTTAAGATATGTACCCCTCCCAAAATTTAAGATTGGTACACAAATACACCTGTGTCTTATGAACAAAGTAATAAATCCTGTACTCATTCAATAATAAAGACTTATCAAAAAAGATAAATTAGGTCAATAACCTTCAAAATTTGAATATTTGGCAATAAGAGGGACACAAACATACCAAATTAACGAATTTTGCGTACGAAGTATACGTTTACCGAATTTTGTTATTTGATGATTCCCAAATATAAAGAGCAACATAAACGTATAAAGGTAACAAACCTTTGTACATACCCATATAACGTGCTAAATCCTTATCAGAGGAGGTCAATAACCTGCGAAATTTGATTTTTCGTAGTTCTTTACCCATGAAAAGGAACGAGGTGGACCATCCAAATTTATAGTGGTACATATTGAAGTCCAGTACTATGATACCAAATGCTTATACTAAACAATTCTGAAACTGAATGGATGAGTTAAGATACCCCTCCCATATTTTTAAAGGGGTGCATCAACGTACCCATGTCTTATGATAGGAAATGAACACCTATACATGACCCCATACCATATCAGGTAATAAAACATCAAAGGGGATAAATTGGGCCAATAACCAAACACGTGATACAACATATTGCTTATGTTTATATTTTGGCAATTTTTTTCCCATGAAAGCGAACAAGGTGCACCAGCACCACCCTGATTTATCACGATACATGTTGAGGTCATGTACTATGATACCGAATGCTTAAATTGGAAAATTTCCAAAATTTAAGGGGTTGGTCATGGTACCCTTCCCAAAAATTTAAAGCGGTGCATCAATGTACTTATGTTTTATGATAGGGAATGGACCCCTATACATGACCATATAACCATATGAGGTAATAGGACCTCATCAAAGGGGATAAATCGTGTCAAAAACCAAACATGTGGTTGTACTAAAATTTGACAATATTTGTACACCTAAAAGGGAACGAGATGGACCATCCAAATTTATACTGATCTATATTAGGGTCCAGTATTATGATACCAAATGTTTAAATTGGTCATTTTCCAAAACTATAGGGGTGGGCCAAGGTATCCCTCCCAAAAATTTAAAGGGGTGGGCCAAGGTATCCCTCCCAAAAATTTAAAGGGGTGCATCAATATAACCATTTCGACATTCTTTTACCCATGAAAGGGAACGAGGTGGACCATGCGAATTTATCATGGTACATATTGAAGTCCTGTAGTCTGACACAAAATGCTTAAATCGGAGAATTTCTAAAATTTAAGGGTGGGCCAAGATACTCCTTCGAAAAATTTAAAGTGGTGCATCAATATATCCATGTCTTATGATAGGAAATGAACCCTTTTATACGCCCATATAACCATATAAGGTAATAGAAGCTCATCAAAGGGGATAAAATGGGACTAAAACCAAACACGTGGTTGTACTAAAATTTGGCATTTTGTACACCTAAAAGGGAACGAAGTGGACCACTCAAATTTATAATAATCTATATTAGGGTCATATACTATAATACCAAATGTTTAAATTAGGCAATTTTAAAAATTTAAGGGGTGGGCCAATGTACACGTCCAAAAATTAAAGGGGTGCAATAATGTATCTATGTTTTATGATAGAGAATGGACACTTATACATGACTATATAACCACATAAGGTAATAGGACTCAACAAATGGGATAAAATGGGCCAAAAACCAGACACGTGGTACAACGTATTGCTTACATTTAGATTTTGGCAATTTTGTACCTCTAAAAGGGAACAAGGTGAACCTCCCAAATTATAGTGATCTATATCAGGGTCCTATACTATTATACCAAGTGTTTAAATTGGGCAATTTCCAAACCTGAAGGGGTGAGCCAAGGTACCACTCCCAAAAATGTAAAGGGGTGCAACAATATACCCATATCTTATGAAAGGCAATGGACCGCTGTATACGACCATATAACTATATAGGGTAATAACACCTTATCAAAGGGGATAAATTAGGTAAAAACCCCGAAATTTTACTTCTTGGCAATTTTTTTACCCACGAAAGGAAACAAGGTGGACCCACAATACTAACAGAGGTACATACCCTGGTCCTAGGCTACCATACCCAATTTTTGGATTTGGCAATTTCTGAAATTTAAGGGGGTGTTCCTAGGTACACCTGCTAAAATTTAGGGAGTGAGCCAAGGCACCCCTGCTAAAATTTGGAGGGGTTGGTCCTAAGTACTAGTAGGTCATTGACCTTTGACCTATGACGACTTGTCGGGGTCAAAGTCCAAAGTTTGATCATATGCTGCCATTACTATTATATATGCTTATAAGTTCATTGCAATATCATATGTAGTTATCAAAGAAGTGAATGACACTTCAGAATGAACACTGTTTGCAAGAGGTCGAACGAAATTAACTAGAAGTTGAAACAATGAAGGTTTGTAATGAAATTAAACATTACGTAACATAGTGGGATCATTCCATAGCAATATTCGTTTTAGTTTGATGTAAACGACATGGATAACTTGCTTTTGAAGTGTTTGCGTTGACTGATACGGAATATTGTACAACATTTCATTTATTTGTGTGCGTCTAAAGGCATTTTCAACGTGGGTAATGCAGATACGAAAATCAAATATTGTAAATATTGTTTTGTATTTACATTATGATTGCAAGTATCAGGTAAAGTTTTGCAAACAAACAACGGTATACCCAAACAACTTTAGCAGATTATACTCCCACCATGCCCACAGTTACCACAACCCTATTGTTGGGGCTTCTGAATTTTATGACAGTTAACATTTTAAAGTTTTACAATTCATACCAGTTATATTGTCTTTGAGTATGAAAGGACATAATATAATAAACAAATTATATTGATCTAAGTTAAAATGTTTAAAGGTAGAAAACAACATAACTTTTATTTCTTGACATTATGTTGAGTACTCGCCAAGTTCACTCCTTTCTCTAAGCATTTAATAAACATATTACAAGCTGAAATAGCAGGTCTAGTGTTACTACACACCAAAGATATCTATTCATATAATAATTACTTTTAAATAACACAGTAAGTAAAAGGAAAAATGAAAAGGATACCACTCCATTTTTGAAGCAATCGGAAGATATGGATTCATCATCATAGGTATTTTGCCTTTATTGGCAGGTCACTTGCCGCAGCTGAGAAGCTTCCATGTTCCACGGGCCTCCGCTAACACTTTCGTCTTCGCGTATGATTTTTCTGTTTTAATATCATCCATTAATTGTAGTCTCCTTCGCCCCCTACCTCTCTTTCCCGCTACCATACCATCTAGGACGTCCCTCATGATACAGTCTCTTCTTAGGCAATGTCTCGACCAGTTTCTCTTCGTCTTCCTAATAATATCTAAAAGTGTTCTTTTCTCACCCACCATTTCTAACACTCTCTCATTCGTTTTCCGCTCTACCCAACTAATTCTTTCCATTCTTCTCCACACCCACTTTTCGAAGGCTTCCAGTCGATTCTCATCAACTTTACGTAATGTACAGATTTCCGCCCCATACAGTACAACACTCCACACGAAGCATTTTATGAGTATTTTTCTCAGCTCTTTATTCAAGGTCCCACAAAACAGACTTTTCTTCCTCCTAAAGGCTTCTTTCGCCATTCCTATCCTTGCGTTTATTTCCCGTTCGCACTTCATGTCATTACTAAGAGTACGACCCAGGTATCGAAAACTATTCACTTGTTCTATTTTCTCCCCTCCTACTTTTATATTTGACACAGAACCCTTCGTTCGAATCACATGCCTTTAGTCTTTCTAAAATTTATTTTCATATAATATTCTTCAAAGCCCTTTCTCATTCTTCTAACATTTTATTGATTTTCTTTCCAGGTTCAGCAACAAGCGCCATATCGTCTGCAAATCTTATGCATTTAATCATTCTACCTCCTACCGAAATGCCATCATTAAAGATATGGATTAAAGAAGAAAAAAAAATATTTTTTGAGTTAGTGCATCAGACAAATCTTTCTGTGTTTGTCTAGTTAATTACAATGCGAGCTATATGACATTGAATGTAATGTGCCTTTCGGGACATCCTAAAAATATAATCCTATTTCAAAAGCACGGGTGTTCAGGTTTTTAGACTAATAAAGTATAGAAACGAACTTACAGTGGAAACTAAGTATACACGTAATTGAAACGAAAGTAGGAAATGTCTTTCATCTGACTCACCTAGCATTTGTGTCTTGTCCACCTGTCTATCTGTTTCACCAAAACTCTCATAAACCTTATTCGTTTCTTTTGAAACTTGTTATATGTCTTTGAAAATAAATTTATTATTTGATGTTGCAAGAACCAGTGAGAAAATAAGGGAGTGGAAGAGATTACAATTCTCCCCGTGCTGAAAGTTTTTACATATTATTATTATTATTAAGTATTCCGTCTTTTGGCGGGTCCTGGAATTTATGATTTTTTTTCAATGTTATATTTGGATCTAGAAATATTTCTTCCACTTTCCTCGATCTTCAGCTTCCTCTTTTAACTCCCAATATTTTCTCCTATCTTTCAAATCATCGGTCACCTTTCGTTCTTCTTCCTATTCGAGCTTCCCTTCCATCTTTACTTCTATGGTGGTGTGAACAAGACAATTTCATCGCAAGATGTGTCCAATCCAATTGGCCTTTCATCGAATTATGGTGGCTAGAAGTGTCCTCGTCTCTCCTATTCATTTTAAAACATCTTCGGATGTTGCTCTCTCTGTCTATTTTATCTTTTCCATCTTCCTCGAACACCACATTTCGAATCTCTCTAAATATTTCTTCTCCTATTTCCGTAATGCCCAAGTCTCTGAAGCATACAGTCTAATGCTCCATATATACAACTTGACCAGCTTCTTCTTAAGTTCAATATTCAGCTTGCAAGTTAAAATTGATCCTTTCTTGTTGAATGCTTCTTTAGCTGTAGCGATTCTTGGCCTGATCTCTTTGGTGCAGTAAGCATCTCTCGTCAAAATACTCACCAGATCTTTAAATTATGGATCTCTTCAAGTTTTCTTTCTTCTATTCTGATCTGTAATCGTGTGTTTCCATGGGATATTCTAATAACTTTCGACTTTTTCTATATTAATTTCCATTCCATACAGTTTTCCAATGTCAACTAATTTGTCAATCATTTCCTGTAGTCTTACTTCCGTTTTAGCAATTAAAACCGTATCATGTGCATACCTGATCTTGTTAATGATATGCTCTCCAATCTAGAAATCCAATTCTCCATGCTTCCTTCATTAAACATTCACTATAAATACTGAATAATTTGGCGGCAAACTACATCATTATCTGACTCCTCTTTCAATCTCCACACTATTGGCTTTTCCCTCATTCAAGCACAACTTCACTCGTTGTCCTATGTACAGGTTTTGAATGAGTCGTCGATTTCTCCAGTTGACTCCGATTTCTTTAAGTATTTTCAGAAGTTTCGTCCAATTTAGAATTTGGAAAGCTTTTCGCCAGTCGATGAAGCACAAACACAACTCTTCCTTTACATCAAGAATTCTTTCTGATATAATTCTCATCTATACAATAGCATTTCTGGTGCCTTTTCCTTTCCGGGATCCAAACTGATCTTCTTCCAACCTCTCATCTATCTTATTTTCCATCCGCCTGTTCTGTATGCGTGCAATAACACTAGTTAACAAATTTAAACTTTTTGTTTGTTACATTAGAAAAATCACCTGATCTTAAAGGAACTTTTTGCGCTGAATTTGAATATGCACTCGGTTTCTCTCCATCACGTACAGTTTTCCTGTAACAGAGGGATTTTCGGGAAATTCCCTCAAAAATTTCCCTTTTGCAGATATTTTATTCCCCTAGCTCCTGTCCCCTTACATATAGTAACATAGAAATTATATTTAAGTATACCTTGATTTATATTTAATAAATCCTAAAAGTTTCGTAAAAATCGCTTTGTTCTTTCTAGAGAAATAAATATATTTGTATGTATACTGTGTGCACTGTTTATTGCACCTGACAGTAATGCTTTCAGATCTCCTGAGTTGGGGTAAAAACGATTTGCATTATTTCTACAAACACAGACATAACAATGAATATTTACAATAGTCAACAACACACTTGTATTGCTCTCGTAAATTAGTAACGTGTATAAAAATACAATGTACTTCCAATGTATATTTTTTTAAACGTACAGTATATGTATATCTTAATACATATATATACAATTCTCCAAGTTTTTTCGTTTTGTTCATGAAATGGTTATCAATATTTGTTATCAAATGTAACAGAATGCAAAAGAAAGAAAGAATGGAATACAGACTCATTGTTGACAACAATGAACTAATGCAGTCTGAATTTTCCACTACGGTATCGTTTCCCCCCTCCCCCGTGCATTTCTTTCTTTCTTGTGCTCTTGACACCTGGTGAGGGAGTTTTGTACATTTTTATATTGACGTGTGGTTTAACACTACTACACTTTCAAAGTTGTCTTTGCGGCTAAGAGTGCTTTCATGTTTGATCTTAACGGCATTATACCCAACTAAGACCAGAAGTTTAGTTTGTGATCAGTACAATGGCGTCAAGACGACGGCGTTCGTGTGTTAACTCACCAAATAGTTTTTCTTATGTGTGTGGCCAGTTTGCCGCCCCAATTATTCAGTATTTATAGTGAATGTTTAATGAAGGAAGCATGGAGAATTGGATTTCTAGATTGGAGAGCATATCATTAACAAGATCAGGTATGCACATGATACGGTTTTAATTGCTAAAACAGAAGTAAGACTACAGGAAATGATTGACAAATTAGTTGACATTGGAAAACTGTATGGAATGGAAATTAATATAGAAAAAGTCGAAAGTTATTAGAATATCCCATGGAAACACACGATTACAGATCAGAATAGAAGAAAGAAAACTTGAAGAGATCCATAATTTAAAGATCTGGTGAGTATTTTGACGAGAGATGCTTACTGCACCAAAGAGATCAGGCCAAGAATCGCCACAGCTAAAGAAGCATTCAACAAGAAAGGATCACTTTTAACTTGCAAGCTGAATATTGGACTTAAGAAGAAGCTGGTCAAGTGGTATATATGGAGCATTGGACTGTATGCTTCAGAGACTTGGGCATTACGGAAATAGGAGAAGAAATATTTAGAGAGAATCGAAATGTGGTGTTCAAGGAAGATGGAGAAGATAAAATAGACAGAGAGAGCAACATCCGAAGATGTTTTAAAATGAATAGGAGACGAGGACACTTCCAGCCACCATAATTCGATGAAAGGCCAATTGGATTGGACACATCTTGCGATGAAATTGTCTTGTTCACACCGCCACAGAAGGAAAGTTGGAAGAGAAGCTCGAATAGGAAGAAGAACGAAAGGTGACCGATGATTTGAAAGATAGGAGAAAATATTGGGAGTTAAAAGAGGAAGCTGAAGATCGAGGAAAGTGGAAGAAATATTTCTAGATCCAAATATAACATTGAAAAAAAATCATAAATTCCAGGACCAGCCAAAAGACGGAATACTTAATAACAATAATAATATGTAAAAACTTTGAGCACGGAGAGAATTGTAATCTCTTCCACTCCCTTATTTTCTCACTGGTTCTTGCAACATCAAAATAATAAATTTATTTTCAAAGACATATAACAAGTTTCAAAAGAAACGAATAAGGTTTATGAGAGTTTGGTGAAACAGATAGACAGGTGGGCAAGACACAAATGCTAGGTGAGTCAGTTGAAAGACATTTCCTACTTTCGTTTCAATTGCGTGTATACTTAGTTTCCACTGTAAGTTCGTTTCTATACTTTATTAGTCTAAAAACCTGAACACCCGTGCTTTTGAAATAGGATTATATTTTTAGGATGTCCCGAAAGGCACATTACATTCAATGTCATATAGCTCGAATTGTAATTAACTAGACAAACACAGAAAGATTTGTCTGATGCACTAACTCAAAAAATGTTTTTTTTTTTTTGTTCTTTAATCCATATCTTTAATGATGGCATTTCGGTAGGAGGTAGATCGATTAAATGCATAAGATTTGCAGACGATATGGCGCTTGTTGCTGAACCTGGAAAGAAAATCAATAAAATGTTAGAAAAATGAGAAAGGGCTTTGAAGAATATTATATGAAAATAAATTTTAGAAAGACTAAAGGCATGTGATTCGAACGAAGGGTTCTGTGTCAAATATAAAAGTAGGAGGGGAGAAAATAGAACAAGTGAATAGTTTTCGATACCTGGGTCGTACTCTTAGTAATGACATGAAGTGCGAACGGGAAATAAACGCAAGGATAGGAATGGCGAAAGAAGCCTTTAGGAGGAAGAAAAGTCTGTTTTGTGGGACCTTGAATAAAGAGCTGAGAAAAATACTCATAAAATGCTTCGTGTGGAGTGTTGTACTGTATGGGGCGGAAATCTGTACATTACGTAAAGTTGATGAGAATCGACTGGAAGCCTTCGAAATGTGGGTGTGGAGAAGAATGGAAAGAATTAGTTGGGTAGAGCGGAAAACGAATAAGAGAGTGTTAGAAATGGTTGGTGAGAAAAGAACACTTTCAGATATTATTAGGAAGACGAAGAGAAACTGGTTGAGACATTGCCTAAGAAGAGATTGTATCATGAGGGACGTCCTAGAGGGTATGGTAGCGGGAAAGAGAGGTAGGGGGCGAAGGAGACTACAATTAATGGATGATATTAAAACAGAAAGATCATACGCGAAGACGAAAGTGTTAGCGGAGGCCCGTGGAGCATGGAAGCTTCTCAGCTGCGGCAAGTGACCTGCCAATAAAGGCAGAATACCTACGATGATGAATCCATATCTTCCGATTGCTTCAAAAATGGAGTGGTATCCTTTTCATTTTTCCTTTTACTTACTGTGTTATTTAAAAGTAATTATTATATGAATAGATGTCTTTGGTGTCTAGTAACACTAGACCTGCTATTTCAGCTTGTAATATGTTTATTAAGTGCTTAGGGAAAGGAGTGAACTTGGCGAGTACTCAACATAATGTCAAGAAATAAAAGTTATGTTGTTTTCTACCTTTAAACATTTTAACTTAGATCAATAATTTGTTTATTATATTATGTCCTTTCATACTCAAAGACAATATAACTGGTATGAATTGTAAAACTTAAAATGTTAACTGTCATAAAATTCAGAAGCCCCAACAATAGGGTTGTGGTAACTGTGGGCATGGTGGGAGTATAATCTGCTAAAGTTGTTTGGGTATACCGTTGTTTGTTTGCAAAACTTTACCTGATATTTGCAATCAGAATGTAAATACCAAACAATATTTAGAATATTTGATTTTCGTATCTGCATTACCCACGTTGAAAATGCCTTTAGACGCACACAAATAAATGAAATGTTGTACAATATTCCGTATCAGTCAACGCAAACACTTCAAAAGCAAGTTATCCATGTCGTTTACATCAAACTAAAACGAATATTGCTATGGAATGATCCCACTATGTTACGTAATGTTTAATTTCATTACAAACCTTCATTGTTTCAACTTCTAGTTAATTTCGTTCGACCTCTTGCAAACAGTATTCTTTCTGAGGTGTCATTCACTTCTTTGATAACTACATATGATATTGCAATGAACTTATAAGCATATATAATAGTAATGGCAGCATATGATCAAACTTTGGACTTTGACCCCGACAAGTCGTCATAGGTCAAAGGTCAATGACATTGGCCCGGGGTCAATGACCTACAAGTACTTAGGACCAACCCCTCCCAATTTTAGCAGGGGTGCCTTGGCTCACTCCCTAAATTTTAGCAGGGGTACCTAGGAACACCCCCTTAAATTTCGAAATTGCCAAATCCAAAAATTGGGTATGGTAGCCTAGGACCAGGGTATGTACACCTTGTCTCAAAAAGGTTGAGTGCATTCTTTATTGCTGTTTCGAGTCCAACTTCGGGTATCTTCGGGAAAAAGTAAACCAGGTTCGAACCTCGAAGCCAACCTTTGCAATCGGGAAAAATCTTGCAGATGTGTTTTTCTTCTTTTAAATATAATAAGACTTGTTACCAATTATATATAAAAAAGCAACATTGATTGAAATACTTAATGATACAATATTTCGAAACTGTATTAATGCCAGCACATGCTTGTTTGTCATTTTGCTCTCCATATTTAATGGAATATTTAGATACGTAAACGAATCTTTCCATATGTAAAAGAATGGTTAAAGTTAAGACATAGAACATCATTCTCTCCTGAGTACTAAAATAAAAGTCAAAGTAGAACAAAAACAGCGTTTGCAGTGGATATGAATGTAATTATTATCTTAAATACCGCTATATGTCGCTAGCAGTATTATTCGTGGAGCGCTTGTGATAGCTCAGTGGTACGCCGTTGGATTTCAAATCGTAAGCTCGAGGGTTCTATCCTCATCTGAGTCAATTTTTTTATGAAATTCTATTTTCCGCAATGCATGAAAAATTATATAAAATAATTACATTAAAATACGTCAGTTGTATATATATATAACATACAATCATTGCAGAACAAAGTGATTATTATGTTTAAAATATAACAGGTGTTCACAGTACGTTGGTATTCTATGATATATGTGAATGTTAAAGACAAATTAAGAAAATAATATCATCGCAATGAATAAATTATGTAGTGTATTTATTTGGAGCTATTTGTCATCGGAAGTTACTTCTAAATTTTCTCATTACAGCAAGTGATTTACGCTTTCTGAAAGGTAAAGAGACTATTCGGGTATAAACAGAAATTATTATACAAACTCCAATCTTCGTTACAGACACAAAACTCCCGATCCCCAAAACTATGTAAACAGGAAATTTACGAACACGAAGTCATGTCTAAGAGACTTATTTATACTCGAGAAAGAAGGCAGAATAGGATTTCTTTCCAAAGGATTTCAGTTCAATAATCTGCAAGGCTTTTGTATATGGATGTGGTCCCTTTCTCTCCGCCAATATATATAAAGTAAAAGCGATCGATATTAGTGTCGAATCCATAGTTCTCGTTGTTGCTGAAATTAATAATTACAATCCGAAAGCGTTAAAGTCCAAATTTAACTCTCATCGTAAAGCTCCTTTGTGGTTAAGCGTATAGCGTACACGCTTTGGGTGTGGGAGACCCAGATTCGGCCCCCAGCGAGAGCTCATGTAGTTCGCGTTAATTAGTAGGTCTACGTCTCATATAGCCTCACTGCTGACGGGACGTTAAACTCAAAATCAATTCAATTGATTCAAAACCCATTATTATGGCGGGCGATAAAGGATGAAAAATAAAATGTCTCAAGTGACTGAGATTAGTGTCAAATCCATAGTTTGAGTTCGTGACACTGTTACAAACACAATGTCATTTAATGCCACGTTTTGGTATGAGCGACTATGCCTCCTGGATTTTGAATTTACAGGAGCAACATCAAAGGCATTACTCACACAGCTCTAAATGTTTTGATGTATGTATACGTGTATATTCCAGCGAAACTCCGGAATGTCTGGAGCAAATTTTTCCTACCATGGGAGACATATTACTTTCAATCTAAGGAAAAAAATATTGTGAAATTCGGATACCTCAAGGGATTGAAGTTGGAAGAGTGGCATGTAAAAATAGTGTAAAATGACTGATTGTAGAGTGTTATCCATTGTTTTCTCGGTCGTTGAGATGAGTAGTGAGGCACTCAATGGCGTTATATCCAAATTCATCCCCATCTTTACAGGATGAAGGGCTTGGAGATATGATTAATAAAATGTAAAAACTTACTTAAATATTTGTCGAAGTAATAGTTTTCTGGGGTCGCGAAAGCGTTTCTAATAACTTTGGAATGTAGTTTGTAACCACTTCAAAATGGGCTCTTTAATCATATCAATTTCTCACCTTAAGAAGAAATTACCATCTCAACTAGTATATGTATCAAGCTAGCCTTCGCAATCGAGAAAAAATTGTGTAGATGTATGTTTCGTCTTTTAAATGATATACTAAATGTAAAATCAGAGATTGAGTTGGTCGGTGGGTCAAATGGGTCAAGATTTATGAGTGGGTCAGTGGATCGTAGGTCAGCAAGGCGTGACCCACTGCGAAACACCATCACTGTGACTCACACTGACCCATTGAGCCACCAACCCATTCTGCTCAGTACCTTCTAGATAGCATTTTCTGAACACTGGCAACTTTGTCTACGTTTTACTTTCAAGACCTCCATTTTTCTTCTTTTTTTCATTTGGTTGTAATGAAGAAAGAAGTTCAGGCTCTTTTGGATTTTGATATTTCCAGTTGTAACAATGGCAATAGGACTTACTGCTTGGCTTTTGAGATGCAGGCTATGAGTTTTTAGAGGAGCTAACTACTGGAAAAAATTGGTTTATTACAAATATAACCTCTTAAGTCAGTAGAGAAAATGGCGTGGATAATGGATCAAACTTAATGACGATGTATTTTAGTGGGTCGGAGTTGGTCACAATGGTTCAGAGTTGTTTATAGTTGGTGGTGGGTCAGAGTGGGTCATGGTGGGTGAATGGGTCACGTTGGGTGTTGAGTCATTGTGGGTCACGATGTGTAGTGGGTCAGTATTTTGTCGATCAAGGTTTCATTGACCCACACCATCTCTTGTCAACATTGCACTAAAGAGGAGAGTTTCCGAAGGTGCGCGTCGGCGATTTTCTCAAATTTTGCACATAGATAGTACCCCACCAGAAAGCAATAAATCTCGAAACGGTTCACAGTATCATCTCACAGAACTCGAGATAGAAGGATTTGTTTGATTGGCTAAATTAAGACCTCAATAATTTATCCTTCTACAAGCGAGATTTTCTTCATCGATTCCGTGGCGAAGTCAGAAGAATATGCGGCAAGTAAACTTAAGGTTGAAGGTTCGTGCCCACCTTGGGATACTTGCTTTTCTCCCCTAGTGTTTTTTACACTCACCTGAATATAAACAAATCAAGCATATGGGCGATTTAACATATTTTGGGGGAGAAATTTTGTGGTTCGTTGGCGTTTGGTTGAGTCTCTGCCGCTGGTGGTATAATTTTCAAAACCGAAGTGGGGCCACCACGGATCGTAGCTGCGGGATCACCAACTTTTGGTGAAATGTCGCCAGTTACGCATCGGTGGTCCACTGACGCTTACGACATGGGGGCTTGTATCTGAAAACTAAGAGAATAAAGAAGCATGGTATCCATGAAGCCCGTTGACACTAATAAAAGTCTGAAACGATGAAACAGATGTCAACACCGGAAAACATGTATTTTATAATTTCAAAGGTACCCCGTGTCGGGGAAAAAGATTTGCCCCAAGGTTCCCCGGTGGGTCTCAGGAGGGGTGCAACTCAAAATTTGAAAATGGTAAGGGGAATCAAGTAGTATGTCATTTAAAAGTATTACTAAATTTTTTTTAAAAAAATGGTAAGAGTCCCGAGTCTTTATGCTAACTTGTGCAAAATAGCGAGCGTTCAAGATGGTAATAAATCCTTCATTGAAAACTTCTTGACCACCTCTACAAATGTGAAACTGTGAAACTACCCAGAAGAGGTAAACACTTGTCTTACCATTGCAAAAGTATAATACACCAACGTAAAACAAGAAGCGACCCATTGTGGGTTTATTACATCACTAATATTAAATTCTACGTTCCACGATTGTGTCTTTAAGCTAAAGGACAGGGTGATTGCGAATTATGAAATTAATGGTAGAATATAGAATTGACCCACAACCAACTATAAACCACTCTGAACCATTGTAACCAACTCAGACCCACCAACGTAATCAACTTTGACCCATGATCCACGTCCTTCTCTCCATTGACTAAAGAGGTTACACTTGAAATAAAACAAGACTGTGAAATTTTCACTTATCGGAGTTTGAATTCCTACCGCCAATCGCTCAAGCACCGCTCTGTTACAAAACCGGTGGATCTGACCTTTACGATATACAATGGTAAAGTGTTTCTCATCTTCCAAATTAAGATGAATTTAAATTTATCATATATAATTATTTCTTTCTTGGCTTACATATACATTTCAGTAGAAAACAGGATGAAATTTGAAAGTATCAAATCAAGATAAAGTAGACCAACGTAAGAAGAAAAGAAAGAAAAACTAGTTTTCCATATAATTAAGCATGCCGTACTAATTTAAAATGCTCATGAAATTAAGCTTGGAATACAAATGTTATGTCTATTTTTCTCACAACTTTATGGTTTGATTGCCTTATGCTCTGAACGATCCATGTATTAAACACCAGCTTCAGCAATTATTATATTAGAAAGCAGTGGGTATAAAATGCAAAGGACTGTAGTTTTCATTCCTCAATTAGTTTCTTAACTAGTATCAATCGTTTTCGATAATTTTTACAAATCAACCCACCACCATTTTCCAATATATAGAGAATCCCCCCCCCCCGCTCATAAAATACATTTTTAAAAATGCCAGGACACGTTCTGTTTATTTTTAGTAAAGAGTTGTATACTGAATTTAAGCTCTCTAAGTTGAACGGCTTGTAAGATACTTAGTTTTTCGCAAAAATTCGGACACCTACTCCCCACTAAGGATATGTGTTATAATGAAAGTGATATGCGTATGATAACTTCCCAGTTGGGATTGGGGCCTGATTATATACCAAATGTCATTTCATTTGACTTTGCAATTTGACGGTGATAATCACGCAGACATAGTTACTTTCAGTTTTTTATACTAGGTATAATAATTCATATATTACAGGTGATTCAAATTTTTTTTCCAGCAGTTAGCTCCTCTAAAAGCTCATAAGCTCTATCTCAAAATTGAACTCCTATTGCTATTGCCACTCTTACAATTGCAAATATCAAAATCCAAAACTACCTGAGCTTTTTTCATTAGAAATGGAGATTCAGAAGAAGAAAAATGGAGATATTGAAAGTAAAACATACACAAGCTCACCAGTGTTCAGAAGATGCTGTCTACAATGCGCAGAACAGAATGGGACGGTGGGTAGTTGGGGGTCGTTTCGTCCAAAGGATTTTCGTCCAGAGACATTTAGCCCGAACACATTTGGTCCAGGGACATTTGGTCCAAAGGGCAATTTCTCCAAAGAACATTTTGTCCAAAAGACAATTGGTCCAAAGGCCATTTCGTCCAAAAGACATTTGGTCCAAAGGACATTTCGTCCAAAACACAATTGGTTTAAAGAACATTTCGTCCAAAGAACATTTCGTCCAAAAGCCAATTGGTCCAAAGGACATTTCGTCCAAAAGCCAATTGGTCCAAAGAACATTTCGTCCAAAGGATTTTCGTCCAGAGACATTTAGTCCAAACACATTTGGTCCAGGGACATTTCGTCCGAAACACAATTGGTGCTTAAGACAATTGGTCCAAAGAACATTTCGTCCAAAACACAATTGGTCCAAAAGATATTTGGTCCAAAGGGCATTTCGTCCAAAAGACAATTGGTCCAAGGGACATTTCGCCCAGGGATGTTTAGTTCAAAGCACATTTCGTCCAAAGAACATTTGGTCCGGTAACGCTTGGGGGTCAAGAGTTTGCTTCTATTAGAAGAGTAAAAGTGATGCATATAACATTATAACTCACAAGTAATACCTCCCAAGTGTAGCACTCCGATTTTGAAAAAGTAGGCAGGTAGATACTACACACAAAATAAACGAATACGTGTTTTTCTGCGGAAAACTGGTTTTAGGGGGGCAAAAGCCCCTACTCAAAATTTTGAAAGTTGACGCCCGAAAGGCAAGAAGAGGTTGACCGAAGTGAACGAAATTGTGCACAGATATTGCAGACGTAAAATGAGGGAAAACGTGTTTCGTATTTTACTGGAAAAATAGTTACGTGGGGCACAGACCCCTCCAAACCTTTAATCACGAAATATCAAAAGTACTAATAACAGTATGTCAGATGTGTGTAAAGAACATGAAGAATTGCAACGAATCTTTGAGTAGGGACAATACGCAAAAAATAAATAAATACGTTTTTTTTATTTTCTGCGAAAGAACGGTTTTAGGGGGCAAAAGCCCCCATCCAAAAGTTTGAAACTTGAGGCCCGAAAGGTCACAAGAAATGAACCAAAGTGAATGAAATTGTGCAGAGATATTGTAGACATAAAATCAGGGAATACTGGTTTCGTATTTTCCTGAAAAAAAGAAAAAGGTTTGGGTGGGACACAAACCCATACAAAACTTTGATCGTGAAACATCAAAATTGCGAATAACAGTATGTCAGAAGTGCTTAAAGGACATGAAGAATTGGAACGACATTATGTGTAGGGACAATACGCAAAAAATAAACTAATGCGAGTTTATTTTCTGAGAAAAAACGGTTTTAAGGGACAAAATCCCCCACCAAAAATTTTGAAATTTGAGGCCTAAAAGGCAAGAAGAAGTGTACAGAATTGAATGAAACTGTGCACAGATATTGTAGACGTAAATTGAGGTAATTGGGTTTCGTATTTTCCTTTAAAAAACGGTTGCGTATATCACGGACCTTTTAAACTGTTGATTACGAAATGTCAAAAGTGCAAATAATTATACGTCAGAGGTTCTTAAAGAGTATGGAGAATTGCAACGAAACCTCGTATAGGGACAATTCGCAAAACAATAAACGAAACGTGTTTTAATTTGTGCGGAAAACAGTGTTGGGGCCTAGGCCTTCTTCGAAAAAAGTAAATATTACCGTAATAGCGCAGGAAGTAGTGGACCAAAGCAAATAAAATTGTGGGTAGACATTTTAGAGACCCTATGTAAAATAAGGTCTTTCGTGTTTCTGAGGTATCCCTATCCGTTTTGCTTCAAATTTGGCACATCAACAGCAAACAGGAAATTAATCAACACGTGTTTTTGTTTATGCGGAAAAACATTATAAGGGTTAAAGGTGCCTCCTGAAATGCTATAAAATACACTATAATGTTTGTGCTTGTTGTTGATCTGCCAAATTTGAAGAAATCAGACGGAGAAACTTGTGAAACACGAAAGGCCTTATTTTATGTATCCAATATCTACATAGAATTTCATTCACTTCGGTCCACTTCTTCTTGGCTTTCGGGCTTCAACTTTCAAAACTTTGGGTGGTAGTTTTTGCACCCTATAACCCTTTTTTCGCAGAAAATAAAAAATCCGTGTTCATTTATTTTTTGCATATTGTCCATACACAAAGTTTCGTTGCAATTCTTAATATAAATTTAGGCACTTCTGACATACTGTTACTAGCACTTTTGATATTTCATGAGCAAAGGTTTGTAGGGGTCCGCGCTCCTCATTTTTCGTCTACAATATTTGTGCACGATTTCATTCATTTCGGTCCACTTCTTCTTGCCTTTCGGGCGACAACTTTCAAAATTTTGGGTGGGGCTTTTGCCCCCTAAAACCGTTTTTCCGCAGAAAATAAAAAAAAGTATTTACTTATTTTATGTGTAGTATCTGCCTGCCAAATTTTTATCAAAATTGGAGTGTTACACTTGGGAAGTGTTACTTGTGTAGCTTCTTATTTCTAAAGGAAATTTTGAAATAGAGATTTATTCCGCAATTTTCTTTTCGAAAAACAAATATATGTTGAGATATTCAGAAAAAACGTAAACGTCTGAAAACTAAATGGCCACCTTTCTTTGCTTTCATTAATAATTTTACAAAAATACAGTTTTAGCTTCGCAGAAATACAGTTGTAGCTTCGTTGGTTAAGGAATTCACCTCCCAAAATGATAAACAACCCTTTGAAGAGCATACTCCCTCTTCATTTGCCGACAACATTGCCTCCGCATGGTCATGTATATCGTGTATCTGGTTTGAGACTTTGTAATGGATAACTTAAATGTACTGTGCTGTAACGAGAAAATTAATATGAAAGCAAAGTTATATACTATATTTGCATAAGGAGTAACACTGAAATAAAAATACAAGACAAGTTAACAATTCTGGTTTGTCATACAACTCACTAATTATGTAGAAATGTCTGCCAAAGTTACACACTATCAATAGTCTACAAATAGAAACCAGACTTGTGGTTAACCTGAAAAGATACGTATATTCTACACGAAATGTTCCAACTTTCATCTTATATTTGTCAATAACTTTTCACAATCTTGCAGCCAAGAATGTGACTGTTTAAGAGTACTATCTTTGGACACTAAGAATATATTTCACATATGTGTATTTTTCTATTCTCAGTACTTCTTCAAAGGTACTTGACACATAATTTTTCACTTTTCTAACACAAATGTTTGAATACCTAATATTTAACTTACTCAAATTTAAACTCCATTAATTTTAGTTACCGGTACTTATTTTAGAACTATTTCATTCACAACATGAAAATTTTAGATGTCATGTTAGCAGTTATTGCAGCAACATACTTCACACTACAACCTTTCCCTCACTCCCGTTGTTCGGCCATGTTGTTTTCAGGCGTTTACTTTTTCTGAATATCTCAGCATTATTTGTTCTATCAAAATATAATTGCGGAATAAATCTCTATTTCAAATTTCCTTTCGAAATAAGAAGCTACTGAGTCATAATGTTATATGAATCACTTTTACTCTTCTAATAGAAACAAACCCTTGACCCCCAAGCGTTACCGGACCAAATGTTCTTTGGACGAAATGTCCTTTGGACCAATTCTCCTTTGGACGAAATGTCCTTTGGACCAATTGTCTTTTGGACGGAATGTCATTTGGACGAATTGTCCTTTGGACCAAATGTCTTTTGATTAAATGTCTCTGGACGAAATGTTCTTTGGACGAAATATCTTTGGACTAAAAGGGTGGCCACCGGGTGGGCCAGTGTGAGTTACAGTGAGTGGTGTTTCGCAGTAGGTCACGTCCTTTTGACCCACGATCCACTGATACACTCTCAAATCTTGACCCAATTCACCCACTTACCAACCGACCCACTGACCCACTCCATCTTTGATTTTAACATGTCTTGTTTCATTTAAAAGACGAAACATACATCCACATAATTTTTTCATCGATTGCGAAAGTTGGTTTAATATCATAATTGTAATGGTAATTTCTTCTTAAGGTGAGAAATTGATATGATTAAAAAGCCCATCTTGACGTGGATACAAATTACCTTCCAAAGTTATTAGAAACGCTTTCTCACCCCGAAAACTATGAATTCAACAAATATTTAAGTAATTTTTGAGATTTTACTTTTAGCTCTTCCAGGCCATCATCCTGTGAAGATGGGGATGAATTTGGATGTGACCTTCATTGGGAGCATCACTATCAATCTCAACGACCGAAAAAATTATGGATAAAACACTAAGATCAGTTGTTTTACATTATTTTTACATGTCACACCTCCCAACTTCCATAACTTCATACTACTACAATATTTTCTTCTTAGATTGAAAGTAATATGTCCCCCAAGTTTGGTAACGATTGTCCCAGACATTCCAGAACTACGCTCTCATTATTAGATGTGCTGGGGGATCTTACTCTTACTGGAAGTTGAACTTAAACTTAAAGATCATCAGAACTGCTCCCAGTGAACTTGGCGACCACAAAAGATATGGGTTGTATACTAACATTGGTTATTTTCAATTATTTCTACATGTCACAAATTTCACAAACTCCTTCATTGTGTTAATGAGGGCTTAACTTACATGGCATCTGAAGTTCCAATCTTTACCTAAGAGACCCCCAAAATTATGGATTCAACACTAATGTAGGTCTTTTTTTATAATTTTGATGTCAGTCCCTTTCATTCCTCCTAGGACAGCAAACGGATACTGCCATTGCTAGGACTAAATTTGCTCTTAAATGGCATTAAAATTTCTACAAATTAATTTAGCGAACAGTGCTGCATTTAGAAGCTCGGCGTCCCTACGCACTTTTGCTCTCGGTGCCCCCAATAACTACACATCTCTCCGTCCCTTGATCTCTAACTTACAAATAAAACTTAATTCGAATATGCTTAATTAGTGAATTTATTGCAGTTAAATACCACTCACTAGATGGTACAGCTACAATTACGTAACAAAAAATAAATGGGAAACATGTTATGAATTATTTTCAGATTTCTTACGCTATCATTAAATATATTAGAATAGTAAAAGAGGACTGCTCATGAAATAGTATATTTGCTCTCGATTTTTTTAACTTTTTCATACGAAAAAAAATAAAATTTTAAACTTTGTGCTCTTGAAATATGTTGCCCTCTAGGCACGGGCCTAGTTGGACTAATGGGAAATGCGGCACTGAAAACTTACGCTTCGACTCTAATATTGGTTGATTTCGATATTTTTTTGTCGCTACGTAACCACCCTGGGTGCTAATGGGAGCTTAATTTGACTTGAATTGAAAGTAGAACTGTTTACCTAAGCGACCACGAAACTATGGATTCGATATTAATATCGATCCTTTTCTAGCATTTTTGATATATATCCCAACAGTACTCTTTCCAGATTGTAAGAAATATGGTTAAAATTGCTCTAGACCAGGCCTGTCCATGAATTGGCTCCCGGAGCCAAAGCGTGAGCGGGCACGAGCGAAGATAAGAACAGGTGAGCACAGGTGCTGCTAGCTTCGCTTCTTCCACTGCATCCGATAAGTGTTGCCAACCACACATGATGGCAAAAAACCTATGGCCAAGCCTGGCCAGAAATTCGCACGATGATAAGCATTGAGCAGACGCAAGCGTGAAATGTGCAGGTGTGCTCTCCCCCTCCCCATTTCGAAAGCAGTGACGCGAAAACACTGCAGGAAATAAAATTGGTACGTTTTTTGGTTGAGGAAGACGCATGATAGAGGTTACAGTTAGCGTTGAAGTAACTAACAAATGAACAAGAAAGAAAGAAAGAAAGAAACTAATATTAAACATGTCATCTTACAGACGTAAAAACGACTGCAAAAATCGGAAACGAATTGTTTCAGACCTTTTTAGCTTGCTTACACAATTCGTGACGTTGTATTACATTAGCACTCGGTCTGTAATTTGTCATTCGCTTCACGTTTGCTAAGTTGTAAACGCCTTTCGTTGCTAGATTGATAGGAGAACGACGGGAGGTTGAAAATAATAATAATAATAATAATAATAATAATAATAATAATAATAATAATAATAATACGCATTATTATTATTATTATTATTATTATTATTATTATTATTATTATTATTATTATTATTATTATTATTATTATTCGGACCAAAGAGGGATGAAAATGGGGATTGGAGGAAATTCATAACTAGGAATTGGATAGTTTATACCGCTCACCTAACATTATTAGGGTTATGAAGTGTAGAAGGCTCAGGTGGGCAGGCCATGTAGCCAGAATGGAAGAAATTAGAAACGCTTTCATAATTTTAACTGAAAACCCAATTGGAAGAAACCACTAGGAAGACCTAGGCGTAGATGGGAAGACAATATTAAGATGGATCTTGCAGAAATAAGAGTACAGAGTAGAAACTGGATCCAGTTGGCTAAGGACATAAGTTAGTGGAAATATTTTGTAAACGCGGCATTGAACCTTCGGGTTCCATAGACCATAGAGTTAGTTAGTTATTATTATCTAAAAGAAATGTTCAAATGTTGTTAAGAGACAATTACACAGAAGAACCGAGTTTCGACCAAACACTAATTTGCCGGAAGGAAATTCCAGTGCAGTCCAGCCTACTTTAAGCGTTATCCGTGCAACCCACGTTTCATGTTCAAGACATTGGGAATAATTGTTCGTATCATTCAGTTGGAACGTTTCCTTTCGAATTTACGCTATTACAGTAGACCTACGCTATTACAGTAGGCCTACGCTATTACAGTAGGCCTACAACATTGTGACTTTCAAAATCAGTCAGTAACTATCGAAGAAAGACAAGCGTGTAGCTTCAGTCGTTGAAATGATTTAACATTCTTTTTCACTTTTAACAAGCCACCGGCAAGCAACCAGCCAGGGACAATACATTTTTCCTTATTAAAAAGACACTCCTTGTTAAAAAGAAAAAAAAACTAATTGCAGTCACTAACGGTCACACTTAAAAATGGAAAATCTCTTTGGCTCTCTTAATATTTTGTTTGATTCTTTGCGATCAAAGTAACTTTAAAAGTGGAGTAAGAAATACTATTCTTCCTATTGATAGTGTAATAGTGGCTTCTAATCTCCACAACCAACCCCTTGCTAAGCCTATTCGTACACACATACATGCATAAGCTAATTTTCTGGAGATATACTTAGATAATTACAAACAAGTGCTACAGTTTTTTCTTATCAACAGATTATCTCTTTTCCTAAAAAGCGAAACAACATAATATAACAAACCCACACTCGGATATAACAAACCCACATCCCTCTTTAACAAAAGGAAAGAAAAAAGAAGAAAAGGAACGTACATAGTTTATCATTTGATTGCTGTTACAAGTTTGTATTGTCTATAATTAACGGTTACCACATTGTAAAAAAAAACACTTTACACTAAATGGCAATCAGTTACCATACATACTTTTTTTTGGTAAGCTAGTGATTACCGCCAAGGTTGACAACACTTCCGCTCCTCTAAGGACAAAACCCGAAGATCCACGAAGCACGAACAATGGTATTTGCTCGTAGAATGCTCGTGAGCGTTCACGAGGAGAGTTTCCACTATCTGCTCGCCGTGGGCAGGGCTGCTCTAGACATATCAGAATTATGTCGAAACACACATACACATCCCCTTTCATATATATAAATACAGAGTGAGCGAGCGAGAAAGTGAGAGAGGGCAACCAAAGGCATCACCACTTCCACATTGCAAAAGCATATATCAGGTATTGAATTGAAAATCTATGTAAAGACCTGCTGTGGGCATTTTTGCCGATCCCAAACGTTTCAGCATTCTTGCCAATTTGATGTCGAGAACATAATCCAAACAACCCCTGCGGGGCTTCTAACCCGTCCCTACTACTACATAAGCTGTGGATCTATATAGTACAAGGGCAAACGTACTACTACTACTACTACATTTGCTGTGGATCTATATAGTACAAGGGCAAACTTATTTTAATGAAAGAAGTTTAATTAAAATTTTAAAACAATGATCGTTAAATCACTTTTTGAATATTATTTTTAATCTTATTTTAACGAAAGAAGTGTTATAAACATTTTTAAAAGTAGTAAAAAAAACTGTCCGTAGGCAGGATTCGAACACTCGCCAAAAACATTTTTGTTACTAGCTTATTACACTAGACCACTCGGCTACCAGTGCTGACAACAATTATCGTTTATTCTGTGCTATATGTATATCATGTCTTGTGATATCGCATCTGTATCGACCAATCAGATCAAAGGATATGCTGAAACGTTTGGGATACGCAAATATGCCTGGTGTGGCATGCTTCATAAGGACAATTCCAGTCTGCTCACGTGACCTTTGGGGTTCGTGAATTTCTTGCGAGCGTTCCGACTTTGGATTCTTTGCTTATACCCTCTTTTTATGCCTAGGATATTTTTTCAAGAATGTCAATGACATGCCGTAATACGAATGTTGAGAAGTAACCTTTATATGACAAATAGCTGCAAATAAATACACTACATAATTTATTTATTGCGATGATATTATTTTCTTAATTTGAATTTAACATTCACATATATCATAGAATACCAACGTACTGTGAACACCTGTTATATTTTAAGCATAATAATCACTATGTTCTGCAATGATTATATGTTATATATATACAACTGACGTATTTTAATGTAATTATTTTATATAATTTTTCATGCATTGCGGAAAATAGAATTTCATAAAAAGCATTGACTCAGATGGGAATCGGACCCTCGACCTTAGGATTTGAAATCTAACGGCGTACCACTGAGCTAACACAAGCGCTCCTCGAATAATACTTCTAGCGATATATAGCGGTATTTAAGATAATAATTACATTCATATACACTGCAAACGCTGTTTTTGTTCTACTTTGACTTTTATGTTAGTACTCAGGAGAGAATAATGTTCTACGTCTTAACTTTCACCATTCTTTTACATATGGAAAGATTCGTTTACGTATCTAAATATTCCATTAAGTATGGAGAGCAAAATGACAAACAAGCATGTGCTGGCATTAATACAGTTTCGAAATATTGTATCATTAAGTATTTCAGTCAATGTTGTTTTTTTATATATAATTGGTAACAAGTCTTATTATATTTAAAAGAAGAAAAACATATCTGCAAGATTTTTCCCGATTGCAAGGTTGGTTTCGAGGTTCGAACCTGGTTTACTTTTTCCCGAAGATACCAGAAGTTGGACTTAGAAAATGTTTGCCTCGATACAGCAATAAAGAATGCGCTCAACCTTTTGAGGCAAGGTGTACAATCAGAAAGAAAATTGCATTCTATTAGTATATTATGAATTCAAAGTTGAATTAATTTTTATATCACAGCATATTATTACTGTTGTCCACAGAGGATTCATTAATTTTTATATATCCTGGACGGTACTATGCTACACTATTAACACTTTATTATGTTTAGAGAGTACGCATAAATATATATTTATTTACAATATGTTCTATCAATGAACTATGTGTGAAAAAATATATAGTAAGAGTTTAAATTTATATGTAAGTGGATTTGCTCAATTTGACTGATAATATAAACAGATTAAATTTATAAACCAATTAGATTGTGTAAATGCTAGAAGATACATGTCTCACCAAACATTTATCAACATTTGCGCCTACATATTTATGTTCACAAAACCTGCAAGATACTTACATATCTTTATATTTAGTAACATTGCCATATACGACCTTTGATTCTACCTATTTCTCGAAATTCCATACGTTAATTCACATGTAAAAGAAGTTCGAGTACCTCTTCAGAAATTCGTGTCAGAGAGAGGAGACAGACCGTCGTCTATTACTAATGGTGGTTCAGAGTTTATTAACAGTATTTCATCTCTATTTCTACATAATTCTAAATTACTTTACAAAATGATTCCTTTTCATCATTCGTAAATTCGTAGTTTGCTAATTTTGGCTGTTCTTTAGCATTGGGGGCCAGCTTTTGCAACTACTTTTTTTGCGATATACTATTCCGATCCGGTTGTTGTATGGTTTCATACGTGAAAATACGTTACCAACATTAAATTCAGACAGCATTGCAGAGCGAACGTTAGCGAATGAAGGCGGGTTAGAGCTCCGCATAACACATTGTTTTCTATCTTCGTTACCAACAATTCACCTTCTTTTCTCACATAAATCACTTCCACTTACCTTTCTTTTTGTATATTTTTTTCTCTGTTTTCCGAAGACGATAACGTCGTCTCTTCGGGAGAGACTTAAGTTTAATTTAAGTGAGAAGTGGAACACATGTATGGGCTATCAGGTTTTCACAGAAGATTCTTGCGATCATTAGATTATTTGTGAGTTGCAAAATGAGTATGTGACAACTAAAATTGTTCGTTAACTTTTAAACTTGTAAAATGTCCCAAGGAAATAAGAAAAAAAATTTCTTCGTTAGCTATTTTAAATAACTAATATCTAGTAAGTAAATATTGCAAGTACATAATTACATAGGCCGAGAGAAAATGTAAATAAACGTAAGTACTTACATTCTAATAAGTAGTTTTTCAATTTTATTTTATTTTTGTACTGTATCAAAAATTAAACAAAAAAGCACATATTACTCATAGTCTATTCAATACAGTGTGTAATCTATACAGTTTTCTTAATATTTTCCAGGATAGTTGTGATCATCCATGGTTAGCACAATTTATAAATGCATAAATAAAAAAAAAAATAAAGAATTTTGGTCTAGTAACTTTCTGAAAGCCTAGGTTCCTTTTCTACATGTTATTTTAGAAAATTAATTTTAAGGACATGTCTTTACTTCGAGCAGAACAGTGACAAGGTTCAGAAATGAATATGTTATCAAATCTTTGAACACAGTAGAAGGGTGCATGTTATTGCCTGAAAAATTCACGTAGAAGGAATATTTGTTTTTACATTAAAGAGGAAATATGCTACAGAAGCACTAACCAAAGCGAGTTTTGCTTTATGACAGTTATGTTCTAGCACTCATAATGCGGACAAGTGTTCTGGAAGTATCTCGAAAAGAGAACTTTAGAAAAGGATTTAACCTCGCACTCTTTCTGCTTAATGTAAAGAATTACCTATTTGTGAGAACAGAAATTATTTTAAAGTTGCGTATCGGTACTGGAATTAAGAAAATGAAGTATTTTAAGCGTAGATCAATATGAAGGTAAACTATACGTAAAATATGTGAAGTTAACCGTAAAATTATACTAAATTTACATAAATGTCGAAATTTCGGCCGGTCGTATCCTCCAAAATCACCATTCGCAGCCACGGGGGCGCGGCGAATCAGTGGTAGAGCGTTCATCTCCGGTGCTTGGGTCCCTGGTTCGATCCCACCTTGCGCCGTGTGAACTTTGTGGTGGACAAACACTGTGCTCTGGGTTTTCTCGTGTTTCCTTCCACTTTCTTCATTCCACCATTTCATTCATTTCTCATTATCACCAGCCCCGGGTTCGATTCGCGGCGGGAGCTCATGTGGTTCGGATTCCACGTTAATAAGTAGGTCCACGTCTCATATAGCCTCGCTGCTGAACGGGACGTTAAATTCAAAATCAACTCAACTCTCATTATCACCGTCTACTTTAGCCTAACCGGCATAATCGTGTGACGGAAAACTGAAAGATTTTATTTCCTTTCGTACACCACTTCCTGTGGTATATATTACACTTAACACATGCGACACACAGACATTACTCTAAGGCAGTCCTGTTCAACCTTATTTCTCACGTACCCCTAGTCAGAATTCACCATCCAATTGTGTACCTTTGAAGCTGTTTAAAAGAAATTAAATCGAAATGAGCTTATTAAATCTAATACACGTGTCCTGTTTTAAAATAGGGGCAAATAGAGAACAAACTAATGGACAATCAATGTACCAATCAAAAGACTCTTTACAGGGTATAAAGTGAACATCCCCAAAAAATTAACATGGGAAATTTCAAAATATGCTTATTTTAGAATTACGTGTCCCCAGAGGTACGCGTGCCCCCGGTAGAATAGCACTGCCCTAAGGAATATTACTGGAATGCCTAGTACACTCCTGGTACATTCTTTACACATCACTAGTATTTTCTTGTGTTGGGTGGGGAGCGAATGAAGGCGGGTTAGAGCCCCGCAAGACACCTTGTCATCTGTCTTTATTACAGCTAAATGGGAAGAGGGACCTGAGTTCTAGAACCTTGCCGTTGGGTTCTGTTTTCAACATAAAATGGGCAAATTATTGACTTCGGCAATTTTTTTCGTACATTTTACAATCTGTATAATAAAACCGAACCGATTCTTTTATTGATTTACTTCCCCTTGTCTCCTAAATGATTTGCGCTGGGGGACTTGAAATATCTCACATGTCAAAGATCAAATTCATGATGGGCGTCGCAAGTAATTGTCGATAAATTACAATTATTCTTTTATGATTTGCGTTTATATATATGGGGCCGGATGTAGACATAAAAACTAGAGTGCAAAAAATACAATCCAATGTCTACTAGGTGGCCGCTATAAAGCACTAATGCCATCTAACCGAGACAGGGCAGGGCGATGATGCGGGACCAAGCGAGAGCGAGGGGATCCTTCCAGAGGGAAAAGGTAGGTACATTACCATTTTAATGATATGTCATAAAAATTCTGCGTGCAGTTTAACTTTTGGCATTGCACTCGATATAATTAATGAAGTATTATAATTATTAGGATTCACTCGGCTGTTCAGACTGTTTTATCGAAAACAAAGTTTATAGGTAAAATACGATGTGAAACATTTTTCGTGAAAGAGACAGTGTGTAAATATAAATAATTTCTGTCAGTGGATATCATATTGAAATACATTTTGAATGGTAATTAACGTATTCTATGTGTAACTATTTACTGAAGCAGAAGGCGGAAGATTACAAGAATGCAAATAGGGTTGAAGTAAAGGGCGGGAATTTCAGGTTTATACGTCGATTATGGACATCTGCGATGGATGTAATACAGACCTTTTTTTTTTTTCAAAAAAATTGCGAGATAAAGAGAAAAGAATTATAAATTTTCTGGAGAGTAATGTAATGATGAAGCGTAAAATCAACCCTGTAAAGTGTGGAAAAGATTTAAAAATGAAGGGCACAGGTAATAACCCTACATTCACTATTTTTCTGCCGTAGATGTAAGAAAGGAAGACAATATAACAATAGTGTATCAGCTTTTTTTCTTAAGTTTCGAAATTAGGTATCTTTTGTAGATAAGAATAATTACAGATATTTTAAGTGCTTTCCACAATTCTCGTTTATGCGTATATCCCCCGTCACTGATGTGCCTGCTCCGTACGGACGCACACTCTCGCTACCGCTCGGGCTCCCCTGCTGAGCTCCTTCCTTGACTCGGGTAGATAGCATTTGTACTTTTTAGTTGGTTCGTGGTTTATGCAATGTAGTCTTTTTAGAGCTCCTCATTTAGTGCATGTTGTTCAAAAGAAACCGAAATGTGCAAGAAATATGTCGAAATATCTTTGAATCGTTTGCTCCAGTAATGCTTAATTCTGCGTACATGTTTGCATTCGGCGTGCCACTGGAAATAATTGTTGGAAAATTATAATTCTTTACTAGTTTCCTTCCCGTTATCTCTTCAATGATCTGCGCTAAGCGCCATGTAAAATTTCACCTGGCATAGATAATATTCAAGGGGTCCATCAGAAGAGATCGCCGAAAAATTACAAGTATTCTTTTAAGATTTGCGTTTATATGGCATAAATAGGGATGGGACTTGGGTATTTACTTACTGGGTAGGTAAATAAAAATTGGGTAAATACCCGGTAAATACCGAAATTTTATTTACCTACCCAAAAAATGGGTAGTTATTACAAACTTCAAGATTAAATAATAAGAAGACATAGTGGGCTCTAAAATAGCAGAATAAAATCTTCCAGATAGAAATGTGGTTAAAGAAAGATGAAAACCTGCAACACTGGAAACTCATAATATATATCTGGTAAAATTGGTTCAAACCATTCCTTTCCTAATTAAGTTCAGTACTGGTACTGATTTGAGACTTAAAAGTAGACGTGCCTCTTATCTTAGTTGAATTCCTAAGTTTTCTTTTATTCAGGGAGAGAGAAAAACTGAAAATGGTTAGAAAGAAAAGTAATGTTTGGAGCGCATATAATGTAGGAAGTGATAAATCAGTAAACTGCAAGTAATGTGAAATGAAATGAAATCTTTAAGTTTTACGTCCCACGGTTATGCCGGTTAGGCTAAAGGAGACGGTGATCATGAGAGATGAGTGAAATGGTGGAATGAAGAAAGTGGGAGGAAACGGGAGAACCCCGAGATAACCCACGAGCACGGTGTTTGTCCACCACAAAGTTCACTTGGCGGGGGCTGGGATCGAACCCGGGACCCCAAGCACCAGAGGTGAACGCTCTACCACTGAGCATTAGAGATAAGTATTGATGTCATTGAAAAATGCGACCCCAGCAAGTTCTTTGTTAATTTTTTGTGATGGTGCAGCAAACATGCAGAAGGGTTTTTCTCTTGTCCAAGAAACGTATATCCATTTGCAACCATTGTCACGTAAAACATACACATTGAACCTTGTCTGCAGTGATATTTTGAAGTTTTCTCCAATTTCCTCACTTATGGCAAATGTTGTAGACGATAGTAGTAATTGCATGACTTGGCCTAACTTTGGACTTTGACCCCGACCTTTGTGACGTCATAGGTCAAAGGTCAATGACCTAGGGGTACATAGGACCACCCCCTCTAAATTTTGGCAGGGGTACCTTGGCCCACCCCCTAAATTTTGGCAGGGGTACATAGGACCACCCCCCTTAAATTTTGGAAATTGCCAAATCTAAAAATTTGGTGTAGTAGCCTAGGACCATAGTATGTACCTCTATTAGTATTGGGTGTCTATGTTGTTCCCTTTCATGAGTAAAAAATTGCCAAAAATTCAAATTTCGGAGGTTTTTGACCTAATTTATCCCCTTTGATGAGGTGTTATTACCCTATATGGTTATATGGGCGTATACAGGGGTCCATTACCTTTCATAAGACATGGGTATATTAATGCACCCCTTTAAATTTTTGGGAGGGGTACCTTGGCCCACCCCTTCAATTTTGGAAATTGCCCAATTTCAACATTGGGTATTATAGTATAGGACCCTACTATGTACTATGATAAATTTGGGTGGTCCACCTCATTTCCTGCTAGGGGTACAAAATTGCAAAAAATATAAACGTAAGCAATACGTTATACCACGTGTTTGGATTTTGGTCGATTTTATCCCCTTTGATGAGGTGTTATTATCCTATATAGTTATATGGTCATGTATAGGGGTCTATTCCCTTTCATAAGATATGGGTATATTTGTGCACCCCTTTAAAAATTTGAGAGGGGTACCTTGGCCCACCCCCTTAAATTTTGGAAATTGCCCAATTTCAACATTTGGTATTATAGTACTGGACCCTAACATGTATTATGATAAATTTGGGTGGTCCACCTCGTTCCCTTTTAGGGGTACAAAATTGTCAAAATTTTAGTACAACCACGTGTTTGGTATTTGGTACATTTTATCCCCCTTTGATGAGGTCCTATTACCTTATATGGTTATATGGTCATGTATAGGGGCCCATTATCTATCATAAGACATGGGTACATTGGTGCAAGCCGGGAGGGGTACCTTGGCCCACCCCTTAAATTTTAGAAAATGCTCAATTTAAACATTTGGTATTATAGTACAGGACCTCAATATCTATCATGATAAAGTTGGGTGGTCCACATCGTTCCCTTTTAGGGGTACAAAAAATTGCCAAAATATAAACGTAAGAAATACGTTGTACCACGTGTTTGGTTTTTGGTCCATTTTATCCCCTTTGATGAGATTCTATGATTACAGGGGTCCATTTCCTATCATAAGACATAGGTATATTGTTGCACCCTTCTTAAATTTTGGCAATGGGGGGTCCACTGAAATTGTCCAATTTAAGCATAGTACAGGACCTCAATATGTTTCGGTGGTCCTATTGTCAAAATTTTTAAGTACAACCACGTGTTCGGTTACTGACTCAATTAAGGTTATAAGGTATGGACGGGTATCCCCTTTCAATTTGGTAGGACCCTTCGGGTGTAGTACAGTCACGTGATCGATGATTCTGTTTTGATGGGCGACGAGGTCCCTGGTCAATGTTCTTTAGGAATTAGGTGGAAACTTTGCCCAGGGTTCTCGTCTTATATCGCACAGTTCTTTAGGAGAATCTGATAACGTTGTATGTGGAATGGACAATAAAAACACATAAATAAGCATAAATTGTATTTTATTCATTTTTCTGGTTTCTTCTTTTTCTTTCTTATTGACAATGTTTGTATATTGAGCTGGGTTTCATCATTAGACCGCCTCCTCTTCTTGATTGTAATGATTTGTTTCCATGTTTTGCAGCGTAGCACCCGTTTGCAAAGCTTCGTATTGTGAATTCTGTAAAAAAGAACGAGGAAAAAGATGATTAGTATAGAAATAGATGATGATTAAACAATACACTCACAATGATAAATATGATAAAATTACCTGGAAGGTATATTGCAGCAGTCTACGATCATTAACCGTGGGTACTGTTGTGAACAAATATTGAATTTCACGCAGAGATTTTCCTTGGGCTTTACAGCACAAATAAAAATAAGCATAATAGCCACATACGGATGAACCAAGACTTTGCATTTGGCTATTATTATATTTATAGTACATACAATGAAGTTTTAAGAATGCAACATGTTGTGGTACATAAGGCAAAGGCCATAGCTGTCAAAATATTCTCCAACACCGCGATGATCAATATAAATTGCAATCCAATGACTTCCTAGTTTTGTGGATGGATCTGTATTTACAATCATTGCCAGAGGAAGAGAAATCCGTGAGGGCAACTCATTGCTTGCAAATACCCCAGTAAAATGATTTCTGAACAATGGACTACCGTTTAAAGCACTAGCTAATTGTAATGTATTCAACATCGTGAATGGAAATGATACATAACGTATACGTACCTTTAAATTTAAAAGTCCAGGATAATGTTGCGCTGGTGGTCGATCTCTAGGAGTGAGGAAAACTCTCCATACACAATACAGTTTGCAGGTGCTGCTAATTTCTCTTTTAAATGAACTTCCAATCGGATGGCGCCATGTCGTTGTAAATTCCAATAGTGACAATCCAGCAGAAGAATCGGGAGTTAGGTCAAATACAAACAGTGTATATTCATTCTTGTAGTCGGCTCTTGAAATTGTATTTCCAGTAATGGTAAAATGTATGCCAGAGCCTGAGAACAATGTGTGGTACGATGAAATGCAGAGATTTTCTTCAAAGTTGGGTTGCAACGGTTTTGAAGGTACAGCTTTTCCATCCACGTACAATGTAAAGAAATTAATGTTTAGATGTTGAAATTCAAATGGATTGGTGGTAATAGTTCCACTGGATGCTTCATTCGATGTAAATCCTACAATAATACGATTTGGCAATGTTCCCATAAACAGGTTATCAATAGTTTTGGATTGTATATCCTTCGGGATGGTAAATGATTTCATTTGAACCCTTGTCAGAGGATACTTTGCCGGTGTAGATTGTAAAATTTTATTGTGTGCCAATTTAACACTAGGGCTGATGCTGACTTTTTTCACCTGCAACGATGCATCTAGAATATTGATTTCTGCATTGACACCACTTTCACCGGCCATGAGACAAAAGTTTGGTTTTGCAGGAATAAGTTTCACACGTAATTCCACTCCATGAATTAAAAATTTATCTTATTTAAAAATGTCACAATGAATATGTCCAATCATATCGAATTTCATACTTTGTTTTGTCAGTTCATAGCGTTGTTGAAATCCTTTGTTCTCACTTGTGGTTGCGTTCATATGACCAGCCGTATCTTGAAACCACATTGCTGTTTGTAAATGTGTATTTTTAGCTCCAACACTATAATTGAGCAGTTTTTCCATGTACGAACGATATGGATGATTATGTGACGGAAATGAAATCAGTTTATTGTTCAAGTAGATTTGTACTTCACTAAACATAGCATTTAGAAAATCATTGACAGGTGCAATTGCTTTATCCGTATTGGTGAAGGAGGAACCATCTGGTTTCACAATTTGTGCTTGGATGTATAATAAGGTTTGTGGCAAATCAATATATTCATCACTGCTTCCACTCACTACAAATTCTATTGGTGAATTTTCAGCTATTGAACTAATTGGTTTGTAGCCTATAATACGATTGTCCAGAACACTGGTTTGCGTGGGCAACGATGAAAAAATGTCCAATTCACTTTTTACACATTCACAGGATTGATGATGTAAGAAAGCCATCGTTGAATTAATCAAAAATATCTGGTGACGATGCCAATGATTTCTTCTTCTTCTTATGTGATAATTTACGTCTCTTTGTAGGATTGATGGTGTTGTTGATCGTTGGAAGGTCAACCTCAAACTGAGAGCAGTCATCCCATTTTCGTTTATGATATCCACTTCCCAGCATAGTTTTCAACTTATTTTTAGCTTTTTCTTGTAAATTTGATTTTGCCTCTTGCATACGTTGATGAAACGATTCTTCCAGCGGTTGATTCGAGATCACAACATAATTAATCATATTGGCACCTGATTTTAATAATTCTTTTCCCACAGTTTTAGCTCCTTGCTTCACAAGTGGTAACACTGAACGAAATAAGCCACCAAGGAAACTTCCAATGCCATGTCCTGCTTGATAGGGACTTCCCACATAGACGTTGCCGATACCAGACAACGCTTGTTTTTGGTAGTATTGCAAATACGGATCAGTCATGACGACGACGACGGAAATGTAGTTTTGTACACACCGTTCCAAAGGTGAATGGCATCCGATGACCTGTGCTATCCCTTATATCGATTTGTATTTGCTCAAAATTAATTTTTTCCACCGGGACATAATGTGCAGGATTAAAGATTTGTACTGCATGACTTCCAAAAGTATGATTCACAGGATCCATGTTGACAATTCGTAGCAAGGGTACCATTGTATCTCCAACAATGACAGATTCAATAATGTCACAATAGACGTACATTTGTGATGGTAAGCCTAATCGTACATCCGGTGTATATTGTCCCTTTTCCATATCTTTTAAATCACTTTTCGGTTCAAATCCAAGCATTAAACTAACACTTGGTGAGATTTGTACAGAAGTATGGATTTCCTTTTTGGGATGTCTTATGAGGCATATATTATTAGTTGCGTCATGAGATATAAATAAATTGGTTTCTTTATGATGTATATTAATTGCATGAATAAGATCCCGTATATTGTTATAATAGCGTACAGGGATCGTTACAACCTTCCACGGTTCTTGATCATTACTACTTGATGATTTGTAATATATTTTATTGTTTTCACTGTTAATGTTCAGCAAAGAATGTGGATAATGAATCTCTACAATTGCCACATCCCATTTCTGGCGAAACTCTACACGTCGTTGTAATTTCGTAATATATGAAGTCAATGTATTTTCTGGAAAATAATCCATGGAACTATTACTGGGAAGTGTAACGTAAAAATCTTGATCAGGTTCCATTCTTCTTCTTCTTGAATGAAGTTGCAGGGATCCACGAATTGAATGAGGAAGGATATCCTTTCCACTGGACGAGATACTCCTTTCTGCGACCTTTTGTTCTTGTACGTAATATTTTATCGATGAGGAACGTCGAAGGGAGCGGCACTGGTTGTAATTCTTCTCTGTAGAAAACACCATCGATAAGTTGATGATTTAAATCCTCTAGTCGATACACTGGTGGGTTTCTTGGTACAATGGCTTTTACTCTGAATATTTCCCAAGTCCAGTTCTCGAGGTAACCCTTGTCAAAGATACGTTTTGTTTTACTTATACGAACAGTATCACCAACAGACAAATCCGTATCTTGTTTTGAACGTTGTAGCTTTTTGTCGTATAAGTTATGCCACACCTCCAGTAAATTGTCCTGAGAAACGTTTGCAGGTGCCATTTTAATACTGGAATGCCGACTTTCATTGTATGCTTTTACAAGTAAAGGCAATACTTTGATGTAATTGTATGTTTGATATTTGGTAAAGTATTTCCACATACGATGTTTCAATGTCTGATTAAATCTTTCTGCGATGCTGGCTTTAATATCTGGATCCTTTGTTGTAACATGTTGCACGTTGTGTTTCCTGAGAAACTTTTGTACTGTCTTGTTGGTAAATTCAGTTCCTTGATCACTACGTAGTACAATTGGTTTCCTCTCCTGGAAAACCATTTCAAATGCATTCACTATATCCTCGGCACTTTTTGATTTTAGTGGTACAGCCCACCCGTACCGACTAAACACATCAATCACTGTAAGAATATAGCGGTAATTGTCATTATAGTTTTGAAGTGATTGTAAATCATTTAAATCACATTCCCATTGATCATCAATATTGTTGACAAGATAAAAATCTCTACGGAAACGACGACGTACAGGACGATGTAACGTGTAGGTAGGTTGTTTGTTTAACCAAAGTTTTATTTTGGCTAGAGGTATAGATTTTCCTGTGGCTTGCCATAATTTCTTTGCAGTAGAAAACGATGCAGGGTGTGCTGGATTGTAATAAATGGATTTCAACTTTTTGTTCATGGTTTGTACGTTGACCATTGTGGAATGATACGTTTTCTTTTTGGTCGGACTTCTAAAACATCATCATCATCATCTTCTTCTTCTTCTTCTCCGGAAGAAAATAATTCAGGTGCCGGTTTTGGTGGTGCAGATCCTTCAGATGCTGTTGTACTATTATGCTTGACAATATAGTTTAATCTCCGTGGATTACCAATCAATTCTTGAGGTGTGTTTGACGATGCAAGGTAGTTGCAAAACAATTCCCAGCCTTGAGGATTAGAATGTTTCCTCGGTCGAGTCACATCGCACATTAAATCTACAATATTGGATCCATGTAGTTTATTATCGTTGATGTACACTGTTCCTTTATGATCCCACGTAATTGCGTCATCTTGTTTTAAACGACGGAATAGTAGTTCGGCTTTCTTACGATACATTTGTGGTATTGCGGCTAAAATTTCTTGTTTCGTGCTATCGTCAACATTCGGGACGTCACCATCAGGTTTCATTGATGTAATTGTAAGTGGTATTGGTTCTTCTTGTTTACGTATCACATAAAGATATTTCTGTAATATTGTATTGTACTGATTCCATTTTTCTTCATCACTTGGATACGATGTATTCAATATAGATTGCATTTCACGATCGAGATTAGATTCTCGATTTTCACTCACACGGGATGATGATGCATGCATTCGTTGAAGCATTTCTGGTGGTACTAAAACCATCTTCTTGCTATGTTCCATGAAGTTTATTGTTTAAACAAAATACTGGATAACACACTTCCTACAATAGGTGCAAGTAATGCAGGTAAGAATCCTCCTTGTTGTACGGCTAAATGTTTCTTCTTTTTATCCAATGATTTTGTATTGTCTACGAGATAGCGGAGCGTGTTCTTTTAACGCTTTAATCTTGACTTCTGCGCACTTGTCAGTGGAACATTGCCTTTTAAGACATTATAACAACATTCACAAATACTATGAATTAATGAAGCGTCTGCATTGGCAATAATAGCTTTACGCAATCTTGGTTTAGCTTTGTGCAGAGCACGTAGCAGATCAGCGTGTTTCACTGTAGGAGACATCGTGACAGACTAAGTCATTCTTTTCACATGCTCAATAATTTAAACATGTTTTGTTGGTACGTAAACATAATGATGCAAATCGTCGGGAAAAATATTTGTACGAAATCGCATTTCATAAGGTGTATCTTGTTTAAGATCCATCAGTAAATAACCATGTGGATTTCTTGTTGCGTCTGCATAACTTTCTTGTAGAAACAGTGGATGCTCAGGCATGATTTGATAACTCATATGCTTGATTTGTGACTTGTCACGTGGATTTTTAAACAACACCAAATACGAACAATTTAAACTCATATTTCTATTTGCTTTACTTTGATGAAATACATTTTGTGTTATAAATATCACACTAATATTTCGAAGATGTGATCCTTTCGTGAACATATCAACAATATCACTATTCACTTCTCGCATATGGTCATCAATAATAATCAAATGTGGTCCATCTTGAGGCTGAAAATCTTTCATTCGTGGAAGTCCTTCGTGAAATTCTACTGGAACCGGCATTGTTGCATACACTTCTTGCCATTCTGCATAATACCAGTATATCTTACGAAATTTTGCATTGATCATGGTTGGGAGATGTGACAGTAATCGCTTCACAAAATACGTTTTTCCACACCCACTAGGCCCTGCGAGAATACAGGTAAATGGATGTTTCCACTGTGTATCCATGATGAACACTAACACCTTGTTTCAAAAATGATGCGTATTTAAAGCGAGTACAATTTTTGTTTTGTTTTAGTTTGTAAATTCTTGCACTCACTGGTGTGAAAAGGAAAGAAACAGTTCATCTGTTTATCGAGTAGTTGAAAACCGTTTATTTGTTAATCGAATAGTTGAAAACCGTTTATTTGTTAATCGAATAGTTAAAAACCGGATAAAGTTTAACGGTTAACCGTGAAAGCTGATCACTGTTTGATTTAAATTTTATTTGAAAAATTTTTCGTTTGAAATTTGTTTCAAAAATTTTGTTTGAAAATTTTTTGTTTCAAAATGTATTGTTTCAAAATTTTTTGTTTGAAAATTTTTGGTTTCAAATTTTTTTGTTGAAAATTTTTCGTTTCAAAATTTTTGTTTCAAATTTTTCGTTTCAAATTTTTGTTTTGAAAAATTTTTTAGTGTCAAGATTTTTTGTTTAAAAGTTTTCGTTTCAATTTTTGTTTTGATTCTTTTTAGTTTGAAAAGTTGAAAAAAAAAGTTTTAAATGGCAAGAATCTTGTTCAAAGTTTCCACCTAATTCCTAGAGAACATTGACCAGGGACCTCGTCGCGCTTCAAAACAAAATCATCGATCACGTGACTGTACTACACCCGAAGAGTCCTACCAAATTGAAAGGGGATACCCGTCCATACCTTATAACCTTAATTGAGTCAGTAACCGAACACGTGGTTGTACTTAAAAATTTTGACAATAGGACCACCGAAACATATTGAGGTCCTGTACTATGCTTAAATTGGACAATTTCAGTGGACCCCCCATTGCCAAAATTTAAGAAGGGTGCAACAATATACCTATGTCTTATGATAGGAAATGGACCCCTGTAATCATAGAATCTCATCAAAGGGGATAAAATGGACCAAAAACCAAACACGTGGTACAACGTATTTCTTACGTTTATATTTTGGCAATTTTTTGTACCCCTAAAAGGGAACGATGTGGACCATCCAACTTTATCATGATAGATATTGAGGTCCTGTACTATAATACCAAATGTTTAAATTGAGCATTTTCTAAAATTTAAGGGGTGGGCCAAGGTACCCCTCCCGGCTTGCACCAATGTACCCATGTCTTATGATAGATAATGGACCCCTATACATGACCATATAACCATATAAGGTAATAGGACCTCATCAAAGGGGGATAAAATGTACCAAATACCAAACACGTGGTTGTACTAAAATTTTGACAATTTTGTACCCCTAAAAGGGAACGAGGTGGACCACCCAAATTTATCATAATACATGTTAGGGTCCAGTACTATAATACCAAATGTTGAAATTGGGCAATTTCCAAAATTTAAGGGGGTGGGCCAAGGTACCCCTCTCAAATTTTTAAAGGGGTGCACAAATATACCCATATCTTATGAAAGGGAATAGACCCCTATACATGACCATATAACTATATAGGATAATAACACCTCATCAAAGGGGATAAAATCGACCAAAATCCAAACACGTGGTATAACGTATTGCTTACGTTTATATTTTTTGCAATTTTGTACCCCTAGCAGGAAATGAGGTGGACCACCCAAATTTATCATAGTACATAGTAGGGTCCTATACTATAATACCCAATGTTGAAATTGGGCAATTTCCAAAATTGAAGGGGTGGGCCAAGGTACCCCTCCCAAAAATTTAAAGGGGTGCATTAATATACCCATGTCTTATGAAAGGTAATGGACCCCTGTATACGCCCATATAACCATATAGGGTAATAACACCTCATCAAAGGGGATAAATTAGGTCAAAAACCTCCGAAATTTGAATTTTTGGCAATTTTTACTCATGAAAGGGAACGACATAGACACCCAATACTAATAGAGGTACATACTATGGTCCTAGGCTACTACACCAAATTTTTAGATTTGGCAATTTCCAAAATTTAAGGGGGGTGGTCCTATGTACCCCTGCCAAAATTTAGGGGGTGGGCCAAGGTACCCCTGCCAAAATTTAGAGGGGGTGGTCCTATGTACCCCTAGGTCATTGACCCCGGGCCAAGGTCATTGACCTTTGACCTATGAAGTCACAAAGGTCGGGGTCAAAGTCCAAAGTTAGGCCAAGTCATGCAATTACTACTACGATATTAAAATTGTTAAAAATACTCAGGTATTGAATGCCTTTTCATGCAGTTAACAATAAGAAAAACATTCACACTTCTCTTACTCTTCCATGTAAAACCCGCTGAGGAAGCTATTTACAATCTCTTGAAAGTCTGAAAGCTACAAAATCACTTCACATAATCTAGTTGTTCATGAAACCACTGCAAAATATATAGCATTTATCAAAGACCACAAAGCAAGGTTGCTTGAAGATGAGGTTTTCTGGGTGACAGTTGAAAAGCTAATATATGTTCTTAAGTCAGTAGTGTCCTGAATGAATATATTAGAATCTGATGAATGTAACATACACCGAGTTTTTCCTGCTGTCAAAGAAATCGAAGAACAACTAAGAAAGGCTGTACCCGAATTCCCATTGTTCAAAGCAGAAGAAACAAATATTCTTAATAATTTCGAAAGCAGAAAAGTTACAGCACTTCAGCTGATTCACTACACCAGAGCCATCCATCATCACAGGGGTTTGACTTGTCTCCAGAATAACATCTCGATGGATTGGAGTTCATATACAAGGTTGCAGAGAACATGAAAGTAGATCTTGTAAATGTTATGAAGGTTTTCGAACATTACAAGACAAAGAAAAGTTTTTGGGCCAAGAAGTTCATTTGGACAAGTTCTGGTGAAATGAACCCAGTAATTTGGTGGCAAGATTTGTGTGGGAGTACCCATTATCTGAAGTCGCACAGCGGATATTAACAGCATCGGTATTATCAACCGCCACAAAAAGATATTTCAGTACTTTCTCAAAAATTCACACTAAGTGAAGAAATAGACTGACTGCTTCCAGAGCCGAAAAATTACGTATATAGCTTATAACTGGAAGTTGCATCACCGGAAACAGAAGCCAAAAGTATCAACACAGCGTAAAGAGACTGAGAAGACTGTTGAGTCAGAGCAGCAGGAAGACTTAAAAAATAAGTTATCGGAAGATACAAGTTCATCATACTTGGAATGCACCATGGTACCAAGAAAAAGGAAAACCCATGAAGAAGACAGTGAAAGTGACACTTCTTAGATGTGTGAGATAAATGGAGACATTACCAACGATGATTCCATATATTCATGTATCCGATGAATATGATGAGTAATCTTGGTAGAAATGCCATCTCATAACGAGATAATATTTTGTCCTTATGTGTATAGAATATTTCGAGAACGTTACTACGTCCTGAATGTTCTGTAATTCAGGACTTTTATTAGCTTGATACTGCCAATTGAGGTGCTTGAAACCAGAGAAAACTAACTGAATTTTGCCTAATTCTAAATTAAAGCATGGAATCATTTAATTACGCGTATGAATCTCATGCCACCCAATCATAAACTAATTAGAGAAACTGACGTTATCGTCATGTGAAGCCCATTAACCAATGGCATTTTATCTATTTTGTTCCCAAGAATGCTAGTTTCCCGCAAAACATGAAAATGCAGTTACTTCATTCAGGCTTCAGGCAGCTCATTTTTTATTATATTGTGATGCCTAGCGAGCAAGTGTAGTGAAGTGTGAAAGTCTTCGTATATACTCCTACTCTTGCTGTGTTCAATTTGTAGTTATTAAAGCATGTATGATATAACAAGAAAAATATTTCAAGTCATGTCTGTTGTAATTGCTTGTCGCCCATAGTCACTTACAGAATGTAAATTAAAAGAAAAGCATTTATCACAGTTCCATGTACTTGCTTAGTTTCTTTATTTATAAAAAAAATAAATGTAGTCTTTATCAGAGTGATCAGTTCTTAAAACTGTGCTCTCTGGAGAAATATCAAAACAGGAATGACCACATAACTCATTTCTATTAATGAAAATAATAAATAATGCCTTTTGACAAATGTTCTAGCTTCTACTGGATCTAATGTTATATTTTCATTATTTTTATGTATTGCTCAAGAAGATGTGTATCACATATATGATTGAAAAGGAAAAAACCCTTATATTTACCCAATTTGGGTAAATACCTGGGTATTTACCCAAGGTAAATACCCAATAAATATTTACCGGTAAAAATCCCATCACTAGGCATAAACACTACAGTGCAAAAGGAACAACATGTGCTAGGTGAACACTTAAAAGCATCGATGCCATCTAACCGAGTAAGGGCAGGGCTAATGTTGGGGACAGAGCAGGAGCGAGGGGATGCTTCCATAGGAAAAATGAACTACATTACCGCTTTAATGACGGGTTATAATAATTCTGCATGGAGTTTTACTGTTAGCGTACCACTCGATATAATTAATGAAGTATTATAATTGTTTGGTTTTCCTCGAGCAGACGGTTCTACCGAAAACAAGTAGGGTAGAAGTAAACATCGGATCCGGTTCATACATTTGTTATGGACACCCGCGATGGATGTAATACTAACATATATATATTCAAATAAATTGTCTGATAAAAGAGAGAAGGATTATAAAGTTTCTGCAGTGTCATGGTATGATGAAATGAAGGGAAAGGGGAAAAAATCAAGGAATGTCCATGTGTGTGCTTCAACGAGTGCTTTGTCCTATCTGATGGTGACTCTTGGTACAATTTGACAGTATATGCTTTGCATGAGTAGATGTAGGAATGTCCATGTAAAAAGGGGCAAAAATTTGATTACACGCGGTTTCAATATTAAAACGCCGTTTTCTCGAAAATGCTGTTTAGTGATAGTCCTTCCTTTTTTTCCCTTACCCATCAAATGTGGAAAGTGTGGGAAAGAAGTAAATATTAGACCAGAGGCAATAGCCCTGCCTTCACTATTTTCTGTCGTGAAGGTAAGAAAGGAAGACAATCTAATACTCGTGTATCAGCTATGTTTTTTAACTATCAAAATTAGGTGGTTGAAGATAAGAATTGTTACAGATATTTTAATTGTTTTTCCACATCCTTGTTTATGCGTATACCCTCCGTCGCTAATATGCCTGCTCCCTTCGGACGCACCCCATCTCTGCCTCTCGAGTCCCCCTGCTGCGCGTCAGCCATGACTCGATGAGATAGCATTCGTACTTTTTAGTTGGTTCGTGGTTTATTCACTTTAGTCTTTAGAGTTTCTAATTTAGTGCATGTTGTGCAAAAAGAAACCGGAAAGTTGAAGAAATGTGTCAAAAATCTTTTGCTGTAGATCTTCCAAAATGTGATGCGCCAAAAATAGACCAGCACCTCAAATTCAAAGTTTTTAGTGAGGACAGACTGATCCTCGCACAAGCCAAAGCGCTTAAGTTAGAAACTTGAAATTTGGACAATACGTAGGATTTGTGAGGTATGGCACCACTAAGGAAGGACTTTTGGGAATTCTAGAGGAAAGGGGGAATAAGGAGAGGAAAGTACTTTAACAATGTGGCCATACCTCTGAATCTCTTAGGCCTTAGATACTTGAAGATTTATTTGTACTTGTCATTTAAAATAATTAACCTCATGTTTTAGGTTTTATTTGCCAAAACCTAGAATGCAAGAAAAGAAGCGGAACAGGGAAAGAGGTGGGAGGTATTTTAATAAGATGGCCATATCTCTGAATCCTATGAGCTTAGAAATTTGATCTTTTGTATCTAGGCTCGTAATTTAAAATAATTTAAAGGTGATACATTTTTTTTAAAAAAATATTTTAGTAAAAATCGGAACAAAAGAAGAGAAAAGGAAATATTTATGGTTTGAAGGTTAGAAACATGGATTTTGTTATTTGGGCTTCTCATTTAAAGCAGATACGAAATTAAGCCTTCTTTTTAAAAATATATATCCTAGAAGGAAAGAAAAGGGGCGCTGATAGTGATGAGGCGAGAAAGTAGATGGGAAAAATAAGCAGACACGTGTCCGAGTTTTTGAAACTTTCGTTTATTAGGAAGAAAGGGGTTCAATTGTTTGTGTAACACAGTGAAACGGGTATGTTCATCTAGTTTTAAATGTTACCCTGATAGACGCATTGTCGAATATTTGCTTACAGATTCATAATAACCCACAGGTTATGCACATAAATTTATTGTAAACGGCTCACTCAACTTTTGTTGCAACTATTCTTTTGTATTAGCTTGTCAAAAGTAGCCAGCATGGAACATTTGCAGAAGAACTGCATGCGAAAGGAAGTGTAGTGAACATAATTAACTTATTTTGTTTTAGTTATTCTGTGTCACTTCAAGTCTTATAAGGTGAACTCACTATAACCAGTGGTGCTATTGAGCTGATTCGTTAGAACCGGTTAAAATATTTCGAGTTCGCAGAACCGTTTATTATACAGTGAACCCTCTGAATAATGAACACCAATGGGATATGAATTTTTCTCCGCTACAGAGAAGTTACAGAAATTTCTCGCAACGGTTAATTTTATGCAGTAATATATAGTAAATATACACCTTGTTTCAAAAAGAATATACATATTACGAAGAATAATTTGTCCAAACTATCGATCGCTGCGACTCGGCTCGGCTATTGGTGAAACGAATGCATAGTCTAGTTTATATTAATAGCCGCTAGATGTCAGTTGTCTTCTGTTTTGCTTGGTAACAGTCATATGTTTAAAAAGGCTAGTCCGCAGCAGAAATCAATTAGTGTTCTCGAGTTTGCGAAGTGCAATTCCGTGATTACAGTGCAAAGACATGTAACGTTGAAGTACCGAATTGATCCTCCGAATGGATGGAACATTCGGAGATGGTATCGATAGTTTGTAGATACAGGATGTGTATGTAAAGGAAACAGTACTGGCCGCCCTCGTGTTCCTGAAGAAAATGTTGCACGAATTCAAACTGCTTTCCAACGTAGTCCTTCAAAATAAACTCGTCGTGCCAGTCGGGAGTTACAAGTGCCGGCAACAACAATTTGGCGTGTTTCGAGACGCCGGTTGGTTATGAAGTCGTACAAGTTACAGCTGTTACAAGCTCTGCGTCGTGATGACATACGCAAACGTGTGGCATTTTGTAGCGAGATTCTGGATGCTATTGACAATGATAACATTTTTGCACAACGCATCGTGTTGAGTGATGAAGCTATTTTCCGTATTAGTGGTCAGTTAAACAAAAAATGTTCGAATTTGGTGCCTATAGAACCCACATGCAGTCATTGAACATGTACGAGATTCGCCCAAAGTCAATGTGGTTTGTGCGATATCCCGATCATCTGTTCACGGCCCATTCTTCTTTAATGGAAACACGGTTAACAGTCAGCAGTATCTCGCTATGTTACAAAACTGGTTGTTTCCGAGGCTGCACGAAGACAACTTCACTTTTCAACAAGACGGGCCACCCCCTCACTGGAGTTGCCAAGTGCGTGAATATCTGAATGAAACTACCGAACCGTTGGATTGGTCGTCAAGGAGATGGCTACTTAGCATGTCTCAGCTGGCCTCCACGGTCACCGAATTTGTCACCATGTGACTTCTTCCTGTGGGGTTTCGTAAAAGACAACGTTTATGTACTACCATTCTCACAGAACCTGGAAGAGTTGAAGAACCGGATCCGTACTGCCATAACATCAGTGACGCAGGACATGCTTGTCCGAGTATGGGAGGAATTTGATTATCGATGTGATATTTTTCGTGTCGCTGATGGAGGACATTGAACATCTGTAATTTGAACTTTGAACTGTAATTTAAACTTGAGGGGTTCGTAAATATGTATGTAAAATTTCATATTCGTATGTCTTAAAGTTTAATAAATATATGCATTCAAAATACGTATATTTTTTGAACCAGGGTGTACTATGTGTGAACGTAAATACGTAAAATTGAATATGAAACTACTCTATTTACTACGTATTTGAATTACTGGGAGGGTTGAAGGAGAAATTCATATCTGTTCAATAATATTATGGTGGGGTTGTGTTATATATTCGTTCACATACTGCCTATCAACTAATGGAAAATATCCAATCATATTTGGCATATTATTCTTCAATATGGGAGGGGAAAGTGGGAGGGAAAATGTTTTCCATTTATTTCAAATTCTCAGAACCTTCTCAAAAGATGCGTTCGGGAAAGATGCAAAGTCCAGATAAAAAAGGACTAAATTTCTTGGGGAAGGTAAGATCTTTCACATAAAATTCTTGTCCATACGATTGGCCTTACATAGTGTTATTGCTTATTGAAGGTTTTTAGGGTTTTTACGAGAATGCAGTTTATTAGGCAGAAAAAAAGAATTTCAAGTTCAGGTCGAGGTTGTTCTGTTTAATGGTTCACTATGTCGAGACTGAGATACACTTGTAGGAAGAACACTTTTCTGTCAACTGTATTATGTCGCAGAACCAAGAATAATTCCTGTCCGTTTTGAAGAGGTTATTGTAACGTTTGAAAAAAGACTCCGCGTCCATATCAGTGTCCGTAAAAGGGAGGGTTTTTTCCTTAGGAGAACATATTTTAGCTGGGACAAAGAATCTGTCCGTATTATACAGGTGTCCGTTAAGAGAGGTTTCACTGAACTGCGACATAACAGAAAATTTTACCCAGTTATACCAAGGAACAATAAAGTTTAGTTGAACTATACTTGTTTTTAGAAATTCTTTTAGGGGCCGCGGTGGCTCAGTGGTAGATCGTTCATCTTTGCTGCATGGGGTCCATGATTCGACCCCAGCTCACACCAAGTGTGCTTTGTGGTGGACAAATCATGTGCGTGTTAATCTTAATTCATTACACCATTTCATTCATTTCTCATCATCAGCGTCTCACTTAAGCTCGATTCATAATCGTTGGACGTTAATCTAAATGTTTCACTTCATCTCCATTTTCATGCCCAAGTACCAGCTTCTTGAGTTAAAGATATACAATATTTTCAATCTGTGACAATGCAAAACTAGTGTATTAATATAGGTTGCTGACGTGTTGGTGCCTACAATTCTCCGAAGAAATATGATAGAACAATTTCGTGTAGGCTTTGCTTTTTAAGTAATTTAGAAAGACGTGACTTGTTATTCAATACATACTAGAAAGTGTATAACATTCTATTTGAAATTCGCGAGTAGTCTGTTTTCTGCATTAGTACTCCCTGAATACATCGTGGGTGTAAAGCCAATTCTTATTTGTAACATTGAATATTTCTAAAAGTTAACAAGCTATCAGTTTTATTTCCATCGAATACATTATTAGGGTGCAACATTTGGTTACTAAGTTACATTTCAGCATATGCACCCACATTTTCCACAATTTCTAAAATGTTAACAGTATTACTCGCCAGGTAAAGCTGATGCTAGTTTGTAGAATAACCTAAATTAAAATTAGATATTGACTTTACAACCACCGTGTACATTCTGAAACTGTTAAATTATTCCTTGTCTTCCTGCAGATTTCGTAATATTTTTATAGATACGTTGCTTTCATCCATTCTTAATTTACAACTGCTTGAAAATTAGTAAGAAACTTTTCTTTTATTGAAGAAACGAAACGTCAGTGCAAATATTAATTTTTGAGGATGCGCCACTTGCAATTGACACTCTCGTCTGAAATCAATGTAATTTGTTTAAGGGCATCGGTTTTAAGCTCTAATTTCCATTACTATTACTTAAGTGCTTAGTGTACATTTCGTCACAGGTTTAAGAAATGAAAAACTTGGAGGTTAAAGCTTATTAGCCATCACAAGAAATATGGGAAAGACAAGTGCAGAGGCTGAGCAATTTAGTAGGCACGGTGCAAAAGGAAAGAGATCTTCCACTCATTAATCACTAACACAATAATAGGTAAAGAAGCTCTCCTTACTGTTCTTTAATCTCATTTTCAGAGTGGAAAAAATTATGGAACTTGCCATTTGAAGAGAGATACACTATGTTTAAATTATTGTATTAAAAAAACTTTCTGGTGCCTTTTTTCGTTTTAAATACATACTATTGTGCCATGAATACTTCTCAAAATCATCTTCCTGTAAACTTTATTTCCCAAAAGCATGTGCTACAACCGCTGTTATATCATTTAAAAGACTGGAAATCCTTATTATAACAAATGTGCAATTTTCCCATCTTCAAGTGACTCGTTAGATTTAACTGCCCGTGGAAGAGAAAGCTGAATACGTATAAAGTATATTTCATCCTTGTACTGAATTATTCTGTCATGTTGGTAGTTTTCTTGAGCATTTCATGATTCATACCTAATTTCGCGATTTCTTGTATTCTTTGCAATGCAACGTTATCAAAATTATTCATTTGTATAAGGCAAAGTAATATGTATTGTCTGCTCCGTGGGAAAGAAATCGAGGAAGGTAGCTGTCATAAGGCCTTAGTAACTTTCTGGGCATTCACCTGGTGCGACAGAGGGAAAAAGAATGACCGGGCCAAGATTTGAGAACGGAGCCTTCGGAATGGAACGCTAGTTCTTCATCAACTCAAATGCTGCCACATGTTTTCAAATTATTATTATATTTTCATTTTTTAAAAATATTTTCAATGATTTTTTTCCTATTCTATGCTGCTAATGGAGCTTATAATTTGCCTCGGTTGTAACATACTCATTTTCGATTTAGCCTACGTAGTATGACTGAGAGAGTGAACCATGCCTCAACATGTTACAACGTCCGTAATTAACCTACTCACTCTGAAGTATGTCATTTTCAGCTGTAGCTGTTGTCTTCGTTGCCCTTTACATTTTCGTCAGGATGTTACGTTTGTAACACAATATTGTCTTCACAAGCTGCTGTAGATCCTACAAAACATTTTAAATATTTTTGTGAGTTTAAGAGGTAATAATTGATCTTTAATCATTCCCTGCTGTTATTGTCTTATTAATCTTTTTATTTTTATTTTCAGAAACTGTGCAACATAAGAGAAACGTAACTAACGGTGAGATCGCGTAGATTATTGGGAATTGGTTTCAACATGCCATATAGAGACGAACAAGAAAATCATTTAAGAATTCAGCTGCAGTTCCACAGAACTTCAACTGACAATTCGCAGCGTCGAAATTAGAGTTAGTTGTGGTAATCAAAGGTGACATTATAATGGAGCAAATATGTATTTCTGGTTAATCAGCAATGTGATATTTCATGAAAGTAACAAAAAAGTGGCATTTCTTGAAAAGATCTATTTCCCATGCGCCATAGATTTGTAGAACATTTTCAGCAATATACGAAAATATTGTTGTTGTTGTTCTTTTATTTAATTAGCATGTCAGTGACATAATTTTCTAAGACAAGTGTTTGCAAGTTAAAAGGCGAATTTCTGATATTTTAGATTGTTCTTAATGTACAGAAACAACTAATACGCTCGGCATGAAACTGCTGCTGAAAAGAATATAAGGAAATAAAGCCAGTATAGTATACATTTATATTTTTATTTAACTACTAACTGATATAAACTGATATATATGAATATTTATTACATTGGACAGTGTAAATTATAACTAAATAATGCTAGCCTGCTCTCATAATTAAAGCATTTTTAAACTCAAAATCTTATTAACACAGAATGTTTCTGGGTGTTCCATTACTACTACTGGTATGTTGCCACGCCGTGCATGTATGTTGGGGTGTCTTATGTGATGTGACGAGGTTCAGACTGCTTGAGTCTTCACAATCATCACGTGCCAGTTTTCAAAGCGGCTATATTGGATTTATTATTTTTAAGATAGGAAAAGGATTGGTAACAATTGTTCCTTGAATTGGATGTCTAAACTTCAATCCTTTTCCTATTTTTTTAAACAATTCCAATACAGTCGCTTTCAAAACTGGCAGGCGACAGAGTACTAGTGAACACACTGATATACAGTTTGAATCTCGTAAGTCACATAAGACACCCCAAAATATATGCACGGCGTGGCCACACACCAGTAGTAACAGTGCAACATCATTGGGACATATCATAATTTATGTTCCAATGAGGTAACGTGGATATTGCAGGGACATCCTATGGAATATTTGGAGATTCCGGCGACACCACATGGGATGTCCCTGGGATGTAACCAGAGCGGACATTTGGATTTCTCATTTATGTCGCGTGGACCTTCCGTACCAGGCATTTTCTTTTTTTGTGCAGTGGCCTTTCTTTCTAAACAAACTGTTCTCAGGTAATGAGAGATAATTAAGCACAGTCTTATGCTTTTGCATTCGTTTGGAAACCTATCGTCGTCGTTTTGAAGAAAGAAAAGAAACGATATTTTTTAATTATGAAATATAGCTCACTGGCAGATTTGAGAGGCATCTGAGAAGACGACGAGCGTTTTTAGTTTGTAGGGCATGTGGGTAGAAAAAAATGAGAACAATTATTTAAACATAGAGAGTCGAGGGTCTTGGTTTAGGAAGAAAGAAATGGAAGATTGTTGGGCGTTTAGGACTTTGGGTGCGTGTTCCGTACCTTAGATCGTGGATGTCGACTGGTCGTATCCATGTCTTATGCTCTGTACCAAACTGGCGTGGAAGCTGCAATAGATATCTCCCGCTGTTGCTCACACTCGCTCCGCGTGTACTTCTCCGCTTATCGTGTGGTTCTCCCATCTTCCGGGTCCTAGGACGTTTTTATACCAACCAAAGGAGGAAGATGGCCGTTGAAATTACGGAAAACATCCAAAGTACGCACGTGTAAGGATTCAGAAAAGTGCAAGGTAAATGGAATTCTCGACTTGTTTAATAATTTGTCAACAGTTACAGAACAATTCGGTTACATCAGGTTACATAAGTTACATAAATTTACCAAGAATGAAGAATGAGGAATCGTTTGCTGAAGAGAATTTTGAAATGTTTGCTGATTGTCTTATTATTAGAAGTTATGACTGTTTCTCATCATCCACAGAAAACAAAGAGAAAAAAAATTAAAAAATAAAATCATTATTAAATCTTGATTTCTTTGTAAACTTAATACTAATAACATGAGGGAAATCCGATATCTCTACATTCCCGCCACTGAATATTACTGAACGCGAGAAAAGGAACGCTATCGTTCCAGATCCAATTACTTATTGAACGCACTGTATAGTTTGTACTATATCAACTTTATGTATGTTATATATATATATATATATATATATATATATATATATATATATATATATATATATATATATAAAATAAATCACACATCACTGAAAAAGCACTCAACTCACTCACGCTAACAGATAATAAAATATAGCACTATACCAATCAATCAATCAATATTTCACCACTAGTAAACATAGACTGAGAATAAACACACAAGAAACAGTTAATTTGTCAATATGTAGGTATATGTATGATGAAAGTATCTTCTTTTAATATATTGTATAGTTCCTGTCTTTTCTTCCCTATAAATTATTGACGTAATATTTAAGATACTTTGCAAAATAAACTAAAGCACATGGTCTTGTTTGTAACATTGAACTTGAAACTGTAGAATGCTAAATCAGCTCACCTTCAGCTGCGAGATAATCTAGGCCAATCTGGTCGTTGACCATATGCAGAGGACGTAGTGAAGTTGAAATAGCTGTCACCAGATGGCATATATTATCGGCTAAGCTGCATCTATGTTACTGGGCGTGACAGAATACATCAACTGTGAACTGCTTTAAGATGTATGATTATTTTTTGTTGCTGTTTCTTGGTGAATAGAGAAAAGGGTGTTATTTTATAGTAATGTTTGACGTGTTATAAGATGAGTATTATGTCATAAAAATATAAGAATGTGAGTAATGAAGAAATAACCTTCAGCAACATTCCCAACGTACGATTGGGAAAGTACCATTTGACTAAAATAACTTACTAGCTTTCGAAAAATTCTTTTCAAAGTCAAGGTACCTAAATGTGGATGTATCATACGTGGATCCAGTGGCGTGTTGAGAGGCGTCGGTTTGTGACCAAATGGTCGTGAGGTCCAAATTTGATTGCTGATGTCCCGATGTCCACAGATCCTCTTCTTCTTAGCCGTGGTGTGCTGCATTTTGGTACAGAAAGGGGTGCTGAGGAGAACACAAAAAATAAAGGAGAGAAAGGGAATAATTTTTGAGGTTATCAGAAACATGTGACTCTGTATATGTGTATCTAGGATTAAGATTAACCCTACAACGGCCAACCTATTTTCCTAACATAAACAGCCAACGTGAGTCCAATGGACTCACACTGTTGGTAACTTGTTTTCAGACCTTATATTGTGTTACGAAGTGTAATTTCGTATAATATTTTTAAGTGTTTCTGACGGAACATGTAAGTATAACAACCACGTATTCCTACAGTGTTTACAAGCTTGTCAGTGTTGCCATCTGACGTAACAGTTTGGTGGAAATTTAAATCATTTTTCTTGTATTGTTTAAAACAGTTTAATTGTAAATTTTAGTAGAAACAACATTTGCAAACTACACGAGTTTCAAGAAACCTCTTTTTCATAGTACTGTAAGTTATTAGAAACAATATAAATAATGCAATTGTTGGTTTGGAATGTTCTCGTAATCTTCTGGAACTACTGAAGAACATTCATCGTTTTACATGTTTGTTGATTCACATTTTTTGCAGTACCTAAGTACAACCGAATGTTCAGAACACAAATGCTTTCGGCAGATCGTGCATGTTTGAATTTGCTTTCCTCCTTTTCGCTCATCACACAAGTGAAAAAGTGTTTTCTTCTTTTTTTCACCAACTTGACGTTTGTAACATGCATTATATCACTGTTGTTGAACTCAGCAGCCGCAGACTGGATGGATTTGTGAAGACCTACAGCACTTGTATTATCAATTTTAACATGTGCCTGGGTAAGACTTTCTGCTATTGCAATAAGAAAATCCTTTCTGGAAGTTTTTCGAGCAGGATGCAATGTACTCCAGACGACATAGGCTGCAACAGCGCATACAATGTATGTCAATGTCTCCAGAATGGTGCATGATTGAGAGAAGAATTACAGATATGTTCCTCTTAGAGACATAAGACAAAGTGTAAAATCTTTCTGTAAACCATACATTGATGACTTATCTTCCTTCTTTCTGTTTGGTAAGAATTCGGGAGGGACGAACGTCTTTTGATTTTTCACTGATCCCACTAGTGTAAGACCATTGCGAAGCAATGTTATGGCGAGATAAAAATGTGTGAAATAATTATCACATTGGATATTTCTTTTACTTCGAAATTTTCCCTATGTCATAGTGATTTTTGAAGCATTCTTTCATTCTTTCCCAAAGTTTACGTATTAGGACCACTATATCTTTGTTTCTTCTGTCACTTCTTGTTGTTTTGTCATCAAAATGGATAAATATGTACAAATACTTGATCCTGTTTTTACTCATTGCACCGTGAAATATTGGTGGTCCATAACCTTGTCCAAGCAGTTTTATGTTTAGATCTTTGGCTTTGAGACGACTAGTAATATACATAGTTCCAAGTAAACACTCCAATTCTCTCTCGTTGACCGGCTTCCGCTGATTCTGCATGTTGCGTCTTCTGTGTTCACATATTCCATCTTCGTGGGTGTACCGAACAATAGTCTTCAATACATCGTCTTGAATAAATAATAAGAGAGCGTCTAAGTGATCTTCGGTTGTTTTATTTGGAATCTTATTGTCTCCCCATTTGATGATGTTCTGAGATTTCGTCTTCTATGGTCGAGGAGGTTCAGAATATAATGTGGTTCCGTCCTTTGCATAGAAAATCTTTTCATTACTTTAGCACCGATTCCCAGCATCTTCAGTCTCAGAATTACTAACCGTATTAGAAACTTCTAATGCTTCAGTTTTCCAATTGCTTCCGCTATCTTCAAGTTAACACAATGTCCTCGTCTTCATCCTAAAAAACTGGCGAGTTACTTATACAATATTCGAAGGAGATGCCATTTCTACACTTACATTAGTACTAACATACACTAATAGTTCAACTATATGTACCACAACAAGAATCAACTGATACAAACGTGCCTTAGAATAAATAATTTAAGGACAAATGTACCTATATTTCCATTGGGAACTCAAATTTATGACGCAGATTATTAATGAGTCCATTGGACTCATGTTAGCCTTTTGTGTTACGAAATTAGGAAAATAATGTTAAAACATACCCTAATGTATATTTTTTCAATTCCGGATTATATTCACACTTTACATTACCTACCTATAGCATATCTATAAAGAGACGTATATTGAGCAAGAAATAAATTGCAGCTGAATAAAAATTATACGCGATGAGTCCATTGGACTCACGTTGGCCGTTTAAGGGTTAAGGGAGGGTTTGTATCAGAAGGGGCAAAAAGTGAAAAATATAGATGTTATAATATAAAGAAATAGAAATTGCAAAAAATGGCAAAGGAACACAGTTTCTAAGCTGTGGGATGATGTAAACATGAAAATTTCCAAGATGACTCCCATGACGCTATGAGGGAGGGATGCGGGTATTCGCAAAGACTGTCGGTATAGTAATGGCCAGTGTTTGTTTATAAACAGAAGGATGAAAGCAAAACGAATGACAAGTTATATTAGCTGTTTCGGGGTCACAAGACTTTAAGAAAGGATAAAGGGATTGGGAAAGTCACATTTGATTAAAATAACTGTTATTAGGCTTCGAAAAAGCGTTTTCAAAGTCAAGGTACCTAAATGTAGATGTATCATACGTGGATCCAGTATCGTGTTGAGGGCTGGTTGCAAAAAATAGTGGAAATGAGGAAAATATAAAAAATAAGGAAAATTAGGGTGAAACGTGGTAAAATGAGTAGGATATTAGGTAACATTATTGTCCGGTGAAAAGTATGGTTGACAACTCTGGTAAAATATCAAGGTATCTTCAAAAATAGCTCAGGAAAGATAAATAAAGGAAGTGTGGTTATTTGAGGACTGGGAGGATGGTTTCTGTGAAAGTGTGAGGGTGATCATAGTATTTCAGTAGAGGTGGGTAGGAGGCATCAGTAAAATGGGAAAAATAGAAAAACATACAAAAAAGAAAAAGTAAGAATTTGTATAAGTACTTCATATACATGATCTGACCAAATGCCCAAAATGTCTAAACAATTTCCGATTAATATCTTAAATACAATTTCCTTAATATCATAGTCTAAAGGGGGGCCGGGGGCTCATTATTTCCAACATAAACCTACCTCATTTCCTGATTAGGTTGGGAATACTAGATAGCTAGAGGTTGGATTAGGTTTTATCGCCCAATACTCGATTGTGTTAGTAAAATTATGTTGGAAATAAAATAGTGGATGGGGAAAAGAAAAAACGAAGGACTCTAAATTCATATATATAGGTATTTCCGGTAATTCTTCTCAATTTTACATGGTCATGCGTATATAGTTCTAATATTTTTTTCTAGATGCGGTTTCACAAAATGCGTGAATTGCTCGACATCTCAGTTTCTGTATCCACTTTTTAGAATACACTATATAGTGTGAAATGTATGAAGATTTCAGGTTAGTATTCTTTAATTCCAAGACCGTAGAAGGCGGCACCATAATCTCTGTACCAAAACTTCCGTCACTACCAATTCTGCTGGAGGAGGAGGTAAATTCAATTCTGACACTGAATGTGCATCCTCATTTCTGTTCGAAGTAGTGAACTTTTCTGGGATCACTTCAGGTTCATGTTCTCTTTCTTCAATCCTCTCCTTATTCTTATTCTCAATACTCTTCATCTGCAGTGGCGTATCATCACCAATTGTTTCATTACTCTATAGAGCAAAATTAGACTTACAATTGCAATAACGGTTTGCACAATATCTAAAAAGTAGCTCAATTCTAGCAAGGAAAATTCAGTAGACGCACTACATTTTCTACAAAACCATATAAAATTGAAAATTCCATGTTCTCTTAGCAAATAAATAAGTAGAAGAGTGATGACGATATTCCAAATGATAATAATTCCTGGTATAAAATATTCATTCTTATAGATGGGTATCTTAATGGGCGTCTGGTCAATTATCGTTAAAGCTAATATATACATATGTCGGTTCAAAGAACTCCAAACATCATTAAGAAAAGATGAAATATTAAAATTTTCATTCCCTTTATACGTAGATCGTAATAGCATCAGATCACTAGAGACAAGCTGGCTCGGAGGAAGGCCATTGTCGATACACGGAAAGTTGGATCTGACGAAAAGTTCTCTCTCCACAATTAATTTAGTATTGCATGGTATTCGAATTCTAAGGGCTCCGTATAATCTGGCTTCTTCTGGAACTCGAATAGTAGACACATTTTCTCTAGTCTTCAAAGTTAAAAATTCTGGCGGGTGTGTTGAAACAAACATGCGATCCAATGTCTATTATCTATGCTTCTTTCGAATCATAGCATTATGGTCACAATTGTGTAATGTTTCCTTGACTGTACTTGCAACGAAAGCTGCGTGAGCACAATTTATTAAACGATATCGTATCACAGTGTGTGTAGGTATCCTACATAACTTTGATTGGCTATAATGACAAGCAAGGAGGCTTGTTCTTATTGGTATAAGATTTTTTTAAATCTTGAACTGCCATAACTAAAGGCTGGATATCCACGGTACAAGTTTGGTTATATACAGCAAACGGAAGTGGCTGCACATCATATAATTCAAACGAAGGCTGTATTTCAACGATCGGAATTTTTATTTCTAGTTAAATGTACGTGTCGGTGATTGAACAAGTCAAAACATTAATTCAATAATACATCTCCAATAATGACTTATCTATGGCTAACTTATATCGATTTTTCAAAATGATATTTCAAATTCAGACAAATGTGCGTGCAACACTTTATAAGGAATTATATTAGGGTTCAGACTTGCATTTGTTCACACCTGAATTGTCAGATCATATTTAAAAATTTGTAGAAACTGTACAAACTACGTTAAAATCGAATAAAGCTCTTGAATGAACGAAATGGCCTCTTTATGGACTCGATTCGCAAGCTTATTGAGGTGATCTCCCAGATCATGTTCTTGGTCCAATATTTTTGCCAAAAAGTTTGTAATTTTTTGAAAATTATCCTATATCTGATTTTAAAAACTTAAAAATTCTGAAGTTGTGTTCTGAATATATAGATTAGTTTCCAATAATTGAATTTGTAAACTCAATAATGTTTATTCCAAATAAAATTCCTTCTTATCTATCGAATTAATAGAAGAACTGTCAGCTACGTCACGACACCAATTCAATGCTTTCCCAATGTACCCTAGCAATGCACGTGGAGATCTTGTTGATAATAATTGAAATCGTGGATTTGGAGGCCTTAAAAATAATCGTTAATATGGATTTGCAGATCATGTAAGTCTTTCACAGCTTTGTAGACATTTGGAGCTAGAGCGTCATTTTCGTTGCAATGCAGATATTCAAAAAAAAGGAGAAACCTTAACATCATGTGGAAAGAAGAATGTTAAATTGAAAGATATCGGTAATGAATGTTGGTACAAAATAACATTTGGGAGTTTACGGAAAAATAAACAAGATGTTATTTGGAAATCGGTGTTATTAGACGTTACATGTTGGAAAGAGTAAGATAGGACAATGCAGCTTAAGACAAGATAGGTTATCTGAAACACAAATTAAACATAATGAGAAATCTCGAGCTTTCACATGTTCTGTTGATTGTTATCTCTGTAGGCCTAAGTATATATATATTAAATTGCCTTACTAATTTGAATGTTTCTTTTTTTTCTAGGTAAGTGGAATACCTATTAGAACATCTCAGTACTTCATCTAATTCTATTTTCTACGGCGAAGGTAGAACAATCATAGCTGAAACTATTTTGGGAGGATGGTTTAATACTTCCTCTGGACCTACATTTTAACAGAACAGTGGACACAGGATTTTTTATGGTGGTGGTAAAAGATTGTACTAACATACTGCAAATTAACATAGAAATAGCTCCCTGTTAGGCCACTAATAAACTAATCTCTAGGTTAAGTACGCTGTATATATTTTATGCTCTTGTAAAGGACGAAAATCTTATTTCTGAAAATATTCGTGCATCCATTTCTCGTAAATAATCCGATTTTGTTTGTCGAATTGAACAAAAATTATTTTTTCAAAATAATCTAGGTACTCCTCGAGATACTCCCTTAGTACGTTCAAAGCAATTCTTGCAGCTTCCAATTTCAGGTAGTTAAATGCTCCTGTAGCTATTTTTGCAAAGGCAATGGTCATTATGTCATTGTCCATAGCCAGCTGTAGGGATTTCTCATAACACGTTCTTAGTCGCTTAGCATTTTTATAATCGGGGGCAGATACAAGTATAAAGTATTCTACAGGTAGGTTATATCCTGGGGTAATACGGCATTTCATGGTTTCAAGTGACAAATTTTCTTGCACTTCTGCTTCATTTCACTTAGCGCCAAAGACTGTATCATCAAGTTTACCTTCTCTTGGCTGCAACTAGGTGTTGGATGAATTTACAATCGCCTCTCATGCCAGTGGCGTAATAGACTCATAATACAAAGCCATTTTCCGGTTGATTCCCTCGTTAACGGGAAACTTTGGTTTTTCTGCATCTGGCATTGACTTGGTATCTAGTCCGATCTTGTCCAAGGACGGAATTACGGGCATCAATTTCACATCTCGAATAACAATGAATCCGCTTCCCTCGCGCCTTCCCCTTCCTGATACTGCATCAAAAAGGAATTAGACTCGTCCACCTGCTGAAAATCCTTTTCCTGGACTCCTTCACCCAATATTATTGTGTCCTAATCCTCTAACTTTTGCAACTCCTTAGATATTCCCTTCTCAGGTGGATGATACTTCTTAAGCCGGTATATAGAAAAGGATTCTATTTTAATCTGCCCTCTAGTGTGCGAAACTTAACATAATAGCTGCTATCATATTTTTTGCACTCAATTTGATCAGGTCCAAAATACTTCCCCGTAAAAGCAGCACATTGTCCTCGTTTTCTAGACAGATCAAAAATCCAAACCGCTTCACCCTGCTTGAATTCTTGTATCCGCAGCCTTGTCATAAGACTGCTTGGACGTCACGTGTTGGTTATACAAATTTTCCTGGGCTTTTTCGCGAATATACTTTAGTCGTTCCAATCTGTGTTGGTTCTCTGAAAATTGACATTCCGTACACAACATAGCGGTATACAACAACCGAGGAGAAAAAGCGTGGGGGAATTGGAAAGGAGAATATTGCATGAAGAAATTGAACGTGACGTTATATGCAAAGGTCACTTCTGGTAAAAGCCCAATCAAACGTTATTGGTTAGTTTAGTCTAAGGCGGTCTTCAATTGCTTATCCATATTTCTCACTGCTATTTCTACGCTCCCAATAGAAAAATGCCCTTGAACGTCAGCGAAATGTATTTGAGTCCCCAGTATTTTACATAACTCCTTAAATACTTGGCTGGTAAATGCAACTATCACAACAAATTTGAGTGTGTTTCCCATACTTCAATATGACGTTGTCATATATGAAAGCACTAACAGAAGCTGCAGAAGCATCTGGCAGAGAACCAGTAATACAAAACCGAGTTCCTTCATCTATGACTATGATTAGAAATTTGTAGCGTAAGATAAAACTACTAGGGTAAGTCCCAGCGAGATCCACATAAATTCTAAAGAAAGGAGGGACGCTAGGTTGTGCCTGAGGACTACCGAACTGTTTTCTACTCCTCTTTTTAACAACTGACAAGTCACACAAGATTGGCACTTATCATTCACAATTTTTTTCATGTTAGGGAAATAGACAGACTTTACTAAGAGATCGTATGTTTTGGAAAATCCACCATGCCACGCACCTAGTTACCCGTAATGCAGTTTCTCAAATATAATGTCTCAATTTCGATGGCACTGCTAATAAATAAACCTTACCAAACGGTATCTTAATCACTTTGTATGTTACATTATTGTACAAAACAATATATGATGCCTGTCTTTCATATGCTGGACCCTTTTCTGCTCGATCCTCCAAGTGATCAATAATTTTCTTCAATACCACATCTCGCTGTTCTTTTGCGATATAATATAGATCCATGTCTTCGATTAGGAAAATTCTCGTGTGAGAGGCACTCTCTTCTTCATCTTCCTTGTCGCGACTATGTTTAACAAAAGGACCCAGTCAGCCTCTATGTTGTCGGTACCTTTAACGTTGGCGATGGTAAAATCGTACGTATCAATCTTAGACATCCAGCGTGCTAACTTCCCTGTCAGGTTCTTACTGTGGCGAAGGAACGTAATGGCTTTGAAGTCTGTATGGAGATAGACATGTCGACCCACAACGAAATATCTGAAAGATCTCAGAGCATACTACAGAACCAAGAGTTCCAAGTAGTACACAGACAAATTCCTCCTTGAAGATCCAACTGCTCGTCTGGCATATGCGATCGGCACTAATTCAGCTTCAGGATCGTCTGAAATAGGTTGCTTTGCTACAGCTGCGAGACCCTTCTTGCACGCATGAGTGTAAATGTGTAGATCCTTCTCTAGTTTGTATGCCATCAAGGTTGCACTTTCCAAAATTGCTTTCTTCAGAGCTTCAAAAGATTGTTGTGGCTGGGTTCCCCACTTAAAATCTTGATCTTTCCGAAGCAGAAATTGAAGGGGATGAGGGATTTCCGAAAAATTGTTAACATACCGTCGCAAAAAGGAGCATACTCCTAAACATTTTTTAAATTATTCTTCGTGCCTGGACATTGGAAATTCTGAATCGTGGCTAACATTCGATCCGACACTTGCATTCCAAATTTTGCAAACATGTCCCAACACTATCAAAGGCTGCACCTAGGGCTCCTCCGCTAGGCGTATCCAATCAGCCAACCATATATTGGGTCGGATGAACTGATCCGATTAGTCAATGTCAGGACAAATTGTCACAAATTGAAACTTTGATTGAAATTTAGACGCAGCTTGCCTAGAAAGTAAGGTTGACCTGATTATTCTAATGCCACTGGCACGTACTCGGGAGGCTTCTTCAGTGACCAATTTCACTATCCGTTCTACTGCCACCGTGTGGCACGGATGAACGGTGAAGGACCATTCTAGCACAGTGTTGTCAGGTAGTGAAAGTTTGACCATGAGCTGTTTGTTTGGTACCATGGAGAGAACTTACTGGTAGTACAGTTATTGAAACATCACTGCTTTCCCAAACGGTCATTGTAGTGTAATCGTTTGCCTCAAAATTCAGTCTGGGAATGATGTTATATCTAATGAAGTTATGGAGGTTCTCTGGTTCGTGTTCTCGACCACTAAGAATCTTATGTAATGCATCTTGTCGGACAGCAAGTCGACCATCAGTCATCATGGTTAGAAGAAATTTTCTGTGAGTGCAAAGAATGCATTCGTCTGAATGGATGAACGGATTACAGCCTGGTATTTCCTTGGTAAGTATCTAGACCTATAAATGGTCTCAAAGACGTGAGAGGACCATCAGCAATGGAATACTATGTTCTGATACAGTATTGCATAAGCACACAGACTCCTAAGTATGAATATTGCAATTTCCATTAATTTCTTGGTATGTTTTCTGTTGCAATATACAACGTTAAAATTCTGTTTGCGCTAGTCAACCAGCTAGCTTGGTTTAGTTTGCCAGGGAACATAGAAACAACCTCTTCCGAGCATGCTCCGGAGCCAATGGCTTGAGATATCTGGAACAAGCATCTCAGGTCTTTACTGAGTTTTCTGTGCTCTTCTGGACTATGATGAGATAAGTGACATTTTATTGGTTTGAATAGCCACACTGAAAGCTTTTGACAGTTAGATAGTTTTGGAACTATGGGAGCTGTGTAAGAATAGGGGCTTGAATAAGCGCCGTGAATATGCGTGAAGAGAGCTCGGAAGGGAACCGGTCAAAACCCCCACAGCCAAAACACCCACACTCAAGAAATGTCAAAACGCCCACACAAACGGTCATAACCCCCAAATGGACAAATCTCCCAAACACACGAACGGTCATAACACCCACAGCCATAACCCCCACACTCAAGAAATGTCAAAACGCCCACACGATCGGTCATAACCCACACACAAATGGACAAATCTCCCAAATACACGAACGGTCATAACCCCCACAGCCAAAACCCCCACACTGGTAATCGGTCATAACCTCCAACGGTCATAATTCCCACACAAATGGACAAAACAGCCACACATAGCAACGGTCACAATCCCCACATAAATGGACAAAACCCCCACACAAATGGACAAAACTCCCACACAATCGGTCAAATCTCCCACACTCTGAAATGATCCTGGTTGTATGTCTTGCCCTTGTACTTTTTAATAACATTTTTTATTCCACTTAAACCGATGTTGCTACTATTCTTCTTGCACTGTTTTGTAATGACACAAACACTAAAGTGGGCGTCGTAAGGAGCCGCAACAAAAACGTGCAATCACGGTATTTTCAGTGTGTGGGATTTGTCCGATTGTGTGGGGGTTTTGTCCATTTGTGTGGGGGTTTTGTCCATTTATGTGGAGATTGTGACCGTTGCTATGTGTGGGAGTTTTGTCCATTTGTGTGGGAGTTTTGACCGATCGTGTGGGCGTTTTGACATTCCTTGAGTGTGGGGGTTTTGGCTGTGGGGGTTTTGACCGTTCGTGCGTTTGGGGGATATGTCCATTTGTGTGGGGGTTATGACCGATCGTGTGGGCGTTTTGACATTTCTTGAGTGTGGGGGTTTTGGCTGTGGGGGTTTTGACCGTTCGTGCGTTTGGAGGATTTGTCCATTTGTGTGGGAGTTATGACCGATCGTGTGGGCGTTTTGACATTTCTTGAGTGTGGGGGTTTTGGCTGTGGGGGTTTTGACCTAGACCCGCTCGGAACAGAAGCTCATTAAAATACAAGAGACAAATAGCCCATTGCATAGGCTTTCCTCTTAGTTCCTCTAATTTTCGAAGAACAACTCTATTCCAACCAGTGTTAGTGTATGTTCCATCACACCCAAGAACCTAAACTTTATCAAAGCCAACTCTGAGTTGGTTCATGATGTATTCGAAAATAGCTGTGGTCTCGTCATGTGCAGAGCCAGAGAATGGTGTCCCGTGACCAACGTATTGAGAGTTAGGTTCAGCCGCAAGTGATAAATGCTCTTCTCTAACGATGCCTGTGTGTATTTTAGTGTCTTCCCTTCGATCATCAAAGTATAGGCTTTTAATGGGATCATCATTTCTAGAACTTTCTTTTAAATTCCGAGCAAGTTTAAGTTTCACAATCTTTATTTTGTTCCTGTCTACAGTTAAAGCAGATGTTATGTCGCTAGATTTTTGAGAAGTTATGATTCCAGCCTTTGAAGCTGCCTGAAGCACAATTGTTATATGTGCCACAGCTCTCTCGATTACATTGTATCTCTGAGCAATCATAACAGGTTAAGTCAAATCTATGAAAATCGTTCCGAAAGTAATGCCTCCTCTTTTATGGAAACTAATGGAGATACATAACTAACAACAGCACAACTAAACAGAGCAATATTTCAGCTACAGACTCACTTTCCCACATAATTCCCACCATTTGTTATTCACTTTTGCCAACGATGAACCAGAGCCTGCATGTCACACTTGTAAAAATCAGCATTCCATGGACTGTCTTTTGAATTCCGGCTCGTAGTGATAACACCACGTATCATCTCCAGTGACGATGCTATCCAAAAATTGTCACGTTCATCTTCATATTGGTCCAGCAGGTCCCGAAGGAAAAGGCAGGAGCGAAAAAAAGCTGTAGAAACGCTTAATTGTACTAAATTTACCCTCTTTTCCGGCCCCAGAGAAGCCACCCTATCCCTCCCAAGCGCATATAACTGGCATTTTGAGACTAGAATGTCAGTTTCATAGAATCTGGCATGTATAAACCCAAAAATATACGACCCACCCTAGTAAGGCACCAAATATATAAACTCTTTCATTTTTCGTTTCATATCATTATGCTTTTACATCACCTGTGCACTGCTTGGAAATCACCTATGCGCTACCCGTAAATCATCTGGGTACGAGGTGTAGAATCACTTATGTTTTATGTGTAAATCTTCTCTGTCCTATATGTAAATCACCTGTGTCCTACATGTAAATCACCTGTGCATTACATATAAATCGAATACGTGCTACGTGTAAATCAACTCTGTGGTAGGTGTAAATCACTTGTACAGGACGTGTTCATTGCACATGCACTGCGCACGTGAAGATGTTGAATAGAACCTGTGACGCTTATGTGCATACACATGTTGCATCCGTGCAATTGAATATGTACTATGCAGGTATTATCTGTCAGGAAAATAAATGTACACCTATTTATCGAGTCTTGCATTCCTGCGCTCCATCCGTGGAGAGTATGAGAATTAAATGAAGCAAATGTTTACTGAGGGGCAAAATGAAAATTTTAATCTGAATAAGACATTGCAGAGGAGCACAAGCTGTGAATAAGAATAGTGCATGGTGTAAATAAAGAATAACACCGAAAGAGAGAACCAAAAACAGCTGTTAAACTTAGAAAAAAGAGTAAAAATTGTCGAAGTGGGGACATAAAACTCAAATACAACAAATACGCCGACAACTAAACGTTCACCACGCCAAGATCTTGGTGTAGTGGTTAAGGTACTGGCTTACAAATGAAAACAAGGCGAGTTCGAATGCCAGTCAAGGACGTTTTTAAAAAAAAAAAATTGTTAATAATACATACAGCTCATGAGAGATGGTAAAAGAGGTCGTATTTAGTCTTTCGTAGCAATTATTGTTGGTAATGTTTAGTACTGATAATACTTTTTGTCTTTGTGTATTGCTTTTATTCTCTTTTTAATTTTGAAAGAGAAGAGTATCCGGACAAATGCCACCAAAATTCCTCATATTTTGAATGTAATCGCCATTTGCAATTAGTAAAGAATAAAAATTGAACGTTCCGATGTAGCTGCAAAAAGTAAAAAGAAAAACATGGAAGTGAAGTGTTCGAATCCATACTTGTGGTTATTAAAAATACAATTTATACATGCTTTACACCTCCCGACCACGTTTCTACGTTAGCAATTAAGAGGTTTGTGTTTAGGTGAGGCTGGTCAATACGTTTTGCAAAGGGCCCCGGTTTAGCTCTGACGCACCACAGGTGCGAGCAGGGAGCAAAACACCTTTTCTCTCTCCCTCTGTGTGTCTATTTATCTATCTATCTGTATATATATATATATATATATATATATATATATATATATATATATATATATATATATATATATAACGCTGTTTGTGAATGCCATAACCACCCTAATTTTCAGCAGAGTGAGACGAAACTTGGCACAAACATTAATTGTTGAAGTGTCTTGATGAGTTCGTTAAGCAGAATAATCAGATGAAAATGTTCAAAATGGCGGCCCTTCGAACTCTAAAAAACTTCCAAGGGAACCAAATTTCGCCCATAAATAGGTATTCAGGAAGTTTGAATAACTTTTCCTTTTTTACTGAGATATTTGTGTGCAGGGACTTATTGAAATATTGGACCCGATTAATCGCATAAAAAAGGTTCACGCTCTTTCGCTACGGTCAGTTTTTTTGCAGGAGGGAGTTATTTTCGTATCGGAACAAGATAATTGTTAGTGATGATATGAAATTACACATTGAATGTGAAGTAACTTGTGAAACGTGTTATTTGAAAGAATAATATAATAAATGTGCTTTCCCCTAACACAGAGAACTGTAAATCATGTATTTCGAGTTCGGGAGCGTGGATGACGAGGAGTGTTATTTGATTTGCTTTTTAGTAACACATTGCATTGCAAATAAAGGTAGGCAACATTAGTGGTAAGTAAAATATTATTGTTATTATTATAATTATTATTATTATTATTATTATTAGTAGTAGTAGTAGTAGTAGTAGTATTAGTATTAATAGGTGTTGTTGGTGGCTAAGCAATATCTTCCTCCATACTTCTTCAAACGTAATGATTGTAACGCCATATCTCCCTTACAAACAAAATATTAGCAATTTATATCGAGAGAACGGGAAATTGTAGAGTGATGGGAGCAACGTTGGACAATATGCACTCATAGTAATCAGAGTAATAAGCGATTTCAATGCAAAATGAACGAAGAGTCATTGTCATGGGTAGTCATGGAGCCACGGCGGAGCCCTCTTTAGGCAAAATGACGATAACTTATATCGAGAGAACAGTAGGTGATAATGAGATGGGACCAACGTTGGACACTGTGGACCCATAAGGCGCATCGAAAAAAACTAGTATGACGGAGGAGGGCGCCAGCCAGCCTTACTTATTTCCATTAATAATATAAAATTATATTGTCCAAATACACACACGAGTTAGCTAGTAATATTTGACATTATTATTATTATTATTATTATTATTATTATTATTATTATTATTATTATTATTATTATTATTATCGACAGCGTCTTTTCATTACGTGCGCATGTTTGACATGAAGCCAAAGAGAAGATCCATCATTCGTAGAAAAAAATAGGAATGTTGCACCATGCTAATCAAGATACAACGAAGTTACAAGTATTACCCAGAACACACAAGACAAGAAATGTCACGGTAGCTACACTCTGAAGCCTTCACCTCTGGTGTATGTGGTAGTCGGTTCGATCTCGGTTAGTGCTATGTGCGCTTTGTGGTGGACAAACAGTGAATGTGTGTGGGGACCGCGGTGGCTTAGTGGTAGAGCATTCACCTCTGGTGCTTGCGGTCTCGGGTTCGATCCCAGCCCCGCGAAGTGAACTTTGTGGTGGACAAACACCGATTGCGTGGGTTTTCTCGGGGTTTTCCCGTTTCCTCCCACTTTGTTCATTCCACCATTTCATTCATTACTCATCATCACTGTCTCCTTTAGCCTAACCGTGGGACGGAAAACTCATTTAATTTCATTTCATTTTTCGAATGTGTGTGTTTTCTCGAAGTTGTCTAGTATCCTACTACTTTCTTCATTCCACTAATTTCCCCATCATCATCCATTCGGCCACAGTTGCCTAACGGTCTTAAAAATAAATTCAAATAAGCTCACAAGGCAAGGACAAATAGTTTACAAGATAATATATCTCTGCTGTTAGTTGTCTGAGGCTTCTCGACCCTGGCTTTTTTTTTTCATTCTGAAACATTGAAATTTGTTTCACGAGTTTTAATACACGAATATACAGTAAATTGCTCATAGGTACGTCGAAGATGAAGCCACTAATGTCTAATAATGTTTACACGACAAGCAAAGTTCGATGTAAAGGTTTCACCATCCCCGACACTACCGTATACTATCAACCCACTTGCTTTATAGTGTCTGTATATATATGAGAGAGAGAGAGAGAGATTGAGAGAGATGGAAAGATATATAGATAAATAGAGAGATAGATATGTGTGTAAACTTTGATTTCATATATTCCAGCCTTTAGGTTTCACAGTGTTAACCTATAGCAATCAAAAAATACTTTCCATTTTAGCATGTTTAGTTTTGTAGCAATTATTATTATTATTATTATTATTATTATTATTATTATTATTATTATTATTATTATTATTATTATTATTATTATTATTATTATTATTATTATTTTACAAAAAAGCTCGAAACCAAATAATTTTATTGAGTAATGGAAAGTATTTGATTGAAATTTTATGTTACTGCACAGTAAGCTCTACTTAAAGTGTCATAGTAATGGGAGCTGAACGACACATCGGACGAAAGAATGCTTGCGGCCAGTCTTCACCTCCATGGTTCAAATCTTTTTCCATAACCGCGGGGTGTGTGATACTATGTGGTGGTTGGCCCGTTTGTGTAACGCACTCATGACAGTACACCCAGATTAGCTAGTGGTCTAAAAAAAGTTGATTTTTGGGTGGCCATTTTGGATTAAAGTTTCTTATATTGTCGTGATCTATTCGCAATCATACAACGTACATCTTCATACCAAGCCGAGCGGTCTGCGGCGATAGACCATCGGCTTGAAGCACCCGAGTTAGTCCCGGAAGGGTCATCTGTATGGATTTTAAAAGCATTTGTTTTTTCGGATTGTGTCAGGGGGGAAAATCCTACCGAATAAAAGGATTTTAGTCTGAAAAAATTGGAGAGAATATCCTCCCCAGGATACTTTCATGGGAGTAAGGAATTAGTAAAAATATAGGATATATTATACATTTTATAGCAGGTTTAAAAATATGGTTTGGGTATCCTATTTCTTTTCTGTTAATTATGTTCTTCAATGTTCGAATTCTCATTCTCATGATATTTTCTGATCATTCTCATGATATTTTCTTCTTTCAACGGAGTTCCATGAATATTATACCAAATGTTCTTTACATTTATCAAGTTCGAAAGATTTTATGCGCCTGAAAGAGACCATTTTTGAAGATAATTCAGGTTATAATGCATATTATTCACTAGGAAAGAGAAGTATTCCCCTCCTCTCAACATGGAAGCAGAGGACAATTTCGCACTCTGGTCAGATCAAACATTTCCGCGTAACAAAAGGAAAGCCCCCTGTAAAACCTCTTCAACTCCAGTGGTATTGTTAGTACCATAAATTTGCTAAAAGCAAACAATTTGAAGGGTTCGTCGACAATATTTTTGCTTTCTTTGTCCTTCGTCCGGCTTCCAAACGAAGAGGTGAATTTTACAACATGACTGCTGTATAATAAGCGAACGATTGGTAAAATGGTAAAAGTGTGTTTTTATGTGTATGTGTGTGTGTGAGAGAGAGAAGACAAACTTTTAGTTGCAAGATGACATATTTCAATTGCCGTATTCGGTTCATATAGCAAAAAGAATACCGCCGCCAGAGAATAAAGACAAGTGTAGTCTGTTCTGTTCTCTTCCGCCATCTCAGCCAGAACTTTCAACTACAGCCTGTAATGAATGTAGACCTTACCCAGTTTTCAAATTGAATAGATGGTGGTGGTAGTTCGGTTTCTTGACCTTGTAAAAATCATCCCGGTCTTTGATTTTGATTGGCATCATTCCAGCCAGAAATGAAAAAATGAGAATTCCTCAGTTTACGGCAAGAGGAATTGGGGACAAGACATTAAGGATGATATTCTTGGAGGCTCATGTATCACGATTGTTTCATTTAATAGACAAAGGACACTTTTCTATAAAGGCTTTTCAACATGTTTTCTCACAAAGGGGATTTTCCTTTTGCAATCTATATGACCACTGGCAATTTCAATCTTGGCCATTCCAGCAAACGTTCTCATTTTCGAGACGGGACAAGTAGTCTGTCTCGTCTCATGTCTCCTCTCGTGGCAACACTAAAAGTTATAGGCTTCAGCCAAACATGTTCAAAACAGCTGGGACCGGGTTTAGGCTTCTCAACGGCTCGAGTAGCTCAGCTTACAGCTCATTCACTATCGAACCGTACCGAGAAGTGAGCCGAGCCAACAGCTCACCCAATCAAGCCGATTTGAGCCATCGGCTTAGTTCAGCTGAATCGAAACGTGCCGATGGACTAGTTTCAACTTAGCTGGCTTGAACCGGTTCACATGAGCCGAGTAGGGGACCCATCCCAACCGAAAAAAGTTCGAGCCATCGACTCAGCTCAAATGTCGTTCTAAATGAGCCGGATCGGGTCATCGGCTCATCCCAACCGAGCCGACTCGAGCTGTTCGCTCAGTTGATACGAGCCGAACCGGTTGATATCACTACCCGAGTTGCCCTTCTGCTTGGGCTCAAGAATTCGACAGTGCAGGTCTCAGCCTTGATTTTAAGAACTACAGTATATAGTTATATTAGTGATTACGACATTTGAGGCTGTCTCGTAAAAAAAACTCTTGTTTTCTCGTTATCTAGACGAGACGAGATACACTAAAATTGCCCGGCGAGGTGCACTAAAATTACGAGACGAGATGCACCCCTGTCGTGAGCAACACTAAAAGTATTCCACGTTACTGCTTACATTTCTCATGACTTTCGCAATTCTAGTCTAATCAAGCCATTATTTCAAAACGAGTTAAAACGAACTGAACGCGCGAGCGAGCCATTATCAAACTCGACTCAACTCGAAACTTGCCCTCGAAAACAGCTTGATCTTGATCGCTACGCGGTAAACGGTTCGTCTTTAGTCTGGTTACGTTAGGTTTCTTTGTCTCCGCTAACAAACATGTATGTTATATTTCTTCGATTCAAAATTTCTTTCGTATTTCTTTTATGATGTCGGCAAAGTTTACATTAATAACTTAAGTTTACATCCAGTTGTGTCTATATGATCGTGTTACTAAATCTTAATATATTGACAGCGTTAGTATGTCTTTCTCTGCTCTCCCGTAAAGTTGTGATACGATCTACTACAGAATAAAGGACCAATTATCAATTAAACCAAGTTGTTGTATTACTACACATCTGCTTCCGCCTCTGTCAACTCTGGTCGATCTCGTTGACGCGACATATTTGCTTTTTTATGCCCCTTTCTTCGTTTACTGAACTAAACAGTAACTATTCTGAAATATACTACTGCGCATGACTCGTAGATAAATCTTTCTGATGCCAATAGTTTCCGTTTTGTCTAAGGAATGTTCTTTTTCTTATTCCCAGCATGACCCTTCTATTACATTATATGAAGAGCATGTAGGTCTAAATACCTCATGTATTACATAGAATGTAGGTTTAACTCTTCCAGCAAAGAAGAAACATGTGATCATAGTATACAAACAACAGAAGTGATAGCTGGCAATACAGTGCTCCTAATCCCTAACGACACAGAGAGTGAGCAGTGCCCTCCGCTCTGGTCTAGTGGCTAGCACGTGCGACTTTGGTGTCTGTTGTCCCGGGTTCGCTTCCCGGCGGGAGAGCATCTATGATTTTTAACTGTTCCTTATGTTTCTGTGTTCGTGTCTCTGTCGTTATAAGTTATTAGAAAAAGCAAGTTAAACGTGTGAAGCAAGTAATGTACAGAGACATAAGCAAGGCCACAACTTGATGATGATAATTGGTTCGTTTCCTCACAAGAATTGGATGCATACTTGGGAATATGGTACGCTCGTGGAGCCACTGGTGCAAAAGGGTTGCCCTGAAGTCCCTCTGGTCAAAGAAGTGGGGAGTTTCTTTGGTTCAGAATGCAATGTCTCGTAATCGTTTTACCCAAGTATTGAAATTTATCAGATTCGACATCAGTCTGAAAGATTAAAAACAGAGAAATTTACTTTGATATCTGAAGTGTGGTACAGATTTATTTTCAATTGTCAGACATGCTACACTCCCGGTTCCTGAATTACAATAGATGAGCAATTATTCCCACGTAAAGCTCGTTGTCGGTTTGTTCAGTATATGGCATCTAGACTTGATAAGTGTGGACAGAAAATGAAATGAAATCTTTGAGTCTTACGTCCGACGATTATGCCGGTTAGGCTAAAGGAGACGGTGATTATGGGTAATGAATGAAATGGTGGAATGAAGAAAGTGGGAGGAAACGGGAGAACCCCGAGAATACCTACGCACATGGTGTTTGTCCATCACAATGTTCACTTGGCAGGGGCTGGGATCGAACCCGGAACCCCAAGAACCAGAGATGAACGCTCTACCAATGAGCCACCGCGGCCCCTTGTGGACAGAAATTTTGGTTGGCTGTGGATAAGGACTGTAAATATACTTTACATGTATTTCCATATCTTGGGAAAGACGAAATGCGCAACAAATCGGAAAGTTTGTGTTCTTACGTTTTTGATAATCTTATACAACCATTCACGAATAAAAGGAGAAATGTTACTTGCGACAACTATTTTATTCGTCTTGACCTAGCACAAAAATTGAGATCTCAGGGAACGAGTTTGTTGGGTACAATCAACAGATCAAGAAGATATACCGAAAGAGATCAAAACATACAATGCACCGTTGTATAACACTCAAGTTCATAAAACAGATGCATCACTAATTATTTACCAGGGTAAGAAAAACAAAAGTGTTCTTCTTCTAACTTCATTCCACCGAAGTGTGAAAATTGTCAGGATTCGAAGGAAAAGCCAGACACAGTGATATGTAATAATAAGACGTTATCGATTAGATGGCTAGAAAATATTCCGTCAAACCGAATTCAAGAAAATGGCCCTTGCATACATTTAGTAACATCTTGGACTTGGCAGGAATAAATGCTTGGGATTTGTACAAACATGTAACAAATTAGCAAATCAGTCGGCGTGCTTTTATACTACAGCTCTCTGAAGAACGTACCGTCAGGAATATTGCAAGGAGGAATCTGATAGTTGAAACTGACGAATTCGTTAACACATATGGTGGTGTGAAGAAACCAGACAGAAACGAAGGAAATGTCAAGTGCGTGGTTCCTGTAAGAAGGACACAAAAGGCGAACTGTCTAATCGTGTCACAGATGGAAGAAAATAGTATCCCTTAGTTGGTAACATCCAAAAAATAAGCTATAACAGTAACATCCGTCTGAGAGACGGACACGCACAATTGAGACGCTTGAAGCCAAAGTGGTGTAAGTCAGTTTTCATTAAGGTTTAGTTGCGCCCAGAGAATTGATTCTACGTAACGAAATTAATAAATTGAATAAGAAGCACGTCGCAGTTCACTTGTAAATGTACCCATGAGTTCAATGCAACATGCTTCTCCGCTGAGAATTAATTTCTAAACATATACCTTATAGAGTTTTATCAACACACATATGCACCTCAATAGAATATGCCGTTTGGCAATTAGAAATGAACTTACTGAAAACATTGGACACTGTTGCTGTGGAATTCTTTCTTTTCGTTCGTTGACGAATAGACGAATCATTAAACCTAACACCTGCCAGCAAAACTTCACATCTTTTGAGAGACATGGTTGTACGAAAAGCATGAAGTCCAGTGCAGTCAATTGATAAAAGTGACACCAAGCTCTCACGCCCCGACTTGAAAATGGATCACAAAGTCATTAAACCAATAAGCGCTCCAATTTTAGTCTTAATCAGTATTCTTATAACTTGAGAAGGAGTTATGTAACATTCTTGTCATCACTTCCATTGTACACTAATGCAGTTCACAGTTTCATTCAAAGTGTCATCAGTACGGAATAAATTCCAGATGTTCTCTAGATTTGGAAAATTCTATAACTAATTCGCTGATCCTAACCATGATGACAATTTAATTTTTATCACATCTTTCTTAGGTGTTTTAGTACCCAAATTTGGCTTCTTGCAACTCTATCTGATTTAACTATTTTTTTGCAATGAACACTATCAGTTTCTGTTGTACTTTCGTATTATTCTGATCACTTTTCTTATCTTTGCTGTATCCCTTATCTGATATGTTATTGGCATCATTAAAATCTATTTCTGGATTGCTTTCATAAACTTTTGCATAAATGATCTTGTTCAGGAACATACGAGTCATCGGATCCGTAACCATAATCGGTTTCTGATCTATAGCCATTTGCAGTATAGCCCTACTCCTTTGTGGCATACGTTTGCTATTTGACATCTTAAAATATTCAATTTTCGAAACGAAGGAAAACCAAATAATAATAGTTGTCAGTATAAAGTAATATCCGTCCCTTAGACGGATAAAATAATTTTCCTTTACAGTAATATCCGCTTGCGAGACGGGTTGGAATAACTTTAAACACTTCCAAGTTTGCAACAATGAGCTAGACACGCGACCACCTGCTGAAAACAGCACAGTCAACTCACAATTGAAGCATAGGTAAAGTATCAGATCATACCTCGAATATGAGTACCACTCTGAAGAAGAAAATATCGTACATCCGCCTGGGAGACGGATATTACCGACTAAGGGGTATGTAAGAAGTGCGCTGCGGCAGTAAATACCAAGGTCACGTAATGCATGTGAACATTTAATGTTCGTGTATACCTCAAAGTGAGTATTGATGATAGTTGTTTGGCTCAATATGATGACAATAGTAAATGTTAATAACGCTGAGGTGATTGAAAATGAAATGAAATCTTTAAGTTTTACGTCCCACGGTTATGCCGGTTAGGCTAAAGGAGACGGTGATAATGAGAGATGAGTGAAATGGTGGAATGAAGAAAGTGGGAGGAAACGGGAGAACCCCGAGAAAACCCACGTGCATGGTGTTTGGCCACCACAAAGTTCACTTGGCGGGGGCTGGGATCGAACCCGGGACCCCAAGCACCAGAGGTGAACGCTCTACCACTGAGCCACCGCGCCCCCCGCTGAGGTGATTGAGAAAAAAAACTAAAGTGAGAGTTAAATTAAAAAGAAAGACTTCTTAAGATAAATTGTAAAGTACAATAAGAATATATACTGTAAACTTCAATAGATTGTAGGGGGCGCGGTGGCTCAGTGGAATACTGTCTTTGTTTGTTGAAGTGGGTAGACGTGTCTTCGCTCTGTGCAACAAGCTCTGACGTGTTTACTTTCAACGCTGCCTTCCTTAGCAATCAGGTTTGCTGTTGTTGTTTTTTTTTTCTTTCTTTTTTTCTGTGTTCTTTTTGTGAGTGAATTAGTTGAATGAACCATGTCGTTAAAAAGGGTAATTACTCTTAAATATGATTTGGTGGTGTTTCGCAGCGACCAAGCACCTTGAGTTTGCATCAGTGGCTCAGTGATAACTTCAAGTTTACTGTTGATGATGTATTAAGTATCGAAATGGATGTTTATCGCAAATTGTTATATGTGAAACTTCGTACCGAAGAGCTTTGTGAATCAGTTTTGCGTACTTCTGACGGAACTGTGTACTATAGTGATACAGATGGGAACCATCCAGTACCAGTTTTGTGGGCCGATGTGCAAATTGTAACCGTTAAGTTGCTTTGTACGCCAATGTAAATTGATGATGCTGAAATTAGAAGAGTTCTTGGGAACTATGGTGTTATTTCTAAAATTTCAGATGAACTTTATTCTGCTGATCATGTTTACCCTATACGAACCGGGCGTAAATCAATACGAATGGAAGTGAAACGACCTATTCCATCGTTTGTTGTAATCCAAGGACAAAATTTTGTGTTACGTACCCCAATCAGACCCGTACATGCCTCAGGTGCAATGGGGCACATATGTATTCTAATTGCCCCCTTAGAGTTCCCAGTGATCCCAATAGTCATGCAGCTAAGGTTGCCCCTACACTTCGCACTAATAATTCTGCAGATCGTCTCATGCCTAAATTTGACAGTTTGCCCATTACTTCCCACCCTTGGAACAAACCCACCATCAGTGTATCATGCTCATCTGACCCAAGTGTGCCTACAGTAAATGCAACTCAATTTCCAGAACTACCAACTACGAATGTTTCCTGTGAGCCGAACAATGCTACTAGTGTCTCTTCAGAATTGCCTGTACGTGCGTGTCCTAATTCTTCCACTGAAAAAACAGAAGCCCCACAGCAGTTACCAATTACATCTGATGCCCACTTGTCTAATTGTGTTACGGATGTTGAACCAGTTTCTGGAGAACATGACTTCTCATCGATTACGTCGGGTTCTACGATCGTTCATCGTAACGAGTGCTGTACTTCTGGTTCCCAGGACAATTGTGGTTCGTCTGAGGATATGCTTCGTGCACCATCCACCCCATCCCCGCCTAGTGAGATGCAGGGTGCTTCTCCTATCACGGACTTCAATGCAATTAGTGACGAAAATCTAAATTGCCGCAAGCGTTCCAAACCTAATGAACTGAGTCAAAAACTGTTTAAGAAGTGTGAAAATGACCCGACCACATCTATTGTATCTACAAATGTTAATACTATGTCATGATATCATGATTGGTGCATGCGTTATGTGTCAATGGCCCCAGATCAATTGTGTTACGATCAGTTAGTATCTCCTATACTGCGTTATATTGACTTGTATGTCATTCTGATGTTCTACGCTTCCCTTCACAGTTTTACTTGTTTTTAATTATCCTCTTATCTTTATTTTCTTCGCTCTTTCTTTTGTATTGGTGGTGTTATGTGCTTTCTAGTGTGATGATGCTTAAAATTGCTACGATTAACATTAATAACTTGCATAGTTCTGCCAAACAATCTGCACTACGTGACTTTTGCTTGTAGAGGGTATTGATGTTGCTCTTTTACAAGAAGTTGGTCTTTTTGAACTGAATCTCGGTCCAACCTATACTGTAGAAAATAATTTTGACAATAGTGGCACAGGTACAGCGATTGTTTTTCGCGATTCAACAACTTTCTCTTCTCCTGTGTTCCATCCGTCCCCCGAATCATACGTGGTAACCTAGGCGATATCAATCTTGTCAATCTTTATTCTCCGAGTGGTTCACAAGCTCGTACCAGGCGAAATACCTTCTTTTCCCAGGACGTTGCTCTGTCGCTTGGATCCAATGTTGAAAGGTTAATTTTGGCGGGAGATTACAATTGCGTTTTAAGACCTGAAGATCAAACGCCGGGATTTAACTACTGCCATGCTCTCCAGGAATTAGTGACTGGACTTCATTTACGAGACATATGGATCTGTCTGAAGCCGCAAGCACGGGATTATACCTACTTATCACACCAGAGTGCGTCACGCCTTGACCGCATATATGTATTGGTGCCCTGGATTAAGCAAGTTGAAATTGCCCCCACCTCCTTTTCTGATCACTCAGCTTATACTTTATCCTTCACCGTTCCTGATCTAACTGTTGAACGAGGTTGCGGTTATTGGCAATTCAACGCATCCTTATTGGAAGACGATCAATTTTGTGCTGAGTTTCAATCCAAATGGCATTACTGGCTTAGACAACGTCAATACTTTCCTACTGTTAGTGATTGGTGGCATGCTTATTTCAAACCACGATTTGCAAGTTTCTGTCGGTGGTACTCAGCTGAAAAGTCCCGAGATCTTCGTAATCTGCTTTACTTTTATACCAGGTGTTTGCGCGAAGCTCGATGTGCTGCTGTTTCTGACTTCACTATGTTCTCTCAGGTTAAGCGTTATCAAGCCTTGCTTCTCAATTTGCATCGCCGCCGTATAGCAGGTATCAAGGTCAGAAGCAAGGTTCCAATAATAGATTATGATGAAGAGCCATCATTACATCATATTCTCAAAGAAATCAAACGAGGCCAAGGAAAATGGATCCATCGAATCACAGATGGCGAAGGACATCTTCATCAGGATGCTGCTTCCATTAAACATGTGTTTTGGTTGCACTACTCCAAACTTTATGGTATGGCTAACATTACTCCAACGTCTGAGGAATTTTCTACACCACCCTCTGCTCTTCTTGATGATGCTGCACAGCAATCTCTTGTTCGCCCTTTTAGTATTGAAGAGGTACAGCACGCTGTCCTTGCAGCTCCCAAAGGTAAATCTCCAGGGCTCGATGGAATCTCTGCAGAATGGTACGTCAAGTTTTTCCCTCTCATTGGTGAAATACTGACCTGTATCGTTAACGAGTATTTCAGTACTAACCCACAGCGACTGTATCGTAGCCCAGGTGTTACAGTATTTATACCTAAGCAAGCACATCCCACAAGTGTTAATCATTATCGCCCTATCACTCTCCTCAATTGTGATTACAAGTTACTTGCCCGTTGTTTGAACAATAGACTCAGACTCTATATTGATATTCTCGCTGGACCATTTCAATATGCAAGAGTAGGTGTTAAGAAAATATACCAAGTACTTCAAACTATTCGAGATGTTATCGCAAATTTTCAGACTCACACTTGCCTTAGATTTTAACCAAGCCTTTGGTCGTGTAGATCACAATTATTTGTGGTCACTAATGAAGCATATGAACGTTGGAGACTTATTTGTTCGTTGGATTCGCATCCTGTATGATGATGCGCAATCAAAATTAAAAATCAATGGGTTCCTTACTACACCTTTTCAACTCAAACGCAGCGTCAGGCAAGGATGTCCATTAAGCATGACTCTTTTTGTCATTTCTATCTGTCCCCTACTATAGAGAATTGCCGAGCGTATCCAAGGCCTTAATATTTGTAATGTTCCTGTCAAGGTGTATAGTTTTGCTGATGATGTGCATGTTTTCCTTCGTGATCCACAGGATTTAGCAATAGTTGCAGACTGCGTTCAAGAGTACTCTGAACAGTCAGGAGCACTTCTTAATAGACTGAAAACGAACCTCCTACCGTTAGGAAATGGTTCTACAACTGCATTTATAAATTTTCCTCAAGTAGTGAAGAATATGAAAGTACTTGGCATTTATTTTTCCTGTAACTTGCATGATAGTATAGCCAAAAATTTTGACGTTGTTTTTCTGAAGATAAGATCTGTTTTACATCAGTATTGATCTCGTAACCTCTCGTTGATATCTAGGGTCTACTTTGTAAATACATATGCCTTTTCCAAGTTGTGGTACATCTGTCAAATTTTGCCTATGCCTACACCTTACATTCAGAAGTTCACCAGCATTGCTAACTGGTTTGTGTGGACAGGTATGATTTTTCGAGTACGCTATCCAATTCCGTGTCTACCATATAGTGCCGGGGAACTAAACCTTCTACATGTTGCCAACAAAACGAAAGCCTTATTTTCTCACCGGGGGTTCCAAAACATTCAAGGTATTGGAGATCACCTCAGTACTACGCTCCTTTCGTCTCTCGTAGCTACTAATGATGGATTACTACCAGTGAACTTATCTATGATTCCTACCGATTTCTGGTATTTTAAAGATGTCATATGTAATTATTTTTATTTGTCTGTGAGTGGCCTGCAAAACTTACCTCAAACAGTAAAACTTCTCTATAAATTTTTTCTACACGAACAACCCAGCGAACGTCATCATATAATTTCCAAATTCCCATCTGCGAATTGGCAACGTATTTGGAGGAACATTTCATGAAATTTTGTGTCCACCTCAGCTCGTTCGTTATGGTATAAATCTGTTAATAACATCATAGATACTAAGGCTAAACGGCATCATCTTCAAATTACAGATGACAACCAATGTCATATTTGTGGGAAAGTTGATACTTTGGAACATCGTCTCACTACCTGCAACGAATCGCTCTCCGTTTGGAAAACTTATCGTGAAATGGTTCAGTACTGGTGTAAAATAAGCATGGATTGCATTACTGTTCAAATGATCTTGTTTCCTGATTTTAGATTTTTTCCTACAGAGAAGCAAAATTCTGTTGTTTGGCTATCTGCTAATACTATAGAATTTATTATGTCGCCTAGGTTACGTCAAGCACATCACACATACAAGGATTTCCTTTGTTCACGATATGGTAAATTCCCACCACGAAGAAAGAAAAAACTCTTTGCACATTACCTCAGCTACTTATTGTATGGACGCCCGCTATAATTGACATGTATTTTTTTTTTAATTTCCCCTACTATACATTGACTTTGTACCAATGTGTAACTTTATTTTTGTATTTTGATACAATATGTAACGTCAATTAGTAAAAATAAAAAGTGATTAAAACAAAAAGTGGTAGAGCATTCACCTCCGGTGCTTGGGGTCCCTGGTTCGATCACAGCTCGCGCCGTGTAGACTTTGTGGTGGACAAACACCGTGCTCGTGGGTTTTCTCGAGATTCTTCCGTTTCCTCCCACTTTATTTATTCCACCATCTTATTCATTTCTCATTATCACTGTCTCCTTTAGCCTAACCGGCATAAACGTGGGACGTAAAACTTAAAGATTTCATTTCATTTTTCAATAGACTGTACTTTTAATTTATAATAAATAGAAAAAATAAAATAGTAAGGGGTGAGTTTGGTCTTATCTTTCTATTGAAGAACACTCAATAATTAAGTAACTATTCGTGGGTAATTAACGTTTCCTTTTCTCTTTTTTACTGGATTTACCTGATTATTATTTTCTTTCGGCTTTTCTTACTTAGCTTTGCACTAATAACCCAGCAAGTGAATTTTTTTTCATTCGTATTTAGAAATGGTTACATAAGTAATAGGAGGTATTTTATAACATAGATAATTAAGTGCAAGTAAATGTTCTGTGCACACACGGATTGTTCTTAACCAGGTAGCTATCTACTGATGAATTAACGGCTTTCATTATTAAAGATGCCTTTGTTAAAGAGAATTCAATGGTCAATATAATTTTTTTTTAAATGCATACTCATTTTTTTTTGCATTTATTATCCCCCTGTAGTATAAACTGAAGCAAAATAAAGAAACAATAAGCAGGAGTGTTTCACTCCAGTAAGATATAGGAACAAGATCTATGATTATAGCGATAGTTTTATACTACAAATGATACTAGCATCACACAAAATTACGCTGATATGTAATAAGTGACCAAGTTAATAACAAAGCAGAAAATGTACTCCAACGTATTGACTATATGATATTTATTCTAAGACTTATAATTATGAAAATTCGTGTTAGTGAAGTTTCACTACGCACAATTTCAACAATGACAATGGACCCTAGGTATTGGCAATACACAATACATGTAATATTGTACGTGTCTCTGGTAGTGAAAAAAAGTGTTAATGGCTGGTAGGTGAGAGAAAAACCGGAGCGCGTAAGAACGCTATATTTCTAGATACTTTTTAGCACAATGTGTCATATTTTATGTTCTAGGTTCATTTCTGACCTTTAATGGCATTGCACTGTTTACCTGAAGGAGAATTTGACTGTAGAAATGTAGTTTTGGCAACTATATCTAATCTACAATCGAACAGTTCAGTTGTGTTAAGTGATAACGAAATTTTCTTGCCGCATATCAATAAACACAGATAACAACCTGTACTGGTGGTCGCAGCACGTCAAAGTAGATAGTTCATTATCTGCTTTGTAGTGCACTGAATTGGGGTGGTATGAAAATAAGGTTTGTGGTTTAATTATACATGTGAAAAGGCAAGTAACGTTCGTGTAATAAGCTATGAGTAAAGGTATGTGTATGTATTTGCTGTTTGACTAAAGTTTTGTTTGATTGGTTTATGTTGCTTTTCTGTAAAAGTACCTCTAGAGAGTGGAAGTAATTACGCAGTAAAGGATTGCTATTGGAAATTCAAATTGACATTTAACAATGTACGTCCTTGTCTGTATCGAGATCTTTCGTCATGTTATAGTTTGATTTATGTATTTCGAAACACTGTTGTTATCTACTACCCATTCTTGCCAGATTTTTATATTTATCTTATTTTCAAATATAGGTGTAGAGAGCCGGGCATACTCGTCATGACGCGCAAGCACTTATACGAGGTGCTGCGTTCCAAAGCATCAAACAAAGCACATTATAATTATGTCACGAACAAATATAGAATGGAAATTCTTTCTGCGGATGTTCGTTGCAGTCTGAAAGTGACTTTAAGGGCCTTCAAAGGCGACTTCAAGAAGCGTTTGAAGCTGAAGATTTTTATCCAAATGTAATTATTGGTTAGAAGGACTCATTAAGTTCTCTGATAAAGTGGTTACTGCTTTCCAAACTATCTCTCAAAACCAAAAGCATAAGTCTTTGACAAGCAAATTAGGCACACCAAGTAAACCCTTGGAAGATTCAGGAATGAAGGCGAAGACAAAACCTTGTAAAGCCGTTCGTTACAAAGCATTCTGAGCAAAAGGTGGTGTTGGCCATTGAGAGCTGCTGAAAAAAGAGATGCCGCAGTTGTCTTAGGAGAAATCATTCAAACGACACCAAGAGAGCAACGAAACGCAAGTGTTTCGCCAAAGCTCTATCAGAACATTTACTCACTGGATGAAGCCGTGGCACTTATTGTAGATAACATCTTATCAAATAAACAGTATATCAATTTGAGACTAGGCGCAAATGCAAAATATTGTGACATATATTCTTTGTAAAATGTGGTGCGTGAAGCAAAACTAATGTTATCCCAGAGAAGAGAATATTATAGTAACTGGCATGTCAGCCGAAGTTCGTTTACAAGCAGTAATAGATCAGACAATTGAGTACATCGTGATTTTACAGGAAGATGTTACTTAACAGTGTATCAGTGGTGGAGACATAATCACATTATTGTGTAAGTGGGGTTGCAATGGAAATATGTCAATAACATAAGAAGCAGAAAGTTCAAACAGAAGATGAAACAAACAGCGTATATAGTGACTCAGATATTTTTGTTATCTCCTCCGTTCCCTTACAGTTGTATTCAATATCAGATGAGGAGGTTAACAAAACAATTTTCTGGCAAAATCCCAGACCATCATCACCTATGTTTTTTCAATGCATTAAATTATAAAAAAAAGAGACAACTGAACTGTCGAGAAAGGTGGCGCGTTTAATGGAAACACAAATACGTAATTTAAAGTCTACTAATGTACTGAGTCAGGGGAAGGAAGTAAGTGACATTTCTGAACTTGTTTTCACAATGGCGGATTGGAAGATATGCTATTCTGTTGCAAAACCTTCCTCTTAAATGTGCTATATATGTGGATCTACTCCTTAAATATGAACAATATTGAAAAGCGAATAAAAGCAATAGATAGTAGCGGATATAGATTTCGAATCTCACGTTTACATGCTTCGATCCGATTTCTCGAATGCCTAATGCATATACCTTATTGGTTGGACATTAAAAAATGGCAGGTTAGGGATCTCGAAGTCAAAGTTAAATTCTATGCACGGAAGGAGCAAATTACTCAAGAGTTCCGAACGGAAATGGGATTAATTGTATATCAGCCTAAACCTGGAAGAATAGGAAATTCTAATGATGGGAAACAGCGTGGCGTTTCTTCCAAGATCCATCGCAATCTGCTGAGATTACAAAAATGAATGAAGAATTGATTCGACGATTTGATATATTACGAACTATATCATGTGGTTTTCCAATTAATGTAGAAAGCTTTGATGGAGGAAAAATTATTGAGGCAGCCATCTTGGCTATCGGAATGCTCTCCGAGGAAGGTCAAGAAGCAACACATATGCACATTAGAGCAGATAGGGAAGATCATGCAAGAAAACTTATCGAAAAGAGAACAATCGCGATGTATTGCACATGCTCCTCATCATGTCCGATCCTGTCGTTGGAAGTCAATCTCCGTTCCGAAACAAAAACAAAAACTCAATTCCCCCCTGATGTCAGGAAGTTACTTACTTAACCTGCTTTTAAATGTGCAACGTCTCTGGAGCATGAAGTATTGCATAGCTAAGATCACGATAGTGATAACTGTGACGATGACGTCGATGATAATGATAATGATAATAATAAAGATGCGAACGATGGCAACCAAACATACAGTGATCAGTTCTGGGCCTCTGAAAGAAGATTAAATGCTTTCAATCTCTGCAGGTAAAGTATATTATTGATCTATTTGGCTAATTTATTTTTGTCGTTTTTCATCTTTTAGCTTTTAACTAATTATTTCTCCCTTACATATCGTTTCTAAGCTGTTCTGAATATATTGGGTCACTTACGGTACCGAATAATAATTTTACTGGTATAGTAGTAATCATATATTGCATGTATAGGCGGAGTACTAATTTTTCCACTCAGATTATGCATCTGGCCCACTGTGCTCTGTGTTGTTTTTCGTGAGTTAACTCACCACCTAAACTTGTCTTGTTAAATAACTACGTTGAATATTTATTTGTGAATTTGATATACTGCTGTGTGCCGCTGCATATTTAATAGTACGTAAATATTAATATATTCCTAGTTTTGAGTTAATAATGAAGTGTCTTATTCATCATTGACAACTTTGAATCAGAGCAGAAAACGTGGGGGATCGAACCAGGTATCTGCAGGTCCAAATATTAGCCAGGCGTTTACAAGTAGTTCGTTCGATTTTTTTGTAAATCTAGTATTCCCAAGATGACGATATTTCATACCGTGGAACACGCCAGTATATCTTCGTATCAATTCTTCATCATTCCTGCTATAGTACTAAAATATCGTACGTTTCTTTCTTACTCTGACTCTGCTTCTGTCTCACTGATCCAAGGAGCTGAACTGAACAACCGAGAACTTCAATTCATAATCCAACCTCTTTTATAACCCCTTCAGACCTGAATTCTTTTTAAGCTTGAAAAAAATTATTTGTTGTGGTTTTTAAACACATTGGGGTCTTCTGATGCCATTTTGCTTGAAATTTGGTTTTTGTTATCCATAGTTCTCCAGATATTTTATGTGCACAAATGTGTACATCTGGACTCCACTGTCATATAAATTTTTAGTTTTTATATAGCATTGGTGTCCCGTTGTACACATTTGTGTACATTAAATATTTAGAAGGCTATCGGTCACACTGATATTTTTTAAAAATAAATAACCGGTGAATCTTCCTCAGTTTCATCTTCAGATAAATCGAAATCAGGAATGTCACCTTTCTCCAACATATCTAAAATTTTCTCCGTGGAGAGAGATGGGCTGCTACCAGATGGTTTATCCATGATTCTAATTCGTGTACACACTACCTCAATGTACCATATAATTTATAAGAAAATTTTGGTCTCATGTCGTTGATATAAGTCCGATCGAAGCTAAAACAAACCAATTCTTACTAATATTATCACCCAAAAACACATACTCAATGAGCTTTCATTGATAACGCATCTGTTCATTACGATCCTCTTGGGCACAATTGTGTACATTATATTTCAACAACAAATAAAGTTATAACGAATTGCTTCTCATATTTGTAATTTTAACACAAAAGATAACAGATATTCACAAACACACGCAAGCACTTCAAAAAGATAGTTCAGAAACGAGAAACTTCTAATTATTGTAATAAAATCGACGAGGTAGTACCTGTTGATAAAACTGCAACATCACAGACTATTTACAATACTTTTATCACATACTACTCACTAGAACGCAGCAGCTACTTGTATAACAGTGAATCAAAGCTACACAAATGTAAACAATCGGCCTGTATGCCCACAACAATGCTTTAAGTAGAATTAATGCAATAGAAATTTAATGTACACAATTGTGACCGCCAGGTCTGAATGGGATAATGTGCTACGTTCTACGCACCAGCTTCGGAGGAAGAGAAAGGGAAGAGAACGGGATACTATTTTGTGTCCTTCGCTTCTGATGTCAATTACTAGCCTGGTTGAAAAGTGTCTCTAGTCAGTTCTTAGCAGAGTTCAGTGATCACGCTAGAGAAGTGTTTTTAATACTAAAACTTTAATTACTTGTCTATTTTTCTTACCTTTTTATTGAAATTGTAGCTCAGAGTAAATTTATGTACTCTTAATATAAATATTATTATTCCCAACCCTGTGCTCAATGAAAACAACTAGAAAGCTCGAGGCCGACTAAACAAATGTTACTAATAAAGATATATTCCATTGAATATTTCTTTGTTTCTTTGTTTTTTTAAAATTCTCTCCCTCTGCCCGTTCAACCGAGGTGCAGGGCCTCTATATCAGAAGTCGGAAGGCATTCCACCAAAAAACCGCATACCTTAACAATATACATGGCGCACAGTTTCACAGTGAGACGCATTCGCCAATTCAAAAATCATGGTCGCCAGTATCTCTCGCGTACAAATTATTAGTTTCTTCCCCTTTTCCCTTACGACCTTTGGTTTGAAAAAGAAAGAGATATTACATAACATAAAATTTCAAAACTAGACAATTAGATTTAGGATAGCAGATTTTGAATTAAACAATTTATATACACGTTAAAAAATAAAGGATTCCTACTTATCTGGAGAAATCTTTTCCCCCGACCTTTCTTGACCTTTCGTAGGAAATTTCCTCACTTTAATGATAGGTGTCGGATGATGAAAGTAGCAGAAAGAAAGAAGATTCAGGAATGGTATAACGAACATCGAAATGACAACCTTAAAATGAAAGAAGAACTCATAAAATATTTTGTACAGGATGTTGAAGTTTTACTTCAATCACTTATTTCTTTATGAATACATTTGAGTCAGAAAAAATATGTAAACACATTACCTGAATGTATTACAATCGCTAGCGCATGAAACTTGGTGTATCAAAGAAAATTAAAAAAAGGAAAATACGATTGGTCTCTTACCAAAGAACGGGTATCGATGGAAAGATATATCGTGGCGAACAGAAGTCATTGATCAGGTAATGGCGTTTGCTTTGAAGCAAATGCATAGTATGAGAATTAAATCTGTCATGTCTATAGTTTCGTGTGGAGAAGAAACAAACATGTGAACCAAACGTTTAACAACAACTCAAGTTATTAATATATACGTTGACGAAAATTATTGAGTTATATCATCATAAAAGAAATAGGAAAGATAATTTGAAACGAAGAAAAATTAACGTCCAACTTTGCAAGCGGAAGCAAACAAACGTAACTTAACCACACTAAAGATTAACCACGTAACAGAACTGCGTATTGATCTGGGTTCAGTGGCCAAGGCGCTCGACCTGTAATCTAAAAAGGTTCTTGAATCGAATCCACGTCAAGCAAGTATTTTATTTTATTTTAGGATTATGATGCGATCGGGCGAACGATGATACACGTTTTATTATATTCAGAAATTGGAATACTCGAATCCTTCAATATTTGAACTATCAAATCTTCAATAATAATAATACTAATAAAGTGATAATAATAATTATCTCGTAGAAGTTTAAAAACTAAGAACTTATTATTGCTCAGGTCATACCAAACAAGCAGAAATGTGACATTTGGCAAAAAATATTTCTGTTCTGTTTAATGTTTCCCACGAGAAGAGGAAATTCTCATTATCATTTTAAATTCGAGACGGGACAAGGCTATCTCAAATTATCATCTCGCTTTGGAGATGATAATCGAGACGAGGCGAAAATATCGAAACATTTTTCGTCTTATCTCGATTCTCGAAATAGTGTATGTCCACTCTTCAAGTAAGAATAGTCCTATACAGTGAATCTTATAGGCTAAATTGTTACTTCGTATATCAGAGTTCACTGAATTATGGTCTATGAAGGTATTTTTGCACCAAAGCTTTTATAACTACATCTGCATACCTTACAAGTTAGTTTATTATATGACTTACTGTTCGTTGATATTCAGTTATTTTTATTATAGTTATTTTACTTAAAACGTAAAGTAGAATATTTCCTACATGAAACATCAGTGGAACGCTTTCGTTCAAAATTAGCGTAGTTGCAGAGGGGTGTCTTGAAGGTACGAAACTCCCTCCCTGAATCACGAATTTTGAGTAAATTTCAGTAAATTTTCGAGCAAATATAAACTTTTAATATCATTCTTCTTCTTCTTCTTCTTCTTCTTCTTCTTATTATTATTATTATTATTATTATTATTATTATTATTATTATTATTATTATTATTATTATTATTATTACTGAAGTGTAGTGAATTTAGTGATTCACCCTGTTCCACCCAGCTCTCGCCTTGTGAGTACTATGGTGACCAAAGTATAAGGTCACTAGTGTGAAAATATAACACTAAATACTTGATATGGAATTATAATCTATTAATCAAATGCAACATCAAAAATTTTTATTTTCCACTTTAGGCGTAACTCACAGTCTAAGATAATTAGTGTAAAGCTATTGTTTTTGGAAGCCGATTAGTTGATCAGTGGAATTTTTAGAACATTAAAAATTTTTGCACTATATTTACGATCACTTTTCCAAAACTATAGTTTGAATTTTTTGAACCTTGGGATTGTAGTAGCGACTTTTAGTTTAAAGTATCCCTTGTAAATTTCTTCTTAACGCATTCTGATTGACTGACCAATGGAAAGTTATTCTTGATACTATTTGCTCGATCCCTATCAAACTTTTGTTCAAATTTTTAAAAAGTTTCAAAACATTTCCTTAATATTTTTGATAACTAATGTTTAAAGTCTTTTTCGAATATTTTTGAACCTTAGTTTTGTAATTTTGAGTGATATTATATATATATATATATATATATATATATATATATATATATATCAGAAGAAAGTCTTTTGGTACAATCTGATTTGTTCATCAATATAATTTTTTTTATATTGAATTTGATAGATTGTTGACTTCTTTCAAACCTTTGTTTCATTTTTCAAACTTTGAATATTTCAAACTTAAAGATGGTTTAAAAAATTGGTTCGAAACATTTCTAGTCATTTTTTCATTTTTTTTATTTCTATGTTTTCCAATTTTGAAAAGTTTTGCACTCATTGAAAATATTTTCGAAAATTTTTAGTTAAATATTCTCAACCCTCTTGAGTGTGCCTATAAAGCATTGGCGTAGCTCAAAGTCTCAAGGAGATTGTCCTCCGAACGTTTTCCAGAATGTCCGGGAATTATTATTCAATGTAAAGCTTACCATCTATATATCAGAGTAACTATCGTTACTTTTCCGAGGATTAATTATATTTGATTAAGCATTGAATAAGCATGAAACATGAATCTTATTATATTACAAATTTATTGTCATTAATAGAAGTTGGAATTACGTATAGGATATATGTTATGAGTCGTTAAGTTAGATTGCTCGATCACATTAGGCAAACTGTTGGTGATTCCTTCAGCTCAGAGTAATCAGAGATGTACTACCACATACCTTTGACGTTTACTGGAGTCGAACTCCTGGACTCGGAGTTCGTAGTCAGTGACGAACCACAGTGGACGGGTTTCCACTAAAACTTGGTGTTGATCTTCTACAGACTGGTTTCCAAGAACTGATACTCCATTAACGGATTCCCTGGAACTAATCCTTCTACGGGTCTCCAGGAACAGATCTCGATTCAGTTCGACATAACCTTTTTATGTCGTTTTGCTTCATGTTCATTTCGTGGTTTCTTCCTTTCCAAATTTTGTAGTCAATACGTCTCTGTGCTGAAACCGTAGTTTCTGCATTTTCTCTCAGTGACCATATCTCCAGACAGTTTACGTTTGAAATTTTCACAATTTTACCCAACTTTCAGAATGTGTTGTTGTGAACATAAAATATACAAATGTTTACATTTTCGTCTTGCTTCAATGTTTGTTTATAATGGTATGACACGTGCAGACTCGTGTCTGGATCGTTACTTAATTAAAAACAAACAACCATGAGCACAATGTAATATTATGTGTTAATACGTCTGTCTGCCTGATTACTAATTTCTGACTGCAAGCCAATTCTTAAACAACAACTTAATTTTCACCTTTAGCCAAATTAATAAAATAAATGAATTTTAATATAAAATTTTATCTCTGAATTTGGCGTACCGTAACAATATATATGTTTGAAAATTATTCGCAAATGTAGAATGTTTTAAAACATTTTTGATACTTTTTTAGTTTGAAAAATCTGAAAAATTTCTAATGCGTGAAATTATTGTTCACTCAAGAAAAAAATACGAGAGTAAAAGAAGAATTGGAAACGTTTAGAAAAGATAATCTTACAACGTTCTTTACAAGATCTTTATCATCATGAAAAAGTTCGTTAGCTGTTAGAAAGTTTATGGACCGTCAGCAGTCTTGCTTCACATTCATTTATTACAATTACATTCTTGTTGTCATGTATAAATATGATTCAAAATATTATTCGTCGTAATGTTATTACGGCTATTTGTTAATATTTTGTAAACACACGTGTCACGTTAAATAATTTACCAATACAACAACTTCATAGGAGAATGTAATTTATAGAATTCCATTTCAAAAGGTCATTCATACAAAGTTAGGATTACGATTGCTGGTGATTATTGAAAACAATTAGAAACACTATTTTGCCTGCAACATATTTACCTGTGGAAGCCAATAATAAGAAGTATTAGGATCCTATTAAGATCCAGGTACCTGCACTTATTTTAGAAACGGTTAGTGGGAAAGTATCATAAATTTTGATTTAGTACATAATCTCATGAATATAATCGTATCTTAATGTTGAAAGGAACGTTTAATGGATCAGTTTTTCTTTCATTTGAAAACCATAATGTATTTTACTTTGTTAGCCTTGTATCAGTAAAATTCAACCAACAACAATCTCGTTCATGAGGAAAACACTCAATCAAAAGCTTTTAGTTGGAAAATCTGTTACACTAATAATAAAGCTTACGAAAAGTTCGTGTTTGGCAACTACTTTCCAGTGAATAAATTGTAGGCGAAACGTATTATTGTTGGTTTAAGTTACATTATTTTCTAACATGAAGTAAAACAGAGCAAAGCAGTTCTGTTTGGTGTGCAATTGTATATTGAAGAAGGACACATAATGCGTAAATAACTACAAAATATTTATTTGTAGTTATTTACGTATTAGAACATAAGTAAGTTTTTTTAACGTAGGATTTTAGTGCCTTATTTTTTAATACTAAGCGCGCAGTTTTTACTTTTTTTAAAGGTTGGGAAAATTCTGTTGTTACGTTTTTGGTTGGCAGTGTTTTTTAAGATTTAGTATGAGGAATATAGAAGGTTATATATATATACAGGGTGCTTCACGTAAAACCGGCCCGTAAAGTGAACACATAAAATGAAATGTAATGTATTGAATATGATTAACTACAACACATAAATGAAATGTAATGTATTGAATATGACTACTCACCTTCACAGCAGCCTTCACAGCAGGTGCTTAAAGTGTCCTCCGCCCACTTCAACACACATGTGAGCACGATTGAGGAGATTCATATATACCCTTGTCAGTTCTTGTGTTGTAATGCTATTGGTGACATCCTGGATCCTGGTCTTGAGTTCTTCAATTGTGTGTGGATTTGTTTCGTATACTCTTCATTTAACAGTCCCCATAAGTAAAAGTCACACGTGGACAAGTCTGGTGACCGAGGAGGCCACAAACCTTTGCTGATTGTCCTCTCTGGTGTAAACATCTCATGCACAAGGGACAATCATGCAGCTGATGTGTGGCATGTTGCACCGTCCTGCTGAAAGTAACATAACTGACGCTCCTCTTCGGTCAAGTGTGTATAAAACTCCTCCAGGATTATCATATACACGTCACTGTTCACTGTCGTCTCAAAGAATATGGGCCCAATAACGCGTGTGGCGGAAATGGCCCACCAAACACCAATTTTCTCATCATGCAAGGGTACCTGGTGGATTGCGTGTGGATTTTCTGTCGACCAATACCGGTTGTTTTGGGAATGTACGTACCTAGACAGGTGGAACCACGACTCGTCACTCATGATGAGCATTAGTGGATCCAAGAAACCACTGGCAACATTGCGCAACAGCCATCAACAGAAATGCACCCTCTTCTGCAGGTCAGGCTCCTTCAGTTCTTGCACAAAACCTATCCGGTACGGTTTTAACTTCAGTCCCCTTAAAACACGTCTGCAACTACTCTCGCTCGCATGGACCTGCTGACTCAATCTCCTGGTTGACTTTCGAGGACTTCTTGTCATTATCTCCTCCACCTGCATCTTTAATTCAGGTGTGCAGACAGATGGTCGTCTGTTCCTGGGAGCATTTTGAACCGATCCTGTACACCGGCATTTTTCAATCAATTCCTGAATGGTGCTTTTTGCTGGCACAGAACGTCCTGGAAATTTCTCCCGAAACAAATTTTTTGTTTTCACAAAAGATCCAGTGAGAATGAACCCTTCAACAATGGCAACACGCTCGGGTATCGAATACGGCATTATCACACACTGACACTCACCCGGCTTAACGCAACGAGGCCTTTTTCTCAAATGGTTTCGACAAGTTTTACTGGCTGCGGCTGCACGTGACTGCTGAAGGTCACGTAAGTCAACCCGACCTCGACACGCCATCTCTTGGTAGGAAGGTAGATTATTTAAGTGTTGCCAAAAACACAATATACCAGAATATTACGACGGGACGGTTTTACGTGCCGCTCCCTGTATATATATATATATATATATATATATATATATATATATATATATATATATATATATATATATATATATATATATATATATATATTTGTTGCAAATATAGTTGTGATATATTTAGTAGTTTTAGCAACACGTGTTTTAATTTTGTAAGAACGAAGAACTAGAAATTGCAATTAAATGAGTGTTGTAGAACAACCTTAAGAATTTAGTTTATAACTGCTGATTTTTTACACTATAGTTTGATATAAAACAGTTTAGTAAAAAGAATGCACATTGGCAATTGTGGAGATTGACCATTTTGTTTGTAATTTATACAGACTGTGTGCACCGTTTCTACGGTAGTTGAGATAATAAACCGTTGGTGTATTGCACCTGGTTTGTCATGTAACATTTTTATTTAAAAAGATTTTCAAGCGTTGATAATTATTTAGATGAAAAGTATATACAAAATAGCTTTAGTAGCCAAAATTAATGAGTTGGTAATTTTATTTAAGAAAAGAAAAAAGTTTGTTGTTTTGAAGCATTTTGCTAATGAGATAAGAATTATTTAGTAAAGGATGATTTTTGTGTATTTTTGATGGTGCCAGTAGGTTTAGAGAATACTTGCATGTAAAGAAAGGACGTAGTTTTTTACCACATTGAAAGCGCTTAGAGCAAAGTAAAAAGAAAACACGTTTTTGCTTACATGAATAAAATAATAATGTTGCATGTTGATGAAAAATTGGAGAAAATATACCGTTTATTTTATAAGTCCGGTGTTATGACCTAGCTGGCGGTCGTAATTTGGCGTTCTTTAAAGGACCAACAGATCGCGAGTAAACGAAATAATGTGTCGAGATTCTTGGATAAATGTATGTTAGAAAATTGAGTTCGGAGAATTCTAGCTTTTTTTTAAAATATGAAGTTTGCAAAATTTTTTGGATCAAAAATAAGAAACTTTTTTGAGAATCAAAAATAAGGGACTTTTACTTGAAGCACTTTTTCGTTATTCTAATTGATTGCGCTGTAATCGCGATAAAATGAATATCATGGAACGTACGTTCTAACTTTGCGACCTCAAATATTTCCGCAATAACAAAAAGTGTGACAAGTGTGGTTACTTAAGAATGTACACATTTCAGGAGTCTATAAAATTCTGTAAACAAGTGCGCCAGTGATAACATCATAAGGCCTAAGGGCCAACTTGAATGTTTTAAATCGAAACCCTCTATTTTTATTTCAGATTTTGATTCTGCAATCGAAAAGAATTTTTATTTGAATCACTTTTTCGTTATTCTACTAGACGGAGCTGTAATCGCAAAAAAAGAATATAATAGTAGGTATGTACGTGATCTAAAATGATGATAAACTAAATCCCTCAAGAAATACACATACGATTTCAGTACGTGTCCAACCATTATAAAAGATCTATTCAACTAACATAAAATGGGGTTGCCTTCATCTTCCCAAAATTTCAAATATAAATCGTCTACATTACTGCAGATTCGGATACTGCGACCGAAAATATTTGTTGTCCTCCTAAATAGCACATAAATTGCAAAATTTATAATATTGTTGTACGTCACCTAAGGTTGATAAATGAAAAGGTGGTTTAAGAACTGGACATGTTGTGTGATGTTGGTGCTAAGACTTGCAAATAATTAAAGTTGAAACACGTCTGTAATAATATTCTTCAAGAACTGATATTTCTCTGTGAGCTTTTGGACACTATGAAAGTTGATTAACTCTGGCTCTCTGTTGGGACATTAAGTTTCAATTAATAATCAGACATGGTGTCAAAAGAGAATTAAGTTATTCATGTTTGTCATGTTTATGTAGATATGAATAATAACGATTTCAATTGAATATATACCATGAAATTTTACCTGAGAGGTAATAGTGAAAGTGAATACGCAAGGTTGATCGGTGAATCTCTTCAAGTTTAAAAGGGCATCATGATTTTGTTGTTTTGGTTATGTAGATGTGCATAATTACGATTTGATTTGAAACTGCATGTAATTCCATCTGAGAAGTGAAAGTAAATATGAACATGCAAAGTTGATCTGTAGATCTAAGAGAGCAAATGTGCTCTTATAAATTTAGTGGAACAAATAACATTTGACCAGAAGACAGATATTTGTTACCCCTATGTCATGTTCCTCGTCTGTAAATACATATGGTTGATTGTAAATTAAGGTCTAGCAATGTAGAAGCCATAGATATTAGTAACAGTAAGCATTATTACAGAGAATCTCTCAACACTCAAGCTGTATTTCAACTGCATTTCAACTGGTTTGTATTAGAACTCTCAAATAAAGTTCTAACGATGTTGATAATACGAGGATGGGGTAATCACCAAAGGTCATGTGCTAAAGTAAGGGTAATATATAACAAAAACAATTCATGCACCACACAATGCGTATCCAAAAATTACAAAGTGAGATGTATTAAAAGTACACTGGAGAAAATATTTTCTCGTTTAATGGAAACCAACTGATACATTATGCAATGTTTACGTTTTGTTTATGTTAAATATTTATGATATTTATTAAAGCTTACATTCTGAAAGTGGTTCTTTTGTTGAAGCTCATTTATTTCGAAAATAAAATACTCTGTTATGCTGAAAACAGAATCCTTAAGATTTTCCTCGTAAGAAATCCATAGTTGTAGAAAATGAAACTTTGTTATATACATGTATTGGGACCTACTTTGAAATGTCCTACAGATTTTTACGGAAAGTAATATTAGTGTTGTAGAAGAAAAAAATAAACAACAAACTATTTAGAAACATTTTTCTGTAAATATGAACCCTTAACTTGACAATCTATAGCTTCTTCTTCTGTTGGCTCAGAAAATTCTTCCTCGTTGGCTTACTTTATGACTCCCCCTGTGTGTGTATATTGGTTTTTCAGTTGTATGCTTGGCTTCACTCTGTGTGTGGGCCTTCCACTTGTATGTAGATAATTCTTCTAGTAATATATGCTTAAGTTTGAGGTAGATAGTTACACACCTTAAAGATAAGGTAGATAAATTCATGTAGCAACAAATATAGAGTACAAATACTTTTATTTATACCTAGGTAGTACATACTAATAACGGTATTCTACATAACTCTTTTCTCGTTTTGTAACGTGCGCTCACAAAAATACTTTTCTGGCTTTCTTTTCTGCAAAGTCCTCAATAATATTTTCAGAAGAGATTGATTAAGCGATCTTGTTCTTTATAACTAACGTTGCCAAATCTGAAAGCCTTTCTTGTCCCATAGTTGAAAGTATGTTTTAAAGCGTTTTAGTTTGCTGAAACTTTTTTCACAAGATGCCGCACTGAACGGAAGGGTAAGAAAAATTCTAAGAGCCACCGAGGCGTTTGGATAGGCACTTTGAATGTCACTTTAGGTAATCATGTCGAGAATATCCCTCGGGTTGCACTTCTTGAGCTCAGGCAAGAGTATAACAACCTGGTCTTTAAGACAAAACTTCTACACATAATTTTACAGCATTCAAATCGTCTTGGTATTTCAAAGTGAGATCCATGCACGATTTTTCAAGTCTTTCGAAGACATTTCACACATTGAGCTTCCTCTGAGAAAGCTGAAGTCCTTGCTTACTTCTTTGGGCCTGTTCTACAGTACTAAAGAGTTCTTTCCGTAAGAGATCAACAATTTTGAAGAAATATTGTCTAAGACGATTGTCTTCAGTAAATCTTCTCGCTTCATCCTCTCCCTTCTCTCCTGTCATTCTTGTATTCTTCGAGATAAGCTCTTGTCTGAACTGATCTTCCACATTTATCAAATTAACAAAAACCATGGCTTCCGAAAACCATCTATCGAATTCTTGGTTCCTGAACCTAGATTGTGTTCAAGGTCTTAACAAATCAAGAGACCCTTTGCAAAAGCAAATCCTTATTCTGTATTTCCTTTGTTCCCTCGATTTATTTCATGCAAAACTGAGTCCCAAAATACTAAATTAATTACAAATTTCAGATCTTTCTTCGATTTCATTAAGTTTTTTGCAACTGATTTGACTTCTGAATTAGAGGAGGTAGTTATAATTTTATAAAATGTTGCGAGATCATTTTCCAGTTCAGACTTCACAGCTGTTAGTACTGAGTTTGCACTCCACTTCGTGTTCAAAGTACCTTTGAGAGTTATTTTCACATTTTCTTAAAGATATCGTGCCTTATTGTCGGTGAAAGATAGAAATATACACTTTCTGAAGGATGCTAAACAAGTTTTCAGCTTCTGGTTCTGATTCCGATGCATATACTCCTACAAGATTCAAGGAATGTGCTATGTATGGCACAAACAGAGCAGTTGTGTTTAACGATTCGATCCTTGCCTGAACTAAACGATATTTTCCAGCCACATTTGCACCAGTGTCGTAAGAGTGTGCTCTACATTCTGCTAAATCGAGACCATTTTTCTCTATCCTTTGTACAATATTTTCCACAAAATTTTCGCCAGTTTTTCCAAGCACTTCAATAAAATCAATGAAGCTTTCTTTTATTTCACATTTCCCTCCTCTACTTTCTTGAAATGTGACATAGCATAGAACCTGACTCTTTTGATCAGTGTGAAAAACATCTGGAGTAAGTCAAACATTATGGAGTAGTATTTAGACTTCGGCACTTCATTAAGAATTCCTTGTCTTATTCTATTAGCTACAAGCATTAAGCCGAAGAATTAATTTTGGATGTCATGTGAAATGCACGACATCTACCCTTTTTACAACAGATTTTACATTTTCTCGTAAGGTAGGATTGTGCTTTGAGCGAAGAAGAATAAGGTTAAGAAAGTTCCCATTCTCTAGGTCGAACCGGTCAGAGCAATATGGTTCTGTGTCCCTTCCTTACTACGACACAAGGATAAGCAACATGTTGATAAAAACTATACCACATCAATATCTATCGATAAAACCTCCTTCCACTTCTCTTTTTCTGCTCGAATGCATTCCATTCCTTTGTTTAAACTGAGGGAGTTCAGTAGATACGTCCATTGCACATCAAACTTCTTCTAGGAGACTGAATTTTCATGATTTGGTATTCTTTCATGTACTTTCTTCCATTCTTTAAACCTAGAACTTACTAATTTTGATATGGCACTAAAAGACGAAGATGTAATTTGTTTGGAGTCAGAAAATAACTTACAGGGAAGGCAAAAGAGAGTATTTTTATTTTTTGAATACATGGACCAGGACCGCTTGGTTTTCTTCCCGTTTGGAAGAACTTTGCACCACATGTGGTGAGTTTATCGCTTTCCTTCTCTGGTCGCACAAAAAAGTCTGTGTCTGGATTCAGTGACGAAACCATGAAATTTTGTACAAAATAGCAGCTTTCTTTGTCTGATATTTCACTTGGCCAAGTACTAGGATCTTCAACTCACATATCAACTTTTTTCTTGCGTCTTTTACTTGTAATGTTTTGTTCTGGTATTTAGCTATGTGTAGCAACTGGGAAAACAGTGTGGTCCTCTGGCTTAGAAGAGCCGTCATTATCATTGCTAGAAAGCAATTAAGGAAAACTGTCTTCGGGGTTTTGCAATACTTTGAACTCCTTAACACTATCATTTTCAGATTTTTCCATATTCTTGGAAGAGGAATAATCGAAGCTGTGAGAATCATCCTTTTTGTTTAACCACTTCATTGCCATTTCATATACCTTATTTTCTTCCTCTCTACGTTCTCTTCTGTTCTATTCTCGTTGCCAGAGAATTTACTTTTTTGAGACACCGACGACATTTGGTCAACGTTTCTCTAACCTACAACAGTATGCTCTTTAAATCGAAGAGAGACCCTAGTTTTATAACGAACAGCTTTGGTTAAGAAAAGTAACGGGAAGACAAACAGAATCGTGCGTATAAAACCTAGAAATATTATACTTTGGCTATGGGGTAATTTTGTTTCATATTTCGTTTCCATCTTCTACGACAATTATAAAATTGTCAGATTATTGACACTCTATCGAGAATTATAAACTCTTTTACCCAAATTAATTGCAGTCTTACCTCAGTAGTTCCAATCTTCAGAAAATATCTGGAGGTAAATGTTATGTTTCGACTGATTTTCTATAATTTTTATATTCCTTTATAGTGAAATAGTATCGCTTAAAACGTTTATATACTAAAATGCAAGGGCGCCGATCGTGGGAGGCCGGGGGTCCGGGCCCCCAAACCTTTTGTAGGCCCACTGTATTTTTATAAATGTGTATTTTATATGTATTTTTCTGGTTATATGTATTTTTTTATGATGGACCCCCCAAAGTTACAGAGAAATCGGCGCCCTTGCGAAAATTTACTTTAAAAATATGTTTAGCACATTCAGTTACCTTTATTGTTTCCATTAAATAAAAATAGAATCCATTCCATTTAACAAAATGTACTTATTATTACGCGTAAATAAAGTACAGTAGAACGTCGATTAGCCGAACGTTGGTCAACCGAACGACCGCTTAACCCAACTGTGTACTCGCTCGCACCTGTTACTCTCCCACCCTACCGTCCATCATCCCCCTCACTCCCAAACCAAGTTTCCCACAGTAGTCGCCGCACTGAGCCACCGCTGGCGGAACATTGCTTCTAATGGGGCCTTCATAAGGCGCTGCTGACCGGCCAAGCCGCCAGTCGCTGTGTTTCAACAATCAGCACACTTCTGTGGGTTTGGCACTGGCTGTAGAAGTACAGCCCAGTACAGTGCAGTACAGTTCGATTATCCGAACAAACCAGTTTTCCGAACACCCATGTCCCCCAATTACTTCGGATAATCGACGCTCTACTGTAATACCAAAAAATTAAGGAATCAAAAATGTCTTTTTCGACACTTTTCATAAGACCAGTTGATTTATTTTTGGCATGACAAAGTGTAAATTCATTAAACTAATTCATGAAGAAAATTAATAAATATTGGAAATGTGTCTATATTCCTCTTAAGTGACTCGTGTACGTGGGTTATCTCGCGATTCTCCCGTTTCCTCCCACTTTCTTAATTCCGCCAATAATCCCATCATTTTCCATATAGCCTGAGCCAAACTTGCCAGCATTAATCTTGCATTTAAAATGGCACCCCCTACATACCCTCAATCAGCTGCGCCCACGGGCAAATGCCCCGAATTGCCCCCCTTCCATAGATCCGGCCCTGTTAATTAATGCTGTCGACAAATACGTAGCTGCCAAAACGTGCCAATTACGAAACGTGTTGATGTTAATTATTGTTCATTTAATGTTATAGTGACAAGCCGTTGCAGTTATCATAACCGAATCAAATACCAATAATTTGTGTCATTTAAGTAATAATACATTTCTCATAAATAAGAATTAAGTAACAAGTAATTGTTCATCAAAATATGTGAAAGAAGTGAATGTTGTTAAAGATACATTGTGAAAATTACAAAGTATGTTGACATTCTTTTTATTCCGCCATTTTGTTTTTTCAACTTTTTGTACAGAATCGTAAGCAGCAACCTCAATAACCCCTTTATTGTCACTTTTGAGAACATTTCTACGACTTTTTCGACTTTTGCAAATTTTATTCCATCATTTTTTATGCACCATTTTTTTTTCAACTTTAGTTGCCGAATCGTAATCAACAACCTTAATAACCCCTTAATACTAAATTTCATTCAATTTGAATATAGTTATCATATTTGGGCCAGCTTTTTGCGTTTTCGCCCCACTGTGTGGCGTGTAGAATTTTGTGAAGACTTGATGAAACAAAGCAATGATGATTCTACTTTTCTTATCAGCATTCTGTTCTCTGATGAAGGCAGGTTACACAAAACCTGTTGCATTAACAGACATAAGTGCAGGTTTTGACTTGACAGTAATCTAATTGGTCTTTTCAAACAGTCTACACTCTGTAAAGTTGAATATCTGGGCGGCAGTGCTAAACATACGATAATTGGTCCCTTTTTATTATTAACAATTTGACTTCTGAACTGTGTGAGGAGATGCTTCGAAATCAAGTAGTTCCAGCAATGACAGACAATGTAGAAGAGAATTTTGCCCACAGATGGTTTCAGCAAGATGTGCTTAACCGCACAACGGTGTAAATATCCGCAATTTCTTAACACAGAATTTCCTAAATAATGAATTGGCAGAAGCGGAGAGATTAGATGGTCCCCTAGTTTTCTGTTCCTCTGATTTATCGCCACTACTTTTTCTAGATTTATCTAAAAATCTGAGTATATGAAACAATGCCAACCACTTTGGATAATCTTCTTTGGATTGATGAAGTTGCACTTATATACCTGGACGTCATTAGGAATGCAGTATTTGTGTTTTACCATCAAATTGCTCACAGTCATAAATTCTTCGAAAAAAAAAAAACGGGAAGACACTACGTTGCTGGTAAACCTGATGTGTAGTTACGCGATCCATAATTATGGTAAATCTAGATAGCAGGAAACGAAGACAGAACAAAGATTTTTATTCTCTACTTTCGTATGAAACGGAATTTTCAAAGAAGTTAGGGTAACGTTAAATCCAAGTGTATCAGTTGTAGTGGATGGAAAGTGTTTACATATTTCGTAGTAGCCGTTTTAATAATGTAGAAAAAAAGTATGTAAATTAATTTGTCTGTGAGCTTGTTGTCGATCATTATTCAGTGAATAAATAAGGAATTACTAGAGTAAAATGATTAATTATTATTTTTCCAGTTCTTTTCAACTGAATATGCTGGCGGGTTATGTCCAAAGTATTTTCGGTGTATTCCTGGTTCTAGGTCTTTGTATCATAGCAGAATATATTACTATCATATGGAATTATAGGAAAACGTCTAAAGTTATCAACTGGCGACGATGCATGGTGAAATCGAACCAAAATAGAAAACAGTCTAATTCACTTTTTTTAAGTAGTTTGGTAGAGAAACAACAAAGAGTAAATAGAAGTAATATATGTTGGATACAATTATTTTGCAACAACATTCCGTTGAAATTTGAGGTTGATACAGGAGCTGCTGCCACAGTAGTGCCAATTAGCATATATTACAAATATTTTAGCAATCTTCAATTAGAAATTTCGGATATTAATTTAAAGGCAGCGGAAGGCTCATCTTTAATTGTGCAAGGCCAAATCACAGTATTAGTGCAGAAAGATACATTTGCTCAGAAGATGATTATGGTGATTGTCACAGATAAGTTAAATCATCCTATTATGGGGAGGCCATGGATTGATGTCATGTTTAAAAATTGGAGAGAATTGTTTCAAAAGCCGGCAGACAATACAGTTCTTAATATGAATTATACAATGAGGAATGATATTAGGAGTACATTAAGGCAGAAATTTTCTGACGTATTTTCGGATTCTGTTAGTCAGCCAATTGCAGGATTCAAGTGTCAGATTCCAGTTAGGCCTGATGCTGTTCCGATATTTAGAAAATATTACCAATTACCTTATACTATTGCTGACCAAGTAAAGAAGGATGTCGAAGTTTTAGTCAAACAAGGAATCTGGAAACCAGTATCATACTCGGATTGGGCTACGCCAATGGTAGTGGTGAAGAAAAAGAATGGAGAATTTAGATTATGTATAGACTATAAGGTGACGTTAAACAAGGTATTAGAAAAGATGGTTTATCCACTTCCTAAACCAGAAGATATTTTTAACAATTTGCTAGGAATGACCGCTTTTACGGTAATTGATTTACGGATGGCATATCAACAAATATTGGTTGATGATCGATCGAAACCTTTTCTTACAGTTAATACACCTTGGGGACTTTTTCAGCCACAACGGTTACCATTTGGATTGACGTGCAGTCCCCATATATTTCAGAGGGTAATGGAGCAAATTTTAAAAGATTTTCCTGGTGTATTTGCATTTCTAGATGACATCTTAATAGCTGGGCATGATAGAGAAGAGTGTTTTGAACGCACTAATAATGTGCTAAAACGTTTACAAGAGTATCACGTTAAAGTACGTTTGGATAAATGTCAATTTTTACAATCCGAGATTGAATATCTGGGACATACATTTCTCCAAGGGGTATTTTTCCGATGGTGAAACATCAAGAGGCAATTTTAAAATGCGAAACACCAAAAGACGTGTCTCAATTAAAAGCGTATTTAGGTATGTTAAACTTCTTTCACAAGCATTTGCCAAATTTTTCTTTAAAACTGCCTCACTTATTTGAATTATTAAAAAAGAAACAGAGATGGGTTTGGACAAATGTGCATGATAAAGAATTCCAATTATCAAAAGACATGCTAAGGAAAGCAAAATGGAACCAACCTTTTGACAAATCAGCTGAAGTCGTTCTCATCACTGATAGTAGTGCGTACGGAGTTGGTGCACAACTTTGTAACAGGAGACAAGGAAAATTGCATACTGTAGCTTGCGCATCAGCAACCTTAACTGATGCTGAGAAAAATTACAGTCAATTTGAAAAGGAGACCCTAGCAATAATATTCGCTGTTAAAAAGTTCCATAAATATCTATTTGGTAGACCTTTTGAGATTCAAACGGATTCCCTACCAGCAAAATTGATTTTTGGAGAAAAAACATGCATACCAACTTTAGCTTCACCCCGCTTACAAAGATGGGCATTACTCTTACTTAATTATGACTATGTGATAAATTATTCCAAACATGTGGAAGTAGCAGATTGTTTGTCTCGGTTGCCATTGTCAGAAGAAGTGGGAGATTGGGATATATCTCAAAATTTTGTTACTAATATCACAGTTGATCCACCCTTGTTCGCCAGGATTTGCAAGGAAACGACTCTGGATTCTACGATTAATCAGATAAAGAACTGGTTGCTTCATGGTTGGCCTTCAAGATTGCCATCTACAGGTAATGTGACGGAATTAAAAGCTTATTATCGTCGACGTCATGAGTTATATGTGCAACAACAGTGTCTCTTTTGGGGTCATAAACTGGTAATACCGACGTCTTTAAGATCTATGATGTTGCAAATATTACATGAAGGACATTTAGGTGCACAAAACATGAAGGCTGAGGCAAGGTCAAATTATTGGTGGCCTTCGTTGGATGAAGACATAGATCTCGTAGTTCAAACATGTACTTCTTGTCAGGCTCTACACAATAAAGCACCACAACAGAAATATATATCATGGAGAGACTCAATACATCCTTGGCAACGAATCCATCTAGATTTCTTCGAGTTGGCTGGAAGAAAATTTCTTTTGTTAGTAGATTCGATGTCAAAATGGATAGAAGTATGGCAAATGAACTCTACTAATACTTCAGAAACGATTACAAAGTTGAACACTTGTTTCAATAAATTTGGTTGGCCTGAAGTCATGGTAACGGATAATGGTCCGCCCTTCTGTGGTAAGGACTTCAAGGACTATTGGTTAAAAAGGGGAGTGAAGATATTGAATTCTCCTCCGTGGCATCCCCAGAGCAATGGTTTAGCGGAAAGAACGGTGCAAACCGTAAAGGGTTTGATGAAAAAGAAATTAATGGAAAAGGGACTTTCTGTGTGTTCCTCCTCACAGTTGTTAAGGATCTTGGAAGACTTACTATATGGACTTAGGTTCACACGATCGGAAAAGTTGCATAATTCACCAGCAGGTTTACTCTTCCAATATGAACCACGTACCCGGTATAATATCACGTATCAAGACTGTAGGAAAGGCATTGATGACCAGAATACAAGCAAAGACAACGGTGTTTACAACCAGAACCAATACAGTAAAGGTCAATTAGTATGGGTCTTAAATAACCCCTGTCACTTCCCAAAATTTGTACCAGGAAGAATTATTCGATGTATAGGTAACTCTTTATATGAAGTGTGGGTAGAAAACAAGTGTAGAAGGGTACATGTACACCACTTACGTAGTCGAAGACAGAAATCAGAGAACATTAAGGTGTCTCGTAATGACTTACCAGTGAATAACCGAACAAGAGAAAATGTAAAAATACCAACGGTAGTAAATAGGTCTTCTGATAATTTTTGGTGGTATATGGAAACGGAAACCTTGCCTAATAATCTTGGTCACCCACCATTATCAGAAAAAAAGGACGAGGATGAAACGTCATTACGTCGTTCCGAGCGGCAGCGCAAATGTCCAGATAGATATACGCCTGAATAAAAAAAAAGAGGAGGAGAATGTTGTAGTGGATGGAAAGTTTTTACATATTTCGTAGTAGCCGTTTTAATAATGTAGAAAAAAAGTATGTAAATTAATTTGTCTGTGAGCTTGTTGTCGATCATTATTCAGTGAATAAATAAGGAATTACTAGAGTAAAATGATTAATTATTATTTTTCCAGTTCTTTTCAACTGAATATGCTGGCGGGTTATGTCCAAAGTATTTTCGGTGTATTCCTGGTTCTAGGTCTTTGTATCATAGCAGAATATATTACTATCATATGGAATTATAGGAAAACGTCTAAAGTTATCATCAGTCACCCCTCCGTAACAATTTAACTAAACTTTGAGAACGCATTTAAGAAGTAGATTGATCTCCTGACTGTGGGATGTAGAAAATAGTATGGCAAGAATTAAACTATCAAACTGATATATGTTGAATTAAAAACGTCACTCATCTTGAGCGACTTTGACAAGAAACATAACACGCATGTGTTTATAAACAAAAAATAATTTTGAGTTTTCTCCTATTTAACAGAAGTTTCATGTCATTCTGACTAAACAAGCGTGAGTTATTGACCTTTGATATCGGGAAGATCATTTACAATAGCTTTGTATATAAATTAAGTTTCTTTGCGCTTTTTACAGGTTTTGGAAGTTCGTTCTCCTGTGAAATCTTCTTTGCCATTTGTGCTCTTAAGTACTAGTGTGAAATAATGATTTACTTGATCTGTCCGTGTCAGGTGATTCTCTACTTGACCTTTACAATTCTAGGGAAGTTTCTTGTTGCAAATCACAAAAACTTCTCTTTCCGTATCGCAATGGTCTACTACGGTCGCATTGAAATGAAAACGAAAACTATTTTGTTTTACGCTAAGCACTGTTAAATGAAATGAAATGAAATCTTTGAGTTTTACGCCCCACGGTTATGCCGGTTAGGCTAAAGGAGACTGTGAAGGTGAGTAATGAATGAAATGGAGGAATGAATAAAGTAGGAGGAAACGAGTGAACCCCGAGGAGACCCACGCACACAGTATTTGTCCACTACAAAGTTCACTTGGCGGGTGCTGGAATCGAACCCGGAACCCCAAGCACCACAGGTGAACGCTGTACCACTGAGCCACTGCGACTCCATAAGCCCTTTTCAAATATTGGTAACGTTATTTCGTGCTTTTTAATTGCACGTGTATTTTTCAAGGTATTTAGTTTATTGGGAATCCCAGGTGGCGTAAGATGAGATTTCTTTCTTTTGTGATTACAGCTCCATTTAGGCGGATAACGAAAAGTACTCCAAGTAAAATTTGCATACATTCGATCGTAAAATTCTAATCTGCAAAAAAGTACGGAGTTCCCATTTAAAACTTTCAAGTTGGCCCCTGGAGCTCTATGATGGGACACTAGAGCCCTATCATGGAACATCAGAGCCCTATAATGGGTGTAAAATTGTTTACAGAATTTTATAGGCCCCTGACATGTATACATTCTTACCTAACAACACTTGTCAAATTATTGCTTATTTTGGAAATATTTGAGGTCGCAAAGTTAGGTGACGTACGTAAGATGATATTTTCTTGCGATTACAGCGCCATTTAGTAGAATAACGAAAAAGTGCTTCAAAATTGCTTTCTTTTGACCGAAGAATTAGAATCTGCAATAAAATAGGAATTTTCATTTGAAATTTTCAAATTGTTCCCTGGGGCTCTTTAATGGGACCCCTAGGGCCACTTGTTTTTTAAGGAATTTTATAGGACTCTGTCATACGTACATTCTTAGGTAACTAGATCCGTCACATTTTTTGTCATTTCGGAAATATTTCTGGTCGAAAAGTTAGGTGAGACACCATATATATATATATATATATATATATATATATATATATATCTAGGTGAGACACCCTATATATATCTATATCTATCCATCTGTCTATCTAAATATCTATGTATTTATATAATATATATATTCAAACACTTCATGGATTCACATGCCAGGACATATGTGTATGCTGGAATTATTATAGCTAGTTTTATTTATTAACTGCTTAAAATGCCAATTTTTAGTAAAGTATTTTTTTGTTTTGTTAAAGCAAGTATAATTAACCACTAATGAATAATACACATGAAAAAAATATTTATTAGTTTTTATGACAGTAGGATGTTGCACAAGACCTTTGTGGAAAATATTAACTATATTTAGGATAAATGATAGGAATGTTAAGGAATACTAATTTTGCATACCATTTACAAGGTCTTTAAAGTTTGGCTTTTATTGCTTTTGATAATATAATAAAATGTTGTTAATACAAAATGAACAACGCACGATGATAATGTATAGACATATTCATAAATGCAACTGTTTTTTATGACGTAAAAGTTTATCTTACGCCAAGCGCCCAGCTTTAGCGTAATGGATGTTCATTGGCACGTCCATAATGTTTATAAAATTTGCAATAATATTTATTAACATGTTTATTTAATAATATACGTACAGTGGGCCACATAAATCCTTGATGTACAAAGTCCGCGAGATAGGCAACCCAAATAACGCTTGCTCCGAGATTAATCACGCCTTGTATAGTAGCTAGAACAGGAGCATGAAGTTTGTCCCACCTGTTAAAAGATCAAATCGTAAAGTGGGTTTTTGTACAGGAGTGAGGAGAAACGCTAGCTGATGAAATGACAAAAGGGAGTCTTTGGATACTTGTACTCACAGTACACAGCACAATACCAAAAAAATATATGGACATCAGAGGCGCCGATGAGAAGATAACAGTCAGGGGACTTAAATAATCTTATAACTAACACAAATGAGGGACTATAAACAAGTTAACTTACTTCAAATGGCTATACATCTATACATATCAAATAATATATGGATAGATTATGCGGTATATTTAGTAGGTCATTTTTAGGTAAACACAAAGCCCCGCGATGAATTTTGAAACTATTAACAATAGTTCTACCTGGAACTCAATTAAAATATGAAGCGATCATTCGGGGTAAGAGCCCAGACTCCAATGAAATTTTTTGGGTCTAACAGGGCCTGAGCTCCTTCGTTCCGGAGCCACTGATTGATACGTAATGCTATTTCGAAAGAAGAACTTACCCGATTTCATTATTCGTTAAATGACTTTTGAGAATAGTAAATAATGCTATTCAGTAATTGGTAAATATTAAAAATGCAAAATTCGATAACACTCAAACGAGTTGGAGAACTTATCCGTAATAAGCATATTTCCCCTTATCTTGCAAATATAACTCGAAGTTCCTGATTTGTATACTATTTATGAACATTTACATATTGAGACACAAGGAGAAAAGGAGAGAATATCGTGTTAATTAACAACAATTTAAAAATGCACTAAATTAATGGATAATATTAAATATAGAACCATTAACAGAATTAACTCTATAACTCATTTTCTGCATTCAGTTTTCTTCCTTTATTTTCATGTTTACATAATCACTGAATTTCTCCACTGGAGATTATCTTCGTTTAGCAGCATCCGATTGGAGCTCAGCCTTGTAAATAAAGATTTGGAAAATGTCTAAAGGAAGAGGGCGCGAATAGAACCCCGATCGGAAAATCAGGAAACCCGTCTTAAAGTTTCTTACTCTCCGCATAAATGATAGAACGTGTTAAGTTATAGAGAGGCAGGGTCAGGAATATCTATACCCTATGCACAAAAGGTCCCAATTAAAAGTAAAATATCTATTCACCATATGTTTATAGTGCATACAATAATAAAAATGTTCAAATCAGTTGTATCCGTAAATATATTGACAGTGGCGTACTTATTAGGGTGGCTATATGGCTCAAGCCATTTAAAATACATTTCGTATATACTCAATTTCATTAAAATTTGTCGGCACCCAAAAGGAAAAACGTAAGTGCTAATTGAAGTGTTGTTCGTGGATCCTCCCGAAACAAAATCCTAAATACGCCGCCGTTTATTGATGTCACTAGATATATTATGGTTACCACAGTCGTTGTGCAAGAAATGTTCTTGGCGCTTCGTATCCATATCTGTGGAAAGTGCGAATTACAACGGATATCTGGGGGAAATTGCCTTTGGTAATACTGAATATATGCTACAACTAGAAGCGTAATTTGAGACTTTGCTTAAGGGGGCAAGAGCACCACCGACATAAGACTCATGTTTTGTAGTAGTATATTAATAGACAATTGATTAAAGTATATGTATTTCCCAAACTCTTGTGGTTAGAGGGTAATTGTTCCTCTTGCTCCCGTAAATGACGCCCTTGGCTACAACTGTTATAGTTTCCCATGCAACTGTCGTTTGAAATTACGCTCTTGGATATAGCATACATCCAGCTTTACCAAAAGGAAATTTCCCCTTATCCCTCTTGTAATTCGCAAACTGTCCACTAATAAAGAAACGAAGCACCAAGAACATTTTTTACAGAGCGACTGTGGTAACAATGATATATCTAGTGATATCAATATACAGTGGCATATTCGGGATTTTGTTTCGGGGAGGGGCTATACACAACACGTAAATAATCACTTACATAAGTAAAAGAGGGAAACCAAAACGTTATGAAAATAGGGGTTGGCAGTTCCGTGCTGTGTGGCCATACGGTTAGCGTATTGGCTTGCGGAATAAGATATTCTAATTTCAATTCGCACGCAAAATAACAATTTTATGTGTACTTTTTCGATACTTCTTAAGTTAGGTACCTCGGTACTTCATAACCAATGTATTTATCCGTAATTTATTAATTTGCAAGAAAATACAAATTGCAGCAAAAATGGTTTGGTTTTGTTGTAAATAATCATATGACCTCTAATCATAATAACAGTATTACTAAGCACCACTTCGTAAAGCTAGTTTGCAAAATAATTATCGAAATTTGTATTGTGTGTAACTTGAATAAAGTATTAATTGAAGCTAACATATATAAAATTATTAATTGGGAAAAGAAATAAAGAGATTGCCTTGCGCGGGAATACAACTGAAGACCTCTGAAACAGGACTCCAGTTCGCTAACAATCTGACCACAGACTACGGGACTGATAACACTGTGCAACACGAAGTCTGTAATTAATTTTTATGTATCACGTACCAATTTTATGAAAAATTGAAAAGTTTGAAATTTTGTATCGTGAATTACTGTCTTTTTACGGATGGTGATGAAATATGATTAATGTTTGGTTTGGTTATAAAAAATTAGCGTACGTTTTCAGCAGCGAGATTATATGAGACGTCGGCCTACAGTTGAAGATGGAATCCGAGCCACTGTGTTAATCAATGTTCTCCTACTGGGAATCGAACCCGAGACACCATGCACCAAAGGTGCGAGCTCTATCCATTAGATCACCGGGAATGGCAGGAATGTGTTTAAGATAAAAATTGTTGCATTCGTAATATATCTTACACTATACGCTCATTTAAATATCATCCAAGCGAAATTTTTTCTGTACAGAAGAAAAACGCCGCCCAAAGAGAGGATCTCATCCCTCCAATTTTCTCTTACTGTATAGGAGTATTTTTCTGTTATACGAGGAAACACTAGTTTCTCATATTTCTCCTCACTCTTTATCTTCATTTCAGGTAGTCGCCCATTAAGATCTAGTGATAAGCGAGTTCAGATTTATGTTGCCAAACTATGCTGCCGTATGGTCTAGCATTTAAGTAATCTTTGGTTCGATTGTATTATTTGCTGACTGGTGTTTCATTAGGAGTGATCAGATTTGCCGCATTGTATCATTTTTGGTAGTGTATGCTGTGCACCTGCGTTTCAAAAAAATTACTGAATAAACGTTTAGCTATAGCTTAGCTCACGAATCTCTGCCGTGGTTGACGGAAAAAGGAAAAAAAACAATCGCGGCAGAAATTCGTGAGCTAAGCCCTACGTGCAGTGGAGTGCAATGTGCCGTGGGTGTAAAAATAAACCTGACTTATTTTGCTAGGTGTGTGATGAACTTACATCTAATACTCATAAAGCAGCCTTACACCTTTAGTTAAAAAAATGGCTTATTAACTGTACTTGGCTGTAGGGTTGGAGACAATTATGAGTCTTATGCCATACACATTAATTGCACTATGTATTCCAGGAATTTGAGAAACTGGCTACAAGGAAAACGTAGTTCTGTGAAATTTGCTGTTCCTATGATTTGGTGTGAACAAATGCATCAGGTAACTGACTGTTACTTTTGCTTGACAGATGTAAAGGGCTTGACCTCTAAATCTAAGCATCAGATTCAGTACCAAAATATAAAGTCAGCTATTCGACTAGTTCCTCACAGTAAAGATCTTCCAGTACCTAAAGCTCAAGAATGTTATACTATTGATTCAGAAAAAAGATACATCAGACGTTCCAAGCAACAGGGAAGATGTAGACTTTCAGTCATCTACATCCCAGTCAACGTCACCTCATTTGATCACACAAGAAGAGCTTAACGATCTTAAATGAGACTTAAATCTTCCTAAAATAAAATCGGAATTGTTGTGCTCCAATCTTCAAGCTTGGAATCTCTTAGCTCAGCATGTTAAAATAAGTTTGTTTAGAAAATGACAAAGTCATTGTGAGGACTATTTTATTGAAAATGGATGCATTGCTTATTACAGAAATGTAGATATCTTATTTCATTCTTTGAGACATGAACATAATCCCACAGAATGGCGCTTGTTTATTGACAGCTTCAAACTAAGTCTGAAGGCAGTGCTTTTCCATATAGAAAATTTTCACCCATCCGTTCCTGTAGCATATGCGGCTCGTACAAAGGAGACGTATGAAGTATGAGTACGATATTGGACTTCATTGAATAAAAAAAAATCAAATGACATATGTGTGGGGACTTCTGGCTTCAAAGACAAGATTGCATTTCTAGCAGCAACAACATATCTCGTAAACAAATTGTGAATCCTCAAGATGTATTTTTGCCTCCATTCTATATGAAATTTGGGTTGATTAAGATGTTTGTTAAACTACTAGACAGAGAAAAGAACAAATTCCAAAACTTAAGTCAGACAAAACTTAAGAAGTATTTATTGGTCCACAGACTAAAACGGTCATGCGGAATGAAGACTTTGAAACGAAACTATCTGAAATTGAGGAATCAGATTGGCTATCATTTAAATCGGTATGTTCCGGTTTTCTTGGAAATGTAAATGCTGAAAATTATGAAGCTATTGTTAGTGACATGGTGCGCACTTTTCAACTCATGGGATGCAACATGTGTCATTAAAATGACACTTCTTGCACTCACATCTTGATCTTTTCCCTCAAAACCTCGGCGCACTAAGTGATGAATACGGAGAACGGTTTCATCAGAACATTGCCATATTTTAAAAGCGTTAAAGGGAAAATGGACTGAAAGTATGCTGGCTGAGTACTGCTGGTCTATCATCAGAGAGACTCCAGAAGATGTCTACAAACGTAAAAGACCAAAAAATATTTTAAAGATTAAATCAAGAAATTTAATATTAGTATAATACGCCTTCCTACCCTACATTATACAGTAAATATATGTAAATATGTACATTTCGTATAATGTGTTGTGCTCTGCCCAACAAAAACGTGACGTGATGGAACATTTTGGTTGCCACCAATGAATTCAGCACCTGCCATTTAGTTAAAATCACATAATTTCATTTGAAGGACAAATAAAGTTTAAATTTGTCGCATAGTGTAATCGGTATTTTCATAACGTTTTCTTGATCGCTTTTTTGGTGTGTCAATTCAAGAAAGGAAGTTATTTTACTGGGAAGTTTCTAGAGGAGGAAGACCAATTGACTTATATGTGACACCTCCCAAGTGTAACACTCCGATTTTGATAAAATTAAGCAGGTAGATACTACACATAAACGAATACGTGTTTTTTTAACTTTCTGTGGGACAACGGTTTTAGAGTGCAAAAGCCCACCCCCAAAGGTCTGAAAGTTGGCGTTCGGAAGGCAATAAGAATTGTACCGAATGAATTAAATTATGCACAAATATTGTGGACGTAAAACGAGGGAATACGTATTTCGTATTTTCTTGGAAGAAACGGTTGGGTGGAGTATGGACCCCACCAAATCTTTGATCATGAAATATCAAAACTGCTAATGACAATATGTCAGAAGTGCCTAAAGAACACGAAGATTTGCAACGAAATTTTGTGTAATGACAATACGCAAAAAATAAATATATTTTTATGCCAAAAAACGTTTTTAGGGAGCAAAAGCCCCACCGAAAATTTTGAAAGTTGACGGCTGAAAGGCAAGAAGTGGACCGAAGTCAATGAAACTGTGCACAGATATTGTAGACGTAAAATGAGGGAATACTGTTTCGTATTTTCCTTTTAAAAAGTTGGACGGGACACAGACCTTCTAAACCGTTGAATACGAAATATCAAAATATATTTCTGAGCGGGTTTGGCCCCTATATTGTTTTGGGAGCTAAGACCCCCACTGAAAAAAGTAACTTTTATCATAGTAGCGCAGCAAGGAGTGGACCGAAGCAAATGGAATTGTCTGTAGGCATTGTATATGTTAATTGAGGCCTGTCGTGTTTCCCAAGTTTCCACATCCGATTTGCTTCAAATTTTTCACATCAACAGTAAATAGGAAATAAATCGACACGTCTTTCTGTTTATGCGGAAAAACATTGTAAGGGTTAGACACCTCCCGAAATACTATAAAATATACTATACTGTTTGTGCTTACTGTTGATATGTCAAATTTGAAGAAATCGGATGGGGACACTTGTTGAACACGAAATACCTTATTTTACATACATATCTCGACAAAAGTTCATTCGCTTCGGTCCACTTTTTCCGCCACGTAACCCTTCGGTCCACTCAACAATATTATTATTATTATTATTATTATTATTATTATTATTATTATTATTATTATTATTATTATTATTATTATTATTATTATTATCTATTATATAAAAGAGAACGCACAAATCCTTTGTTCCCTCATCACGCTAATACGGCTGAACCAATTTCTTTTATTTTTGGGGGGTTATTAGGATTTGGACCCTAGATGGGTTTTATCATATCACTTTAATTTTTAATTACCAGTGTCTTGAGATAATTGACCATTCAAGTGTCCATAACGTACAAATCCTTTGTTAGTTCATCATAGGTAAAAATAAACGTATTTATACGCAACCCGCATGACCGTGTCACTCGGCGGGTTAACATAAATGACAGGCGATATAATGTTAACATTTACTGCAATCTACTATGGTTTTTATCATTTCACTTGAAAGCGAAAACTTCCGGGATGACCGCAGCGAAGCGGGGCGGGTTAACATAAATGACAGGCGATATAATGTTAAGATTTACTGCAATCTTCTATGGTTTTTATCATATCACTTGAAAGCGAAAAAGTAAAAATTATCTAAGTAACAAAGTTTATTGCGTTCCGGGGTGACCGCAGCGAAGCGGGGTGAACGCTGCTAGTTTTCAATAAAATTCGAATCACGTATTCCCTCATCTTATGTCTACTATATCTGTACACAATTTCATTCACTTCGGTCCACTTCTCATTACCTTTCGGAAGTGAACTTTCAAAATTTTGGGTGGGGGCTTGTGGCCCTAAAACCGTTGTTCCACAGAGAGTAAAAAAGCACGTATTCGTTTATGTGTAGTATCTACATGCTAAATTTTATCAAAATCGGAGTGTTACACTTGCGAAGTGTTACATGTAAGTCAATTGGTCTTCCTTCTCTAGAAAATTCCCAGTAAAATATCTTCCTCTATAATAAACCATATGTGCCTTCACATTCAGAAACCGGATTTACTTTCAGATTCAAACTCAGATATCTCACTTCAGAGACGAGGATGATAATAATTTTAAAAAATCATTCGACATACTTTCTCCTTGGCCTTATATTTGCTTTGAAACTTCCACACCTGTATATCCTTTTATTACAACACATGAGAAAAACATAATTTTAAAGATCCACTCCCGGAGCCCGATACAAACCAACAACCGTCATAGCGTGGTTCTTTATAAGAAATCTTGAATCAGTACGGTTATATCACGAAATGAGTTGACTTGATTTTGAGTTTAACGTCCGTTTCAAAAGGAGGCTATTCATAAGAAGTGAAAAAATTAGAAAACCTGACTATCACTGATTGTTAGTATTGCGATTTAAATCCATATTTGGAAGTAGGAATTTTGTATTTAGAAACATTTTGTAAATTGACAAATTTGTGAATTACACTTGCAACTGTTTTATGGAAAACACAAGCATTCTATATGTGTGTATGCTTTCATAGTCCCGGAAGTAGCAATTATCTCGCGAAATATACATATCAGGGAAACAAAAACTAAACGTGTTAAATATTTGGAAAGGCTATCCAATAATACCAAACGCAACCCCTATCCCTACCTCCTTCGGAGGTACGGGGAATAACTTTAAAATTTTAAATGTGAACCTACATTTGTTATTGCACATTTTTATTCTGCAGGGAAAAATGATAAATGATTTCAACCAGAAAGACGACAGGCTCTTCACGGATGGCGCTTGAATCGACACACAAAAAAGCGAGCAAGAAAACTTTATGAAAATATCGTTTATCAGTCACGTAGTCTGTGGTCAAATGGTTAGCGTACTAAAGTCCTGTTTCAGAGGTCTTGAGTTCTATTCCCCGCGCAGGACTATCTCTTTCTTTGTTTTCCCAAATAATAATTTTATACATTTCAGCTTCAATTAATACGTTATTCAAGCTACACACAATACAAATTTCGATAATTAGTTTGCAAACTAGCTTTATGAAGTGGTACTTATTAATATGGTTATTATGATTAGAGGCCATAGGATTGTTTACAACGAAACCAAAACATTTTTGCTGCAATTTGTATTTTCTTGCAAATTAATAAATTACGGATAAATACAATATTTTGATCGAAGTTATGAAGGACCGAAGTTATGAAGTATCAAAAAGTACACAGAAAATTGTTGTTTTGCGCGTGAATTGAAATTATGATCTCTGATTCCGCAAGCCAATACGCTAACCGTATGACCACACAGCACGCAACTGGCAACCCACATTTTCATAGTGTTTTGGTACTCATCCTTTGCATATGTAAGTGATTATTCACGTGTTGTGCACAGCCCTTCCCGCAACAAAATCCCGAATACGCCACTGTATATTCATACCACTAGATATATTATGGTTACCACAGTCGTTATGTAAAAATGGTCTTGGCTCTTCGTGTCTTTATCAGTGGACAGTGTGCGAATTACGAGCGGAATAAGGGGAAATTCCCTTTGGTAATGCTGGATGTATGCTATAACCAGGAACGTCATTTCAAATGACAGTGGCATGAAAAACTATAACAGTTGTAGCCAAGGGCATCACTTACGGGAGCAAGAGGGGACAATTACCCCCCAACCACAAGAGTTTGGGGAATGCTTATACATTAATCAATTGTCTATTAATATACTACTAGAAAACACGAGTCTTATGTCGGTGGTGTTCTTGCACATTTTTATTCTGCAAAGTATCAAATTATGCTTCTAGTTCTAGCATATATCCAGTATTACCAAAGGCAATTTCCGCCTCATATCCCTTGTAATTCGCACTGTCCACAGATATGGATACGAAGCGCCAAGAACATTTTTTGAACAACGACAGTGGTAACCATAATATATCTAGTGATATCATTAACCTGGCGTATTTAGGATTGTGTTTCGGATAGGGGCCATGCACAACACTTCAATTAGCACTTACGATTTTCCTTTTGGGTGGCGACAAGTTTTAATGAAATTGAGTATATACGAAATTTATTTCGAGGGGCTTGAGCCAAATAGCCACCCTAATAAGTACGCCACTGCCAATATATTTACGGATACAACTGATTTGAACATTTTTATTGTTGTATGCATTATAAACATATGGTGAATAAATATCTTACTTTTGGTTACAAATGGTTACCTTATTACTTACAACAAGAGAAATGACTCGAGCGAGACGTTTTGCGCGTAGGGTATAGATATCCCTCACTCTACCTCTCGATAACTTAACACGTTCTATCATTTATGCGGAGAGTAAGAAACTTTAATACGGCTTTTCTGGCTATTGCAGTTTGTAATATTTACACCAAATGTGCAGTCCTTCCTTGCGAAAGGTAGCGCGGAAATTCAGTTAGCAAAGTCTGCTTTCCCCTTGTAAATAACTTGTGTTCCTACTCGGTTATACACGTTCTACAGTTATTTCCAGTAACCTTGAACGACAAGGACACGAACACAGACACATCGAGAACATTTAGATTCCAAAAATATTTTCCACTGGGAATTATTATTTTCTATTTTAACCATTTCTCAGGACTACGAGACCCGACAGGGACACGAACACAGAAACATCGAGGACAGTTAAAATTCCACCCTTGCTCTTCAGAGGGACTCGAACCCCCAATGGGCTTCACCTCACTATGATCAGCCTAACGCCTCAGACCGCTCGGCTACACCCACCGGCTTCTACTAAACCACACAGGGAACTTATAAGGCCAGCGCGTTTTAGTAGTTCTACTGGAAATGCTCGAGATATGCACTTGTAATACATTGAGTAATTTATTCGAGAGAGGCAAAGCATTTTACATCGAATCCTTATGCTTGTTTCGTTTCTGTGTTTATTCTTTGCATGTTTCGTATAGCGCATGAAATAAGAAGTACATTTTTCGCTACGATGTCCAGAAATAGTATTTTAACTGATCATAGAACAGAAATCTGTCGGTGAAGTAATATGGGATAATATGTGGTATTCTATTTTTATACCAAGTCCCTTAGTTGCTAAGCGGTTAGCGTACACACCTTTGACGTAAGAGACCCGGTTTGATTTCCGCTGTGAGCTCATGTGGTTCGAATTCCTCGCTAATTAGTAGGTAAACGCCTCATATAGCCTTGCTGCTGAAAGGAACGTTAAACTCTAAATCAACACAATGTTAGTATTATACCATCAATAAAAGCAAGGGGTAGACGATACTATCCAGCTAAAATCATGCATTTATTTCTTTGGCACATATTCCAAAGCATCGGACTATTTGCGACATTAATTGTAAAAGCTTTAAGGAAAAGAAGCTTTATGAACATTCAGTCGCTTCAAGCGTTCAACTCGCTTTATAAAAATCCAGATTATGAATTACAAACCTTTTTACATTGTAAGTAAAAATAAAAGCATATATTGTTTTATCTGTCTCACATACTCTCTCTCTCTCTCTCTCTCTCTCTCTCTCTCTCTCTCTTTCCTCTTTCTCTTTCTTTCACCCTGTCTCTCTCTCACACACACAGTATCTCTCTTTCTCTACATATAAACTTGTATATTGCAGTAGGTATCACGAACAAAAATAATTTTCATTTTGGACGTGTGGTTTAAAGTTGGTGTTCAAATCAGAAATCTGTTCCCATTAAAACAATGTTAACGTTCCTCATTTTAGCGTCTTCATATATAAATGATAGACTGAGGTTTGAAATGTGACGAAATGAGTTGATTTTATTTTTTCGAGCACTTCAAAATAGAACTTTATATTTAATGAAATGTTTCCATATATTGAAAAAGAAACCTTTTTGTACCGCAGTGGTCGAGCGCCTTGACAATGGACCACGATTACTACACATTAATTGATTTGTTTTTGGCCTGTTTACTTGTATATTATACCCACAGTATTTGATTCAAAATAAAGGCTTTGGCATTTTTTTTAAAAAAAATCTGCAATGTTGATAATTTAGGGAATACAATGATATAATGTCCTTCGAGTCCTCAATTACATATTCTTGTGTTTTGCCAATGTATTTGACTATAAACAAGCTACTGTTTTGAGCGACAAGAAAGGGTTCTTTATTTAGCCGAGCCAGAGTAAGTTTGGCTTGAGGTGAATGGTTAGCGTGGAGATTTCCTAATTTTCCGATCGGGGTTCGATTCGCACCCTCTTCCTTTAGAGTTTTTTCTATGTTTTCTTTACAAAGCTGAGCTCCAGTTGGATGCTTCTAAACGTAGATAATCTCCAGTGGAGAAATTCAGTGATGATGTAATCCTGAAAAAAAAAAATTTTTAAAATGAATGGAGAAAATGAGATACAAAGTTAGTTTTGTTAATGGTTCTATAATTGATATTATCCGTTAATTTCGAGCATTTTTAAATTGTTGTTAATTGATACTATCTTCTCCCATTTTCCCCATGTGTCTTAATGTGTAAATTTTCATAAATACTATACAAATCAGAAACTTTGAGTTATATTTGCAAGCTAAGGGGAAATACGCTTATTAAGGATAAGTTCTCCAACTCGTTTGAGTGTTATCGAATTTTGCATTTTTAATATTTGCAAATAAATTACTGCATACCAATATTTAGTATTGTCAAAAGTCATTTAACGAATAATGAAATCGGATAAGTTTTTCTTTCGAAGTATTATTACCTATCAATCAGTGGCGCCGGAACCAAAGAGCTCAGGCCCTGTTAGAACCCAAAAATTCCATTTGTGTCTGGGCTCTTACCCCGAGTGATCTTTCCATATTTTAATTGATTTACAGGTAGAACTATTCTTAATAGTTTTAAAACTGCGCAAGGCTTTGTGTTTACTTAAAAATGCCCTATTACATATACTATATAATCTATCCGTATATTATTTGATACGCATATATGTATAGCCATTTGAAGTAAGTTAACTTATTCATAATCCCTCATTTGAGGTAATTATAATATTGTTTAAGTCCCTTGACTGTTATCTTCTCATTGGTGCCTCTTGAGTCCGTTTATTTTCCTGGTATTGTGCTCTTTACTGTGAGTACAAGTATCCAAAGACTCCCTTTTGTCATTTCGTCAGCCATCGTTTCGCTCCAGTTCTGCAAATACACTCTTTACGATTTGTGCTTTTAACAGTTGGGTGCAACTTCAGTCTAGCTACTACCAGGCGTAATTAATCTCAGAGCAGGCGTTAGTTGGGTTGCCTATAACATGCACATATTTGTGACTTCAGCCTATGACCCAACATACGCATAAGAAAAGGTTCCATTAGCAATTTATTGCGATGATTACGAATAGAAGCATAACAAGTAATTATTTAAAATAACAAAATGAAGATTTAACACGTAAATAGGTTTGAAATATTTATTATTAGTGAAAATAAGACGCCGTGAGTTAAAACACTAAAGCACTAAAGTAAAATAGAAGCCTCCGTGGCCAAGTTGTTAGCATACGCGCCTTTGGCGCGGGAAGTCCGGGTTCAATTCCCGGGGAGCTCACGTGGTACAGATTCCACGTTAATTAGTAGGTCCAAGTCTCATATACCCTCGCTGGTGAAAACTGACGTTAAATGTAAAATCAACTCAACCAAAATAGAATAAAGATTTTAGCAACCTTATTTGAATGATATTAACTTTTTAGCTGTACATTTAAGGAAATGGTAGTTGACAAGGTTTTAGTTAACAAGAATATTAATATTAATATTATTTAACTTGATAAATTTTAAGATTTTGGCGTTGATAGAAATGATTAAAAAATAGCTGGCATGGTAGAATTAATTAGTTTGTAAAGTTAGATGCGTTTTTGTTTTATTAAATAAACAACAGTTATAATTTTTAATTATATAATAAAACGTTTATCCCCCCATCAGCTTGGTGTTTGTGTTCCTAATGGTGCCGAGGCAGCTGTTCACGCAGCCCGAGTTTATTTCTCTTCTACTCACAATGCTACTAAGGCGGTTGTAAAATTGGATTTTCGTAACGCATTTAATGAGCTTCGTCGGGATACTATGCTTGCCGCAGTGATGAATAATTTTCCTTCAATTTATCCATATGTTCATCAATGTTATGACAATCAAGTGACCTGTTTTTCAACGGAAACACTATTTCTTCTCAGAGAGGTGTACAACAAGGTGGTCCCCTGGGCCCAGCACTTTTCTCTATAACCATTCACTCTTTAGTTAAATCACTGGATACCGAATTAAACATTTGGTACTTAGACGACGGAACAATTGGTGGTGAACCCGAGATAGTTCTTTCATCGCTAATAGAAATAAATAAGAAGGCATCACTTCTTGTCTTGCGTCTTAACTTTTCTAAATGCGAGATTGGTTGTCTTGGAACAGATGAAACCGCATTCGACGAAATCTTTAGAAGATTTAATGGCCTCACCAGGCATACGCCCTCTAACAATTCAGAATGCTTGTCTTCTAGATGCTGCTCTCACGTCGGAAGCACTCACTAACGTGCTATTGAATAAAATATCTAGTTTAGAATTGTTCTTATATCGACTTAATTCATTTTCAGTCCATTCAGCCTTTTTTCTTTTACGAGCATCTTTGTCAGTCCCTCGCTTAACCTATTTTTACGATGTTTTCCATCTTGGCATGAGAGTTCTTTGGTGGAAAAATATGATACTGTCCTGAAAACTGGCCTTGAATCAATTCTGAACTGCTCCTTAAATGACGTCTCTTGGACACAAGCATGTTTACCTGTTGGCTTGGGCGGTCTTGGTATTCGACGAGCTGCGGATATGGCGATTCCTACATTCTTAGCGTCACACCACGGATCTCAGCGTTTAATCGAAGCTCTCCCTCCACAGGGTTATTGTTTGGACCCAGATGGCTCAGTTCAAAAAGGCTCTAATAAGTAGGCAAGCTTAGCAGATACAAGCCTTCCGGAGATTAGCAAAAAGTGTTATCAGTCATCTTGGTATACACCAATTGCATGTCAATTACATAATCATTTGTTACAATCTGTTGTTATTCCGGAAGATAAAGCCAGGCTTCTTGCTGCCTCGTCTCCCGAAGCGCGTGCATGGTTGATGGCGATACCTTCTCCGCCTTTAGGCCTTGATTTGTTAAATGGAAGCTTTCGAATTGCTGTAGCCTTACGTTTAGGCTTAGCAGTTTATGAGTCTCATCGCTGTCCAGGTTGTGGGGATGAGGTTAACCAACGTGGCCTGCATGGCCTTTCATGCATGAAGAGCGCTGGTAGATTCGCCCGACATTCCTCTGTAAATGATAAAATACTACGAGTCCTCAACACAGCTGGATTTCCTTCAATACGGGAACCTTCTGGTTGCTGTCGTTCGGATGGAAAGCGACCAGATGGGATGACACTGGTTCCATGGATGAGAGGTAAATGTTTATTATGGGACTTCACACACGCTGATACTTACGCTCATTCAAGTCTCCCTCTGTCAGTAATGAACGCTGGAGCTGTTGCTAATCGCAGAGAAGCTGAAAAGCAAAGAAAATACAACAACATTCTCGAAAAATTTGTTTTCACTCCAATCGCTATTGAAACCAGTGGTGCCTGGGGTGCAGGAAGTCTTGAATTCATTAGGGAGGTAGGAAGACGCATTTCTTGTGTTTCCGGCGAAGTTCGCTCCACATATTATCTTATACAGTGCATATCCATTTCTATCCAACGTGGTAACGTCTCGTCGGTCCTTGGCACTTTACCACCTGGTAAGGAACTGGACGAGGTGTTTCTACTCTGAGAAGAATTGTTTTATATATAATAGTTCCTGGACAATAGTTTTTCTTTTGACCTTATATTTACATATTTAAATTTAAAAATTCAGTGATATTCGTAATAAATAAAATTATATTTGTTCGGAAAAAAAGTAAATGGGAAAAATAAAATAAAACATTGTTCAAAATATATTTCAATGCACATAAATATAATTTTAAAATACGTGGAATAAAATGTCGTAAGAAAAATATTTTCAAAAATTAAAATACCGGTTACATAAAAATATTTTAGATTTTGATTTAAACCTGTTAAAACGTGAAAATGGCATTAATAGGTGTTATAAAATTTACAAATGGTGAAATATTTACAAACGTATGAAATACAATATAATATTAATGCAATGGAACATTATTAAATTTTAATATTTAATATACATAGAAAATTATACTTGAAATACAAAATATAAATACACAAGTTACAATGAAATTTTAATGTGTACATGAAGAAGGGGGAAATATTTTTAACAATTATTGAATGATGGGTTAATTATTGGAGTGTTTGAAATATTTTGTGGTTTATGACACCATGTCTGCCTAGAATACAGCTTGGAAAATAAATGTAAACATATTCTTGTTAATATATCATAAAATACCTTTCCGAAGGATCGGTTGCATTATAATATTAAAGAAGAACAAAATATTAATAAGAAACTCCAACAGTTAGGATAAATTTTTAAAAAAAAGTTTAGTTACGTTAACCGTTGCAACCGAAAGATACGACATTAAGTTTTGAATACATACTTTTTTGTTTCGTATAATAAAGAAAAACTACATAAAATTTTAACTTAAAATATTAAAGATTTATTAGTTTACACTGCCTGTTGAATTTAATTATAGAATATTAATATACTATATTAAAGACATTTAAACCATATTCTTTTAAAAATATCCATGTTATACATTTAAGGTAACATGCTTTAGTTAAAATGACCTATCGGTAAGACAAGCGTAAATATTTTAAATACAATTAATTACATCCGTGTAATTTAAGAGAGAAAACTTAATAATAAGTTTGTTCAATTTTACTTTATTAGAACAGGCTTTTTAAAATAAAAGTCCTTGACTTAAATTTGAACAATATGCTTGACAAATGAAGACTGCCACTAAGACGTGTTGAAATAATACCTCAACAAAGGACTACCTAAATGTAAAGATAATAAACGAGTGGATGTTAAGTTTTTGATTTGAATTTGATTTATTTAGGAATTAGTTTTTTGGGTTATTGTTTATGCTATTTTTTGTTTTTACATTAAGTTTTGATAAGTGAAATGTTTTACTAGGAGTAAGAGAAGTAAGATAATTTGGGGTGTTAGGAGTCACTAAATTTAAATATTGTAAAAGGGTGTTTTTTTTAGCTGCCTTTGTGCTAAAATTAACTAAGTTTTACAGGTTTCAGGATTTTAGTTTGTTTTCGTTTATAGAATATAATTTTACATATTTACTTGCTATAGGATTAATAAGGTTAACGACACGGTTATCAGGGGCTTTTATGCAAATTAAAGGACCTCGGTAAATGTTGACAAATTTTGAGATTCGTTTTATAGTAAGATTTTGCTGTTGTAAAAACACTAAGTTACCTTGGGGTGTCAAACGACGTTCTAGTTGGGTTTGATTTTAACGCTTGTTTTTTTTTTCAAAATAATTGAATTTCGTGGTGGTTTGCCATGAGAAGTTTGTTTGATCAATTAATACTATTTCTTGTTAAGAATTTTTGAGAACAGTAAGCCAAATTGTTTTAAAATGGTACGCGGAAAATGAATATTAAGATGGAAACTTGCAGGAGAATTTGTAATAAATATGTAATGAAACTGGCTGGGTTAAGTTTTTAGGCCATTGCTTGTGTGCTTGACTGCACAACAACCTAAGAGTAGAGAGTTTTCTAATTAGATTTTTTTTATAATAGATTGAGCGTGATAGGATGTAGTGTGATGTATTTTAATACAGTAGGAAGTCGAAAATCCGAACTAATTGGGACCGCAGGTAGTTCGGATTTTCAAATTGTTCCGATTTTCGAAAATGATCAAGAAAATGCCATTTAGGCTTAAATATACTGTACGGTATGCTCTTTTATCAATACAGTGGCTATACATTGCATACAATAATTACAATACCGTGCGTAAGGCTACTTACATTTAATGTTTCTGAAAACCTGCTTGTACACTAAACTACATTGTGTTTGTAACTCACACTTAAAACTTAACTTGGTGTATATGTCTAAGAGAAAATAAAAAATAAAAATGTGTATGACAAACAATTACAAATGAATGAGCTTTTGTAAAAATACTGACTTCACACAACGCCGACGGACAACCCAATTGTTTTTTTTTATCGCTAGCACAAAATGTAAAAACCTAAGACCAAATGTAAAAAGCTTGTATGGGCCGCGTTCGAATTTTTGACGTTCGGATTATCGACGTGGTACTGTATTATATTTTTGAATTTTTGATAGAAATGTGTTACTGTGAAATATTGGAGCTTTATTAGTGAGTATGAGATTTATTAAATTTAGATGATGCATATAAATGTCAAATAAATATTTAAGAACTGCGGTAGCTGTGCCAGATTTTAATGGATAAGCTGTACTGTATTTAGTGAATAAACTTACCATAAGTAATGTAAAACGAGCGCCATTTTTGTGGATAATGTTCAAGAAAATTTAATTTTAATAATGTCTTAGGGTGCGAATAAGCATTAGTAGACAACAAACGAGCAGTTGGTTGTTAATTTTTTTTTTAATTTTATGAATTTCATGCAATTTTTGATGTGCTAGTTTATTTTGCTCCAATAAAACAACTTTGAAAAGATTTCTTATTGTTTTGTTAGTACTTGGGTGATGAAATTAATCATGGTAAGCAACTATTACCTTTTCCATTAAAGACCTACGGATAAAAATTTTTCATGAGTCGGAAAAATAAAAATTTTTATATAATAAAATACCATTGCTTAATTTAAAGAATTTTGACGGGGATTTAGGAGTTTTGAGGTAAATTTCTCGTTATTTTACCTTTTAACAAGAAATAATAGATTAATAATTAAAACTTTTATGCTGTAAGCGCTAAAGTTTTTTAGGTAATATTTTAAGGATTTTATTTTGAGTGACCTGTAAAAAATCAACACGTTTAGTAGGTAAATTTTTAGAGCAAAATAAATGTGAAAGTGCGTCGGCATAGATAATGTTGGAGCGTTTTTGGTAACGAATTTTATAATTTAGCTGTTGTAATTTGATACTTTATCGTAAATGACGGGTGTTTTATGGTTTAGCTTTGTCCAACAAGCTGAGATTTTAGTGGTTTCTAATAAAGATGACATGATGACCGATTAATAATTAGAACCATTTTCGAATAGCGAAAATTATTGCCGGATCTTTTAATTTACTACATTATACTGGGATTTTGGTGTCCTATTAATGAATTAGATTACTTTTTTGTTTCCCTATAGAGTGATAAATAATTGCACTGATTTTGAGTTCAGAGGCATTTGACTTTATATAGTAGGGTAAATTAAGGTTTGGATGTGACGAAAGGACGTTTCTACATCTGTTGGATTTAATTTGATGAAATGCGTTTTTGTGGATAACTTTTTAACGCCATTTTTTTAGAATTTTAAGAAGTTTGAAAAGTGGTTTGATATTTTCTGAAAAATGATGAAGTAAAGAATGAGACTAATTGACAAGTTTTATAATGGAGTGTAGACAGATTATATTAGTAGGTTGGGGTAAATTGCGTACTCCTTTTACACTTTTGGAGTATTTTTTGATGTCTTTAGAGGTGATGAGAAAACCTAAGAAAGAATGGAAGCAGTATAAAATAAATATTTTTTTAAATGTTGAAAGTAAGATTATTTTTTTTAATTTTTGAAAAAAATGTTTTAATAACTGAAGATGTTTCCTAAAAGTATTAGTAAAACAAGCGAGATCGTTGACGTATTTCAATATTTTATGTCCCAATTAAGGCGTGTATTTTATGTCCCAATACTTTTTGCAACATACTGTTTAATACATTACCATTTTTATATTTAAAACACATTTCATGATAATGATAATGTTGGCCTTTAAAATTAAATGCTGTGTATTCCTTCGGTTTACGAGTAAGTAATGTTTGATTATAACTACTTACTAAATCGAGGGAGCTTAGAAATGGTTTACACCTTACTTTTAGTAACAGGTTTTGTGTACAATTCAATTTTGTTTGTTGTAATACAATATACTTGTTAGACAATTGCAGATTGATACACACCCTCGGCTTACCGTTGTTTGGTATACCTAATATAGTGTTACTATGGACAGAATTGGAGTGGCAAATTAACCCTAACTCTAATAGTTTATGATTTTTTCGGACAGTAGGGTGGTGACACTTAGGGGTGTTTCTTGAACTACTGCGCATGCACAAACTGTTCCGGTTCATGCTCCAGTTCCGGTCCCTGCTCCAGTTCTCATCCCGTTTCCGGTTCCGACTCAATTTCCAGTACCTGTACCGGTTCGTGAGCAGTATACTCAACAGTATGAACAGCAGAAAGGCTGTAACCTTTTACGACCATGAACACCACCGGACGACGCATGCGGAGAAACATTACAGTTCGAATTACACGCAACAGCAAGACTATAAACATAGCAAAACGACCATGACACTGACGGTTGTGTTTTTTTTATCTATTGTATAACATCAGGGGTATACTCGTTCTCTTTTACGAGGACTTTTTTGATGTGAAAAAAGAAAGTGACAACATAGTAGAGCAGAGAACAAAAGAATAAGAACACAGTTTAACAATATAGCATCAGTCTGATTATTCACACACACACACGAACACATCCACATACACATGGTTTACGGAGAATTTAATTCCGTTCCAGTGACCAGCACACACATGGTTTATGGAAAACTTAATCTTGCTCCAGTGACCGACACCCCCCACACATATGGTTTACGGAGAACTTAATCTCTCTCCAGTGACCATAAATGAATAAAGCATAATGTCATTAGCATCAACGGTGGAAATTCAGAATTTATTAATTCAAGAAATGCTGTAATGTATAACCAGACGCACATCATGCTAAATACAGAAAACAGAAATGACCACAAAATTGACATAAATCACCTTGAATGCGTTTATTGTTCCATGTATAAAATAAGCAGTTACGTTTTAGAAACCTTATATGATATGATATATACGGTAGAAGACCGTAACTATCGAAATATTCACCCACCTCTTATATTGAAATATAAATAGCAACCCAGTGTTCACCTGGTTTATCACTAGAATCAGTGTTTATAGTTATCACAGCAGGAAATGTGTGAATAAAACTTGGAAATTGGTTTGCAGCGTATACACCCACAAAATGATCCTTAGACAGATTTTGTTGTAACGCCTCATAAAGATGCAGTGTATTTAACATGTTAATCAATATATATTTTTCTTTGGAAATCAATTTCTAGTTCTGAAGAGAACTTGCCGTTAATAATTGCTGCTTCAGGATATGTCAATGCTTGGTTAAAATTGAACCTATAAACGTACACTTCCTTGCCGTTGTGGACTAGTGTGAAATGCCGCACTAGCACTAGAATCAAAAGTTAAATCCAATACCAGTAAAGTATAACCATCAGGATATCCAGCAAGCGAATATCATTACCTTGATTCAAATAATAAATACCAGACCCTGTAAATAACGTAGAATATGCTTGCAAATATAGGTTATTATCAAAATCTGGCTGTACCGATTTGGATAGAACAGGCGTTCCGTGAACATACAATGTGAAGAAGTTCATACTAAAATGCTTAAAATTAAAAGGATTTTGCGTATAAGTACAGTTAAAATCAGCATTAGTAACAAAACCAATAACAATACGTTTAGGCACTATTCCAGAAAACAAATCCGAAGTGTTCTATCCACAATACCCCGTGGTAGAGTTTCTGTTTTTACCTGCACCTTTGTTATAGGATATTTCACTCTTAATTTAGGATTCTATAATACTTCATTTTGTATTGCTTTTACAGCTGGGTATACAGCAACCTTTTTCACCAGCAGTGTTGCATCCGTAATTGTAACTTTTCCCTCAGCACCAGTTTCGCCCATTAGACAGAAAGACGCTTTGACGGGAATTAGCTTAATACGCAGCTGTACACCATTCAATAAAAATTGTCCTTGATTGAATATATCACCGTGAATACAACCCATAATTCAAATGATTGACTTAACCCAATGAGAAGATGACGTTGTTTAAATCTCACATTACTATCGGCCACACTATCCATATGACCTGCGGTATCTTTAAACCACATAGCAGTCTGAACATGTGTTGTTTTTGCATTGGCATTATAATTTAATAGTTTTTCTATACAGGATCGATATGGATATGTATGCGAGGAGTAGGATATAAGTTGATTATTCAGATATATTTATATCTCATTGAACATTGCACTGAGAATATCATTTACAGGTACAATTTTCTTATCGGCAGAAGTGAAATTTGAATCATCAGCTTTACCTTCAACATGTAACAGTGTAGTCTTCGTGACCAGGGACTGGAAACTCAATTGGAGCATTATCGGATAATGATGCCACCGATTTATATGGCACAATTTTTCTATGTATAATACTTCTTTGAGCGTTCAAACACGCAAATAAATCTAATTCTGATTTCGTACACTCAAACTGCATTTTTCTTACTAATATTTTAATTGGCTTATTTTTAAAAACTTATTATTAAGCATGACGTCGAAAATGTAATTTTCCACATACACCGCCATATTGGAAGGGAAGTGGATTACCTGTACTATCCCTTAAATCAATAACAATTTAATCAAACTGTTTACGCTGCACAGTGACCTAGCGAGAATTTTCAAAGATATGCACATTAATAGCACAGTGCTCTTTAATATTTGTAGTTATAATATGTAACAGTGGAGCAACAGTATTCTCAACCAGTTGTGGTTATACAATATCGCTATAAATATACATGTTTGCGGGTAATATACATGTATTAATTTAATATACATGTAAATTAGGTGGATAACGGGTGTAATGAACAAGTGTAATATTTTCTTCCTGTACATGATCAAAACCTAGTATTTGGATTAATTCGGGAGATAGCCGTACTTCTGTTTTCACCCAAACCTTTTCTCACTCTGGTAATCTCAATTCGTTTTACAGATGCTTTAACTTTCAAATGTAAGTTCAATATATCGCTTTTATGATTAATTTGCTAAAGAATATCGTCAACCTGATAATAATGACCTGCCAAAATGGTAGTTATGCAGCACTCTTTCTTTACCCGTTAAATGATAATAAATATTATGAGTATATTTGAAAACATTCTGAAATAACGCTTTATAATGTACTTCAACAACCGCTGTCTCCCACACACCTTTCTCCAACACAACAGGATGATATAATTTGGTCGTATAACATAAAATATTATGTGAAAAATAATCCATGGAACTGTTACTGAGGAGAGTGAGGTGAAAACTACATTGTTCCGTATTTTAATTAAAAATGTCTGTTTCTTTTCCCCCTCCTGCTCTTACCACCTGTCTGAGCAAATTGATTTTTTCTTTTGTCTTACCTGATCCCTCTAATACCTGGCTTAATTTATTTTGAACTTATGTTTTTAAATTACTTTTTTCTTCCTTCCACCGTCATTGTAAAGCCTCGTCAATAGGTCTATTATCACCCAATACAGCTCCGGCTACATAAATATTTGTACGTATCACTTCTTTACCTAGAGTTTTTGCACCTTGTTTTATTAATGGAGATACACTACGAAATAAACCACCTAGAAAACTACCAATATTATACGCATCTTGGAAGGGTGCACCACGATATATATTATAACCACTACCAGCCTGATAAGAATAATATTGAAAATAAGGGTCGTTCATTTCGCTATGTACGCAAATATATTACTATTTCATAATATTGTATTATTGTTTTTGCAGAACACACTTTAAATACAATGCAGGAATCCATGAATTAAATGGTGCAGGGTAACCGCGCCAACGAACAAGCAGACGTTTACCTTTCACCTCTAAAATCTCATCTATTTCATAAACACTGGGTAACGGCACACGTTGTAATTTCTCTTCGTAAAATGTACCGAAAATCACTTCACCATTTCAATCCTCTAAAACATAAACCACTTTTTTCACCTTATATTGCACGAGTTTTATTTTACATATTTCCACGGTCCAATTTTCTTTGTAACCTTCTCGAAACGACGCTTTGGTTTAGTAATGAGCACAGTATCATCTTCTTCATATTTTGCAACTTTAACAACACTATTATGAGGCGATATTAATTTATTCAACGCTTGCTGAAACGTATCCTGGTTTATACTGGCTGGTGGTAATTGATGCGCTCTATGTGGACGAGAATCGTGTGCCTGAACCAACTTGGGCAACGTGTCTATGTAACGGTACGTCTTCTTCGATGTAACATATTTCCACATTCGCTGTTTAACAGAGCGATTAAAACGTACCACTATACTTGCCTCAATATCCGGATTTTTTTGTTGTGAAAAACTAAATATTTTGCTTTTTTTAAAATACATCTGGAATGGTTTGTTAAAAAAACTCTGTTCCTCAATTGCTTGTAGACGTGGAGGTTTACGCCACGTAGATGCAAATATTTTCTTAAATGCTTTAACAATATCGACACTAGTTTTTGTACCCTTAATATACCTGTACCCATCATTATATTTTTGTAGACTTTGCATATCGTTTAAATCGGCTTGCCACTGATCATGAATATTAAACACTAGATAGTAATTACGTGGAAATTGTTTTAGTGCAGGCTTGTGCAGTGTATTTGTCGGTTGTTTTTTAACCATTGTTCCACACGCTGTAATGGTTGCTAATTTCTTTACGGCTTTCCATAATGCCAATGCAGTTGAAAATGAAGCAGGATGTGAGGAGTTACAATAAACGACAGCTAGCTAGCTTCTTATTTTATAGTCATGCCATTTACGTCTACGTGGTGGCTTGTCCTCTTTCCCATTCTCCTCCTTTTCTTCGTCTTCTTCCCCAGTTGTTATTTTACGAATATACGATATACGATGACTCTAAGGGGATATTAGATTTTGCTAATAGTATAGCAAAGGGCTCCCAACCGTCTGTTGGAATATTTTCCTTATGACGTCTAAGAAAATCCTATATTAAATCTGTTACATTAGCAGCACCTGGAATTAATTTATCATGAATATTAACATTACCATTATCATCCTATTGAATGTTGGGATTCTGTTTTAATTTACGTAATAAAGGTCTTGCTTTACGCAAGCAAAATTCTGGGAGTGTAGATAGTATTTCCTCATCCTCTACTTCTCCCTCCTCCTCCTTCTCTCCTTTAACCGTTTCAATATTAGCTGATGTTGTTGTATGATACTGTACGAGGTGTAAATATTTTTGCAGTACCTCTTTATAACGTACCAATTTTTCTTCAATACTCATACTCTTATTATTTAAAATATTTTTCATTTCGTCGCCTAAATTAGATGTTGATTGATAGTGATGTAATTTTTCTGGTGCAATTAAAACAAGTTTTTACGCATGCTGCATATTTATTTAATTAAAGCAGATAGTAAACCTCCTACAATAGGTGCAAGCAATGAAGTGAGAAAACCACCTTTTTGTACAATAATTCGCTTTTTCTTTTGTTTCAATGAAGGACCTTTTTTTTACTGAATACATAAGATCCTTTTTATACTTTCTTAATTTATTTCTTTCTTTTTCATTAGCGAAACGTTTCCTTGCAATACGTTATATGAACATTCGCAAACGGAGCGAATTAAATCGGATCTGAATTTTGTAATATCGCTTTACGTACCTTAGGTTTTGCCCTAGCTGAAAGCTTCAGTAAATGTGCACTTTCTTTACTAATCATTTTTACTGCCTATTATAGTAAAATTGGTTATGAAAATATATACACTATTGAGAATATTGTTTTACTGGTACATAAACATAATTGTAAGAATCTGTGGGGAAAATATTTGTTCGAACACGATGTTCATCAGGGGTATTCTGTTTTAAGTGGAAAACTAAGTAACCACGAGGATCTGGAGTTGTGCATTGGTAGGCTTCCTGCACAAATTTTGTGTTAACTGGATATAATTGACGTGCTAGGTAATTAACTTGAGTCTGATCACGCGGATGTTTAAAGTATACCAAATAATGACTATTTAACGATATACCTCTGGCACGCATACCTCTGGCTTGATGAAAAATATGACACTTAAATTTCGGTGGTGGCTACCTTTAGTAAAAAAAGTCTACAACCTGATTATGACACTCACGCATTAAATCGTCAATTACAATAAGATGAGGGGCCTTCTTCCGCTGAAAATTCATCTAGTTTTGGCAGACCTTCTTTAAATGTAGAACCTGGGGAGAGAGTTTCATAGAGAGGTTGCCACTCACCATGACACCATACCCTATTTTTCCATTTTTAGCATAGTATTTTAAAAACTCTTTTACAAAATATGATTTTCCACACCCGGTGGGCCAGCTATAATACATGTAAATGGATGTTGAAACTCCATATTCTAATACACTACAAAATAGTTAAGATTATAATAAAATATTATTCTTATTACGATTTCATAATGTGAATACTTCCAGTGCAATTCGTTCAGATGATAGATTAATACTAACAGTAAATTCTGGAATGGTAGTAGTGCTCTGTTTCACACATATTTGACGATACTTTGTTCCATTGAGAAGATGTAACTATGGCCTGTTGAATGAATGGCAAATAAAGATGGAGTTTTCTCCGTGTATAAACAGAAAAATTTACCTGACCTTTCGTCATCTATCGTCATCTGATGAGAGAATAAAATACTGACGAATACCTTTAATAGTATCTGACAATAATACCTCATAGTTATCACCAACAGAAAATTGTCTAGCCAATGATGCATCTAAAATAACATTAAAATAGTTCTGAATTTATAGGTAATATGGTATAAAAGTATACCACTCATCAGGTGAAAGACGGTCATAATAATTATGTAAAGAGATAGTAACAGAAAATTCTCCCCATCATCATCGTATGCTAGACTGACACATATTTCGATTTCATTAAAGTGATAATAATGATTTAAAATTTGATTATCCATTTTTCCTCTCTGTCTACTAAATTAAAAAAAAACCTGGTTTCTACTAATACAGTATTTACCCTTTACGTTTTCTTTTATACCCGTTTGGAAGTGACAAAATGATCTACTCGTTTTCTTTTACTAGCAGGAATCTGGTAGATTTTATTCGCCTCCGGCTTACTAATCAATTTATAATCTTCAGTACGTACAATTTGTAAGCCGAGAGGAGCGCTAATAGATGGTAAATTATTTGAAATCATATCTTTCATTTGTTCAAAGTTAGCATATTTTAATGGTTTGTTATTCAGTATAATCCCTTGATTTTACATATTGTCTTTGTTTTACCAATAAAAGTGTTGACAACAGTGTATCCGTAACATTTGTGTCCACCAGTACAAAATTCTTAGATATACGAATCGGTCTATATTCTGCTAATTCATTTTTCCAATCTCCTAAATACAATCATATTTTTAGCTGAGGCTCACCCGGAGATTGGTTGTAAATAACACTGTCGGTATCATAATATAACATACGCTCGCCGAGTAAATCCAAGTAACGAAATAACACGAGGCGAGCGTGTGTCGTGGTGTATGCGGCAATTACCACATTGATATTTTTAGCTGGAGCAACAACGCTATCATAACACTCCAGTTCAGCACGCGGATTTTATCGCCGATTGTAATACACGATTTAACCTCAATATTCGGATTTGTTAATTTATAGAAATACTTCTCGGGATTTTTAATGATAGGAATTTGCTCCATGTTCTCACTTTGAGCGAATTTACCTCATAGGCAGTTTACACCAAGCTTTGAAATACATTTCGTAAGTTTGTTGCGCATAATCATTTTTCGGTCTAAGTGGATGCCCTCTTTTTCATAATACTCGTTTATTATTTGGTCTTTTTGTTGTTCGCTGGCGTATCCTAGGGCCTGCCGTTATATTCAGTCTTGATCTTCATATATCAGGTTAGTGTACTCCGTGAAATGACAGCCCTCTTTCTTTTCAGCGTCATACATTACGATCTCATAGCTTTACACCTCGTATTTTTAATCACTCTGTATCCTTCCTCAACAGCCACTCGCACCTCATCTACAACCCATACACCAGTCAAAGGTTTCTCGTCATCCGAATGTGTGCATTCTTCTTCATTTAGTGTGTCCGCACATGCTCGGCACAGGGGAAATAATAACTTTCCACCACTCCGATAGGGCGACACGGGTTGGTAGAGATTATCTAGCGATAGATGAATTGGACATTTCTTTGTCATGTGTTTTTTTACAAATTTATGTACTATCGGATGTTCTTTGATAAAATCGCCACTGGCACTCACATTTCATACACTATATACCACACTTCTTTTGATCTATTTTGCTTATATTATTCTCATAGCGCATATTAAAAGTAGTCTATGAGTAGTTATATATGGTGTTATCAGGAACTGTGTGGTAACACAGCTGGTAACCATGAAATAGACACCCTTGGTACTCCCAAACAGGTTTTGTGCCATTCTACCTCGCGTAAGCATCCACTTTGTAACCACAACGCGGCACAACCTCTCGCCCGTTACCGAATGCTTGATTTGTGCTTTTAATCGGTCCGCTTCTTACACGAGTCACTGAACGGCGCCGACGGATTGGTCATCCCGCCACCTCTACCCGCTATGTGGGATAATACCAATGATGTCTGATAGCAAGAACATTTCCTATACAATAAATTACACGCGTTGGCAATGCTCATAGTTTCTAGAAACGGGTTGACGTCCGATATTAGATCAAATTCATTCATAAATTTTATGCACGCATTGAGCAGCACGGTCACATCATTTACAGAGTTTTCAATTAATTGTTCTTTTAAAATAAAACCCGTAACATTAAGTCTTTCGCTTTCCTCTTTATACCACTTGACAAACCTCTCTTTCTGTTTCTTTTTTTAAGTTGCCCACATCATAATACTCAAGGCCGGGTAACGCACCGCCATACTTTTGATTGGTTTTTGTGTTAAATAAATGAGGAAAAGTCCCTTCAAAATGGGCAAATCGAACGCATCGGTAAATTTTGCCAAAGCCATTGATAGAAAATTTAGGCTATCAATAAATTTTAAATATAAATATTCCGTGGCTAAAAATTTACACCCACGCATAATTATTCGAGGAGTCCACTTTTTCTCAAACATCATTGCGCGTAAAACAAAATGAGCTTCATACCCCTTCGCGTTATGAGCTATGGCAACTATGATGTTAGTACTGGAAGGCCTTTGTGCCACATAATCTAGAAACTCTACAATACATTTGTCTCCATAAAATACATGTTCTCAATACCTCAGAGACCGCACCGTTCACACGTATTATTTTTACAGTTGTAGCATATCTGTTGGCTTACTGACAGGTTGGGCTCATGCTCTAAAATACCAAAGGCTATTTTCTTATTTTCTCGGCACTCAATGCCATAAAACACTAATAACCAGTTTTGTGGAGTACATATTCTGCTCAGTTGAATATAACATAAATGCCCTGATTGCATCATATTATTACACCCCGTGTAGAATACTTCATTACAGACATGTACATTTCGCACTTTTTTCAACACTTATGCTTTAAGAAATTGAGCGCACACTTCCAAAATATCTCATAATGAAGACTTATGATTATTGTAACATTGAGCTGCCTAAAAGCATCTATTACATTCCTTACAATATATTACACTTTCTATAACGGTGCGTGGTGGATTATTCCGGCATTTATTACACAAGGCTTTACCCTTACCCACATGCCTGTCTTTAATGTGAATTTATTATGACATTCTTCGCAATAGTAAGGGCATGAAAATGCCGCAGTTAGATTAGTGATTACTTTGTAATTGTTGTTAATATATAGAAAATAATATGGTTACCCTGACTGTGCCCCTCGAAAAATATTTTTCCCCAGACAACCCGTCATACACAGTAATTTTATACGCTGTTAAATACGCTTGATTTTTTTTAAATTTCGATATTCCACCACTGATCTCTAAACTAACAGCAACCTTTTCACACAATTCAATGATGTCTATCTCTCTTTTCTGTTATCTTTATTTTCAAGAAGGCCTATAGCCACTACCAGCGCTTGGCACAGACAGTAATAATCTGAATTTTTAATAACAACAATACCTCTGTTTTGTTTTATATCATTTATATTAGTGAAATTCTGTTTTACCTATCCCATACCAATAGGCAGTTAAACGTGGTAAAAATAGGCAACGAAACGGTCTAGATATAGTAACGATGTGTTTGATTGTATTACTTTTTTAAAGCAGTCCATAGATTATCAGCATTCATATTACTACTAGAACTAAAAGACAAATAAAACGGTTTATCTGGGTGATTTTGATTAATAAACGTAAGTCCCACACGATGATCAGGGAGCACACTTTGCATTGCACACTCTACCAAGGCACATATCCCATTTTATAGCCAGGCAAGGGGTTTTTCTCCCTCTGGGGGAGAAATTAATTCGACCGTCATTAAATTTCCATGATCCTTAAATTGCCTATAACATTAACGTGATTCAGATACTATACTAAATCTCTCCATTTTTGTAAAAACGTTATTATCGATAATGTTTTATATTTTACATTAATTGGGTCCCTTTCTACTACACAATACCAAGTAGTTCTTTTTTGTCATAATATATTATCGTTAATGTTTGTAGTTTTACTATAATTGTATCGTTTTCCACTATAGAACTCCAAGCAGTGTTTTATCTAATAACGTATTATTCTTAACACACACTGTTTTAGAGCGCTCAACAATCATTCACTGTAGATCACCAAGAAGTCTTTTTTGTAATAGTGTATTATCGTTAATTTTTGTTGCTATACTATAATTGGGTCTTTTCCCACTATAGAATACCAATTAGGGTTTTCTCTAATAAGGTATTATTCTTAACTCACTGCTTTCACGCTATATTGAAAACAACGCTTAAAGCATTTCTACTGAATCGAAACAGAAGCCGGGATCGTAATTGAATAGGAACTGGTGCCGGCACTGGAATATGAACCGGAACTCTTGTGTGTGTATCACCACTCTGCAGTTTATGCCTAAATAAAGGGGTTACCCTGGGTCCCAACATGAGACAATTTCCTCTCATCCTTTTACAAAGGAAATAACCCTTGGATTACGGGACCCAATAGGTTTTCCACCTCAGTACCCTCAGGAGGGCTTCCCGCGAGGAGCTGTCCCGCGGAGGAAGGAGACTGGACCGGAATGTCGTCTCGTCCCGGAGTGAAGAGCTGGCTGTTGAGGCGTCCCTTTTATACTCTCCCGGTGATCTCATTTTGTCCGGCACATGCGCAGCACTTCAAAACGAAACAAGATATTTTAAAAATAACAAACCTTTCCCCATTATAAAACGTATATGAAAATACATACATATACTCTGACAGTGTTTCATTGGCCTACGACCACAGGCATAATCGCGAATATTTCGACATTGCCAAATTTGACATTGGTGCGACACGCAGCATATACTCTGAGAGTGTCTCATTGTCCTATGAACAGGGGTGGACCATTCTTTTTGCCAATTTCTCTAGAACAGTTAGAGCGAGAGGCATACGGTTTCAAAATTTGACACTATCGTGACAACCCACATATCATCCTATGACCATAGGTTTTTGCCAAAATTTCAAATTATCGTAAATTCTTCGAGAATGGCTAGAGCTAGAGGCACAGGGTTTATAAATTTGCTTATGACCAGAGTGGGCCATTCTTTTGCCAAAATTGCAAATAATCGTCAATTGTTCGAGAACAGTTAGAGCTAGAGGAAGACGGTTTTCAAATTTGACATTGTTGTGACAACCCGCATACTACTCATTATCCGATGATCAGGGGTGGGCCATTGTTGCCAAAATTTCAGATAATCGTAATTCTCTCTAGAGCGGTTAGAGCTAGCGGCACACGGTTTTCAAATTTCACATTGTCGTGACAAATCGCGTACCACTCATTATCCTATGGCCAGGGGTGGATCATTTCTGCCAAAATATTAAGAAACCAGCGAGTTGCTAAGAGAGCATCTTGTCCATAAACCGCAGGGCCCAGGTCTGTCACTCGCTGCCAAATAGTACTTTGACCCCCTAAATCCTGCCCTTTTATGTAACTCGATGCGCCGATGACGAATCTGAAACCGTCGAGTCGGTACGAGGTCATCCTGACCCACAAGACCGCCCTTTCTGTCTCGATTTTTGAGATTTCAAATTCGACACCACCCGATCAGTATGGATGCCATATACGCTGATCACGAATCTGAAACCGCCGACTCGCTACGAGGTCATCTTCAATCAAAACACAGCACTTCCGTTCTCTGTTTTTGAGCTTTGGAATTCGATATCACCAGATAAATATCGATGTCATACGGTGATCATGAATTTGATTATCCCAGATCTGTCACTCATTGCCAATAGGACTTTGACCCTAAAATCGCACTTCTGGTCTCCATTTTTGAGATTTCCAATTCGGCACCACCCGATTAATATGGGTTTCGTATACGCTGATTACGAATCAGAAACCTCCGAGTTGGTACGAGGTCATCTTGAACCAAAAACAGCACTTTCGTCTCGATATTTGAGATTTCGAATTCGACACCACTCGATAAGTAAGGATGTCGTATACGCTGATCACTAATCTGAGTGTCCCAGGTTTATCATTCGTTGCCTAATAGTACTCTGACCCTTAAATTGTGACTATCGACAAAGAAAAATTACAACCCTGCTAAGTTTCACAGAGTTAGAACATGTGCCATGTTCAAACTCTGCTGCTAAGTAGGGCTGCATAGTCTGCTGCTGCTGCTGTGTTCAATCGGATTTGAAAGTTAGAATTGAAACTCCAATTTTTCTGCGCATTAGTGCAATTTCTACTAAATTAGAACTGCGCCTACTCCACCAAGTGCGTGTGTGAATAACCCGACTTATGCTATACTGCTAATGCTGATGTTATTTTTTAATCCCTGGCCTATTATGTTGCCATTGTCTTTTTTCACATCAAACAATGCTCGTAAAAGAGAACAAGTACATCCCTGATGTTATATAATAGGTGAAGAAATACTACCGGCAGTATCATGGTCGTTCTTCTATGTTCATAGTCTTGCTGATATGTGTACTTCGAATTGTAAAGCTTCTGCGCATGCGTGTTCATGTGTGGTGTTCATAGCAGTAAAAAGCTACTCCTTGCGCGTAGTCTGCTCCGGGGGAACTGGAACAGGTGCTGGAACATGAATCGGAACTCGAACAGGAACAGGAACTGGAACATGAACTGGAACAGTTTGCACATGCGCAGTAGTTCAAAAAACACCCCCAAGTGTCACCACCTTACTTCGTACGTTATATAAATATATGGGACGGGGTAATGTTTCCGGACCAGCGATTTGTTGTTTTGACTTCTATTTTCTAAACAAAATCCTTACAAAGACCAGGATAGTTAGTAAAATATCTCTGTGTTCAATAAAAGAAAACCTAGTTGTTTCTTCTTGTGGTTTAATGTTATGTGTTTGATTTACAGCATCTTATATTTGTAAATTCGTAGCATGTTGCCTATCAAATGTGAACGCAGAGATAGAAAAAAAATATCCGTTGTCATCTTTTTCGTATTTTGATTTTGAAAATTTATGCTGGTTTGATAAATGGTCGACAAGAGTTTTAAATTGTTGTACTTTATTGAGATGGAACCCTGAGATAGATTTATTTTATTACTTAAAGCGGTAGGAGCATTTATTTTAAAATAATATTTTGGTTAAGTGATTTGGTGACATATATTTTTTAGTAAATGGAAATGTCATTAATCAGTATTGTGATTAACGTGTAGCCTCCTACTTTTTTAACGGACCAACTGAAAACAACTTGGAAAATATTATTGGCTGGAGTTGGTTTTGGTACCGTTACGTTAGCACTGATACGTTTCCAGAAAGTAAGGGATAAACGAGAAAGATCAGACCCCATATTTCAGACATTTTACATTTGTGTTATAAACTTTTACTTTAATTTTTAAGAGATCTGGGTTGGTTTAGGATTAACGTAGCTGTTTATACTATTGGTGTTCGATTTACAGTTACTTTTAACTAAATGTATGTCTGTAAATGCATATGTGCGTATAAGTTACATAAAAATATTTAGTTAGCCCTTTAACAAAATGACTTACGTTGGCTGATACTCGATCCGTAGTACAGCCTTTTAGCGTTTTTTTTTTTGAGAATCAGTTTCGTTTGTTACGATGATTTGACCTTTTATAATTATGTTTGTTATTTTCATCTTTATTGTCATTGTTACGAGCCTAGAATTGTTTATTGTCTTTACCTTTGTCATTTTGGTGTTTATTCTTTTTATCCTTAAAATTACCATTATCCCGTCTTGGTCGTTTATTGTAATTATGGGAGTGATCATTAATATTTTGCTTACAATTAGTGTTTTGGTTGCGAGAACGTGATTGTTGATCTTTATTGTTACGATTATTTCTTTTTGGGTTTAATTTACCATCTATTTAGCCTTGGTGTTATTGACTTCTTGATTATAATACATATTTTGATTATTGTTACCAGATCTCTCATAATTTTGAAAAAAATTGGTTTTGCCTGTTGTAATAATTGTCACCCTGCAAACGTTTTTTTTTATTTTTTCGGAAATACAGTTTTTTTAATTTCTGAATATATGCCAAAATTTTTTGTCATTAGTAAAGGAATGTAAATAAACTTTTTTGTGAAATCTCTGGGGCAAGATGTGTATAAGTTAATATCAAGTTTTTTGGTAACTGTGGTGTCAGTTTTCTAAGTTTATTAAATTGTTTTAAAGCAAAGGCGTGTACTGAGTTATGGATCTTGGGAGTGAACCGGGTTGCTTTACAAGCCGATAACTTATGCTGTATCGTTGTGTCTATAGCAAAAGATTTAGTTAACGCCTTTGTAACATCTTCTATAGTTTTGTATTTATCATTGCTCTTGTAATATCAGCTTAAGGCTACACCCTCAAATAAATTAAGTTTGGCTTGTACTAAAGCTTTTTCTGACAATTTAGCAACTTTTGCGCCTAATGCTAACTTACGAAGATATGTGTGTACTGACTCAGTAGCAGGATGACCTTTAAACTTAGGTAAATATGAAATAATTTTGTGTAAGATGGTTTTTCAGTTTAGCTGTTTATGCTTTTCTGTTTAACCTTCCTACTGTTCTGTTTAAGGTTTTTATTTTTAATAACCTTATCATCAGTTACGTCGCTACTGCTAACTTCACTTTGTTGGGTATAAGCTGAGTCACTGTTAGATTTGTATTTAGTTTTAATATGAATGTCACTTTTAGTATTTAGTTTTGATTTCCATGTTTTATTTTTGATATTTTCCACGTTTTAGTATACTAACGCCAAATCGTGCTTAATTGTTCCTATTGCTCACTGAGCTACTTTGATTTCAGTGTTGTTTTTGAAAGGCTGTTTGTTTTAACTTTAAAATGGTAATTTAATTGTTTAATTTCTTTATAGCACATTTGGAGTAACCCTTCACTCATTTGTACTTGTTTTTTTTTTTAAATCCACAAATTTCTCGTGCATTTCATTTAAATTACCTTTGGTTTTCCTATAGAATACAAGACAACCTTCTTTATTAGTGTTACAAATGGCATTATTAGCCTCTATTTGTTCCTGTGTTAATTTTATTCTTTTAGATATGTCCATTAAGTGATTTGTGTTTTTAGTTACTTTCATTCCCATTGAATGTACATAATGGACTATCAATTGTATGGTATCTTTATTTTGTTGAATAACTGCAGTATTATGTTTAATTCCCCTTTTGAACTATTTTAGTGTTACGATTTACTTTATTTTCTAACGCTTTTATTTTATGGGTTATTTTTGCAGTCCCTATCTCGCATTTCATTTTAATTGTTTCCATGGAGGATTGATTTAAACCAGTCTGATTTAAATCACAATTTTAATCAAGATTTAAATCACTTGATTTTTTAAATAAAAATCGTTGATTTAAATCAAATTCCGAAATAAATTAATTTAAAGTGAAAATAAGTAAAATCCCGTTTCTCTTCTGTTACTTCGATTATGCAAGATAATAATCGTAATACAATGAGACTCAAATGTATGTAAGCACAGTATAAAAACGAGTATCATGTAGAGAACGATCAGGGAAAATCCCGTTTGAACGGGCAACGGGTGAACCCTGGTTTCTTCTCTTTGTAACACAGGGTTTTAAAATTTCTATTCCAACGGCGAAATCACCATAGACATTTAAGATGAAAACTCTTTTGTGTTCACGTTTATTTGTTTGAGGGGTATTTAGAGGGGTCCGATCCCCTCTCCGAAACAAAAACATATAGATTTTAAAATTTGGGGCGAAATTTATGTACTAAATACATAGAAGTTCCTCGGGAACGTAATATACAAATTTTGGATGCGTTAAAATATCTTTTGATAAAGTGGATACTTGACCCCATTGCAGAACACGCTGTGATCTGCGATGTGATCGCAGAAAATTTGCCGTGCCTGTGCAGAAAAAATTGCCAGAGGAAATAAAATAGCCAACAAAAAAGTATAAAAACGTGCCTGCTATGTATAGACGTCTTAAATGCATGGACAACTCGCATTTGAATTATTTTTCACGTTACATAAAGCATATTTTTAACAGTGTTTCTTCTGCTGGAACTGATCATCTTGATTTTTTTTTTATTTTGGAATTCCTGCAGAAAATTTTTGACTTACAAAAGCTCATCGCATAAAGACAAAGAAAGTTCTGCCATCGGCTAATATATATTATCAGAAAATGGTATTCACGAAGAAATTAAGTATCGACTAAAAACAGGGAATTCGTGTTATTATTCAGTTCAAAATCTCTTATCGTCGCGAATTCTGTCGAGGAATCTGAAGCTTTGAAATATATAAAACGATAATTGTGCCTGTTGTGCTGTATGGTTGTGAAACATGGTCGCTTACGCTGAGGGAAGAACGCAGGCTGAAAGTATTTGAGAATAAAATCCTGAAACGAATATTCGGAACCAAAAGGAACGGAAATGAGGAATGGCGAAACCTTCATGATGAGGAACTGCATAATTTATACCGTTCACCAAATATTGTTAGGGTCATCAAATCTTGGAGGCTCAGGTGGGCAGGACATGTAGGGAGAATGGAAGAAACTAGGAACGCTTTCAAAGATTTAACTGGAAGTCCAATCGGAAAACGACCATTACGAAGATCCTAGGCGCAGATGGAAGGACAATATTAAGATGGATCTCGCAGAAATAAGAATACAAAATAGAAACTGGATTCAGTTGACTAAGGATAGAAGTCAGGAGAGCTTTTGTGAACGCGGCATTGAACCTCCGGGTTCCATAGGTCATAGAGTGAGTTAGTTAATTTTAGGCGAAATTTATGTACTTTATATGTATTTCGTGCCGCTAGCTAGTTCCAATTGTTTAAAAATATGCCCCTTCCAAACATCAGCAACTTTCGTGAAAAGAAAAATGTTATGTTGATATACATTGCTGTACTTTTTCCTTAATGCTTAAGAAACATTGTTTGGGATTGAAATAGGTTAACGATTGGGAATTAATTCAAAATTAAAACCCAATACTTTCACTTAAATGGTATAATTAACATTTAATACTAATTCCTGATGTTTTTTCTTCAGTTCGCGACTTGTATTATACGAAGAAAAAGATTTGATTTAAATCAAAAAAATCGATTTAAATAAAAAAAATCAACAAAAATGATCATGATTTTTTCCCGCCCTGATTGTTTCTATTTTTACCTGTAATTGTACAAGGTTTTCCTTGTTCTTACTCTGTGCCTGTTCATGTCTATCTAATTGTTGTCTCATTTTTACAAAGTTTTCTTTGTTGTTCCTGTGGCTGTTTTTGTCTATCTAAATTTTCTTCAGTTTTCAGAAAATGTTTCCTATTTTTAGCTCGTACTTGTTTAAGTATTTCAAGTATATTAACTTGCTCTTTTCAGCTTGTATGTGTTTAAATATTTTAAGTATATTAACTTGCTACTAATCCATAATGAAAATAGAACTACTAATCACAAATAATAAATGTGAATAAAATTCAAGCGAACTACATATACTAAATAACACTGTGTGTACGAAAATATTAAAGGTTGCTATTGTTTTTGTTGGAACAACCTGTGAGGAGAAAACAAAATATGATTAATATGGTGTTTTATTCCAATATTAGTAGTACTTATTTACCAGGCTATTATTACCATGTTTAAATTACTGACGATTTGGGTTCGTAGTTCGGGTGTTAATTAAATTACAATAACGTAACTGTTCGAGGACTAACGATCTCGATTTGAGTCATTGTTCAAGCGCCATTAAATTGCTAAATACCGTTTCTTTGGGTATTGGCTTTTAGGAGAATTTTCAAAGAAACAGTTGATAACAACCTGGTTTAGAGCTCGTGTTCAGTTTAGGTAAAATTAGCAATGATATAATAAAGTAAATGATATGACATAGGTAGCCTTAGTGGTTTGTAAATTTAGATTTAATAGTATGATACTTTTTTGTACAAGTATGCGTACTTACGACTAGCAAGCTGATGACTTTATAATTATTTACACACACAGAAATAAAAGACAAAATTAGCTTGAACGAATTTTTATTTACTGAATGCATGCTTATGTATACGTAGTAAAAAAAGGATTTTGATAATACAAATTTTTATTTCACATAGAATGAATGATTGAGCAAACAACACTGCGCATACATTTTAGAAATATAAAACATTTAATATTACAATATACATATATATGGCAAATGAAAACATTGAGAATATAGTCTTTCATTGCGAATAGAGCCTCGGAGGAACACAATTCTTTTTTGTTATATTTTGTAACGTTTCTATTTGCATAAAAAATCTTAAAAACTGAAATTTTCACGCTTCACGCTATATCATAAAACGTACTTGCTTAGTTTTTAGTGTTTTGTTTTTTCCATTTGTAAAAAAAGAAAGTGCTGTGGACCTTAGTGCCCCCCCTACTTGGTAATGCTAAGGGACTATTCATCGCATGCGCTGTTACATTTCAGTGTTTTGGCTATTTATTTCATTTCCCTTCGAAACAAATTTGATATTACAGTATGCAGGGACACTTTGAGTTATTATTCTGGTGCCAAGTGCACATTATAAAAATTTAGTATATACATTTTTCTGATTATTCTTTAACCTAAATATTTTATTTGCTTATTGCTTCAAACACGCTAACACCTAAATATGTCAATTTATATCATGATCACACACACACACACCACACACACACACACACACACACACACACATATATATATATATATATATATATATATATATATATATATATATATATATATATATATATATATATATATATAACAATTCCTAAATTTTTTAGTTGTACCTATGTAACTCCTCAAATTTTAAAAAGGATGTACTTATATCCTAAGAAAGATAACTGACACCTTCTACTTAGTTTCAAAGCATTTAAAAGAATAGAGCCTTATCCCAGAGGTTCTAACAACTTGGAAATCTTGGCATTTTGAATCTTTGACATATTTTAACCATAGAAGATGAGGAGCAAAATCTTTGTTCTGTAAACATTTGCTATGTTTTGTTGATTGAAAATTTTTAAATTTTAAATTTGAAAGGTTACCAACGTGCTTCTTCCTAATTTTTATAAGGAGAGATTGAGTGTACTCACGCCATTTCAAAGAGAATAGACCTTGTCCTCAACCATATAACGAGATGAAGGCTGAAGAAAGAAGATAAGTTAATAACCAACCACGTGATGGTCATTTAATATTTTGGCAATTTTTACAAATAAAAGGGTACACATACGACCATCAAAGTTTAGAGGAAAAAAGTTTTAGGTCATAGAGATCATTTACCTATTTTTTTCTTGACAATTCCAAATTTTAATGGGTGACCCTACGTACCCTGCTAAATTTTGAGAAAGGGGTATCAAAGTACCCTTATCCTCTGAAAGATACAAGGGCACCTAATCTCAACCAAATAGGCATACAGTATAATGTGATAAAATAGCTTCAAAGAGAATTCATTAGGTCAAAAACTTGTTACCTATTTACTGTTTTGGCAACTTATACCCTGGAAAAGGAACGATTGTTACTCAAACTTATAGAGTTTCATAAACTGGTCCTAAACTATTATCCCGCATTACAAAATGTAAGAGGGTATGGTTATTTAGCCCTATTAAAACATAAGGCTGGAGCTACACTTCGTGGGGGATGTACCTTATAGTGAGTGTTACGATGTATACGTAGGTGAATGCTCGGGCCTCCTCAAATGTGTGATGACTCGGCGTGATGTACACAGGGTATTACTCGAACTACTTTTTTGTTTATCTAACAAAAGCATGTACAATCGTAATATATTACCAGACGTTTTTCTAACACATGTATACCATAAAGTAGCAAGTAGCTTTTTATTCTGCTTTATGTCAAAGTATCAGTTCAAATTCAATTGTGGTACATAAAACTTTCTTCTTTCCGTAATTTATATTTTCATAACAATATATAATTCATTTGACAAGTAGAAACAGGATGTTTTTAATGTTATTTGTAAACTCTTTAATCATATCTAGCATTCTCGGCATGTTTATTCTATTCTGTGTTGTATTGACAAGGGAAACACATTACAATTAATATTCAGATTTGTTCTCGTTTATAATTCTGAGAACCAAAGGAATGTTATTACAAATATAATTTATAACCAATTTTCTTACCAGGGGACCAAAAATTTCGTGTCATTTGAGCACAAAAAAAAACAACAACACTACAACCGCTTCTACAACTTTCTCCCATCTACAAACAAGTCCATACATGCCATTTGTGTAGAAATTGTCTCCTATTACTCAAAACCTGAGCCACTGCGTTTTCAACTTCTCGAGGTTTGAATTTCCAAATGCGCATGGAATTGTCCATGTTCAAAAAGATATGGTAACCTGATAGAGCGACGGCTTGGGAGTAAGGAGGGTGAGGCAAAAGTTCCTATCCAAATCACAAAATCATTTCCAGTGTCATCCTTGCTGTATGAAGTTTCGCATTGTCTTCATGGTACAAAATCTTTTTTCTGTTCATGAGTGAATGCTGTTTCTGGGCAAATTTGGTAGCTACCGTTTGCAGTTGTGCTGAGTAAGCATCTTTTGTGATGGTCTTACCACATTCCCTGCAGCAATCCTCCATAAACACCGAATTACGGTGAGCTGATGAATATTGTCTTTAGTAGACACAGGTATTGGGTCATTATGTAGGAACCAGTGGTACGAGGGCATCTTTATCATACATCACCCACTTTTCATCACAGGCCAAAACAAGATCCAAAATTGGACATTTTTTGTTTCTACACAGCAAGGATAAAATGGATGAGCAAACGTTCAGCCTCAGGAATTTGTTCACGGCGGTGAGCTCTTGCGGCACTTACTTGCTCATCTCAACGATCGTCCAAGTCATGTAAACGTAAGCAAATGATTTCATTACTTAACCCAAACCATCGAGCAAGTTTCTGACATGTTTGGCTCGAATTCTCTTCAATAGCTGCATCCTTACGAAGCTCTTGCTTTATTTATTATGAGAGTTGGGGACCTAAGATCCCTCAATGTATACTTTCAAGCCACCTAAAATGTTGTATTCACTTTTGGTTATAGTGGGGTACCTAAGGGTACTCATCAATATTCATCAACTTTATGAAAACTTATTAAGTGGCTGATATAAAGAAATATTTATATTATGAAATACCCTGATTGGAGTCAGTTTCACAGTTCCCGTCGGGAGGTTTTCATAAAGGAACTTTGCAAGGAATTAGCTCTTCCACATTTTATTTACCGCAAGTCAGAACAAATTTATCAAGATAAGGTTTTATATTCTTTTACTACAAGTTTACTATTTAACCTAATAAAATATTTTTTAAGAAAAATTTTTGACGTTTCTATATAATCAATATGAAGTATATGAACGCGCTTGCTGTATAATCGGGAAGTTCAAGGTTCGATTTCCGGGGTCAGCCTTCATTACTAAGACTTTTCTTCTTGTCTTCAGTTTCATATAATAAATGCCAAGAAAGTATCTTTCATTAAAACTAGCAGTATAGTGGTGACTGATTATAACTGTGTGACAAATATACAGAGGTAGATCGATATATAAACCTAACCACATGGCACAACAGTCCTAAGGGGCTAAGGTCTGCCACGAGGCTTTTTTGTGGGAGGTGCGTGGTCAGCGTATCGCTATTCCCAGCCGCTTTATGAGTATCGGTTAGGCTCCAGGGTTGTCCCCGGTACTCATTTCTGGAGGTTGAGGAGAAAAGTTCCTTCTATTCGTCGGCCGGGAAACGAACTTAGGTCGCTGGATTAGCAGTTGGACTCAATACCGATTTTACTACAGATAGGCATAAATAGATAGGAAGGTAGATCAATGAATTCAAATCATGAATTGTTTGCATATAATATATAAACATGGGGTAATATATATATACAGTGTGCTATATTATATATATATATATATATATATATATATATATATATATATATATATATATATATATATATATATATATATATATGAATGTTATTAAAAGAGACATAGAAACGCATTTCGTGAGGCTTTCGTAATGCGTTTTATTGGAACACGCCTGAAATGTGTCTGATGATAAAATTGAAAAGAAATTGTAAAGAAAAAACAGGCAATAATAACAATTTTAATAAAATTTCTAATGGTAGCATTTAGGTCCTCCAATTCATCCTTTGTCAAGATTTTGAGCTTGGCTGTGCAAGTTAATATCCCCTCCAATATTGATCATCTTCATCAGGTCGAGGTCCTGAAATAATAATATATATTAAAAAAGTATTATATTTCAACATACTCATAAAATGCACACACATTTAAGGTTTCATAGTTTCAATCTAGGTAACTAATTATTCCTAGGCATAATACATCATGTTATTGTAGTTTAAAACCAAGTCAAATTCAATATATGGGAAGACTAGAGTATTAAGCCTAACAAAAGTTCATAATCCTTGAATTTCGGACGTTTGGTTAAATATTAGCGAACAAATATCCGAATCATGAGTAACATATTTATTATACTATATAAATAAAAATACCTAAACACAAACTGAGTCAACGTAAGGTATTTAATACTCAAAAATAAATAAAACAGTTTAATAGTAATCGAACCTATTTCTTAGATGATATCATATGTGATATTATATAACACAACAAGGAACATTTAAAAGAAAAAAACAAATTGAAGTGCCTTAAGGAATGGAAATACCAGAGGATGAGTTATTTAACCTTATTATTTATCCTTAAAGTTAGAATACATATTACACTTAATATTAATTAGTGTACAACATGGGTCATAGTTTTAATGTAATTAAATTAACATTAATGTTTCCAAACTAGAAATGTCAAATTACCAATGGGAGCCGAGCACCATATGTGATGCTTATGGTCTCACAGTAATTTGTAACAATGAGCATCATATATGATGCTCAAAAACGTGGATAAGTTAGTAATTTGTGACATCAAACATGAGCATCATATATGATGCTCATGGCCCCACAGAGAAATAAGGTGAGCACCACATATGATGCTCATGGCAGTCAACTTGTAACATTTCTAAATATCTTGTGACATAGTTTACAAGGAAACTAAACCAATGTTACTTTCCCTACTATTCACTTGCAGCACTAACACGTTTTACCAATCTACTCTAGACCGCTTTAATTCGTCAGAAAAGAGTCATTTAGTAATGTAGTCAAGCGTTCAGCATACAATACTTTAAAATCACTTCAAAAGTATCTGCTACGAAGAGTCGTTGTCATTTTAGAAAACCTGAGAGTAACAAAAGACAGATATGAGGAATTGAGAGGTTGAAAGTCAGAATATCAGACCAATACTGGAGGATATTTCTTTTTAATAGCAGTACCCAATTTGCCAATTAGGTTTGTAAAATAAACACATATATTTGACTACCTCTGCTCGATATAATCGATCAAAACAGTTCAGTCTGCATCACAAAACAGAGATTAAGTTTCCCTTTGGTGGTTAAACCTTGAATTTCTTAGGGGGTGGAAGGTGGATATATTGCCATTCTTTGGTTTTGGCGTTTACTTCCAGAAAGTAACTGGTGAATACAAGTTTCACGCATTGTGGCAAATATTATCAAAATTATCCTTGTCATCCTTGATTATCCGTAACATGTTCCGACATGACATACAACGTATCCTCTTCAGCCGATCGTCAACATTCTTTTGACCCACCGTTAAGAAACTTCTTTCACTTATACGTATTTATGAATAATTAAACGCACACTGCCAGATGAGACGTTACAAGTGTCTGGTAAGTGACGGACAGTTACTCGCTGGTCTTGCAGAATGATGGCTTGCTTTATCATAATCATTTCTGGCGGAGTGGCAGTGGAAGTTGGACCACAACCATATTCGATTTCACAAATCTGTCGACTACATTTAAAATCATTTTACTAGGTCATGTAAGGAGCTAAACTACCCACCATATCAGAACGGATGTCTTCCAATATTAGATTTATCTTAGTTAAATGTTTTACCACTGGTCGAAGCTCTGATTTTTAAAATATTTCCAATATGCCTAGACTTCTTACTAATCAGCAATGTATGCAGAATATATATATATATATATATATATATATATATATATATATATATATATATATGTGTGTGTTTAAAATTCTTTAGACTTTGTAGAGATTACTTTAATGGGTAATGATATTATGCCTAAAATTAGAAGTGATTACCATAACTAAACGGAAGTCTGGGACGAAATCACTCTAATAACTTAGACCATTAATAAAACCAGTGAACATAAGAGCAATGACATCAAATGTTCGAATTGATAGTAGTTTGTATTCATAAAGAGTACTTGAGACAATACAAATTACACATATAACCTAAAGAGTATTTATAGTTTTTTATAAAACGTAAAGATAATTTTCTCTTATCATTTCATTATATCAAATTTATCTTTGTTTCCCATACTACAAGGAAGTTGCTTCATGAAAACATCATATGTTCGGATCAACATAGGTAACTGTACAAAGTACGTGCTCCCCATATAATAGGGTGGTCGTGCATCAATGACGGAAAATTCGGGAGATGAATCTACAGGTAAAAACAAGCGAAAAATGTCATATGAACATTGGGTGAATGCGGCTTCATTTGGAAGCTAGAGGCGTCTGAAATGTCACCTTCCGAGGCGGCAATTTGCAATATCGCAAGAACGGAAAGAAATACGAATGTCGGGTCAAAAGATATCAAAGGAAACCCCATCCGAAGAATCCAATTATGCATTAGTGATGGCGAAACGGTGGCGGCGCTAGAGGGGGGCACAAAGAAAGTGAATGAAACATGGAGAAAAGTGAACAATTTATACTGAAAAAATTGTAGGAGGGGATGTTACTTCGAACATCCAGCAACAAATGTTAATGAACAAAGGCAACAATGGCTACGCTGTAGGGACACTATGGGAGGCGGAATGTAGGAATACAGCATCTGTATAACGGAGAGAAATAGCAATGTCGGGTCAGAAGATATCAAAGAAAACCTCATCCGAAGAATCCAATTATGGCACATACTGTGGAACGGAGGCGGCGCAAGGGAGCTACAAAGAAATTGTGAAATACTCTTAGTGATAATACGTGCAAATCGTATAAAAGACGTACGGAAAATGAGGCTCAGTGTAGTGTAAAGCAGCAGGTATTGTACTTACCGTGATCAAAATAACGTTGTTTTAAAGAAGGTATTCAATATGCCCTCCTTGTTCTTCGAGACAGACAGTTACACGATGGCGTAAGGGTTCTCTGACCTTTGGCAATAACGCTGGAGTTTGCTGTAGTGTGACAAATGCAGATCATACAAATGAAGATCTTCAAAGCTATGCACGGTCCGTGTATACACGAGACTCTTCACGTAACCCCACAAAAAAGTCTAGGGTAAACAGATCGGGTGAACGTGGAGGCCATACTCCTTTGCTTCCACAATCTCTCTACTTGCGTGGTTTTGTTTCGTTCATATATGCACGAATAGTGGGACATGAATGGGAAGGGACGCCATCGTGCAAAAACCACATACAGTGTCATGTCCCCAGTGGCACGTCTTTAAGTAAAATAGGTAGGCCCTAGGTCAGAAACTGGAGATACGATATTGCTTGCGTTTAATCGATGTGGTAAGAAGTATTTCACAACGTCGTCATCAATAATACCAGCCAACACATGGAATTGGAAACGTTGATGATGCTTCGTCTCTACAATTACATGCGGGTTGTTGAGTGTCCATCGATGGTCATTGCGGACATTTGTGATGCCATCCCGTATGAATGATTTATCCGAGAACAACATCTGTGCTAGAACTTTTCTCTGCGTTTCACTCACTTTGTTTGAGCTCCTTGGGTTGACACTGCTTCACCATCACGTATGCATAATTGGATTCTTCGGATGGGGTTTTCTTTGATATCTTTTGACCCGACATTCCTATTTCTCTTCGTTATACAGATGCTATACCTATATTCCGCCTTCGTTATACCTATATTCCGCCACCCATAATGTCCCTACAGCGTAGCCATTGTTACCTTTATTCATTAACATTTGCTGCTACATGTAACATCCCCTCCTACAGTTTGTCAGTGTAAATTGTTCACTTTTCTCCACGTTGCATTCACTTCGTTTGTGGCCCCTGGCGCCGCCACTGTTTCGCCATCACTTATGCATGATTGAATTTTTCGGATGAGTTTCCCTTTAATATCTTTTGACCCAACATTCGTATTTCTCTTCGTTCTTGCGATATTGCAAATTGCCGCCTCGGAAGGTGACATTTCAGACGCCTCTAGCGTCCAAATGAAGCCGCATTCACCCAATGTTCATATGACATTTTTCGCTTGTTTTTACCTGTAGATTCATCTCCCAAATTTTCCTCATTGATGCACGACCACCCTGTATATATGGCGCTAAATTTGTTGTACACAAGCAGAGGAGTGATTACTGAGAGTAAAACAAACAAAAATGTCGCAATAAACACAAGGCGAAAACCCCATCATTTACGTGTTATAGGCTGCCAAAACATGAAGAAATGAATTTTAAAGGTTCATAGCTCCAAAACTATGGGACCTACCGTAGTTGAGTCAAGACTTCACTTAGGAACTAGTATGTGCTCTATACAAAAATAGGTTTTTCAGAATCCTGAGGTGTTTCCCCAACAATTTTTATAGATTGAGTTTGACTACGGGCCTATGATATAAAGTATTCTCCAACTACCTTCATAAAAATGTTGCGTAAGTACCTTTGGGTTCTAAAACATGTATTTTTGGATAGAGCGCATACTAGTTCCCAAGTGAAGTCTTGACCTGATTACAATAGATCCCATAGTTTTAGAGCTATCAACCTTTAAAATTCATTTCTCTTTTATGTTTTCGGCAGTCTATAATACGTAAATGATGGAGTTTTCGCCCTATGTTTGTTTTACTCTCAGGAACCACTTCTCTGCTTTTGTACAACGAATTTAGCGCCATACTATATATATATGCAATAGCAAAATCGTTGATCTATTAATATAAGTGATGCTATTTTGTTCCAATTTATAACTTGTATTTAATGCCATAGCAATTAGGTTTTTAAACATTTTTTTTTTTAATTTTCAGGTTCTAATTATATTTCAATTGGAAGTTTGAATATATTCTCAATTATAAAGAATGTAGATGAATTTAAACAAGAGAGTCCTTTACAAAAACTACATATAAGAAAAATATATATTTTTATGTCGCTATACGTTCTCTGAAATATGTTAAGTCTTCTCTTGCAAACATTAATTGCATAAAAGATTGAATTATGGATACTAAACTAATAAAACCTAGAATATATCTTAATTTTTCTAGCATTAACGATTGTTTTAATATGTTTAATTATGTGTTAAAGGAAACATAAATAATAATATACTGAACATTCTATATATTGTAAGGATCCCCACCTTCAGCGAGAGCACATCTTACCACAACATGTTCTATTATTTACAAACAGTATAAACAGACGAGATACTATAACTAGGAAGACACGAAACAAAGACGATGGAGCCCGAGGAGGAATGAGCCACCAAGAAACCATCTATAAAGCAAAGCTTGAAGAGGAACCAGCTATCAGTTTGACCGCTGATCAACTAACCTATACCAGCTCCCAAGATGGCTTTGGACTAAGGAGTTCACCTATACCTAAACCCGAGTTCGCTTTGGACTAGGGATCCTAACCATAACTGAACCTCACGAAGCTGCTTTGGGCTGAGAAGGTTTCCTGCTAGTATTCACCTAAAACCCTGCAGATGTTCTGGAGGCTGCTATGAGCAAAAGGGGCACAGTGCATACACCTTTCTCCTTCATATTGGTCATTAAGAGGGAAAGACTTTATTAGATTACTCTTCGTAAATTCAAAGATAACTTTACTTAGATTTTGTAATAAAATTGGTGAAGGAAAAACACCCAAACCGTTATTCACTCTACCTCAAAGACATTACATGGTGATAGGTGTGAAAGTTATGTACGGATGCTCTCTTTAGTAACGGAATTTCAATTTTAAATTTGGCGCAGAATAAATCGGTCAGTATGACGTTTTCTACTTTTCCATTTTTCCTTTTTCTTTTTCTTCTTCTTCTTCTTCTAGTGCGATTTATGCGAGAGACAAGGTCTGGTTGACAGAAATACGGTATAGAACTGGAAACAATAGCAACGAAACTTTTGGGAATATGACGAATCAAACATGTCATTCAGGATGCCCCACCTGACTAAATATTCTGGTCACGAACTCGAAGATCCGGACAGATTTTTTATGTTATGCGACCACATAAATACTTTGAAATCATGGCCATCAGCGAGGAAAAAAAAAAGAAATCTTGCCTATATACATTCAAGATTTGTGTAATTTGCATGCAAATTTATAACTTATAAAACGTGTTGGCTTGTTAGATGAGTGGTTAGTAAATGGGATTCTTCTGTTGGTGGTCCTACTTTCGAATCTCGTCCATTCTTGTTGCGTTTTTCTTTAAGCTACACTGAGTTTGTGCATTCCAGATCTTCAAGCTTGAACCAAATTTAATACCACTTAGTGAATTAAAAGTAGCTGATATTATTTTCAAATACGAGACGTTATTACATGCTTTTTATTAGCTTAGGGTACTCAACTTTGATATCAACTCTTCCATCTTTCATTTATCTCATTTCTTGAGGGATTTTGTTACAAAATTCATTAATCGTGACGAAAAAATTGCTTTACCACTTAATGGTGACTGCTTTGAAAGCAAGGGCAAAGTATGAGAATTAAATGTCATATCTGTACTTTCGTGTGGAGAAGAAACAAACTTGTGAACCAAAGGTTTAAGAACAACTCAACTTATAATCATACAGCTAGCCGAAGATTATTCACTTATCATAAAAGAAATACGAAAGACGTTCTGAAACGAAGAAATACAACATACAACTTTGCAAGCGGAGGAAAAGAAACCTAACGTAACAAGACTAAAGACGATTTAATTACGGCGTAGTGATCGTGGTTGAGTCGTCAAGGCACTCGATTATTAATCTTGAGGTTTGTGGTTCGAAATTGCGTCGGGCACTTTTTTACTTTAGGATTTTAGATGGCGATTCATCGACGATGACACAAGTTTTATTATATTCAGATATTTGAATACTCGGAATTTTCAATACTTGAACTATCAAATCTTCAGGGATAATAATAGTAATAATAATACTTATTATTATCTCGTAGAAGATTGAAAGCTAGAAGCTAGTTATCGCTCCGGTCATACCGTTAGAAGCATAAACGTGACACTTGACAAGAATATTTCTGTTTTGTTTAATGTTGCCCACGAGAAGAGAAATTTCTCATCTTGTTTCTAAAACAAACAAAATAACATGAGAATGAACATTTTACATTCGGGATGGGACAAGGGAAACTCAAATTATCAGGTCGCTTTAGAGATGAGAATCGAGACGAGATGAAAAGTGTCGTAAACATTTCTCGTCTTGTTACGATTCTCGAAATAGTACATGTCCATTGTTTAAGTAACAATTGCTCTGTAGACGGAATCTTATAAGCTTTTTGTTACTGTGTATTACAGCTCATTGAATTATTGTATGTGTAGGTATTTCTTAGCAAAGCTTTTATACTTACCTCTGCATATCCTAAAACCTAGTATATTATATGCCTTACTGTTGAGTGATATTCAATTATTTTTATTACAGTTATTTTTCTTAAAACACACAGTAGAACACTTTCCACATGAAACGTTAGTGGAAAGCTTTTGTTTAAATGTGGGTAGTTGCAGAGGTGTATTTTGAAGGTACGGAAACCCTTCTTCGAAATCCCTATGTTTAAGTAAGATTTTTCCAAATATCAGAGCTACTTTAAAACTTTTAATACAATTATTATTATTATTATTATTATTATTATAATTATTATTATTATTATTATTACTACCGATTATTTGAGACCTAAATATTACGTCTTATTCTGATGTAAATAAGCATACTCAAGTTAAGAAAAATCAAAACAAATTTGTTGGACCCTCTATAAGGATGAACTGCCTTATAAGAGATACTTTGGAAGGAAAAGAGAGGAGGGAAAGAAGGTGTCAGCTACTAAACATTATGAAAATCAAACCTCCGGATGCCTTAACAGAAACTAAGTAGGATTTGTCTTCATCACGATACATTTCTTTGGGTAAAAAACATTGGATTGTTTGAGTTATATTGATATTTTAAGAAAATATATATATACAAGAAAAATAGTTCGTATTTACCAATTTTGGTTGAACGAATATATGGAACGTGTTTAAAAATGACGAACGGAAATATTATTATTTTTAGTAAGAGTGGAAGAACATAGAAACAATTTCACAATGTCGTTTCAGACAAATTTATGACTCATACTAGACCTTAAGGATGCCCGTTTTGTATTCATGAATTGTTTGCGAAACACGCCGTTATCAGACAGTAGGAATCGAGAGTGTAGACTGTGATGTCATGTTAGTTTTCTCCCTGTGAAGGATGTCGTTTCAACTCTTAACATGTAAGGAGGAGAGAAATCGCCTAAGTTTTATGTAACTATACATCAGAATATTAACTTTGTAAATTATAAATATTTCGGAATTTCGTCGGCGGGTCTCGAACCACGGACCCCTGACTCACCAAACGACTGCTCAAGCCACTACCCTAAGCCTGGTCTTCTAAGTAAGAGTCAAGAAACACTCGTCTATATAACAAATTGCAAACGTTTACGATTGCAATATTTTATTAACGATGAAACACTGATTTCAGTCATGATAAAATATTATAGTTCTAAGAATTTAAGTTTAAATTTTAAAAAAAGACCGACAGTATCTCCGTAACTTACCTCTATTATATTCGGTTATTCTCGTTTTACATTTATTTCCAGTAACGTTGAACGACAGGGACACGAACACAAATACATCGATGACATTTAATATTTCAAAGGCTCTCACATCGGTAATCGAAAGTGAGACCCCGCCAACTGAACTATCTGATGGGTGGGGTGCCTGGTTCTTTCCCAAAGCAAGTAAGTACAAAGCAAGTAATGAAAATGTTAACGCCTTATCTATCAAGCCAACACATTTTATAAGTTATAAATTTGCATGCAAATGATACCATTATACGTTTGTGCGATCAATGATTTGCTCTTTTCCTCTTCAAAAATGTAACATGTATACGACGATTCGTTTCGTTTTCCATTAGATCTTTGAAAGACACGAGTTGTGTTTGAGTATATCATCTTCCTTAAAAAAAAAGCAATACATTGATATAGAAAAAGTAGTTAACGAATTCCTCTCCGAAAAAGATCACCTCTACACTTATTTTTAAAAAGGTAATTTATAATTATACTTACGTTGGTTGAAATTTCTCCATAGTTATGGGGACGAAACACTGAAACCACCCCTACAAAGAGGTGAGGATGACATGTAAAAGACGTCAAATACGAACGATATTAGTGTCGAATTCATGTGCAAAGGTGAATAGTGACACTGTGGATGCTGCGAAAGCACACATCAAGCCTTGGTTTGAATGGAGTTGACAATGGGAGAGTAAGAGGCACAAAGAATCGAAAATATCCTATATTTGTGTCGAATGGATAGTTTTCGTGATCTCTGACTTAAATATGATATTTTAGATGCGGATATGTCCAAGATTGCCCTATTGGCATGAGGTTATAGGGGGAACCAGTGATGAATTAAGAACAGTTCCTTTTTTGTACATTTCAATACACTGCGGGTGAAAAGTGTTAATGCACAGATACTGATATCACACTCGGATTTGTCGGAGATATAACTTCTGGGGAAACATTACTAACTGCTCATTTTCTAAAATTTTCACTGTTTTGCAGGGTCGTAGACAAGGCTTTTTGAGGGCATGTTTTACTAAGAGGGCATGTTTACCATCATCTCTAAAATTAGATATAATTTACAGAAAAGTAGTGATTTCGTGGGGCAGGAGCTGTGGATTGCCAAGGCCTGCATTCTGTGTATGTCCCTGCTGCTCTGAATTGTCATAAGCTCCTCTTCAAATGTAAGACGTAAAATGTAATTAAGAAACGTATAACATAGAAGATATGTTATTATAAATAAGAAATACAGTATAAAATAATTATAAAACATAATGTTGAAGCAGAAGCTTTTTTTAAACAATCATATCTAATGTAAAATATACATTTAAAACAATTTTCCATTTATGCAAGGCTACAAACAATTGAGGAGTGCCATCTGATAGCCACTATTCATCCCTTCGGATTAGAAAACTATGAATTTGACACCAATATTTTTCGTATTCTATCACTTTTTTTTTACTTATAACCCTTTCTCCTCCTTGGAATGGTTTCAGTGTCTTAGCCCCACAGTAGATTGTTGAGATGGTAATTTATACCTATAGTAAATTCGTTTGAAATTCCTCCAAGAGTCAATATTGCACTGTACGTCTTTTTTCTGAATCAAACTCTCTAAATATATATACATACATTACAGTAAGAACTGAATTTTGTATTTACGCCTGACTGTCGTCGTTGTGCAAACATTCATGATGATATGCCGTAGTAAAATGAATTACATTAAGGTTGTAAGATTTAATATCAAGTTTGAAACATCGCAAATTAAAGAAACGCATGTAATAACAAATATCATATTTGAAAAAAAAATCGAATTAAACTAGCTGTGACTACATTACTTCAAAATTGAACTTGTGGAATGCACAGTATGAGCGTAGCTCAAAGAAAATAATGAATAAGAATGGTCTTGATTCGAAGCTCGAACCATACACGTAGGAGTAACTTACATTAATCATTCACCTAACAGACAATGGCGCACAGGGCTTGGCACTACTTTGTCAAATGGTTCTATCAAATGTAACCTAATTAACACAATAGTAACAAATGTTACTGCCCTAAAATGTGTTCTGAACAAGGACAAGTTTATTATGCACATTGTAAGTAAGTTACAAGAGGTTTATATCCTATCAGAACGGCGCATCCACCAAGTCAACTTTTGGAATATTCCATTAAGTTAGCTTTGAACGTAGCTAAAGGAAACTTATGCGCATGAGCACAGAGTTCTCCGTAGCAGAATGGATAAAGTCTTGGTTCGATAACTACAAGGTTCGCGGTTCGAAACCCGTCTCGGAAGCTTCAGATTTTTTAAAATTCGTAATTCGTCAGTTCTCAAGATCTTTATCTCCATTCGTAATCATCTGATGCTCTCAAAAGTGTTCTCCTCCTTATTTCGACAACTGCCTAATATGATCCTCGCAGTTCGAAACCTTCCCTTTTTCTGTATCACAAAATCACAATTTTCGTCACAATACGAATGCTGTCCGATCATTTTTCTTCAGTTCTAAATCTGTGTATATAAATCGTTTTCTGTCTCCATATTTCTATCTCTTTCTCTGTCTGTCTCTCTCAATGCCGCCCAGGAACTCATATGGCTTGAGATCAAACCTTCGACTCTTGAAACCAAATGTGAGCTCTCTAGCAATGTGCTATCGTAACTCTATAGGTTTGTTGCTAAAAGTAGTGTCATTTTAGATTCTATTCGGGGGGCGGGAGTGTCTCCGCCGCCACAATTTTTTTACATTATATTAGTGTATTACTATACATTTGCTCAAACAATATGTATTTATGAAGCTCAAGGGAGGGGAAATTACACCCTCATGTCCTGCCTAAATGACGCTCTTGGAACATTTTCTTGCAATTGTTGAAAAGAAATGAAATGAATAATTGAATAACATTCAATTCTGTCAGTAGATATTCTCAAGCTCTGTGCGTGCATTACAGAATGTAGAAAGCACAAAACTTACTGCTGTTATTGGCAATTTCCATTGATTTCTTAGGGAAAGGTATTAATGAAGCTATGGGAACATTGTGCTACTTTTTTTTTTAAATCGGCTGTTAAAAGATATTTCAGAACAAACGAACGAGAAAGACTCTTTAGAGCTATAACATTGTAAACTTGATTCCTGTTTTTTTCTCGTCTGAATGGAAAGAGTTTATTACGTCGCACACGCTGCTTTAGACAAGGAGAGGTGGCGGGAGGGAGGAAGTTGGATTGAAGACAAGAAATAACTAATCGATCGAGACATGTATTTCTGGATTTCATAAGAAAACGAAGCAAGAGTTTATTAATTTGGTCTTAGAATTTTTGTAACAATTTCTAAGCCGCGGATTGTACAATTCAACAACTTAGGAACAAACGTATTCTGGACAGAAGCAACCCGCTTTACAGCCATAGGCTTATCATCCTGAACCTTCATACCAAGTTAGCAATTGTCAAGCTAATCCAACAGGAGCATCCTGTCAACCACCTTTATCCAGTCACCAGAACCACCATAAAGTTATCAAACCTAGGGACGTTTCCCACCCTAAAAAATCCTCATCAATCTGATTTTTCTACTTTGCCTAACAAAATGGCAGAACTTTCTTTAGTTACTGCTCATTCAAGTTATAGGAATAAACCCAAGGACGGAAAACAGGGAAACAAGAAAAGAAAAAAATCTAAATAGCGGGAAAGGGAAGAAAGAACAGGGACAGCAGCAGAATGAACAAAGCACACCAGTAGAAGACCAAATACTAGTCTATACACTTAGTCAAAAGCGCGGCCACGGTGCTTCTATGTATTTTAAACGACAAAAACAAATAAGGTTGCCCCTTGAAAAGAAACAGATACTCAGAAACAATCAAATTCTAATACAGGCAATGTAGCAGTTAATAAGAACGATTCACAGAATATCAACTATGAAATTCCTATTCGAAAAGAACAGTCGAAAAATTCAACGGACCGGCGAGAAAACATTACGTTGGAGAATGAAATTAACGAGTCAATTTTGACTGTTAGTACTGAAATAGGACCACTGGTAGTACCGTCTCACTTTGGCCTTCGGACAGTATACCTCCTGGTACAGAATTAATTTAACTTCCAACTATTTAAAAAGGAATATAAGGAAAACAAATCTTTTTAAAACACAGGTTTAATTTCTTTTAAGATTGGCCAGACAATATTCAAGCACTATTTTAGCATCATACATAACACAATGATGCTCATAATTTTAGGCGTAGATTTCATCCAGCCCACATATGCCACTATTGATTTAAATAGAAACGTGATTTCTCTTTACAAAAAAAAAAAAAAAGGAAACAGACTATCCCGACAGAGAAACAGGAAAATTCGATGTCAGCATGTCTAATTTGTATTATAGAACAACCTCTGCAGAATTGTTTTTCTTGGCTAAAAAATAACAATTCCTGCAGGTTCGAACTATTATCTTTCTGTAGTGAAAAATAAAAAAAAAGTCTCCATGGAATCTTTTATTATATCAATATTTCCCAGATTGCTCAAGAATTACAGGTTGCAAGCCATTGACCAGAAAATTGATGCCAATAACTTAGTTATATTGATCTCTAATCCTAATAACCGCAATGCAACTTTACAAAAGAATACACCAGTTGCGGCTCTTGAGGGAAGTCATTGGCGTGAAAGTTTTAGGGGGCAGCCAAAATTTAGGGGGTAACAGAAGGATTCTTTGAGATTCAGAAGCACTGGCTCCAGAGTCTTCAGTTTTTCTTGAACATGGGTATATTGGTGAAAGTACATAGTTCAGTTGATGATCTGACCAGGTGGTTGCAGCTCCTAATGCACGACGCCACGAGCAGTCCACAAAACACACAGGATGACCTTCTTCTGGTGCAATGTTGGTTTCGGCTGTTTTGGAACCGGTTCAGGGGATGCTAAACAATGATTGACGGTGCCTTGGAGCTTGGTACATGACGCACTTCTCATCACACGTCAACACCGTATCTAGAAATGGCTTCTTTCTCGGACGAGACAACAAAGAAACACATGTGTCTGCTCTCGTTGCCTTCTGACCCAGAGTCAAATCATGTGGGACCCATCGACCGAACTCGTAGTGCTTCCCGAGTAGATGGAGTTGCTGCCGAATGGTTTCTCCACTCACACTGACTTATAGACTTAGTTTATCACATGCCTGACCACTGTTTGCGTCAATTGATGCCTGAAGATCTTCATTTTTCACATGTGTTGGTCTTCCGGCACGTGCTGCGTCTTCGAATGTTTAGTCACCTTCCTTAAACGTGTTAAACCACTGCTGCGCTTTCCGCATATCACGACACCTTCACCAAACGCCTGGCAGACCTACCGCCACATTGCAGCGGCGTTTGACGCCAGTTTGAACTCCTACAGCATACTCGCTTTTACGACGCTCTGTGGAGGTGCCATGTTCACTCTGTTCTTACGCAAGTTCATGGTGTAACTGAACTGGAGAACCAGGCAATATATTGGATATACCTACACTAACAACTGACCTTCGCCTTATTTCCATTCGCTTTCAACTCACGGTGTGAGGGTCAATTGAAGACAGACCTCGACAAAATGCGAGGAAACTTTCTTGGTTACCTCTATACAATAAATCGACCTTCAATGTAATGCAATGTTAAAGTTATAGACAATGAATTTAATGTCAGCAGAGAAAAGCAAAAGGAACGCAATCACTATATTGGTAAGAAATGTTAATTGTTCGACTGAGTTGTAGTTCGAATATTCATTTACGGTCTGCTAAGTTGAATGTTCTTTAATGCAACGAAAAATGTGGCTTGAAATTCTCTTTAGGATAAATGCTTTAATTTTATGTTAAAATGAACAGAATGTTTTGTGCTTCACGTACAGTATTAGATATATCGATGATATGTTTCCAACGAACTTATAAAGTATGTTACTGAATTATCTATGTATTTGTGTTTCTTGTTTACAATTTTTTTCATTGTTGTGCCTCATGCTACACCACCTAACATGTTAGTTTGAATTTTTACATTGGTTTGTATTTTATGCGCTGTAGCTTCTTTCCATAAATACGCATGCTATATTTATAACCAACGTTTCAAGTTAAAATTTGCAACCATTATCAAAACACCTCCAACAATTAACACTGCATATGGTATTAGCAGTGCACTTCCTACTAGGGAAATTTCATATTCTATGATTGTAGGTACTCCTTCATAAACTGCGATAGTTACAAATTAACTTAATGTTCATAGGTTCCATATGTGCAATAAATATTTACAAAAATCTACCGCAAAATACATAAAATAATATACTGTCACCAACCACTACGGTATTTGTAAACCAAGTTTCTATTTTCTTAGAGCGAATGGAATACTATTATTAATATGATAAAAGTTATGATTTTCGCGTCAAAGTTGAGCAGCTCGGGAAAAGACAATCGTGTGTCATTTTCTAAGTTTTGAGTAAGCTAGAAAAGTAAGTTTAATATTTCTACGCATTGCAAGGCAATGCTTATATTTAACAACTTCACTTTCTCGTATGCAGGTAGAGTCAATAGCAAAAGTATCTCAACTCTAACTCCATTAGTCTCGGTGCAGTACTTTTACTGGTATCACAAACACCTGGATAGATAACAAAATTTACATCTACCATTTCAACCAGGAGGGAACAGTTGATAAGTTTGTACAACACAAAAAACAATTTTTTGCTGTGCAGTGGATGCACGAGAAATGTTCTAATTCTCTCTATTGAATGTGAATCTCTCTCCCGCTCTCTCTCTCTCTCTCTATATATATATATATATATATATATATATATATATATATATATATATATATATATATAAAACTGATCACACATGAGTTACAGAAAAGTTGAAACTAACTGTAAATATAAAATATTAAACAATTAATGCAAATAAATTTGTAAATCTTTGTCTCCACTCACAGACCTACTCGAATTTCACGTCAATGACGGAAATAGAAGATGCAGTTCTTTTTCCACAGCAGAAGATCTTGTATATCACATTGAGTACAGACTAAACTTAAGATTGAATAATAATAAATATTTTGGGTCTTATGGGTATGAACTCGGCCAGCTCAGATACGAACACAATGGGATAACCACTAATCTACGCTACGCCTATCGCATACTTGATGTTGCACAAACACTATGAGCTACTTGAAAATACGTACTCCATGTAAAACTATTTCAAATACAAAGGCCTGAATAAGAAGATTATCCTTATTTGGGTTACTCATTGTTTCCTTCTTCAACTCCGACATAAGTAATTAGACATTCCTTAATAAGGGAAATGTTTCGAAACGTTGCCCTGAGTTGGTCCTGAAGCCAAGGAAGAAGGAAATTGGGCAGAAGCAATTCTGTTATGCTTTCAATTATATCAAGGTGATCAGCAATATTGGTTTGTTTCGAAATATTTAAAGAAAAATACAATTAATAAACGTATGCAGTGGTGGCGTAAGGGCGGGTCGAGCGGTGCCCCCGCCCCGGGCCCCACTTTTTGGGGGTCCCCGACGGTAGGTAAAAATAATTATTAAGGAACCTTGTTAGCATGAGCCGTACAACGGCCGGCAAGGTTTATAATCAACACCTTCCCTAAAAGTAAATGCAATTAATTGTGAATCAATATTACACCAAATCCAACAGAAATGTCTGTCTATTAAAGCTAATCAGTGCTGGATTTCCGTATAAGCTAAACAAACTACAGGCTTCGGGCCTCTGTTTGTTTGGTACACGAAAGAATTTTAAATAAAACAACTGAATGTAGATTAAAAATAAATAAAATAAAAGTTTCATTATCTTGGAGGCTCCCAAAGAAATTTTTGGGAAAAGCTCTGGATATAGGTGAAAAATAAAGTAAATGTTTCATATTCTTGGGCCCCCCAGAGAATTTTAAAGGAAAAGACTGAATGCAGGGGAAAAAATAAAACACGTTTCACTTTCTTGGGGCCCCCAAGAAAATTTAAAAGAAATGAATGTAGGTAAAAAATAAATAAAATAAAAATTTTACTCTCTTGTGGCCCCAAGAAATTTAAAGAAAAATGTATGTGGATTAAAATATGAATAAAATAAAAGTTTCACTCTGTTCAATAACCTCAGAGAAATTTAAAGGAAAAGCTGAGTGTAGATTAAAATATAATGAAAGTCAAAGTATATTGTGTTATTTACGAGGCACGTCCAGAAAGTAAGTTCCGTTTGGTAATAAAATTGAATTGTGTACAGATACAGAAAAAATATTTATTGCAAACAATTCTACAACTCTTAAACTACTTTTCCACATAACTGCCGAAATTTTGCAGGCATTTGTCATAGCGTGGCACAAGGTTTTGTATACCTTCTTCATAGAAGTTTGCCGCCTGTGTCTTCAACCAGTTGGAAACAGTTTCTTTCAGCTCGTCGTCATTGTTGTTGTAAGAAACCCAAGTTTCATCTCCTGTGACTACCTGTGTCAGAAATTCTTCGCCGCCTTCATCATGACGGGTGAAAAACTGAAGTGCACTACCCATCCGTTTTGTTTTGTGTTGCTCAGTAAGAATCTTTGGTACCCAACGTGAACAAAGTTTACGAAATTTCTGTTGTTTGGTAACAATTTCATGAATTAGTGATCGTGAGATTTGGGGAAATTCCATACCGAGAGCACTAATATTGTAAACCTGCATTCAGAAAACGAATCACCGCTCTGATTTCACAAGCGGCGGGATTTTCAATCAACACCGACATTGTAAACGAGCACAACAAAGCGTACGTGACTGACAACTATCTCCAAATGGCGCACCTTTCTTCTTCTTGATACAGAGCGTCTACCGCGCATGTGCGGAACTGCGATCGCAGCGCTGCAGCGGATATAAATTGAAACGGAACTTACTTTCTGGACGTGCTATGTACACTCTAAGGTCTTATGATGCAAATAATGGGGCCCCGTCTGCTAGCCTGCTTCCTAAATTATCACTGTTTATTTTTTTTATTTATTTATTTATTCATATATCAGTTCTAGAGAAGGGCAGAAAGAAGGGGTCAACGTATATAATGCTTTATTAGGGTACTAGCATTCTGTTCCTAATTAAAATCTCTTTGGTGCAGACGCTATAGTCGCTGATTCACTTGTTTTCCTTCTGTGTTCATTCTTTTGTCCTTTACAAGTCGAATTTTCAGCGAGCGAAACTCTTTTGCTTAGCTGGTTTCCCTATTTCTGCTCTTGTTATTTGGCGTATGAATTTACATTTCAGCGCACAAATTTAGAGTGAAGAAAATGTTCAATAAGAAAACAGTTGTTCAATAATCAAAATACTTCAGCATTATATTTAATTCAACTCCTGATTGTTCTCATATGGAACCCTTGTCACAAATCATTCGATTTGTTGACATACAACGTGATTCTGTTCAAGTTCGGGAAGCATTTATTGATTTCATCTCTGTCGAAGGAAAGACTGCTGGGAGTATTGAAGAAACTTTAATGTGATAGGCTTGGTAGTAAGATTCCAGAGGCCTGTCTTGTGATAATCAGGCTCAATGGCCGGGCAATATTCTGGAGTTCAAACTTTCATACGGAATGTGTCCTTTGACCATTTTTGTTCCTTGTAACAGTAATTCATTGAACCTTGTGGCTTCCATGCTGCGCACGTAAACGTTTTGTCGGTGACTGTTGGGAGCAATGGAACGTTTTTGATATTCTTCTTTAGATCTAATCACCGATGGAATGTGCTGCAAAAGCATGTAAAGATTGGTCTGAAACGTGAAAATGACATTAGAAGGAGTTCAAAAGCAGAAGCTTTAAAGGCACTTCCTAGTTAATTGGATGAAGTAATTGATCCGTTGGAAGATCTGCGTGACACTTCGATTTAAACGCTTGATACTACAGGAGATGCTGGTCTTCTTCTTGCAAGCATCCAGTCATTTAACTTCATCGCTTTACTATATTTCTGGTCTGCAAATGTCTCATATATTGATCGGATCCAAAAATGCCTTAAATCTCAGGATATGAGTTTCAATCAAACTCTTATTAAGTTACAGAGCTTGGTTAACACCATTAATATCTAGATACTTGAGCCGGACAAGGAAATCATATCCACATCTCAAAGAAGTTGCAGGGCATGGAACATAACTACAGGAGATGCTGGTCTTCTTCTTGCAAGCATCCAGTCATTTAACTTCATCGCTTTACTATATTTCTAGTCTGCAAATGTCTCATATATTGATCGGATCCAAAAATGCCTTCAATCTCAGGATATGAGTTTCAAACTCTTATTAAGTTACAGAGCTTGATTAACACCATTAATATCTAGATACTTGAGCCGGACAAGGAAATCATATCCACACCTGAAAGAAGTTGCAGGGCATGGAACATAACTATGGGTACACAGAGTAGAAGGAGATGCATGCCCGGAAAAGCAAAGAATGAAACCTGACTGCACAGGCCGAAGTGAATCACTCTATCAATGAAATTCTAGATGGGATGAGGCAACAAATGTATGATCATTTTACTCAGATGCATGACCTGAACGACAGATTTGGATTCCTGTGTTCTTTGGCCACTTTGTGCAGCAGTAGATGATAAGAGCGAGGAAAGGCTAAAAGCATGTTGCTCTGATTTGGCTTTGTTCAACCCGAATGACCTGGATGGCTTATTATTATTTCAGGATTGTAAGGATTTAATCCGTTCACTAAGGTGTGCTCAGAAAGCTAAAGAACAACTTGACTTTTCACCACAAGATATCCTGAAATATGTATCTTCAATGGGGCTTGAAATTTGGCAACCGCTCTTCAGATTTTAATAACACTGCCCGTATTTGTCGCATCATGTGAAAGGTTTTTCAGCAATGAAACTGATAAAATCATACTTGCGTTCCACAATGAGTCGTTCCATTCTTTCTATCGAAAATGAAATAGCATCCATTGGATTCTGATAATATAGTTAAGACTTTCGCTGCTACCAAAGCAAGGAAGGTGTCATTCTGAATGTTGATGGAACATAGGCTAATATGGTAGTGGAACTACTGTCGAAAGTAGTTTCATCTTTCAAGCAAAGGCAATAAAAATACAAAAGTACAAAAAAATGAAATCTTTGTTTTACGTCCCACGATTATGCCGGTTAGGCTAAAGGGGACGGTGATGATGAGAAATGAATGAAAAGGTGGAATGAAGAAAGTGGGAGGAAACGGGACAACCTCGAGAAATCCCACGAGCACGGTGTTTGTCCACCACAAAGACCACACGGTGCGAGCTGGGATCGAACCAGGGACCCCAAGCACCGGAGTTGAACTCTACTACTGAGCCACGTGCCCCAAATAGTACCAAAACAGTAATAAAAAACTGTCAACATTTGTCAATTGACTGGTGATAGATGGTAATGAAAAATAGGATGGTATAACCCGTAGTAGAATTCCGTGCTCACATATTTAATCTATAATATCCCCAATTATTCAATATATTTAGAATTTTTTTATTATAATATATTCTAATACTAAGTATGTTAGTAAATGGTAATGGAAATAGTCATAAGTGACAGAATATAAACATGACTGAATTATTAAATAGAAAATAATATAATAATAAAACAAGTGCGAAATCTGAAAACAATAGTAAAGAAGACAAGCAGGAAAGAAATGTTCTAGTGCTTAACTATTCATTGATATTTCGGCAAAAGCAGGGGGACTAAATAGATCGTATGTTATCACTGGAGAGAAACCGAATATTAAAGTGAATGGGGCTAATAGTAGCAAGGAAAATCTAATCAGATAAAACCCATCTAACGTAAATTCAGACAGGTGAGAAACTATGAATAAACTTAACCATATGAGAAATTGCGCAGGAGAAACACCAAAGGCGAGAACCGAATAAAAATATTCTAGAACATATAGAGCTCACATTTAAAAATCGCATCGGTTATATTATTATTTGCAATTTTTGAAATATCAGCTCATTGTTACGTTTGATACGTAAATTTGTCTCTAACTGTATTATAAGGAGCATTACTTCCACTATTCCATCTAATTACAGTACGCGTTGATACTACGATAGTATAACTGTAGGATAAATTCTGGATTCTTGATTTTACGTTTTGTTTGTTCTTAAGATTGTTATTTCTGTTGTGGGTTGTAATTTCCGTTACATTTGTATCCCTAATCCTTTTACTATTGTGTCCTTTAAAAATGAATAAAACAGAAAAAAATATGTAATGATAATCGTGGTCCAGTTTTATTTGTAGATACCATCCTGAAGGCGGTTCTAAGCATTTAAAAAATACAGGGATACTGAATGTCAGCCCTATCTATTTAATATATCCCAGATTTTAATGATCTAAACACACACACCAACGGGTAAGGGGGAGGAGCAAACAGAAAGAATGATTATGTAAATGAATGTCAAAAATAGAAGTGTATAAATTACACTTGTTTGAAAAGGGGCCCCAACCTATTTCACTGGCCCCAGGCCCAAGTTTGCCTTACACCACCACTGAACATATGTACTGGTTAACTGGTACTTTAATATGAAAAACTCAGCTCAGTGCTATCGAACGAAACTGCCAAGTCGCTCACCCAGGTCCGGACGCCTCGATGTCAATTAATATCCATAATCAAGTTCTATTCTTTAGGTACACTTTAATGTAATTATATTATTTTTTTATTATTATTATTATTATTATTATAACCGATCATTCCAATCCCGAATCAGTACATGGATTCAGACTGTTTCAAATAAGTTGTTGTGACTTAAATGTGGCTTGTATGAAAATTACATTTACACGTTATAAGAGCTGTAACTCCAAATTATTCTCAGGAAAGTCTTTTGTCTGATTTAAACAAACCATAGTGTAAAACTTGCACTTACTCGTCAGTTAAGACTGTCTGAACAAAATGCCTAGGAAATGTGAAGAAGTTGATATGAGGAAAAAAAAGTCACGTCAGAATTTCCACTTCCATATTTGTGACACTATATCGAATAGTTCGAGTTGGGTGGACTTCTTAAACAGGCAAGCGACAGTTAATTCTTACTTGACACAGATCCAAAATATAACAATTATATTAAAATGAGTGCACGGAGCAAGCAGCAAAATGTAAATCATCATCTATGAGTTAATTCAACCGTTCTTGTAAAGGTTTATGGAGATATTAAATCTTTGGTAAAAAGGAAAACGTTGGCGGGGTGTCGAAGAAATTGAATATCAAGCAACACTATTCAATTTGTCATATCAATGAGTATGATTAAGTATGAAACATAAGGAGGAGTTCAGGTTGCTTCTAAAACGAAAATGTTTAATCAATGTCCGTGATTATCAGTATTACTCTTATTATACATCTTATCTATAGAGTTTTAATATCCATTGATAGCTACACAGGTGTCTGTGCATGTTGCCCTCTGGTCTGGAGTCAAATCATGAAGGACCCATCGACTCAATTCGTAGTGCTTCCCAATTTGTTGGAAGTGCGGCCGAATAGTTTCAGCACTCACACTGAATTGTAGTCCCAGTTTCTCACATGTCTCGCCACTGTTTGGCTCAATTGCTGCCTGAAGATCTTCATTTTATACACGTGTCAGTCTTCCGGCACGTGGCTTGTCTTCGAGTGTTTAATCACCGTCCTTAAATTGGTTAAACCACTGCTGCATTGTCCGCGTAGTCACGAGAGCCTCACCAATGGTCTGGCATATCTTCCACCGCGCTGCAGCAGCGTTTGATCACAGTTTGACTTCGTACAGCGTATACAACCTTATGTACTGCGGTAGTCTAAATTCATACGGGCAAGTCGCTGAATAGCAACAGAAGACTCGGTGTAAACCAAGCTAAAGCAATATTTTACGTTGATATATTCAAATGCAAATTTTTTATTGGAACGCAGTAAGTAATTTCGACAATATATTTGAGATTTCGTTAAAACAGATAACTAATAGTTGTATGTTAGTAATAGAGCTAACAGGGCTTTTTCAGATTTTGTATAACGAAGTATTTTGTTAGAAGTGGCTGCATAATCTCTACATTCTATTCCCCAAGCCGAAATATAACTTTTATGTGCTTGTTACGCTCGAGAGATTTTTTTTATCGGAAACAACTTTTTCACTTCGGATTATTACATATTTCGTTAACACCCTGGCAATACAACATTACTTTTTGTCTTAGAGAAAAGTCCAAAATTGGTATTTTGTTCTTGGATTGTGGTTTTCCCTATGACTAATACTTTAAAAACAACTCAGGCAACTTTGCCCTTACTCCATCGTTTATTATTTCATTAATGTATGTTTAACACTGAATACCCTATTTCCTATGATACACAATGGATTGTTTACTCTTTGGAACAGTTTTTCCCTCTGACGATTGTCTCAAATAGCTACTACTCATGCTAATTTGTTGGTATTTGATAAATAAATAATTCCCTAATAACTCTGCAACGATATCTTGTATTTTCAATCTTATTTTAAATACCTTTTCTTATATTTCCGGGTAATGTATGATTTCAAAATATGCACTAACCAGTTTGAAGAAGAAGAAAATATGAAAAAGAGAAAGAATAAAAATTGATTGATGAGTTTTTGTTTTTAGGTTGTCATAACGTTTTTGTAAATAAACGATATAATTCGGAACCATCTTATAAAAGTGTGTATGCATAATCGTAAAAGTGTATTTTTATTTCAGTAATTGTGTGCCACAATAAGAGCACGTAAAGATAAATGTCATATATACAGTTTTAAGTGTGACTGACGTTCTGTGTATAACGAGTTACGTTATAACTCTAACAAATGGTACTAAAACCGCAACCAGGTTATAGAAGTATTTTTTGTGGACGCTCTGTATATTTCGTAAAGACAGTGATTATTATTTTCGATTTATACTTTATTCTGCGACGGAAAATGCTTCTCTCCCACACAACTGGACAAAGAATTCTTTCATTGTTTTCTCATATATATATTGAAAACATTGCTTTTTGTGAGAAGGTTTCAGTGAGTGACGAACCTTTTCAGTGTTTCTCCCTGACTTATTATATGCACAGTATATATTCTGCAGTTATTTGGGACTGAATCAAGTGCTTTTTTTAATGATTTATGGAAATACTAGCTGACCAGATGTTCAAGTGACCCGAGTGACGCCAGTCACATTGCTTTTCCAGTTCCTTATCTGTACTTTCCCAAGCCGGAGTTATAGCAATGTCTCGTGCGTCGTGGCCAGTGGACTAAAATTACCATAATTCTTATCCATATTCTGTTTGCATGTGCATACAGATGATTTAACTGAGTGGTTTTTAGAATGAACTGCCAAAATTTTTCAATGAGCCACTGCAACTTATATCTCAAACCTTTGCGCTCGAGTAGTTTGAGTCCGGAATTGTGTGCAGCCACCACGCACGTCGCGCCAGAAATTAAGTATGATTTTGTGTTAAGGGGCACGAGCTATAGACGGTGAAGAACGCTATCTTACGTAGTGCTCTCAACGGGTCGGGTTGAAGACCGACCCGACCCGACCCGTGACCCGAATTGACTGACCCGACCCGATGACCCGACCCGACCCGACTGACCCGAACCGTGATCCGACCTGATTGACCCGACCCGACAACCCCACCCCATCTGACCCAACTGACCCGACCCGATAACCCGACCCGAGTGACCCGACCCGAGTTGACCCGATTGACCCGACCCGACAACCCGACCCGATTGACCCGACCCGACAACCTGACCCGATCTGACCTGACTGACCCGACCCGACAACCCGACCCGAGTGACTCGACCCGATAACCCGACCCGAGCTGACCCGACTGACCCGACCCGACAACCCGACCCGAGTTGACCTGACCCGACCCGACCCGTAACCCGACCCGAGCTGACAAGATCCGAGTCGGGTCGGGTCGGGTCGGGTCAACCCGATCCGTTTGAGAGCACTATGGTCACAACACTGGGTGAACACCAAAATGCACTCCCATTGGGAATTGAACCCGGACCACGTTAACCACTAGCTAGATCAAGCGGGGATTTGTATATGCATCTTAATGAATATTTGGCACTTTTGAGGTTTGGTTATTTCTTTTTATAACTGATACCAATGTCCGACGTGGGAGAAATTTATTTTTATTTTTATTTTAATTATTTATTTATTTATTTTTATTTTATTTTTTTCTTTAGTTCTATGTGACGAAATTTTTCTTCAAGGTCAGTGTTCTCACCTGCTGGGACGGCAGGGCGTCTTCTCGGAAGGCAGTAGCAAGAGTCTCTTGGCGGAGACAAAAGGAAATCGTTTAACTACAATGATAAGGGTTGAGGAAACAGGAGAACACCTGTGATTTTTTCCAACCCTTCAACTTTCATTCCAAAATAGGTTCTTATGATTCCGGGACCCGTACCACTTTGATTTTTCTTTCTCGGTAATTAAAACGTATTTTACAGTATATATAGTTGCACGTAAGAAGATACATAATATGAATTTAAAAATACAGGTTGATATTTAATTATAAAGTACTAATTTTATTTTATCACTTTCAGCCCAACAAATGAAATTCATACAATTCGCTCCCTAGGTCTTGGTCATCAATACTGCGTCTTATTCTTTGTCTTGCAGTCAAGTCTTGGTCCTGCATTTCGTAGTCTTGGTGATCTTTCATGCTATACAAGAGCCAAGAATGCTCACCTCATCGGTACAAATGAAGACCAAGTGTGATTTTGATTATGGTATTTCATACTATACGGAAAGCTAGAAAATACGCTCATCGCTACTTGGTGATCACCAAAACAAGGCCAAGTGCAAGATTACTATGCAATTCGTCTTGCATATCCAATCTTTATCTTGTTCTTGTATCGATGTCCTTGGGCTTGGTGAAATAAAATGAAATATTCACTTTAAGCAGGAGTGTAGCCAGCAGGTTCGTGTAGGAAGGGCCCGTCGTTTTTGAGGGGGGGCGGTTACAATGTACAAAGCAAAAAATGTGTTGCTGCTAGTGTTTTTCAGGCCTAAATGAAAGGAAAATTTTGGTTTCCTTCTGGAAAACTAAAAACACTATTTTATCTTATTTATTATTACTATTATTATTATTATTATTATTATCCATAAATTATATTCAATATAGTTTTTATTATGCTTAATCAAGAACTACTGCCCGGGACCAAACGCTATACTTTTGTGCATAACTATAAAGATAACCAGAAAGTTCTGTCCCTTTTCGTGGAGGTCTGTGTTCAGTTGGACCTCACACCGTGAGTTGAATGCGAGTGGAGATAAGGCGAACGTTAGTTGTTGGTGTGGGTATATCCAACATACTACCTGGTTGTGGCAATTCAGATACACAGTGAACTTGCGTAAAGACAGAGGGAACATGGGACATCCACAGAGCGTCATAAGAGCATGTACGTTGAACGAGTTCAAATGGAGGTCAAACGCCGCTGTAGCGGGACAGAAAATATGCCAGGCCTTTGTTGAGGGTGTCGTGACGACGCGGACAGTGTAGCGATGGTTTAACAAGTTTAAGGACGATGACCAAACACCCGAAAACACCACATGCCAGAAGACCAACACATGTACGTACAAAGAGGAACTGGTACTACAATTCAGTGTGTGGAGAAACCATTCGGCAGCACATCCATCAAGTTGGGAAGCACTACAAGTTGGGTCTCACATGTTTTGACTCCGGGCCAGAAGGCAACGCGGCAGTCGCATGGGTTTATTTACTGTTTCGGAGCCATTTCTGGACAGGGCGTTGACATGCGATAAAAAGTGGGTCCTATACGAAACTCCACGGCGCCGTCATCATTGGTTAGCATCCCATGAACCGATTTCAAAACAGCCGAAACCAGCACTGTACCAGAAGAAGGTCCTTCTGTGTGTTTGGTCCTTCTGTGTGCATCGGGAACTGCTACCAGCTGGTCAGAGTATCAATGCAACTGTGTAGTGTCAGCAGTTGAGCTGTGCTCAACAAAAACTCAAAACTCTGGAGCCATCACTTCTTAATTGCAAATGGGTCCTCGTTTACGGGACAACGCTAAGTCCCACGTGGCTAGGATGACTCAGGACACCATTCTCCGCCTTGGATGGGAAACAATATTGCAACCACTATATTCCCCGGGTATTGCACCGTCCGATTATTACCTGTTCCATTCTTTGGACAATCACCTTAGAGGCCGCCAATTCAAATCCCTAGTAAAAGTCCAAAATGCACCTGATACCTTCTTCGTTTCACGGCCCACCAACTTCTACCGCGATGAATTCCATGGCCTTCAGGAACGTTTTCAGAAGGTCGTCGATGTTGATTGGGACTATTTTTGATCTTCCAGGTTAGGTGACGTATCGATGTTCGAAGGTGGTGGGTGAAAAAGCAACAAAACTTTTCTTGGTTACCTTTTTATTTAAATTTAAGACCTTGTATACAGAACCTATGTACACAAGATTGATTTTCTTTAAATTTCACTTAATTTCTTTATAGTTTCCTGACAAAAATATTTATTTATTATTCGTGACTAAAAAAAAAAAAAAACAATTATTTTATTACACTGAGTAGAAATAAAAGAGCGAATGAAATCCAAACTGAATAAAAACATTGTTTCTCACCAAATTTTCCATTCTCTGTCTTTTAAAATACTTGTTAAAGCATATAAAAATATACTGTATTTACAAATCAGTTTAGTACCTTTGTTTTATGGCGGTATTTATAATACCTTGTTAAAACATTTGTCTTTAAACTGTCAAATATAAATCGCAGTAAATTGTGTAATCTGCTGTCACAAAAATGTATCCTATTTTTCGATCGGTATGGAAAAACAATATTTCTCCATACTATTTTACCGTAAATTATTAATTGTCAATAACTTTGTTACTTTTAAATGAAGGAAGCGAGATAATTTTACTATGATGTTTCTAAAGCTGGTCATTTGGGGGGGCCAGGAAACCATTTGGGGGGCCTGGACCCGATGGCCCCCCTTGGCTACACCCCTGAGTTTAAGGTCCCTCGATTCTGCTTCGAGGCTAAGGAATATGGTGACCATGAGAAATGAATGAAATGGTGGAATGAAGAAAGTGGGAGGAAACAGGAGAACCCCGAGAAAACCCACTACACGGCGTTTCTCCACCACAAAGCCTACTTAACACAAGCTGGGATCGAACCATGGACCCCATGCACCAGAGATGAATTCTCTACCACTGAGCTACCGCGGCCCTGCTTGGGCTTGGTCGTCCATATCCAATCTTTCTTTTGGCCTTGCTTAAACAACTTCTAGTTTTGTTCTATATCCAGACTCCATATTGGCGTAGATATTAATATTACAGTCGATTGGTAAAATCAATCTTCCACATTTAAAAATTAAAGTACACACAAGTACAAAAATAAGCATTTACCATAAAAACACTAGCTGCAAGTGTTCAAAATACATTTATGGCTTCTATAAAATCAATTGAAAATTGCTATTTTCAATTACGCAGGTAGTGTAAAACAGCAGTTTTCGACTCCAGCCGAGTTTAAGCTCAACCTAAACTTAGTTGACCAAAGTGAACTGACCCGACTGACCCGACCCGAGTGACCCGACCCGACAATCCGACCCGACATGACCCGATTGACCCGAACCGACAACCCGACCCGAATAACCCGACCCGAGCTGACCCGACTGACCCGACCTGACAACCCGACCCCAGTGACCCGACCCGATAACCCGACCCGACTGACCCGACCCGACAACCCGACCCGAGTGACCTGACCCGATAACCCGACCCGAGCTGACACGACTGACCCGACCCGACAACCCGACCCGAGCTGACCTGACCCGACCCGACCCGTAACCCGACCCGTTTGAGAGCACTAATCTTACGGCTAGCCCCAATCAATATGTCAGGTTCATAAACCTTGTGCGCCAAAAAAGTTTTAAACGCGCCCTGCAACATCAGCATTCCACTTCGGAAATTATTTCGCTGAAGACTCACGTCAACTCTTCAGGACTGTTTGGAGTACCCACCAGATCACTACGTGGTATTACCCCGGCGACCCTTTCCTCAGTGCTAATCCCCCAAGTGCGTCGATGATGCGAGAAAAGCGTTTATGGTGAAATCTCAATATATAATGTCATATAGAAATCAAAGTGATAAAAAGGGCTAAAATATAATGAAATGTAAAGTGTGATTTTGATAGTGGAAATTATATATATATATATATATATATATATATATATATATATATATATATATATATATATATATATATATATATATATATATTCAGTGTATGTGTTGCGTTATTTTTTTCTTAATACTATTCTAATAGATAAGTATAGTGTCATTTAATCCAGTGAGTTTTCGTTGCATATGTGAAAGATGTTTCTGTGCGTTGTGGTCTCGATAACCGTAATATTGTCCGTGAGGTTTTCCAGACGAGCCATCCGAACCTCTCGGCGCCTAATGCTCATCTCATCATTGAGATCAACGAGTGAATGGAAAACAATTTGTAATCCCTGTTTGGAGAGGTCCTTCAACGTCCTACCCAGGTAAGTCCAGATCTCCGTGAACATACTTATTGGTAGGACAATGAACCACGAACACCGATCCCCTGGTTGGTTAGAAATAAATGACTGCCCGAACAACGACCCGATCCTGGGGTGGTTACAAATAAATGGCGCCCGAACAGGGACCCGAATCGAGACCGTTGGTGCTCGAATACACTTATAAGATCAATAGTTTAATATAGCACTTTTCTTTCAGCCTAGTACCAGGAATTTGAAAAAAAATATCCTTCAGGTGATTTTAATCATGTTTTTGTGATAGTTTATTTTATTCTAATCGTACGTTATAAGCTTACTTTTGTCCAAGTTGGCAATCAGGAAGTAGATTGGTCTACTAAGATAGATTTACTTCTTCAACAAAACAGTGCTCATTCTGAAGAGTTTTGATAGAATTTTGCTCACTTTAAAGAGAATATTGACAGATTAGAAAAGAAAAGTGAAGAGAATTTTTTCTAGATTAGAACAGGGAAATAGAGAAAACATTGACAGATTATACAAAGAGTTAAAGAGCGAGTTAGGTCAGAAGTTAAACGCTGTGCAAAAAGAATGTCGCGAAAATAACGAAACATTAAAGGAGAGTATCAGAATTGTAGAAGCCGAATATAAACATAGGAACGAAATCCTCAAACAAAAATACGATGGCATAACACTTAAGATTCATGACAAGCTTCACGAAGTTAGTCATAGTACGAAACCAGCAATCGAACTCGCCACACAGACCAGCGTCGAAGTTAGGCAACAAACTGAAGAAACGTCACCGTGTAGAAAAAATAGAGACAAAAGTTTGTAAAATCCAGAATCATTTAGAAGGTTTGCACGAATGCACCCAATCCCTCCAAGGTCAGTTGGAATCATCCTGAGATGTGTCAGGCTAATAAGGAACGCTGCGTTAGTTTACATATAGATACAGTCCATAAATTAGATGAGATGCATGACCGTATTGAGGAAATTCCCGAACGCGTACAAAGGCAAATAAAAGACATTAAGATGGTGTACGAAAAAGCGTTACTCATAGATTTTATCATGAAAGTAAAAACTGAATCTAACGCAGAATGTCGTGATGAAATACGGGCAATAGATAAGAATATAAAAGAAATTAGCGTGATATGGTAGAGCTCGCTCAGAGCAGAGAAAATTCTGAAAACAAAACACCGCAATCGAAACTAAAGACTGGCTCTCCTAATGAACAGAAAGAACAAGAATCAGAGTCTCAAATAGAGATAGACATTTTGAATCAACTTCGTAATGGACATGTTAACGATTTTGCTTATTTAGAATCTAGTGAAACCGCTAGTAGTAGTAGTAGTAGTGAAAATTACGAACATATAACTGTAGATCACAGAGGTCGCAAACGCACCAAAACAACTACCAAAAACCACAGAGACAAAAAGCACAAATGAGGTTATAGTTATAGCAATAGGCAGAGATATGATCAGATCGTAAACCACAAGAAATTTAAAGGGAATCAGAACCAAGACCACACACGGAAAGGCAGTAATAGAAACAAAAGGAGTCGTAAATCTTGATCACATAATCTGAGTTATCACAAACGGGAAAGGAATTGCAACTTGTGTAACATTAAGCATAGATTTGTACATAGAGGTAATCGTTGTAGAAATAGACGAACAGACTGTAGCTATCAAGATAGGAATAGTAATCATAGGGAAAGAAAAAAGGGGTAACCGAGATTTTGTACATTGATACAGATTTTTCGTCCAGGAAAGCGACATATTTTTTCTTGTTGTTTGGCTTTTAGCTTTTGATCAGAATACATGCACACGAAAAGGAGAACTACGCATTTCTTTTAAACTTCTTTTTGCTTCTAGCTTTTAACTGGTCACCAAAGAGCAGATAAGACGATTTTCTTTCTTTTTGTTTTGATAAAATAGCCGCTGGATTCTTGACCACCTGTTTATGGTTATGATAACAGGCAATACACAGCAGCTGATTGATTCTTTTTTCCTCTTTCTGTCTTTGCTGAGTGGCGTACTTCATATAATCAACTATATACTAATGTTGCAAACCTTATTAAAAATTCACTTTTATTTTGATGTCATTAATTTGTATTTCAGATGTTTGAGTTTAGGATTTTTAGTAAAAACGGATCCTACACGCGTAGGGGGAATTGCATTTTGAAGGCAACTTAAAATTTTGGCTAAATTTCGGCACCCTTAGCCAGTGAGAAGATATATTGGCATTATAATATCTTTTTATTGTGTTTTAAAATTTTTAAACTCTTTTTAGAATCTCTTACCACTTTCCAAATTCTTAAGCATGTTATCATACGAATTACTCACAATTAATGTTTGATTTTCTTTTTAGATTGTTTTAAAAAAAGGAGTGTATCGAGATGCTCAGGATGAGAAAATATTAGTTTCTAATCATATATATCTTGTATATTTGAAATTGAAATTTAGCATGTAATCTCATGCGTAGGGTATGAAAATTTACACTTATAATCAAAGTTAAATTTCTTTTTTAGTGTTAATATTAGATTTTCGTTTTCATTTTGAAGTGTTTATTGTAATTTTGTTGAATCTCATTTGTCATTTAACCGATTTTGACTTACTTTCCAGGATGTGACTTGATATATTTCTTTCGAAGAAAAAAGTTTAGAAAGGAAAGTACGCTAAGCCTTAAACGAGTGAAACAGTCATTTCCTTGTTGGTTTATAGTATGTGCAGGAATGTCATGTGTATATTATATTCTCCGAACTAAAGCAGTGATATTTTCATTTCTGAAGGAACTATGTGATCAGGAATCATGATGGTGAACGGTCATTTTTCTCCCATATTGATATGAATGTGGAAATATGTTGAACTTCTATATTTTCTTGTAAGTTCTGATTAACGTTCTTTCCGTCTTCTTTAGACCACTGAACGATTGTAGTTAAACTTCTTCGGGTAGGACATTTCATGGAGATAAATATATTTTTTAGGGAGGTAATATTTCCTGGAATTGCAGTTCTATTTTAAAATTGGATGTGGCTAATCCATTGGATATTCCGTAGCTAACTATTTTTGCCATCAATCGCAAAATATAGTTTTTCATTTCTTTTCTTCCTTCACAGTAGTCCATAATTAAGCATGTGTATTTTTAGGTTAGATCCTTTTCAGAATATTTTATTGGCAAATAACATTTCAGTGAACATTTTAATGTTTATGAGTCGTAATTATAAGACGTGTATTGGTACGGTAATACGTTGTAAAGTTTTTCATATTAATTTTGAGAAAGTTATATTTAGTTACAGTATGTCCTAGAAACTGAGTTCGGTTTATAACTCAAAAAATAAACTTATTTTCTTTCTTTGCAACAGCATGAAGCCATAACGTTTTATGAAAATTACTTTCTGTCAATTATTTCATATACTCGATGACATTGAATTTTAATGTGTCAATAAAACAGTTTTGAATATTTTGTAGCGAAGATGCCTAGGGAAGCTTGTCACAGCTGCTTTGTAGGAATTTAGTTTTGATGTTTCAAGTCGACCAGAAAGTTGTAATATCGTTGACTATATTTTTATGTTTGTATCATATGTTTTTCTTTTAATAGGTCTTATGTATTTTGTCTTATGTTTTATGTATGGTACGAGAGCATTTTTTGTGTTTACACATTTTTTCTACGTGGAAGACGTACGTTGCCTTTCAGGGAACATACATGTACATTACTGAATATTAAAGTGTTTATATTTCAGTTATGTATAGAAACGTTTTGTAAGTGCCTATGGTAGCAGGCCTTTTCACGTTTCTAGTTTTGCATCGTAGGAAACGATTGTATATTTTGTGTGTAAGTACATATAGTATTACACATTTTTCCCAACTATGGTTTTGGTCAATTCATGGCGTAATGACCATTTATTTCAGGAATGTTTGGACTAGTGAGTCAACTTCCTTGATTCAGACCTTGGAAAAACTTGGATCAACACTGTTTTTTTCAACGCTTTATTAATATGTTCTTTTGCATATAGTAGCCACCTATTCTGGTAATTCTACAATATTTACCTTTTTTGAGGCTAATAACAATTATTATTCTAGTCCTACGCTAACAATAACTTGGTTTCAGAATGAAATCATTTGTTATATTGAGTATTATTGAATTAGTCTCGATTTCACATGGCGAGCAGTTGTCACTTTAACCTTATTGCGTGCCGAATTTTCTTCATACATGTGAACGAGATCACGATCTTTCTCTTGATATGCAGGATTATGCTTATTTCTTGGAATTACTATGAACGTCATTTTTGACAATTAAGTTTATATTTTTTATTCTTGGAAAAACGATTTTTCGTTCTTTTTCTTTAAACAACACAAGGCACTATTAAAAAAAGGAGCATACAGGTGAAAACCTTATTTTTTTGCACATTGTGAGTTTATAATGTGTTTACATCTCACGAACTTTACGAAAAGTATTTATAAGTGTTAAAAAGGAAGAAAAGAAAAAGTAAGAATTTAAATAGCACTATAAATGCATTTTACGCGCTATCAGTAAAAAGAAATTATCATACAGGTGTTTTAACCATACCTCGTTTCTCACACCAGTGTTAAAAAAGCAATCTCCCCTTCTACCTCATCAACTCATCGTTGGAGAACCGTGGAGGATATTCAACACAGGAAGACAGCATGGTTTCAACATGTGAAGAAAAGGAAGATAAGGAAACCCAACTGCACCAATCGTTCAAGAGGATCTTATTACTTCATGGAACATTTGAATTTGATACTGCTCATGCAGAAACCTCATCATGTTGCAGTGAGTGAACAAAGGTAAAAAACTGTCTTTTAGTAAATTAACTTCATGTTAAATTTTTCCATGGGAAAGCAGTAAATAAATGCGCTACAATACATTTGAGAATTTTGGAGTTGTTAAGGTAATTTTTAGGCTTTCAGTCAAGCAGCTACAGTACCAACACTATTAATGCTAGGATCATGGTTCGTTTCTCGTTTTTATTTTGTAATGAAACAGTTTCCAACTGCATCAGTCAAGCTTCCCTATTACTTACCAAATGCGACAAATTCCCGCTCAAATTGGGAAAAGGGATTGTTTCAAAATAAACCTCTTTTATGGCGAATATCTCCGCTCAGGTATATGACACGCACATGCGAATGATACGAAAAGAAAACTTTGCTTCATTGTAATGAGCAAAGAATGAAGAGTGTACATGAAGAATGAAGAATGAAGAACAGAGGAATGAAGAATGTACGGGGAGAAATAGTCTTGATGGTATAGCCGATTTACCAATTTTCCCTCGATAATACATTTTCAGTCAATTTCTATCCAATACGCTTCAGCATAGAGACTAATCACTGTAGGAACATGAATCGTATCTCGTCTTCTTCGGCATGAATTGTCCTTTTGAACGGTATAACTTGCATATCTCATCGTGTACCTGAGAGTAGAAAATTCCCCCAAAAGGGGAATCTTTTGTAAAAAGAACTTTTCTTTCTATTTTGGGCCCTTCGGTGCGCCACGGGTGGTAACGCTCAGCACTCAAAATATTTCGAAATATACTACATAGTGTTTGTAATAACTGTACGAAATACCAATCTCATATCTTGAAAACTAAGGACGAGAAAAAATATTGACCCAAGTTTCAACAATACGCATATTCCCCTATAGCATGAAAAAAACGCCGAATTCAAGTTAAAAATTTCCTGGCACATCCCTAATTGTCGGAAGAACACGAATCATACCTTGTTGTCTTTGGCATGAATCGCCTTTCGGATGGTATAACCTGCATATCCGTATCTTGCACCTGAGTGGAGAAAAATTCCCTCATAGGGAAATTTTTGTAAAAAAACCTCCTTTTTTCGAAATTTGGGCCCCTTTGTGTGCCCCTTGTGGTAACGCTCAGCGCCAAAATATTTCGAAATATACTACATAGCGTATGTAATAACTGTACGAAATACCAATTTCATACCTTGAAAACTAAGGGCGAGAAAAAATATTGACCCATTTTTTAGCCACGTACCCCTTACATGAATAGAACGTAAAAGCCTCCCTTTTTTCCAGCAAGAAATGGCCTGTGGAAGCTTTTTTCTGCATTCTACGTTACTAACAGAGGGAAGAATTGTTTGTGTTTTTAATCACACTTCTCTCCCCTCCCCATCCAACTTCTTATCATTCTTTAAAAGAAGTTAAAATACGAACGATATAGCAACTGCTCATCCAATATCAATGAAATCTATTTTTAGACTTATCTGAGCCTATACGAGTTTCATTGCTGTCCAGTGTCCTTTGTTGATACAACGCAATTGACTGAGTGAAGTTGTTAGGAGTGTAGTGTCTAGAAATTTTTTGGTGTGTCGTTTGCGAACTAACAGTGTTTGCACTTTTGAATAATAAGTAGGAAAAGTGTGTTTATTGGTTCGAGTTATAGGTAGTATTTTTCGAAACTTAACATGGCCCTTTCCAGCTCTCAGATAGTGAACTTCTTGAGTGCTATGATACCGACGATGAGCAAATGGAAAGTGAGTTTGATCTGGAGAATGAGGAGGATTTAGAAGAGAGAATTGAGGGGGAAGGCGTAATGATTTTTCGGATGAGAATGAGGCAGGCGGAGAGGGTATAGATGCTGGAAGTGCTGCTTTGCATGTCTCTAAAAGAGAAAACGATGATTTTTCTAACGACGATGTTGCTCAACCTTCCACCAGCAGCGCCCTTCCGCGTAAAAGGCAAAAGGACTAGTTGAAAGTTAATGAACACAGTCGACAAAATATTGTTATTCCCCAGGTTCCCTCGTTTACTGGAAACCCGGGGACGACGAATCGGTCTCTCTCTCATGAAGATGTACGGCCGCTTGATTTGTTTTCCCTCTTTTTTTTTTACTACGGAAGTTCCCAGATTGGTAGTGGAACAAAGTGACTTGTATATGGACCAGTTCTTCCAAAGGGCTGAAAACCGTGCAAGGTGGTCACATGAACAACCTTTCTCGATAGAGGAGTTCTGTGTTTTGCTCGGTGTATGTCTAACAATGGGCTTGAATCGCCGTAATATATTGGTAGACTATTGGAAGACAAAGGGATTTGATTACACTCCATGGTATGGCAATACCATGTCTGTAAACAGATTCCTTTATATTTTGAGAAGCCTACACTTTGAGGATAACACACAGAGTCCGGACTGTAATTCTCGAACATTCGAACGCTTGTGGAAGTTCAGACGCTTCTTTGACGAGATAAATGACAAATTCTCGAAAGAATACGACCCAACACAGTGTGTATCTATTGTTCAAAGGAAGAGTCTCTTTCAAACAGTATATACCTAAGAAGCATAAGCGTTTTGGAATAAAAATATTCCAAATCACTGATGCTTTAGGTTATACCCATAAAATGGAAGTTTATCTTGGTAAATTACGAGACGTGACTTTGAAAGAACAATCTGTCACCCACGACCTAGTTGTGAGGTTGGCAGAAGAGCTTAAATATGTTGGCCATAATATATACATGGACAACTTTCTCAGCTCTCCTGCCTTGTATGAAGAACTTGAGTCAGTGGGAATTCGGGCATGTGGTACAGTTAACCCTAGAAAGAAAGGGATGCCACCTTCTTTTGGTCTAAAGCAATTGAAACTCAAGAAAGGTGACATTGTCTCTTTCCAGAAAGGCGAGCTGGCTGCTGTATGTTGGAAGGACAAGAGAGAGGTGTACACGTTGTCGAACATACATGTTCCTCTTATAACTTGGAATTATCGTAATCAGAGTCGCAACTGCCCCAAACCTGACATAGTCGCTGATTATAATCTGTGTATGCGGTTCGTTGACAAATCTGATCAGATGTCAACATTTGGTATGAAGAGGAGAACGGCAAAATGGACGACCAAGCTCTTCTTCCATTTGGTCGACGTAGCATTCGTCAATTTCTACGCCATGAACGACGCGTCGAAAGAGAATATCAAGTTCCATGACGAGTTTCGAAGAATTCTGCTGTATCAGTTGGTGGAATTCGGAAAGGCTGGTATGGCTGGTACGTCGCGGGCGCATGGCCCTCGTACATCTGGAGTAATTTCCCAGAGGCTGCAGAGCATCTCTGTGAAAACTAAAGTGCAAAGGAAGTACAAACCCTGCTATAAGACAAGGCAGAGATCACGCAAGACGTACCACGTGTGCTTGAAGTGCAAAGTGTACTGTTGCGTGTCAGAAGATGGAGCATGCTGGAAGGACTTGCATCGAGCTACATCAAGTAAGTATAATTTGTTGTTTCATCTAATGTTATAATTCTGTTATGCATGATTATGTTTCTAAAAAATGATTTTTTCACAGAGAATTTCTATCTAGAATTCGGCGTTCTTTTCATGCTAAAGGGGAACATGAGTATTGTTGAGACATGGGTCAATATTTTTTCTCGTCCTTAGTTTTCAAGATATGAGATTGGTATTCCGTACAGTTATTACATACACTAAGTAGTATATTTTGAAATATCTTAGGCGCTGAGCGTTACCGCTCTGGGTGCACAGAGGGGCCCAAAATTCTAAAATAAGGTTTTTTACAAAAATTTCCCTTTTGGGGAAATTTTCTCCTCTCAGGTGCACGATACGTATATGCAAGCCATAGTGTTCGGTAGGCAGATTTATGACGAAGAGAACGAGTTACGATTCGAGATTTTAGGATAAATAGTGATACTTTACTAAACTAATTGACTAAAAATGTGTAAATAAAGCAAGAATTCAAACATTGGAAAATTTACTGGCACATTTCTATTTACTCTAATATCATGATTCGTCTCTCTTGTTCCAAATAAGAGCAGGTTTCCAACGGTACCACTTCTAATATGTCTATATGTCCCTGAGGTGAGACATTTAGAAAAAAAGGACATTTTCTCCTGAAAAATCCCTTTTTTCGATTTGGGCAGAATTTTCCCACTTCTGGTACATAATAGGGAAATGTGAGTGGTACATTTGGAAATTCTGCTTTATAACGAAACCAAGATTAATAGGGATGCGTCACGAATTTTTTTTAAAAAAAGCTTTAGAATTTACCCTTTTTTAAAAGCACCTTCGTTGTTTGTAACGTCACTGCCCCCAGGCATCGCACATATGACTGCAAAATGCCCATAAAGCATGTTCTTTGATGCTTCCATATTTGAATAAATGCAAAAAGAAAAAAAAAACGGTGTGAAAATATTTATAAGCAAATTCCGAAGGTCGACGCCATGGCCTGTATACAGGCCAAAAAATTTAAAAGGATTGAATACTTTGGTTATTTTCCCGCACGTAAAATGAATAAGCTTTATGTTCAGAAGTGGAATATATAGTTAGTTCGAATTCTTTTTGTTACTGTTTGGCGGAATATTTTAGTTGCTTGTTTTATATCACGATGTCACATTGATCAGTTCTCTCTGAGCTGATTAGCATTGATTCAATAGTTCGGTACGGCGTTCGAGATCATTGAACAGCTCCAAGCTTGTTCATACATATACAAGTGTATTGCCAATTATCCAACAAGAAAGTCGTTAAATCACAAAACCTGCAGGCACAGCATACAAAAACACGCATTTATTAATAATTTTACTTTATCAACATTAAATTTTACAATTGCATTTTCTTAATGATATTTTTTTTCAAATTTTCTTTCTTTGCTGAATATTTATTACATGAAACTACATGAAACGTAAACACATAAACTCATGTTATTCTACAAAATATAATTCGAGGAGCTTTTAAGGATTGAAATATATTTTTGGTTTAACCTTTGGAATTTATAGGGTAAGAATTCATAATATGAGGATAGGCTCCTAAATTCACAGCCCTACCTATCTTGTGAAGCAAGAGCTGCAATCTAGTGGATGCGAGCTAAAATAAAAGTAAAAAGCCCAGCACCGGAAGTCACGTGATCTCCTTATGTGGAGAGATGTTAGTATAGTGGAAGCTGGAAGAAATTGTGCCCCTACAATCTTTTTAACGTGCACACATCAGGAGCTGAAGATGGATAAGTTAAGTTGATATTAATTCTATCTTTACTTTCTTTTATACCAGTGAGTATGCGTATTGTAACATGTAATGACTTACTGGTTCTCTTCCAATTACATTTCACTTGACGTTAAACATTTGTTTATCGATCGAATGTCTTATTACGAGAACCTCAACGGGTTTAGTACATGGGACCGGTCTCATAATATGACCCGCATAGTAATATTAGGTCTTACGTTAGGAGCACATTTGTATTGACATTTCTGTATTCATAAAGTAGTATCTGTCTAAATATTTCACGCTGATGATCATTGTTGGTTCACTATTGTGACAGTTACGTTGTACTTTAAAACGAAATTTATCTTTATCTTCTATTTTATGTAACAATATATAATGTGGGGCACTATTTGTGTACCAAGAAAGGGAAAGGAACTTCAATTGTTGGAAGAATTTTTATATTTTTAGGACGCATACATTTTAAAAAATTGTTTCCAGTTGCTCATAAATGTTAACTAAATGCACATACACATTCCTAATTAGAAACCAATGTCGGAAGTGTTTTCTTTTTTTAGTGCAAATGATATGCCAAAATCGCCCTAGTAAATCTTGACTGACGAGGAGTGATTTAGTCCTATACACATAACCAGTAACTTCATATTGGTATTGTGCTGTCATTTCGGACACATTTCTTACTGATTTGGCACACATTTGCACATTAAAAAACTGATCAAAAGTCCTTGCAGTTTATTCCTACAAAAAATGTAAAATTTTCTACAGTGCGTACGTTCTAAAATCCTAAATCCTAGGAAGATTAAGAACAGATAGAACACTTTTTAAGTTTAATGAGATAAGATTCATGACCAAGTTTAGTGGAAGGTCGGATGATACTCCAGCTAGCACCTTTCTGGAAAAACTGGCAAAACTAAGTTTATAACACCAAATAATGATATAAAATTATTAAATTCTTTTTCACTGGAAACACGTATAATTGCCTCTATACGTATGCTTATACCTTGCAAATTACAGCAAATATTTATTTTTTCACAATGTATAAACTTTAACCATTTGTTAGTTATAATTCAAAATTACAGAGTGTCTATCGGTCACGAAAGTTATCAAGGTCATGAAAAGTCACGCAATCAGAAAACGGCCTTGAAAGTCAAGGAAAAGTCTCGAAATTTAGCTTTGGGGTCACGATTTTTTTAAAAATAATATCTGTACAAATATGAGTATAGACTGGGAAATGTTGTTCTATAAAAGGTCAAAATTCATCTTCAAAAATGACTATGGTCGGCTTTGGAGGCTACCAAATAGCAAGCTAAGCACGCTTCTGTCGCATACCTGAAAATTCAACCAAATTCGCACCCAAGTTTGCTCTTGAAAATGTTACTAAATTTTATGGTTTGGGAAAGAAAAGGTCACGAAGAAGTCACGAAATTTCATTTTTGAATTTTAGTAGACACTCCGAAATTATGAAAATCAAGTGATGATACATAATAGTTCAATATTAGTATCAAGTTGCCGCCACCAGTTTTGCACGGAGAAAAATAAATAATGTTATTCGTTTGTGCTACGTTAGTGTTGGTTAGTGCCCAAATTTCAGCGTTTGTGCTATCAAAATAATAAAGTTATGAACAATTTAAATTTCGGGGCATACTTGACGTCAAGTTGGCCCCTTTCTTTCTCCTAACTGCAATAGAATAGATTTTCCAAAGCCAAACGTTTATGCTACGCTAGTGCTGGTTAGTGCCTAAATTTGATCGTTAGCGCTGTTTAAACAACGGCGTCATAACGAAATTAATTAGCGTCAAGTTGGCCCAGCTTTTCTCCTTAAATGAGATAGAACTGATTTTTTAATGGCAAACGTTAGTGCTACGTTAGTGCTGTTTAAATAACGCCGTTATAACAAAATTAATTAAAGTCAAGTTGGCATCACTTTTTTCCCTGAGATAGAATTTATTTTCTAATGCTAAATGTTGGTGCTTGTTAGTGCCCAAATTTTAGCGTTAGTGCTGTTCAAATAACGAAGATATAACGAAGTTAATTAGCGTCAAGTTGGTCCCGCTTTCTTCCCTAATTGAGATAAAATTGATTTTCTAATGCCAAACGTGAGTACAACGTAGGTACTGGTTAGTACCCAAATTTGATCGTTAGTGCTGTCAAAATAACACCGTTGTAAGAAATTAATTAGCGTCAAGTTCCCCCCTTTTTTTCCCTAATTGAGTTGACTTTCTAACGCCAAACGTTTCTGATACGTTAGTGCTGGTCAGTGCCTAAATTTGATTGTTAGTGTTGTTCAAATAACGCCGTTATAACGAATTAATAGCGTCAAGTTTGTCCGGTGTTTTCCCTATTTGAGGTATAATTTTTATAATGTCAACCATTTGTACTACGTTAGTGCATGGTCGTACCTCCATTTGTCCTATAGTGGTGTTGGAGTTTCACGTCAGTGAACTTGGCTTCCACTTGAGGCATTAACTTATTGTGTCAATTATATATTAGAGTCAATCGTTAGTTCATATTAGTGTACAACCCCTAACGTTAGTTCTTCATTAGTGTACTACCATGAGCAAAATAAATGACGCGTCTCTTTATTTTGAAGTTTTTTGAAAATATCTCCGTTTTCTTTATATGTTCGAAATCTCGGAAGGTTTCCCCAGCAGGACAGGTTAATAGCAAACCCGTTTTTAATATTTGTGTTAGATATTAGCTTAAAATAAAGAAATTAGGAGCAAAAAACATTAAATCGACAGAAATCTCGAGAATTACCAACTCTGCTAAAGTCGGAAATTTTCAAGAACGCGAGGGAATTCTGCAGTTCAACACGAAGCAGCGACATCTATGTCAGTGAGAGAAGCGTGGATTAGATCTACAAACGAAAATTTTAACGAAATATTTCTAGTATGTCTTATTATATGCATTATCAGCGAACTCCAAATATATGAATCTATGCTAAGTATTAACGTATAGATAGTGCAAATAGTGGAAATTACCTATGGAAAAAGACGAATTGTTAGCCCAATCGTAATGAAAAATCGTCTTTACTGTAGAACAGATTCAGCTTACGTAAGAAGGCAAATAGCTCAGTTAGATAAAGCAATGAGTTTGTATACCGAAGGTAGACGGTTCGAATCCCGTGAAGGACTGTTGCCATTTTTATCACTAAGGTTATTTTATTTATTTTTTATTTGGGAAAGAATCAAATTGTAACATATGTGTAAAACTCATGACGATACCAAAAAAAAAGACAGAAAATATCGTCGCATTTGCATTAGTGTCTCTAATTTTTGTTTGCAAACAGATTCGTAATTATTTCCCCTGTGCTCACTGATGCATAACGAATGTTTTCCAGTAAATGTTAATTCTAATTTGGAGAATTTTATAGTTTCACAATTCCTCACTACATAGTCTTCTGTCTACGTGTTTGGATATTTTGATAACAGATTTCCCTATTAAATGTTTAATTTTCTCTATAAATATTTGTCTTAAATTGAAATTGTTTTGAATTTACTACATAAGCGAAGTTGCCCGAAGGAGGAGAGCTCAAGTAAGAGCTATTGTAGAATGATGATGCTTCTTACCTTCAGCACATAATCTTAACGTTAGAGTGTCAGAGAGAGAAAAATCCTGTTTTTCCTCCCCTATGACCACTCATCTTAAAGCTCTACCTATAATGATTCGTGTCACATACTTTCGGCTCTCCAAAGACATTCATATTTATTATTATTATTATTATTATTCCTGTGACTTTTTGGCGCCCTTCCCCTAGTAGTAGCCTATATTTTACATTTTATCATAGTGTTTTTAATAGTTTAAACCAGGAACGTCATTTCAGATTTTGCTTTGGGGGGGGGCAAGACCTCTTGATATAAGTAAAATTTCGCGTTTTTCACTGATTTACTACTATTCTAATGATAAACTCTATATACATCTCAAACTCAGGGGGGCAAATGCCCCTCCCTGCCCTCCCTAAATGACGCCCCTGTTTTAAACCCATTTTCAAAAAGAAATCCTTACCTAGGAAAACTTCACAAAGAATATGGCCCGCTATAAACAATACCAACTCCACCCCCTTGGTCTAGTGGCTAGCACGCCTGCCTTCTGTGGTACCGGGTCCAGTTCCCGGTGGATTACTGTTGAACGATAAAAGTGGTTCGGATTCCACTATAATTAGTATCCACATCTCCCTTGCCCATTAAGGCATAACCGTGGAACGCTAAACTCAAGCAAACAAACAAACAATACTTAATTCCCGGCACTCTTTATTTTACATGCCATCTCTCAATTTTTCGATACAGCCCCCTTAGTACTATGAAACTCTCTTCTTCCATAGTGAAATGGAAAAAGATCATATAATTGCCACTACTTTACAAGAATATAAACCCAAAAACGTCAGTAGAAAGCACATTATAAAATTTACTTTTTGAGGCTCGTTTTGGTGCCCCTCTTTCTCTGGCGCCCCGGGCAGTCGCCCGGCCCTTAGTCCGCCCTTGAAAGTACGGACGCATAACTAAGGACTGCGAAGGAGAGGTTAACCTTCATGTTATGCCACTGGTTTGACGTGTTTGAAATGTTCAGTAAGTGATCGGTTAGTGAAATAATTTCGACAGTTACTGATGTTTAAAGTTTAGCTAAGACAAAGCTACCTAATCAAATACATTTGATATCGGGATGTCACAATTTGATTTTTCCTCACATAAAAAAGATAAAAACAATAGTAATAAAAACCCTTACTCGTACTGGGCTCCTAACTAACTAACAACCTAATTCTTACAGACTAGTTGCTCTGACCAACTGAGTTTCGATTTCTTACGCGAAAGAAGTCTGTTATATTAAGAGGCATGCTTTTCATTATCAAAACTGTTCGAAGTAATACGAACATGGCTTAAGAACAGAGACGGAACTGAATTACCACTCGATTGACCTTGAGGGCAAATCACCAAAGCGTAAAGACGTAAGTTCAGCATGAATTTCTCTGGAGTTGTGTTCAGTATTCCTATCTGCCAGTCATGCTTGTTCGTAGGAGTAATATGTTACAAACCTGACCTTTCGATACAGCACAATAGCAAAAGAATAAAAGGGAAGGAATTCTTGCCCTTGTGAACGTTGGATACCACCATGTGCAATAAAACTGTCGCGTCTCCTTGAAGTGATATTTTATCGAAAATAACTCGTTTTCCTTTATATAGTCTATCCGAAGTTTTTGAAGGTTTCAAAATGAGGAAATGTTACTGACAAACAAGGACGCATTCAGGGGTGGGTCCAGGGGGTCCGGACCCCTCTGAAACCCCAACTTTTCTGTAAATTTAGCCTAATTTTGGGGATTATCTTTTAAAATTTTATTATAATTTATCCTAATATTGAAGTCGGACCCCTCCCGAAATAAATTACTGCATACGTGTCTCTGACAATTTTCAATATATTCGTTAAATAATAAAGTAAAATAAATAAATTAGGAGCAAAAAGCTTTAATAATAATAATAATAATAATAATAATAATAATAATAATAATAATAATAATAATAATAATAATAATAATAATAATAATAATTGAAGCGAGCTTAACGAGTTTCAACCGTACGACTCAACCAACGTTTGGGTGCCTGTTCGTTCGTCTGCTCCTCTCATAAAATACATTTCATTTTAATGAAACTAGTAAGTGCCTTCTTTTAGCTCTGCGGAGTAACTATTGCTTGGAATATGAATCTTCAAAACATAAGAGGTAAAATTAACCAAATGGTGCAAGTTTCCACTCATATATATAAAACAATTTTGCAATATCATCTACGTGAATCTTGTCCCATAAAGAAGCCGAAACCCCTACACCGAAGAGCCCTCCGAGATTTGATCATTGTCCACACGGACTGAAATTGTCATTTGAAGCCAAGACTTAAATATGAAGCCAATAATTTCTTTAAAATAGACGGAAAATTCGGAAGTTATAAGCATTTTCATATTTTTGCCTTTTCCCATAAGGGAGCCGTAGCCCCCTATACTGAAGAGCCCCCCCCCCCCGGAGATTTGATCATTGTCCACTCGGACTGAATTTGTCATTTGGAACCAACACTTTAATACGAAGCAAAATATTTCTTTAAAATAGAGGAAAAATTCGAAAGTTATAAACATGTTAACAATTTTGCCTTTTCTCATAAGGGGGCCGTATTATCCTACACTGAAGAGCCCCACGAGATTTGATCATTGACCAGTTGGACTGAAACTCTCATTTGAAACCAAAACTTTAATATGAAGCCAAAAATTAAACTTTTACATCAATTTAAACTGACTGGGTTCCGGTTCCCCCCACTATTGTTTAGTTTAGTTAAGTGGTAATTTGTGACAGCTTCACATCATCAAAAGAATGTTTCACTTCCCCTCCCCTCCCCCAGGAGGTCGTGCTGGATCCACCACTGGAATCAATAGACACTCTTCCTATTCTTTTTGTCACCCTTGATTGTGTAGGGCCTCCTTCGTACAAATAAAGAAGCGGTAATATTACAATCAAGGGGCGCTATATATTAGGTATTCTTTTAGTTACCTACCCCTAACCGCACAGGGCCATCTTTCGTAGAATAAAAAATATTACGTGATATTCCAATCATGAAAGGGGAGAGGATGCTGTAAATATATTTCTTATTCATTTTGTCAGTCCTGCTTATCAAAAATTACTTTCTGTTGGAAGGGTACTGAAATGAGAGGGGCAAAATAAAAAGTCGTACCCCCTCCTACATGGTTGCTCAAATAAGTACTAAAGAAAGCATTTTAAACTAAGATATTTGAGATTTAAACTAGGAAACTAAGATATCCTTACATTATGTAAGGATGGCATATTCAGGATTATTATTATTATTATTATTATTATTATTAATATTATTATTATTATTATTTGAATGTTTTTGGAGCACCGAAATTTTGTGAGACGAACAACGATATGTAGAGGTTTAAGATGGGTGGTCATAGAGGAGGAAAAACAGGATTTTTCTCTGTCTGACTCTCTAACGTAAAGATTATGTGCTGAAGGTAAGAAGCATCATCATTCTACAATAGGTTGCTTTTACGTAGAATATCAATTACTTGAGTTCTCCTCCTTGGGTCTACTTACCTTATGTAGTAAATTCAAAACAATTTCAATTCAATACAAATACATTGTAAAACTTTTCCGTAATTAAACATCTAGGGAAAATTAAACATTTAATAGGGACATCTGTTATCAAAATATCCAAACACGTAGATAGAAGACTATCTAGTGAGAAATATTGTGAAACTTTATAAAATTCTCCAAATTAGAATTAACATTTACTGGGAAACATTCGTTATGCGCCAGCGAGCATATGGTGAGCAGTGAGCACAGGGGAAATAATTACGAAACAGTTTGCAAACAAAATTAGGGACGCTAGTGCAAGTGCGACAACGGCATTTTTTCTTTTTTTTGGTATCGTCATGAGTTTTACACATACGTTACAATTTGATTCTTTCCCACATAAAAAATAAATAAAATAACCGTAGTGTAGTGATAAAAATGACAACGGCATTTCCAGGGGATCGAACCCGCTACCTTCAGCATACAAACTCGTTGCTTTAACTAACTGAGCTATTTGCTTTTTACGTGAACTGAGCCTGTTCCGGTAAAGACGATATTTCATTACGATCGTCCTACCAATTCGTCCTTTTCCATAGATAATTTCAACTATTTGCTCTATGTTTATGTTAATACTTACCATATATTCATATATTTGGAGTTTGCAGATAATGCATATAATAAGACATACTAGAAATATTCGTTAAAAGTTTAGTTTGTAGATTTAATCCACATTTCTCTCAATGACATAGATGTCGCTGCTTCGTGTTGAAATACAGAATTCCCTCGTGTTCTTGAAAATTTCCCACTTTAGCAGAGTTGGTAATTCTCGAGATTTCTGTCGATTTAATGTTTTTTGCTTCTAATTTCTTTATTTTAAGCTAATATCTAACACAAATATTAAAAACGGGTTTGTTATTAACCTGTCCTGCTGGGGAAACCTTCCGAAATTTCGAACATATAAAGAAAACGGAGATATTTTCAAAAAACTTCAAAATAAAGAGACGCGTCATTTATTTTGCTCATGGTAGTACATGCTACAAGTAAAACAAAACCTTCATGGCTACAACTTCAGGCTGGCCTCCACTTCAAGTACTAAGGGAGTAATTAGTCATTCGTTCGTGCATCATCAGAGCTTGTAGAGAATATTAATCGTTTCGTTAGTGTTTCAATATTAGTGTAGTTATTGGAATCACATTTCAGGAAACTTCCCTAAAAAAATACATTAGTAATTTTTTATTGCGTCAATTCCCGGTAAATTCAAAAGCACTTACGATCTATTCTAGTGCAATCGTTTGTGCTTATTAGTGCATCAACTCCTAATATTATTTCTTCATTAGAGAAGGTTGTACAAGTAAAGCATCTTTGGAGGGCTAGCGCGAACTTCGCCCCATTTTAGGAACTAACGAAGTAATTAGAGACTACACTGCATTATTAGTGTAGTTAGGAAAATTTCTGAATGCGACAAATTCCCGCCAAATTCAAGAGCGCTAACGATCTCTTTTTGTGCAACCGTTATTGCCTCGTTAGTGCTTTTTTGTACAGGTACCTCTTACGTTAGTGCTCATTAGTGTGGGTGCTAGAAATATAAAACCTTTGGGAATCAAGTTGACTCTGCCCCCATTTAGAGCACTAACGAAAAAATACTACCGTTATGTAGTGCATCGTTAGTGCTTATTAATGCACCAACAACTAACGTAAGTGCTTATTACATTAGTGTAAGCTCCAGAGCCAAAACAATAGTAGGGATTAGTGGGGCGACAACATTATGCCCCCACTTTTAGCACTAACAAAAAGTAGTGCCATTCGTTAGTTGATTGTTACTGCGTTTTAGTGCACAAACTCCTAACGTTAGTACTTCATTAGTGGTGGCTCTAAAGCCAAAACATGATAGTATGTAATTACACTCTGACCACCACCTCAAATACTAACGAAAAAATTAGCGTCGTTGCGTCGCCTTTATTGCGTCGTTGGTGCTTCTAGGAAACACTAATAGTTTCGCTAGTACTTCACTATTAGTGTAAATATGGCCAATTACATGTCAGGAATCTCCCATAAGAAATATATTGGGAATTCTTCATTGGCTCAAATTTTGGTCAAATTCAAAAGCACTGATGATCTGTTTTAGTGCAATTCTTAGAGCACAAACTCCCAACATTAGTGCTTCAATAGGCAATAGAAGCAAATAACCTTAGCCATTAAGAAAGCATTAACGATGAAACCTAGTGAAATCGATAGTACATCGTTAGTATTTCTAGAAAACTTTATTAGTTTCATTAGTGATTCGCTATTACTGTAGATATGGCCAAATTTATGTCACAAAGCTCCCATAAGAAATATATGGACAATTTTTCATTGTCTCAAACTTGCACCAAATTCAAAAGCACTTATAATCTCTTCTAGTAAAATCGTTAGTACTTCTTGGAGCATTAACTTCCAACATTAATGGTTCAATAGTTTGAATGCCAGAAGGAAAACAAATTGGGAGGCCTAAATGCATGTTAGTTTCCCGAGAAAGCACTAACGATGAAACCCAGTACATCGCTCGTGCTTCTTGAAACCCCTAATAGTTTCGTTAGTGCTTCACTGGTAGTGTAGATATGGCAAATTATATCATGAAACTCCCATAAAAAATACATCAGGAATTTTTCATTGACTCAAATTTATCACCAAATTCAAAAGATCTCTTCTAGTGTAATCGTTAGTGTTAGCTAGTGTACCATTTCCGAAAACTGGTAGTTCTTGTCGTGAATGCTTTTGTGCTGAGGGGGTAGCCCTAGCCTGTAGTCAGCTTCCCCTAAGTTTCACCTTTTAGCGTCCATATAATTGAAGCACTAATGTTAGGAGCTCTGCAATAAAATCTCCTAATGTAATAGTTACCATTACACTATATATGTTCATTAGTTCTTTTAAATTTGGCGGGAATTTTACAAATTGGAAAATGCCATTTGTCTAAATTTAGATTCGCACGTGTCTTAATTACTACCAAAACAGTTCACATGGTTAGTGCTTCGTTCACTAAACACTAACATATGTGCTATGAGAGTTTAGGAGTTATTAGTGAATAGCTCTCGTGGGACTAAATTGAAACCTATTGGATTCTATAATAATTGTACTACAAAGGTGGGATAAACGCAAAAGTTAGTGCATCGTTATTGCTTGCCGAAACATCAAGCACTAACGTTAGTGCTATCATAGTTTAGGACTTATAAGTGAATAACTCACTCGGGGCTAATTTAGTTTTATCGAATTTTACCATAATTGTCCCATACCGATGCAGTAAACGTCAAACGTTAGTGCTCCAAAAGACACTAAACATTAACGTTACTGCTATCGTAGTTTAGGAGTTATTGATGAACAACTCGGGCGGGTCTAACTTTAAATCGTTCAATTTTTATACAATTTTACACTAATTGTCACACAGAAATGAGACAAAACCAGAGGTTAGTGCTCCATGAACTCAGCACTAACGTTAGTGCTATCTCAATTTAGGAGTTATTAATGAAAACTCGCGCGAGGCTAAATTTAAATTTATCGAATTTTACAATGATTGCCAATCAAAAGGTAGAGTAATCGCTAAATATTAGTGTTGTGTTAGTGCTCTAAAACATTGTAAGCACTGACGATAATGACATCATACTTTAGGAGTTATTAGTGAATAAATCGAACGAAAGTCAATTAAAATTTATTGAATTTTACACTAATTTTGTAAAAGTTGAAAAACCTGATTTTACCCCGCCGAGTTATTTATTAATAACTCCTAAACAGTGATGGCACTGATGTTAGTGATTAGTGTATTATGCAGCACCAACAGTGCTCTAAGCTTTAGTAGTTACCCACCTTTGTGGAACAATTAGAGTAAAATTCGATAATCTTAAATTCAGTCCTGTCTGAAGTATCCATGAAAACACAACGACAGTACTAATTTTTATAGAGCTCTAGCAATGCGCTAAGCGCTGGTATTTGTCCCAATTTTGTGCGACAATTAGTGTAAAGTTGTGTAAGTGAAAAATATAATGTGAATCTAAATTAGTGTAAAATGAATAGCCTCGCTTGAGTTCTTCATTAACAACCACTAAAATGAGATAGTACAACGTTAGTATCTATTTTTCTTGACTGCTAAGGATACGATAATCTTCAGTTTTGTCCTACCTTTGTGAAACAATTACAGTAAAACTCGATAATTTTAAATTCGTTCCCTTCCCAGTTATTCATTGATAACTCTTGAACTATGATAGCACAAACTATGTAGCACTAACGTTAGTGCTTTGAGTTTTATGTAGAACTAACAATGCACTAATCTTTAGCGTTTGTTCTATCTTTATGGGGAAATTAGTGTAAAATTCAGTAAGTTTCTATTCTGTACCGTCCGTATAATTCAATAATAACTCCTAAATTATGACAACACTAACGTTAATGCTTACTGTTTCATGGAGGTCCAACAATACACTGACTGCTGGCGTTTATCTTATTTCTATCTGACAACAAATACAAAAAAAAAAAAAAAAACAAAGATCTAAAGTTAGCCCCGGATGAGTTATTCATCAGTAACTCCCAAATTATGATAGCACTAACTTTAGAGCTTAAATAGCACTACAGTTATAACTTTTTGGAGTACTAACGATGCACAAAAATTCGACGTTTATTCTACCTTTGCGAGACAATTAATGTAAAATTCTATAAAATTAAATTTAGTCCTGAGTGAGTTATGCACATATAACTCCTAAATTATGTTAGCACTAACCTTAATACATTCCCTAGCAATACCTTTGTAGGAATTTCATAGTTGACGACATTTCTCTTCATATTCATGGATAACATGTTTATTTGAATAAAACAATATGAGGTAGACATTCTGTGTCCCGGGCATAAGTTCACAATCCTCCATTTTGGAAAATGGCCGATTGACACCCGCGAAAGTCCGCAGGCATGCACTTTAGCGCTTCTTATACCCCATCTAATTATCCGATACGATTAAGTGATACATCGTTGGAAAGGGCATAGAACGCAGATTAAAACGATATATAACTTGTGTTCATACTGTCTAAAGTTTAGAAGAAGAAGAAGAAGAAAAGGTAAAATTTAGGAAAAAAATAGGTTGTATTTCTATTCTTAGGCAGCTGGCAACACTTACACTTACCGTACGCCGACAAAAAAAAATCCAGCGTGTAACTTAGATATTTCTGTAAAATATACGCAACAATCATGCAGATCGGTGTTATACTAAGTAAGAGAAAAAATCAGAAATCAAATATTGCCAATGAAGCACGTTTATTATTAGGCTTATGGAGCCCCCTCCTTTTCCCGTACTGTTCTCCACTAGCACTACGCAACTGAAACTAACTTGTCCATATACAATTCAACTTCGACTATAGATGTTGTAGCGTCGTATATGAGGAAAAATTTAACAAATAACGTATGATATAGTTCACTTATACATTCATAGTAATCAAAATTTTCCAATGTGGCAAATTCTGAGGTTACGCCCATTACGCAGAACGTCTACTTCAGATATTTTAATTTGAACAAGCATATTCTCTTTGAATATGAAGAGAAATGTCCTCAAGTATGAAATTGCTACAGAGGTATTGTCGGAACTGGTTATTTTCTATTAGAATTGAAGCTATTTTAATGAACTATGTGATGTTAAACCAGGAAAGTTACATGTTTAAAGTTATAATGCATGGCATTAGTATATTAAATTATTAAAAATTAGATGTAAACTTATTTTTCAGTTTCTTATTTCAAAGTTGTTAATTGCACCTTTTCGTCTTGCAGATAAATTTGAGTAGCCAAGATTATGGATATTAAATCTGGGAAAGGTGTGCCCCGTAACAGGTCTATTGAACAGAAAGAGACTGTTGATCTGTCAAAATGTGTTATTTGTCAAAAAGACATACCAGGAAAAGTTCCAACTACATCTGAATGTGGGCGCAAACGAATTTTGGAGGCAAGTGCCATACGATGTGATGCTGTTGGAAAACGATTGAAGACTTAAAGAAAATCAATCTTTTGTGTACCATTCAAATAACGAATGTTACAAAACATATACAATGAAGAAGACTCTTGACAAAATTAAAAGTATGTCTGAAGAAACTAATGAAGATAAGAAAGAATTAGAGAATGGAAACTTCATGAATAGAGAACGTCCAGTGCGGCAGTCAAATGTAACTGCAAGTGAAGTGGATGCAGATAGTCGAACTTGTGTTATTTGTAACCATGTGAGACATTCTCGTGTGAGACAAAAGTTCAGAATTTGTGAAAGTGATAGAGCGACGCGATTCCTAAATGCTACTACGCACTTTCAAGATAAGGTATTTACACGTGTTCGTGATTTACAAGTTCCCACTGCTGTGTTTGGTGCCGACGTATATTATCACAAATTGTGTCTTGAGGGATATTTTGCTAAATATGAACGTCAGTGTCGTGATAATGTGCCTAAGGTGGACAACAGTAAAGTTTCAGCTTTCCAGAGAGTGAATGACATGATTTCACCCTTGCTTGAAAGTGGTTGCGGATTTACACTAAGCGAAATAAGAGATATGATAAACGATACTGCTAACGAAATTGTAATAAGCAACAAAGAATTAAGATATTTTTATTGCGACAATATGGAGAAGCTATTAGGTTTTCTAAACCTAAAGAAAGAAAAGAGTCTTTGATGGTGTTTTCATCAAAAATTAGTGCAGAAGAAATTGCAGACAAAGTAAGAGCATATGATGTTGTTAAAGAAGCAGCACAACTTCTTAAATCAGCTTTAAGAGATATTGATTTCGGTTTGGGAGATAAATTTTGCGATGCTTCGCAACTTAACACAGCATAGAGACGTGCAAAGATACCAAGTGTTGTTCAAAGCTTTTTTGTTGAGTTATTTAGTATGAAAGATCAGAAATGTTTCCAAATAACGAAGATATTGAGGAGGAATGTGAAGAAGGTGAACCACAGAACTTTTCTGAAAAGACGACAGGGAAAGGACTGAAAGCAATGTCACTATTTCAAATTCTCTACTACAATGTTCACAGAGGCCAGAAGAAAACTCCTCTTCATTTAATGAATGCTCATGCGATGTATGAAAAATGCAAAAGCAAGCTACTTATTACATCTTTCAACAAGCTAGGTTTACCTGTAAGCTACAATGATCTTATGAGAAATCGGCAAATGTTAGCTAAATATGCCATTAGCTCAAGCAACAGTAGTGTGCCACTACCTAGTAATCTAACAGGACATGGGTTTACAGTAGGCGCTTTCGATAATTTTGATCATGAGGAAGCTACTTTATCTGGATTACATGGAACACACGACATTGTCATGGTACTCTTTCAAGATGCCTCAACGACTCTTCCGACAAAACCAAGTGTTTCATCCATGAATTTAGATAATGAAGGTAAGAGAATGCCAATGCACCTACCATGCCATATCCTTAGAAATTATTACCATCGTGAAAGGGTATTACATCTCCCAAAATCAATGAAATTTCCAGAAGCCCTGCAAACATCATATAAAGAAAGTAACTTAGCTGCAAACAAAGAGAAAATTATCAGTTTGTGCCGAGCCTTACCTCATGTAGAGGACAAGTATGATTCTACTGTGCCTACATGAAATAGCTTCAATGCTGTTATATCTTCGGCCAACGTTCCAAAGAAAAAAGTAGGATTTCTTCCAATTATCCCATATCCTGCAACAAATGAGGCAGCCGTATACAGAGCTATGAAGAATTTCCAAGACATAAGGAAACAGCTGCGTCAAGAAGCACTTCCAATTGTTTGTGATGATGGAATATCATATTGCTGTAACTATAAAACTTCTGAACCCGGAAGAATTTAAAGATATTATATTGATGTTAGGATCGTTCCACATGTCCAAAATTGTTATGAAATGCATTGGAAAGTATTTGTCAGGAACTGGAATTGAGCATGCTTTTACAGATAATAGGATATTCGGTGTGAACATTATGTCATCAATTCTAAAATTAACAACTACAATCGTTCGTTAAAAGTTTTTCTAATGCTAGCAGATGCTATTGAACGTATACAATGGAAATCATTCTTTCAGATGTTTGGGGAGCAGTTTCAAAAATTAAAAGATGAAGCAAAAATCCTCTTAGATGAAGTGCATAATAGGAACAAGCCTTATGCTCAAGAACAGTATCAAAAGCTGAGTGATTTAATTTCTGACCTTCGTCACAAATTAAATGCTTTTGTCTTAGATTGCATGGAAAGAAATGAAATGGCTCGTTATTGGAATGGATTTTTGCACATGGTAACACTTCTAAAAAATCTTATTCGAGCTGATAGGGAAGTACTATGGCTACTACATTTAGAGACAGTACAACAGTTATTACCAATATTTAGAACTTTCAATTGTATTAATTATGTCAGATGATGTTCATTGTACTTGGAGACTATGAATTTGCAGAGCAGTGATCATCCAAACATCTATACCAAATTTATTGAAGGTTATTTTGTTGTTCGGCGTACAAATACTCAATTCAATGCTGTGGGAGCTGATATGGCTTTAGAACAAACTATAAACCGGAGTCAAAAATCCAGTGGTGGGATAATTGGAGAAAGACGGCGAAAAGAATATGTTGCAGAATGAGAATTAGTTTACCACGAAGTTCTGTCTATATGCAATACTTTTAGGGAATTGACTAATACCACATTGGTCACTTACGAGCTTTACTTACATCATGAACTGACAGGAAGTCTTGCAGTTCAGCTAGAATCTCACGTTCAGTCCATTCTACAATTTATGCAGACTCATTGTGGCAATCCGTACGAACCACATGCTGGAATTGTGAAGTTGCATAACTTTCTGACTAAAGAAGTTGTTCATTCGGAAGATGCAGAATTAATTTTAAGTTTTCTAGAGAGAGGAGTCAAGGCTTACGAAGATTTTCGTCTTCATAGATTTGTAAATAAATCTAAACTGTTGTCTGATCCTATTGTAAGACTGAAGGAACCAAGATATAAACGAGACCAACCAGTTAAAGCTAAACAATCTTATGACAAAAAAAAAAAAAAAAAAACTTTGAAGAAGAACACAAAATGCTATAGGATTTTTGCAATTGTTAAGGAAAGAGGCTATGATATTTATGAAATTTTGAAGTACGATATCACACTTTCCAATAATTTGTTTGATTCAGATGGCTTTACTTTAGGAACTACGAAACACACACTATTATCTGAGCTACTCAAGAATTTAGTACCTGATGATTGTATATTTCCTACTGCAACCAACAAACCTTTTTTGTATTGTTGTTGATGTGATGAATCAACTAAGAAAAATTCCAGCCAAAAACATTAAAACTTTCCAGAAAATGTGCAAAACGGTCTTCGATATGTCTGTAAAGAGTAGGAAACCATGTCGAGTAGACTTTGTGTTGGATAGCTACCTAGAAGGGTCAATAAAGCAAGGAACAAAAGAGAGAAGAAAGATGGCTGATCCAATTGAACTCTTAACAATTGATAGCTCCACGCGCATTCCGGTGCAGATGGAAACATTTTGGGCGTCTTCTAGGAACAGAGAGTTGCTGCAAAAGTATTTTAAAGATACAATAATATCAAAGGCACAAGAATTAGAATTTCGAACATACATCAGTGGCACAACAACAAATTCTTCCAGGACCCCAGCGATATCCATTTGTAATTATGTAATAAAATCACATTCTGAATTGGAATTTGACATTGAGGAAGCAGATCTTAGAATTATACCACACTGCATCCATGCTTTACAGGAAGGAATCTCGATAATCGTTGTAATGTCATCTGATACGGATGTTGCCATTCTACTTCTGCACTTTTATCAGATGATGATTTCTTATGGACTATAGAAACTTTGGTTGATGAGGTCAGCAAACAACACAATTCCATTCATACATTAGCTGAATGCTTGGGTCAACCTTTGTGTAAATCTTTACTTGCTCTTCATATATTAACAGGTTCAGATGTCACTAGTAAGATTGGCACTAAAACGTCAGCCTTGAAAGCACATCCAGAACTCTATTTACAAGATTTCGGGCTATCATTTCCACCAGATCAGAAGAGTTTTTCTCAAGCTGAAGAATTCCTTGTTGAAGTTATTAAACCAAAGTGTGAAGGAAAAACATTTAATGAGTTGAGGTGCTACATGTACAACAAAAGTTTGTTGCAATCACTGAATGAACTGCCTCCTACATCACATTCTCTGTATGCTCATCTAAAACGTTGTTACTATGTTGTTCATACTTGCGCATCAGTCATGACGCCTCATCACAGACTAAATCCAGTGGAATATGGGTGGTACCTTGACGATGAGGTTTTAATGCCTGTACAGAACATAAATTTCATTCCTGACAGAATAATCCAATCTTGCGGGTGTAAAAGCGGTTGTTCGAAAATGAGATGTGCTTCTAAACGTGAAAATGTTATATGCTGTTCAGTTTGTGCGTGCTTTATGACTTGTGCTAATAAGGAAAATAAATGAAGATCAAGTGTCACAAACTTTTGCTTACTGTGAATGTATAAGTGAACTATATCATACGTTATTTGTTAAATTTTTCCTCATATATGACGCTACAACATCTATAGTCGAAGTTGAATTGTATATGGACAAGTTAGTTTCAGTTGCGTAGTGCTAGTGGAGAACAGTACGGGAAAAGGAGGGGGCTCCATAAGCCAAATAATAAACGTGCTTCATTGGCAATATTTGATTTCTGATTTTTTCTCTTACTTAGTATAACACCGATCTGCATGATTGTTGCGTATGTTTTACAGAAATATCTAAGTTACACGCTGGATTTTTTTGTCGGCGTACGGTAAGTGCAAGTGTTGCCAGCTGCCTAAGAATAGAAATACAACCTATTTTTTTCCTAAATTTTACGTTTTCTTCTTCTTCTTCTTCTAAACTTTAGACAGTATGAACACACGTTATATATCGTTTTAATCTACGTTCTATGCCCTTTCCAACGATGTATTACTTATGACAATTGGATAATTAGAAGGAGTATAAGGAGCGCTAAAGTGCATGTCTGCGGACTTTGACGGGTGTCAATCGGCCATTTTCCAAAATGGAGGATTGTGAACTTATGCCCGGGACACAGAATGTCTACCTCATATTTTTTTATTCAAATAAACATGTCATCCATGAATATGAAGAGAAATGTCGTCAACTATGAAATTCCTACAGAGGTATTGCTAGGGACTGGACTACCTTGGGGCTTACTGTTTCATAGACCTCTAACAATGCACTGACCGCTGGTGTAAGTTTCACTTTTGTAGCACAATTACTATAAAATTGTGCGAAAGTTGAAAAATCTAAACTTAGAACTGCCCGAGTTATTCATTAATAACTTTTAATGTATCATGATACTAAGATAAGTGTTTAGTGTACTAATGTGCACTAAAGAAGTTCTTAATATGTAAAAGGTTTTAATAGCATTTGAGAACCGTTCGGGGCTACCTTTAAGGACGTAGCATTTTTCATTTTGTAAAATTAAAGCCAAATTTAAAAGCACTAATGAACATTATTGTAATGGTTACTATTTCGTTAATAGGTCTTATTGCAGAACTCCCAACATTAGTGATGGACGCTATAAAATAAAACTTAGGAGATGCTAACTCTTCTCTACAAAAACATTCACGATGAGAAGCTCTAATTTTCGGACTTGATGCACTAGCAACCACTAACGACGCACTAACGACTGCACTACAAGAGATTACTGCTTTTGTACTTGGTGAGAATTTGAGCAGTAGAAAAAATAACATGCTTTTTTTTGGGAGTTTCGTGACATATAAATAGCTATATCTTCAACAATAACGAAACACTAACAAAACTATTGGCGCTTTTAGAAGCATTAACGATACATTAAGAAATTATACTTTTTTTTTTCGTTAGTGCTTAAAGTGGGGCTCATAGGGTAATTACTCCCTATCATTGGTTTGGCTCTAGAGAATACACTAATGAACCATTAACGTCATTGGTTGGCGCACTAAGAAGCCACATAACGATTCACTAATAAAGTCACTGATTTTTCGTTATTGCTTGAAGTGGAGGCAGTGTGAACTTAGCTCCCCAAAGGTTTTTCACTTGTAGCATCTACACTGAAAAAGCACTAACGTCACTGGTTGGTTCACTAAGAAGCACTAACGATACACTAATGATTAGAATAGAATATATCATTAGTGCTTTTGAATTTGGCGGGAATTTGACGCAATGAGAAAATCTCCATGGCTTTTATATGAGAGTTTTTGAAACTTGTTAAATTTGGAGTAATTTGCTAAATCTACACTAATATTGAAGCATTCACGAAACAATCAGTGTTTTCCAGAAGTACTAACGATGCACTGACGAAAAGCACTAATTTCTGCGTTAGTGCTTAAAGTAGGGATCAAGTTCAGGCTGACCACAAAGGTTTTCCACTTCTTGCATCCACACTGATGAACAAACGTTAAGGGATGGTGCACTAAGAAGCACTAACGGTTGCACTTGAAGAAGTCATTAGTGCTTTTGAATTTGCCGAAAATTTCACGCAATGAAAAATTCCCATGTATTTCTTAAGGGAGTTTCGTGACATATACTTTGCTATATCTATACGAATAGTAAGCATTTACAAAACTATTAGTATTTTCTAAAAGCACTAACGATGCACAAACGAGTGGCACGATTTTTTCATTAGTGCATAGTGTGGAGAGATCAGCGAGGACCATTGCTTTGGCTCTAAAACCTACACTAATGAAACACTAACGTTAGCGGTTAGTGCAGTAAGAAGCACAGAGTGTGCACTAACGAATATCACTAATTATTTTGTTAGTCCTTAAAGTGGGGCCCAGTGTCAATTTGAAACTCTAAAGGTTATTACTTGTAGTATGTACACTAACGTTAGAGGTTGCTGCACTAAGTAACACTAACGATGCAATAATGATTGACACTAATTTTATCGTTAATGCGTTAAGTGGAGAAGCAAAGTTCATGTACATGTAATTTCAACAAATTGAAGCACTATCAAACACCAACATACCACTAAACGTAGCATTCAATATAAAATTCTAACTAAATAAGGGAAAAAAGCGGGGCCAACTGACGTTATAACGCTGTTATTTGAACAGCAAAAGAACTCAAAGATACGCCTTAACCAGCACTAACGTAGCAGTAACGTTTGGCATTAGAAAATCAATTCTATCTCAATTAGGGAAAAAACTGGGGCCAACTTGACAGTTATTAATTTCGTTATAACGGCGTTATTTGAACCGAACTAACGCTCAAATTTCAGCACTAACCAGCACTAACATAGCGCAAATATTTGGCATTAGAAAATCAATCCTATTTCAATTACAGAAAAAAGCAGTGCCAACTTGACGCTAATTAATTTCATTATAACGGCTTTACTTGAACAGCACTAATCCCCAAACTTGAGCACTGACCAGTACTAACGGAGCACAAACGTTTTACGCTAATTAATTTCGTTATAGCGGCGTCATTTGAAGAGCACTAATTGTGAAATTTGTGCACTAACCAGCACTAATGTAGCACTAGTGTTTGGCACTAGAAAAGCTATTTTATCTCAATTATGGAAAAAGCGGGGCCAACTTGAATCTAATTAATTTCGTTATAACGGCATTATTTGAAAAGCACTACCGGTAAAAATTGGCACTAATCAGCAATAACGTAGCACAAACGTTTGGCGTTAGAAAATCCATTCTATCTCAATTATGGAAAAAGCGGGGCTGAATTGACGTTAATTAAGTTCGTTATAACGACGTTATTTGAAGAGCTGTAACGATGAAATTTGGGCACTGACCAGCACTAACGTAGTACTAGTGTTTGGCATTAGAAAATCCATTCTTTCTCAATTATGGAAAAAAGCGGGGCCAACTTGACGCTAATTAATTTCGTTATAACAGCGTTATTTGAAGAGCACTAACGGCGAAATTTGGGCACTGACCAGCACTATCGTAGCACTAGTGTCTGGCATTAGAAAACAAATTCTATCTCAATTAGCCCTCGGGAAGTCGCGCTGCCGAAGTAACCCGAGTAGTCGCGCGCGGTCAAAAGGACCGCACGAACGTAACGTGTCCCTAATATAGTTTTAAGCATTTTTCTTTCTTTTATAACGGTAAATATCTTTTTTTCTTAATTAGGAGGGTGTAATGTATTTATTATTATAATAAGTTTTACCGCAAAAAGTATTAGAGCAACCTATAATTAGACATCTTTTTTTATTTGGATTAAAATGTGTGTGTTTTTTTTTTTAACATAACTCTTTAAATAGGGAACTAGGTACTGGATTTAGGGACGATTCGAATTCTGAGAATGATCTTTTGCTCTTGCATGGTAATACAATATTTCTTCCTTTATAATAGAATATTTTGCAAGTTAACTCTTTGGTTACCCAAAATTAGAAATACAACAATAAATAACTAAAGTAAATACTATATGAATATGACAATAAGGCAAAACTTCACAGCATATTTTACATTGAATTATTTTTGGCACTCTTGTTATTTTACAATATCACAGCCTCTTCTACACGGAATTATTTTATAATCCTATTATTTGAAAATTTCACAGCTATACACACCGGCTTGGAATTATTTTTCACAGTCTTATTATCTTGAAACTTCACCTCCTATACAGCACTAAATTGAATTATTTTAGACAGTCATATCTTCAATTTCACGCCGTTTTACAGTTCGTCGTTACTCATTTCGGACTCTGCTGCTCTTGCAATACTACACTATTTGCAGGTAAAAACAGTATGTTCTCTACATATTGGAGCCAGACAAGAGGTACAGGCTGTTTTTGTTTTTCTGTTTTGATTCTGTCACAGTAGTAGCATCTTCCAATGTTGGGATCCTTTTGCTTTTTCTCTTTTTCCTCAATTCCTAGTAGACCATCAAGCCTGTTTCTGATGCGCCGAGGAATGGTTTCGAGGGTGTGGCGATAACGTTGGTGTTCCTGGCAGAGTTGACGTCAGATGGTTATCAAAAATGTCCTTCGATCCATTTCAACCTCGTTTTGCAGAATGATAAAGCTGTTGATGCCGCCAATATTCAGGATACTGTAAAATAGGGTAAGGGTCCATCTTCGGGAAACTCTTGACACTGATTGTGAGTACGCTCCTTTCAGTTTGTCCACCACATCCACACCTCCCTTGGTAAGGTTCTAGAATGTCAACATTTCAGGTTTGTTTGCTTCAATAAGTCGATGGCTCCGTCATCATGCAAAGTTGACAGAAGTAACACTATTTTTCTTTGGCACGTACGCCAGTAATGTAGAAACATTCCCAAAACCAAACATACTGCTATTGACCGGTCTTTCCTTTGTTTGTTTGGAGGTATCTCCCGCTTGTTCTTTTTGATCGTTCCAACCATTGTCATTCTGTGATTTGATAAGAGGGAAAACGCCAAAGGTACAGATGTGTACCAGTTGTCCATAGTAATATTTCTTCCCGTTCATGATATAGGCTTCACGAGCCTCTCGACAACGTCTTATACTTTATTGCTCACTTTTGAAAGGTCCATTGGGCTGCTTTCCTGTATAAACTTTCATGTTTCCTGTGTAAAATTTTCTGGCATCACACACAGCATAAATCTCTATACCGTATTTTGCCGGCTTTTTCACTATGTATTGCCGAAATCAACATTTTCCACGAAATGCATTGAGCATTTCGTCAATTGTTACATACTCACTCAAAGAATAATACTTTTGCAGTTTTTAACGAACTCCTCAAAGAATTCTCTAAAACCTGCAAATTTATCAACTTTTTGTCGATCTCCTCTTGTCCTATAATCATCAAAATGTATTGCCGTCAGCAAAAATCGAAACCTTCTTTCAGTCATGGTTGTGCGGAAAATTTCGACACCAGTTCCATCTCGTGCCCATAAATCTTTCAAGTTTGTATGCGACGACTTCAATACTCCAGCCAGATAGAGTAGACCAAACACTGCTTCTATTTCTACCCTGTTGGTATCAGCTGCATCCCGGTGTCTGTTGTAATTTCCCCTCCTGTTTGCTATCCACAGGTTGGTGTATTCAATTATTTTTTCTAACAATTCTTCAGCAAAATAGAGTTTCCATGCCTTAAGAGGAGTTGTGACATTTTTGGCTTCACCGAGTGGTCCTCGCACATGTCACAATATTGTACTTACGGGTTCGGCTCCTGTAATTAGAATCATGCATGTTCCATTTCATTTCATTGTCCTTTCCAATATACTGCAACAAACGAACTGGATTGAAGGTCTTCAAACTCGCTTGGAGACTCCTCACTTCCACTTTCGTGATCACTCACTTCAACATAGTAGTAGGCCCCCGCGTATATCTCGCCGAGTCAGCAAAAATTTTCTCGATTCTGATTGGCTGAGAGAGGTCACGTGACTTTAGGCCCCACCCACGCGGGAAATTCAAATTTCCAGGTCACGTGGTATGACGTCATGAGTCACCCTGCGGGGAAATCCCTCATTCTCTTTTATGACCGGGATTTTTGAAATTCGTTCCCTTTTACGGGTAAGATGAGTGCTTTGATACTTGATTCTGATTGGTTGACAAATGTCACGTGATCTTAGACCCGGGATATTTGAAATTCGTCCCCTTTTATGGGTAACATGAATGCTTTGGTACCAAGCTGATGATTGGCTGACAGAGGTCACGTGATCTTAGGCTCTGGGATTTAAAAAAAAATTCGTTCCCTTTTATGGGTAAGATGAGTGCTCTGATACCTGATTCTGATTGGTTGACAGATGTTACGTGATCTTAGACCCTGAGATATTTGAAATTCGTTCCCTTTTATGGATAACATAAATGCTTTGGTACCACGATGCTGATGGGTTGATAGAGGTCACGTGATCTTAGGCTCTGGGTTTGGTATTACGATACTGATTGGAAGATAGAAGTCACATGATTTTAGACCCAGCACACGGTGAACAGATTACATGGTATAACGTGGGGGAAATCCCTCACTCATTTGTTTCATTTTATGGATAAGATGAATGTTTTGGTACCTCAATTTTGATTGGAGGATAGAAGTCACATAATCTTTCCCTCACCCAATGCTAGAAATTCAATTTTTTTTTAGATTACGTGATATGACAGTGATCACCCTGGACCGGGATTTTTTTTAATGGTTATCCTTTTTGGTACCTTAAAGTTCCCGTGGATGTTCAACCCCATCCTTAAATAACCCTTTTATGGTATCATGATATTGTACTGAAGTTTACATTAAATATTATCATTCTCTTTGACAGATAAGATGATTACCAGCTTTTTTTTACCTTGATGGAGATCCTGTCCTTGAATTAGTAGCCTATGTCTCTGGAAGTAACAATGGTGAAAGAGGGGTCCATCCTTGTCGCTTGTAGATTTCGTATAACACATTGTTGTGAGTTTAAGCGATTTTTTAAAACGCTCAGTAAGCGCTTCATTAATGGAAACAGTGTTGCCAGATTTTTCTTGCCTAAACTGCTCCGATTCTTTTCGAAACGGTTCCGCAGAGTACAAGAAATTTTAAACTAAAAATTTTTCGAACTAAAAAAAATTTCAAAACTAAAAATTTTCGAACCAAAAAAGTTTGTTACTAAAAATTTTGAAACAAAAATTTCAAACAAAAGTTTCGAAACAAAAATTACAAAAAAATTTCGAAACAAAAATTACAAAAAAATTTCAAACTAAAAAAATTAAACAAAAAAATTTCGAACTAAAAAAAATTGAAACAAAATTTTGTCGAACTAAAACATTTTTTAAAAACAAAAGTTTCGAACTAAAGATGTAAATCACATCTAAAAATTTTCAAATCAAACTTTTTATCGAACTAAACTTTTAAAATTTTCGAACTAGAAATTTAAACCAAGTTTTAGAAAAATCCTAAGAAATGTTTCTCCAGGAATCGAACTCAGGTCTTTCAAACCAAAGATGTGTATGCTAACCGCTTAGCTATGAATGAATTCGGTTTTAATAGTGGTTGGTGGGTTTCGAACCATGGTTCTTGAAAAGGATACACATATACTTTAAGAAAATAAATCTGACAGTGTAACGCTTCCGTTCGTGGATTAACATAAAATGCTGATAGACTTCTTTGTGTGTAGACATAGAAGTACATATGATTGAAAATGCAAACGTCAGCGGATCGCATTACTTTTGTTTTACTACGAACGTGTCAGCATGATTCATGAAAAAAGCAAACATTAACATTCTCGTATGGAATATGAGGAAAATGAAATGTCGTCACAGTTACGACAAGTAGTGACATGTAGAAATCATTTGGATGATGTCATGATCGGAATTGCCATACTTGTTGTTGTAACTATTGAGTAACGCGAATGACGTCACGATCGATTGTTACACATCGTTTTGGTTCGTGATTCATGACAAAAGCAGCGAGCGTTTTGATTGGTTCGTTGTGATGTCATTTTATAAATTTCCTCGTTTCTGATTGGTTGATGATGACATCGTTATCGCAGCGACCTAAATAAAAATCTAAATTTCATTTTTCAAATCCTACACCGCTCTCAACTATCAAGTGAGAAGGTCTGTTTTTTAAAAGTGTCTTCATTTAAGAAGCTTTACTGCACCGACTTTTTGTTCATTGAATTTGAGGTAAGTTCAGTGAGATTTTATTTTTCACACAAGATTCGAAAAATCATTTTTATTTTATATTTGTGGGCGGATCACGAATACACTGTTTTACTTTTAGTACGAAATATTTACGCTATGTGGAATTAGTGGAATGGGAAAGTGGGAGTACGAATCAGGAACCCCCACACATTAAAACTAAGCAGGAAAAATGATATGGTTTAGCGTCCCTTCAGCGAGCGCCCGTCGGGAATTGAACCATGGCCAGAAAATGTGTGCGCTTAGTTTTGAAAAGAATGCATTACAAAATTTCAGAAACTATGCCTGAGAATAATATGGTTCGATTCCCTTTGAAACCATTGTTTTAGTTTAGCGTCCCTTCAGTTTAACGTGATATTCGAGCAACCGCCCCGGGATTGAACCAAGGCCAGAGTTGTGTACGTCAACCATTTAGCTTAGTTTTGAAAAGAATGTATGATAACGCGTGAGAATATTAAATTACAGAAAAGGCTTGACATGCCCCCGACGTGGAAAGCAAACCCACCGAGGATTGAACCAGGGCCTTCCACGTCCGAAGCATGTACGCTAACCGCTTAGTCACAATAATAATAAAATAAATACGCTATACAGATTTTGTTTCGACAATTACGTATGTATAACGTTAATGGTTGGTGAATCTCTTCAACTTGCAAACGCATCATTTAAAGGTCGTTGTGAGTAGAAAAAATGCTTACGCGTGCTTTATCACATCTCAGTACTGTTGAAACATTCATTCATGCATTCTTTTATCACTATAGAATGGTAGGTCAGTTACATGCTGATGTAATGGTCTCGAGTTTGACAGCAATAAAACACACATTTCAGTAACATAATTATTTTTTAAAAAAACTTTGATTTCTAGTACACGTGCTTTCATAATGAGATTCTGAACGTCACCGCCAGGAATCAAACTCAGGACCTTTACATGAATTGCTTAGTTAAGAATTTATCATGAATGTTATGATTTCCTGTTTATCAGGTGATTAAGATTTTTCTTTCTTCTTTTCTTTTGTAGTAAATTCACGCTGCACAATTCCTTTTTTCCCATTACATATTTGTTTTACCGTACCTGTTTGTTTGTTTTCATTTTTAACCATGGCCGAATCGGGTTTTACTGTTTGTAATGAAATCACTCGTCATTATAGACGATTTATGTACGTTTATGTATTATGAGGGGTGTACGTCAGCCATTTAGCTTAGTTTTGAAAAGAATGTATGATAACGCGTGAGAATATTAAATTACAGAAAAGGCTTGACATGCCCCCGACGTAGAAAGCAAACCCACTGAGGATTGAACCAGGACCTTCCACGTCCGAACCATGTACGCTAACCGCTTAGTCACAATAATAAAAAAAATACGCTATACAGATTTTGTTTCGACAATTACGTATGTATAACGTTAATGCTTGGTGAATCTCTTCAACTTGCAAACGCATCATTTAAAGGTCGTTGTGAGTGGAAAAATGCTTACGCGTACTTTGTCACATCTCAGCACTGATGAAACATTCATTCATTTCATGCATTCTTTTTATCACTATAGAATGATAGGTCAGTTAAATGCTGATGTAATGGTCTCGAGTTTGACAGCAATAAAACACTCATTTCAGTAACATAATTATTTAAAAAAAAAACTTTGATTTCTAGTACACGTGCTTTCATAATGAGATTCTGAACGTCACCGCCAGGAATCAAACTCAGGACCTTTACATGAATTACTTAGTTAAGAATTTATCATGAATGTTATGATTTTCTGTTTATCAGGTGATTAAGATTTTTCTTTCTTCTTTTCTTTTGTAGTAAATTCACGCTGCTCAATTCCTTTTTCCATTACACATTTATCGCAATTGTACCTGTTTGTTTGTTTTCTCCTTTTATTAACCATGGCCGAATCGGGTTTTACTGTTCGCAATGAAATCACTCGTCATTATAGACGATTTAACATTGAGGGCAGAATGCTCGAAGTTCAATTCAACGCACCGCCCGTAGGAACCGATATCATACAGTATGTACATAACAGTTTCCAAGCAATGCTAGACCATTTATTAGCCAATGTCGACGATGAGGCGATGGTTGGTTTATCAGTAATATCACCACGCAACACGAATAAGCCATTTTGGGTGAGTTTTCGCCAAGCACGAAACCTAACACTGGAAACGATGTGGGCCTCGTTCGAAAGAGTTTTACAAAGTAACAATGCATTTCTCCTGCACGAACCTTCACCGTTCATTTCCATCGTGTGGATATTCCACGTGGCTACGGCGGCGGTTTGCGGCAAGGAGTACTTCAAAATGAAGAATTGTTACGTTGCAAACGAGGGATTGTACGAGTAAAAAATCAAGATTCAAGGTGTCTAGCGTACGCCCTTGTCATTGCTATTGGCCTGAAGGCATACAAGAATGTAGATATGAAACCACATAAGCAGTATCAAAATCAGAGAAAATGTATTGTGGACCAAGAAGTCGATGCGTTATGTGCAAATGCAGGAGTCAATTTGGATCATGGTGCCAGTGTAAATGAAATTCGACAATTCCAGTCATACCTCAAAGAATATAAAATTACTGTGTATACCAGTTTCTCAGGCCATGACATCATGTACGAGGGGCCCAACGATGAAAATCGCACTCCCATAAATTTGATTTGTTTGGCTGGCCATTTTGACATCATCCAATCTTTAACTGCTTGTTTTGCAACCAAGTTCTACTGTGAAGCGTGCCATAAAAAATATAGTAAACGTAATGAACATGTGAAAAATTGTCCTGTAACGTGCTCCAAATGTTTACAGAGACCTCTATGCGACAAGAATCAAACGCCGATATTATGCAACGACTGCAATCGTCAATTTTATGGCGAAGAATGTTTTAACAATCATCGTAATATTGTATACCATCAAGGGGAACCTATATGCAAAATGGTGAAGCAATGTAGTAAATGTTACAGAGTTTATTCTTTTGTACGAAGTGGACAACGCATTCATGATTGTAATGAGATCTTTTGCAATGTTTGTAAGAAGATTGTTCCGGGATCGCATCAATGTTTTATGCTTCCTGATCGACAATGCTTGAAACCTGGTGTTCCTTCGCTCATGCACGCAAAGAAAGCATTATTGATTTTTTACGATATAGAATCTATGCAAGACAAGAATATTGGCGATAATATGTATGTACACGTTCCGAATTTATTGGTTGCACAACAAGTATGTTACGCATGTGTTGAAAACGATAATATCCAGCAGTCTTGCAGTACGTGTGGTCAGCGCCAGCATATTTTCCAAGGAGACGATCCAGTTTATGATTTTCTCCAATACTTGCGGGAACGTCGTCCCAATATAAATAGGATTTTCTGTCTTGCTCACAACTCGAAGGGATACGATGGACATTTCATCCTAAAGGCCATGGTAGAACAATGCCAATGGAGACCTGACGTCATATTAAATGGGACCAAGATACTGAGTTTAACCTTCAATAATCTGACGTTCATTGACTCTTTGAACTTCCTACCTATGGCATTAAGTAAATTGTCAAAAGCGTTCAATTTACCCGCAACCAAAGGATACTTCCCGCATTTCTTCAACACCAAAGAGAATCAATCGTATATTGGACCACTTCCAGAAACGAAGTATTATGGTGCAAATGAAATGGCCATCGAAGACAGAAACAAGTTCATGCATTGGTACAACGATCATCGTAATGACACGTTTGATTTCCAGAAAGAAATTATCAAATATTGTATTCAAGATGTCAATGTACTGCGACAAGCATGTGTTTCGTTTATGACGTCATTTGAAGCAGAAACCAAAGTGAATCCCTTCTTGGAGACGATCACGATTGCAAGTGCCTCCAATTTAGTATTCCGCCGGAATTTCCTCAAACCCAACACTATTGGAATTCTACCGGCACATGGCTATCGATGGAGAAGTACCCAATCGATCGTTGCAATGCAATGGCTGGCCTACATTGAAAAAACCGAAGAAAAACAAATCTTACATGCGGCCCGACAAAAAGAAGTGTTTATTGCGGGATTCCATGTTGATGGCTACTACCAAGATCCTGAGACGTTAGAGGAGCACGTCTACGAGCATGCTGGCTGCTTTTATCACGGGTGTAAAGTATGTATTACTACAGGCCGTAATCAGCCCATCTATGGCAATCCAGAAGACACCATGGAATTCCGTTATGAACGAACGCAACGCAAAAATGCAAGACTGCGTGAATTGGGGTACCAAATTTCACAATATTAAATCCCCACGTTAAGCGGGTTTGCATATCCAGCCTCCTAACTATGAAAACATTTGCGCTCAGTCCAACCTCAATCATTTCACGAATTCAACCTGTTTTACGTATGTTATTAGGACATATTAACGATTGTGATTTATTCTAAAAACACTATTATACATTGCAAGAGCTGTAACGTCCAAATATTTACTGAGAACTCATAGTCGTATCGGAATAAACAAAAGCGAGTATGGAACAGTAAACTGCTTTCACAAAAGGCAAAAGAAGATGTGCAAAGGCATACAAAGCGGTCAAGTGGTTTGGGTCGATATACTATCAATCACATGTTTGTGTGTTCAAACCCGGTAGCCAGTTGTTTCTTTTTTTTTTTCAAGTGTCTTCCTATTTTCATCCGGAGGCTGAACATATTTCTTTGAGTAACTCATTGAAAACATCTTTCTTTCAAATTCGATTAGAACGGAAGATTATATGAATTGCGAATCTTAAATCCATAGTTTAAAAAATGAAGTATACTCACTACTCCATTATCCTCTGATTTGTAACGAAAAACTATTTATAAACAGTGATGACTGCAGAAAATTATGCTCGGGGGGAATTTCAATATGCGGATGGAGGGCAAACATTGGTAGTCCACATTGAGCACGATTGAATATATGGTCCTGAAGGCGGAAATTTCTTAGCTCGAGAGGGGTCTCAAATTCTCCCTCAGATCACGTCCTGAAAGCATCATTGCTTAAAAGCTTTACGTAACAAATATAATATTACATTTGTTTCTCGTTCTACATTTTGAATTGGTAAAATCATAACTTATAGAGGATTATAATAAAAGCATAAAAATGATAATATTAATCATGTATAAATTATCCTGTAAGTTACCAACTTTGGGTCAGATTAAAACTCAAATATTTGTTTTTGATTGCACTTAGAAGAAGTCCTCTCTATATAATCCTGATTGGAAAGAAATGTTTAACACTAATTAATTAATCAATATTTATACGAATATTTTTTTTATTTTACTATTTTTACTATTCAATATTATATACACTTCATTTCCAAAATCAAAATCTCGAAAATGTATATTGTACGAGTGCAGATTCGCAAATAAATGATTGTTTATCATATATATTGGTCTCTATTCGAAATTCTATTTAATGGAATCCGACAGAAACACAGACAGACATCGAGAACAGGTGAAAAAAGGAGAGAGAAAAGCGTTGTACCCGGCGGGGACTCGAAGTAAGTTCGAATGGAGCTTTATAAGCCGAACGCCTTAGACCACTCGGCTATGGTAACAACTAGTGAATGTAGCAAAGGCTTTGAGTAGTAGTTCTTATTACAGAATAACATTTTCTATTGCCTAAAATTTAAACCTAATTTACTTTGATATAATATATCTATTAATTTGTTTCATGAACACGTTTTCGTTACTTTGATGAATGATGTATGTTGTTGATATAGATTGTATTACACGTTCTTTCGTAAATATTATAGAAAGTATCAGGGTTATTTATGATCTTTTATGGAAATTGACTGGCGCATGCGCAGTACACAGACAGTTCAATTGGAAGGCGAGGAAGGAAATGCTAACACACTGTTAGAATGTTTCCCTCGCAAGCTGTAGTTCCCAACCGAGGGACGGCGGGACGCACTTCCTCCTCCTGGGGTGGCGTGAAGAGTTTACGAAGTCCCTTCGTTGTGTTATATTTCTTGAATGGATTATACACAATATCCAGTCACATCTTCTACACATTTGGAAGTGATAAATCCTAGTATAAATAAACCGTCCTCCACACACAGTGATTGTTGCTTTTCGAAGATTATAAACTGAAACATTTTTTATTTCATTAGAATATAAAAGTTTCAATGGGAGGGGTTATAAGCCCCTCAACCCCGTGGGTCTTCAATATATCACCGCCTAAACTGTAACTTTCAAGTTAGAATCGAAAAATGGAGACATGTGACGTATTAAATATATTTTTAGTTCATTATACATTTTCATAAATAAAATATCCACAATTACAATGACAGTAAATGCTAAGTAATTATTGTAAATCTTTGTACTTTAATTTTCCCTCTTTCTTCTCAACTGAGCTTGAAAAGTGTAAAAATGGGAGGTTAAGAATTTCAAATATTACGTATATTTTAGCGTATTACGAAATTGTATTTAATAGAATGCCTTAGTCAACTCGGCTAATGTGACAAGTTAAAATATAGTAAGCGTGTTTCATGTTCAATCTTTTGTTACAGTATTACATTTATTTTGTATTCTCTGAAGTTTAGGCCTATTTTGGCCTGATGTAATAGTCTGTTGAAATTGTTTTATGTTTACGGTATTCTTTACTTTGACGAATGATGTTGTTAATATAGGTTCTATTACGTATTCGGTCATAAATATTACAGCAATTGTCATGATTATTTATGATCTTTCATGAAAATTGACTGGTGCATGCGCAGTAGAAACAGAAAGATGCACTTTACCGACATTTGTCATGCACGCCAGAACGCAAATTTCTAACAGGTTCTCAAAATGCCTCGCTCTAAAGGTTGTGGAGAACTGTGTGTTTCTCTGAGAGGAGAAATCATAGGCCCAGCAAAAATGGGACAAACTGTGCCTCAGATTGCTAGAGATCTGGGATGTGACAAGAAAACGGTCAAGAAATGGGTTCAGCGACATGAAGAAGGTGGTGAATGGTTCAGGTCTCGGTCAAGAAGTGGAAGGCCAAAAGTGACAACTGCAGCTCAAGATCAAGCTTTAGTTACAGAAGTAATCAACAGACCTCTACGCCACACGTCAATCCTGTTGGCCAATCCAGAGATTATAATTGTTCTAATGAAACAATAAGAAGAAGATTATTGGGGGCTGGTCTACACTGTTCAAGACCCGCTAGGAAGACTCTCCTGACTGAATCTCACAAGGCCAGACGAATGGAATGGGCACAGAATAACACAACCCAACCTCAGTCATATTGGAACTTAGTCATCTGGACCGACGAGAAGGTTTTCAAGTCTAACCAACAATGCAGAGTTATATTGTATAGACGGCGCGGAACCAGGTATGCTAAACAAACTATTATCAGAACCTCTTGTTTAGGACGAAAATCAGCACACTTTTCGGGATACATGACGGCTGCTGGTCCTGGAGATTTGGTTGCGGTGACTGAGAGAATGAACAGCAGTGTTTACATTAATATCCTCGAAAATACGTTGTTACCGTCCTTAGAAAGAAACTGCCCCGAACAGGAAGAATATATATTTATGCATGACAACACACTTCCCGGCAAACACAAGAGTGTCTAAGTGAACATCCAGATTTAATTTGTATTGAGTGGCCCCCTCTATCCCCAGATTTGAACCCAATTGAACATCTGTGGGCCTACATGATGCAAGAATGGGAAGAAAGACGTGAAGACAGAGACCAAACGTTTCTTCAAAATCGTGTTATGGAACTCTGGCAACATTTTCGTGACACACCATCGTATTGCTATCTAGTATCTCCTCCAGACTTCAAGAAGTTATTGACCCTGGAGGTGACTAAACGAAATACTAGTGTGTTATTTTTTGTGTAAACATTTATTTAAGTTTCATTTATTTATTCTATTTTTTCAAGAGAAATACTTTCGTTCTTCATTCTTTTACAATAATTACTTAGCATTTACTGTCGGTCCAGATGACTAAGTTCCAATATGACTGAGGTTGGGTTGTGTTATTCTGTGCCCATTCCATTCGTCTGGCCTTGTGAGATTCAGTCAGGAGAGTCTTCCTAGCGGGTCTTGAACAGTGTAGACCAGCCCCCAATAATCTTCTTCTTATTGTTTCATTAGAACAATTATAATCTCTGGATTGGCCAATAGGATTGACGTGTGGCGTAGAGGTCTGTTGATTACTTCTGTAACTAAAGCTTGATCTTGAGCTGCAGTTGTCACTTTTGGCCTTCCACTTCTTGACCGAGACCTGAACCATTCACCACCTTCTTCATGTCGCTGAACCCATTTCTTGTCCGTTTTCTTGTCACATCCCAGATCTCTAGCAATCTGAGGCACAGTTTGTCCCATTTTTGCTCGGCCTATGATTTCTCCTCTCAGAGAAACACACAGTTCTCCACAACCTTTAGAGCGAGGCATTTTGAGAACCTGTTAGAAATTTGCGTTCTGGCGTGCATGACAAATGTCGGTAAAGTGCATCTTTCTGTTTCTACTGCGCATGCACCAGTCAATTTTCATGAAAGATCATAAATAATCATGACAATTGCTGTAATATTTATGACCGAATACGTAATAGAACCTATATTAACAACATCATTCGTCAAAGTAAAGAATACCGTAAACATAAAACAATTTCAACAGACTATTACATCAGGCCAAAATAGGCCTAAACTTCAGAGAATACAAAATAAATGTAATACTGTAACAAAAGATTGAACATGAAACACGCTTACTATATTTTAACTTGTCACATTAGCCGAGTTGACTAAGGCATTCTATTAAATACAATTTCGTAATACGCTAAAATATACGTAATATTTGAAATTCTTAACCTCCCATTTTTACACTTTTCAAGCTCAGTTGAGAAGAAAGAGGGAAAATTAAAGTACAAAGATTTACAATAATTACTTAGCATTTACTGTCATTGTAATTGTGGATATTTATTTATGAAAATGTATAATGAACTAAAAATATATTTAATACGTCACATGTCTCCATTTTTCGATTCTAACTTGAAAGTTACAGTTTAGGCGGTGATATATTGAAGACCCACGGGGTTGAGGGGCTTATAACCCCTCCCATTGAAACTTTTATATTCTAATGAAATAAAAAATGTTTCAGTTTATAATTTTCGAAAAGCAACAATCACTGTGTGTGGAGGACGGTTTATTTATACTAGGATTTATCACTTCCAAATGTGTAGAAGATGTGACTGGATATTGTGTATAATCCATTCAAGAAATATAACACAACGAAGGGACTTCGTAAACTCTTCACGCCACCCCAGGAGGAGGAAGTGCGTCCCGCCGTCCCTCGGTTGGGAACTACAGCTTGCGAGGGAAACATTCTAACAGTGTGTTAGCATTTCCTTCCTCGCCTTCCAATTGAACTGTCTGTGTACTGCGCATGCGCCAGTCAATTTCCATAAAAGATCATAAATAACCCTGATACTTTCTATAATATTTACGAAAGAACGTGTAATACAATCTATATCAACAACATACATCATTCATCAAAGTAACGAAAACGTGTTCATGAAACAAATTAATAGATATATTATATCAAAGTAAATTAGGTTTAAATTTTAGGCAATAGAAAATGTTATTCTGTAATAAGAAGTACTACTCAAAGCCTTTGCTACATTCACTAGTTGTTACCATAGCCGAGTGGTCTAAGGCGTTCGGCTTATAAAGCTCCATTCGAACTTACTTCGAGTCCCCGCCGGGTACAACGCTTTTCTCTCTCCTTTTTTCACCTGTTCTCGATGTGTCTGTCTGTGTTCCTGTCGGATTCCATTAAATAGAATTTCGAATAGAGACCAATATATATGATAAACAATCATTTATTTGCGAATCTGCACTCGTACAATATACATTTTCGAGATTTTGATTTTGGAAATGAAGTGCATATAATATTGAATAGTAAAAATAGTAAAATAAAAAAAAAATATTCGTATAAATATTGATTAATTAATTAGTGTTAAACATTTCTTTCCAATCAGGATTATATAGAGAGGACTTCTTCTAAGTGCAATCAAAAAACAAATATTTGAGTTTTAATCTGACCCAAAGTTGGTAACTTACAGGATAATTTATACATGATTAATATTATCATTTTTATGCTTTTATTATAATCCTCTATAAGTTATGATTTTACCAATTCAAAATGTAGAACGAGAAACAAATGTAATATTATATTTGTTACGTAAAGCTTTTAAGCAATGATGCTTTCAGGACGTGATCTGAGGGAGAATTTGAGACCCCTCTCGAGCTAAGAAATTTCCGCCTTCAGGACCATATATTCAATCGTGCTCAATGTGGACTACCAATGTTTGCCCTCCATCCGCTTATTGAAATTTCCCCCGAGCATAATTTTCTGCAGTCATCACTGTTTATAAATAGTTTTTCGTTACAAATCAGAGGATAATGGAGTAGTGAGTATACTTCATTTTTTTAAGTATGGATTTAAGATTCGCAATTCATATAATCTTCCGTTCTAATCGAATTTGAAGGAAAGAAGTTTTCAATGAGTTACTCAAAGAAATATGTTCAGCTTCCGGATGAAAATAGGAAGACACTTGAAAAAAAAAGAAACAACTGGCTACCGGGTTTGAACACACAAACATGTGATTGATAGTATATCGACCCAAACCACTCGACCGCTTTGCATGCCTTTGCACATCTTCTTTTGCCTTTTGTGAAAGCAGTTTACTGTTCCATACTCGCTTTTGTTTATTCCGATACGACTATGAGTTCTCAGTAAATATTTGGACGTTACAGCTCTTGCAATGTATAATAGTGTTTTTAGAATAAATCACAATCGATAATATGTCCTAATAACATACGTAAAACAGGTTGAATTCGTGAAATGATTGAGGTTGGACTGAGCGCAAATGTTTTCATAGTTAGGAGCCTGGATATGCAAACCCGCTTAACGTGGGGATTTAATATTGTGAAATTTGGTACATTGTACATGAAATGTGGGAGTGCGAATTTAATCAGTTCTTAAAACAAAATCCAACAATGGCGACGTATCTGAAGAATCACCCGTACATGAACCGCAGACCATTAAATCCAAGAGATAGCTTTTTTGGAGGAAGGACCAATTGTGTGAAATTGTACCACCAAGTCGACGAAAAAGCAGGGGAAGTAATAAAATATTTCGATATTTTCTCGCTTTATCCTTATGTGAATAAATGTGCTAAATACCCTGTAGGCCATCCTAGAATTTATCTACAGGGTGATGAAAATATACCACCAATAAATAAAGTCAATGGTCTGATCAAAATGACGATATTACCAAGTCGCCATCTTTATCATGGTCTCCTGCCTTACCGATGCAACAAGAAACTACTCTTTCCACTGTGTGCTGCGTGTGCCGAAGAAATGAACCCAGACCCTACAGCAACGTGTACACACAACGAACAGGAGCGATGCCTCACTGGAACATGGGTATCATATGAAATACAGAAAGCAATAGAATTAGGGTGTCAACCAGTGGAAATCTTTGAAATTTGGGATTATGACATTGAACAATATGATCCCATCACGAAAACAGGTGGCTTGTTCACGGAATACATCAATACGTTTTTGAAATCAAAAATGGAAGCTTCTGGCTGGCCCAGTTCCTGTGTGACCGAAGAAGACAAATCAAAATTTATACAAAGCGTCCTGGAGCGTGAAGGTATTGCATTGGATCCGTCCAAAATTGAAAATAATCCTGCACGAAGAAGTTTATCTAAGCTTTGTGTTAACTCATTATGGGGAAAACTTTCGCAACGTTCAAACTTTAGCCAGACCACAATTATTGATCGGCCGGAAGAATTTTATGAAAAACTCACTTCCCCCGACATTAAACTCCATCAAATTGTACCCATCAATGATACGATGTTATATGCGTTCTGGGAGTACAATGAACATATGCCTGTTCAAAACCGAAACACCAATGTCGTGTTAGGCGCATTTACAACATGTCAGGCACGTCTGGAACTGTACAAGTACCTGGAAATGTTGCAGGAACGTGTTTTATATTTTGACACGGATTCTGTGATTTTTACAGAAAAGCCTGGAGAGCCAACCATTGAACCTTCAACGTACTTGGGATGCTTATCGGATGAGATGGAGTCTTATGGACCACGAGCATACATCAAGACATTTGTCAGTGGAGGACCAAAAAATTATAGCTTAGAAATATACAATCCAGATACTAACGTCACCAGCTACATATGTAAAATTAGAGGATTTACATTAAACTACAATGCAGGACAGCAATTAAATTTCAACACGCTAAAAGAAATGATTACAAATCAATGCCGTGGACAAGTCACCATCACTATCCCCCATAAGATATGCAGGACCAAAGACCATACCATCGTCACACGCAAAGAAGAAAAAATGTACAGCATCCGATACACAAAACGTCGATTTAAAGAACTCAATTCTTATGATACGGTTCCGTACGGGTACGTTAAAAAACAGAAGTTGGAACTGGAAAAAGAAGATGAAGAAGAAAAAATTGTAAACACCCAATAAGGCCACCATTTCTTTTTTTCCTTTTCCTTTTTTTCCCTCCTTGACCACAAAGCAGTAACACCAAGAAGAAAAAATGAAGTACCCAGAAGAGTTCATAAACCACCAACACCACCATCAGTGGAAGAAATGTAGTCATCTCGTATCCAAGGAGGAACCTTGACCATAAAGGAGCAACACCTAGAAAAATGCAGTACCCAGAAGAGTTCATAAACATCCATCAGTGAAAGAAATGCTAGTCCCCGAGGAGGAAGATGAGCCTAAACAGATCCATCATTTACGAGTAAGTTTTATTTCTCTCTTATCAATATTGACTCGTTTTTATTGTTTCAGAAAAAAAAGAGAATACATAAAGTAATCCGTTGTTTCTTCTTTTTCTTTACAGGATACGTCTACAACATTCGAAGATGATGACACGTTTAACATATTCATTAAACTAGATCCTGTATTTATTATGTTAATAAACTTGTATGAGAAGAGCACATACCTTTCGTTAAAATACAACAAGTTGAAAAAAAATGTGTTTTATTATTTCTTGAAACCTTGAACACTTGTTTTCAAATCATGGTAATCTTGAAAATTTAAGGTGGAAAATATATCCAAAATTTGGTTTACATGATTTTGTTCGAAAAAATTAATTAAAGAATTTGTGTCCAAAATTTGGTTTTTAATTTAGTTGAAAAAAATTGATTTGAAAAATTTTAAATGTGGTTTACATCTTTAGTTCGAAACTTGTTTTAGAAATTGGTTCGAAATTTTTTTTAAAAAAATTTTTAGTTCGAAAAATTTTGAATTGAAAATTTAGTTCGAAAGTTTTTAGCTTAAAATATTTTTTTCGTTCGAAAAATTTTTAATTTTTTTAGTTCGAATTTTTTTTTGGGTTCGAAAATTTAAAAAAAATTAGTTCGAAAAATTTTTGATTTGAAAATTTGGTTCGAAAGTTTTTAGTTTAAAATTTTTTGTTCGAAAAATTTGTTTAAATTTTTTAATTCGAAATTTTTTTGTTTGAAACTTTTTTGTTTCAAAATTTTTAGTTCGAAAATTTTTTGCTTGAAAATTTTTGTTTAAAATTTTTTGTTACAATTTTTTTTTAGTTCGACAAATTTTTAGTTTAAAATTTCTTGTACTCTGCGGAACCGTTTCGAAAAGAATCGGAGCAGTTTAGGCAAGAAAAATCTGGCAACACTGTTTCCATTAATGAAGCGCTTACTGAGCGTTTTAAAAAATCGCTTAAACTCACAACAATGTGTTATAAGAAATCTACAAGCGACAAGGATGGACCCCTCTTTCACCATTGTTACTTCCAGAGACATAGGCTACTAATTCAAGGACAGGATCTCCATCAAGGTAAAAAAAGCTGGTAATCATCTTATCTGTCAAAGAGAATGATAATATTTAATGTAAACTTCAGTACAATATCATGATACCATAAAAGGGTTATTTAAGGATGGGGTTGAACCCTCCACGGGAACTTTAAGGTACCAAAAAGGATAACCATTAAAAAAAATCCCGGTCCAGGGTGATCACTGTCATATCACGTAATCTAAAAAAAAAAAATTGAATTTCTAGCATTGGGTGAGGGAAAGATTATGTGACTTCTATCCTCCAATCAAAATTGAGGTACCAAAACATTCATCTTATCCATAAAATGAAACAAATGAGTGAGGGATTTCCCCCACGTTATACCATGTAATCTGTTCACCGTGTGCTGGGTCTAAAATCATGTGACTTCTATCTTCCAATCAGTATCGTAATACCAAACCCAGAGCCTAAGATCACGTGACCTCTATCAACCCATCAGCATCGTGGTACCAAAGCATTTATGTTATCCATAAAAGGGAACGAATTTCAAATATCTCAGGGTCTAAGATCACGTAACATCTGTCAACCAATCAGAATCAGGTATCAGAGCACTCATCTTACCCATAAAAGGGAACGATTTTTTTTTAAATCCCAGAGCCTAAGATCACGTGACCTCTGTCAGCCAATCATCAGCTTGGTACCAAAGCATTCATGTTACCCATAAAAGGGGACGAATTTCAAATATCCCGGGTCTAAGATCACGTGACATTTGTCAACCAATCAGAATCAAGTATCAAAGCACTCATCTTACCCGTAAAAGGGAACGAATTTCAAAAATCCCGGTCATAAAAGACAATGAGGGATTTCCCCGCAGGGTGACTCATGACGTCATACCACGTGACCTGGAAATTTGAATTTCCCGCGTGGGCGGGGCCTAAAGTCACGTGACCTCTCTCAGCCAATCAGAATCGAGAAAATTTTTGCTGACTCGGCGAGATATACGCGGGGGCCTACTACTAACATGATCTTTTTTGTCATTTTCTTCCTCGGACAAAGCTTCCACAAGATCTTCATCTTTATTAATTTCTTTGAAAAGTATTTTCCTAACAGTTTCCTGTGTTCTTTTAATCTGTTCGTTCCTACTTTCCTCTTTTTCAACACTTAGTAAGAGTTTGTTAACCCTGTCAACCTCTCTCCTGTCGAGTTTTTAACAAAATACTTATGTTTATAGAGGTGAAAATGTCACTAACGCAAAAGCCGCCTGCGGAGAGAAGCACTGAAAATTACAATACACAGTTAGTCGCGCGCGGTGGAAAGCACCACAGAGTCACTAACCAATCACTGGCAGTTAAACTAAACAATGGATTGCGGAATTACTGAGCAGAAATATTCGAAAAGTGCGGGGGGAGATTAGCTAGAGGGTAGAGCCTGTGTGAGAAACAGGGTGGCCGCATAACAAAAAATAATTTTCCTGCGGTCTTTTTGACCGCGGCGCGACGAATAGAAGGTTAGGGGAAAAAGCGGGGCCAACTTTACGCTAATTAATTTCGTTATAACTGCGTTATTTGAAGTCCACTAACGGCGAAATTTGGGCACTAACCAGCACTAACGTAGCAGGAACGAATAGCATTATTTATTTTTCTCGGTCCAAAAGTGGTGAGGCCTACCTGACATTAATTAGTTCAAAAAGAAACCGAGTTAATCATTTTCCTCTAAGAAATACGAATATAAAAATACTAATAGTAATGTAAGGAACAATAGATTTCCTAACAATAGCAATAATAACTCAACTGAATCTTGTTTTAATGAAAATTTTGATAACTCAAATTTCAGAAATAATTGTTACAATATATTTAATTATTTATGAAATTGAAGATGCGGTAACAATTACAGAAGTAACCGAAATATACAATGTAATGTGCAATAGAAATAAGAATTTCATAGTATGCGAAATCCTAGGCAAGAATGTGCCTCTAGTAAGTTTCGAAGTGGTTCAAATATCTCAGTTGATTAACAAAGAAACAATGCAGTACATAGTATAAGAAATTCTAGCCACGACTGCGCTGTACAATGTGACTTAATTGAACCTTTATTAACAATAATTGAACCTATATATAAGAAACTAGATAGTAGATATGACTGGCGTGGAACGGATTAAAACCGTCTCAGTAAGCTTAATCTTATTTTTATTGGAATAATAATTGTTTATACTCTTATTGTAATACGTAAAATTTAGTTAATATTTTTTGAAAGTGAAAATATTTGTCCACCGTAAAGTGTATAATCGAAAACCTTATTTATGTACTAAACAAATAAATCCAAAATCCTTTGAATTATATCGCATTGAAACCGGAATACCTTTTGGTTTACGTAATGTTGATGAGTTAAAAAATGGTGTCGTGCTCAGAATACCAAATGAAAGTGGTTACGTACTTTCAAAACTGTAGTACTTCAAATTGTATTATCTAGACTTAATCTCGATAATATTATGTCAGATACCAAGGGTGCCGATTTCTCTGTACATTTGGGGGGCCCATTCAGATGCAGAAAGCATATATAATTTTAAAACAAATTGCATTCAAATTATGCCAAATATTGTAAATTTATAAGTACAGTAAGGGGTCCACATGAGCTTTGGGGGGCCTGGACCCCCTGGGCCCCCTGGATCGGCGCCCTTGTCAGATACGTCCAATTAATTGCGATTAAGAAAATTTTCTTCTCAATGATTTTTCAACCGTAAGGAGCGACTAGGTATCTTACACATTGCGACGCAAAACGATTAATTTTATTATTATTATTAATTGCAAAGTTTTCAAAAAAATGTTTCAGTTTGCATCCATTTATATTCATACTTAGTATTGATTTGTGTAGTTTTTTTTTTTTTAGTTTTCTTTTACCTTATTTATTTTTGTGCCCGAACAGGAACACGTACGATGTTGATTGTGGGTTGCATACTAATGGCATAGTATAGTTATGTACGCTCTTTCAGGATTTGGTTTGTGGAGAAAGAGCATCTGGCTCACACTCCACATGTATTCCACATAATTCAATGTTTCATATTACCCTGGGTACTCAAAGGGACGCTAAACTCAAAGCTAACATTGATAGATTCAATTAACTTGTGCGACTAATATTAGAATGGGATTATTATATATCTACCAGTATACTACATACTATTCATGTTACTGTATATGTGAGTGTGATATCGAAATATTTTGTGGTTAGTTGCATGCATAATTTTAGTTTTAATATATATACATATACATACATACATACATACATACATACATATATATATATATATATATATATATATATATATATATATATATATATATATATATATATATATATATATATATATATATATATATATATATATATATATAAGTAACTAACTGTACCTGAAAAAAACTGGACAAAATATCTACTTCTGAAAACACCAATGCTGTATTTGTTCACATGGAGTGCCTTCTGGGTTTTATATGTCATAGTAACAAGAATATTGTCGTCATCAACCAACCAATGCACAGTAATTTCTCCATCGCGAGTATAAGTTAGCTGAACGTATGTGTAATGAGTATCCTTTGTGAAGTCTTCACCTATCTGAAAATATTTATAAAAATATATTTTAATCTCATTGCTTACATAATAACAGGTTTTTTGTACACTAAATTCAAATAATTAACTATAATTTTGACCTGGGAATTCAGCTAACACTAATATAACACTAAAATAAATCACCGTCACATAAATGCATTATGTACTTAAATCACTATGGATTGTTATCGCGAAAGTTAATGTTATGAAAGTCAAACTAACTGGTGAAAAATTCCGATTATACTAAATGTATGTACCATTTTCTTTTTATATTTATAACTATATTATTTAACATTATATAAAAAAATAGAAGTGAGCGACTCATAATCACTCAGGCAATACTATTAGTAGTCAGGAACCGTAATAATAATAATAATAATAATAATAATAATAATAATAATAATAATAATAATAAAAGAAAATCTAAGTAGAAGTAAACCATGCTTCTATTAGAAAAGGAAATTATAAGCAATGATTTCTGGAAATATGTATTCTTAATGGGGATTAAGTTTTTTCAAAGAATAATGTATTTCAATAATGTATGAATTTAGGATGAATAATATTGACATCCCATTATCATATCAACTTACCATTTAAAATATCTGAAAACATCCTTCAGTATCTTTTAAAAAAATCCACATAGATGGTAGAAGAAAGGGAAAATGTCTGTAATAGTATTGTTTCTTATTGCCTATTCCGAACATGCTAAAAGTAAGGTATCGCTTAAGTTATAGGTGTGAAACTCGGCGTTCAATATGTCATTTAAATGTAACTATACAAATGTTTCTGAGTTTCCAGAAATTATCCCCCCCCAAAAAAAAATCAAAGTTTCTATAATGTTAAAACCTGGATGATTGTTAACAAAGTTCTTGATGGAGGGTTTCACTTAGGTTGGAGCTGTAAAGTTTGGCGTTTTATTTCTTAAATAAATACAATGCAGATAGTATCATCGTTTTTTTTTTTTTACATTCTACTCACAACAAAAGAATTTTGACATTTTTAAAAGAAAATGTTTAAGATAAGGATTAATATAAGTATTTACGTATATAAAATAACGACATACGTATTTAAGTTTTTTTAATATTTCGCTGCTAAGACTGTGATGAACATTTTATAATTTTCCTCTCTATACTAAAATAGGTGTCATAAAAATAGGCTGAACGTCGCAAAACGAATTTTTGAATATTGTAATCACTATTCATAGATGAAATTTTTGTTCCTCCATTAAGTGCGATAAAAACCTTGAATCTGGAGGTGTACTTGGTAACTTCTGGAGCAAAGAAACGGCAGCTGAACTTATTACGCAGCTAGTATAGAGTCATTTGTTGGTCATGTGCGTACTTACGCTTCTTGTGAATAGACGGCCACCTGGGAAGCGTAGATGCTGCATGTAGCATGAACTGTACGTATATCAGAACATCAGTGATGCCAATTTAGCCTATTTTTGGCTAAATCTAGTCTATTTTGAGACGCATTTAGCAAAGGAAATCTACGAAACGCTTATAGCCTTAAACATAGCTTAGTTTATGACGCTCTTTTGCCATTTTTACCTTTTTATTAACCGTTAAATTAATTCTAAAAATACATTTTCTTTGAAAATAAAGTGTATTTTTTTTTAAAAAAAAGTAGCCTATTTGTCATTATATATTATCTTAATAATTGATTTCTCTAGTCAGATGTTTTATTACGCAACACTTGTTTTTCATTCTTCTTCTCTCTCCCCACCTACAGATTTACAACTACTAAATACCTATGGATTCAGAAAGAATTTTAATGTCGCTTCCGTAACTACTTTTTGCTAGGTTTGTTACTTTTTAATTACTTTAATTTTCGCATTTCATTGCAAGAATGAAGGTTTTCTAATACAAAATTTAGTAATCTATTTGATTCTTCAGACTGTATTTGTTTATTAAAGGAAGTAAATGGGATATCTAATAAGTTTGAAATCTCTCAATGCAATCATAATGATTCATGTCGGTGTACGGGGAAATAAGAAGTGTTTGTAAGGACTATGACCTTCCGAAAGAAGGACTATTGAAAATTGGGACAATGCCAGTTTACACAAAAACAACCAATCCACAATCCAACGATGGTATATACATCCAGTTCCAGCGCCTCGGCTAGCTGTGTCGTCATCGATGATGACTTATTTGAATTAAACTGATAATATGACTGTTGACTTTCACAAATGAGATGAGTTGTTGATGGATTTTATTGTAATTTAAAGTCATGTATGTTGCTTGTTAGTTTTCAGCAAATAAAATTCAAGATTTCAAATCTTACTATTACTCACTTATAATCCTACATACAAAAAGGGGCTTAAAATATACAATGTGGGTTATAGGTTAGCAGATCAAAATTTAGCCATTTTTTGTGTAAGAAAGCTTAATTCTGAAGGCCATCTAACCTATTTTCTTCGGAGGTTGTTGGCAACACTGCAGGACATGTATACGAATCAATGTTGGTGGAAGTTGGTATCGAGCCATGAACAAAAGATACCAGAAATTTGTGCTGTACTATGGTTTCACCACGGTTTACAATTGGATAAGAAAAAAAAAAGAGTAGTTTCAAATATTGAGAAATTGACCAGGGAAGACATTGTAAGGAAGCTCGGAGTTGAAAAGAGTGTAAGCCATATGTAAAAAGGCTATACGTTTTGTCACAAAACTGTACGGAAAATAGTGAGTCGATAATTGTCAAACACCAAACGGCGACTTGTGTGTCAAGGATAATTTTATTATACATCACAGCTTTAACAAGGGTTTATCAATAATGATCACAATAGGAAGTATTAAGACAAATACAACTATATATATTCGACTGGCGCGAAATACTTTCTAGCTGCCTCTATAGGTAGATTGTGTCAAGTACTGACAGTGTTGCCACAGTCCTAGCTCTGGAGTGGGCTGAAAAATAGTACCAAATTGAAACAATAAGGGCTGAATTCATTTTTTGTCAAAAAGTAAAATATTTTTGCCCACGTATGATCATCCCTGATTTAACTTTAGGCTTATACATAAAGTTTGTTACAACGCGTCGATGTAGACCTCTAACGCAGAAATGTTCGTGTGTTTTTTTATTCGTCAATATGGCGTCGCTAGTAAACAACTTAGCCCGGTAAGCCGGCAACTACGTCTACAGGTGCGTCATTTAGGAGGGCATTTGCCCTCCCTAAGTTTAACATTTATATAGATTTTATCAATAGAATAGTATTAAGTCAGTGAAAAACGCGAAATTTTACTTATATCAAGTGGTCTTGCCCCCCAAGCCAAATTTGAAATGACGCTATTGCTACGTCAATGTATTTTTTCTTGCTATACCATGCCGTGGGGGGTCAGTCCCGGGCGCTGAAATAAGTGGGCGCAAAAATCGGAAGGAGAAAAGAATATATATATATATATATATATATATATATATATATATATATATATATATATATATATATATATATATATATATATATATATATATATATATATATATAATTGAAGGAAAAAGTAAGAAAAAGTGCTCAAAATCAAGAGAAAAACAGGATTTACTTTTAAAAACTTTATTATGCTTCGCGCCAACCATAGTGGCGCTTTGCGGCTGGTCTATCGACCTCAGTCATATGTATGGGGGCGCCCAGGCGCTGATATGTCGTATATTCTCGCCCAGGCGCTGATTTTCCACGGTACGGCACTGGTGCTATTATTGTTTTGATGTATAATCTTTTCAATGACACATAAATTATAGACTTACTTCAGCACCCGCTGGTCTTCTTTAGAATATGGAACAATTGATTCAACGCGTGTACTTAAAAAAAAAAAATCAAGCTAAAATTTCCACCACACTGCTTCTTTCTCGTCTTCTTCCTGCGCGACGCGGATGCGCCCATCTAGCGTCATTTGTTTCCCGGTATAGTTCGAATTACGAATTTTCCACATGAAGTTTGTAGCGTTATGGGGTGCAACGTCACAGAATGAATGTTCACCAGCATTTCTTAAGAGTCGAACACAGTATGAGTAACGTGAACTTTTGAAAATGTTACAATATTTGTTAAATGGTGCTGAATTGGGTAGAATTGTACCAACTTTTTCACAAAAGGGGCTGAAAATGCCAGCGTGGTACCAACGGGCCGATGAGTGACAAAAAGGGCTGAATCTGGTACAATTGTACCAAGTGTGGCAACACTGAGTACTGATATGTTCTACATTTTACATGTCCAATCACCTGTTTACATTCCAAGTCAGTCTGTCCAAATGTTTTTCTATTTTTGTATGCTACAGAGTTACGAATATATTTTCAACCCAAATTTCCTTCTGGTAATTCCTATGTCTTTTGAACAGAACTTCGATAAAAGCTAGTATATATTGATATTATTACACCACAATTTATACATATACATAAATGATAATTCAAATTAAGTCAAATTACAGTAAAAAGCAACGCCGAAGTTACAGGTTCGAACCTATTATAGGAATTAATGTTTTATATTAGTAAGTGAATTTCCAGTTAAGAATTCAAAATTATAAAATGAATGTTCTGTGACATTATTGTCATAACGTTCGTTTGCTGTGCTGAACTACAATATGTATGCCCTAAGTGGTTCTAAGAAATTATTTTTTTTCTTTACTATCAACATGGTTTCTTATCTACATATGCAGAACCAATAATTTTATGTATTTTGAACTTAATTTATTTGTAAGTGAGTGCTTAGCAATATAGTAAATTTACTGCAAAAAATATCGGAAATGTAGATTATGATAAAAAATAACAAACGCAAGCTGAATCAAGTTATTCTTCTCGTAAATGTCAACAAGATTATAATTATTACGTTGTCACTTACCGACTAGTGCACTGGTTAGCTTTTTTGGAACTCTATATTTGAAACCAGACATTCTAAAGCAAAGCATAATATAAATATCCAGTTGATGAATTCATATATTTTATTAAAACGTGAGTCATGTATAAGTAAATTGAAATAAACTTTACTGATATCCATTATATTAATAATAAGCATATAAAATCTTCTCTTTCTAAAGTTACGTATTAATAAAATCGATTTCCAGCAATACTATTTATGATCATTGCGTTCAAATAAACTTAATGAAAATACATACAATTAATGTAAAAAAAATACTAGCGTTTGTTAGAAAATAAGAAAAGCGATTCTTACCCATTTGTATGCCAATCTAGTGCATTTTAAGTGATACGTTCCACCTTCGACGTGGGAGCGAATTTCAACACGACCCTTGCCATCACATAGGGAAATGTTACTATATCCTCTATAATCTTCACCTATTAATCCAGCAATTGGGTCATACTTGATGATACGGTTGTGGTGCTTCAATTGTATAACATAAGTATAAGAATTAAATATATCATTTGTCTGTGTCAAATATATATTAATAAATCCATCTTTTTCATTCAGTTCTGTAAGTTTTATGAATAGTTTTCCACTAAATTCCCCAAATGATGTCATGCTATTTTCAAGTACTATTCCTGTATCAGGGATGCCTAAAAATAAAGCGGTAAATTGGGTTAGAATATGTAAAAATATAGTAGGTTTAATCATATTTCAAATATATATATTTTCTCTCTATTTTGTTTCAATTTATTTCAGTTACATGTATTTACCAGTATTTAGAAACTTCAATCATACATAATTGTAGTGTTTCTTTTCCTAAATTTTGAATATAAAACTGATACGTCACTGTCACATAGATGCAGGATTTCTAGCAGAGTACTGACAGCTATTGAGATCTGGCTAAAAATTGTCCCAACAATAGGAATGTTGAAAAACTGCATAAGCATAGGAAGAAATACTTTGGACGCCATTTGGCTTTTAGCAAAAGTCAGTCGTAAAAATAATGGGTTGCCTCATTCCGTTAGTAGTCATTGATGGTCATATCAATATTTTATGTGGAAGTTTTGATCTTGCACGTAAACACACTGGTTTTAACTTTTTAGTACTTTTGATACTCAGAATATAAAGGTAGGGATATCAAATTATTTGCTTGAATATTTAAAGTATCACTAAGTGGTAAGACATATTGTGGTGTAGTTCAACTTCTTTCTAATTGTTGCTAAGGAGAAACATTCATATCACGTTAGGTTCATCCAGGCACGTAGCCAGGATTTCGTAATAGTGTGGGGGGTCCGAGACATGAAATACTGTGGTTATCACACCAGAGTTCGATTATTCTAAACTATTTTACTGGTAATATATTGGTTCGCTTAGTCAGGATTTCGTGATTGGAGGGGGGAGAGTTTGATATGAAATATTGTGGTGATATGAACACCAGGGTCTTGATCAATTTAAACTATTCTACTAGCAACATATATTGGTTTGTTAAGACTTTAAAATTAGGACATGTTAGCAAGGGCGCCGATTTCCCTGTAAATTTCGGGAGGTTCATTCAGATGCAGAAGGCATATATGAGAATTTTAAGACAAATTCATTCAAATTATGTCAATACATTGTATATTCATAAATACAACAAGGGGGCCCAAATGACCTTTAGGGGGGGCCGGGCCCCCAGGATCGTTGCCCATGCATGTTTGTAAGTATTTTAGTAACAAACTGAAGAAATCTCGAATAAAAGAATATTTATAAAAATATTTTTTTAAAAAATTTACAATATCTACGTCCCTTCTTCTGTTCATCCAAATATAACAATTTTCCTTTCATTGTGACCTCAACTATTAAAAAACAAGTACGTATCCAATAATGTTTTGTAAAGTATTTTATATCTGCGTTCCTTTTTCTGTTGAATCAAATGTTAACAGGACTTGTTTTCCACATAACTTTTTTGTTTTTATTATTCCGTCAATTACTATCTATTCCAAATGACAAGTTAAAGGAGCAGTAGAAAACCGTTTCTGAAATAACATGTTTGATACTACAGTGAAGCGATGATAAAAATTATTTTTAACTTTATTTTTATCTTTATATTTTTCTCTTTATATTTTATCTTTATTTTTAACGATGATTTTTCCTATTTCTTGTTTCTTTTTGTTTCGTCCTTTCTTAATTTCTTTAATTTCTTGTCTCGAAGGGGGGAGGAGGTCCGGACCCCCGGACCCACCCCTTGGCTACGTGCCTGGTTCATCGAATGATACAGGTACTAATAAGTAACCTAAACCGGATTTCTCTGAGTTGGTCTTCGCTTAAGTACGTAGGATAGTCATTGCGTACTCTGTGTAACACAAAAGAAAACTAAGTTCTACACTACTATACTAATGATACAGTGATAAGATGCTATACTAATCGGTTTAACAATCTAACAATCTCTGGTTCATTTTTCCTTCAGGCGTTTATAAATATATATACACGATTGAGCCGTTTTAATCTGTTTTAGGAAATATCTTAAAACTAAAAATCGGATTAAAAATGAACCTGTAACAAAAGTTACTCGTTTAGAACGGGACATCCAATGATACTACACTCAACCCCCTGCACCAACTCCAGGCCGGGAGGGGTCAATTTTGAAATCTTAAGTGGAACCCCCTTTTTTTTATTGCATATTCGGATTCTCCAAAAAAAAAAAAAAAATACTTAACTTTTGTATTGAACACTTTTTCATTGCGTGATAGATGGCGCTGTAAACGACAAAAATCAAAATGGGTACACGTCGTGTAAAATTGTAAGAAAATGTTCGAAATTGTGACTATTTTCTGCGATATATTTTTATCATTCAAATTACCGTCCATGAACCACGGTCTTCGATCATGCGTCGCAGTTCGTGGTTAGACTCTCGCTGCGTGTCTAACACTTGCAATGTTTATTGCAGAAAACGGGCACAATTTTGAACATTTGTTTCAGTAAACAATGTTGCTGTATGAGAGGCAAGGGGACTCCCCTAAATCAAGCACCCCGATGATGAGAGGCAAGAAAAAACGCTATAGCATTCCGATAGTAAGAGACAAAGGGGATTCACATTAAAAGCGCATATCGATGGGAACAAACTATTACTACTTCCATATCGTTGTTCCTGGGGAAGGCTAAAACTAGATTTTAATTCACTGATAAAACAAACCATGAATGTTTCCAACTGCTGTCCACTATAGCTGTATCTGTGACAGAAATTGCCCCAACAGTGTGAAGAAAGTATTGTGATATGTTCTGGAGAATCAATTGGTTTTGCTATAAAACACCGGTTTCACATTACAGATTTTAGAATAACTGACTTTCTAAGCCCCTGAGTTGGTGATGGTGAGACCAACTATGGTGCCATTTGATAGCATTTGAAATATATCAAAACTAGTAAAATTCCCAATCTGATGTGCATTTCTTGAGATATTACTTTTCAACTGTTTATAACCCATTACGATTATTTTTTGATAACAGCACCATCAAGCACGCAACCAAAAAATGTTCAGTACAAAAGTTACAATTTTTCCCGGAGAATCCGAATATGCAATAAAACATGAGGATTCCTATTTAAGATTTCAAAGCTGACCACTTCCCGTCACCGGGGTGGGACAGTATCGTGTCATTGAATATCCCTCTTGTAGACGAACAACTTTTATTACAACCTTTTAAACTCTGATATGTAGTTTTCCACCTTTTTCAAAAACGTTTTAAAGGAATCGTTTTTAAACTGTTTGTAATCAATTATGATATTTGTCGATTACAGCGCCATCTATCGCGCAACGAAAAGGTGTTCAATACAGAAGTTACAATTTTCCCCCGGCGAATCCAAATATGCTATAAAGAATGCGTCTTAAGACTCCCTCACGCCACCGGGGGTGGTGGAGCAGGGGGTCGAGTGTAGTATCATTTAATGTCCCTCTTGGAAACGAACAACCTTTATTACAAATTTTTAAATTCTGATATTTTAGTTTTCCAGATATTTCCAAAATGATTTTAAATGCCTCAACCAATATATATACAGGATGTCCATAAAGTCCGTTACCACCCCGTGTATCTTCGAATCGTCTGCGAATGGGACAAAACGCAAAACACGTCCATCATTATTATAAGGAGCTTGGATTTTGAGCTGTAAAAGTTCCACCCTAGACATCCTCATATATGGGTATGTGGGGTCAACTTGAAAATTTTCAATGGCAGAGGGGTCGAGTAATATATCGTTGGAAAGGACTCAACAAGAGAAATATTTAACCGAAAATTTCACTTGTAGAGTCCTTTCCAACGATATATTACTCGACCCCTTTGGCATTTGAAATTTTCAAGTTGACTCCACGTACCCTTATATGGCGGGGTCTAGAGAAGACATTCTATAGCTCAAAACTCACGATCCTTAAAATAATGTTGGACATTTTTTTTTAATTGTCGCAGTTGATTCGAAGATACACGGGGTGGCAACGGACTTTATGGACACCCAGTATATATATATATATATATATATATATATATATATATATATATATATATATATATATATATATTATATTTATATTTATATTTATATATATATTTATATTTATATTTATATTTATATTTATATTTATCCTCACGGCATTGTGAAGGCTCTATATTTGTATTTTACATTTACTATTGCAACCGGGTTTTTCTGACTGCCGTATACGGTCGCCCGATCATCACCCTTGTTCTTTGCGCTCACAGTCTTTCGAAGGCCTAAAAGCGTACTCTGTACACAGACAGTTTATGGTTGTGAACTCGAAAAGCCTGGTACTTCTGCTTGTGAAGGTCCAAAAATGGGAGAAAAAAGGATGTGTAGAATGTAAAGAGGGCGCAACAGTGACTGATACTTGTAAGAAACATATTCATTTGTAGTTCGTGCACATTCCGCCTGTAGCGCTACTGTGGCACAACGTATATTGTAACTGTATAACTCTTGTACACCGCTTGTGGGTCTATTGGTGTATGTGACGACCGAAACTATGTTGTCACCTCTGACTGCGATAAGGCACTGCTGTGCTGCTTTAGCTTTTCTTTTTTCTCCTTCGCCATTTGTGAGACGCCAAACCTGTTGTTTTTGTTTGTTGCACGCGCTGAACGGGTTCCTGCGGAGCGAAGTATTTAAGAAGTTGACTACATATTTTTATTTACGATAGAAATAGGATAAGTACTTTGAATTATAATACAGTTTTAAATTGGTTAACTGTTAAAAAAATACGAAAATAAAGATGTACTTGTAAATGTATATTAGTCGAGGACATAGCTACTGACAGTGTTGATTACAGATTTTCCCGTGGAAGAATTTCATTACACTAGAGATGAAGAACAGTACTGCAAAAATACTTGTAATTCATATTGAGCGCGATAGGAGACAATGTTCATTTCAGATTTTATAGTGTGGGGAGATTGAATAAACGATGGGTGAATATAGTACTGTGAAAATTCTGGTAACTCAGATTGAGCACGCTCGGGAAATTCCCTAGAGGGAACTTCGAAGCTCTAGGCCCAAGAGCCACCTCTATACTCATCACTGATTGCCATTTCAATAATGTGATTTATGGAACTTATATCCATGTTCCCATCCTTTACCTTCCCCTCCAACTGGACACTTCATACTTTTTCTATGACAAAGTTTTGTACCTTGAGATTCCCTTTCTGCATCGAGGTTATATGAGACGTGGACTCAAAAATTAAGTTGAAAATTCGAATACAGTAATCGTTCAAATTTTGTAAGCGACTCACACCGGGAATTGAACGTGAGACTCCGTGCACGAAAGGCGCGCGTGCTAGTTACTAGAACAACGAAAAGGGCGTCACCATTTTCGAGTCTTCAAAATTAAGTTGTTTTAATATCTTATAAGTTGTGTGTACTTGCAATATAAGAAACAAACATAAATTAAAATTATAAGAAAATCTTAACAAAATCGTTATAAACGATTAAGAATATGTTGAAAAGGCCAGAAATCTCTACCTCTCTCTCCCTCCCATGTCGTGGTGCTATTTAAAAAGTATACTTTAAAAATACTTTTAAAAAACTCAACAATCGCACCTACAACTTTGGATGGCAAATAGTCTAGTTTTTCTTCATGCATAAGTTAACATTAATTAAACACAAAAGTTGCATTCTAACTTCTTTTTAAATTGAATCAAAAGTACCACTATTCGTCTTAGCACTAATAAGAACTATGGATTCGCCTTTAATATCTGTCATTTTCGATTCCTTTTGAAATGTCACTCTTCCCGATTCTTCAGAGATGAACTTGAACGGCATGGAAACAGTCATTATCCATATCAGCGACTGACCCGAAAACTATGGATTCAGCACGAATATCGATCATTACAATTATTTTTAAAATGTCAGCTCTCCCATCCCACTCCTTGGGATGCTAGGGGTTCCTTACCCTCCCGAGTATTTCTTTCCAAATTGTAAGACATATATGTATGAAGTTAAGTTGGAATTAAACCAAGTGTTATATAATTATGTAGGAAAAAATATTTTAAAATTAATGGAGGTGACTCTTGAACTGGAAGTGGCAGAAATCAACGAATTCCGGTTTAAGATCGGTCACTGTAGAGCAAAACACGTTAGTAGATAGCTAGAAGCGGTTTCTAAAAATCGATTAAGCGTCCTAATAATGCCTATTATCTCTGTTCTTAACCTACAACTAAAACAGGAATTGGTAGCGATTAATTATTTCCTGTTTTTAACGTTGATTGCTATGGAAGAAACTGTAATAGATAACAAAACGCTGTTTTCCGTAATCGATTAACCGTTCCAAGAATACATTTCATCTCCATCCTTAACCCTCTAATAACACCGGAAGTGGTATAAATCTACTATAACTTCCTATTTCATTAATTAAGAAAATATTGTGTGAGCTTCCTTAGTGTCTTTATCAGAGTTTATTCAATACAAGCCTTCGTCTCGCTGGTGGCTTTGCTCTCAGACCCGCAAATTTGTTCGGTCTAACGCTTTGCATCTCAAACCTGCAATCATTAGTGTTTGCTTGGCTTACGACCTCGCACCTCACATACCTGCAAGTATAGTGAATTTCAGTTGAAATACCTGGGGCTTTGCTCCCAGGCCACCGTGTTTGTTCGGACTATGGCTTTGCATTTTATATATCTGGAAGCATACCAATTTCAGTTCAAATACCACGTTTCATGTCTTCAACTTCACGGGATCCCGAGATATAAACACTTTAGTAATAAAATAATTGTAATATCCACCTCTATTCTCTTCCAAACCCTTTTCTTCCCTTCTAGATTACAATTAAAAACGCTGAAATATGTATCTAATTATTGGGATTACACAGTAAGATTTATAATAACATTATACAGTTAGTACGTTGGTCATCCCGTCCCTTACTTCGCACGAAACTCTTGAACGAAACTGAATTTCACTTCTGCTTTTTGCAATTGAGAGTTAGAAAAATTATCTCGAAAGAGTTCGTTAGTAGAGGATCATAAACCAGGAGGTTGTGGATCAGAAACCAGGAGTGATAGAAATCAACCATTTTTGCTTTTAACGTTGATCTTGTAAACCAAAAAGGGTAATAGATAGCAAGAAACGGTTTCCGGCAGTCGATTTAGCATCCCAAGAATACCTTTCATCTCCATCCTTAATACTGTATTGATATAGAAAGTGGTAGAAATAAACTAGTTCCCGCTTTAACATTGAATGGGCAAAAACGGTAATATATAAGGAGAAGCAGTTTTGGGAAATCGACTAAACATCCCAAGAACACCTTTTATTTCTATCCATAACACTTTGATAAAACTAGAAGCGGTAGAAATCAACAATTTTCGGTTTATTTTTCATTACTGTCGAGCAAAAGCTGTAATAGATAGCGAGAAGCTGTTTTCGACAATCGACTGAGCATCTCAAAAATACATTTTGTCTATCAATAACACTCTAATAAAATCAGAAGTGACAGGGTGTCTACTAAAATTCCAAAATGAAATTTCATGACCTTTTCTTTAACAAACCATTAAATTTAGCAACATTCTCAAGAGCGAATTTGTGTGCGACTTGGGCCAAATTTTCATGCACGCGTTAGAAGCATGCTTTGCTTGCGCTTTGTTAGCGTCTTAAACCATAGACATTTTTGGTGGTGAATTTTGACGTTTTTAGAACAAAATTTTTCAGTCTGTACTTATATTTGTACAGATAAAATGAATCGTGACCCAAAAGCAAAATTTGTTGACTTTTATGTCCGTTTTCGGATTTCGTGACTTTTTAAATGCCTTTCGTGACCGATAGACACCTTGGTAATCCAGTATGACTTCCGGTTTCAATTCAATATACATAGAACATGACCTGTAAGAGACAGCGAGAAGAGTTTTTCTAAATGAGTTAGTGTTCTTAAAATAGGTACCATCTCTTCTTTTACCCTGTAATCAAACGTAATTATTAAAAATCAACTACTTCAGGTTTTAACATTCATCGTTGTACAGTCTTGTTCAAGAAATCTTGACCACCCACCCTGCTATGAAAGATGATATTCTTGCAACCGCCAAAGGAAATTATAATGCTGTAGCTCTAAATAAACGTCTTAATCGACCAAACAAAATTCACATTTATTTGATTTAATTTTAACTGTAGGTAAGACTACATGCTTTTCAAAAAGAGGTGAGTGGCAAAGTTTTCTTGAACAAGACTGTATATGACAAACGGCAATAGATAGCGCGACACGGTTTTTGTATTCGATTAACCGTCCCTAGAATATATTTCATCTCCACTCTAATTACTAGACTATAACACTAAGTGGTAGATATCTACTTCAACTTCTGATTTCAATTTTAATTGAAAAATATTGGGTGGTCCTGTTTACTGTTTTTAAGAGATTTTGTTTTAAATGAGAAGTAATAAAGCCAAATGCCAAATTTCATGTTTCTAACTTTCAGAGATTCTGAGATACCGACATGCTATTATATGAGTAATAATTACTATTCTCACATTTTTTCTTCCACTTTATTACTAACGAGTAAGATATAAATGGAATGCTGAAACACGTGTTAAATTATTTTAAATTGGAAATCCAAATATCAAATTTCAAGTTCCCAGTCTACGTTTCGGAGATAAGGGTATCTTATTAAAATAACTCTCACTCCAATTCCTCCTCTTTTCGTGAATTTTCAAAAAATTTTCTTAGTGGTATCCCACGTCCTATGTAGGTGTAAATTCAAAGTTTCTAGATAGTCCCTAGAGCAGTGGTTCCTAATCTCGGGGTGCGAGTCTCTGACATAATTACATTCAAAATTACAAATATTACGAATGTTGTAACAAACATTAAATTAAATTTCATTTAAACACGAAATAACTATTGCGTAAGAACTATGGTTTCATTAAGGACAAAACTGGTAAAATATAATATTCCACTGCACTAAAATGCTATGCAGGTGTCTTGCTGGAAATAACTAAAATTTGCGAGAATATGGCAATTATTATTTATTATTATTATATGCAAGCCTGTTCTTCGTACGGGTAGAATAGGTTTATGGGAAATATTTGAAAGATATATTGGATCACCCTTTCCCCGTTACGTAACTTATTTGAACAAAAGTGAAATAAAATCCCTAGCTCGACCATGTTCAAAAATGTGTTTCATACGATGCAGTATTTATTCTTTGCAAGAAATCCAAATTCTCTTCTGCTTTTATGATCCTTTTTTTCAAAGTGAGTTGATAAAATAGAAATGTCCCACGTGCTAAATATGTTTAAAAATTCATTTCAGACGTTTCAAACACTTTGCCATGTCAGTCATTTTGTGAATACAAAACGGCAAGTTAAAAGTTTTAGAAATGGCCCTGTAACCTCTTTTGGAATCAGAATTTTCGAAAACGCTGGCGCACGTCCACATGGTGACTTCGTTAAGTAAAAAGTTTATATGCCTAGTTTCATCTCTTTGGTTTGGAAAATATTTAATTTTCGACGTATATATTAACTCCTCTGCCCTCTTAGGAAACGAATTTTAATGAAGCTGACGTGGTTAAAATCTGGCTTCAGCCAAGTGCTAACTATGTTCTATAATTCTCAGTCACTTTTGTCTCTAAAATTCTCAGTGGGTTGCGTGTCTACTTGGTTTTTATATTAAATTTCATCTTCATAACATGCGAGTTTTGTAAGATACTGTATTTTTAGCTAATATTTTAGACCTTGACCCCCTCTCCCTTAGGATACGCATTTCAGTGAAAGTGACATGATGATACGATGCAATAGAAAGTTCTAAATATGTTCAATAATTCTCCTCGAACATTCTATGATGATGAGACAGAGAACACCGATTTGAATGTTGAGAAATAAATTAATTAATTCCTCCTTCCTTCTACTTAAAAGGAGAATTTCGAAAACTCTGAAATACGTATTCCATTCTTTTTAGTTGAAACTTTTTATACCAAGTTTTACATTTCGATTTTAAGCGAATTTCACATTTCATGACATTTTCTGAATACATAGTGGTACATTTTAATATTATAGAAATCCTCTCTTTTCTCCATCTTTAAGAGGGAAATTTCTGGAAACATACGTTCAATTATTTTTAGTTAAGAATTCAAAGCCAAATTTCATACCTCAAACGTAAGCAAATGCAGAAGTTTTAATAGGTAGACACTATCCTCCATTCTCCTCTTAGGACAGAATTTTCGGAAAAACTTAACATGTAATGGTTTGTTTTTAATTGAGTTTAATTTTGAAATTGCACGTCTCCAATATAAAGAAGTCTTACATTTATCATTTTCTAAAAAAAAAAAATAAAATACACTTGAAAAATTATTGTTATACGAATTCCTCCTTCCTTGTTTAGGTGCGGAATTTTCAGAAACTGTGAGAAACATGTTCAGTTATTGTTGATGGTTAGTTTATATGCCTAGTTTCATCTTCCTTACTTTAGGGATTAGCAAGATACACTATCCTTTAAAAAGCTATTTACGCTCCTAAGGATACATATTTCCAAAAATCCTTTCTTATCCCTTGCTTTCGTCAAAAAGAGTATTCTTGCTAATTACAGTATTATAAGTTGGTCGATAATGAGTAACTAACTTATACTGTCTTATATACAGTATAGATTATTCATATTATTGTTATTATTTCACTGCTCTTCATGCATTCTGATGTTTTCAAACGAATGACATTTTCAGAAATGGACTTTTACACTAATTTCAAATATGTAATCACTTTATTTCTATCACGTCAGGTTTTTTAGAATTCAATATATTCCGAAATCAGGGTTTAGTGGAAAAACTACTTATGTCCATGGGAAAAACTAGTAGAAAACATAAAGATATTCTAGTAATTGCTAGAAGATTGACATTAACTTTGCTATTTGTAAGTCCTACGATGTCTTGACTTTCATCCCGGACAATTTTCTCTTGGTATAGGCAAAGAAAACATGAGACTATTTCTTTTTTGTTGAACATGGATCAATGGGTTACTGCTGTGACATACCAGGGCGTATGAAATGGGTTGGTGTGACTTACAATGCTTCTGATCGGAGACATTTTATCGATTCATCGAAATCAAGTTGAAAGGTTTCCTATTTAACAACGGCATTATCCTTGTGTCTATTCCTGTTGCATATTCTATTCGTATGAAAGAGACATATCAAGATGTTAAGTGTTTGCTAGATTGTGTGAACTACAAACAACGCCAATGGATTTCGTGTGGCGATTTTAAAGTTATAGGCCTCAAGCTGGGACTTCAATCAGGCTACGCCAAACATCCTTGTTATGTCTGCGAATGGGACAGTCGTGCAAAGGGTGAATATTAGATTAGGAAATATGGTTATCCCGAAATGGTCTGTCACCTGGAGTGAAGAATGTTGAACGTGAATCACTCGTGGAACGTTCAAAAATGGGGAGAAATTGATGTTATTTTCGTAATCACCGGCCTAAAATTATAAGAAAACGCCACTCAAACCAAAATCATCGGAACATTTTTTTTTTTCATATTGCAGAACTATATGGTATTTCAATTTTTGTTACTATTACTGATGATTTGAGAATACAATGCCGCAACTAAAATTGCAAAACGGTCAAAGACATGCGCGAATGATGTGGGCGTAAAGTATGTAGGGTTTAAAAATGTGGGTGCTTGTTAAAAATGTTGGAATCAATGCCCTGGAGGATCCCAAAACTTTAATTTACAAAATACATTGTCTTGTATTGTTTCCTACTTTATAACCATACAACAAATAATCTATAAGAACAATGTACTTCTGCTAAATTACCTCGCTGAACAGTACTAAATGGTCACTGAAGGCTAACATGAAATGGCGCCTCCACACAACTAGATTCGCTTCTTCTTTAGTTAACTAAACATTAAGCATAATACCGAAGAACCATTATAGAAACTGAGACTATAGAAAAATTGATCCTTTCCTCTAGCAGTTAAAAGAAGAACAGAACCTCGATACAATAATAATAATAATAATAATAATAATAATAATAATAATAATAATAATAATAATAATAATAATAATAATAATGACCACGATAGCTGCTGCGACTAAGTTACTGCGCATGATAGCTCTTGAAGGAAAGCAAATTTTTATTTATTTATTTATTGCAAACTATGGGTAGAGTAATTATTTAGGAGCAGCTTGTTAATTGAAGTGATCCATAAACCGGAAGTGGTAGAAATAAACCATTTCCAAGTTTTAACGTTAACTACTATAAAACAAAAACGGTTTTCGGCAATTGATTAAGCATTCCAAGAATACCTTTCATCTCCTTTTGTTACCAACCAAAAGTCGTAGAAATAAACCATTTCCGGTGTTACGTTGAACACTATAGAGCAAAATCGATAATAGCGACGAGCGAGTTTCTGTAATGGTAAATCATGTCGATTGGATCTGGCAAGAAATTACCGAGAAATAAATTACCACACGCAAATCAAGCCCAATACTTGGCCAAGCTCGACCAGCAAATGTAGCTATCTTAATTAGATTGAGGGCTGCTCACTACCGAATTTTGTTCCGATTCGGAAAAGAGTTATAAAGAAAATGCTTCTGGCTAATTAAGTAGTTATCGAGTAATAGGGTATGAAATGCAACCCGTGCCCACCCTGTTCTTGGCCGAGTTTGACCACAGGATACACCGGTACTTATTTCTGAGGAAATGGGCTAGTAGCTCACAAAATTTAGAAAAGATTCGCCCAGTATTTATTTTAAAAATAAATTCTAGTAAAAACCGTAAAGAGGATGACGTAATATGTTCTGAATTAATACGGATACCGGAATTTGTATCATATTTCTTTCACTTCTGGTATTAATAGTGAGATTACTGTTGAGATAGAATATACTCTTGGGGAACTTAATGAATTATGTAAAATCCCTCTCAGCTCTCCAATCTATAATACTCAATTTATAGCCGGAAGTGATTGATATCCGCCACTTCGGCTTTTAGTATAAAGGTTAGAGTTGAGATAGAACATATTCTTGGGACACTAAATGATTATAGCAAACCGCTTCTCCTTATCTATTATCTTTTCTAATCTATTGCGATCAACACTAAAACCGGAAGTAGTTGGGATTTGCTACTTCCGGCTTGGTGTTTAAGAGAGATAATATCTTACCTGTTCCCACAACGTTAAATTGATTCCATAAAACGGCTTCTCCCTATTTCTTATAGTTTATGTAATTTAAATTGAAACTGGAAGTTATAGGTGATTTCTACACTTCCTTTTCACTAGGGTGTTAAGCACGAAGATGAAAGTTACTCCTGGAACGCTTTATCGATTGCCGAAAACTGCTTCTTACTATCTATTTTTGTTTTCGCTCTACAGTGATCAACGTTAAAACCGGAATTGGTTCATTTTTTACCACTTCCGGTTTTACTAGAGTGTTAGGGTGAAGATGAAGGTTGTCCTTGAAACGCTATATAGATCACTGGAAACTGGCCGAAAGTCTCCAGTTACTTCTTTTACAGTTCTTGCTGTATATTGATCAACGTTGAAACCGGAAATGGTTCAAGTCTGTTACTTCCAGTTTTACTAGCTTGTTAAAAGTGAAGATGAAGGTTGTTCTTGAAAAGTTTATTTGATTGCCGAAAACATCTTCTCGTTATCTATTATCGTTTTAGCTCTATAGTAATTAATGCTAAAACCGGAAATGGCTCATTTCTACCATTTCCAGTTCTACTAGAATGTTAGGAATAAAATGAGAGATTTCCTTGAAACGTATAATCATTTGCCGAGAACAGCTTTTCGCTATCCATTACCGTTTCTGTTTTATATTGATCAACGTTAAAACCTGAAAGTACTCATCTCTACCATTTTGTTTGTCGAATCATCTCTATCAATGAACTTCGAGAAAATCACACTGTATACCTATTGCAAAAACAATTAGAAAATTCGCATCCTTTCAAATATTATCGTTCAAAGTAACGGACGTATATATGTACACTCATGTCCAAAATGATTGTCGCATATGTATAACTGTCTTCTTGTAAGAATATAATTTAATAATGATCATGCAGGATACTCTTAATACTGATACTATGTGTAAAATCGGAAATACATATTTGTGGTAAATTTTATAGGAAAATAATTATAAATACGAAAATTAGAATGAGTAAAACAAAATGTTGCTAAATGGACAAGAAAGTTTAATTTTCTTTCTAATTTTCTTATTTACTGCTCTATTGACATGAAATTTGCCACATATATGTCCTTGCCAATTATACACATACTAACATTATAAGAAATACCGGGCAAATTCATTATCAAATTATATTCTTACAACAACATATTTATAGACATGCGACAATAATTTTGGACTTGAGTGTACGTACCTACTAACATTACGATATTACAAGTTAGATTACGTGATCCTAATAATAAAAAAATCTTAAAGAGGATCATGTTATATTTTCTGAAGCGGTTTGGGTACCAGAAGTTCTAGCATATTTATTTCACTTCCGATTTGAGTAGAGGGATTTCTGTCAAGATGGAATATACTCTTGGAGCACTTAATGAATTACCTAAAAAGCCTTCTCGCTATCCATTCTATAACGCTCAATGTTATAACCGAAAGCGATTGATTTCTGCGACTTCAAGTTTTAGTAGAAAGATTAGAGTGGAGAAAGAACATATTGTTGGTACACTTAATTTATTTCAGAAAACCTCTTTTCGCTATTTAGTATCGTTTAAATCTGTTGTGATCAACACTAAAATGGAAAGTAGTTGAGTTTTGCTACTTCCGATTTGATTAGAAGTTTTAAAGAGAAGACGATATTTATTCCTACAATGCTAAATTCATTCTTAAAACAGCTTCTTCTTATCTCACTATGTAGATTAATTTGACGCCAGAAATCATAGTTAATTTCTATCTCTTGCGGTTTTATCATGATGTTAAGGATGAAGCTGAAAGTTATCCTTGAAACCCTTTATCGATTGCCGAAAACTTCTTACTATTTATTACAATTTCCGCTCTATAGTAATCAACGTTAAAATCGAAAATGACTTATTTCTACCACTTCCAGTTGGCGAATACTTCCATTAACAAACTTCGTCGAGAGGAATCACTCTACTTATTTATTGCAAAAAGCAGAATTAAAAAATTCGCATTCGTTAAAAGTTATCGTGTGAAGTAACGGCCGCATATATGTAAGTAATAATATTGATAAGTTCCACTATGCGATCCCAATTAATACTTAATATACCCCCGCCACACACACACCACTAGCACATGTACACACGGAAGTATACCTGGTAGTATCCACACGTTTTCGCCGGAAACTAGAAACACACACACACACACTTACAAAGAAAATCTTATTGTACCTTTATACTGAATGCACCATTACTCACAAAATCAATTAAAAAAGAAAAAAGAAAAATGTTTAAATAAAACTTTCAAAGATTGGTACCACTGCTGCGTGTAATACATGAAATTGTTTCATAATGATTGATTCGTAATATGATGTATATGGGTTTCTTAATGGCAGTATAACAAAATGCCTTTAAATTGACCACAAAATAAAAAGTGAAATTTATTTCTCAAATTTTGTAAAATCGAAGTCGGTGGGCATTATGGGAACCGTCTACAATAACATTATATGCAAATAAATATTAATATACTTCACGTTTTCCAATGGGTGCAAGAAAGCTTCGAATTGTGTTTGATGTCATAATCATTAACTGATGTATATACAGAGTGTCCGAGAAGTCCTTCCCTGATTACAGAAATTGATAACTCAGGCTAGAAATAAGATAGAAATATGAAACTGGTGTTGAATTGTTTACAAACTATAAAAGTTTTTGTCTGTGTTAGGTTTGTTCTGTTTTACCAAGTCTCAATTTTGTTTGTTTTAGGTTTGTAGTACGTAAGTAAGAAGCCCAAGAAGCCATGTCAACCAACCAGGAGAAGGCACAGTGTGTCCTGTGGTACCATGAGACACGATCACCAACCACGGTGCAGAGACAGTTCCAGACAACATTTGGGAGGACTCCACCTGATGTCAAGAGCATTAAAGCCTGGTATGAGAAGTTCAAGAACACAGGGTCGGTTGCTGACTTTCCGAGGTCTGGTCGACCAAGAACCTCAGCAGACACGGTGGAGGCTGTGCGGCAGCAGTGTACCTGGATATGTTGCAGCTGTATGCTGTTCCTCAGCTGCTTCAGTATCGCCCCGATGTCGTTTTTCAGCAAGACGGTGCACCACCTCATTGGGGTTTGGACGTCCGTGCCTATCTCGATAGGACATTTCCTGGGCGATGGATTGGTCGTGATGGACAAACAGCTTGGCCTCCACGCTCTCCTGACATAACCCCATTAGACTTCTTTTTATGGGGTTATGTCAAGGATGAGGTCTACCGAACACGTGTACCAGATCTTGAAACCCTGCAGCAACGAATAACCACAGTCGTTGCATCGATCCCTCCAGTGATGTTGGGTAATGTGTGGATGGAAATTGAATATCGCCTAGATGTGCTACGTGCTACCAAGGGTGCTCATGTGGAAGTATACTGATATGACCAAAACTTTTATAGTTTGTAAAAAATTCAACACCAGTTTCATATTTCTATCTTATTTCTAGCCTGAGTTATCAATTTCTGTAATCAGGGAAGGACTTCTAAGACACCCGTTATATAAAGAGAGAGAGAGAGAGAGAGCTTGGTTAAGTGTAATTGGGAGTAGGCTGACAAGCATACTCTTAACGTTTATTAGAACACTAAGAGACACAGTACATTGGTCACCTCGTGAACGTGTAGATACTCCTCATAGTTTGCCTTTCTCTGTGGGGACGGACGATTGGAAGAATACCGCATACTATTTCTCCAATAACAATACGCAAATTCTAAGGATTAACTCGAATTACTAAATTACTAAGGTTTGAGTGTTATGGTCATTCTACAACAATATGCCGAATAATCACTCAGATTATAAAATATCCAATAGGAAAGAACAGAACCCTGCACTTAATAGAAATAGTGTAGATATACTGGATTTCCCTCATATTATTAGTATTCAGTATATAAACAAATCCAGATTTAATAACGATTTTTTAAAATTTGTTTCTCTCTTTATTTTCTGTAGATGATGAGAAAGAGTAAAACTTGGAATAATGAGACAGTCAGCGAACATTTCAAAATTATATTTAGCAGAGATTTCTCATTCTTCATTCTTGGTAAATTTATGTAACTTATGTAACCTGATGTAACCGGTGTTCTGTAACTGTTGACAAATTATTAAATAAGTCGAGGATTCCATTTACCTTGCACTTTCCTGAATCCTTACACGTGCGTACTTTGGATTTTTTTCCCGTAATTTCGACGGCCATCTTCCTACTTTGGTTGGTATAAAAACTTCCCAGGACCAGGAAGATGAAAGTAGCACACGAGAAGCGGTGAAGTACACGAGGAGCGAGTATGAGCAATATCAGGAGAGATTTATACCAAATCCCACGCCAATTCGATACAGAGAGCGAGACATGGAGATGACCAGTCGACGCCCAGGAACTGAGGTACGGAATACTCATCCAAGATCCTAAACGCAATAACAACTTTCCTTTTCTTTCTTCCTAAACATACTCTCGTCTCTCTTTTTTTAAATATTTATCTTATTTATTTTTACCCACATGCCCTACAAACTAAAAACGCTCGTCGTCTTCTCAGATACCTCTCAATTCTACCAGTGAGCTATGTTTCAAAAATTAACGATTATAGTTTCTTTTCTCTCTTCAAAACGATGACGAAAGCATTCCAACCGAATGCACAAGCGTAAGATGATGGAAATGCTGATCTCTTTCTCTCATCAGCGTAAGATTGTGATCAATGCTAGTTTTCTTTCAAATTTCTAAACCGTTTTCTCTTTATTTTAAGGCTTTTTAGAATCACCTCCAACTTCCCCGCCACCAACCCTCTACGAAACTAGTTTTCTTCTCTTTTGTCTTTTATTTTTGATTGATCTTCTCTATGCAATTCTATGATTACCTTTCTATCTCCTTTTCGGAGAGTGGTGGAGCCCGAATACATTTTGTGTATGTTTTATGTGTTGTATTTAGTTTTTAGTGTAGGTATAATATATTTAAGGTTTTGACTTATGCCGAATGGTTTTATTAGGTTGTGTTATATGTTGCGAAGACTAGCGTACAAAATTTTCATACCTTTAGAGGATATTTTTAACTTAAGTGATACTGTCTATTTCGATCCCGTGGCCTGTTCGTCTCCTAAATCGACTATATTTACACTTAATTGTTTAGAGCAACTTAAAAGGAAGCTAGAATTTTGGGATAGGTTTTCCGATATTTCTCCTGATTCTTTAGACGTAACTGTTCGTGTTTCTAGTTCTACTAGTATGGCTACAGGAGGAAACGATCCACCTCCGCCCACGCACGGCACGATTGTGAAACCGAAACCTTTTTACGCCCGGTTAGGCAACGATGTAAACTCGTACATCAGACGATATGAGACCATTGCTAGCATAAATTTATGGGATGGTATGAGACAAAAATTGGTGCTGGGGATCCTACTCCGTGGCCCCGCTTAAAACTGGTTTGCTGGCATAGAAAGGAAGCCAGAATTTGCCCAAATGACTTACGACCAGTTCAAGCAAGCTTTTATAAACGATTTAAGGACAATTTGGTGCCACAATAATCTGAAGCTCAGATGCGGGTCCGTGAACAAAATGAATCAAAATCCGTTCTAGAGCATGTTTATGCGAAACAGGATTTGATTTTACGCGCACACCCGCCTGCCGATGAAAAGAAACAATTACAATTCATTGTGGAGGGACTTTTACCTGATTACTTTAAAGTTGTAGTAAATAAGGAGTATAACACGGTCAGTGAATTTTCGAATGATCTAATTATCGAGGAAAGGACTAAACTGTTACTGAAGCGCAAAGAATTAGAGAAATTCTTGAAAAAGAATTCTGCTGTTTAGCAGTCGTCTTTATTTTCTCCGGCCAGCCTAGATGCTAATACTCAGAATAATGTTGAAGTAAGAGTTCAAAGTCCGATTACTGTTCAACCGTCTAACGCAAAGTCAGGATACTTAACGCACAGTCAGCATACAGACGCACAGTTTCAACAGAACCAACTGGTAATCGACCCGTTGACTGACATACAGCAACAACTGTCAAAGTTGACGCTGCAGATTTCAGCCTTAGCTCCTTCGACAAATTGTGAAAAAAGCGACGATTCTCAATATAGGAAAAAGCATTTTAATCAGCCGAAAAATGCAGGCCAGGATTACCAAGGAAAACGGAATGGTAATCAAAACAACAGAAGTCAGAATATTAACGCTAATACTAATAAAAAGTCTAGCAGTGATTTTGCGTCCTCAAGTAATAGTAATTTTTCGCCAGGTCAGGGTTCGACTCCGGATAGAGGCCAAATTATTTGTTACAAATGCAAACTACCCAATCATATTGCGAGATATTGTCGTATGTCTTTTTTAAACACGCAGACAGAGTATATGGTGGGACGAATCTACTCAAGGTTGCGTTATTGTCCCTATAGTGTTCTTTAACGAATTGTTTCATGTGTCAGCTTTTATGAACGGGAAAGACATAGAATTGATGATTGACAGTGGCAGCCAAATTAGTTGTCTGGGGGAAAATTTGGACCCGAAAAATGTTAAACATTTCCGTATTAATACTAGACATCGGGGAGTGACAGGGAAGTCTGTACAAGTTTCTGGGATAGCTTTACTTAAATTTACGATTGGTAAAAAAGTATACTCATGTATTCAGAGTTATTCCAAATTTTGATTATCGCTTTAGTGATCATGGCTTTTTGAGCTATTTTTTAGACTTTCAGTCAAGCAGCTACTGCATCGTCACTATTTGTCCTAGAATCATGGTTCATACCTCATTCTCTTTAGAATAGAACTGGCTTTCAAATGGTATCACTTGCATGCTCATACCATATACCAGAAGCGGGAAAAAATGTCAAATTGAAAATTTCGGAGGGAAAAATTTTTTGCTCGAACTTTGGCCCCCTGGAACCCCCCGTGTGAACGTAGCCATCTGAAAAACTCTCATAAATAGTACTTTGTATACTGAATGTGTCTGCCAAATTTCAAGTTTCTATCTTGAATAGTAAGGGCGGGAGAAATTTTATCAAAAATTCCCACAATGCCCAAAATTACCACAAAACACTATGATCTCAGGGAAAAAATCCTGAGACATCCCTAGTTACCCTAGGGACATGTGTCGCCAATATTCTCTTCTGAATAGAACTGCCTTTCAGGCGGTACCATTCACATGTCTTCATCATGTATCTAAGGTGGGAAATTCCAGAAAAAAGGGATTTTTTGGGTCTAAATTTCCCTTTTTTCAACTTTTAGCTCCTCTGGACCCCCCAAGTTTTAAAGCAGAAATCTGAAAAAAAATCTGTTAAATGCTATTCGGTGGACTGAATGATTGTGCACAATTTCAATCTTCTAGATGCAAAAATGAGCCCGCCCAAAAAAAATTCAAAAAATTCTCCACGTTACTCTATATAGAAGTATATTTTTCAAAAAATCCATGAGACGTTCCTAATTACCCTAGGATAATGGTTCAACCGTCATTATCTTCAAAATGGAAATGCCTTTCAGACGGTATGACTCTCGTGTCCCCATCATGTATGTGAGGCGGGAAAATGACGAAAAACCGGATTTTGGGGGTAAAAATATCCCTTTTTTCACCACTTTGCCAATCTGTTTCCCCCTGTTTTAGCACTGACACCGGAACAAAAAATCTGGTAAATACTACTCGGTGGACTGAATGTTTGTGCAAAATTTCAATCTTCTACGTGAAAAAATAAGCCCGCCAAAAAATAATGAACATAGGCTTCATAAGAGAATATTTCTATTTCAAAATTATGACGTCATCACCTCCTATTTCTGGACGCAGAACTGTCTGAAACCATACGTAATGTCTTCTACAATGTCTCTGGACTTGAAAAACAAAAAACCCGGACGAAAAAGCTCAAATAGAAGAGAAATAACGCAATGTACCATGAAAAATGCGTATGGTACAAAATGTATCATAAGATCCCCAAGGGGATATGGGCCTTTGTTTGGCACCGATTTTTTGGAAAAGCACAGAGCTGTTTTAGATTGCAATAAAAAAATTAACTCTCTTTTGATTCCGACGCCCTCCGAAAATGTTACCTACGAGGAATTTAGAAGTCAATTTGTCAAAAGTGTTAACATCCAGGCTTGCGCAGGGATCTCGGAGGGCTATTTTTAGAGTATTGGAAAACACGATTTTACCACCTCGCTCGCATACTCTGATGAAACTACGCAGTCGTTGGGATATTTCGGGGAAGAAGTTCTTATTGTCGCCCTCTCGCCTGATAGAAGAAATACTGGACATTTTTATTCCATGTGCGATATTGAATGGAGGATGCCCCGTGGTGTGTTACGAATCCCAGCATTAAGGAGATCAAGCTGCCACAAGGTACACATCTTGGGGATGCTGAAGATTTTGAGGAGGACCCTGAGGAGATGAGTTTTTCGTATAGTCCCGAGAGAAGATGGAGCTGTCCAGGCGGCTTTGTGATCCTATCCCGAGCTATCTTCAGAAGACAAAAAAAAAAAAAATACAGACTCATACGAGAATTTCCTGGTGTTTAGAGTTGGTCTGAGGAGGAAATAGGACTCGCACGAGGCTACCTTCATGAAATTCGTCTATCCGATCCTACACCCGTCAATAAGACGCCCTACTCAGTGCATTATCATCTCCGTGGGGTACTCAAGCAGCAGTTAGACACGATGCTTCGTCAAGGGATTCTGAGGGAAAAAATCTCGCGTGGGAACAACCCCGTCTTGCTGATTAGGAAGCGTAATAATCAGTTTCGATTTGTAAGTGATTTACGGGGATTAAATCTGCAATTATATCCTTCGAATTTTGCGACACCGTCGGTGGACGAATTAACCAATCGTATGGCAGGACATCTCCTTTATACCTCGAGCGATTTGACCAAAGGGTTCATCCAAATTCCGATTACAGAGGAGTCGAAAGAGTGTACAGGCTTCTCGATACCAGGCATGTCAAGTTATCAATATTGTGTCCTATTTAGCGACATATCTCTTCCGCAGCAGCGCTTAATAGACTGGTCAAATTGACGTTAGCAGGTGTTCCGAGTACAAATATTATGCATTATGTGGACGACTTCTATATTATCGCGTCATCTGTAGACGAGATAGTGCATTGGTGCAAGGTCCTTTTTAAAAAACTTGGAGAACGGGGACTAAAATTGTCTCCCGAGAAGACAAAGATCGCACATTATTCTTTGATAGTGTTGGGACATCGTTTATCAAAATTTGGAGTGCAAGTATCGGATCGAATTTTAGCCACGATTCAGAATTTCCAACATCCACTCACGAAGACGAATTTAAAGTTTTTTTAGGGATGTGCTTCTTTTTGCGAAGGTATGTTAAGAATTTCTCGGAAATCGCTTATCCTCTTCAAACTCTGCTTCGAAAAGACCAATACTTTAAGTGGGGAACCCAGCAACAAGAATCATTTGAAGCTCCGAAGAATGCAATTTGGAAGCCCCAACATTGATGGCATACAAACCAGAGAGGGATCTACATATCTACACCGATGCGTGGAAGAAGGCCTTCGCAGCTGTAGCAAACCAATCTATTTCAGACGAACCTGAAGCTGAATTAGTGCCGATCGCATATGCCAGTCGAGCAGTTGGACTTTCAGAAAAAAATTGTCTGTGTACCACTTGGAACTCTTGGCTCTGCTGTATGCCCTTCGATCTTTCAGATATTTCGTGGTGGGTCGACATTTCTATCTCCATGCGGACTTCAAAGTTATTACGTTGCTTCGCCACAGTAATAACCTGACAGGTAAATTAGCGCGCTGTATGTGAGATTGATACGTACGATTTTACCGTCGCTCACGTGAATGGTACTGACAACATAGAAGGTCACAGTTTGAGTCGCTTTGTTAAACATAGTCGCGACAAGGAAAATGAAAAAGAGAGTGCCTCTGACCCGAGAATTTCCCTAATCGAAGACATGGATCTCATTGATATCGCAAAAGAACAGCAAGAAGTCAGTACTGAAGAAAATTATTAATCACTTGGAGGATCTAGGAGAAAAGGATCCAGCCTATGAAAGAGGCATCGTACTTTGTTTTGAAGAATAATGTAGCATACAAAGCGAATAAGACACCATTCGGTAAAGTTTATTTGTTAGCAATACCATCGAAATTGCGAGACATTGTATTTTAGAAACTGCATTGCGGGAAACTGGGTGCGTGCCATGGTGGATTTTCGAAAACATACAACCTCTTAGTAAAGTCTGTCTATTTCACTTATATGAAAAAAAAGTGTATGATAAGTGCCAATCTAACGTGTAACGTGTAACCAACCGCGAGTGACGTGTGCTATGTTGCTCTGGAAGAATATATCGAAAAAAGAGGTTGTAGGAGAAGCAGGCTATTATCCGCTGATCCACATGCTCGTGGACATCAAGTGACCATTTACGTGTAGTGAAATCTAGAGAAAAAAACATTGTTTTTAAAATATTAACAAGAACCATAACAATTTCTAAAAGTGACAGTGCAATATTGAAGACATTTTCTGTCGATAAGTTGTCAGGAAATTCCTTCCTCTAGAAAGTAAAAACTGCAATCTTGCTGAAAAGAAGAGCAGAGACTATTATCGTTCAAGAAACGCAGAATCATCTTTCTTCAAGAAAACTTTTTTCTTTTTTAGTTTGTGTATGAAGTGTAAATGGAAGAAAATACTACGTGTGCAGTTTATAGTACTACATAGTATCTTGTGAATGAGTGAGTAAAAACACGTGCTTTTGTATACATGCCAAAGCACGAGGTGTAATCAGTGGTTCCTGAGAAACAATAGTGAGTGTTTGTGTGAGTTGAAGTTTTAGTTTTGGTGCAGCGTGGTGCAATAGTGCGTAATACCTTTAACCGTATAACCCCCTTTGCTTTTATTGGGGGGGGGAACTTGGCAGGAAAACTAGTACACATACAGGAGATGCGGCCACTACGTTCTTACGGACATAATAGTAAGGTGTTATTTCCACACTAACTAAACTAAATATAAACATAGAGAAACAAAGATACAATCTAAAATTCCAATGGATAGGAGACCAAACTTTTCGGGCATTTCTTATGAGCATATGCTAGATAAGTATTAACAGGAACAAAGACGAACAACCAACTCTAACGCGCAAGTGAACAGAACCAGATAAAACGCAACTCAAAGAGATAATCCAGAAGACAAAGGAAAGACATTTAGTGAAAAACCAAAGGTGGATTCACCAGCTGAGAAGGAAAAGAGTGGAAAAGGGAAAAAAGAAATTTCACCAACCAAACTCAATGTCAGCATGAGTTTAAATGAGCAAGAAGGAAATATCTCTGGAGATGAGGTCGAAGGAGAAAAGGATCAAGAAGAAGACAACGATATTGAAATTAGTAAGGACTACGAAACGGCCATGGATTTTGTTGACCAAGCAGTCAGAAGAAGCAAAGCCAGTTCAACGATAGCTAAAAGCATCAAGAAGCATTTAGCCAAATGGTTAATGAAACAATCAAAAACAGAAGGTGTCAACCAATACCTAAGGACCGAAATAAATAAGCTCAGAGAGGAAAATGAAAAATTAAAGATCGAAATCACCAAATTACAAATCGAAAAGGGAAAAACCGCGGAAGAGAGGCCACTGTATTCCGCAATCCTTACAAGATCAAAGGAACAAGTACAAACAAATAAAAGCACTCAGGAAATTGAACAAGGACGAACGAAACAAAAGCCAACCATATTTCTAAAAGCGAATGGAAATGAGGAAATAAAGGAGGTAAAGAGAAAATTGTTTCAAGCTGTCTATCCAGCTAAAGAGAAAATCAAAATTTCATCTTTAAAACAGTGAAAAATACAATCATTGTAGAAACAGCCACTGAAAAAGACATGAGAAGCTTAGTAAGTAACAAGAAACTAAACTAACCGTTGTAGTAGAAAAACCGAAGAAGAAGAAACTCTTATTGATTATATACAATATTCCAGCTGATTTCAAAGATGAAGAGATCGTTGAAACTTTAGTGGAGCAAAACTTTGACGACCAAGAAATGACAGAAGCAATCAAAGAAATTAAACCTAGATTTAGAACCGGACAAAAAAAAATAAATAAATGTCATTTAGCTATTGAAGCAACTTCCCAAATTAGAAGAAAACTTTTGAAAGAAGGACGAGTATATCTAATGTTCGAAGCTCATGGAATAAAAGACTTTATTACTGTCTCAAAATGCAATATTTGTCTTGATTATGGTCACATTAGTAAACACTGCAAAGAAGAGAAAGTCTGCTTTTTCTGTTGACAAGGAAGGGTGCACGATAAGTCGGGATGTGTGAATAAAGACAAAACCAAGGTTTGTATCCCATGCACTAAGAGAAAGAAAACGTGCAATGCTAAAACCGAACAAGAGTGTGCAACATATAAAATGCTATACGAACGCACAATCTCAAAAATCGACTTTTAAATACAGAAAAAAAAACAATTTTAAGATAAATTACGAGAAATTCAAAAGCATTTTATGACAAATTTCTTAAAGGAAGAAAAATTAATAATCATTCAAATCAACGCTATGGGAGCAAACACGGTTATGGATGAAATTAAAGAACTTGCAAATAAAGTAGAAGCAGACATGATAGTTGTACAAGAGCCTTACACAAGAAATGACAAGTTGATTAACATGGGAGACTGTGAAACAATTATTGCGAAAAACCACACAAAAGAGATCCAGATTCCTCAAAACGTAGGTGGGAAACCAAAAGCTGCAATCATAAACAGAAATAAAAACATCAAAAGATTAAATATAATACAACTTGGAAATAATTGGACGGTATGTGTGGAATTGAGAATGAATCTATGAAACATTAAATTAATCAACTGTTATTGTCAATATTGCATGCACATGCAACCTTTTTTGGATAATATAGAAAGATTTTGTCAAATGTATAAAGAAGAAAGCATCTTAATATGCATGGATTCAAATGCCAAATCAACACAATGGCACGGCAATAAAACGAACAATAGAGGGGAAAGGGTTGAAGAATTGGTCATGAATAATAACCTAATAATAATAAATGAGGAAGGGAATCCATCAATATTTAAGAACAGTCAGGGGGAATCAAACATTGATCAGACAATAGCTTCTACAACATTGAGTAATAAAATAAAAAATTGGAAAGTACTCGATTCAGCAACAATAAGCGATCATAACATAATAATATTTGATATCATAAAACCAACCAAACAAGGAGAAACAAATTGTTTTCAATCTTCAGACGAAACATTAACATATCACCCAGAGAAGATAAATTGGACAAAGTTCTAGCAAACGATAAATCTACCACAGATAGAAGAAGAGAGCAACTTAGATTAATTAGCCCAGAAAATAGAAGATACAATAAAATTAGCAATTAAAAACTCAAAAAAAGACAACTAAAGGATTACACAATAAAACAAATACCTTCTGGACCAATCAACTACAAGACCTGAAAAGAAAAACACGTAAAGCTAGGAGACTTTATCAACATACAACAGAAAATACTCTAAGACAAAACAGATTAAACAAATATAGAGAGTTAAAACAAAAATATGAAAACAAAATAATAGAATCAAAGAAAAATAGCTGGAAAACATACATTGAAACTAATTTAAATCTAGATCCCTGGGGTGAACCCTACAAAATTATAAGTAATAAAGTTAAAGCACCTACCACCCTCTCAACTCTAAAAAGAAAAAAATGATACATATACAAATAATTGGGAAGAAACAATAGACTATCTAATAAAACCTCTATTACCACAGGATATACCTGAAGAAGATAATAACTCACAAAGTTTCATAAGAAGAGAAATGCAATTACCACCTTTAGAAGACAGAATAGAAGTAATAGAAAACCAAGAAATAATAAATCACATAAAACAACTTAAAAGCAAAAAAGCTCCTGGACCGGATGGAATAAAATCGGAAATTTTTAAACATAATGTTGACACATGGGCACCATACCTAGCAAAACTTTTCAACTTGGGTTTTAAAAACGGACGAATTCCAAAAAGGTGGAAACAAGCAAATTTAATCATATTCAAAAAGTCAGATGACAAGAAAAATGACGATCCAAAATCTTATCGACCTATCTGCTTATTAAATGTGATAAGTAATTTTTTCGAACGAACCATTGCGGAAAGAATAAAGAAAAACAGAATTTTAAATATTGACAAACTGCAATATGGTTTCAGAAAAGGAAAAAGAACCGAAACAGCTGTAAAAAGACTAATTGACCTCATAGAAGAAGGTAAACTGGGAAAGTAACAAGTTGTTATCTATGCTGACATTAGTGGTGCTTTTGACAATCTATGGTGGCCCGCACTTTTTAAAGACCTCAAAAAACTAAAAATTAGCAAAGCTCTTTACAACATCATGCTGGATTTTTGTACCGACAGAACGATTACATTAAAATCTCCAGGAAAAGATATAACAACAATAAGCACCAAAGGATGCCCACAGGGGTCAATATGCGGACCTACAATGTGGGACATTAGTTTCCAATCATGTTCAAGAAAACTAAACAATCTAAAAGAAACATTAGGCGTAGTTGGATATGCGGACGATTTATCAATTGTGATGACAGCATCCTCAAGAAGACAAATAGAGCAAAAAGGAAATATAATATTAGGAAATCGAGAAAGATGTTGTATAGAAAATAAATTAACTCTATCGGTTAATAAAACGAAACTTACAGTATTTCGCCAAACGCTACAGAGAGAACCCATAATCAAAATTAGGGTCACTAAAATAGGAACTGTGAATGAATTCACATATTTAGTTGTATGGCTAGACAAGCGGCTAAACTACGAAAAACATATAACTGAAACAACAGAGAAGGTGAAAAAAATAGCCAACAAACTCTTAACAGTCGCTATAAAAGATTTTAAAACTGACAGAAAATTTTTAAAATTGTATAAGAAAGCTATTCTAATAGCTATTGCACAATATTGTGCCGGAATCTGGGGTCATAGACTGTTTCTAAACAAAAACTTAAGGCAAAAATTAATAACAGTGCAGCGATTATTGCTAATTAGAACCCATGGTATCATAAAAACTATCTCTGCAGAAACAATACAACTTTTGGCCAATGAAGAACCCATACACCTTCAGATATTAAGACGTGGCTAAAGAATAATGAGAGAACCAATATATTGGAAATTACGGGAGAATTGCCAAGCACCGAAGGCGATATTAACAAACTGATTAAACGGAAGTGGGAAGATGAATTGAGGGATTCGATAAAGGGACAAAGAACAAGAACCATTATCCCAAACTTAAAAATAAGAGAAGAAATGGGGACAATAATTAATGAATTAATAGAATACATCTCTGGACATGGACCGTATAAATCTCATCTTAGAATACTTAATATAATTAACGACGATAAATGTACATGTAATGAAGTACAAAAACCAGAACATGTCTTCTGGAATTGCAATAATTATATAACAAATAACAAAATAGGAGAAATAAGAGACCAATTAAAAAGGGATAATATACAAACTATAATAAACGATAAAATGAAATTAGGAAAATTACAATTTGTTGCAAGACATGTATCAAGAAACTTGTGGAAGGAAAGAAACGCTGAAAGAAGAAAAAATTAACAAGACTCACACCCTACATTCTAAATATAAAGAAATAAAGAATTAGAAGAAAATAAAATTAATCAAATAGAAAAAAACTAAGTTCTGATGGCAATTCCAGAAGTTAAAACCTCACGTTCTATATATGTGTTAGTGTTAGTGTATAGTGCCTTGTTTAGTGTTTTGCTAGTGGTGGCAGGATTTTAAAATATAGCAACTGTTCTAAAAGAAGAGACAAAATAAGAATACTTTACAAAGCTGGTGAGAGAAATTCAGATAGACCAAAACAGTTCTGATGTTGATTTCCAGAAATAACAACTAATGAGAAATTGGAAATCTGGAAGTCCGATTTCCTTTCAACGAACTTCTTTTCTAGTGGGAAAGACAGGTATAAATAACATCAAGAAATATATTCTCACAGGGGAGATAACTATTTAAAGAAGAGAAAAAGATCCTGATAATACTTGTTTTAATTATTAACTAATTATTTCTTTACTCTTTTCAGCTCATACCTTTACATTTTATGCAAGGTTTTTTCTGCTCATGTATATGTATGTATGTATGTATGTATGTATGTATGTATGTATGTGTGTGTGTGTATGTGCCTTTGTGTATCTTTTCATTTTTTTAAAAAAGGAAATAAAACAATAAGAAAAAAGAAAGAAAAAAAGAATAGGGCAAGATTTAAATTTTGTTTAGGTATCATTCCAGTAAAAGGTAAGCCTCGCCTCACCCTAACTGAGGCCTTTAAAAAAAGTGCCAATCTTGTGTGACTTGTCAGTTGTTAAAAAAGAGGAGTGGAAAACAGTTCGGTAGTCTTCAGACACATCCTAGCGTCCATCCTTTCTTTAGAATTTATGTGGATTTCGGTGGGACCTATCCTAGTAATAATATCTTACGCCACAAATTTCTAATCATAGTCATAGATGAAGGAACTCGTTTTTGTATTACTGGTTCTCTACCGCAGCTTCTGTTACTGCTTTCATATATGACGTCATATTGAAGTATGGGATACCAACTCAAATTTTCTGTTATAAAGGTGTTGCATTTACCAGTCAAGTATTTAAGGAGTTATGTAAAATACTGGGGACTCAAATACATTTCGCTGACGTGAAGGGCATTTTTCTATTAGGAGCGTAGAAATAGCTGCGAAAAATATAGAACAGCAATTGAAGATCGTCTTAGACAAAACTTACCAATCACGTTGGATTGAACTTTTAGCAGAAGTGACCTTTGACTGTAACTTCACGTGCAATTTGAGCATAAACTATTCTCCTTTCAAACTCCTCCACGCCCTTTCTCCTCGGTTGTTGCATTCCGCCATGTTGGGTATGGAATGTCAATTTTCAGAAAACCAAGACAGATTGGAACGACTGAAGTATATACGCGAAAAAGCCCAGGAAAATTTGTACAAATGACACCTGACGTCCATGAAGTCTTATGACAAGAGGCGGATACAACAAGAATTCAAGCAGGGTGAAGCGGTTTGGATTTTTGATCTGTCTAGAAAACGAGAAAAATGTGCTGCTTTTTCGGGAAAGTATTTTGGACGTGGTCAAACTGTGTCCAAAAACATGATAACAGCTATTATTTTAAGTTTCGAACACCTAGAGGACAGATTAAGATAGACTCCTTTTCTATAGACCGGCTTGAGGAGTATTATCCACCTGAGAAGGGGCAAAAGTTACAGAATCAGGACGAACAAATATTGGGTGAAGGAGTCCAGGAAAAGGATTTTCAGCAGCAGGATGAGTCCACTTCGTTTTTGGGAGAGTATCAGGAAGAGGAAAGCACGGGGGAAGCGGGTCATTGTTCATTCGAGATGTGAAATTGATCTCCGAAATTCCGTCGTGGGACGAGACCGGACCCGACACCAAATCGATGGCTGATGTACAAAAATCGAAGTTTGCCGTTAACGAGGAAATTAACCGGAAAGTAGCTTTGTATTATGGGTCTATTACGCCACTGGCAGGACAAGCGATCGTAAATTCATCCAACACCCAGTTTTAAGCTGCATTATCCTATCTTTCTCTTTCCCACATGTGACGTCTAATAACACCGAGCTCCAAATAACATGTGGTTTATTTTTCCGTAAACTCCCAAATGTTATTTTGTACCAACACTCATTACCGATATCTTTTGAAATTTTTCTTTCCGCATGATGTTAAGGTTTCTTCTCTTTTTGAATCTCTGCTTTGCAACGAAAATGACACTCTAGCTCCAGATGTCTGCGAAGTTGCAAAAGACCTACATGATATGCAAGTCCATATTAACGATTATTTTTAAATCCTCGAAATCCACGATTTCATCGATTATCAACCAGATCTCCGCGTGCACTGCAAGGGTACATTGAAAAAGCATTGAATTGGTGTTGTGACGTAGCTGACAGTTCTCCTATTGATTCGATAAATAAGAAGGAATTTCATTTGGAACCAACACTACTGGGTTTACAAAAACAATTGTTGAAAAATAATTTATATATTCAGAACACAACTTCAGAATATTTAAGTTTTCAAGATCAGATACAGGATAATTTTCAAAAAATTAGAAACTTTTCGGCAAAAATATTGGATGAAGAACATAATCTGGGAGATCATCTTAATAAACTTGCGAATCGAGTCCATAAAGAGATCATTTCATTTATTAAAGAGTTTTATTCGATTTTAACGCAGTTTGTACAGTTTCTACAAATTTTTAAATATGATCTGACAATTCAGATGTGTACAGATGCAAGGCTGAACCTTAATATAATTTCTTATAAAGTGTTGCACGCACATTTGTCTGAATTTGAGAATATCATTTTGAAAAATAGATATAAGTTAGCCATAGATAAGTCGTTATTGGAGATGTATTATTCAATTAATGTTTTGAGTTGTTCAATCACCGACACGTACATTTACCTACAGATGAAAATTCCGATCGTTGAAATGCCTTCGTTTGAGTTATATGATGTGCAGCCACTTCCGTTTGTTGTATATAACCAAACTTGTACCGTGGATATCCAGCCTTTAGTTCTGGTAGTTCAAGATAAAAAAGATCTTATACCAATAACAGGAACAAGCCTACTTGCTTGTCATTATAGCCAATCAAAGTTATGTAAGATACCTACACACACTGTGACACGATCTCGTTAAATAAATTGTGTTCACGCAGCTTTCGTTGCCAGTACAGTCAGGGAAATATTACACAATTGTGCCCATACATGCTATGATTCGAAAGAAGCACAGTTTATAGACATTGGATTGCATGAGTTTGTTTTAACACACTCGCCAGATTTTCTAACTTTGAAGACAAGAGAAAATGTGTCTACTATTCGAGTTCCAGAAGAAGCCAGATTATGCGGAGCCCTTAAAATTCGAATACCATGCAATACTAAGTTAATTGTGGTGAGAAATCTTTTTCTCACCACAATCTTTTTCTCACTCGTCAGATCGGATTTTCCGTGTCTCGACAATGATCCTACAGAACCTGTATTTTTACATCTTTTTCCGTGCCAGCTAGTCTCTAATGATCTGATGCTATTACGATCTACGTACAAAGGGAATTAATTTTTTAATGTTTCGTCTTTACTTAACGATATTTGGAGTTCTTCGATCCGACATATGAATATATCAGCATTTGCTATAATTGACCAGACGCCCATTAAAATGACTATATACAGGAATATTTTATACCAGGAATTATTATTATTTGGAATATCATCATCACCCTTGTACTTATTTGTTTGCTAAGAGAATATTGAATTTTCAATTTTATATGGTTTTGTAGAAAATGTAGTGCGTCTACGAAATTTTCATTGCAAAAATTGAGCTACTTCTTAGACATAGTGCAAACCGTTATTGCAATTGTAAGTTTAATTTTGCTCTATAGAGTAATGAAAATTTATTGAAAAAAATTGATGATGATACGCCACTGCAGATGAAGAGTTTTGAGAATAAATGTAACGAGAGGATTGAAGAAAAAGATCAAGAACCTGAAGTGACCCCAGAAAAGTTCACTACTTCAAACAGAAATGAGGATGCACATTCAGTGTCAGAATTGAGTTTACCTCCTCCTCCAGCAGAATTGATACTTAGTGACGGAAGTGTTGGTACAGATGTTATAGTGCAGCTTCTATCGTCTTGGAATTAAGGAATTCTAACGTAAAATCTTCGTACATTTCCAACTATATAGTGTATTCATAAAAGTGGATACGGAAACAGAGATGTCGAGCAATTCACGCATTTTGTGAAACAGCATCTAGAAGAAGATATTAGAATGTATATATGCACGACCATATAAAATTGAGAATCATTACCGGATATACCTATTTTTATGAATTTAGAGACCTTCTTTTCTTCCCCTCCACTATTTTATTTCCAACATAATTTTACTAACACAATCGAGTATTGGGCGATAAAACCCAATCCAAGCTCTGGTTACCTTAAATTCCCAACCTAATCAGGAAATAGGTTAGGTTTATGTTGGAAATAATGAGCCCCCGGCCCCTTTAGATTATGATATTAAGGAAATTGTATTTAAGATATTAATAGGAAATTGTTCAGACATTTTGGGCATTTGGTCAGATCATGACTATGAAGTACTTATAATATTACTAATTCTTTCTTTTTCTTCTTTTTTTATGTTTTTCTATTGGCCCAATTTTACTGATGCCTCCTACCCACCTCTACTTAAATGTATGATCACCCTCACACTTTCATAGAAACCACCCTCCCAAACCACAAATAACGACACTTCCTTTATTTATCTTCCCTGATTTTTTTTACGATACCTTGATATTCTTACCTGATTTGCCAACCCTGTTTCTCATCGGAAGTAAGTATTCGCATAATAACTTTACAGCATTTCACTCTAATTTTCCTTATTTTCAAATCTTCTCCACAATTTCACTATTTTGTAAAACCAACCCCCCGAGACGCCATTGGATCCACGCTTAGGTATCTTGACTTTGAAATCGCCTTTCAAAAGCCTAATAATAGTTATTTTAATCAAATGTTACTTTCCCAATATCATTATCTTTGTTTTTGAACTCTTGTGCCCCCCCCCAAAAAAAAACTGCTATTATAACTTGTCATTCGTTTTGCTCCTATCCTTCTGTTTATAAACAAACATCGGCCATTACTATACCGACAGTTTTTGCGAAAACTCCCATCACTCCCTCATAGGGTCATGGCAGCCATCTTGGAAATTTTCATGTTTATATTTTCCCACGGCTCAGAAACTGTGTTCCTTTACCAAATTTTCGTTACAATTCCTATTTGTTTATATTATAACATCTATATTTTTCACTTTTTGCCCCTTCTGATACACACCTTTTCTTAATCTTCATCCTAGATACACATGTTTGTGATAACTTCAACCATTATTCCTTTTTTCCCTTTATTATTTTTTTTAATTTTATCTCCCCACAACACCCTTCCGTACCTCAATGCAGCATAACACCACTAAGAAGAAGAGGATCTATGAACATCAAGAGATATCAGCGCTCAGATTTGAACATCACAATTTGCGCACCAACCAACGCAAGGAATGATACGTTGCTGAACGTTATTTCTTCCTTGTTCACACTCATTTTTATATGCACGTAATACTCACCTTATCACACGTCAAATAAGTTTTTCTTCACATAAAATATCTACTATAAATATATTAATTCAAGCACTTAAACATCTTGCACCTCTTTTACTGTTGATGTATTTCGTCACGCCCAGTGACATCCATGCAGCCTAGCCGATAACATCTGCCATCTGGTGACAGCTATTTCAACTTCACTACGTCCTTTGCATATGGTCAACGACCAAGTTGGCCTAGATTATCTCGCAGCTGAGGCTCTGCTGATTCAGCATTCTACAGTTTCAAGTTCAATGTTATAAACAAGACAATATGCTTCAGTTTATTTTGGTATGTATCTTAACGATTACGTCAATAATTTATACGGGAGAAAAGACAGGAACTATCAAAGACATTGAAAGATGATGGTTTCAAGATATATATACTTACATATTGACAAATTAACCCTTAATTCAGTGTTTATTCTTCGTCTATTGGTGAAATATTGATTAATTGATCAATAGTGCTACATTTTATTATTTGTTAACGCTAGTGATTTAAGTGTTTTTTTAGTGATGTGTGATTAATTATTATTTTCTTTATATAACATACATAAAGTTGATATAGTACAAAATATACAGTGCGTTCAATAAGTAATTGGACCCGAAACGACAGCGTTCCTCATCTCGTCGTTCAGTAAGATTTAGTGGCGGGAATGTAGAGATATTGGATTTCCCTCATATTCTTAGTGTTCAGTATATAAACAAATCAAGATTTAATAACGATCTTTTTTATTTTTTTCTCTCTCTTTATTTTCTGTAGATAGTGAGAATCAGTCATAACTTGGAATAATAAGACCGTCAGCGAACATTTCAAAATTCTCTTTAGCAGACGATTCCTCATTCTTCATTCTTGGTAAATTTATGTAACTTATGTAACCTGATGTAACCGGTGTTCTGTAACTGTTGACAAATTATTAAATAAGTCGAGAATTCCATTTACCTTGCACTTTCCTGAATCCTTACGCGTGCGTACTTTGGAATTTTTTCCGTAATTTCGACGGCCATCTTCCTACTTTGGTTGGTATAAAATCGTCCCAGGACTCGGAAGATGGGAGTAGCACACGAGAAGCGGTGAAGTACACGAAGAGCGAGTGTGAGCAATGGCAGGAGAGATTTATACCAAATCCCACGCCAATTCGATACAGAGAGCGAGACATGGAGATGACCAGTCGACGCCCAAAAACTGAGGTACGGAATACTCATCCAAGATCCTAAACGCCCTAACAACCTTCTTTTCCTTTCTTCCTAAACAGACACTCGCCTCTCTCTTTTTTTAAAAACATTTGTTCTTATTTATTTCTACACGCATGCCCTACAAACTAAAAATGCTCGTCGTCTTCTCAGATACCTCTCAATTCTACCAGTGAGCTATAATTCTTTTCTTTCTTCAAAACGACGACGAAAGTATTCCAACCGAATGCACAAGCGTAAGAATAGGTACAATAACAATGTTTCGTAAAAGGTCAAGCGTGTATCGCCCCCTCTCAGCAACTACTATGTAATGCTGTATGTCAATTGGTCTAGATACGTTTCGGCGAATAGACTATATTTTCTTAGCCTTGTTAAAAGCCTCTTACCAGCCACAGCGTATTCACTGGGAGAATAAATACTGATACCAAATCAGGGAACACAGTGTTCAATGTGAACGAGATGTTCTTGACTGCTTGGTTGTGTTGTGTCGTCAAGTTTCAGCACCCAACAGTAAACAAACTTATCTTTGTTTCTGTGGCGTGTATATTGCAAGAATATTTTGCACTAAATATGTTCGCTAAAGGTACTCTGAAAGCTTATATTAAAGTTTGTATGTAAGCCTAAATAAATACATCATACATGAAAAGAGAGGAAGCTTTTGACCAGGCGACCAGGCGAAGCTTTTGCCGGTCTTACTTTAGCAGTGTAACCGGGACTCTTATTGCCGGAGAAGATACCAGAGCTATCACATTTCTTACAGCCTGTATATTATTTATGAATACCAGATACTGTTTTAACAAGAAACCTATTTCATGCTACACTTCTTAGTTACTTTTGTGCTGGTATGTGATAATAATCCAAGATTGTGCCTAGGCTGAATAGCAAAACCATGTAGTACCACTGCACTGAGAAATCTGGATTTGCAAAATAACAATTTTCACGTGTTAGGGAAACAAAGTAACTTGGAGGATAGATCCAGAAGAGATAAGTTTGATTTTGACAACTTTAATTCGATCATATCAGCAGAATTCTTACAAGTGAACATTTATTTATCTATTTTTGTTATTTATGACACAGAAATATAATTAACTGCATTTATTCAGTTATATGACAAAAAAAGGTATGGAGTAGCAGCCGTACTGATTGAAAAGAATTTTCTTTCCTACAGAAAGAGCATTGCATTACTTGAAATCAATTTGGATTGTATTTGTGTTAACACCACATACACGCACACAAGAAAGGGAGATATGTATAAACATTAAATTTATATGTATTAAAATTAAATGGATTGAGGCATCACTCACACTATTGACGTCACGTATTCAAACATAACACACCCTATCTAATACAATCTGTTGATTATTCATGTTATAGCTAATCTTTCTTATGTTATGACAAATCTTAGCTCCATATATTTTCTACTTTTCGTATATCTGTCGAACACGCTATCTGTAGAATACCTATGGACAAACACAATTATATATTTTTGTTCCGAATTCCGACTTGATTCTCTACGCTAAGGTAAATATGTACTACAGGTTATTACTGACACAGTTGCTAGAATTGTAACTTTTTACAAAATTTCTCCTACACAAGTAAACAAGTGATGGTTGAGATACTGACTTTAAAAATATATAGCAATGCATTTTAAAAAAAATTCTCAGTTAAGAATAGAGATATGCTACTTAGGAGGTACATAGTTTTTTTTATTTCAATGACTATTTATAATGTAGTTTATGATGTTTTTTTATTTAATTTCATTATACCTTTTTTTGTATAAATTTTATTCCATTTTCGTCATTCTTATTTTGGTTAAATGTAGCTAATATTTAATAAACTTCAAATCCAATTAATCTCTACTTCTTATGTTCCTTTATATAAGCTCTATCGAGTAGAGATCAATTATTTTTTCTTTGAATCATTTACAATCGAATAAAAAATTCTGATTCACAAAAATCGTAGGATTGTTCGGAGCGTGAATATATGGGAATATTTGATTCTCGTCTTCTGACTGATGAAGTATCGATTTACTTTTGCCAATAGTCACTACTTAGTGCACTATTATCAGAAAAATGCTTATTTCTTTTCTTTGATTTGCGTATGGATATATATCGTCATATCAGAAAAGGAGGAACGTAACTCCATTTTCGTAGCTTCACAGGAGAGAGGAAAAAGTTTCTTTTTTCAAACAAATGCTATTTTAATAAGATGGTAAACAAATTATTTCACATCAGGCAAGGTATGACGATGTCAGGTTCAATAACAGGCAAAAGACACCAAGTTGGGCTTTCAGAATTATGTTCATATTTCAAGAAAACAAAAATTACATTCTTGGGGTTATGTTCCTTTGGTTCTCATATGACGTTGTGGACTATGGTTAATCTTAAATGAACATTTCCTTTATGGTCAAAGGTTATAATTTAAATATATATTTGTGTAAAACTAGTCTTTATTATACCAGATACCCAAAACCTCAGTTCGTTTCAGAGATACAATGATTCAAACAATGTAAAAATGAGCAGGTTACATAAAGCAACAAAACAAGTGTTTTGAAGTGACGTAATTTTTAGGCATAATTTTAGTCATATTTTTTTCTTTTAGCTATTTTAATTTTCGCATTTCGTTGCAAGAGTGAAAGTTATCTAATAAAAATTTATTAAACTGTTTGGTTCTTTAAGCCCCAGAGATTGTTTATTAAAGGAAACAAACACGAAATCTAATTAGCTTGAAAACTCTCAATACAATCATGATTATTCATATGGATGTACGGAGAAATAAGAAGTGTTTATAAGGACTATTACCTGCCGAAAGAATACTACTGAAGATTGGGACAATGGCAACCTACACAAACAACCAATCCACAATTCAACCATATTGCATCTAGCTCCAGCGTCTCGGCTAGCTGCGACATCACCGATGATGATTTATTTCATTTCAACTGATAATATAGCTGTTGACTTTCACCGATCAGATGAGTTCCTAATGGACTTTATTGGAATTTAAAAGCCGCGTATGTTGCATGCTAGTGTTCAGCGAATAAAATTCAACAGAAAAGGTGTTTAAAACCTACAATGTACGTTATGGGTTAGCATTTCAAAATCTAGTCATTATTTGGGTAAAAAGCATAATTTAAGGGCCATTTAGCTTATTCTCTTCAAAGGTTGATGGTAACACTGTTCTCCGGTTATTTTCACAGAATTGGTTTCTGAAAGGGAGCCTTATTTTACGTGTGAGCAACGTAAAAATCAGATCAGGAAAAGTTTCAAGAATAACATGGTTGCATAGTCAACCAAACCTTAAGTGAGGTTTGGAGAACAAGGTGCTAACTAAAGTATAGTTTTTAATCTTTATGCGAAATAAGATTTAATGTTGAGGGCAATCACTGACATCCCTAGAACAGAAACAGGTTCAGTTGATTATAGACAGTCTTCTACCAGATTATTTCCATGTGGTCGGTAAGAAGAATTATAGTACAGTACTTCTACAGACGATCACTCTCGAACACGACCTACTACAGTATCCTCAAAAATTACTCTAAATGGTCTTATTATGTATTTTCGCTGTAAAAAAACACCCATATGTCACGTTGATATGAAGTTAAGATGGACATCAAGTACTCACGAGGGACAGTGTTAGTCTTTCTTGGTTGGTTAACATACCTTCTTTTCCAACCAAGCGTTAACTAATTTAATAGTTTTGAATAGAGAGAGTCAACAATGATATTTGAATCTGGCTTTGAGACTAATTATTTCCTTGCTAATTTGGTCAATAATAATTGATAAAGTATCGCATCAATGTACGACTGCAAAAGGTGATTGGGAATTGCATACACATTTCTGAGATAGAGGGAATGAAGATTAATGTTGGAGGAAAGCATTTTACCCATATGTTCCACTTTATTCCGAATTTTAATTATTGATGATTCCTTGTTTGATTCAAAAAAAAATTAAATGCAAAAACCTCTTAATATTTGCCATCACAATAGTTTCACTCTTCAGCAGATTTGATAACCATCATCTTCCAGAATTCCGTTTAGAAATCATTAATCCATCTATCAGAGTTCTAGATGAAGAAATTGTTAGAATATTTTTGATTATTAGAGAAAACGTAGTAGTACCACCTCGTTCCGATACATTAGTGCACTTACGACCATCTTGAGACACTATCGGAAATAAGGTTTTCTTACCATCGTGTCAGCATTTTGATGATTTATTGAGAATTTTTATCACACAGGCATCATTGTAAAGTAGTCTCCAGTGCTGTATGTTACAAACTCTAATAGCCACATTGTGATGCGGCAAATTTGAACTGTTCTCAGGAAAGCTGAAGATTTAAAATCATGTTATTTAACGGACAGAGGAAGTATACAGGACAGTAAATTTGAAGCGTAACCTCAGCACAAGAAGAGTTGGAAGAGTTCCGAAATATGAGAGTACCCATTAGAATAGGAATTAACCCCAAGCTTGCTGCAGAAGATAACAAGGGGTTCTATGAGCTCCTTCGTACGTTCCCAGTTGTGTTCTCGTGGACCGGTTCTCATCTCGCCAGAGGATATGAGCATGAAATTAGGTTGATCGACAATACTCCAAGGAACAAATCCCTATTCGTTCCCATACCATATCTGGGATGATATCAAAGAACAATTAGATCGTTTAAATATTGGTAGATATCTCGATGAGATCATACCATTCTATTGTTGAATAAAACACTTTGGAGTCTATATATTCATTTCAGACGTAAGAGGTCTGAACCCCTAAGGAATGTCCTTGAAATTTCCTACTCGCCTCAACAAATTGCAGTTTTCCTCGGATGGCACGGAAGCTTCATTCCTCTTCATATTTATTACATGGTTTGTTTCAACTCCACATTAAATAAAGCTGTAAGGAGTGCAAAGGATTTTCAGTTCTAGACATTGAAGGTAATCTTTACATCACGCTTAATATGGCAAGCACTTCATTGACTGCCGCGCTAACAGTCTCGTGAAACTTATGCTACCAGGCTTCCCGTTTTCTAGCATCATGTATAACGTTGATAATTTTTACATCTTATGTTCATGTGTGGGTGAAAGGCTAGGACTGTTCAAGCTCTTGATCGACAGACTGCGTTATAGTGGATTCGATATGCGAAGGATACTCGTTATTTGAAGGAATTCGCTCAAATCTTGGAACCCTCGCAATCGTGGCTACAAAAGGTGACAAGTTCACTTGCAATAAAGAGCAACAAACTTCAAATCTCTGTCAATCGCTACCTAGCAGCCTGATTGTGAACATCATACCTTTCCGTGTGCTTGTCAAAAAAAAGCATTGGCTGCAGTTACAAAAAAAAAAAAGGTGGTACAGATGACTCCGAATCCAATCTCGTCAGTTGTTTCTGAGTTGTTCGTCCTGATGTTCGTTAGCTCTTCTATATACATTTTGGTTTTTCCGGTATTATACGTCGAATCTAGATTTCTACCGCCATACTGACTCCAAACTTCCTCAAACATTGCTAAAATCTTATGCTGAAGCTGTCAATATTCTGCCTGAGATAGAATCGAATCACTTTACTATCTTATACGTTTCAGCAAAAGAGAACACAGTGGGAGATGCTTTCAGTTAATATATGAATCACAAGTCTGATATTGCGCTCGAAGCTTCCAGTGGATCTGATACTAAAAACTTATTATTTGAAGGTTACCGAACTGTTGCCTTGGAAATCTCAGCGCAAGATTAATTATCTTAGTTACATCATCATTTATTTGAAAGATACACAACAAAGGATACAATTTATCAAAAAATAACCTAACATCTTGTAATTCGAAAATCTATTTTCCACAAATTAAGTACTGCTGAGTATTGCTAAGTAATAAGATTACAGTCATGGAAATGAAGTTGCCTTGATTAGCAATTGAGATATCATCGTAATTCTATGGATAATATCTTCCATTTCTGCTCGGTACTAGCTCGATATGCTGAAACCCGTCTGGACAAAAGTCTCGGTCGATAAGCTTACAATAAATACCAACTCATATGAACTAATTATGCAAGACACAGTTGTAAGTATACATAAGAAAGGAGCGTTATACTTTCAAATGAAGTCAGATTAGTATTATGTCACATAGGGCAAATAAATATCATGATCATTTCGTGAAAAAGATTAGTTGTATTTAATCTATCTATCTATCTATCTATACAACAACATAAACAATTGCAGTTCTATCAGGGAGGTATGTGGATCCATAAATTAACCGTTTTCAATTTTATTATAAAAGGAGTAGATGACAAAGCAGACAATTATTTCGACATTGTTGGAGCATCAAGACATCCATGACGACGGAGAATCAGGAAGTGATTCATCTTTTGAATGAGACGCCAGAGAGAAATATTTTTTTTTGAATGAGACAGACTATTTACAGAAATTGGGTAGAAATTACAATTATGTAGTACGAAAATTATTGGTTTTAGAATAACGGTTGGAGTACTGCTTGTAGAGCAGACTAGTGCTTATAGAATAGTATTATTTTTATTTATATTTTCCAAAGAATAGTGTTATTTGTATTTATATTTTCCAAGTCTACAATAACGATTGAAATTTGATAATCAGCTTCTTCTTGGCAAATCTTCATATTAGATTTCAAACAACAAACTACCAAGGCATTAATTAAGGCAACTTTATTATTGAGATTACCCAAAAATTCAGCTTGAGTACAGGTCGTAACTGAGTTCTCTTGAAAGTAAATTGTTGTCGACGTTGTACGAGCTGTTCTCTGTTGCTCGATTCCTTTAGTTGTTGGCTGTTCAGGACCTTCATCAAACACAACGATGCAATTTTTACCGTACTGGGAAACTATGTACGACATGTAACAGTCAAGAATATCACCGTATGTTGCTGGTCTTGGCCATACAACAGAATGTAGAATATGTCAATCTAAAACATGAATAGCATTCGTTGGTACTTTGAGGCTGATTTCTTCCCATTTAAAGCAGAAATTAAAGATGACTTAATACCCGTTTTCATTAAGATGTTAACAAATTTCATGAAGGTGATTTTGGAGAAAGCTCATATATGAAGCTACCTCTCAACTGGTCAGTAACCTTTCTTTGACACATAAGTCTATGGAATAATTTTGGGCTCTTAATAACTACATTGCTGACCCGGATTTTATTCCTGCATTCATTGAAGCCAGAGGGATAATTTTGTTCTTTCTTTTCGGTATTGAGTATTGAAAGTATGCGGCTCAAGCAGTTCAAAAGATCTTCAGTATTTGTTGGCACTTTTTTTATGGACTATCCTCTCAAGCGCATCTTACAAGAGCTCGATGGGTAACAAATTAGTTGACTGTGGTGACTATTCCAATTGCTGCTGATATAAGCGTCTTCTTTGCACTGCAGATAAATACTCATAGCTCGAAAGAGTGTTTGGGATAGAAGTGCTGTTGTAGTACAAATTTACTGCCCCAAATACACGTTCCTGATGGAATTCTATGCCACATTTAGATGTTGTGCAACACGCTTTTATCCATTATTCCATTAATTCGAACTAACTTAACGTGGTATTCTGTACAGCATCCCCAAACCGCGCCTTGCTTTAGGTATTACACGGTTGGGAGGAAATCGCTGTACGGGACGATGACGAAAAGTTGGATTTTAGATCCGTCGGTCCAAAATACAATCTTCCGTTGTTCATAGTTTAAGTCGTTATTATTATTATTATTATTATTATTATTATTATTATACTTGAATAATAGTATTGAAATAATTTAAATGCAAGATTTGTAATGAAATCTTTGAGCGGTTATGCGGGCTAGGCTAGAGGAGACGGTGATGATAAGAAATGAATAAAATGGTGGAATGAAGAAAATGGAAGGAAACGGGTGAATCCCGAGGAAACCCACGCACACGGTGTTTGTCCACCACAAAGTTTACTAGGCGTGAGCTGGGTTCTAACCAGGGACCACAAGCACCAAGCTCTACCACTGAGCCCTGCGGCCACTCATACACGATTTGAGTAAGTATACAATGTATAGTGATCGAATTCAGCCTTGGAAAACGTACTATTCTGAACAAGATAACAAAGTTCCCATAACTTAAATCTCCATATTTTCTTAACGAATAAAGCTAGAGAGAAGTATTATACACCAAAATGTTTCTTCATTTCCGAAATATAATCTCAGTTTATAGGTTACGTTATATCTACTAGTTTTAGAATTATCGGCGAAAAACTAAAAATTGGCGGCTATTTTCCAATATGGCGGTCGAAGCTCAAGGTCAATCTTATGGGAGTTTTAGTATGTTGATAACGAGGTTAAGTAATACAACAGTGTAAAGTTTCTTCGTTGAATGTTTTTTATACAAAATTCCTGCACTATTTTGGAAGCAAAAATTTCGAAACCGCTAGGGCACTTGTTAACATAACCTATGTTCTGTGTTTTATCTTCCAAATTTAATGCATTAATAAGATTTTCAATTTTCCTTTGCTTTTTATACTTTCTTCTCTCTCTAAGAATATTGAGTTTAATAATAGTAAAATTATAAAACGGCGAATTGAGAATTTGCTATGTTAATAAAATTATTTGAATTGGTGTGGCCGTTTCCCATGACGATATGAACCATGCTCATTTGAATGTGTAGGGAAGGTTATTTCACAGCACTTCCTTCCCCCGTAGTAATGTCTCCTGTAATAATTTTACGGATGGAAAATCATTTAATATAAGCATTTGATCGATGTTATTTAAACTTTTAAACCTATGATTTTTAATAGAATATTAACATAGGCTATATATAACGTCTGCAAATATAGGTTACACAATACATAATACCACAGTGTAACAAACATGACAAACAGAAAAATTACATGTCAAGTTTAACACAGTAATAATATAAAATCATTTAAATATATAAAGTTTATGAGAGGAGTGCAGCATTGGAATATTTGGCATAGTGAGTATCGCTTTTACCTACAAATACTCTGTTTCATGTTCAATTCTTAACGAAGAACATTTTTTATTCTGATAGAAAGAATAGCTATAAGGTGTAATATCATGGATCTACTTAGTTAGTTTTTCCTTACGTCTTGCTGTAATCATAATACAAAGCTTCAAATATAATTCTAGATCAAAAATATTCTGGCATAAACAATAGAAATACGTTCACATCAGAAATCAAATTTACACGTAATTGGAAATAACGTACTGCATTATCTATAATTCGACTCAACAAGCATTCGTATCTGTCAGTCAGTCTGTCCGACGGTAATTCTCGTAAACCCCATTCCATTTAATGAATTTTAGTAGAAGTTTTCGAAAACATCCATATTGTTTAATGTTATAAGAATCTATCAAAAAAAGAGAGTAAAAAGAATAAAAAACTCCACTATAGGAATTTTTTACATGCAGAAATCAATTTTTGGTAGAAACTTTGTAAAAGTTATTTGGTATTCTATAAAATGTAGCGCAGACTTTCTTCGGGTTATCCCAATCATTGCAGTCCTTCCTGTTGAAACCAGACAGGGATAAGTTGCTAAAATGCAGTACATTCACCAGATTTTCATTATGATAATAATATGATAAAAATATTTTTCTTTCATAACCTTCAAAAATATATAAGTTGTGTTCAATATGGTCTATCCTTTCATTAAGTCTTCTAAACTAACCCCTGGGAAGGGATTAAAGTCTGTACGTAATTTAAGATTGAATCCGAATAAAAAATAAATGAGTTAAAGTATTTTTTTCGGCAAATATATATTTCATTCTTAGCGACCTAGAGTATATATTCTTTGAGGTTTTCCTGATTGTCAATTGTTGCAGTTAAAGTCCGTAAAGGATGTTGTTGGACTTACGTTACTGGCAAAAACGTATCCTACGCTATCTTCCATAAACAAATACTCGGTTTTGCGGAAAATAGGTTATATGTATCCGAAGATTTTGTGTTACCTCAAAAGCCTGGATATTAAATAGGGGAATCGAAAAACGTTTTTTTACCGAAATCTTGTTATCTTTAGTGGCCATTCTTTCCAAATGTGGTTAATATAATTCAGATCGATACCTCATTTTTTTGAGGTGCCGCCATCGGCTCGATGTTTTAAAACAATAACGACATCGTAGATTTTTAAAAGACAATAAGTGAGTTATCACTTTACAGTAGGTTCCATTTACGTAGCAATAATTGTTCTCCAGACAGTCCCAATATAATGTAAAAGACTTCAAGATTCTACTTCAATTTTGGGGGTTGCCGGCATTCCTTTGAACTTTGTTTGCGGGGTTTAGGAGAGTCAATGATCTTGTATATTAATATATATTTGTAAACATTCCGTAAAATATTTAAACGTTTTGGTGATTTTTCTGTTAGGTATCAGACACAATGGAGTCAAAAATCAATAAAGTGAAATGTATTTAGGTTTTTATACATTTGAAAAACGTATGACATTTTGAACGTTGCAGAAAACTTACTGAGATACAGGATTATAGTTTCTGCAGCTCTTAGCTTGTTTCCAAGTAAATTTCTTACATTTGAAATAACCGAAAACTCACCACGAGGAGGTGGGTGCAGTTCGAGTTCCGACCTCCGCCCTACTCCTGGATTTATTTCAATTTTGTATTTGCATATTACTTGTTCTCAAATGTTCTCTAATATTTATGTTGTTACTTATTTTTAATTTGTATTCAGATTTCTTTGTAACCTGTGGTATCAGCTCCCAAGATTGTAAAGTTGCCAAAATAAGTCAATAGCGAGCGTCTGCACCACACACAGAACTTGAGCGCTTCTGTCACTAATTTTACACGTGCTCTACTGCTTGAGTGTTGAGAAACTTTGTTTCTTCTTCATGGCAATTGCGGCAATGTTTATGTTCTGTTGCAGCTCATCTTTACTTAGGTGTTGTGTTAGTGGTGGCTCCATCAAGAAACACTCAGACCAATTTATCATGTCAATGTAGGTTCTTGCGGCTTATTTGACCTCAGGACTTTGAAATGTCTCACACAGTATTTGACAGATAGGGATAGTGTTCTTGTTTTCAACATTCTTCTCCAACCGAGCTTTCTTATGTTCGCATCGTGTCCGATATCATTGCCAGAAGTAAATTCTAGGGATGACTGAACCATGCATTTATTTTGCATTGTCACTGGATCTATGATTGCTTTAGTATTTGAATCCATAGGTCTAGAAAATGACCTAAATTTCCATAAAAGTTCAGCTCCTTGTGTGCACGATGGTTCGCTTTTAATACATAACTATACAAGAGCTTAAACATTCATTGTGTGGGGAAGCATAATATTGAGCTCTGTTGATGGATTTTCCGTTCCGATGTAAAGGCGCGAAATTCTATTAGCAGTTGTTACCCATCTAGTCTGATGTAGCTTCCAGGATTTTGACTATCCAAACTTGCAGAACAATTGCCCAACGAAACAGGTTGACAAACATTCAGAAGTTATTTTTGATCCGTGCTTAAATTCAACGCACTGAAGTTCTGAATTCAGTGAACAGCTACAGGTTCAAAGTCAGCAGGTGGTAAGGACTCTCAATTTTGTAAGTAACCAAGCCAACATCTAAAAGTGAAGATGTTAGGAGCGTAGCATGACGGATAGATACTTTTGATCTGCAAACCGCAGAAACGAATGTTTGTAATTTAACTCTCATTTGCTTGCATGGTGTACTCGTATCTTTTCCAATTCTTGGAGATGAATGAAATTCTTTTTCTGAACCGGAACATTCTAAATCGTGGTTACTATTAGAGAGATTTACGACCTTGTTTAAAGTTCATTCAGCTTGTTTCAAATGTTCATTTCCATGTTTCTGGATCTTTCATACCGCTTCATAAGCCGTCTTAATTCACTTTTGTCTATTCTTTCTACAATCATATCCCTTTTTATTCTTTGGTCAAGAAGAAATGGGACTACTAACTTTGACACTCGTCTTCGTTTTTCACTTTTACAATTTGTGGATCAGCACATTTTCACCAAACAATATCAAATAAGGTTTCACTGGCAAATTTTTGAAATTGTACTATTTTAGCATCACATATAGCATTTGATTTTTTCACTGATTTTAGGAGCTGACGAACTTTTTCGTGATATTGAAAAAATTAAGACAATTCGTTGTTGACTTAAAGTAGCTTTTCCACCTACAGATGACTTCTTACAAACTTGAGTTATTTTAGAAGGAACCATGTGAGCAATGCCTTTGGCTGATCTTTTCTATAATCTATTTTTTGTGTTCCTTTCCCACAGGAATTGTCCCAGCACACTTCCTATTGTAGGCCGGTGAACACAATTGAACTTTTTGAAGACACAATAACATTGTCTATAATGTTTTCATGTTCTCTGATCCTAATTGAACCTTATTCTACAATTCCATGCTGATACAAGCAAAACAATAAATTGTATATTGCTATTTCTCGTACCAACAGTCATTAGGAATCTTAACACTTGAAAATCATCCTCATTTCTTTACTGATAAGCGTGTGTGTCTGTGGTGCACATGATCCCGTATTCAATACCCGGGGACAGCACAAAAGTAAATTTTACAATTCACTCAATTTCCGCATTCATCACTTTCCTTTAGCGTAAATGGTATAACCATGGGAAATTAAAATAAATGGTTTCATTTTATATCGTTTTAGGGAACGTATGAAATTTAAGATATTTTTTAGTTTTTGGAAGTTTTGAGAATATTTTATAACTTCTATACGTGTTTAGTTGAAACTCTTTCTTGCGCCCAATGGAATACAGGAATCAGAGATTGACAGGCCATCCCAATTCATATTCGTCCTGTTGTCGTATGTTAGCATTAAAACACATAAATTTTATTGGTATTTTTGCTGACACTAATTAAACCATTGACAAAGTATTGCACTAAATAAATAATTGAATTAGGATTCGTGTGTTAAGAATCGGATTAACGTTATGTGTTGATTTGTTTCGTGACTCATATTAATGTGGGTGCTATGAATTTTATTTTTGTATCAAAGCAAATTACTGCTCTCACGTACAAATGCAATTATATTAATATTTTTTTCATTTTTAAGTTATGATAAGTCATAAAAGTTAGGATTTTTTTTAGGTCTGATTCTACAGACTCAATGATCACTCCTTTACTTATTGTTCAGTGACTAACTACATAACAGTGTTGCCCAAGGTAGCAAAATAATATTACCTAATGCGTTCTTTGAAGTGCGTTAAATTTGTTTTAACTACGAAGTGAATAAATTATCAAATAAAATTATTATACGGATTACGGCAGTGGAATACTTGTGTGTGTTTTAAAGGATAAAGAGAAGAGAAGAAAAATATTTGATATATTCTATTTGTGTGTGACCAGACTATTGAGACCTCTAGCAAGTGGGAAAAATAAACTCTGTCTACTATTTAATCAGAATATGATTAAAAAACTCTTACTGACTTGAAGACGATATAATTCGTCGAACTTTATATTCTATTTTGAAATATTTATATATGGTGCTAAGAAAAACTACGGGAAACATTTAATGAACCAAAATGATAGCTATAAAGATGATGTGGAAAATATCGTAGTATATCTGTTTATCTTAAACGTCGTTGAGAGATACCTGGATTCAATTCTGGGTTTAAACTAATTTGGGTCGAGATCCTACGTTAAGCTATAGATTTATATTTTATGTGAAGGGTAGAAGATGAAAACGATCCAGGTGCATTACTAGACGTTTAGAGAAAAAGCGATTTGAATGTGTGAGGGCCATTTTCAGCTTGTTTTCGGCAATTATTACATCATGTTTTTCTGTCCTTAAGTAATACACAGTGTTACTGAATTCTACCGTCATTTAAATACAATGGTTTACAAGTGCAGTTATAAATAAAAAAAATAGTTACAGGAAAAAATACAGTATATTTCGTTAATAAACAATACATGCATAGAGAAAATATTTCACCCTTTGACTTTTGCCTTACAGAATGCGTTTTCATATCTTATTGAATTCTAGTGTCATGTAGATTACAATGATTAACAGTTAAAAATAAAAAAATACAGTTGAGAAACAAAAATACAATTGCAGAACTTTTATTGAATAAACAGTACATGCAGAGATAATCAGTGATTTAAATTTTCCGATTCATAAAAAAAACATACTACACTTATCCCTACATCGTTGTTTAGTCCTAACATTTATTTGCAATTAATATTATCTGAAAAAAGTTTCAAGAAGTGAAAATCTAAAGATGCTTCAATTCAGCAAAAATGATTGAAAAACGTCAATGTATATTTACATCAAAATTCACCTTTTACCTCAGAAAATCACATTTCGTTAATTTAATACGCATTAAGACTAGGTTTTCTCATGGCTTGAAACACAATTAAAAATCAAAGTATTTCTTTTTATTTTCTGTTACAAAAATAATCTTGATAAGGAACTGGAACTTCTATGTAGTTATTTCATTAGAAAGGCAGGCTTATATATGAAGAAATAGTGGAATTTTCTGTTTTTGAAATAATTGATGAATTCACAAAAGTTTGTCTTCGCCTTCTTGCATTTTAAACAATCGAATATAAGTACTCTACGAACTCGATTTATGTTCCCTGCATTCTACACGCACAGTCAAGCACACACAAACAGCACACCCACTCACCCCCCTCACACACAGAGAAACAGTATGTAAGTTTTTACTTGCCAACTCAAAATATTACAAAATCTTCCGGTTAACGGAAAGCTAATTGAAAAATTATAATTTGTTACCGTCTAACTTTCCTCTACAGGAACTCCATTTTATAGCTCAATGTGTTTTAAAATATAGTGGAAAAATTTTCCACCTAATATCTTTTTATATGGTACTAGCTGAAAAAATCCATTCTTTGCATGGTGGCTGTATTTGGAAGCAAACGCCTGTAAGAATATCTCCATTCATCTCAGCGACCACGAAAACTATGGATTTGACACTAATATCGCTCATGTTGAATTATTTTTAAATGTTTCGGTAACCTCCTCCGGTGAACCCCAGCTCGCATACAATGATGGCTGAAGTTGAAAATCATCGCTAATGAAAGTGTCACCATTGATCTCTGCCACCGAGAAGACTATGGATTTAACAATAATATCGGTTATTTTGGATTATTTTTACATGTCTTGGTATACTCCCCGTAACCCGCGGCCCACAACCTCATGGGGTGAATTTGGAAGTTAATGCGATCGGGGTTTTACTTTTGATTTTAGCGACCGCAAAAACTATAAAATTTGACACTAATATCGGTCATTTTCTACTACTTTACATGTCCCGGCAAACGACCCTCCTGAGACCCCCTGGGTCGAATTAAAAGAAGCGCTTCTTTTTGGTCTGGGGCCTGAACCAAGGTACCCGTGACCAAAAGGTGCTAGCTCTCGGTCAAGTCATCTGGTCCCCAGGCCACACACACACACATACACACACACACACACACACACACACACACACACACACACACATTTATTTTATTTATATTAGATTCAAAATTGTACGGGTTATGAAATGTTCTTTCACTTGTTTCCATATCATAATGAAAATTTTCTGATTCATGAAAATTCCTTTCAGTTGTTTCTGCAGAGAAATTAAACTTCCCAATTTTCAAAAAAGTTATTTTACTTTTTGCTTCAAAATTATGAAAGTTTTCATACTTATAAAAAGTTTTTCAATTTTTCCATACACGAGAGAAAAATTTTCGATCCATGAAGAATTGTATCACTTGTTTACCGGAAATATAATACCGGAAAAGTAATACCACAAATTTTCTAAGCCATGAAAATTTTCAGATACTGTAATGATAATCCACTTTTTAACATTTCTCTACATGAAATCAGTCAATTTTGTGGTTAATGAAGAATTGCTACTTGATCACTGATATTTGTTTAGAACGGAAAAATTTCCGGAAAACTATAGGGGGAAAGTTTCCGGATTTTTTTAAATGGAAGTTTCCACTTCACATCACTAGAGGTAATATTCCACTTTGTCTCTAGTTTGTGTGAGATGTCCTTACTGAAACTTACTCCTTGTCTTTCTCCACCTAATTTTCGCGTATGCTCAATGAACTCAGTACTCTAGAGCATATGGTCCACAAAATTGCTTCAAGAGTTGCTAGTCATCAAATTTTGCACGGGAAATTCTAATCAGCTGTCCCTACTTTATTCGAGGCAATGAACCTCTAGTCAATTATCGAAATTGGGAGGTTTCTATGATTTTGTATGTTTCGTATGAATTAAAGTATGACTTTCTGCGTATCCATCTTCTTACAAGGAATTGTGAGGTTGTCATTTGTGCGAAACGACATTGTTTGTATCTCTTGCGAATAAATGTCCATTGCTGGAAAATTTCCGGCTTACAGTATTTTACAATGAAAAGTTCTGTATCTTTCCGTGCATGTTCAATAACCTCATGCCAGTCACTGGATGTTTCATATTTTGATCGGTGTTTATTATGCCTATGATTGTGTCATATTCTAAGTATGAATTTCCCCTTACTGGAAATGTAATCAGAATGATCTGAAACTTTTCCTTTGTGTGGACCAGAAAGTAAAAGAAAATATGAATATCGCGTAGTTTTTATTCTGTCCTGGGAAGGAATTGCAGAATATGTGCTCGTCACTATCAGTGTTTGATACACCTTAAGAGCTTTAATGCCACAACATGAAGGAAACTCATTCCGGACTTTTTTCGATATTGTTTCGTTATATGTATTGAAAGCAGTCTTTTCGGTTGCAAGGTTGTGAAGATTTAATGAATAAAATGACGGCTGACGTCGGTAATATACTGCGCTTGTGGAAATACTGCGAAGAATGTAAGGTCCCTATTTGGCGTTACATACTTCCCCAAAGAGAATGTTTTTTCTGGTTCTTGTCCACTTTTAAGGACTCAAAATGGATGACAGTCGGGCAAGCTTGGCTCAGATGTCTGCTTAAGCATTTCTTTCTTCTGTGCGATGTTGTTCTTGTCATTTATATTACAAACAATAATGTACATTTCTTATGTACTTTTAAATATAATTTTTATTTACGGGAAAAATGAACAATTTAAAAGGCTAATCTATCGAGGAGAAGAAGAAGAAGAAATTATATAAAGAAATAATTTAAATATTTTGTATTATATTAAGAATTTTCTTGTAGTCGTTGCTATGACGATTTGTGTATCTGTTTAATGTCGTTGGTATGGTAACTAAAAGAAATATAGATGTAACGAAGAGCCATCTTGTGTAATCGGATTGTAGAATATTTTAATGTGGCGAACGAGATATATGTTGAAGGATAATACTATATATTTGAAGTACATAACTGTGTTGAGTTATTCTAGATAATTTTGTGCATTGCATAAACATTTATAATCAGGGAATATGTAACGTAGATGACGAAGGAATTACCGTTACATATTTTATGGTACTGAAACCATGGGCCTTGAAGATCAGTTTGAAGTATTAGTAAACTATCCTTGAGAATCACGGATTATCTGTTGCTTCGTAATAAATAAAAAAAAAATACAGAAGACCTACAATGAATGTGAATACCAGAGTTGAAGAAGTTGATATTTCTCGAAGTGAGACTTCAACAGATGTAATTAAACTTTTACAACACCTAAGACAACAAATGAATTCTATGTCACAACAGATGGATTCTAATTTGGAAGGATGATACACAACTTTGATACCATATTGAACATGCTGCTCAGCATATAGGACAATAAGTGGGTTCCAAATTGGGCACCAGATTGGAAGAACTGGATTCCAAATTGGGCACCAGATTGGAAGAACTGAATTCCAAATTGGACACCAGATTGGAAGAACTGAATTCCAAATTGGACAACAAATGGATTCCAAATTGAACACCAGATTGGAACAAGTGACTCGACAAATAGGACACCAGTTGGATTCCAAATTGGAACAGATAAATACCAACTTGGAAGTAACTGACAATACAAAGGAACAAATCATTCATAGCTTTGCGTTGGTGGAAAGAACTATTGACGTAGGCGAAACCCAAGCCAAGTAACATGCCACTCAAATTCGAAGACTGCAGGAAGAGAACCATATTATTAAAAGAGGAAATTAATGCGGTCAACTGTAATCCTGATCCTGCCCTCAATGCTGTGCATGATGAATATAGGAGACCTGAGTTAAGACACTGCGAAGAAGACAACAATTCATCAAAAATCTATTCTGAGGGAAGGACACTATCTCAAATACTGAGAATAAGGAAAGCAGGTCACCTCACAGAAATCATACGCACGTTAAACGACATCTAAGGCATTTTAGTAATAATAAGAATCGGGTGAAATTTAGTGAAATAAAGTTATTAACTAAATTCAGCGGCAGATCAGAAGACATCCCAGCAAGTACGTTTCTAGAGAAATTTGAGAAAGGATGGGAGTTAATTGGCATAGGTATGACCAATTTCCTTAAACTCTTACCGTATATTTTGTTACCACCCTATTCTTTATGGACAAGGCAATTAGAGGTAGTTTGCGTAACTATTCGGATTTTAAAAATGTATTGTTAGCTAATATCGAGAATGGCTTTATATTAGCAGACAGGGATGCTCAGATAAGGAATAAACGTTTTGATTCAAAAGTCGATAAAAGCCTTATTGATTTTGGAATCGCAGCATATAGCGACTTGAAACAAATGAATCATTACCAGCAGGCGTCACGTATTATCGCATCAGTAAGAATATTACTACTGATATTAATAAGCTTCAGCAGGTATTGATTTCGTCGCAATGTATAAATTTCAATTATTTAATAATGATTGTTCAAAATTATGAAAACCAGATTAGATTGCAAAGTAAAAAATAATAGAAATCAAACTAACCATATTCCTGTTCGAAATATACATGTTAGAGGGGATTGCAATCATAGTACGAGGGATAATGTTAGATTTACTCGTCACTACAATACGGCAAAACCTAATTTCAGAAGAAATATAAATAATAATAGTACTGTTTCTAGGAACAATGTAAACAATCGATCTAATTATCCACGTACTCCCAGATTTCGTAGTAATTACATAGGTGGCAAAAATTTTCAAAAAAGGAACCAATGATCTGGTGAAATAAATAACATACCGGACTGTAATCAAGATTGTGGTATTCAAAGCAACCTAATCGAATCTCTTGATAATGTAACTTAACCTAAGGTTATGGCGTCCGTCAAAGCATACCAAAAATGGATGCAACTAGTTGAAAACTTAGTCCCTTCAGACGTGTTATCCGAGATTAATATTGATAATATAGTAGTTTCAAATTAATCATTAGCGTAACCACTTCTTTATTGTGTGATTTTTCTTTTTGTGATATTAATTGGTTTTTGTTTTGTTTCACTTTGAATATTGTTCTGATTTCATTGTAATTCTTACTTCGTTTGATTCTATAGAATCATAGCTATGTATTAAATACAAATATTGTATATTAAGTTTATATTAAATATGCCCGAATAAATGAACATGTTATATCCCGACTTACATAAACTTTCCTGTTCACGAGTATAAATGGCATCGAATGAAATAATCTATTTAGGACCTAAAATAATCAACAAATGTACCACATTTTGAATATCTCCTTATCGTCGGTAATTTTATAAACTAAAAATAAAGTTGATTGTGGGATAAATATAAGAATGATATTGAGATAAAATGAAAATGTACGTTATTTTATGAATTGTAACTTTTGTATATACGAGGATTATACAAAAGCTAAGGTAACTATTCTTTACGAAATGTGCAACTTTCCAGGATTCCTTCTTTAATTATGATCAATGTAAAGAAGTCTCATACTTCGGGAGCCATTATACAACGATAATGCATATTTCTTATGTACTTTTAAATATCATTTTTATTTACGGGAAAAATGAGCTATTTAAAGGGCACAAGCTATCAAGAAGAAGAAGAAGAAGAAATTACATAAATAAATAATTTAAATATTTTGTATTATATTGAGAGTTTTCTTGCAGTCGTTGCTATGTCGATTTGTTTGTCTGCTTAATGTCGTTGGTATGGTTAAGTAAAAAGGATATAGAGGTAACGAAGAACCGTCTTGTGTAATCTGAATGTATAATATTTGAATGTGGTGAACGAGATATAAGTTGAAGGATAATAATATATATTTAAAGTGCATAAATGTGTTGGGTTATTCTAGATAATCTTGAGCATTGCATAAACATTTAGAATCAGGGAATATGTAACGTAGCTGACGAACGAATTAACGTTACAATATGTAATGGTCTTTCATAAATATTTAGTTTTCTTTAGTACATAAAAAATAGTATATTAGCATCTTTCAATCATAATAGTTATTTTGTATTATATTGTCTACGAATGAATAGTATTTAGCTCATTTCCTTTGTTTATAAGTAATTGTTTCGAACCTGCCTATCAGAGAAGTAGAAAGGTAAGCCGGCCCAAAAGTATACTTCCAACACATGCTGGAAAGTATGGCGACTAACTATCGCATCTCTGTATTATGTAGTATGTTCAAATTTCGACCTAACCCGTTTGGATAGTAATTTTAAAGCGGCCTATTTGGACAGTTACCATTTGATGGAAGGTTGTGTTAGTTATAAAGCCTATTTTTAATGTTTCAAGCACGTTAAGATAATAAAAATAATTTGGACGTGTACGGATATACAGCTATGCATTGCAGAGAAGGATGGAGTCTATAAGTCTTAGAATTAACGGACAATGTGAGTTAGTATCATTTACTCTAATTTCCTAGTTGAAATATATTTCCCTTCATCGGTGGAAGTTATCTATGTCTGCGGAATCATAAACATTGCTTGAGAGACTAGTTAGTGCGGCGATACAAAGACGTCATGGCTGCGTATTTGGTATTAGTGGAATAGTTAGAAAAATTTAATTTGTATGTAATGAATCACTAACTGAGTGAAAGTGGGTAATTATAGCAAAGGGTTAATGACAAAGTACAGGCCAAGTAAGTATCTTAATTAGTAATTCGTGTATTAATAACTGGAACTATGTCTCGTAATAATTGTTCTTTAAGTAGGTACTCCATATTCATAATGATGTTCTAAAGTTAACTAGCCCCGCTCTGCACCAGCATAGCAATTATGCATCCTATTGTTTTCCCTCATGTTTTTATAAACAGTCTCTAGTATAACTTTAAGTAACTATGACATCCGAAAGCACCCGATGCTTCGGTATTCATGTTGTCCAGGAGATGACACCTTTTCCCACTCTTTTCCTTCCAGACACTAATTCTTCCAAAGTATCTCTTATAAGGCAAATCATTTTTAAACAGGGTCCAAAATAATTTATTTTCCTTTTTCCCATCAACTTTAGTATGCTTATTTGTAATGGAAAAGAATGTAATATTGAGGTCTTATTTGGTGGGTTAAATTAAAAAAATAGTAATATGTTCCGTTAGTTAGTCAATCTTTACTACTATTAAAGAGCTCTCTAATATTGGTCTTTTTCTATGATTTTTATATTTCTCTCCCTTCCTCTCCAGCACGTGACATGGTGGAATTTACATGTAAACGACATAAAAAATGGCACGTTTCTCCACAGCGATCTCACAAGCTATTTATTCGACACTGATATTGGTGATTTCGATCATTCATATATATATATATATATATATATATATATATATATATATATATATATATATATATATATATATATATATAATTCCCCTCCTATGTTGTGAGCTATTACATCGGAAGTGTCACTGTTCATCTCAGCAACCACGAAAAGTATGAATTCGACACTGATATTGGTCATTTTCGACAATTTTTATATATATTCTTTCTCTCCCTCCTCAAGTTGCGGTGCTGAATTTCGATTTAATTGGCATCAGAAGAGCCACTTTGCATCTGTGCGACCCGAAAAAGCTATAGATTTGACACTAATTACGGTCATTTTCGATTATGCATAAATGATCGTCTCGCTCCCCAAAATTGCACAGTCAAAGTGAAACGACAAAACCACCTCAGGCCTAAACTTCATCTATGATGAAAATTTCATCGAGATTGGTTGGGTAGTTAAAGAGTGATGAAGTCAGAAAGCTCCTCCCTCCTCTAAAATGCACAGTCAAAGTAAAATAACAAAAATCATCACATACATCTACATAGGTATAAGAAACATGACATTTTCCTTTTGAACATTTGTAACTTTTCATTATGATGAAGTTTGGACTTTAAATAGGGAGTGTTTCTAACAAAAATTCAGCAGTAAAATAGCATTCATTCATTTTTCTTTTTTTCGTTTCGATTCTTTCTCTTTCTTAGTTTGCTTTACTAGTCTGTTATGGAAGGTGTAACGTACACTACCTTCTGGGTTTATTAGAATGTATTTTGGATCATTATATCCAATGAACACCACCGAATTTGCAACCGAACTGTACGTAAACAAAATATGTGTTAAACTTTTGACATTATACTCGACGTGTCTCGGGGATCTACAGTTCTCCTGGAAGTTAAGTAATTTATTTGACTACCAAGTTTGGTATTTATTTTGAACGTGACTTAATGAACGTTTTTAGCATCCTTTATATTATTATTATTATTATTATTATTATTATTATTATTATTATTATTATTATTGATATGATTGCAGTGCAGTAGACAATAAAATCCTCTATGATCCTTCGTATTCTTGTTCCTAACGTCCTCATGTCTTCTTTCCAGAAAATTTATAACTGCACACAGAATTTGCTTCGTTTTGTGTGGACTCGACTACAGTAGGAGACAATTTGGTGAATCAAGTCAAGTTCCAAATAAAACTCGCTCGAACTTGCCTATGTCCATCCCTAGGAAGCAGGATCAGTAATCACACGAACCACATTTCTTCAAATTCTGCCACACAAGAGTATTGGAGTATAAACACTTATGATTATCATTCAGCTTGTACGTCTCTACAAATAAGCAATATTTTCATTCCTTTCTTATTTTGATGTAACCACTACTGCATTCTACTGAACTATAGTGACCTTTTACGTTAAAAAATAATTATTCATTTTTTAATAATTGTAAATAAATAAGATCAGTAATTCACCATGAAAAGAGTCAATCAGGAATGTTATTGTGATAAATGATATGTGAAATTTTTGCTAGCAAACTGAGATTTGATAGTCGACAAACTTTACAGTTTCGGTTACCGATTACCTCGAAACCCAGTGGACAGAATTAGCCCCCAAAGGAAACTTATATTTCAAACATGACAATCATCAAAATGCAGAAGTATTTTAGTCTGAGAGAAAAAAGGAATGAAATCTCTAATTTCTAGTTCTATTAGTCTTGTAGCTCTGAGTGTTTAGCAAAAGTACTAATAGAAATAAGGACAATGAATTATGGTTATTTTCTAGAACTTCTACTTTATATCACAGGAATCTTATGTTCCGGTTTGCCTTGTTGTGGACAATTATAGAGTATATTCCTACATTAAACCTTTGCTCTACCACTGAGCCACCGCGGCCCTTACTCTACTATGTAAAGTATGTGTACTGTCGCTGATTTGTGATGACAAACAGAAGTTATAGGAAAATTACAGTAATATTTTCTACTAAGGGGAAAATATAACTACTTTTGTTTTAACATTTCTTTGTTTTAATTTTTTTTTCGGGTTCACCACTTGCCCATCAACCTTGGATACGAAAATGAAAAAAACATATATTTTGATTGTTGATTCCAGCATTTCAAGCTTCATTTGTAGGATTTAGGCCTGTGAGATAGTCGATATATCGAAATCGTCGATGTCAATATTGAAATACATCAACATTCGATATCGCAAATATAACAACATCGATACATTAACAACCTAAATTTACCATGTTGATATTCGAGGGGAAAAGAGTGATATGTAAGGGGTCGCTAAAACTTGCGATGGACGAAGAAATAAAACTTTAATTTTTACAACAAATTCTTCTAACGACAATTTCTTTATTACCACAAACTGCAATGTAAATAAATCTACTTGCACATTTGCAATATTATATACTGTAATTTCTTAGGCGCCAGAATTTTTCTAATTCCGAAACAAAGAAACAAAATAGCATCTGTTGAACGTTAGTACTTCGAACTTTTATCCTGGAATTTATCGTACGAAAGTTTATTTTGTTCCTCTCGGAAATTTCCATACCTTTTGGCCCTTGGAAGCGTTCATTGGCAAAATGTGCCCACATGATCGCTATATGCAGATATGTTCTTAGGCAGAGTCAGAAATTTTGAAAAGGAAACGAGTTATTATTGTTTTAACAATTGGATTTACAACTAGGGCCCCATCTCTTTGTCTTGCATGGGGGACCCGCAAGTCTGCTACGCCACTGGTGTCTCTTATTGTGTGTTTGTGTCTCTTTTGTTTCGTATGGATGTTTCTTTCTGTGCTTTTAAGCTTTTATATTAAACGTTTACAGTACGTAACATTTATTTTTTTGCAAGATTTTTTTGAAAAAGGAAAGAAACTGCTTTTCTCTGATATCTATTTCTTACCATTCATGATCTTGAACTGCCTTAATTGGATCATTTTGTAACTTTTTATGTCATTCATTGCTCTCACGATAATAAAATTGTCATTCTTAACAATTTATTTTATTCTCTTAATTACAGTTTGCCACACTATCATATTTGTAACAAAAGTGAAGTTTGGACCAACGCCTTTCTAATTCTCAACCACCCCAACGAACCTTTTGGGGGTTCCCTTATATTGTAGGAGAGACAGAATTGGAGATGGGAATGAACTTTGGAGTCGTGAGTACCTAGGTAAAAGTTTTTTTTTTTGTTTTTAGACCAGAGATCCTGAATGAAATTTCCCTGATTTCTCCTTGTTCACACCAAGTAGATGCTAGGATAGTGTCAGATAGTATGAACCAGAAAAAGGCTGAAACTATTAGCAACGGCAGAGGCTACGGCTCGGAAGAGAAAATAAGCGGCCGCATTGCTGAACTTTCCTTGTATCTTGAATCTGAGAGATTAAGTGCAATTGTGGTAGACTCAAGAAGAATCTTCAAAGCAGATGAACCAAAATTCCTGTTCTACAGGGTTTCAGAAAAGTACCTTGGTGTGAGAGGAGAACAGCTTCAAATTACAGCAACATGTAAAGAAAAAGAGGAGATAACAGTACTCAGCAAATTCTGTGCTGACTTGTATTGTGCCCGAACCATAATCGTCTAAAGCAACATACGACTTCACCAAATTGTCAAGAATAATATACTTTTGTCATGGATCTACGGACCAAATAGAAACTGGCAGGATAAGGTCATTTTGGAGGACATTTTTGAGTTACCTTCAACAGTTTAGGCCTTGGCTAGAGACTGACAAAATCACACTTCCTCTTATTCTCTTCCTTGATGTCCACGTCTCACTTCAGGTCAGTGAATATTGTCACGATCAACAACTGTCGTTTCTCCAACGTCACTCGTCTTCTTCAACCAGCACGCAGCATAGGAGTATTTTCACACTTGGAACGACCATGTGAGAATGCTTTTCAGAACGAGAAAATTCGAACTTTTGGATCACCGGTAAAGAAAGTAAATTTTGCACCAATGTTGAAGAAAGTTTGGGATGATGCCGTCAAACAAGAAATTGTGAAAAGCACATTTCGTACGTGTGGTTTTTATCCATTGAATCATGCTGTGGACTACAGCAAGTGTGTTGGCGATAATCCGAAAACCCCATAGGGCTACCCACAACAAGAGAGTGACCAGAGTACCCCTTCATCTTCTTAACAACTGTTCCCTACTTCTCATCAGAAACTGAAGTTCGTGCTTGATGATATGGAAGAATTCCTGTCTCCTCGTGTTCTTAATATGTTCCGTCACACACTATGTGATGAAGATGAACAGAGTAGAGGTGACGAAGAATTGTATGCTTATCGGAAAAGTGTTAAAACCGGGTACAGTGCGACACATAAAACTAAATTTGCTGATGAAAACGGAAGAAGTGGTTCAAGCTCAGCTAAAGAAAACGAAGAAGAAGAAGAAGAAGAAGAACACGAAATTCACTAGGAATAATGAACGTTTAGAATTGTACGCACATTCACCCAAGAAGGATTATATAGGGCCCGGCATTTTTTCGAAAAGTGGGGTAAAAATTCACAAGCTAGTATTATTGCATGAAGTTGAGATCACTTCGGAACTTGCATGCTCGCCTTTCTCAAGTAGTAGTGATGATTCTTTCAAAGAGTTTGTCAAATTGCTTGAAGATCCGGCGAAACCTCATCAATTTAGGTTGAAGGGAACGTATCCAATATTTTTCGAAGAATACCGGGAAGAACTGAAGGAAAAAAGGAAACAAAAACGACTAACGTAAGACGTGCTCCTCTCTGTGCTGAAGAGTGGCAATGTGAAACATATTTTGTAGCTTAGAACAATTTAATATATCTCTTTGTATCTGCTATCTTAGTTTATACTATTTATAGATTATGATAATATGTTTACAATGTTACTATATCCATTTAAGCATTAATTTGAACTTAAATGTGAAATATTCTGTTCGATATTTAAACTTGCTATTCACTTACGTGGGCCCTTTTTTTAAAAAATTTCGATTGGCCTGGTTGCGGAAAGTTGCCTCGTGTTAATGGTTTCTACACACAAAATTTGTATTTTTTTTATTAACCCCTTCCTTTGGCTCGTCTGACTTGAATATTATCATAGCTGCGGATAGCAACCCTCACGACACTACGAAGAAAATTGTGCTCCACGGCTATTTTTTTTCGATTGGCTTGGTGTGGAAAAGTTGCCTCGTGTTAGTGGTAGTCGACACAGACAATTTGGATTATTTTGGTCAACTGCTTCCTTTGCCTCATGGAACTTGAATATTTATTATATCTGCGGCTAAGGAACCCGCACGGCACCACAAATGTAATTCTGCTGCACAGCTATAACCTTTAGTTCTTTCTCACACCGAACCATAGCGAGGTTGAAAATAAAACGCAAGAGAAAAGTGAGATGCGATATTATTCATATGTGTTAAAAATCATAATCAGCCAAACGAAGAAATTGTATTAATATTTTCAAAACACTTTATAAATATACAGTAGATCATGAAATATTGTTGACAAACTCTCCGTTGGAGGTCTTAGCTCGTTTCGGCACATCCACTCTGAAACTCCACAGAGCCCACCACGGGTAGGTAGCTGCAAAGTGAGTTTCACCCGACCAACTATTTACTTCCTTTTCAGGATCATTTACATTTGAATGTCCTGCTTGCAGTCAAACATTTTCATTTTTCTAGAATCTAATTTTGCCCTGATAAAGCTATCTCTACGATCTGCTCTTCATACTGATGCTGACTTTGTAAAATTACTTTATCATCCTGTCCACTGCTTGCGTACGGCACGGAAAAATTCTAATTTCCTGAGAAGCTGTAACCACCACTCTAATATTTTCTTCTTTCTCGGAGAAAATTCTCTTGTTAATGGTGGCTCAGTGACGTACGTTGAGAACCAATCGAACATTTCATGATATTGACCTGCGTCGAAGTTTACTTCTGGAGCATCAAATTTAGATAGACTTGATCCATTTCTCTGACGATACTTTTTGATTCTTCTCTACCCTAAAACTCGGATGTTATGGCTCCTGTAGGTGATCATTGCCAGCAAGTTTTCCGGATAGGCAAAGTAACCATTGGAACTAAACACATTACACACGATTCTTCTTAATTTCTCTAGAAGAATGGATGCACATTGTGCGAATAGCTACAAGTGTCGCGTCCCGTTAGTGAGAGAATTCCGTTTCCCTTTATTTCAAACCAAACTCGTGCATGTAGTTTGGTGACATACTGTGGTAGCCAACGAAGTGCTTCTTCGGTACTAATATATAACACTGGTCAACAAATTTTCACATTTTATTTTTTACAGAAAAGAAAGTAGCCAATCTTTATAGATTTCGAGGCGCTCAACACGAATATCACACTTAAAATTAGCTGGTACCTCAGGGTTGCCAGTAAATGTTGAATTTACCTTAAAAATTCCTGTTTTTCACATTTGTTTCGTTAGGTTTAACTCAGGAACGTATAATTACCTTCCTATTTGTCGTTGCGGAATGTCTTATACCTCTCTCTATTCGTCGATGACCGTATGTTCTGAAACTTTAACATCCATTCCGATAACCAGTACCGTTGGGAAATTATATCCCCATATATTCAAAAATATCCCTTTTGTAGAGGAAAATCCGATTTTTTATTTTTTACTGGCAACCCTGCAATAATAAAATTATAATTTATATTTGAAAAGTAACCTGTTAATATTGGAAATGTTTTCCGCGAATGTCGTCGTGATCGAATCTAGCCAAACTGTGAAAAAAATATTATCCCTTCTTCCGAAATGCCGAAATATTCCCTACCTTTACAACATGTACATTAAAAATGTAATATTGAGTTCCGTATACCGAACAAAACTATAGGACAATACATTCAGACAATGTAACTATCATTTCGGTAGTCTGTACTGGGATGGGGGATTTTCTGTACTGAAATATTGCACGAAAAATTCCTTTTCTGCCAAATTCCGTCTTTTTTCTGCCTACAGCTAGCAATCCTGCAATAAATAACTGCACTGGCAATCCTAGGGTAAATATAATAATAAAATATACGTTGACACCAACAATTTATATGCTATTCACATCCACACAAAAAAATGTTCTTCCCATGGGATGAATGTATTGTCAAGAGATTTAGAAGGGGTAAATGTCACACGTACTTAGGGAACAAATGAACTGCGTTGTTGTTATTTTAGCAATATACAAAGAAGTGTAACAACGGTTTTGCTGCCGTCGTTAAGCAAGTTGTACTTGTTGGATCTGGCAACAATGCGTAAAGCTCACTCGTGTGCCCACGATCCAATCACCTGATCATTCGACAGGCTGAAACTTGTTGGCGGCGTGCGTGTGTGTGTCCGCGCTCTCTTTTAGTGTACTGTGATGTGTCTTGATTGAGAGGTGGTTGGTGGTGAATGTATATACAGTAAAGTATTTGAATTAAGCTATGTGTGTTTGTGTTATTTGAACGAGTGTCGTGTTTCATGAAAATGCCTCGCACCTTCAAGAACAATCCTGATAACTTTTGTTACATTTGTGCAGACGCTATTTGTAGTAATAGAAGGCGACCAGTTACTGATGCAGTAAGGAATGCCTATTCATTGTAATTCGGTTGTCGAGTGGGAGACCAAGACAAATCTTTGGCTCCACACGTGTGTTGTACGTAGTGTTCTTCCGTACTAAATGCTTGGATGCATGGGAAAAACGTCTCCATGAAGTTTGGCGTTCCTGCTATTTGACGTGAACCCAGAAATAATGTGTCTGATTGCTATTTTTGTATGACAGCGCCCTCGAAGAAAGGAATCAATACCAAAAGGAAGAGAAATAACGAATAACCTGACATCCCATCTGTAATTCGCTCTGTGCCTCATGGACAAGGACTGCCAGTTAATGTTGCCCAAACGCAACAACATCAAGCAGTGATAGCGAGAATGCTGATCCTACACATCCAGCCGAAGAAGTGCATCTATCCACCAGTGTTGTTGAACCTTCATTTACGCCATCTTCATCCAGCGAAACACGCAAAATCACACAACGTGAACTCAGTGATCTGATTAGGGATTTAGACCTCTCGAAGTATAAAGCTGAAGTGTTATCCTCACGACTGCAGCAGTGGAACCTTCTAGCTGAAACAGTGCGAGTGTCAGTTTTTCGGAATCGTCAGAAAGAACTTGAGAATCATTTTAGTACTGAAAGTGACATTACACTCTGCAGTGATGTTGAAGGTTTGTTTCACGGCCTACATATTTCATACAAATCGGACGAGTGGAGACTATTCATAGATGGTTCCAAAACAAGCCTGAAGGGTGTACTGTTACATAATAATAACGAAAGACCGTACATCCCTGTCGCATATGCTGCTTTAGCGAAAGAAACGTACACTACGTTAAAATCTGTTCTACGCGTCATTAGTTACAATCAGCATGAATGGCTAGGAATGTGGAGATTTCAAAGTAATTTCGATTTTGTTGGGTTTGCAAGGAGGTTATACTAAGTATTGTTGTTATATATGTGAGTGGAACAGTCGCGCAAGAGATAAACACTATACACAAAAGGAGTGGCCTTTAAGAACAGCTCTGATACCTGGCTCAGAAAATATTGTCAATGAACCTCTAGTAAACCCTCAGAAAATTGTTCTTCCACCACTGCATATTAAGTTGGGACTTATGACAGCGTTTGTAAAGGCAGTGAACACGAATGAAGCAGCATTCGGATATTTGTGCACAAAGTTTCCACGATTAAGTACAGAGAAGATCAAACAGGGAATATTCATTGGTCCACAGATACGCCAGCTCCTAAATGACCCTGACTTTGAGGCCACTCTAACCTCTGATCAGCTGCATGCGTGACGTTGTTTCCGTAATTTCGCCATATTGTTCTTGGGAAAGAAGGGAGCCGACAATTACAGGGACCTGTGGATGAATTAATTTATGCTTATCAAAACATTGGCTGCAGCATGACACTGAAAATGCTTTTTCTTCACTCATACCTCAATGTCTTCTCAGAGAACTGTGGTGCTTTCAGTGATGAACACGGCGTGAGATTTTACAGGGATATTTCTCTCATGGAACATCGATACACGGGTCGGTGGACACCTGCAATGTTGGTTGACTTCTGCTGGACGCTACACAGGGATGCTCCAGACACAACCTACAAGAGGAAGGCAAAGAAACGGGGCATTCATTGAACGTGAGTGCACTCATTTATCCTAGGCAATAAATGTGTGTACAATTTACTTTTGTGTAGCAATAACGAAGGTCCGAGGACCAATTTTTTTGGCCAAAAATGTAGTAGACAGGGGAAAACTGCGGTATTTCAGTTCAAAGGATAATATTTATTCTCAGTTCGGTTTTCTTGATGACACATAATGTTACAAGTCTTAGAATAACTTTTCCAGCATTCTTTCCAGTTATTTATTGCAGGATTGTCAGTTGTAGGCAGAAAAATTCGGAATTTTGCAGAAAGGGAATTTTCCGTGCAATATTTCAGTACAGAAAATCCCCCACCCCAGTACAGACTACCGAAATGATAGTTACATTGTCTGAATGTATTGTCCTATAGTTCTGTTCGACATACGAAAGTCAATATTACATTTATAATGTACATGTTGTAAAGGTAGGGAAAATTCGGCATTTCGGAAGAAGGGATAATATTTTTCTTCCACAGTTAGGCTCGCTTCGATCATGACGACGTTTGCAGAAAACATTCCCTATATTGACAGGTTACTTTTAAAATATAAATTATAATTTTACTATTGGAGGGTTGCCAGTAAAAATATAAAACATCGGATTTTCCTCTAAAAAAGGGATATTTTCGAATATATGGGTATATAATTTCCCAACGGTACCGGTTAACGGAATGATTGTTAAATTTTCAGAACGTACGGTCATCAGCGAATAGAAAGAGGTATAACACATTCCACAACGATAAATAGGGACGTAATTATACGTTCTTGACTATAACCTAACAAAATAAATGTAAAAAACATGAATTTCTTTAGGTCAATTCAACATTTACTGGCAACCCTGAGTTACCAGCTAATTTTGAGTGTGATATTCGTGTTCAGCGCCTCGAAATCTATAAAGATTGGCTACTTTCCTTTCTGTAAAATATCCACTGTAGACCAGTGTAATCGGAGACAGACGTATAAGAAGCTGGGCATGAAAATTGTTCCAGGGTTTTTCTTCTGAAGGTATGACGGACACAAACCTTCTGAAACGGCTTGGTAAATGTCCGAAAGGTGTTGCTGACTTGTATAAAATTACAAGGTTTCCTACCTCTTATAAAACAATTCTTTACATATTATTATTAACGTGTACAATGTTGTAGGTAATTACATATTTTCTATTATTGCACAGTCAATTTTAAGATTATTCGATATCAGATTACTTGATTAAATGTTTCTTTATAATATAAACGGGCCTAAAAGAAATTGTTCACGATATACGTGAAAAAGCTCCAATATGAGGTTGACATCATTGTTTTTCACGCTATATGCGAAGAACATGAATTGAGATATAAAAATACAGTTTCTGTGTAATTAATCACCATTTTTACCACATAGGAACAATATCGCATCTCACCTTTCTCTTCCACAGCCTCAGAATGTTTCAGTGTGAAAATGAGTCAAAGTTTATAGCAATGCAGCACAATTTTCTTTGCGGTGTCGTGCGGGTTGCATAGTCACATATATAAAAAAATATTCAAGTCCCATTAGGCGTAGACGTGCTTGTGTTGAGCTCCCGAAGTCATTCAACCGTAGCACAATGGGAATATCTATTCAAGTCTGGAGGCTTTGTATAGGAGTCTTTAATATAGGCAGTCGCGATAAGTGTTCCAATCTAATGCGCAAAAGACAGCAGTGAAAGTGTTCTTTGTTGGTGCTATTATTACTGTATTGCTGGTGATTGGAGGTGTGGAGATAAATCCAGGTCTCTACACCCTGGAAGATGTGATTAAAAAACTGGAGAAAATGGACAAGAAGATGACTGACCTTCATGATGACAATAAGGAATTTCAAAACAAGTTAAGCAACTTGTTTTCCGAACTACAGGAGTTGAGGGAAGAAAATAAAAGACTGATGAAAGAAATACTACATAACCGCCGGACAATTGATAAACTTGAGAACTACTCTCGAAGAAATAACCTTGTCTTCACTAATTTAAAAGGGAAGAAAAATGAAACATGGGCAGATTGTGAAAGTGTGGTGCGGAAATTTGTGCGAGAACAGCTTCAAATTGAGCTTTCGGATAGTGATATCGAACGTGCACATCGCTTAGGGAAAGGAAGTAACAGACCAATTATTGTTAAGTTTAATTCTTACAAAGTGAAAGATAACGTTTTGAGGAACGCGTTCAAAGCTAAATGTACACCGACGGTAATCTATCAAGATTTTTCTGCAAATATACGACAAATAAGGAGAGAGTTAACAGAACATATGAAAATTGCTAGATCCGAGGGTAAACCTGCGTTCTTACGATTTGACAAACTTTGCATCAATAACGAATACTTCACATTGGAGGACCTAAATAACACCCCTTTGAAGTTTGTAGAAGATGTTTCCCCTACAATTGCAGTAGCGTCAGGAACAAAACAAACTGTGAGCGAGTTGGATACAGTGTCAGTGAGTCAGGTCACCGGAACGACCAGCAACAAGGTCATTACAAGAAAAATGACGAAAGCGACAGGTGCCACGTCCCAAGGGGACAAGTGGAAGTAACCTGAGACTGATTTCAAGGCAGGTAAGAAAGAGGGAAAAGCACAAACAGATTCTTCTTCAGATAACAACGTGCATTCCGAAGTTTTTCTAAGTGTGTATTATCAAAATGTGAGGGGGGCTAGAAGCAAAACTGAATCATTCTATTGTAGTGTGCTGTCAACAAACTACGATTTCTTGGCAATAACAGAGACGTGGTTGCATGAGGGTATCTTTGTATCAGAATTCTTTGATACCAGATATTCACTAATCCGTAGTGACAAAAAAACCGGCAAAAGTAGGGGGGAGGGGTATGCTTGCAATACTAAGAAATAAATATAAAGTGTGCTTGATATATAATGATGACCTAAATAATGGCGAAGACTGTCTTTTGGTGAAAATAAGTGGGGAGAGGGTAACAATGTATATATGTGTTGTGTATTTTCCACCAAATTCTGTAATTTGTAAATATGATGAAATATTTCAGTACATTGAATCGAAGTGTCAACCAGGCTGCACCCTTCTTGTACTTGATGACTTTAATTTACCAGACATTAAAGGTACGGGTTTCGATTTCATGAGCGCCCCGGAGCAGTACAGATTTGTAAATAAATTCATGTCATTATACGACTTGAAATCATTCAATGATGTTCAGAATAATTTAGGTAGAACACTAGATTTGGTATCAACAAATTTAGATAATGTAGTGGTTGAGAGAGAAGAACCCCCGTACTTAAAGAGGATAAACACCATCCTGCTCTATTAATTAAAATCAAACAGAACAATAAGGGAAAGATAGAAAGTCAAAGTAAAGTAATGGGTTATACTTTCAGTAAGGCAAACTACAATCAACTATATCACGAATTGGGAAAGGTAGAGTGGGAGGTACTGGGTGACTATACTAACGTTGATGGCGCTGTTGAAAAGTGTTATTCCACCTTATATGATATGTTAAACAAATGCATTACGAAAAAGAAACAGAGCACGGGAAACTATCCTAGCTGGTTCACGCTAGACATTATAAATAAAATTAAAATGAAAGCTCGTCACCGCAAAGCGATAAGACTCGGAAAGTCAAATATAGATTTACATAAACGCGAATTTAATAAACTTCGAAAAATGATTAAGAAAGATATACAAGTCGCATATACAAACTTCGTTAAGAGAGCTGAATATTTAATACAAGAGGACCCATCTACGTTTTGGAACTTTATTAAGAGTAAATCAAAGAATTTAAATGGTAATATATTGTATTATGAGGGTAAAGAGTTAGCATGTGATAAGGATATAGTAAACGCATTTGCAACCTACTTTAAATCAGTGTATACAGACGGAGCCCCACTGCTAGTTGAAACAGATGATTCGGCATTAGTTGAAATGTATGAAAAATTGATATGTTGCAAATAGCGGTAATAGAAGTGGACGAGATTCGAATGACAATCAGAAAACTAAAATCAAAGTGTTCTATAGATATCGATGATGTACCATATGTAATAAAAGGTTGTGAAGAGAGTTTCTTATTACCTTTACACATGCTATTTAACCTAATACCCCAAACCAGCATGTTTCCAGCAAAATGGAAACTTACAAAACTTTGTCCTATTCTTAAAAATAATGACAGTAAAGAAACTCAAAATTATAGGCCGGTTTGTATTCTAAACTCATTTGCAAATATATTTGAAAGCATAATTTATAAGCGCATTGAAAATCACATTAAACAAGTAATATCGGATTATCAACATGGATTCGTTCCTGGCAGATCAACCGTAAGAAATCTCGCTGTCTTCACTGACCATCTAGTTGATACATTGGAGAGTAATAATCAAATAGATGTAGTTTATACAGATATTGCGAAAGCATTTGATAAGGTAAACCACACGTTGTTAGTGAATAAACTTAAATTTCTCAACTTAAATTTCTGATCAGTTAATTGCTTTTATGAAGTCATATTTGATAAACAGAAAACAATATGTGGTTTATAAATCGTGTAGATCATTTGAATACATTCAATTTTCTGGAGTCCCACAAGGATGTAATTTAGGTCCGTAAATTTTTATAATATTCATTAATGACCTTCCTAATTGTATTAAAACATCACATAAACTACTCTATGCACACGATCTAAAATTATATAGGAGAATTACAACAGCACAGTACTGTGTCAGTTTGCAGAGGGATCTAGACAGAGTAAATGAATGGTGCAAGAGCAACTTGTTAAACATAAATTCAGATAAATGCAAAACCGTGCCCTCACTAAGAAACGGAATGTTGTTAAATTTCAATATAAGATAGATGGTAAACAATTAAAGGGGGAACAAACTGTCAATGATTTGGGTGTAATATATGATAACAAACTATCGTTTGAGCATCATATAAATCAAATTGTAAATGACACAAACAGAAATCTTCGATTCATTTTGAGAATGGGAAGGGAATTTAATAAGTCGAATGTTTTACTGAAATTATATTTTTCATTTGTTAGAACAAAATTAGAATATGCGTCTATTATATGGAACCCCCACGCGAAGAAAGACTCTATTAGAATAGAAAGAATTCAAAATAAATTTCTGCGGTTTCTGGTGTACAAGAGAACAGGCATTTTCCCCACATGTGAAAATAGTACTTCTTTTAATGAAAATTTTAACACGTCTCTCAATCAAAGAAGAGTGTTAAATGACATGATATTCTTGTAGAAAATATTAAATAACAAATTAAATAGTAAGGATTTGGTCTCTGCCTTTCATCTCAGGGTACCCAATGGAAACATACGTGTGGGCAATGAAAATTTCTTTTATTGTAAGAAATCTCGAACAAATGCAACAAAACAGTCACCAACGTAGAGGACGGGTGCAGTGTACAACAAACTGAGTAAATGTAAAAACGTTCAGGATATATACAGTATGAGTCAGAATAGATTTCGCAAATATATTACAGATATTCTATGTAACTCTGATATGAACACTGTAATTGGGTAGAATAACCTGTTATGTTCTTCTTCTTAAATAAGTAAATAAATAAATAAAATTTTTGTGTAGACCACCACTAACACACGGCAACTTTTCCGCAAACCGGTCAATTGAAATGAAAAAAGAATTCGGCTCACCCTACTCTTCACTACATAAAAAATCCTGTTCGATAATTAAAATCTCACTGATCGGTATATAGCACAACGCGTTCGGTACAGAAAGTAATACAACTTTGCTGTTTAAATGTGACTCGAACTTCAAAACTGTTAATTGTAATTGTCAGAATAAGCTGGTTTCAAGCCCTAAATAAAACTCTTAAAGTGTTATCGCTCAAAGAGGTGCCCATTCCTCACTGATAGAAATTATTGATTAAATATTGATACGAATGCCCTTAAATGTTCGATATATTGTGTCATAACTTTATCTATATCTATCTATCTATCCATATCTGTATCTATATATTGTTATATCAGGGATGCATACAAGCAACAAAATTTTACTAGCATAGGAAGAAAACTACTAGCCCACATCCAACAATAGAAATAATTTAGTTAGCTTCAATATGATATTAATCGCCGGCACCGATGGAGTTGTGATTTGCATACCTGATTTATACCGGAGAAACATCATCAATTTAGGTTGAAGGAAACTTATCCAATATTTTTCGAAGAATACCGGGAAGAACTGAAGGAAGAAAGAAAACAAAAAAGGAATAACGTAAGACGTCCTCCTCTCCGTTCTGAAGAGTGGCAATGTGAAACATATTTTGTAGCTTAGAACATTTTAATATATCTCTTCGTATCTGGTATCTTAGTTTATACTATTTATGATTATTGTAATATGTTTACAATGTTACTATATCCATTTAAGCATTAATTTGAACTTAAATGTGAAATATTCTGTTCGATATTTAAACCCTGCTATTCACTTAGGTGGGCCATTTTTTAAATTTCGATTGGCCGGGTTGCGGAAAAGTTGCCCCGTGTTAATGGTAGTCTACACACAAAATTTGGATTCTTTTTGTCAACCCCTTGCCTCATGGAACTTTAATATTTTTATATCTGCGGCTAAGGAACCCGCACGACAAGATCAGTTAGAGGAAGTCCACCGCACGATGTTCACTGGGAGATACAATCATTAATCTCACCTTCAGAATTATGATGAATGTCCTGGCGAAGAAGAGATTCTTCAATGGCATAGAGCTATGAATTGAAGAAAGGAAAAATTGAGTGGCCAAATCAAGGGCTCGGCGAATACCTAGACTTCCGTGATCCACTAGTAGAGATGCCTTTAGGCATGACCTATCCGTAAGAGAGCAGTTGAGAAGAGATTCTAGGCCAAGTTGGATGGAATTATCGTATTGATTCAGAAGATCTGTATGGCACCATAATATAGAACTATGAAGAAAATATAACAGTCTAGGTATTGCTAATGAGGCCCGTAAGAGATTGACAGCTGAATGTGCAGAAATCTTAGATAGGCGCGTGAAAAAGAAATCTAATTTTGATATTTTGCCCAGTAACACGATGCGTCGAGTGTCAATGTTTAGTGCTGCACCTAAAAGGGAGGATGTCTGGTGATATAAGTTGAATTCCAGGTGCGACTTCGTTGAGAAGGGTGTACAGTAGGGTGGAGTGAAATAGTGGTCAAATTTTTTTAGGGGTATCAATTTTTCTAATAGGGCGGAAGAGTTGCCTTACCATTAAAGTACTGTACCACAGAAATATTAGTCTCCTGAGTCATTTCCTTTGGGTGCTATACAGACTTGAAATTTGGCTGAAATATGTATTCTTAACAGTATTGTGAAATCCGTACAGTACAGGCATTTTTTTCTGTACGGAAAAGTTGTTATACAACAGTGTTGTATCAGAGAACCACACTCCGCTGAGTCAGTTCCTTTTAGTGCTATAGATATAGAGGGCTCGAAAAGTTAGTTGTAACATACTTACACTTTCACATTATAATTGAATGGAAAAATGAAACTAAAGTATCTTACATATATGCTATATTCGAATACAGCATCTTTATAATTATTACAAATACTACAGAAGTTTCGTAACATCAACTTTTTTGTTTCTTATCTTAGTTTGAAAATCAGATGGAAAATTTTTATAAGCATATATGAACAAACAAAAAAGAACACTACTTTTTACATAAAATTGGACTAGAATTATGTGTAATCTGTATTATCCTACGTATATATTCAACTACGGGCATCATTGATAAATATATTAATAATACTAGAGAAGTTAATGAGGCGATTTTTCATTCTTGTCTGTTTGAATATAAGCTCAGAAAGCTTTATAATATGATATGTGAGAAAAAGATGACGAAAATACATCACTCAGTACAAACATATGATTTAGGTTTGTGTGTAGTGTATGTTGCAATAGACATCTACACACAATTTCTAGATTAATTACAAATATAACAAAAGTCCTGTAATGACATGAACATTTCTGATCTCAGTTTGAAAATAAGCTAGGAAATTTTAATATACAAATAATGTGAAAACATGACAAAACACATTACTTTCCATTCTTGAAAATGAGCTAGGAAAACTTCATATCAAAATCATATGTGGAGATACATGTCAACATACATTACTCTGTAGGAAACTCTGAAAATGTGTTGAAGACAGGCATACGGCTTCTGGACTCGAGTCTTGCCCTTATGTATCCATCTCGTGCACTTACACCACAAACAGAAGACGATACTTCTGTCACCAATTTTACACATCGTTCTACACCTTGGCTATGGCTTGGAAGATTCGGAATTTCAATATTTGTGGTATCACCTTGAATGATTCTATAAATATCCGCAGCAGTGAGATCCATAATAAATGGGAGGAAAGTTATAACCAAATCTGTGCAGTTTATCAGTTCTGTGTAGTCTTCAGCTTCCAAATTGAGTAATGGAACGTCGTAATTTCTGATTCCAGGCATTTGCGAGGTTTTTGCCTTAAGGACTCGTCTTAAGTCCAGTTCACTGATATATTTCTTTTCATCTGTCATCATAGAGAGGAGAATGTTTTGAGGATGGGCAAAGTATCCATTTCTTTGAAGTACAGGATGAATGGTAGCCATATACTTTTCAGGAAGGATGCGCGATAACTGAATCATTTTGAAGAAATGTCTTGATCCATCTGTGCAAAAAGTTTTCTGTTTTATGTTGAACCAGACTGGCGCATACACTTTTACAACATACTGAGAGAACACTTTTAATTCTTCTGAAGGGTTTGGTGTGGCTACATATAATGAAGAATTCTGTTTTCTGTATTAAACCACCTGGCGTGCGAAATGTTTCCTAGATAGCGTTTTGCCAAAAAATCTGGAAAATGTCCATTTGAAGCAACCCTGCAAATCTCATACAAATACTTCTGATCCGCACTGAGATCATTATAATTCTCGAAATCTGAAAGGTGGCTCTCAATTACATCATATTCCACAACTGATTGGTTTTCACAATTTGATAATGATCTTCCAATCTGTCCAGAAAATGCATGAGGACCTGCTGTCTTACCATCAAATGATTCCAGCGAATGTCTTAAAGGGAGCTCATTTACGTGTACCAGACAAACCAACCATTGCAAAGGTCTCTGAACAGACTCTTCGAAAATTCGTATTATTCCACCCTTTTTGCCACTATTTGTAGCAGTCCCATCACATCATGCAGCTCGAAGCCTTTCCAGATTAACATCTTTCTTTTGAAAATATTGTACAATTCTCTCAGTTTATGTAAGCTAGAGCAATTATTGTACACGGGAATTTGGACTTTCCCATCACCTTTTATTATAAAAGATCTTCTTAATACAGAAATATATTATAATAAGTAGTTCCTCTAATAATTTTAGGTAAGAAATTGTAAGGAACCCAATGACCAGGCGTCGAAGGCCTTTGTAGGTGAGGTTCCTCTCTTTGACCGGGCGTCGTGAGAGGGGATAAGTTTTGTGTGATTAGGTGTCTCTCTCGGTGACCGGGCGTCGTGAGAGAGAAAGGCAATCCAATGGTCGGGCACCTTAGGGCTTTAGGTGGTTTGATCAACCTGGGTAGATTGATGCTTGTTGAGGTGTGCTCCTGTATTTTATCCCAAAATGTCGGCTACCTTCGGTGATTTCCGTCCTGCCGACTGCTGGCGATTGTGGGCGACTCCTCTTCGGTACTTTCGTCTGCGTTGTATTTGTTTACTGTCAACATGTGTAGTACACACATGGTTATCGCATGATATGAAGACATGCGGAACCTTACAATATTCAGTCATTTCATTATGTCAGAGTAAACTGATTATATGCACTATAACTAGTTTTTGGCTTTGTTGAAATTCCAGTTTAGAAAATATAGTGAAATTGTTCACTTTCAACGAAAATTTTCACTCAACGTATTGTAAAGTGCTTTGGCAGAATAAAAACACATACTCTGCATTTCAATTCTTTTTAGTTCAAGTTTATAAGACAATTATTTGGCAGGTTATTAACCATTCCTCTATCCTCCTTGCTCGCCAAATTAAAATTCGGAAAATTTTGCGGAAGGAAAGAGTTAACCATGCTGGTGGCACCCAAAGATAATAGATTTCAACAAAAATAAATATTGATTTTTAAAATACTTACTAAGGAGCAACAATCCCGCACTATTAGAATACCGATGTGCAAACTTCAATTTTTCACTCCACCCTAGTGTACAGGGTGTTAGCCTGTTCGTTTGAGACTCCCAGGAAACCAACTTCACACTTGCTGAAATTGAGATTTAATCCAATCTCGCAAGATTGATTATGAATCTTTGTCAAAGCTTCCAGGACATCTTCCTTGTCTCCAGCTATAGTTCCGTCGTCGAGATACCAAATGTTTAACTCAGTATTGATGTTGCTGACAATAGATTGAAGTGTCAACGCAAATAAAGCAGGTCCTAGGGGGTCGCCTTGTTGAACTCCTCGCTGAGAGAGGATGATGTCTTCACTAAAGAATATGTGACTTGGCTGTGAATAGCACTGATGTATGAAAGCGTATATATAAGGGAAGTGCGTTTTTACAGCTGTAAGCATAAAGTCTCTGTTACTTTCGTTGAATGCATTCCGGAAATCAAGTTTCAACAAAAATTTTTCTTGGTTGTGGGGATGAGAATAATATAATCGGGCTACATGCGCTGCAACCTCTGAGCCATGTGGAATGCATACTCCCAACTGATGTGGTGACAAAAAGTTAGATAACGGTTTCCTAATTCTTTGACATATTATTTTAGCTGATAACCGTCTCCAAACGTTACCGACAGAGATAGGGCGTATATCACCACATTTCTTCCTCAATGCTATAAGCGACGCTCCGAAAAATATTGACCCGATTTCTTTAGGTACGTTTCCAGTGATGATTATTTGAAGAAAATCACTGATAGTGTTCAACACGCGGTCTCTAGAGTCAATGTTCTGGTATAATATAAGATCCTTGATATTAGTGTTGTAAAAAAACGTATTTTTTCTGTGTTTTTTTAAAAATAAAAAACATCGTTCTTTTTCATGTTTTTTTCAAATGTCCGTTTTTTTGGCAACTATTATTTATTGATTTATGTTGCAGATTATTGAAACAATCAACAGAACTTGAATCGAAGCCCTCGTAACTTACAAATCGTTTGTTTCTTTACGAGCAAAATTGTGTGATTATTCCTTTCGGCCCCAGGTCATTTTTGGCGTTATCCTACATTTGCAGTTCGTGACTTATTGTTCAAAAACTATTCATTCGATTGATATGGTTAAGGCCTTGTTTTCAAGAAAATGGATGTGGCTATTTTTTTGGTGTAAGTTGCATTACAGTGTTGCCAACGGGTAGGAAATTATTGAGGGAAATGTAGGGGTGAAAATTCACAAAAAATCTCTAACCGAATTTCATTTTTTTTATGTAGCAGCACTGCTGCTATATGGGTTCAAGTAACCTAAACAAATCTTTGGTGTGTTGGCAAGGCACAGTGAAATCCTGAAGTCGCTGGCTTTCATTCAAAGAGGGAAAGAAAAAATCCTGTCATACACATGAAATTTTGACACTTTTTACGCCTCAGAAGCAAAAAATCAAATATGCCGAGGCTACAGCTTCTCTAATTATCCTATTAAAAATTTTTATGGTGCGTTCTATAGGGCAAACAGGAAGCTTCCAGGTACTGGTACGTTTGTTTCAATGTAGCCAGTAAGAGGGTAATAATAGAGGGGAAAAGGGAAAATTTTCGAATTTATCACCTAATAGCGGGAATTAATTGTTTTTGCTGAAAACACTGCCATCAGACAGACGAAAGCTATCTGAAAAGAAACCGTGGTACTCCACGAATATATCCTACAGTTATCATGACGATATATAACAAAGTAAGCATGACATTAAAAAAAAATCTCATTCTACCTCAGAAATTCACCATTTTCTTACCATTTCCAGAACATGGTTTATTATAAACCTCAACTGTACTTCTCCTAATTATTCTAGTGAAACTTTTTATGGTGCGCTGTGTAGGATGAGAATGAGGCTGTTAGACACTGATACGTTTCTTCGAATTTAGCCAACAAGAAGGAAATAATAGAAATAAAAAAGGGATTTTTTCCAAAATTTGGCCCTAAAATCTGAAATTAAAATTTTCTGTAGCTAGCGACACTACTATCAGACACCCACAAACTATCTTAAAATAAGCTTTGGTATCCCTCTAATATATCCTACTAGTATTGTGACAATATCTAATAAAGTAAGCATGTGAATAAAAAATATTTAATTCTACCTTTAAAAAAATCAGTTATCTTTCCAATTAGAGAACAAGGTCTACTGTAAACCTCAACTGTACTTCCCCTAATAATCCTACTGAAACTTTCTATAGTGCGTTGTGTAGAGCAAAGACGGGACTTCCAAATACTGGTACGTTTGTTTCGATATAGCCAACAAAAGGGAAATAATAGAGACCAAACATATAATTTTTCCAAAATTCTCTCCTAAAATCTGGAATTAAAATTTTCTGTAGCTGGCAACACTGCTACCAGACAGACACAAACTATCTTAAATTAAACATTGGTACACCACTAATATATCCTACAAGTATTATGGCGATATTTAAGGAACAAAGCTTCTAATTACCAAAAATATATTCCGGTAAACAGAAAAGTAAGGAAAAACTAGAAACATGAAGGGTTAGAACCTAAATACGAATTTTGCGTGCGCACCCTAATTACCCCATTGTAACGATCTGTACTTGCGTTTGTTAAGTAAGGACAAATGCTTGATTGGCATAAGTTGACTTGCACTCGGTACGGATTTATAAACAAAAATTTCTATTTTTTGCCCAAACATAGGAGAATTTTAATTTCCCTAATTGGCAACACTGCGCGTAGGCCCGTCCAGTTTATGTCAACAGTTAGGTATCTATCCGAGGTATCTACCTGGCAAGTCTTAAGGATGTCTTTCTACAACGAAGGAAGCTACAGGGAAAAATGAAGTAAAGGAAATTCGAAATTAGAAAATTCTCGAATTTTTGACTGGGGTGAAATTTGAGAAGGAAATTCGACATCAGAAGAAAAATAAATTAATATGATAAACTATAGTTCAACCATATTTTGCAAGAATAATATCCCGATATCTTAATTCGTGTCCACACAGGAGCGGATTAAACAAGTAACACACCCCTGTGTGTGCCACTTTGACCACCTGGGCCACCGAGTATACATTTAATTACATTTTTTTGACTACTAACTCGTGTTGTTGTTGTTGTTATAGTCTCGACTAATAATAATATCGTTGTAAACAATAACTTTATAAAGAAAATTTTCTCTCCTTTTTACATCTTAGTTTCAACACTGTTGGTGAGAAATGCAGGGCGTTTCAAAATAAATTTTGGAGTTTTAAGTCTTAGTAGTATTTATTACACTTTACATACAATTATAAGCAATGCATCAAGTAAAAGAGCACCTCAAACAGTCTTTGCTACAAGTGTTCAATGTGAGATTCATTCGTCACACGGCACACATCTAGGCGATAGGCGAGTAAGGCCCATAAACTTTCCGCCATATGGCACAAAACACATTCAATTTAGGGGAGTCTCGTTTCAACTATACCATCTGCTGAGGATTTGCTGACGACCAGATGCAAACATTATGAGTATTCACATTAGCTCTAAGGTAAAAGATCGATTTATCACTGAAGACGAAACGATCCAGAAAATCTTCATTCTTATGCAGGAATATTTCATTTGCGAAATTGGCACGTAAACTGTAGTCTGTAGGCTTTAGACCTGTAACAACTGCAAACGATAAAGACGAAGTTGCAAGCGTCTCGTTATTATTCTTCACACAGACGGTTGCACTGTATAGATTCAGTCTTCATTAAAACACAAAACGCTTTCTGCTTTCTAGTCTCCACCTTTGCTACTTGCTCTTTCTAATGGCAGACAGAAGAAACAATGCATGTTCATGCGTGCACACAAAACTGTTTGAGTTGCTCTTTCATTTGATATAATATTTATAATTGTAAGTTAATTGTAATAGATACTATAGTTACAACCCTAATATTAATTTTGAAACACTCTGCATTACTTCAAATTGAGTCATCCTATATTCATGTCTTTTATATACATATCATCAGGGCCGGTCCTACTCAATTTGTCGCCTCGTGCAATGGCATAATTTGCCACCTCCCCCTTTCTCCAGAAAGAACAAATCTTAAAAGTTAATCATGATTTTAAGTATGCTACTTCAGTATGAACAACAAAGGTGGGGATAAGTGCAGTCGCACTCAGAAAGGCTTAAATACTTATTAGAAATGCAATCCCGTTGTGTGTTTTTTAAAATATTAATCTATTATGTTAGTGAAAGATAAAGCAAACACACCTGCAGAGGAAAGATGGTAATCCTTGTTATAGAATTCACTATCGAGCTTCAATCTCAATGTATCAGTTTGCAATTACAGTGCAACTAGCTCTTTTATCTTTATTTCTTGATTTTTCTTCTACATCTTTTAACATTTTTTAAAAAATTGTTTCTATCTTCAATGATAAGGAACTTGTTTCTGATAGAAACAAGACTAGTTTCGTATCAAAACTGTGATAACTTACTGAATGGAACAGATATTCACTACTATTCGAGAATTGAATTCTTACATTTGACAGGAATCAAGCAATTTGTGCTCGGATTTATTCGACCATTTGCTTTAGCATAGTCCATGTGACCTTAAACTAATGCAACCTAAACATAACTTATGAATGTAGTATTCAAATAGAAGGTCAGCTTAGTAAATTTAACTACCATCATCATGAAGTCTGTTTCCAACAAGAAATACTATACTTACGACAGATTTTGCCGGACCATCCAAGCTTGCCGCTCCACGCAAATGCACGTGTTGCATATATGGCAGAGCCGGCTCTGCATATCATATATATCTAGTCGACAAATTATTTATATATGACATTTAGAAAAATACTATTAGGCAAATTAGTATTAGTTTTTATCTTTAGACAAGTTATTGGAATTTTATACTGTTCGTGACATTATTTTCGTACTTATTAAAGGCCTGCTTTCACGAAAAAGCAAAATTTCATTTCTACTTTTATTTCTTAGTTGATATTGATGAAAGCTGCTGAAACCCGAATTATTAATAGATATGGTATTCATGTAAATTGTCAAATATTTGTAGCGTATCAGTATCTAGCGTTTAATTTATGTTGCATTTTACGGTGATTACACCTACATAAAAATATTTCATACTTAAATAGACGTAAGATGCATTACAATGGACTATTTAAAAAAACTAAATTTAAAAAAACGAGAGGCAATGTGTTTTTTTTAAAAAAAACGTACATTTCTGAAAAAATCCGAACCGTTTTTGTTCTATTTACAACAATATTTGATATATATACAGAGGGAGAGAGATGCGTGTCTGTCTGTGTGTGTGTGTGTGTGTGTGTGTGTGTATGGATAAGCCTGACGAAAAACTTAGAGGATATTTGTAGGTTCATGAGTTGTGTTTTTGTACAGACACTGTGAAATTATTAAAATAATTCTTAGTCGCATTATCTGAAGGTGTGTATAGATTCATATATCATTGAGTGCTCTCATGGAAATGGTGTCCTTCAAGGAGATTTTCACAGTGAAGCTCTTTATATTGTTATCGTCAAAGTCTTTATGTATCTTGTCCAGGTTCCTCTTTATAGCCAACGACGCTGGCTGTAATCCTACAAATTAAAATTTAAGTAATCTTGCTGTTGATGAAACGAGACGTATCGTTGGTTTTCTAATGAAAAGGATTGAATGTGTGTACTTATACCGAAAACGAAGTTATTTTCTTGATCCTCAGCTCTATATTAGTGTTACCTGTTTTTCATTGTTTTGACTTTCCCTATTTCATGGTTTTAGATTTGGTCATTTACACTAAATATTCGATATCTTACGTACTCTTGCCATTTTCGTTGCTTATTTTCTCACTACAAGTGCGTTATTATTATTATTTTAAATTATTCCATAATCTAATTTGCATTATTTAAATAATGAATATATGGTTAAATATTCGGTACTGTCTTCTCTGCTGAATCATCGTCACACCTTCTGTCACCTACGTATTCGATTAGCTATTTAGGTTTGCTCAGTAACATTACTACTGTAATCTATGTGAATACAAACTACGCGTCTTATGACTATCTTCGCGAGAGTATTGTCATGGGTATTCAATCTACTTGTCTTCCATTTCCGGCCAGTCATTTTGCAATCCTTCCTGTGGTGGGAGTATTTATGACCAGTATGATGTACAAATTTGCATTTCACGTCAATGGTACCTTCCTGCTTAAAAGTGTTTCCGTATAGAAGAATTTGTTTCGTCAGCTTTGTGCTTTCTACTGTTTCTATTTTTTTATCATTGGTGTTGACTTCACCAAAGCCCGACTTTCGATTGTCGTCACGCTCAAAATCGTATACATACAAAGTTCAAGAGCTCCAGCAAAAATTCAGAGCATTGTTAGAAGAGTATCCGGATTTCAATTTCGCGAGTTGAAAAATGTCGCATTGTATTATCACCAGACGTACACAATCCTGACTCGGATACGCTTCAGCAGATACCAGTTCAAGCATTTTCACTTACTACTTGGATCTAAAATTCCCCATTCAGATGATTGCATCGTCTCACTGAGCGTTATATTCACTGTTGTAAAACAATCTAGATATTTAAACTCTTGAGAATATTTAGGGTTATTTTAATTTATTACATATTGGAACACAAGGTCGTTAAGGTGAGGTCATTCTGACTTCTACTCGTGAAATTGAAATATTTATAGTTTTTAAAGGTTTTCCGAGTTACATGTTACGACTAAAACCAGGTTTTGATATATATATTAACATTCTATACTGTTTTCGATCGAAGTTTTAATTCGTAAGGATTACTTTGGTGCCTTGTTTAGATAGAGTATTAACCCTTTCGTGGGCAATGGAAAGAAGAGTTTCTGCCAAGATGCTCTTATTTGCTCCAATGGGAAATGATATTCGCATTGGTTATGAGTCGTTTTCACCACGGAAATGGGAATAGCACTAGAAGAATCATTTCTTTTATTGCTTGGTTGTTTTGAGTGCGTGTTTGGTAACATGGAGGTGGTATCGTTCTATCACTTGTAGAAAAAATTGGCCCACGAAAGGGTTAATGATGTCGTAAATATGTTACTTCGAATTTTTAATTAGCAAATTATTTAAAATATGTATTTTAAACCGACACGAACAATTACGTCGAAGCTGCCACTTCCATTAAGGTATAGCAATTCACTTACTTAATCATTTTTTTTATCTCTAAGAATTTCAAGGCAATCCGTAGGTTATTTATAACGACGCGATTTTTTAATCAATGGTAAATTGGTAAGTTTTACTGAAATAAACATTATGGTGTAGAGAACGAAAACAACTAACACAGATATGTTCATTGTCTTTTCTGTAAGTTTTATAACAAAACTAATGTTATATGTGTTTCAACTTCGTATTTTGCTTCATCATTATGCGTATGATATGATTTGTTTATAACAATTAGACATTTCGAAAAACCAAGTAAAAGTGGATAATACTTATGTATTAAATTTTTACAGTATGAATGTTCGTATTATTGAAAGAAAAAAATTTGTTATGACTAACAAGTGATGATGACCTGAATAACTAGTATATTATTTGAACAACTTATTGATTACTTTTAACTCTGAAATCTATTGCACTAAATTACCATTAGCCGCAGTATATATTTATCATTAGCAAAACAGATCTTACCTTTAACCCTCGACAGGGGTCTTATTGTGTCTCGATACACTCCGATAGAATAATATAGCTGTGGGTTAGTTGGCAGACCAGGAAGTTCCATATTCATGACTTTCTTGTTAGACCAATGTACTCTCATACCTTTGGAGTCGTAAACAATAACCACAGTTTGTTGTGTTTCTGTATTCCAACGAGCTGGTGTCTTAAAATAGAAGATTGTATGGTGAGTTCATGTATGTGTTTTGACATAAGGTGCTAAGTATTAAAACAAAAGAGAGTAATCAAGATTAAACTTATTATTTCCATTATTATTGGTAATAGGAATATAGTAGTAGCAGTAGTAATAGCTTTGAATATAGTAATTGTGTCCCCTCTTAAGACTCTCATCTAGGCTTATCTTAATTTTTTTTAAAAAATAGGAACAACTTGAAAGGAAAGAAGGATATGAAAATGTAGAAAGGAAGCCAGGTACCACCTGCTAAACGCTTTTGACATGAACGAATAATTGCTTTAAAATCTCCGTAAAGTGAATACATTTGTGCGCCTAATAATTATGACTTTAGAAACTACGGACATTAATTTCTGGGCTACAATAATGTTTGCACACCGAACGTTATACATTTTAAACATATTTCATTGTCTTTAAGTTATTAATTTTTTTTTAAATGTTGAAAAGCTTAACTTTGAGCTTAATGTTGAAACTGATATAGTTTTAATGGCCGTTTAAATTGTTTGTATATTTATGGAAAGCTCGACTTTATAGCTAGAAGATAACTACTGGTTCTTAAGTAATAAACGAGACCAAAATATTTACAGATCTTAAAAATATTTTTTCATCTCTTGTCCCACAGTTGTTCAAACCAATAGCATTATCAAGAAGGAGTGCATTATAATTCTTAGAAAATGACTTGTTACGAAATGTATTTCTTGTGGAAACTGGAAATTGGAATGTTGTTCTGTGGGAAAAGAGACAAATCACAGTTGGTAGAGTTGCGCCCTGTCTCGTACACTTATTTAGAATTAAAAGTAGAATATGGAAGCTCATGTAAAGAAATCTACGTAACTGAAGACAGAACTCCGCTCGTGATAAGTGTCGCAGACGACACAATCGCTGTTAGACCCTCTTCTTCAACCAGGAATAACAATGCACGTTGATCTCCTAAGTGTAGTGTAACGAAAAAATGAAATGAAATCTTTAAGTTTTATGTCCCACGCTTATGACGGTTAGGCTAAAGGAGACGGTGATAATGAGTAATGAATGAAATGGTGGAATGAAGGAAGTGGGAGCAAACGGGAGAACCCCGAGAAAACCCACGCACACGGTGTTTGTCCACCACAAAGTTCACTTGGCGGGGGCTGGGATCGAACCCGGGACTGCAAGCACCAGGGGTGATTGCTCTACCACTGAGCCACCGCGGTCCCACTGTAGTGTAACGAGTTATCATTTTTGAGCTGCCTGTACCTACGAAAAATGGACTCGTCCAAGGATTACATAAAAAAGAAAAAAATAAGGAGTGTCAATAATATTTGGTTATAATTACTCTGAATGTTGTTATATTTAACTATGATTAGTCGGGCCGCGGTGGCTCAGTGGTAGAACGTTCACCTCTGGTGCTTGGGGTCCCGGGTTCAAACCCCACTCCCGCCAAGTGAACTTTGTGGTGGACAAACACCGTGTCCGTGAGTTTTCTCGGGGATCTCCCGTTTCCTCCCACTTTCTTCATTCCACCATTTCATTCATCTCTCATCATCACCGTCTCCTTTAGCCTAACCGGCATAACCGTGGGAAGTAAAACAAAAAAAACTATGATTAGTCATTAATTAATTGCATTGGGCGGTATTCAGAGAGAATTCGTTAACCGAGTGTTAGTCAGATACTAGTTAGTAGTATTCTTTTTACTAAGGAAGGTGCACTTTTTGGTATTCAGAGTCTACTTTGAGTACAACTAAAAAGATGATTTGGGTCTGATTAACTTGTATAACCCCAATGCATTGGGATAGAAAAACAAATGGGGGAAATACGGAAAAGTAAATCAGCGCACGCGAAGTCTGTATAAATGAAAACACATGAAATACGAAATACGTAATGTTGTGTCGCACGCTAAACCGTGGAGAAAAGATTAGCCTCTGCTCTAGATTAATTAGTCACACGTTATTGACTTCGTCAAATACTACGTCCTAATCAGAGACTCTAAATACAAGTTTGATAACCATCCTTTAGTCAACTCCGTAGTATGGCGTTAATCAGACTTTAAAATGACTCTGAATAAGTCCCATTGTATTTAAACTGGCCATTGTTTAGGACTGTTACTTAAAAAAAAACTTAAATGAAATGAATGAAAAAGAAAGATTTGGTTCGTAGAGTTTTGCTGTGAGAGAGAGAAAAAGGTATGAAATTGCGTAGGAGGGGGCGTGGCTTGGTCACGCGATTTGGTCTTCGAGTCAGCGTAACACTCCGTGTTACCTGACTTGTTCCCTAATTTTCCTAGCTCTTTCCGTTCGTTTGGCTAGTTGTTGGAAGTGCTTCGTTATTTTATGTCAAAGTGGTTAGCATGGGGCAACTTGGAACATAGTGCCAAAGAAATGAAAGATAGTTATTACTAAGTGTGCTATATTACTAGAAGTGAGGCTTCAACATAAATGCCCAACTGTGGGTTTTATGATATTTTGTTAAGACGGCAATCTCTAAGAAAGAGATTGAAGCCAAGCCGAGGTGGCCTATTTCGGGGGAATTTAAATGCCCGCTGTAAAGTGATGCTTTACTTATACAGTGCTGTTTAATATTGAGTTTAATTTATTTTGTGAATTTGTAATCACAGAAGTATGTGGAATAGTGCCTACTTCAAGTTTTTATGGTAACCTTGTATGTGGAGAATCGTAGTTGTGTGGTGGAAAAATGTTGAAAGTTTAATTTGTGGCTGGATGATCGGTCTTGAATTTTACCAGCTGAGACGAATATTCGGACCCAAGAGGAACGGGAATGGGGAATGGCGGAAACTTCATAATGAGGAACTACATAAGTTATATGGTTTACCCAACATTGTTAGGGTCGTCAAGTCTAGAAGGCTTAGGTGGGCGGGTCATGTAGCTAGAATGGAAGAAAGTAGAAACGCTTTCAAAGTCTTGACTGGAAGACCAATCGGAAAACGACCATTAGGAAGACCTAGGCGCAGATGGGAAGACAATATTAAGATGGATCTCGCAGAGATTGGAATACAAAGTAGAAACTGGATCCAATTGGCTCAGGATAGAAGTCAGTGGAGAGCTTTTGTGAACGCGGCATTGAACGTCCGGGTTCGATAGGCCATAGAGTTAGTTAGTTAGTTAGTTTTAAAACGTGTATTTAATTCGATATAACTATTTCATTTTGAAAATGTTGTTGCCTTAGTAGCTTTGAAAACTCGGGTGAATGGCGACGGTAATTCATTCACTGGCACTCAATCTACCGAATCGAATCACTCAATCTATCGTGCCGAATGCTAAGGTTCACGAAAATTTAGTCTGACAGGGGCCGGAGGTTACAACTTTGATTGCAAGGAATGGAGGTAAAATATAGAACATCGAATAAGGTGAGTGTGAAATGCTTTATAATAAAAGAAAAGTAGTTGTGTCACGTTTCATGTTTTTGTATTGTCAGGTTGTGACTTGAATATCCGCCTTGTTTAGGATAGAAATTTGGTATATATTCCCTAATAGTACTCTTTTCTTGGTAATCAATACCCCAGATTTGGCGAGAGAATTTTGAGCGGGATATTGTAGAGGAAAATTAAATGGTTTATTGAATAGTGATCCAATATTTCTTCCATTCTTGTTTTTCAGTTATTTAATGGTTATCTATTTCGATTTAGACGTATATAAGCCTGCATATTTGGTTAGAATTGATAATAGTTCTTTTTATTTTTCTCCAAAAAGTAAATGTTTAAATGGAGAATAAATTTGGTAAATTAAGCTTTGGTTTAATAAACGAATTGAGGAATTGAGTCATTAGTAGTAAAAGATTTGTCAGGTTGAAATATTATTCATGCGCCGACAATATATTTATGTCCAGAAGTTCATAGATAATTAAGAAAATTTGTTGTCAGATTAAATACTTAAAATGACTAGGATTTTGAGAGAATTTATTGTTACTCAGAGTAAATACTAATTATATTATTCAATTAGTTGATTGCTTCGCAAAAAATTGTTCAGAATTAAGACTGGAATTTTTCTTAGATAATTCGCAAATATTGTCGTATAGGATTATATTTTTGCTGATTCGTGAATTTGACTAAATTAATTGATGATAATTTGATACATTTCTGAGAATTCGCTTTCTCTGATGTGGAAATTATTAACTTTGATACAACACTTTATCTGAAACGACCAATTTTTATCAAAATTAGATAGCTAAAATTCATGTACATTTCATACTTTGGAATTTTATATTTTGTTATTCGTTTTGTGTTTACGCATTCTTCTAACGCAATAACGCATATACACAACCACTTTCTCTGGTTGAATAAAATTGTTATTGATAATTGAATCCTTGTGGTTATTTTGTTCATATGTATATATGTCTATCCTGATTTGTTCGATTTGCACAAGAAATATTGGATCATATTGTTAACTTTACATTGAACTGGGATGAGGAGGAGCCTGTCTGTAAGCCCCATCGCCAAGGCTTTTTCTAAAAGAGTTCAAATCGACAGTTTTTGTTATTATTTTTGAAACACTCTCGATTTGGGTTCGAGCTGAAGAGGTTAGGTGGAGGTGGACGTTACAGTAGTGGGCTAAAGAGAGATCGAGAGAAAATTCGGAATATTCAGTTTATTTCATTGAAACTATGAGCTTGGTTATGCATTTTTTAAGCTTATGGTATTGGGATATAGTAGTATCATTGATACTAGTTCTGACGCACTTTCCCCATCCAACCCCAAACCCGCCACTGACCATAGTACTTAAACAAAGTTACCCCAAACCCGCCATTGACCATAGTACTTAAACAAAGTTACAGAGCGCAAAGTAGATTTAGTATTGTACCTTGTGCACTGGCTTTTATCACATTTAAAATCAAATTGCAGAAATCAATGTAATTATAACAAAACAATGAATTAATTATTTTGGATATTTTATATTTAATAAATCATGAAAAAGTGTGTAATTTGTGGAGAATTAAAACAATATCAAGAATTTGCTCGAAATGGAAATACAAGACGAGATGAGTGTAAAGCATGCCGGAATAAACTGAGCAAACAAAATGATGAAACAGAAAAAATAGGTGCGTTTGCTTATCATGTTGTAAATCCTGAACAATTATCTGAAAAATAATTTATAGACTTACAAAACGAGCTGAATTATATCAAACTAATGTTTTTAGAATTTTACATCGACTATAAGAATGGAAAAGTTCAACTTGATGAAAGAGCAAAATATCATCTTAATAAAATACACGAGCTGTGGAATAATGCAATACCCTATAAGAATTTAGACTACTATTTCAGTTTTAAGAACCATCATATCTTTATCAATCATATTAATAATAACAAGTGGATTGATTATATGAATGCATTTTTGAAATGGAGGGTAAGGATGATGCCTTATTCAAATTGGGAGTAAAGATAAATAAACTACTGTTTTTATGACATTTAAAATCATAAAAACTTACATCTAAAACTTATAACTTATAGTGCTGTCTTTAATTTAACAGATACTTTTTGTTTGATTAAAATCGATTCACAAATGCCCGAGTAATAAGAAGATGAACTTAAACTGTATATGAGTATTGAATGAACGCACAGCCAAACAGTTTATATATATTTTCATTCATCTAACTCACTAATACATGCACACAGACACACACAATCCAGTTTGCTTGGTGAGAATAAAAAAAATAAGTTGGACTAAAGCCAAGGTTATCCACTTCCATTGTATGTGAGGAAGATTTTGCATGCAAATTGTGTACGTGACTTCCATATGAACATAGCTGTAGTAACAATGTAAAGGAGAACTTGTTTCTTTCTAAGTCACAAGTTGCATTCCCTCAGGCAGTCTAGATGTTTTTCTTTTCTTTCTTTTTAGTAGTCAAGCAGTATATGGAAGTGTAGTAATAACAATACCAATCCTGTCACGTTGCAACTAAACTAAGAATTTTAAAACTTTTTCGATTGTGAAGAGAGAGAAAATTGTAGCTAGATAACGTGACAATGTAACGTGATGGTTTTTGCCTTCACGTGACAAACAGGGTTGGAAACTAACATTTTTTAACATGTTTTTCCAGAATTGTTAAAATTATGAATTAAGCTCTGAAACTATTACAAATGAACTAGTACTAAATAAGGTAAATATTTTTTTGAAGCGATAATCAACTCCTGTTTTAATGGCGGCTCATGAGGGAAAATATCTCCAGATCGTTATAACTTCGTTGTTTATTAACCGATTTTCCTAATTCAAACGACAATCGATAAAGAAAAAAATTGCTATTTTTTGATTGTATTGCGGGTTGCATAACTCTAAAGATTTCGAATTTGTTATAACTTCACTAAAATACTAACCGATTTTCAAAATTCAAACGGCAATGAATAGAGAAATAAATTGACTATCTATTGAATGTCTTATAAATTGCATTACTCTAAGGATATAATTACTAAAACTCAAATAAATTCCTTATTTATACATGTATCTTTAAAATTCAAATGACATTGTGTTCTATATATCCAAAGGTCTTAGTTTTTATAATCTTGAAACTATAAAAACACTTATACACTTAAAATTACAAGTTTAGATATTGATAATGAAATCGTAAAAAACACTTATACACTTAGAACATACTTAAAATTACAAGTGCGGATATTGATAATGGAATCTTCTGCTAACCTCGTTCTCAATAGGAAACAATGACTTCTTAAACTCTGTCCACTGATCATAATTCAAGCTGAATAGACAACCGTTAATATCAAAAACAACTTGAACTTCGGTCTGCACATTTTTCACAATTACATTGAAATTATTAGTAAGTATAAATTTCTTTTGAGGATCCATTCTATTCACTCCATTTTTTACTTCTGACGACATATTTTTGTTCATTTTTATTATTCTTTGGATTCACAAAACCGATCCTCATTTGAAATTTACATGCAGAACTCAACAGTTGGATAGTTATCTTTTAAACCAGTGTATTTGATTTTTATTCCATCTTTAACGATCTCATCAATCATTTTATCTGTTAAGTGTTTTGTAAATCTAGGTGGAAGAAATACCTTAAACTCTTCACATTCAACTAAAATGCTCTTTCCAAACTTAGTTTTAATCTTTTCCATTTTCACAATCTTATATTCTGTATTTAATTCTAATTCTCTTAATCCAATAACCTGTTTTTGTTCAAGACTTCCAAGTTTATTTAAAAAATCAACATGTTTTGCCATATTTATTATATATAATTTTTTCTAATATTCTCGAATTTCGTTAGGTATGTCATTGATTCTGTTAACAATATCTCTTACATTTTCATCTGTTAATTCACCATTCATGAGCTTAATTACATTAAGCTCATCTTTAAACAGCCCAATTCGATTCACCATATTTTTATATTCTTTCTTTGAAGCTATATTAAACCGTGTTGATAGACCAGTGATAACAGCAGAAGCCGAAGCAAATGCAGTTGTAATAATTGAATATACTATAACAGGAATGAACACATTGATGAACCCTGAAGAAGCTGATAATAGAATTGATAACGTAATAAGAGTAGTATAAAGACATTTTATCCTCTTGAACTTCCTTTTGTTTTTCATTAATAACTTCTCAAGATTTAATATAGTGTCTTCAATTAACACAATTAAATTCTCACGTAAAATGTTATCTGGAATAGTCATTTTATTAAATAAGTTTTTATGATATTGTCATAAAAACACTTACAAACTAAACAAATCTAATAAACATATAATTGATTTATATCTTCTCAATTATTTTTTCTTTCTCAACATCATACTCTAAATTTTTCTTACCAATCATAACAACATAGCAAATTGTTTTATCTGGTACATCGCTTTAAAAATTAACAGTCAGTTTCAAATTAGTTCTATCACTTACAGTTACTGATTTATGCTTGCTTGTGTTAATTACGAACATTGGTCTATTTTCTAAAAATTCTTTAGGGTAATAAAACATCTCAGTATTTCCAATTGTAGCTCGCTTATATACCGTATACATTTCATAAACTTTCAAATACTTATGTTTTGCAAAATCTAAGTTTAAAGATTCTAATGGGAAAGATTCATTTCTAGAATTACGAAAATGGATATTCTGAACTTTACAATGATCAAAATAGCTTGAATCTCTTTCTTGATTATCATTTCCATCAGTTTGGAAAAAGGCAATCACAAAATTAGGCATATCAAATTCACTTGAGTTAAATTGTGTGGTTAAATCGAATTCTAAATACTTTCCACTAACAGTCTTCTGCAAACATTGATACGTGTTGAATGAAATGGGAATCTTACCTTCTTTTAACATATTAGATCTTAACAATGTGGCATAGTTAGGTTCATAATTAACAATAGGCATTCTTAACTCCATATTTGTAATCTTAATTTTACCTGGATGCGGTTGATCATTCTCATATGTTCCATCCTGCTTTTTTGTTTTCCAAATAGCAAATGCGTTATCATCAGAACCACTTCTTTTAAATGTATATTTCAATCCTCCTTTCCACATAATATCTTTAAAATCTGAACAAAATCCTGGCAAAAGTCTTAGCAAAAACACTATTTCTTCATCTGTTCTTGCCCACGTAATTCCTTCCCATCCACATTCATCATAGTGATTTGCCTCTGGTTTTGAAATCGTACATGTGTTTACAGCTGTTGAAGTTAAACCAGGATAATCTATAATATCTAATATCTGTCCATGCTTACTAACTTGAATTTGAGAAAACAGATGTGGGAAGAAATTATTAATAAGTCTAATATTTTGACCAGTAGCATATTCTCCATCAGCATCTCTACCTCTAATTTCAAAAGTTACATAAATATCAGCATAATAAGGATGTATGAAGCAATCACCCACGTCAATATCAAATTCAATAGACCTGTTTGGCTTATTAAACTCTTAAATTCTCGATTGTTTTTTGATTAGGTTGAAAGGATTGTAATTCATATGATTCTATCTTATCCATATTTATTATAAAAATATTTGTAATAGTTTTATGAATTAAGTCCATAAAATAAACCCATAAAAACTTAAATATAACTTCTCCAAATATCCTTATTCCTATTCACCTGACTAATAATTTCTGAAAAACTATACCCATCTGTAAACATTTTTAACACTGTAATGCATAAATGTCCACAAATTACCTCGTTAAAATGTTGTATACGGCTGCTATTGTACTCTATATTATGACCAAGATATCTTATGAGTGTTTTTGGCGGATTACCTCCAAATGAATCAAACACATACTTTCTATTTCCTTTTTTCCAATAACAAATCCAATGCGTTCCTATATTTTTAGACGTATCAAAATTAACAATACCACACTCATTCTTCCTTGGATGTTTAGGCAATTCATCACTCATAAATACACCTCTAAAGTTTCTTATCTTAAGTTTTTTAAAAGGTTGTATTAGGTCTAAATTACTTAAAGGTTTAATTTCTTCTTTTTCTTTACTGTTTTGGAGTTTACGTTTTTTGAAAGCTTACCACCTTGTTTCTCTTCCATTGCTAAGTTATGTCGCTTTTGTTCGTCTAATTCCATTTTATTCTTTTTTGCATCATCTACAGTCTTAGCAATAGCAGCCGCACCTCCAGCAACAGAACCTAGAGCACCTATTAAAGCTAAAATCGTTGGAATAGTAAATATAAAACCGCCATAATGAACTTTATTATCATTTGTCTTCATTTCTTTGTTTATTTTCTTAAGTTGTGGTATAGAAAGAGATAGAGACATACATTGTCCTTTACTTAGTTTTGCTTCCTTTTGTTTGAGTTGTTTGTTAGTTAAAATATGATCTATATTTAATTGTTTAAGTTCCTCATTAGGAATCGTAAATGTAAAACCCTTTAACTGCATATTTATTATATAATTAAAAGCTTTTTATGAAAAATTTCCATAAAAAGTTCATATATACCTAAATCTAAAAATACTTATAAACCTAAACCAAATCTTACTTATAAACCTACACCAAATCTTACTTTTGTATTCATCACTAAAGCAGTTCCAAGAGCAGGTAGTTTTTCAGTTATTAAATTAGCATCTTTAGCAAAAACTCTTTCCCAAGCTTTATTTTCTAATTCCTTATCTGCAATATGTCTTGATTCTGTATCTTTATTATCCCTATAGTATATATCATGTTCTTTACAAGCCTCATCTAATGGATTAATACCTTTATCACCTCTTTCTAATCTTTCTTGTAACTTAGTAAAAGGTCCGCAAAATTCATAACCTGGTATATGTAACTCTGGAATTCCTTTCATGTTTAAAATCCTATTCATAAATCCTTTTCCATACTTTTCACTATTCCAAAATTTTGGTGGCAACGTATTCAATATCTTTATCAAATAACCTATACCTTTTGGATCATTAGGAATAAATTGTATGAGTTTAGAATTAATCATATCCATAGTACCTACTTTCTCATTATAAAAATTATCATTTCCAGATGTTTCTTCTCCATCAATAACAATCAAGCGATCAATCAGTTTTCTCACATCATCCATCCATATGTATTCTTTTGTTAATTCGTTATATACCATTATTCCTTCTCCAGATTTTGGTGTCTTTTTTGAAGGTGTTGTTGGTTTTATATATTCATCCCAAATAGGTTTGATAATCTCTTTATATTTTTTACCTTTACTAGATTTTTGTTTTCTTGTACTTGGATCATTATTATGAAATGCAACACTAGAATCAATTACTATTTGTTTATATTTTTCTAGATCATCATCATTATAATTTGTTGGATTTGTTTTGTCAATAATTCCCATAAATCTTCTGTTCCTGTATAATGTCGATTATTAATAACTAAATCGTCACCATGAATTTTAACTTCTGCAATTCCTATCATATGTATAATTTTCCCATCTTCATCATATGGTTGTATTCCAAAACTTTTATCATCTCTAGTTGCATAATATCTTGAGGCAATCTTACCAAAATGAGTTGTTGCTAAAGATTCTATTCCTTCTACTTTATATTTAATTTGTTTTTCATGTGTTTTATTTCTTCTGTTATAGGCGTATCACTTTCATTTATAGGACTATCATACATAGGTGGTGTTTCTAATAAGCTTGAATCCACTCTCGCACTTTTATGTACAACTGGAACTAACTTTTGAATTAGATTTTTATTTTCTTCTGTTACTTTTGATATATCTTGCTCTAAATCTTTAATTGCATCAATATCAGGCTGATCTTGTTTTTTAAATTTCTCATACTTACTTCGATTACTTTGTTTAATTTCCTTAAATCTTTTAATAAGTTCTTCTTTTAACTTAATATACTTCTTAGCTTTATTAGCATCCATTTATTATATAAAGAAAAAATAAAAACATAACATAACATAACATAACATATACGTTCACCTACACTCATATACGTTTAGTTCACACTTTTAGAAATTCTTTAATTTTATTTCTATATTTACCATTATTCACCTTCCTAGTCATATCTATTGTTAAGAAACCATGTTCTTCACTCCAACACTTGCTACATAATAATTGTAATTTTTCAAACGACATATCAGATGCAACAAATTCATCATATATATGTTTTAAATTTACATTGTGCTGTCTAAATATACAAAGAAAGTTTGTTGTCCCTAATTAATTGTTTTGGTACTTTAGAATATGTTTGTCCAAGATAGAAACAGTTCAAACCCTTATGACGACCTCGAGTAAAATATTCTCTAACGTGGTTTTGTTTTTCTAATATGAAATCATCAAATACTACCAGAGAATAGTCCTCACATTCATCTAATGGAATAATCTCTTCATTGTTTCCTTTTATTATTGCTACTGTATCTTTAATATTACGTTCTATATCTCGAAAAACTTGTATTAAGTGTTGGTATTTAAGTTGATTTAGACTTTTAGAATAGATATAAACATTTGCATATTTTAACCATTTAGGTGCCAACAAAAAATTATCAATCATTAACGTTGTTTTACCACATCCACTAGACCCAACTATTAAACATCTTATATCATCAGGTAACAACTCACCATTCCTCTTTCTCTTCGCGGTTTCTTCTGTTAAACTTACTTTAATATCCCAATTATCCGTTTTAATTGTTTATTATATAATAAATGAAAGTATTTAATTTAAATTGTTATTCATCTGTATTAAACATGTCTTTGCACTACCCATTTGAAAACGATTTAGAAGTAGCTGTTGCAGGATTTTACACAACATACTTAACTCCAAATATTACAGAAAAAATAATATATTAACGTTTTACAGTGAAGAACCTGAAGTTACAAGACAAGCCATAGTTCAACCTGGTCAATATAGTTTAAAAGAATTAGAAGAATATATTAAATCAAACCTTCCATTCTACACTGATGAATTCAAAGATACTTTTGAAATTACGGAAGACAGGAAGAGAAATAGAGTTAAAATATTTAGTGAGGTTTGTGATATAACCTTAGATACCATTAATACTGTATTAGGTTTTAGTGAGAAAAAGTTAACTAATAATATAGAACATGTTGGAGATAAGCCACCAAAGTTTCATCCGTTTGATACTATAAATATTCACTGTGATTTAGCAGAAGGTATGATTTTAAAACACAATGACACAACACACAGCGAAACAGACTTAATTGCAACATTTAGAACAAATGCAGAGTTTAGAGAACCAATTATATATGAACCTAATGAAAAGATATTTTTCCCAATACATCACAATAAATTTAATAATTTCAAAGTTTCACTTAAAGATGAGAATGGTGATTTGATTGATTTTGGTGGAGCTCGTATAACTGTTTTACTTGCTGTTAAATAATTCAAATTATTATATAATAAATATGGATATTTTTGGTAATACTAAAAGGGGGACTACAAACCTCAATCATGTAAGTGAAGTTTTTACATCAAATAATATAACATGGGTTGATTGCAAAAACAAAAGACTTGTTAATGTAGGTGATGCAATTGACCAACATGATGTAGTAACTTTACAACAGCTAGATTTAATAAATAGTAATGTTAATAGTCAATTGGAAGGTGATAGAAAGAAATTTGAAGATGTATTAAAAACATCACAAGACACATATATAAAGAAAGAAGATTTTCAAAAGGTTAGGATGGATACTACTAAATTGATTATGCAGAAAGAAACCATACCTCTACGATATCGATTAAGAGCTAAAAATGTTAAGGAATCTCTAGAATATTTAATCTCTCTAATGGTTACAAATTTCTCTATAATGGGAAAATAATGCACATGGAATTAAGTTTCGATAAATACTTTCTAGAGATATATTTGGGTGATACTTTGATTGAAAATTTACCTTTTAACTTTAAGAAGAACGATATAATTACAATTAAACCAAATAAAAATTCAGCTATGGAAGAAGGTCAATTATTGTTTGTTGTAATGTACATAGAAAGAGAGCTTTCCTAAAACCATTTGCTATATTCAATCTATATAACAACATTCTAATTCAATCTATATAACAACATTTTAATTCAATCTATATAACAACATTCTCAATTGAATTATACAGATGAATTATAAATTGTTATATAGATTGAATTATTGTTCGAATTATAAACTGTTATAGAATGTTATATTGATTAAATTATATAGATGAACAGTGTTTGAATTGTAGAAGTTATTATATAGATTGATTATAGATTGAATTATATATTGAAGTTCATGATCAATTATAATATTAATCAACAAATAAAAACAACAGCATTAATTATAGTATTAATCAACAACAGCATTAATTATAGTATTAATCATTAAATACCGACACCGTTAATTATAGTATTAATCATCAAATATCGGCAACAGCATCAAACAAACATATGCTTGAATTATAGTTTGAATTAGGCCGATCTTTAGAATGATGTTGTTAGTTGATATAGTGTTTGAATTATAGATTGAGGTTAATAATTTTCCATATAATAAACAGTATGATGTATTGTGTTAAGTGTAAGAAATCAACAGATACAAAAATAGATAACATTAGAATAGAACAAACAAAGAATGGAAGATATATTAAGAAAGGTATATGTGTTGTATGTGGTACTAATAAATCTCAATTCATTAAAAAGTCCGATTGGCTATATGAAGTTGAAGGTATTAGAGAAGACATTATAGAAGAAATTCATAAACCATCTAGAAAGAATTATCCTAGGTTAAGTGTTATTATTAAAGGTATAGATGATTTATGGCAAGCAGATCTTGTTGAAATGGATAGTGGTATGTTAAAAGGTGTTTCAAAATTAAATAAAGGCTATAAGTATCAGCTAACGATTATAGATGTGTTCTCAAAATATGCGTTTGCTATTCCTGTTAAAGATAAGAGTGGTAAGAATGTTACAGAAGCATTGGAATCAGTGTTAAAAGTAAGAAAACCTAATAATTTACAAACAGATCAAGGTAAAGAGTTTTACAATAAAGAATTTAAAAAGTTGATGGAGGTAAATAAGATTAATCATTACTCAACCTATAGTGGTAAGAAAGCTTCTGTTGTTGAAAGATTCAATAGAACACTTAAACAGAACATGTGGAAGAAGTTCACAACACAAGGAAATTACAAATGGATAGATACATTACCAACACTAGTTAAAGAGTATAATCATCAAATTCATAGAACAATTGGTTTAAAACCTATAGAAGTTAACAAGAAAAATGAGCGAACAATATTAGAGAAAGTGTATCAAAAAGAATATAAGCGTGTTAAGCCCAAATACAAATTAGGTGATCATGTTCGTATAAGTAAGTCGAAAGGGTTATTTGAGAAAGGATATACACCTAATTGGTCAACAGAAGTATTTGTTATTAGTGAAGTTATTCCATCTAATCCGCCTACATATAGAATTAAAGATTTAGAAGAAGAGGATGTGCAAGGTAGATTTTATGAACCAGAACTATTAAAGACGAAACATAAAGATGAATACTTGGTGGAGAAAGTGTTGAGAAAGAAAGGTAATAAAGTATACGTTAAATGGTTAGGATTTGATGAAACACATAATAGTTGGATAGATAAAAGTAATGTAGTGTAAATATATAATGTCTTTTATGGTTATTATTACATAAAAGGTTAGTATGAATAGTGAATCATTCCACTTGTGTTTAAGCTAAGATGAATGATGATTGTTTTAGTTGTAAGGGAGTATCCAAACTCAATCAACCTTCTAAATAAAGTAAAAGAAAAAGTATGATTGTCATGTGGATGGAGAAGATGATGAGATATTCATAAAGGTAAGGGTTATGTAAATATAACTTTTATGATTATTGATCATAAAAGTTTAACATTAATCTACACTAACCTAATTCTACATAAAAACGTGCTATCAATATCTAGAATCAACCGGGTTATCAATTGAATTATTATGTATAACCGTTCTACACAAAGGACAAGTGTTATTATTTCCTAACTAGGTAACCATACACTCAACACAGAACACATGTTCACATGCTGTTTTACACAATTGAGTTTTTGTTTCTTTGCATATTGGACATTCTTCTGAGTTTTCTATTAAGCGTAAACCTGTTGAAAGTAACATTAGTTTGTTTCTAAGGCTATCGCTAACATGTCTATTGAATCTTAAGAATTGAACTATATTGATCTTGTCTTTGATTCTCATTAAAAGCTTCCAGAAAGACTCCTATTCCAACAATTATATGCTATCTCATTTAAATTTAAACCTTTGCTTTCAAACTCGAGAATGAATTTTTCGCTTTTATCATCTAAACTAACATATGGTCAATAAACTTTATTTTGATATTTTCTTACATGTGTTTCATCTAGTTTCGGTGTAATAGCTCGCCAATTGATAAGAGAATTAAATTCGCTCAAGAAGGCTGTTTGTTCTTTTCTTTCAATATGACACTTTTTAGAAACTGCATCCCAACAGAGTTTATCTTTAAAGGTTCTTAGGAATGCAAGTGTGAGCAAATTTGAATGATAAGAGATGATATCCCATTGTAAGTATTCTCTGAATTGTGTACAAAAATTAATAGCTTGTTTCTCTGTATACTTTCTCCAGTTATTTTTTCAGTGAATGCAGGCCAATCAATCTCTTCTTTAAACTCATTAAGAAAATCTTCCGTCATTTGTCGAGCATATTCATCAGTGTAGTAATACCATCTTATATGTTGTCTTACATGTTCTTTATGTTTTAATACGAATTCTGGTTTTAGATGAGAATATCGCCCATACCTTGAATCAAACTTTGGCTCACACAATTCATCCAAAAAATAATATCGCCATACTTACTAATAATGCATTCGTGTTTAGTCAGATCTTTTCTTCTTGATAATCTAACCCAATCAATGTGTTCTTTGTGATTTTCAATAAAAGAAAGTGATAGATTATGTTTAAATGTAACTGAATACCAATTTATCTTGTTTTTGAAAGTATGTAGAAAGTTATCGGATAAATCCTTTATTTCTGAAATTTGTCTCCATTCTTCGACATTTCGATTATTAAGCACATCTATAACTATATTTTTACAAAGTGTATTTTCAAAGTAGTTTACGATATGTTCAGGATTTAATTTTTGAACCATGTCTTTTATAAGTTCAGTTAGTTGTTGTGAACTTGTGGTAGTTGTTCTGTGTTCGTTGATTAAGGTTATTAGTTCTGCTTTTGTAAGCTTTGAATAACCTCGTATTCCCTTTTCTTTACATAAGTTTTTCAATTCAGCAACAGTATGTTTAATTAAACTCATAATTACTCTATCGTATATATATAAATTTTAAAAAATAATGATCATTTTTGCTAATTTTCTATATAATAAATATGAAGACACATTTTGATTTATTACATGATAGACTTAAATTAATTCATCATGATCTTAAACGCATAACAGCACTACTAGAGAAGCAAATACTGTTAAAGGAAAAAGAATTATTAATAATACAACAAAAAACATCTGATTTGGATAGTGATGATGAATATAAATATGGTAGTGTTGATTATGACGATGATGAATAAGTTTACAAAAATGATGTAATTTTAATATGTGTATATGTAACTTTGATGGGTTATTCCCATAAAAGTCCTGTTCTAATACAACGCGTAATATGTAGACAATGGCAGGAGTGTACAACGTTAAGCGTTGTATTAGGATATGTGGAAGCAAAAATAGTACAAAAATGACTGGAAATAATCCGGCGAAGATAAAAATTGAGTAATAGTAAGATTTTCTATATAAAACGATACAGTAATTATGAGTTTAATTAAACATACTGTTGTTGAATTAAAAAACTTATGTAAAGAAAAGGGAATCAAAAGATATTCCGGATTAAGAAAAGCAAAACTAATAAACCTTCTTAAACAATATGATGATGAACAGATTAGAAATATATTCCCATTTAAAGAAGTATTTGAAGAATCGAAGCCAGCACGTATACCCATCAAAGTAGAATTAGAAGAAACAGCATTTAAACATAGATTACACACTTTCAAAATAAAAAACACAGGTGAATATAAAGATCCTTCTAAATTCCTACGTTCAATTAGCAAACCAGTTAAAAGTATGATTAAAAATTGATTTAAATATTTTAATGCACTTAAGGTAAATATGTCATTCACATGTAACTTCATAAAAGATAAGCAGATTCGAGAACATAATTTTAAAACATCAAATGAAATTATACTTCAATTCACCGATCTAAATGAGTATTATGAAAATGCAACTAGAAAAATTAGAATAGAGATAGAAGAGTTTCAAGGAAAGGGTTCAGGTTGGACTTTGCATTCTGTTAATTATCTTGAGTTAAGAATTAATAAATACGTTGCAATGAATGGGTCATCATATATAGAACTTCCAGAAACAATTAAAAGAAGAAAAGCATGCATTAATATTAAAAACAAAGATCAAAAATGTTTCTTATGGTCTGTTCTAAGAGCATTACATCCTGTTAATAAAGATCCACAAAGAGTTCCTAGACAATATGAGCATGAATTAGATAAATATTTTAAAGATATCCCCTTTCCTTTGCAAATTACAGATATACCAAAATTTGAAAATAGATCTAATATATCTATCAGTGTCTTTGCCCTAGATGATAATGAAAAGATATACCCACTTAAAATACCTAAAGAAAGAAAACAAAATCATTTTCGTCTTTTATATCTAAAGAAAAAAGATAAAACACATTACTGCTTGATTAAAGATTTATGGAAGCTTGTTGGAAGTCAAATAACAAAAGATGGACATAAGAGATTTTTATGTGAGGGATGTCTAGCTAAACATTTTGAATCACAAGAATTATTAAAACAACATGAAGAATACTGTGGTTTACATTCTGCTGCTAAAATAATTTTGCCTAGAGAGTGGAATAAGATATTAGAATTTGTAAATGATAGGCGTTCTTTAAGAATACCATTCACAATAATAGCAGACTTAGAATCATTACTAAGAGGAATAAGTACATGTCAGCCTGATCCTGAAAGATCCTACTCAAATGCTTATCAACTACATGAACCTAATAGTTTTATTTACTATGTAAAAAGCACTTTGGAATCCTATAAAAGTGAGCCAGTAGAATACATAGGGGATAATGTAGCAGAAGAATTTATAAAAAGGTTAACAGAAGAAGCAATCAAAATAGCAAAAATATATGATACTTATACACCTATGATTTCATTATCTAAAGAGGAAGAAGAAATATATGAATCAGCCACAATATGTCATAGTTGTGAAGGAAGTCTTGAAGATCTACCACGTTTATTAGTAAAGAAAATAGAAGGTTTAAAGATTAAAATTGAGTATTTAAAGAAGAAAATAAAAGAAGGAGCTAAACACTTGGAGAAGAACATCATCTCAAAATAGAAGATGAGGAGGATGATGGCATAACAGAGATAAAAGAGCAGAGAAAAGAGATAAAATAAGTCCTAGTAGATTGTGAGAATAAATATAAAAAGCTTAAAAATAGTAGAGAGTCATGTAAAACAAAAGTGCATGATCATGATCATTTAACAGGTAAATTTAGAGGTGCTGCTCACTCTTATTGCAATCTAAAATATACAAATCCAAGATTTATTCCTGTATATTTCCACAATCTCTCTAGGTATGATGCACATTTATTTATAAAAAGCTTAGGAGGTGGAGATGAGAAAGAAAAAATAGATGTAATAGCTAACACTGAAGAAAACTACATTACATTTTCAAAAACCATTCGATATAAGGATGCAAAAGGAAAAGATAAATCTATCAAGTTAAGATTCATTGATTCATTCATATTTTTACTAAAAGGCTTAGCAGAGTTAGCAAAGAATTTAAAGCCAGAACAATTTCGAGAAACATTAAAGTTTTTTTTTCCAATTGATAAGCTTGATCTAGTTACTACAAAAGGTGATTATCCATATGATTATGTTGATTCTAAGGAAAAGTTAAAGGAGCCTGTTCCATTATCTCCAGACAAATTTACAAACAGATTAACAGGAGAAAAGATGAGTCCTGAGCGCCATAACCTTCATGTACGAGTTTGTAAAGAATTCGATCTGAAGTTAATAGATGACTTTACTGTTCATTACAACAAAACAGATGTTCTTCAACTAACAGATATTATTGAAAATTTCAGAGATACAGCTCTTAAAACATATAAATTGGATCCAGCGTGGTATCTTACCAGGCCTGGGTTTTTCTGGGATGCAATGCTAAAGATGACAAAACAAAAATTAGAATTATTAACTGACTATGACAAATTACTATTTATAGAGAAGGGTATAAGAGGTGGAATCTCTCAATGTTCAAATCGATATGCAGTAGCTAATAATAAATACTTAGATAATTTTGACAAGAAGAAAAAAAGCTCTTATATAACTTACATGGATGCAAATAACGAGTATGGTTGGGCGATGAATCATCACATGCCGTATGGTGGTTTTCAATGGATATATGTCAATAAGTATAATGAGAAACATTTAGCAAAAACAATACTAGAAACAGAAGATGATTCTGAAGATGGTTATATTTTAGAAGTTGACTTAGAATATCCAAAGGAACTGCATAATATACATTCAGATTTTCCCTTAGCTCCAGAAAACTATATTAATAACAAAAAACTTCCAAAGCTATTGACAACTCTATATGATAAAGAGCATTATATACTACACTATCAAAACCTTAAATTCTACTTGTCACAAATAATGAAGCTTAAGAAAATACATAAGGTAATAACTTTTAAACAATCAGCCTGGTTAAAGAAATATATAGATCTAAATACTAATATACGGTCACAAGCCAAGAATGAATTTGAGAAGGATTTTTATAAATTGGCTAATGATGCCGTTTTTGGTAAAACTATGGAAAATATAAGAAAAAGAATAAATGTAAGATTAGTACATAATGAAAATTTGTTAGAGGATTTAGTAGCTAAACCTAACTTTAAAGATAGAACGATATTCTCTGAGAATTTAGCTGCTATTCATATGTATAAAACTAAAATTGTATTTAACAAGCCTATCTATGTAGGAATGACAGTACTAGATATCTCTAAAATATGCTTGTATGATTTTTCTACAATGTTTTGAAAAAGAGATATGAAGACAATGTAAAATTGTTAATGACTGATACTGATTCTGTTATAGCACATATAGAAACAGAAGACCTTTACGAAGATATGAAAGATATGTATGAATATTTAGATACTTCTGATTATAAAGAAAACAATGAATATGGATTGAAATTAGTTCATAAAAAGGTATTAGGAAAATTTAAAGATGAATTGAAAGGTGTTGTAATAGAAAAGTTTGTCGGTCTGAAATCAAAAATGTATGCTATCAAAAAGAAAGGAGATCAGGATGAACCGATTAGAAAAGCAAAGGGCATAAAGGAAAGTGTAGTTATAAAAGATATATCATTTGAGGATTATGAGAACTGTGTTTTAGAAAAGAAAGAGTTATATAGAATACAAAATCATATTCGTAGTAAAAAGCATAATGTATACTCGGTAGAAGAAAACAAGTTAGCTTTAAGTGCTTATGATGATAAGAGATATATATTGAATGATGGTATACATACTCTAGCTTGGGGTCTTTATAATATAGAATTAAGGAAAGAAGATTTGATTCCCAAGTTAAAAGAGTTATATGATCAATATGCTAAGAGTAGACAAGAAAGAGAAATACAACAAATAGAAGAGTTAAATTAGATGTAAATAATTTTAGATGTAAGTAATTTTAGATGTAAGTTTTAGATGTAAGTAGTTTTAGATGTAAGTTTTTATCATTTGAAATGTGATAAAAGCAAGTGCACAAGGTATAATACTCAATCTACTTTGCGCTCTGTAACTTTGTTTAAGTACTATGGTCAATGGCGGGTTTGGGGTTGGGTGGAGAAAGTGCGTTAGAACTGGTATCAATGATACTACTGGATATCTATTAGGCATCTTTTTAAGGATGTGAGATTGATTTTATTTTAAGTTTCAACTTTTAATGTCTGACACTCAGGCTGAAGAGGTACTGTAAATTGCGTGAATCAAAAGAGAATGCATGTTTTAGAGAGAATATGTTGATAACATTATGATTTTATTTGATTTTTCATGTAGTCCTGAGATTAATTATCACACTAATTTGCAGTTAACGTTGAAGTCAGGCAAGATGATATCTTACATCAAATTTATGTTCAAATTTTAATAGTATGGAAACATGTGTCACTATTTTAACATTATATTATGTAATCTGGAACTAAATGGAAGGAGGGGCCATTGACTACAATATCCCGGTACACAACATACTTGTATTTATTCCAGTAATACTAAAACAGGCTAACATTCAAATGTTATTACCTCAAGTTGAACTGTTTGTAGCTAACTTCTTGCCACTTTCTCAATTCCGTGCATCTACCTGGTCTTGTCCTTAGTAGCAAAGAAATCAGACACTGCTGTTTCCACCACTATTAGTTGGTGCAGTATCATGATTTGAGGAAGTACACCAAGGACTGATACAGGTAATAATACGAAGGAACATTTGAGAGAACTATATGCCAAACATGGCATAAGGTCAATCCCATCAAAGTCTTGAATGTTTAGTTACGTCTTTAGCGCCAAATGTGATTTTCCGTTATTCTGTTCCTACAAAGCGAGCTTTTGGTTTACCAATGTAAGATTAGTTTTGGCAGAGTGAAGCATATATCTGGTCCAACTGAACGGAATAAAGGTCGTAATTGATGATATGATATTTAGGCATGAACTCAAAGTGAATTATTACTCGTAGTTTAATCACTCACGGAGCAGAACTTTATGCTTGGAATGACCCTGTTTGACAATTGGTTCTGTAAGTTGGCCGTTGCTGTAATATTTATTTTCCACATTCAAATCTAGAAAAGAAACAACGTTTATGCGTATTTGACAATCTGCTTCATGAAACGCACATACAAGCGTTTTGCAGAAGTTCTTGACAAACAACTGTTCTTTTTAGACTTGAGCTGAAGTCAGATCATTTGACACAGTGTGGTTGCCTTGATAACTTGACCGGAAAATGACACACTACAGTGAAGTGGACATGCTGAATTGTTTCGACAAAAGTTGTGTACTGATTGATGGATTTTCCGCAATGACGTGTCATATGTCATAAAAATATGTTAACCTGAGCCTGACCTTATAGCATCTTCGACATTTTTACAACCTACACGGAATTTCCAGAACCAACGAGTTGATGTGCTATGATTTACTTCATCTTTCCATCTCGCAAATGTTTCCATGTTGTTACAACAGCATTATGTCTGAGTTAGAATTCACATAGTACCATTTCATGTACCAGACGTCGTTCAGCACTCATCCTCACTAGTTAAAATTACAGGTGGAAAGGTGGCTTCCGTATTAAATGGTCAACTTGCCACACTACCACTTAAGCCAGTTTGAACTTTTGTAGTTAAGATTGATTATGGAGTATGCCACTCAGCTGTTTTAGTTGGAAGAATGTTGCAAGATGTATGACTATCCTTGTATTTATTTGGTTAAATATCTACCGTTGATACTATTGTGGTGGGGTAGACTTGGTTTGATTTTAGGTAGAAACTTTTTAGTACAAAATTGTTGCTATGATGTGTCTGAATCTGATGTAATTCTCGATCAAGTAAGATTGTGATGAACAATATCATGTTAGTGGGTTTCTTTCATTTTCTCCCACATTCTCATTCGATCATCATTCAGTTGCTTTCATCTGTCTTCCTTAGCCTAGAGGGCATACTAATGGGATGTTAAAATCATAATTTACTCTAATTTTATTTTTTGTGTCTGACGTAGTCTTTGTATTGAATAAAGATTCTAAGAAAATCTCTATCGAATAGCAAGTGTCATTATTTTTGTGTGTGAACAAAGAAAGCGAAAGGAAAATACTTTAAGAAAACAGAAAATACTTGAAACATCTTACAGTTGATTAGTTTCCTGATACACCTTTTACATACGCATGATATATGGTTATCATTTACCTATTACATTAATGTCTATATTATATTATAATAAAATTAATTCAACATCGAGCTCAAAGAGTGGTCTAGGAGACTTCAGGCTCAATTTGCAACATCTTATCGGAACTAAACGAAAGGTACCCGCCACTACATTAAATTTTACCACAATAATTCCCTAAATCAAATCATGCTATGGTAGAGTTATTTTCGAAAATAACGGTTTTACTCTCCTTGCGCCCACAGCTGTGAATTACTGATTATCAGAAATTGACGACCAACTACAGCAACAGCCTCTTGTTCCTACATTTGTAACAAACACTTTGTTACAATCTTTCCTTCTAGGTTTTCTTCCCTGACTTTTTTTTTAAAAAATCCTTTTCTTTCCACTGAAAATCTATTATAAATTTTCGATCTAATGAACACTTCGCCGTAAGACACCGTTTAAATCTTTACTCCTCATTCAGTATTGATATTGAAATTATAACCGTGGAAATCGCCGCTGTAATAAACGAGAGAAAATATATTTCTTACAATATTGAAGAAGAAGTGAAAAGTAACAGATATAATGAAGAAAGCGTTCTGTTGTCTTTGAAAAAAAAGTATAGCAGTTCACCAATCACAGAAGACACGTAATTAAATCTCCAATTTTTTCCTTGTGGAAACTTCAGAAAGGAACACTTGGATAAAGAGAATTTCAGCCAAGTGTTCCGAATGCGCTGTGATTGGTTAAGGAAAAAAAGAAGTTAAGCGGAGTGGCGCGAAAAGAATCAAACTTTGTTCTCGACCTGCCAACAATGTAGATGTAAAGTTCAATGACTACCAGACTAAAAACGTGAGTTTTGGACAGGGCCGGACTGACTACTAGTTGGCCCCGGCGGTTAACATATTCTGTTGCCCCGAGTCCTCTATCCCCAACCACCAGTACCTCAACTGTCCATTGTTTTCCCACGATAAAAGCACATTGTTATCTCAGATAAAGCACACTATTCTTTAATAACCATGTTGTACATTATACCATAAAGATCATAATATAAAATCTCGGTGTATGGTAGGTAACAATATTTATGAGAATAACACAGGCAGTAATTATTAGCAAACATTTTGATCTCTCCTTGGGATGGCTGAAATTTGTAATTTGTTAATAAAGAACTACGAACAAATTAAATTAACTTTAGCACCGGCGGTTTCATTATTCGTGAACAAGTGATACGATAAGGAACACCCACTTCACGTAGCCCGAAATATTTTTTGGGGGAAAGATATACTTTCCGGAACAAGCACGAGAAAATGTTCTCGTATGAACATTAATATCAGTAAGCACTTGTGATCCATGAACTACGTCAAGTACCCAGACTGTGAGTACTTATGTAAATCGTGTGCACATATAGGCCTACAAGGTGGTCGTGATGGAATTATATACTATGCGACGTGATAAAAGATCAGGAAAAGAAATTATCAATAGTAAATTTTAATATTGCTACTAGAAACTGGTGTAATGAATTTTCATTTCGATTTACGTAATTTTATTCCAAATGTATGTATATAACCAGTTTTTACTGTAATATCAATTTTAGTACATAAATACCCAACGACAACCGTGAAACCGGATTCAACAGCAGCCACTGTTTTATTTAAAAGAAACATCTCTATTATATGCAAAGAATAACTTTTCACTCGTCCCTCCTGTAGATTCAAGAAGTCCGAATTTATAATCTACTAGTTACAATAGTACTAACCTCCGTTTCCACGGTAATTTTCTACACGACACCATAAGGACATAGGACATACATTACCTTACAGTAACAGACTTTGAATAACTGACCGCAGCTCGAATTCTTGGCTGATAAAATTGGCTACTATTGAAGGATGAAAGCAAATGTTCATGAGTGACTCAACAATGGCGAAACCAAAGGATCGTGAAATAGAGAAACGACTCGACGGCATTATATTATAAATCTTAAAAGTGATCTCAGATCTATTTCTGTTATATTTCAAATTGTTACTTTTCCCGGCCCAAGAAACTAACCTTTAAAGAATTGTATTATCAGGCCAGTATATTTTGGGCTCCCTTTTATACTCCGGGATAGGAAGCGTGTTGGATTTCACTATTGTTTTTGCTTGAACCGACATGGCTCTGAAGCTCGGTTGCCCATCCTTACTTTATAAGGGGCGTGTGTCGCAACATAATTATAATTAAGAGCTCAAAGATTTTGAAGTATGCAGATTGCCGCCGTGACTGTTCACAAGACTTTTGTTGTCGCACACGTTTTCCACATTTTTCTCTTCCTTCTGACTTCCTCTCTTTATTAAAATTTTCATTTGGCCATTTGATTTATTCCCTGTCTGGGCGGCAATCGGCGCGTAGCCACTTGGGCCAGTCCGGGCCTGGTTTTGGACGTTTTTATTGCTGGATGGGCAATGATTGCAAACAGCGTAAGTTAATACACTAAGCGGCGCAAGGCAATAATTAATTAGGCCTAATACCTACAAGATTAAATATAGTAAATTAAAACAAAAAAATCAAGGATAGTGAGGCTTACACCTCGGTTCTTTGGAGTAAACCATTTTGAATACATTTGTGAAGTAAAATTCTCAATACGAATAGCCTAAATTATCGCTATCTCATTTTTGTAAGAATTTTAAAATATGTCTTCTTTATTTCTTCATTGTGGCATTGAAATTAATATGACAAATTGGTAGTAAATTTTTGTATTGTGACTTACTCTAGTGGGATGGATAAGACATAGGAAAATAGTATTCGTATAGCATACCCTCTTCTTCTCTGTGAAAGATTTAATTTTATAAATATGATTAAAATTTTCACCTTTTTTTTTTTAAAGAAAAGAATCCTGGTTTGTTGTGGTTAGTAGTAACAATGAAAGTTTTGTCCTCAGAAATATTCATTTTAAGTGGATTGTCTACACAGGTCCGTATCCAGGGAGTCTAGGGGGCCAGGTACCCCTAAATTTTGGCTGCCCCCTAGAATTACGAGGTAGGCTTACAAATTAACTATAATATGGTGATAAACTATAATATGGTTGGGTAGTCTCCCCTAACTTTAGGCGTCCCCCCTACATTTTTGGGCTGGCTACAGGCCTGTGTCTACGTCTATTATCTGCATGTTTTTTTTTTTTTTTAGGTTAAGTTAGTTTTAAGTATAGGAACCTTGTTCAAGACATTAATATATTGCGAATAACCGTGCATTCAGTTTTATGATGTTTCCTGCAATGAATGATTCGGTATAGAACGACATTTTTTCTTTTGTCATGCTAGGACATGCACCTTCACAAGAAATGTTTCTAGTATTCCAGTTTTTCGGTCAGTTCGTGAATAAACACAGTAGAAGGTACTGGACAGTCATTATTCTCTATTTTGGTCGTTATACTTTCTTTTATATTTTGATTCTTTACATTAAAATTTGAGTACCGATATACAGGGTGTAACAAAAAAGGAACCTCAACATTTCAGGGGTGGATTCCTTATGGGTAAACAAGCAAAAATTTTATATGACCACATGTCAGTAAGTGCATCGTTACAGTGTTGTACATAATGAGCACCAAGAATGCAAGCTGGCATCACCAAGCCACACTCTCGGGGGTACCGTATAATGGACTGCTTTATTGCTTCACATACTATTTTTGATGAGTTTATCCCCAAGCGGAAAGGAATGCCATCCCCAAAATCCCGATGCAAAACAACAGTTAGTTTCCTTCCCCCTGCCCTGGACCCCTCACATACATGGAATACATATCGGCTGAAAGCTTCAGCTTTAAGGAACACATTGATACCAAAGTTATTTTAATACCTTTGTAACTACTGTCGAAGTTTTTGTTCCCCCAAAACCACAAAAGTCATCCAAGTTCCATTTTTGGTTTGATGCTGAGATTTGGTCTTGTCTTAGAAACAAGAAGCTCGCGTGGCCACTCTAGAGACAACATCCAAACCAATTTACTTACAATAGTTTCTCGCAAAGTTGTCCATACGACAAGTCCCTACTTAGAAAAAAAATACAATAATTACATCTTCAACATTGCAAATTCGTTTTGTTTGAGACCTAAGAACTTTTGGTCTCTCATTAATTCAAGGAGAAATAATACTAGTATGTCCAAGGACGTCAACTATGTTGGGAACACTCCCACACAGCACACGTCGTCCAGCGGACGTCCAAAAATATCCATACATGAGTGATTCCATTTCAAATCGTCCAGGGTGGTCCACACGACTGTCTCAGATTTAGTTCATTTTTTAAAATAAGAAACTACATACAAAATTATTAGACCCATATTTTTTCTTTTTGCTGAAAAAATTTTTTTCTTCGACATACAGCCTTCCAAAATGGCCGCCCTCCTCTCAGATTGCTCGAAAAACTGAAAAACATGTCAAATTAAAAATTTTATTGTAGAGAAACGAGTGTACTTAGTGACGTAATCGCAATAGCAGGAAGAGTATAAATTTGTATGTTTCGTTGGAGGGCCAAAATTCGTCTATTGGTCCAATAGGAATCGCGCAATTCACTCGCAATGTTGCCAACTTTGATGAAATTTTTGCTAACTTCAAACCTTTTTTGTCCTGTCCTCACGAGCAATATCAACCATCTGCTTCAAGCATCGAAATCTACTCCATAAGGTCTCTTGAAAATGTAAAGGACTTACGTTTCTGATTATTACATCCCACGTTGTAGCATGATGAAAAGCTGAAAATTGCATTAAGACGCCATGTTTGGACATCATTTTCTCAAAAACCCCACCTTTTAAAAATCTGAATTTTTTACATGTATTGGAGAAGTACCTAAGTATTTAAAATCCGTTAACCGTTCATGCGGCTGCAGCTCCTAACATTCGCAATTAATTATTGAAATTTCGATTTTTGTACTTGAAATGTAAATATTTCCTATGGGCATTTAGGTCCTATACACAAGGCGATTTGAAAGGGAGTATCAAAATTTTGAGAGTAGAATCCTGACATCAAATCCAGTAGAAAAGTTCCTATAAACATGGGTCGAATTCAGTTTCGTTTTCGAGTTACAGGGTTTCCAACTCGGGATCCAAAATCGGTTCGGGACAATAGAAAATGAAATATATATTTAGCGTTAAATCAGAAACTGTGTGTTAAAGCTTTGATAAAGTTCAGAAAGTTGATTTGTATCAATATGATGATTTTTACGTGCGTTGCAATTCAGTTGGCAGTGTTGCCAACTTGCTAGAACTTTTATTTGTTTCCAAAAGACACTACGTGGATTTTATTTGATATTTGGTATTCATTAGTGATTGCCAACATCACACGAAGCACAATTTTCCCTCACATCACCACAGTTTTCGAAAACTTACATGTATTTCATTAAAAGGTTTTATCTCGTGTGTTATTGATAGTTTGTGTGATTCGGTGTCGTAAACATCGTCCTAGTGTTCTCTGAAACCATGAAAAATTGTTTACACTGGTAGCATGACATTGTAGTGCACTAGTTAAGTGTTTGTGTGAATAATAATGGGGAAGTCCTATTACAGTAAGGACCTATTAAATGTGTTGATTATGCTAAAGGCCGTAAGGTGATTGTGCACAGAAAGAATTCTAGACAAAAAATTTATCTTGCGGTAAAATATATGGATTGCGTACAGCGTGTCAGCCCAAACGTACTATTAGGGGAGGTTGATTATTTGTGTCTTGTACACAAGGCGATTTGAAAGGCAGTATGAACAATTTTGAGATGTGAATCCTTCACCGTAGTCTAGGTTTCACCGATAACGGCCGTTTTAATGGGGACACATTCATGTTTAGCGGGGGGCGCGGTGGCTCAGTGGTAGAGCGTTCACCTCCGGTGCTTGGGGTCCCTGGTTCGATCCCAGCTCGCGCCGTGTGGACTTTGTGGTGGACAAACACCGTGCTCGTGGGTTTTCTCGGGGTTCTCCCGTTTCCTCCCACTTTCTTCATTCCACCATTTCACTCATCTCTCATTATCACCGTCTCCTTTAGCCTAACCGGCATAACCGTGGGACGTAAAACTTAAAGATTTCATTTACATTCATGTTTAGCATGTTAACTATCTGGTTAATGGTTTCCAAATCTACATTCAGAGGAACAAATTCGTTATCTTGCTGGTGCATAATTTCATATTTACATCTTCTTTCGTGACCACCAATATATCACACACATTCACGTTGTTCACGGTAAATATTCAAAGCACCCTTTACACGAATAATCATCCTCTCCTAATACTACGTTTTGGCAGACGCGCTGTACGCAATACATATATTTTACCGCAAGATAAAATGTTTGTTAAGAATTCTTTCTGTACACAATTATCTTATGCCTTTTAGAATCATCAACACATTTAATACGGTCCTTACTGTAATACAATGAGAAAAAAATTGTAGGTGGTAACTTAAAAAGATAGGTTACATGCGTAATTCCTGTATTTTTTGGACAACGTACAGCAGACGTATAACTGAAAATGCATGTTTTATAATACTTTCTGTATAAGTGTTCCATCTATACGTACTTTCTGTATGAAACAATGTATTCGGTCAGGATTTCAGATACAAATGGACGTATATAACATATAGCTGGCGAAGGTAACATAAGTATATACATGTGATATACGGAAAACTGTTAGATGTCAGACATACTGCAACAGCATGATGTAACATCTAAGGGCAGTGCCTATGTAGCATACGGATAACGTATACTCCGTACTGATTTCTATAGTAAGCAAGAGGATACCGTATATTTGTACAATATACCGCTGTACGGAGAACGGATTTTTCTCTGTGTAGGACTTTCCCATTGTTATTCACACAAACACTGTAACTAGTGCATTACAATGTCATGTTACCAGTGAAAACAATTTTCATGGTTCCAGAGAACACTAGGACAATGTTCACGACACCGAATCTCGTAATAAACTGTTTCGTGGTTGGAGCAGAACTTCTTGATTAAGTTCGAACTTGATGCGTGGAGTTACGAGAGGTTTTGCGATAATAAAAAATATTTTTCTTCTTCATCTTTATTATTATTATTATTATTATTATTATTATTATTATTATTATTATTATTATTATTATTATTATTATTATTATTATTATTATTATTATTAGTTTATTATTATTATTTTATTATTATTATTACAACTTACACAGACGTAGTTTTTATTCGACATTTTGGTTTTACTAATGATGGCATACATCAAGTGAAATTCACACGTAATGTTGCAAACTATCAATAACGCATGAGATAAACCTTTTAATGAAATACATGTAAGTTTTCGAAAACTGTGGTAATGTGGGGAAAATTATGCTTCATGTGATGTTGGCAATCACTAATAAATACCAAATATCAAATAAAATCTACGTAGTGTCTTTTGGAAACAAATAAAAGTTCTAGCAAGTTGGCAACACTGCCAACTGAATTGCAACGCACGTAAAAATCATCATATTGATACAAATCAACTTTCTGAACTTTATCAAAGCTTTAACACACAGTTTCTGATTTAACGCTAAATATATATTTCATTTTCTATTGTCCCGAACCGATTTTGGATCCCGAGTTGGAAACCCTATAACTCGAAAACGAAACTGAATTCGACCCATGTTTATAGGAACTTTTCTACTGGATTTGATGTCAGGATTCTACTCTCAAAATTTTGATACTCCCTTTCAAATCGCCTTGTGTATAGGACCTAAATGCCCATAGGAAATATTTACATTTCAAGTACAAAAATCGAAATTTCAATAATTAATTGCGAATGTTAGGAGCTGCAGCCGCATGAACGGTTAACGGATTTTAAATACTTAGGTACTTCTCCAATACATGTAAAAAATTCAGATTTTTAAAAGGTGGGGTTTTTGAGAAAATGGCGTCCAAACATGGCGTCTTAATGCAATTTTCAGCTTTTCATCATGCTATAACGTGGGATGTAATAATCAGAAACGTAAGTCCTTTACATTTTCAAGAGACCTTATGGAGTAGATTTCGATGCTTGAAGCAGATGGTTGATATTGCTCGTGAGGACAGGACAAAAAAGGTTTGAAGTTAGCAAAAAATTCATCAAAGTTGGCAACATTGCGAGTGAATTGCGCGATTCCTATTGGACCAATAGACGAATTTTGGCCCTCCAACGAAACATACAAATTTATACTCTTCCTGCTATTGCGATTACATTACTAAGTACACTCGTTTCTCTACAATAAAATTTTTAATTTGACATGTTTTTCAGTTTTTCGAGCAATCCGAGAGGAGGGCGGCCATTTTGGAAGGCTGTATATCGAAGGAAAATTTTTTTTCAGCAAAAAGAAAAAATATGGGTCTAATAATATTGCATGTAGATCCCATATAAAAAAAATAAATGAAATCTGAGACTATGATGGGGACCAATTGTGGTTTGCCTGGACGATTTGAAATGGAATTGGTCACATGTCCAAAAGTTGTCCATAGATGTCCATGGACTTATGTGGACCTTTACGGATCATCCATATTATGTCCACATACGTCCACAGACGCCCATGGATGTGTGTGGACTTTTATGGATCACCCATATTAGGGTCGTCATGGACCTATGTTGGCGTTGTTATGTAATAGGACAAATGTGGAAGAGCAATGGACGTCTACATTAGACGTAGAATGGACGTCCAGAAAAGGATGTACATAGTTTGTCCACATTGGTCCGTTTACATACCAATGCCGAAATAGGTCCAACAGTGGACGCAATATGGATGATCCATAGAAGTCCACATAAGTCCATGGACGTCTGTGGATATTTTTGGACATTTTATGATAAACACCTTTATTTTAGTATGTCCATAACACGTCCACTTTTGAACGTATGTGGACGTAGGTTGTTAACGTACAAAATTGGACTACTATGGACGTGTCTTTATGGACATCAAATGTACGTCCAAGAGTGGACCTAGAATGGAGAACCCTCATGGATCTCCTTTGGAGTTAGTAAGTTAAGGTACTGGTCTGGACGTTTCCTGAACCTCCACTCTTGGACGTTTAATGGATGTCCATAAAGACATGTCCATAGTACATGCACTTTGGACTTATTTACACATTTGCCAATAAACGGACCAATTCGAACGTCCACAGGACGTACACAAGTGGTTGTACATTGGACATCCGTAAGAGGATATCAATAGTACGTCCGTCATGGACCTACGTACGCATTCGTTAATAATTTAACCAATTTGAACTTCCACAGGACGTACACAAGTGGTCGTACATTGGACATCCGTAAGAGGATATCAATAGTACGTCCGTCATGGACCTACTTACGCATTAGTCAATAACGGACCAATTCGAACTTCCACAGGACGTACACAAATGGTTGTACATTGGACATCCGTAAGAGAATATCAATAGTACGTCCGTCATGGACCTACGTACGCATTCGTTAATAATTTAACCAATTTGAACTTCCACAGGACGTACACAAGTGGTCGTACATTGGACATCCGTAAAAGGATATCAATAGTACGTCCGTCATGGACCTACTTACGCATTAGTCAATAACGGACCAATTCGAACGTCTACAGGACGTACACAAGTGGTCGTACATTGGACATCCGTAAGAGGATATCAATAGTACGTCCATCATGGACCTACTTACGCATTCGTCAATAATTGAACCAATTTGAACGTCCACTGGACTACACAAATGGTTGTACACTGTACATCAGTTAGAGAATATTAATAGTGCCTTCGTCATGGACATATTTGCATATTTGTCAATGATCGGACCAATTCGGATTTTCACTGGACGTACACAAATCGTCGTACACTGTACATCAGTAAGAGATATCATGGTCATAGTGTCCAAAACTAAGTTACTTCAAATAAGCACTGCCCCGTCCATCTCAGGTGCGCAATTACTATTGTAGAGTTCTCCAAAATATGTATGTTTATGGTACTATAGCAACGCTGAATCATAATAGTGTGATATTACCTCTCGCTTGACATGTATATTTGAAATATATAATAATCTAAGATAGTGCCATTTGAAAATATGATTTTATCTTGGGGTGGCAACACTGCTAGTCTGGTAGGATGGCGGTGTATGTCAAACTACTTTTGCTTTTTGATATTTGCCTGTTATAAAATTTCAGCTTTTTCTGTCAATCAGTTTAGAAGTTACAATGAGAAGTCACTTCAAGTGGTTGTTTCATCCTATAATAGTAAACATGTATTATGTACTTATTTTTAAATAATACATGTATTTGTGAATATACATTTTATTCAACGTATTTACGAATATGAAGTAAGTCAAAAGTAAACAGCAATGGTTTCCACATTAAAATACATGAAAAATAATTTTGGTCAGGATTTTGACAAAAACTTTACTGTGCTGGTAAAAGAGTTGTAACACTACTATTTAGAGATGTTACTTTAGTAAAGAGACCTGGACTTTTGCAGCATTGGTGCCTTTTATTCTAGAAGCGAGGGAAAAGGAAAGGGAAGTGCCTTTTCCGCCACCTTTAACTCCCCTCTGGATTTGCCTACCCATTTAAGTTCAAGTTATTTTTTGTTTCATAATTTCGTAATTCTTTGTAAAGTATTGATTCTGGTCTCATTTAATATCTTTTGAGAATTCCAGTGGTAGCAGATGGACCAGGTCCTTATAGTAAAAGACAAAATAAATCCATAACAAATAATCCACAAAAAATGATAAACGAATTAATTGCCCCCATTTGGGAACAGTGGGCTTAGCTTGTATTCATCACGACTTAAGTTTGCCAATATTGTCGATGAACTTCTGTTGTTTGGTGTTTTCTCAAGTGTGTCTTCATCCGGTGAGGGTGTCACTCAGTCGAAAAATGTAACAAGTTTTTCAGACCAGTTATCATGAGTGAGATTTTCCTTGGCTTTTACTCATTGACACGAGGCAAATACCGGGATGGTACCTATATAAGTTACAGGTCATAGGCTGCTTCCTTTAGTGTGTGAAGGCTTTAAGGCCTTAGATGCCGGTAATACCGATAAAGCTGTATAAATAAATAAATAAATAAATAAACAATGAGTATGCTCGGAAAACGCCTCCACAAATCGTACTGAAATCTTCCGATACATCAGATATGAACCCACACAGCTCACGTTGTCCAATGGACGTCTAAAAATTGTCCACAGATGGCCATGGACTTATATGGACTTTTATGGATCCACCATATTAAGCAAAATGTTTCTATCATTTGCGTAGACCTCCAGGCTTCGCGAATCTTCACAGCCACGCCTTCAAAAAATACGAATGTGAAAAATGAAGTTCTCGTATATTTAAAATTCATAGGGGCAAACAAAAGGGAAAAAATAAAAAAGAAATAGAGAAAAAAATGAAATGAAATCTTTGAGTTTTACGTCCCACGGTTATTCCGATTAGGCTAAAGGATAGCGTGATGATGAGTAATGAATGAAATTGTGGAATGAAGAAAGTGGGAGGAAACGGGAGAACCCCGAGAAAACCCACGCACACGGTGTTTGTCCACCACAAAGTTCACTTGGCGGGGACTGGGATCGAACCCGGGACCCCAAGCACCAGAGGTCAACGCTCTACCACTAAACCACCGCGGCCCCAAGAGAAAAAGAGATCTGAAAGGATGCGAAGTTCTATTGAAATTCGAAAATGGAAATATTAATTTTGGGTCTTTAACAACTTGCCTTCAGTAGCATTAAATTTGTCGATATCATTCTCTAATTTCCAGATTTCAGTATTAGCATCGTTTTAGATTTCTAATCTTTTTCTAGAAGATCGAAGTGATAACGAAAACTTGGCTCTATTTTTACATTTATATTATAAATTCACATCTAGTTTAAACCTTTGCGTTATATTATTTTTAAGAGTTGAAAATTTCCGTGTCAATATTCAAAAACGATGCTACATTCTAGCCGCAGGTATTGCCAACATAAGAGCGGAATATATTCGTTTGGGGGCCGGATCTGGCCCTCGAGCCGATATTTGTATGGCTATCACTGAGTCACAGCAAGGTAAGTGAAGCAAAAGATTTGATAACCAATTTTAATCCTGAACGTCAATTAGAATTCTTGACGGTATCTTTTTTCCTCATCTTTTCGTTTCTTTTGCTTTAATATTCGAACTAATTTCAATAATCATTTAGTAATTTATTTACGTTAGAGTATTGGCAGTGTTGATTTTGAGCTGGCAGCAGTGATGCGATGACAGTTGCAAGTTGTTTGTGCAAGTGTTATGATGATGTGTAAGGAAACAACTGTAATGAAACGTAAGTAGAAAGTTTTAATGAAGAAATTATATAACCTATTTAGGTGAAATACTTATGCCGAATAAGAGTGTGGTGCGAGTTTTTTTGTACTTTTCATTGTGTAGTGCTTCTACAGTTGGGAATTATACTACTGGAAGAATTGTAATTAAAACATTTCCGCAGAAGCACTCATAAAATACCTCGCCCATCTTAGCCACAAAATCCAGCCACAAAACTAAGGACGTTCAAGGTCATCAACACAATACACAGGGTTGCAAGCACTACAAAGTTAAAACGTAGAAAAATAAAATCCAATAGCAAGCTTACTCCACGCTCAAAAGGACCCATGCAATCATAATCCCTATCATCCCTCTACATAATATACAAAATTTTGTGTGCTAAATGTCATGATATCAATACCAAAAAACATAAACAAAATGGTTCAAATTTACAAAAAACTTTTGTGGCCAGGGTCGTGCACGTTCACTAGCGGGTCAGGAACCATGCGATCATCATCCCTATCATCCCTCTAAATACTATACAAAAATTTGTGCTGTAAAATGTCGTGGTATCAATACCACAAAACATAAACGAAATGGTTCAAATTTACAAAAACTTTTGTGGCCAAGATCGTGCACGTTCACTAGCGGGTCAGGACCCATGCGATAAGCATCCCTATCATCCCTTTACTTACTATACAAAAATTTGTGCTGTAAAAGGTCGTGGTATCAATACCACAACACATAAACGAAATGGTTCAAATTTACAAAAACTTTTGTGGCCAGGGTCGTGCACGTTCACTAGCGGGTCAGGACCAATGCGATCTTCATCCCTATCATCCCTTTACTTACTATACAAAAATTTGTGCTGTAAAATGTCGTGGTATCAATACCACAACACATAAACGAAATGGTTCAAATTTACAAAAACTTTTGTGGCCAGGGTCGTGCACGTTCACTAGCGGGTCAGGACCCATGCGATCATCATCCCTATAATCCCTTTACTTACTATACAAAAATTTGTGCTGTAAAATGTCGTGGTATCAATACCACAACACATAAACGAAATGGTTTAAATTTACAAAAACTTTTGTGGCCAGGGTCGTGCACGTTCACTAGCGGGTCAGGACCCATGCGATCATCATCTCTATCATCCCTTTACTCACTATACAAAAATTTGTGCTGTAAAATGTCGTGGTATCAATACCACAACACATAAACGAAATGGTTCAAATTTACAAAAACTTTTGTGGCCAGAGTCGTGTACGTTCACTAGCGGGTCAGGACCCATGCGATCATCATCCCTATCATCCCTTTACTTACTATACAAAAATTTGTGCTGTAAAATGTCGTGGTATCAATACCACAACACATAAACGAAATGGTTCAAATTTACAAAAACTTTTGTGGCCAGGGTCGTGCACGTTCACTAGCGGGTCAGGACCCATGCGATCATCATCTCTATCATCCCTTTACTTACTATACAAAAATTTGTGCTGTAAAATGTCGTGGTATCAATACCACAACACATAAACGAAGTGGTTCAAATTTTAAAATAATTTTGTGGCCAGGGTCGTGCACGTTCACTAGCGGGTCAGGACCTATGCGATCATCATCCCTATCACCCCTTTACTTACTATACAAAAATTTGTGCTGTAAAATGTCGTGGTATCAATACCACAACACATAAACGAAATGGTTCAAATTTACAAAAACTTTTGTGGCCAGGGTCGTGCACGTTCACTAGCGGGTCAGGACCAATGCGATCATCATTCCTATCATCCCTTTACTTACTATACAAAAATTTGTGCTGTAAAATGTCGTGGTATCAATACCACAACACATAAACGAAATGGTTCAAATTTAAAAAACTTTTGTGGCCAGGGTCGTGCACGTTCACTAGCGGGTCAGGACCAATGCGATCATCATCTCTATCATCCCTTTACTTACGATAAAAAAATTTGTGCTGTGAAATGTCGTGGTATCAATACCACAACACATAAACGAAATGGTTCAAATTTACAAAAACTTTTGTGGCCAGGGTCGTGCACGTTCACTAGCGGGTCAGGACCCATGCGATCATCATCCCTATCATCCCTTTACTTACTATACAAAAATTTGTGCTGTAAAATGTCGTGGTATCAATACCACAACACATAAACGAAATGGTTCAAATTTACAAAAACTTTCGTGGCCAGGGTCGTGTACGTTCACTAGCGAGTCAGGACCCATGGGATCATCATCCCTGTCATCCCTTTACTTACTATACAAAAATTTGTGCTGTAAATTGTCGTGGTATCAATACCACAAGACATAAACGAAATTGTTCAAATTTACAAATACTTTTGTGGCCAGGGTCGTGCACGTTCATTAGCAGGTAAGGGAACATGCGATAATCATCCCTATCATCCCTTTACTTACTATACAAAAATTTGTGCTGTAAAATGTCGTGGTATCAATACCACAACACATAAACGAAATGGTTCAAATTTACCAAAACTTTTGTGGCCAGGGTCGTGCACTTCACAAGCGGGTCAGGACCAATGCGATCATCATCCCTATCATCCCTTTACTTACTATACAAAAATTTGTGCTGTAAAATGTCGTGGTATCAATACCACAAGACGTAAACGAAATGGTTCAAATTTACAAAAGCTTTTGTGGTCAGGGTCGTGCACGTTCACTAGCGGGTCAGGACCCATGCGATCATCATCCCTATCATCTTTTACTTACTATACAAAAATTTGTGCTGTAAAATGTCGTGGTATCAATACCACAACACATAAACGAAATGGTTCAAATTTACAAAAACTTTTGTGGCCAGGGTCGTGCACGTTCACTAGCGGGTCAGGACCCATGCGATCATCATCTCTAACATCCTTTACTGACTATACAAAAATTTGTGCTGTAAAATGTCGTGGTATCAATACCACAACACAAACGAAATGGTTCATATTTTAAAATAATTTTGTGGCCAGGGTCGTGCACGTTCACTAGCGGGTCAGGACCCATGCGATCATCATCTCTATCGTCCCTTTACTTACTATACAAAAATATGTGCTGTAAAATATCGTGGTATCAATACCACAACACATAAACGAAATGGTTCAAATTTTGAAATAATTTTATGGCCAGGGTCGTGCACGTTCACTACCGGGTCAGGACCCATGCGATCATCATCCCTATCATCCCTCTAAATACTATACAAAAATTTGTGCTGTAAAATGTCGTGGTATCAATACCACAACACATAAACGAAATGGTTAAAATTTACAAATACTTTTGTGGCCAGGGTCGTGCACGTTCACTAGCGGGTCAATACCCATGCGATCATCATCTCTATCGTCCCTTTACTTACTATACAAAAATATGTGCTGTAAAATGTCGTGGTATCAATACCACAACACATAAACGAAATGGTTCAAATTTTGAAATAATTTTGTGGCCAGGGTCGTGCACGTTCACTAGCGGGTCAGGACCCATGCGATCATCATCCCTATCACCCCTTTACTTACTATACAAAAATTTGTGCTGTAAAATGTCGTGGTATCAATACCACAACACATAAACGAAATGGTTCAAATTTACAAAACTTTTGTGGCCAGGGTCGTGCACGTTCATTAGCGGGTCAGGAGCAATGCGATCATTATCCCTATCATCCCTTTACTTACTAGACAAAAATTTGTGCTGTAAAATGTCGTGGCATCAATACCATAAAACATAAACTAAATGGTTCAAATTTACAAAAACTTTTGTGGCCAGGGTCGTGCACGTTCATTAGCAGGTAAGGGAACATGCGATAATCATCCCTATCATCCCTTTACTTACTATACAAAAATTTGTGCTGTAAAATGTCGTGGCATCAATACCACAACACATAAACGAAATGGTTCAAATTTACAAAAACTTTTGTGACCAGGGTCGTGCACTTCACAAGCGGGTCAGGACCCATGCGATCATCATCGCTATCATCCCTTTACTTACTATACAAAAATTTGTGCTGTAAAATGTCGTGGTATCAATACCACAACACATAAACAAAATGGTTCAAATTTACCAAAACTTTTGTGGCCAGGGTCGTGCACGTTCACTAGCGGGTCAGGACCCACGCGATCATCATCCCTATCATCCCTTTACTTATTATACAAAAATTTGTGCTGTAAAATGTCGTGGTATCAATACCACAAGACATAAACGAAATGGTTCAAATTTACAAAAACTTTTGTGGCCAGGGTCGTGCACGTTCACTAGCGGGTCAGGACCCATGCGATCATCATCCCTATCACCCCTTCACTTACTATACAAAAATTTGTGCTGTAAAATGTCGTGGTATCAATAGCACAACACATAAACGAAATGGTTCAAATTTAAAAAAACTTTTGTGGCCAGGGTCGTGCACGTTCACTAGCGGGTCAGGACCCATGCGATTATCATCCCTATCATCCCTTTACTTACTATACAAAAATTTGTGCTGTAAAATGTCGTGGTATCAATACCACAACACATAAACGAAATGGTTCAAATTTACAAAAGCTTTTGTGGCCAGGGTCGTGCACTTCACAAGCGGGTCAGGACCCATGCGATCATCATCCCTATCATCCCTTTACTTACTATACAAAAATTTGTGCTGTAAAATGTCGTGGTATCAATACCACAACACATAAACGAAATGGTTCAAATTTACCAAAAATTTTTGCCAGAGTCGTGCACGTTCACTAGCGGGTCAGGACCCATGCGATCATCATCCCTATCACCCCTTCACTTACTATACAAAAATTTGTGCTGTAAAATGTCGTGGTATCAATACCACAACACATAAACGAAATGGTTCAAATTTACAAAAACTTTTGTGGCCAGGGTCGTGCACGTTCACTAGCGGGTCAGTACCCATGCGATTATCATCCCTATCATCCCTTTACTTACTATACAAAAATTTGTGCTGTAAAATGTCGTGGTATCAATACCACAACACATAAACGAAATGGTTCAAATTTACAAAAACTTTTCTGGCCAGGGTCGTGCACGTTCACTAGCGCGTCAGGACACATGCGATCATCATCCCTATCATCCCTTTACTTACTATGCAAAAATTTGTGCTGTAAAATGTCGTGGTATCAATACCACAACACATAAACGAAATGGTTCAAATTTACAAAAACTTTTGTGGCCAGGGTCGTGCACGTTCACTAGCGGGTCAGAACCCATGCGATAATCATTTCTAACATCCCTTTAAATACTATACAAAAATTTGTGCTGTAAAATGTCGTGGTATCAATACCACAACACAAACGAAATGGTTCATATTTTAAAATAATTTTGTGGACAGGGTCGTGCACGTTCACTAGCGGGTCAGGACCCATGCGATCATCATCCCTATCATCCCTTTACTTACTATACAAAAATTTGTGCTGTAAAATGTCGTCGTATCAATACCACAACACAAACGAAATGGTTCAAATTTACAAAAACTTTTGTGGCCAGGGTCGTGCACGTTCATTAGCAGGTCAGTGCCCATGCGATCATCATCCCTATCATCCCTTTACTTACTAGACAAAAATTTGTGCTTTAAAATGTCGTGGTATCAATACCACAACACATAAACGAAATTGTTCAAATTTACAAAAACTTTTGTGGCCAGGGTCGTGCACGTTCACTAGCGGGTCAGGACCAATGCGATCATCATCCCTATCATCCCTTTACTTACTATACAAAAATTTGTGCTGTAAAATGTCGTGGTATCAATACCACAACACATAAACGAAATTGTTCAAATTTACAAAAACTTTTGTGGCCAGGGTCGTGCACGTTCACTAGCGGGTCAGGACCCATGCGATCATCATCCCTATCATCCCTTTAAATACTATACAAAAATTTGTGCTGTAAAATGTCGTGGTATCAATACCACAAGACATAAACGAAATGGTTCAAATTTACAAAAAATTTTGTGACCAGGGTCGTGCACGTTCACTAGCGGGACAGGACCCATGCGATCATCATCCCTATCATCCCTTTACTTACTATACAAAAATTTGTGCTGTAAAATGTCGTGGTATCATTACCACAACACATAAACGAAATGGTTCACATTTTAAAATAATTTTGTAGCCAGGGTCGTGCACGTTCACTAGCGGGTCAGGACCCATGCGATCATCATCCCTATCATCCCTTTACTTACTATACAAAAATTTGTGCTGTAAAATGTCGTGGTATCAATACCACAACACATAAACGAAATGGTTCAAATTTACAAAACTTTTGTTGCCAGAGACGTGCACGTTCATTAGCGGGTCAGGAGCAATGCGATCATCATCCCTATCATCCCTTTACTTACTAGACACAAATTTGTGCTGTAAAATGTCGTGGCATCATTACCATAACACATAAACGAAATGGTTCAAATTTACAAAAACTTTTGTGGCCAGGGTCGTGCACGTTCACTAGCGGGTCAGGACCCATGCGATAATCATCCCTATCATCCCTTTACTTACTATACAAAAATTTGTGCTGTAAAATGTCGTGGTATCAATACCACAACACATAAACGAAATGGTTCAAATTTTAAAAAAAATTTGTGGCCAGGGTCGTGCACGTTCACTAGCGGGTCAGGACCCATGCGATCATCATCCCTATCATCCCTTTACTTACTATACAAAAATTTGTGCTGTAAAATGTCGTGGTATCAATACCACAACACATAAACGACATGGTTCAAATTTACAAATACTTTTGTGGCCAGGGTCGTGCACGTTCACTAGCGGGTCAATACCCATGCGATCATCATCCCTATCATCCCTTTACATACTATACAAAAATTTGTGCTGTAAAATGTCATGGTATCAATAGCACAACACACAAACGAAATGGTTCAAATTTACAAATACTTTTGTGGCCAGGGTCGTGCACGTTCACTAGCGGGTCAGGACCCATGCGATCATCATCCCTATCACCCCTTTACTTACTATACAAAAATTTGTGCTGTAAAATGTCGTGGTATCAATACCACAACATCTAAACGAAATGGTTCAAATTTACAAATACTTTTGTGGCCAGGGTCGTGCACGTTCACTAGCGGGTCAATACCCATGCGATCATCATCCCTATCATCCCTTTACTTACTATACAAAAATTTGTGCTGTAAAATGTCGTGGTATCAATACCACAACACATAAACGAAATGGTTCAAATTTAAAAAAACTTTTGTGGCCAAGGTCGTGAACGTTCACTAGCGGGTCAGGACCAATGCTATCACCATCCCTATCATCCCTCTACTTACTATACAAAAATTTGTGCTGTAAAATGTCGTGGTATCAATACCAAAACACATAAACGAAATGGTTCAAATTTACAAAAACTTTTATGGCGAGGGTCGTGCACGTTCATTAGCAGGTCAGGGCCCATGCGATCATCGTCCCTATCATCCCTTTATTTACTATACAAAAATTTGTGCTGTAAAATGTCGTGGTATCAATACCACAACACATAAACGAAATGGTTCAAATTTACAAAAACTTTTGTGGCCAGGGTCGTGCACGTTCACTAGAGGGTCAGGACCCATGCGATCATCATCCCTATCATCCCTTTACTTACTATACAAAAATTTGTGCTGTAAAATGTCGTGGTATCAATACCACAACACATAAACGAAATGGTTCAAATTTACAAAAACTTTTGTGGCCAGGGTCGTGCACTTCACTAGCGGGTCAGGACCCATGTGATCATCATCCCAATCATCCCTTTAAATACTATACAAAAATTTGTGCTGTAAAATGTCGTGGTATCAATACCACAACACATAAACGAAATGGTTCAAATTTAAAAAAAACTTTTGTGGCCAGGGTCGTGCACGTTCACTAGCGTGACAGGACCCATGCGATTATCATCCCTATCATCCCTTTACTTACTATACAAAAATTTGTGCTGTAAAATGTCGTGGTATCAATACCATAACACATAAAGGAAATGGTTCAAATTTACAAAAACTTTTGTGGCCAGGGTCGTGCACTTCACTAGCGGGTCAGGACCCATGCGATCATCATCCCTATCATCCCTTTAAATACTATACAAAAATTTGTGCTGTAAAATGTCGTGGTATCAATACCACAACACATAAACGAAATGGTTCAAATTTAAAAAAACTTTTGTGGCCAGGGTCGTCCACGTTCACTAGCGGGACAGGACCCATGCGATAATCATCCCTATCATCCCTTTACTTACTATACAAAAATTTGTGCTGTAAAATGTCGTGGTATCAATACCACAACACATAAACGAAATGGTTCAAATTTTAAAAAAAATTTGTGGCCAGGGTCGTGCACGTTCACTAGCGGGTCAGGACCCATGCGATCATCATCCCTATCACCCCTTTACTTACTATACAAAAATTTGTGCTGTAAAAGGTCGTGGTATCAATACCACAACATATAAACGAAATGGTTCAAATTTACAAATACTTTTGTGGCCAGGGTCGTGCACGTTCACTAGCGGGTCAATGCCCATGCGATCATCATCCCTATCATCCCTTTACTTACTATACAAAAATTTGTGCTGTAAAATGTCGTGGTATCAATACCACAACACATAAACGAAATGGTTCAAATTTAAAAAAACTTTTGTGGCCAGGGTCGTGAACGTTCACTAGCGGGTCAGGACCAATGCTATCATCATCCCTATCATCCCTCTACTTACTATACAAAAATTTGTGCTGTAAAATGTCGTGGTATCAATACCACAACACATAAACGAAATGGTTCAAATTTACAAAAACTTTTATGGCGAGGGTCGTGCACGTTCATTAGCAGGTCAGGGCCCATGCGATCATCGTCCCTATCATCCCTTTACTTACTATACAAAAATTTGTGCTGTAAAATGTCGTGGTATCAATACCACAACACATAAACGAAATGGTTCAAATTTACAAAAACTTTTGTGGCCAGGGTCGTGCACGTTCACTAGCGGGTCAGGACCCATGCGATCATCATCCCTATCATCCCTTTACTTACTATACAAAAATTTGTGCTGTAAAATGTCGTGGTATCAATACCACAACACATAAACGAAATTGTTCAAATTTACAAAAACTTTTGTGGCCAGGGTCGTGCATTTCACTAGCGGGTCAGGACCCATGCGATCATCATCCCGATCATCCCTTTAAATACTATACAAAAATTTGTGCTGTAAAATGTCGTGGTATCAATACCACAACACATAAACGAAATGGTTCAAATTTAAAAAAAACTTTTGTGGCCAGGGTCGTGCACGTTCACTAGCGTGACAGGACCCATGCGATTATCATCCCTATCATCCCTTTACTTACTATACAAAAATTTGTGCTGTAAAATGTGGTGGTATCAATACCACAAGACATAAACGAAATGGTTCAAATTTACAAAAACTTTTGTGACCAGGGTCGTGCACGTTCACTAGCGGGACAGGACCCTTGCGATTATCATCCCTATCATCCCTTTACTTACTACACAAAAATTTGTGCTGTAAAATGTCGTGGCATCAATACCATAACACATAAACGAAATGGTTCAAATTTACAAAAACTTTTGTGGCCAGGGTCGTGCACTTCACTAGCGGGTCAGGACCCATGCGATCATCATCCCTATCATCCCTTTAAGTACTATACAAAAATTTGTGCTGTAAAATGTCGTGGTATCAATACCACAACACATAAACGAAATGGTTCAAATTTAAAAAAAACTTTTGTGGCCAGGGTCGTCCACGTTCACTAGCGGGACAGGACCCATGCGATTATCATCCCTATCATCCCTTTATTTACTATACAAATATTTGTGCTGTAAAATGTCGTGGTATCATTACCACAACACATAAACGAAGTGGTTCAAATTTTAAAATAATTTTGTGGCCAGGGTCGTGCACGTTCACTAGCGGGTCAGGACCCATGCGATCATCATCCCTATCATCCCTTTACTTACTATACAAAAATTTGTGCTGTAATATGTCGTGGTATCAATACCACAACACATAAACGAAATGGTTCAAATTTACAAAACTTTTTTTGCCAGAGTCGTGCACGTTCATTAGCGGGTCAGGAGCAATGCGATCATCATCCCTATCATCCCTTTACGCACTAGACAAAAATTTGTGCTGTAAAATGTCGTGGCATCATTACCATAACACATAAACGAAATGGTTCAAATTTACAAAAACTTTTGTGGCCAGGGTCGTGCACGTTCACTAGCGGGTCAGGACCAATTCTATCATCATCCCTATCATCCCTTTACTTACTATACAAAAATTTGTGCTGTAAAATGTCGTGGTATCAATACCACAACACATAAACGAAATGGTTCAAATTTTAAAAAAAATTTGTGGCCAGGGTCGTGCACGTTCACTAGCGGGTCAGGACCCATGCGATCATCATTCCTATCACCCCTTTACTTACTATACAAAAATTTGTGCTGTAAAATGTCGTGGTATCAATACCACAACATATAAACGAAATGGTTCAAATTTACAAATACTTTTGTGGCCAGGGTCGTGCACGTTCACTAGCGGGTCAATACCCATGCGATCATCATCCCTATCATCCCTTTACTCACTATACAAAAATTTGTGCTGTAAAAAGGCGTGGTATCAATACCACAACACATAAACGAAATGGTTCAAATTTACAAAACTTTTGTTGCCAGAGTCGTGCACGTTCATTAGCGGGTCAGGAGCAATGCGATCATCATCCCTATCATCCCTTTACTTACTAGACAAAAATTTGTGCTGTAAAATGTCGTGGCATCATTACCATAACACATAAACGAAATGGTTCAAATTTACAAAAACTTTTGTGGCCAGGGTCGTGCACGTTCACTAGCGGGTCAGGACCCATGCGATAATCATCCCTATCATCCCTTTACTTACTATACAAAAATTTGTGCTGTAAAATGTCGTGGTATCAATACCACAACACATAAACGAAATGGTTCAAATTTTAAAAAAAATTTGTGGCCAGGGTCTTGCACGTTCACTAGCGGGTCAGGACCCATGCGATCATCATCCCTATCATCCCTTTACTTACTATACAAAAATTTGTGCTGTAAAATGTCGTGGTATCAATACCACAACACATAAACGACATGGTTCAAATTTACAAATACTTTTGTGGCCAGGGTCGTGCACGTTCACTAGCGGGTCAATACCCATGCGATCATCATCCCTATCATCCCTTTACATACTATACAAAAATTTGTGCTGTAAAATGTCGTTGTATCAATAGCACAACACACAAACGAAATGGTTCAAATTTACAAATACTTTTGTGGCCAGGGTCGTGCACGTTCACTAGCGGGTCAGGACCCATGCGATCATCATCCCTATCACCCCTTTACTTACTATACAAAAATTTGTGCTGTAAAATGTCGTGGTATCAATACCACAACATATAAACGAAATGGTTCAAATTTACAAATACTTTTGTGGCCAGGGTCGTGCACGTTCACTAGCGGGTCAATACCCATGCGATCATCATCCCTATCATCCCTTTACTTACTATACAAAAATTTGTGCTGTAAAATGTCGTGGTATCAATACCACAACACATAAACGAAATGGTTCAAATTTAAAAAAACTTTTGTGGCCAGGGTCGTGAACGTTCACTAGCGGGTCAGGACCAATGCTATCATCATCCCTATCATCCCTCTACTTACTATACAAAAATTTGTGCTGTAAAATGTCGTGGTATCAATACCAAAACACATAAACGAAATGGTTCAAATTTACAAAAACTTTTATGGCGAGGGTCGTGCACGTTCATTAGCAGGTCAGGGCCCATGCGATCATCGTCCCTATCATCCCTTTACTTACTATACAAAAATTTGTGCTGTAAAATGTCGTGGTATCAATACCACAACACATAAACGAAATGAATCAAATTTACAAAAACTTTTGTGGCCAGGGTCGTGCACGTTCACTAGCGGGTCAGGACCCATGCGATCATCATCCCTATCATCCCTTTACTTACTATACAAAAATTTGTGCTGTAAAATGTCGTGGTATCAATACCACAACACATAAACGAAATTGTTCAAATTTACAAAAACTTTTGTGGCCAGGGTCGTGCACTTCACTAGCGGGTCAGGACCCATGCGATCATCATCCCAATCATCCCTTTAAATACTATACAAAAATATGTGCTGTAAAATGTCGTGGTATCAATACCACAACACATAAACGAAATGGTTCAAATTTAAAAAAAACTTTTGTGGCCAGGGTCGTGCACGTTCACTAGCGTGACAGGACCCATGCGATTATCATCCCTATCATCCCTTTACTTACTATACAAAAATTTGTGCTGTAAAATGTCGTGGTATCAATACCACAAGACATAAACGAAATGGTTCAAATTTACAAAAACTTTTGTGACCAGGGTCGTGCACGTTCACTAGCGGGACAGGACCCATGCGATTATCATCCCTATCATCCCTTTACTTACTATACAAAAATTTGTGCTGTAAAATGTCGTGGTATCAATACCACAACACATTAACGAAATGGTTCAAATTTACAAAAACTTTTGTGGCCAGGGTCGTGCACGTTCACTAGCGGGTCAGGACCCATGCGATCATCATCCCTATCATCCCTTTACTTACTATACAAAAATTTGTGCTGTAAAATGTCGTGGTATCAATACCACAACACATAAACGAAATGGTTCAAATTTACAAAACCTTTGTTGCCAGGGTCGTGCACGTTCATTAGCGGGTCAGGAGCAATGCGATCATCATCCCTATCATCCATTTACTTACTACACAAAAATTTGTGCTGTAAAATGTCGTGGCATCAATACCATAACACATAAAGGAAATGGTTCAAATTTACAAAAACTTTTGTGGCCAGGGTCGTGCACTTCACTAGCGGGTCAGGACCCATGCGATCATCATCCCTATCATCCCTTTAAATACTATACAAAAATTTGTGCTGTAAAATGTCGTGGTATCAATACCACAACACATAAACGAAATGGTTCAAATTTAAAAAAACTTTTGTGGCCAGGGTCGTCCACGTTCACTAGCGGGACAGGACCCATGCGATTATCATCCCTATCATCCCTTTACTTTCTATACAAATATTTGTGCTGTAAAATGTCGTGGTATCATTACCACAACACATAAACGAAATGGTTCAAATTTTAAAATAATTTTGTGGCCAGGGTCGTGCACGTTCACTAGCGGGTCAGGACCCATGCGATCATCATCCCTATCATCCCTTTACTTACTATACAAAAATTTGTGCTGTAATATGTCGTGGTATCAATACCACAACACATAAACGAAATGGTTCAAATTTACAAAACTTTCGTGGCCAGAGTCGTGCACGTTCATTAGCGGGTCAGGAGCAATGCGATCATCATCCCTATCATCCCTTTACGTACTAGACAAAAATTTGTGCTGTAAAATGTCGTGGCATCATTACCATAACACATAAACGAAATGGTTCAAATTTAAAAAAACTTTTGTGGCCAGGGTCGTCCACGTTCACTAGCGGGACAGGACCCATGCGATTATCATCCCTATCATCCCTTTACTTACTATACAAAAATTTGTGCTGTAAAATGTCGTGGTATCAATACCACAACACATTAACGAAATGGTTCAAATTTACAAAAACTTTTGTGGCCAGGGTCGTGCACGTTCACTAGCGGGTCAGGACCCATGCGATCATCATCCCTATCATCCCTTTACTTACTATACAAAAATTTGTGCTGTAAAATGTCGTGGTATCAATACCACAACACATAAACGAAATGGTTCAAATTTACAAAACCTTTGTTGCCAGGGTCGTGCACGTTCATTAGCGGGTCAGGAGCAATGCGATCATCATCCCTATCATCCATTTACTTACTACACAAAAATTTGTGCTGTAAAATGTCGTGGCATCAATACCATAACACATAAAGGAAATGGTTCAAATTTACAAAAACTTTTGTGGCCAGGGTCGTGCACTTCACTAGCGGGTCAGGACCCATGCGATCATCATCCCTATCATCCCTTTAAATACTATACAAAAATTTGTGCTGTAAAATGTCGTGGTATCAATACCACAACACATAAACGAAATGGTTCAAATTTAAAAAAACTTTTGTGGCCAGGGTCGTCCACGTTCACTAGCGGGACAGGACCCATGCGATTATCATCCCTATCATCCCTTTACTTTCTATACAAATATTTGTGCTGTAAAATGTCGTGGTATCATTACCACAACACATAAACGAAATGGTTCAAATTTTAAAATAATTTTGTGGCCAGGGTCGTGCACGTTCACTAGCGGGTCAGGACCCATGCGATAATCATCCCTATCATCCCTTTACTTACTATACAAAAATTTGTGCTGTAAAATGTCGTGGTATCAATACCACAACACATAAACGAAATGGTTCAAATTTTAAAAAAAATTTGTGGCCAGGGTCGTGCACGTTCACTAGCGGGTCAGGACCCATGCGATCATCATCCCTATCACCTCTTTACTTACTATACAAAAATTTGTGCTGTAAAAGGTCGTGGTATCAATACCACAACATATAAACGAAATGGTTCAAATTTACAAATACTTTTGTGGCCAGGGTCGTGCACGTTCACTTGCGGGTCAATACCCATGCGATCATCATCCCTATCATCCCTTTACTTACTATACAAAAATTTGTGCTGTAAAATGTCGTGGTATCAATACCACAACACATAAACGAAATGGTTCAAATTTAAAAAAACTTTTGTGGCCAGGGTCGTGAACGTTCACTAGCGGGTCAGGACCAATGCTATCATCATCCCTATCATCCCTCTACTTACTATACAAAAATTTGTGCTGTAAAATGTCGTGGTATCAATACCACAACACATAAACGAAATGGTTCAAATTTACAAAAACTTTTATGGCGAGGGTCGTGCACGTTCATTAGCAGGTCAGGGCCCATGGGATCATCGTCCCTATCATCCCTTTACTTACTATACAAAAATTTGTGCTGTAAAATGTCGTGGTATCAATACCACAACACATAAACGAAATGGTTCAAATTTACAAAAACTTTTGTGGCCAGGGTCGTGCACGTTCACTAGCGGGTCAGGACACATGCGATCATCATCCCTATCATCCCTTTACTTACTATACAAAAATTTGTGCTGTAAAATGTCGTGGTATCAATACCACAACACACAAACGAAATTGTTCAAATTTACAAAAACTTTTGTGGCCAGGGTCGTGCATTTCACTAGCGGGTCAGGACCCATGCGATCATCATCCCGATCATCCCTTTAAATACTATACAAAAATTTGTGCTGTAAAATGTCGTGGTATCAATACCACAACACATAAACGAAATGGTTCAAATTTAAAAAAAAACTTTTGTGGCCAGGGTCGTGCACGTTCACTAGCGTGACAGGACCCATGCGATTATCATCCCTATCATCCCTTTACTTACTATACAAAAATTTGTGCTGTAAAATGTCGTGGTATCAATACCACAAGACATAAACGAAATGGTTCAAATTTACAAAAACTTTTGTGACCAGGGTCGTGCACGTTCACTAGCGGGACAGGACCCATGCGATTATCATCCCTATCATCCCTTTACTTACTACACAAAAATTTGTGCTGTAAAATGTCGTGGCATCAATACCATAACACATAAACGAAATGGTTCAAATTTACAAAAACTTTTGTGGCCAGGGTCGTGCACGTTCACTAGCGGGTCAGGACCCATGCGATCATCATCCCTATCATCCCTTTAAGTACTATACAAAAATTTGTGCTGTAAAATGTCGTGGTATCAATACCACAACACATAAACGAAATGGTTCAAATTTAAAAAAACTTTTGTGGCCAGGGTCGTCCACGTTCACTAGCGGGACATGACCCATGCGATTATCATCCCTATCATCCCTTTATTTACTATACAAATATTTGTGCTGTAAAATGTCGTGGTATCATTACCACAACACATAAACGAAGTGGTTCAAATTTTAAAATAATTTTGTGGCCAGGGTCGTGCACGTTCACTAGCGGGTCAGGACCCATGCGATCATCATCCCTATCATCCCTTTACTTACTATACAAAAATTTGTGCTGTAATATGTCGTGGTATCAATACCACAACACATAAACGAAATGGTTCAAATTTACAAAACTTTTTTTGCCAGAGTCGTGCACGTTCATTAGCGGGTCAGGAGCAATGCGATCATCATCCCTATCATCCCTTTACGTACTAGACAAAAATTTGTGCTGTAAAATGTCGTGGCATCATTACCATAACACATAAACGAAATGGTTCAAATTTACAAAAACTTTTGTGGCCAGGGTCGCGCACGTTCACTAGCGGGTCAGGACCAATTCTATCATCATCCCTATCATCCCTTTACTTACTATACAAAAATTTGTGCTGTAAAATGTCGTGGTATCAATACCACAACACATAAACGAAATGGTTCAAATTTTAAAAAAAATTTGTGGCCAGGGTCGTGCACGTTCACTAGCGGGTCAGGACCCATGCGATCATCATCCCTATCACCCCTTTACTTACTATACATAAATTTGTGCTGTAAAATGTCGTGGTATCAATACCACAACATATAAACGAAATGGTTCAAATTTACAAATACTTTTGTGGCCAGGGTCGTGCACGTTCATTAGCAGGTCAGGGCCCATGCGATCATCGTCCCTATCATCCCTTTACTTACTATACAAAAATTTGTGCTGTAAAATGTCGTGGTATCAATACCACAACACATAAACGAAATGGTTCAAATTTACAAAAACTTTTGTGGCCAGGGTCGTGCACGTTCACTAGCGGGTCAGGACCCATGCGATCATCATCCCTATCATCCCTTTACTTACTATACAAAAATTTGTGCTGTAAAATGTCGTGGTATCAATACCACAACACATAAACGAAATTGTTCAAATTTACAAAAACTTTTGTGGCCAGGGTCGTGCATTTCACTAGCGGGTCAGGACCCATGCGATCATCATCCCAATCATCCCTTTAAATACTATACAAAAATTTGTGCTGTAAAATGTCGTGGTATCAATACCACAACACATAAACGAAATGGTTCAAATTTAAAAAAAGCTTTTGTGGCCAGGGTCGTGCACGTTCACTAGCGTGACAGGACCCATGCGATTATCATCCCTATCATCCCTTTACTTACTATACAAAAATTTGTGCTGTAAAATGTCGTGGTATCAATACCACAACACATAAACGAAATGTTTCAAATTTAAAAAAAAAAACTTTTGTGGCCAGGGTCGTGCACGTTCACTAGCGTGACAGGACCTATGCGATTATCATCCCTATCATCCCTTTACTTACTATACAAAATTTGTGCTGTAAAATGTCGTGGTATCAATACCACAACACATAAACGAAATGGTTCAAATTTACAAAAACTTTTGTGGCCAGGGTCGTGCACGTTCACTAGCGGGTCAGGACCCATGCGATCATCATCCCTATCATCCCTTTACTTACTATACAAAAATTTGTGCTGTAAAATGTCGTGGTATCAATACCACAACACATAAACGAAATGGTTCAAATTTACAAAACCTTTGTTGCCAGGGTCGTGCACGTTCATTAGCGGGTCAGGAGCAATGCGATCATCATCCCTATCATCCCTTTACTTACTACACAAAAATTTGTGCTGTAAAATGTCGTGGCATCAATACCATAACACATAAACGAAATGGTTCAAATTTACAAAAACTTTTGTGGCCAGGGTCGTGCACTTCACTAGCGGGTCAGGACCCATGCGATCATCATCCCTATCATCCCTTTAAGTAGTATACAAAAATTTGTGCTGTAAAATTTCGTGGTATCAATACCACAACACATAAACGAAATGGTTCAAATTTAAAAAAACTTTTGTGGCCAGGGTCGTCCACGTTCACTAGCGGGACAGGACCCATGCGATTATCATCCCTATCATCCCTTTACTTACTATACAAATATTTGTGCTGTAAAATGTCGTGGTATCATTACCACAATACATAAACGAAATGGTTCAAATTTTAAAATAATTTTGTGGCCAGGGTCGTGCACGTTCACTAGCGGGTCAGGACCCATGCGATCATCATCCCTATCATCCCTTTACTTACTATACAAAAATTTGTGCTGTAATATGTCGTGGTATCAATACCACAACACATAAACGAAATGGTTCAAATTTACAAAACTTTCGTGGCCAGAGTCGTGCACGTTCATTAGCGGGTCAGGAGCAATGCGATCATCATCCCTATCATCCCTTTACGTACTAGACAAAAATTTGTGCTGTAAAATGTCGTGGCATCATTACCATAACACATAAACGAAATGGTTCAAATTTAAAAAAACTTTTGTGGCCAGGGTCGTGCACGTTCACTAGCGGGTCAGGACCCATGCGAGAATCATCCCTATCATCCCTTTACTTACTATACAAAAATTTGTGCTGTAAAATGTCGTGGTATCAATACCACAACACATAAACGAAATGGTTCAAATTTAAAAAAAACTTTTGTGGCCAGGGTCGTGCACGTTCACTAGCGGGTCAGGACCAATGCGATCATCATCCCTATCATCCCTTTACTTACTATACAAAAATTTGTGCTCTAAAATGTCGTGGTATCAATACCACAACACATAAACGACATGGTTCAAATTTACAAATACTTTTGTGGCCAGGGTCGTGCACGTTCACTAGCGGGTCAATACCCATGCGATCATCATCCCTATCATCCCTTTACTTACTATACAAATATTTGTGCTGTAAAATGTCGTGGTATCATTACCACAACACATAAACGAAATGGTTCAAATTTTAAAATAATTTTGTGGCCAGGGTCGTGCACGTTCACTAGCGGGTCAGGACCCTTGCGATCATCATCCCTATCATCCCTTTACTTACTATACAAAAATTTGTGCTGTAATATGTCGTGGTATCAATACCACAACACATAAACGAAATGGTTCAAATTTACAAAACTTTTTTTGCCAGAGTCGTGCACGTTCATTAGCGGGTCAGGAGCAATGCGATCATCATCCCTATCATCCCTTTACGTACTAGACAAAAATTTGTGCTGTAAAATCTCGTGGCATCATTACCATAACACATAAACGAAATGGTTCAAATTTACAAAAACTTTTGTGGCCAGGGTCGTGCACGTTCACTAGCGGGTCAGGACCAATTCTATCATCATCCCTATCATCCCTTTACTTACTATACAAAAATTTGTGCTGTAAAATGTCGTGGTATCAATACCACAACACATAAACGAAATGGTTCAAATTTTAAAAAAAATTTGTGGCCAGGGTCGTGCACGTTCACTAGCGGGTCAGGACCTATGCGATCATCATCCCTATCACCCCTTTACTTACTATACAAAAATTTGTGCTGTAAAATGTCGTGGTATCAATACCACAACATATAAACGAAATGGTTCAAATTTACAAATACTTTTGTGGCCAGGGTCGTGCACGTTCACTAGCGGGTCAATACCCATGCGATCATCATCCCTATCATCCCTTTACTTACTATACAAAAATTTGTGCTGTAAAATGTCGTGGTATCAATACCACAACACATAAACGAAATGGTTCAAATTTAAAAAAACTTTTGTGGCCAGGGTCGTGAACGTTCACTAGCGGGTCAGGACCAATGCTATCATCATCCCTATCATCCCTCTACTTACTATACAAAAATTTGTGCTGTAAAATGTCGTGGTATCAATACCACAACACATAAACGAAATGGTTCAAATTTACAAAAACTTTTATGGCCAGGATCGTGCACGTTCATTAGCAGGTCAGGGCCCATGCGATCATCGTCCCTATCATCCCTTTACTTACTATACAAAAATTTGTGCTGTAAAATGTCGTGGTATCAATACCACAACACATAAACGAAATGGTTCAAATTTACAAAAACTTTTGTGGCCAGGATCGTGCACGTTCACTAGCGGGTCAGGACCCATGCGATCATCATCCCTATCATCCCTTTACTTACTATACAAAAATTTGTGCTGTAAAATGTCGTGGTATCAATACCACAACACATAAACGAAATTGTTCAAATTTACAAAAACTTTTGTGGCCAGGGTCGTGCATTTCACTAGCGGGTCAGGACCCATGCGATCATCATCCCAATCATCCCTTTAAATACTATACAAAAATTTGTGCTGTAAAATGTCGTGGTATCAATACCACAACACATAAACGAAATGGTTCAAATTTAAAAATAACTTTTGTGGCCAGGGTCGTGCACGTTCACTAGCGTGACAGGACCCATGCGATTATCATCCCTATCATCCCTTTACTTACTATACAAAAATTTGTGCTGTAAAATGTCGTGGTATCAATACCACAACACATAAACGAAATGGTTCAAATTTAAAAAAAACTTTTGTGGCCAGGGTCGTGCACGTTCACTAGCGGGTCAGGACCAATGCGATCATCATCCCTATCATCCCTTTACTTACTATACAAAAATTTGTGCTCTAAAATGTCGTGGTATCAATACCACAACACATAAACGACATGGTTCAAATTTACAAATACTTTTGTGGCCAGGGTCGTGCACGTTCACTAGCGGGTCAATACCCATGCGATCATCATCCCTATCATCCCTTTACTTACTATACAAATATTTGTGCTGTAAAATGTCGTGGTATCATTACCACAACACATAAACGAAATGGTTCAAATTTTAAAATAATTTTGTGGCCAGGGTCGTGCACGTTCACTAGCGGGTCAGGACCCTTGCGATCATCATCCCTATCATCCCTTTACTTACTATACAAAAATTTGTGCTGTAATATGTCGTGGTATCAATACCACAACACATAAACGAAATGGTTCAAATTTACAAAACTTTTTTTGCCAGAGTCGTGCACGTTCATTAGCGGGTCAGGAGCAATGCGATCATCATCCCTATCATCCCTTTACGTACTAGACAAAAATTTGTGCTGTAAAATGTCGTGGCATCATTACCATAACACATAAACGAAATGGTTCAAATTTACAAAAACTTTTGTGGCCAGGGTCGTGCACGTTCACTAGCGGGTCAGGACCAATTCTATCATCATCCCTATCATCCCTTTACTTACTATACAAAAATTTGTGCTGTAAAATGTCGTGGTATCAATACCACAACACATAAACGAAATGGTTCAAATTTTAAAAAAAATTTGTGGCCAGGGTCGTGCACGTTCACTAGCGGGTCAGGACCTATGCGATCATCATCCCTATCACCCCTTTACTTACTATACAAAAATTTGTGCTGTAAAATGTCGTGGTATCAATACCACAACATATAAACGAAATGGTTCAAATTTATAAATACTTTTGTGGCCAGGGTCGTGCACGTTCACTAGCGGGTCAATACCCATGCGATCATCATCCCTATCATCCCTTTACTTACTATACAAAAATTTGTGCTGTAAAATGTCGTGGTATCAATACCACAACACATAAACGAAATGGTTCAAATTTAAAAAAACTTTTGTGGCCAGGGTCGTGAACGTTCACTAGCGGGTCAGGACCAACGCTATCATCATCCCTATCATCCCTCTACTTACTATACAAAAATTTGTGCTGTAAAATGTCGTGGTATCAATACCACAACACATAAACGAAATGGTTCAAATTTACAAAAACTTTTATGGCCAGGATCGTGCACGTTCATTAGCAGGTCAGGGCCCATGCGATCATCGTCCCTATCATCCCTTTACTTACTATACAAAAATTTGTGCTGTAAAATGTCGTGGTATCAATACCACAACACATAAACGAAATGGTTCAAATTTACAAAAACTTTTGTGGCCAGGATCGTGCACGTTCACTAGCGGGTCAGGACCCATGCGATCATCATCCCTATCATCCCTTTACTTACTATACAAAAATTTGTGCTGTAAAATGTCGTGGTATCAATACCACAACACACAAACGAAATTGTTCAAATTTACAAAAACTTTTGTGGCCAGGGTCGTGCATTTCACTAGCGGGACAGGACCCATGCGATTATCATCCCTATCATCCCTTTACTTACTATACAAAAATTTGTGCTGTAAAATGTCGTGGTATCAATACCACAACACATAAACGAAATGGTTCAAATTTACAAAAACTTTTGTGGCCAGGGTCGTGCACGTTCACTAGCGGGTCAGGACCCATGCGATCATCATCCCTATCATCCCTTTACTTACTATACAAAAATTTGTGCTGTAAAATGTCGTGGTATCAATACCACAACACATAAACGAAATGGTTCAAATTTACAAAACCTTTGTTGCCAGGGTCGTGCACGTTCATTAGCGGGTCAGGAGCAATGCGATCATCATCCCTATCATCCCTTTACTTGCTACACAAAAATTTGTGCTGTAAAATGTCGTGGCATCAATACCATAACACATAAACGAAATGGTTCAAATTTACAAAAACTTTTGTGCCCAGGGTCGTGCACTTCACTACCGGGTCAGGACCCATGCGATCATCATCCCTATCATCCCTTCACTTACTATACAAAAATTTGTGCTGTAAAATGTCGTGGTATCAATACCACAACACATAAACGAAATGGTTCAAATTTAAAAAAACTTTTGTGGCCAGGGTCGTCCACGTTCACTAGCGGGACAGGACCCATGCGATTATCATCCTTATCATCCCTTTACTTACTATGCAAATATTTGTACTGTAAAATGTCGTGGTATCATTACCACAACACATAAACGAAATGGTTCAAATTTTAAAATAATTTTGTGGCCAGGGTCGTGCACGTTCACTAGCGGGTCAGGACCCATGCGATCATCATCCCTATCATCCCTTTACTTACTATACAAAAATTTGTGCTGTAATATGTCGTGGTATCAATACCACAACACATAAACGAAATGGTTCAAATTTACAAAACTTTTGTTGCCAGAGTCGTGCACGTTCATTAGCGGGTCAGGAGCAATGCGATCATCATCCCTATCATCTTTTTACGTACTAGACAAAAATTTGTGCTGTAAAATGTCGTGGCATCATTACCATAACACATAAACGAAATGGTTCAAATTTACAAAAACTTTTGTGGCCAGGGTCGTGCACGTTCACTAGCGGGTCAGGACCCATGCGAGAATCATCCCTATCATCCCTTTACTTACTATACAAAAATTTGTGCTGTAAAATGTCGTGGTATCAATACCACAACACATAAAGGAAATGGTTCAAATTTTAAAAAAAAATTGTGGCCAGGGTCGTGCACGTTCACTAGCGGGTCAGGACCAATGCGATCATCATCCCTATCATCCCTTTACTTACTATACAAAAATTTGTGCTGTAAAATGTCGTGGTATCAATACCACAACACATAAACGACATGGTTCAAATTTACAAATACTTTTGTGGCCAGGGTCGTGCACGTTCACTAGCGGGTCAATACCCATGCGATCATCATCCCTATCATCCCTTTACATACTATACAAAAATTTGTGCTGTAAAATGTCGTGGTATCAATAGCACAACACATAAACGAAATGGTTCAAATTTACAAAAACTTTTGTGGCCAGGGTCATGCACGTTCACTAGCGGGTCAGGACCCATGCGATCATCATCCCTATCACCCCTTTACTTACTATACAAAAATTTGTGCTGTAAAATGTCGTGGTATCAATACCACAACACATAAACGAAATGGTTCAAATTTACAAAAACTTTTATGGCCAGGGTCGCGCACGTTCACTAGCGGGTCAGGACCCATGCGATCATCATCTCTAACATCTCTTTAAATACTATACAAAAATTTGTGCTGTAAAATGTCGTGGTATCAATACCACAACACAAACGAAATGGTTCATATTTTAAAATAATTTTGTGGCCAGGGTCGTGCACGTTCACTAGCGGGTCAGGACCCATGCGATCATCATCCCTATCATCCCTTTACTTACTATACAAAAATTTGTGCTGTAAAATGTCGTGGTATCAATACCACAACACATAAACGAAATGGTTCAAATTTACAAAAACTTTTGTGGCCAGGGTCGTGCACGTTCACTAGCGGGTCAGGACCTATGCGATCATCATCCCTATCACCCCTTTACTTACTATACAAAAATTTGTGCTGTAAAATGTCGTGGTATCAATACCACAACATATAAACGAAATGGTTCAAATTTATAAATACTTTTGTGGCCAGGGTCGTGCACGTTCACTAGCGGGTCAATACCCATGCGATCATCATCCCTATCATCCCTTTACTTACTATACAAAAATTTGTGCTGTAAAATGTCGTGGTATCAATACCACAACACATAAACGAAATGGTTCAAATTTAAAAAAACTTTTGTGGCCAGGGTCGTGAACGTTCACTAGCGGGTCAGGACCAACGCTATCATCATCCCTATCATCCCTCTACTTACTATACAAAAATTTGTGCTGTAAAATGTCGTGGTATCAATACCACAACACATAAACGAAATGGTTCAAATTTACAAAAACTTTTATGGCCAGGATCGTGCACGTTCATTAGCAGGTCAGGGCCCATGCGATCATCGTCCCTATCATCCCTTTACTTACTATACAAAAATTTGTGCTGTAAAATGTCGTGGTATCAATACCACAACACATAAACGAAATGGTTCAAATTTACAAAAACTTTTGTGGCCAGGATCGTGCACGTTCACTAGCGGGTCAGGACCCATGCGATCATCATCCCTATCATCCCTTTACTTACTATACAAAAATTTGTGCTGTAAAATGTCGTGGTATCAATACCACAACACACAAACGAAATTGTTCAAATTTACAAAAACTTTTGTGGCCAGGGTCGTGCATTTCACTAGCGGGACAGGACCCATGCGATTATCATCCCTATCATCCCTTTACTTACTATACAAAAATTTGTGCTGTAAAATGTCGTGGTATCAATACCACAACACATAAACGAAATGGTTCAAATTTACAAAAACTTTTGTGGCCAGGGTCGTGCACGTTCACTAGCGGGTCAGGACCCATGCGATCATCATCCCTATCATCCCTTTACTTACTATACAAAAATTTGTGCTGTAAAATGTCGTGGTATCAATACCACAACACATAAACGAAATGGTTCAAATTTACAAAACCTTTGTTGCCAGGGTCGTGCACGTTCATTAGCGGGTCAGGAGCAATGCGATCATCATCCCTATCATCCCTTTACTTGCTACACAAAAATTTGTGCTGTAAAATGTCGTGGCATCAATACCATAACACATAAACGAAATGGTTCAAATTTACAAAAACTTTTGTGCCCAGGGTCGTGCACTTCACTACCGGGTCAGGACCCATGCGATCATCATCCCTATCATCCCTTCACTTACTATACAAAAATTTGTGCTGTAAAATGTCGTGGTATCAATACCACAACACATAAACGAAATGGTTCAAATTTAAAAAAACTTTTGTGGCCAGGGTCGTCCACGTTCACTAGCGGGACAGGACCCATGCGATTATCATCCTTATCATCCCTTTACTTACTATGCAAATATTTGTACTGTAAAATGTCGTGGTATCATTACCACAACACATAAACGAAATGGTTCAAATTTTAAAATAATTTTGTGGCCAGGGTCGTGCACGTTCACTAGCGGGTCAGGACCCATGCGATCATCATCCCTATCATCCCTTTACTTACTATACAAAAATTTGTGCTGTAATATGTCGTGGTATCAATACCACAACACATAAACGAAATGGTTCAAATTTACAAAACTTTTGTTGCCAGAGTCGTGCACGTTCATTAGCGGGTCAGGAGCAATGCGATCATCATCCCTATCATCTTTTTACGTACTAGACAAAAATTTGTGCTGTAAAATGTCGTGGCATCATTACCATAACACATAAACGAAATGGTTCAAATTTACAAAAACTTTTGTGGCCAGGGTCGTGCACGTTCACTAGCGGGTCAGGACCCATGCGAGAATCATCCCTATCATCCCTTTACTTACTATACAAAAATTTGTGCTGTAAAATGTCGTGGTATCAATACCACAACACATAAAGGAAATGGTTCAAATTTTAAAAAAAAATTGTGGCCAGGGTCGTGCACGTTCACTAGCGGGTCAGGACCAATGCGATCATCATCCCTATCATCCCTTTACTTACTATACAAAAATTTGTGCTGTAAAATGTCGTGGTATCAATACCACAACACATAAACGACATGGTTCAAATTTACAAATACTTTTGTGGCCAGGGTCGTGCACGTTCACTAGCGGGTCAATACCCATGCGATCATCATCCCTATCATCCCTTTACATACTATACAAAAATTTGTCCTGTAAAATGTCGTGGTATCAACAGCACAACACATAAACGAAATGGTTCAAATTTACAAAAACTTTTGTGGCCAGGGTCATGCACGTTCACTAGCGGGTCAGGACCCATGCGATCATCATCCCTATCACCCCTTTACTTACTATACAAAAATTTGTGCTGTAAAATGTCGTGGTATCAATACCACAACACATAAACGAAATGGTTCAAATTTACAAAAACTTTTATGGCCAGGGTCGCGCACGTTCACTAGCGGGTCAGGACCCATGCGATCATCATCTCTAACATCTCTTTAAATACTATACAAAAATTTGTGCTGTAAAATGTCGTGGTATCAATACCACAACACAAACGAAATGGTTCATATTTTAAAATAATTTTGTGGCCAGGGTCGTGCACGTTCACTAGCGGGTCAGGACCCATGCGATCATCATCCCTATCATCCCTTTACTTACTATACAAAAATTTGTGCTGTAAAATGTCGTGGTATCAATACCACAACACATAAACGAAATGGTTCAAATTTACAAAAACTTTTGTGGCCAGGGTCGTGCACGTTCATTAGCAGGTCAGTGCCCATGCGATCATCATCCCTATCATCCCTTTAAATACTATACAAAAATTTGTGCTGTAAAATGTCGTGGTATCAATACCACAACACATAAACGAAATTGTTCAAATTTACAAAAACTTTTGTGGCCAGGGTCGTGCACTTCACTAGCGGGGCAGGACCCATCCGATTATCATCCCTATCATCCCTTTACTTACTATACAAAAATTTGTGCTGTAAAATGTCGTGGTATCAATACCACAACACATAAACGAAATTGTTCAAATTTACAAAAACTTTTGTGGCCAGGGTCGTGCACGTTCACTAGCGGGTCAGGACCCATGCGATCATCATCCCTATCATCCCTTTACTTACTATACAAAAATTTGTGCTGTAAAATGTCGTGGTATCAATACCACAACACATAAACGAAATGGTTCAAATTTACAAAAACTTTTGAGGCCAGGGTCGTGCACGTTCATTAGCAGGTCAGTGCCCATGCGATCATCATCCCTATCATCCCTTTAAATACTATACAAAAATTTGTGCTGTAAAATGTCGTGGTATCAATACCACAACACATAAACGAAATTGTTCAAATTTACAAAAACTTTTGTGGCCAGGGTCGTGCACTTCACTAGCGGGGCAGGACCCATCCGATTATCATCCCTATCATCCCTTTACTTACTATACAAAAATTTGTGCTGTAAAATGTCGTGGTATCAATACCACAACACATAAACGAAATTGTTCAAATTTACAAAAACTTTTGTGGCCAGGGTCGTGCACGTTCACTAGCGGGTCAGGACCCATGCGATCATCATCCCTATCATCCCTTTACTTACTATACAAAAATTTGTGCTGTAAAATGTCGTGGTATCAATACAACAACACATAAACGAAATGGTTCAAATTTACAAAACCTTTGTTGCCAGGGTCGTGCACTTCATTAGCGGGTCAGGAGCAATGCGATCATCATCCCTATCATCCCTTTACTTACTAGACAAAAATTTGTGCTGTAAAATGTCGTGGCATCAATACCATAACACATAAACGAAATGGTTCAAATTTACAAAACCTTTGTTGCCAGGGTCGTGCACGTTCATTAGCGGGTCAGGAGCAATGCGATCATCATCCCTATCATCCCTTTACTTACTAGACAAAAATTTGTGCTGTAAAATGTCGTGGCATCAATACCATAACACATAAACGAAATGGTTCAAATTTACAAAAACTTTTGTGGCCAGGGACGTGCACTTCACTAGCGGATCAGGACCCATGCGATCATAATCCCTATCATCCCTTTAAATACTATACAAAAATTTGTGCTGTAAAATGTCGTGGTATCAATACCACAACACATAAACAAAATGGTTCAAATTTAAAAAAAACTTTTGTGGCCAGGGTCGTCCACGTTCACTAGCGGGACAGGACCCATGCGATTATCATCCCTATCATCCCTTTACTTACTATACAAATATTTGTGCTGTAAAATGTCGTGGTATCATTACCACAACACATAAACGAAATGGTTCAAATTTTAAAATAATTTTGTGGCCAGGGTCGTGCACGTTCACTAGCGGGTCAGGACCAATGCGATCATCATCTCTATCATCCCTTTACTTACGATACAAATATTTGTGCTGTGAAATGTCGTGGTATCAATACCACAACACATAAACGAAATGGTTCAAATTTACAAAAACTTTTGTGGCCAGGGTCGTGCACGTTGAGTAGCGGGTCAGGACCCATGCGAACATCATCCCTATCATCCCTTTACTTACTAAACAAAAATTTGTGCTGTAAAATGTCGTGGTATCAATACCACAACACATAAACGAAATGGTTCAAATTTACAAAAACTTTTGTGGCCAGGGTCGTGCACGTTCACTAGCGGGTCAGAACCCATGCGATCATCATCACTAAAATCCCTTTACTTACTATACAAAAATTTGTGCTGTAAAATGTCGTGGTATCAATACCACAACACATAAACAAAATGGTTCAAATTTACAAAAACTTTTGTGGCCAGGGTCGTGCACGTTCACTAGCGGGTCAGGACCCATGCGATCATCATCCCTATCATCCCTTTACTTACTATACAAAAATTTGTGCTGTAAAATGTCGTGGTATCAATACCACAACACATAAACGAAATGGGTCAAATTTACAAAAACTTTTGTGGCCAGGGTCGTGCACATTCACTATCGGGTCAGGACCCATCCGATCATCATCCCTTTTCATAGTGTACAAAATTTTGTGTGCTAAATGCCATGGTATCAATACTACAAGACATAAACGAAATGGTTCAAATTTACAAAAACTTTTGTGCCCAGGGTCGTGCACGTTCACTAGCGGGTCAGGACCCATGCGATCATCATCGCTATCATCCCTTTACTTACTATACAAAAATTTGTGCTGTAAAATGTCGAGGTATCAATACCAAAACACATAAACTAAATGGTTCAAATTTACAAAAACTTTTGTGCCCAGGGTCGTGCACGTTCACTAGCGGGTCAGGACCCATGCGATCATCATCCCTATCATCCCTTTACTTACTATACAAAAAATTGTGCTGTAAAATGTCGTGGTATCAATACCACAACACATAAACGAAATGGTTCAAATTTACGAAAAGTTTTGTGGCCAGGGTCGTGCACGTTCACTAGCGGGTCAAGACCAATGCGACCATCATCCCTATCATACTTTTACTTACTATACAAAAAATTGTGCTGTAAAATGTCGTGGTATCAATACCACAACACATAAACGAGATGGTTCAAATTTTTTAAATACTTTTGTGGCCAGGGTCGTGTACGCTCACTAGCGGGTCAAGACCTATGCGATCATCATCCCTATCATCCTTTTACTTACTATACAAAAATTTGTGCTGTAAAATGTCGTGGTATCAATACTAGAACACATAAACGAAATGGTTCAAATTTACAAAAACTTTTGTGGCCAGGGTCGTGCACGTTGAGTAGCGGGTCAGGACCCATGCGAACATCATCCCTATCATCCCTTTACCTACTATACAAAAATTTGTGCTGTAAAATGTCGTGGTATCAATACCACAACACATAAACGAAATGGTTCAAATTTACAAAAACTTTTGTGGCCAGGGTCGTGCACGTTGAGTAGCGGGTCAGGACCCATGCGAACATCATCCCTATCATCCTTTTACCTACTATACAAAAAATTGTGCTGTAAAATGTCGTGGTATCAATACCACAACACATAAACGAAATGGTTCAAATTTACAAAAACTTTTGTGGCCAGGGTCGTGCACGTTCACTAGCGGGTCAGAACCCATGCGATCATCATCCCTATCATCCCTTTACTTACTATACAAAAATGTGTGCTGTAAAATGTCGTGGTATCAATACCACAACACAAACGAAATGGTTCAAATTTACAAAAACTTTTGTGGCCAGGGTCGTGCACGTTCACTAGCGGGTCAGGACCCATGCGATCATCATCCCTATCATCCCTTTACTTACTATACAAAAATTTGTGCTGTAAAATGTCGTGGTATCAATACCACAACACATAAACGAAATGGGTCAAATTTACAAAAACTTTTGTGGCCAGGGTCGTGCACATTCACTATCGGGTCAGGACCCATCCGATCATCATCCCTTTGCATAATATACAAAATTTTGTGTGCTAAATGCCATGGTATCAATACCACAAGACATAAACGAAATGGTTCAAATTTACAAAAACTTTTGTGCCCAAGGTCGTGCACGTTCACTAGCGGGTCAGGACCCATGCGATCATCATCGCTATCATCCCTTTACTTACTATACAAAAATTTGTGCTGTAAAATGTCGTGGTATCAATACCAAAACACATAAACAATTTGGTTCAAATTTACAAAAACTTTTGTGGCCAGGGTCGTGCACGTTCACTAGCGGGTCAGGACCCATGCGATCATCATCCCTATCATCCCTTTACTTACTATACAAAAAATTGTGCTGTAAAATGTCGTGGTATCAATACCACAACACATAAACGAAATGGTTCAAATTTACGAAAAGTTTTGTGGCCAGGGTCGTGCACGTTCACTAGCGGGTCAAGACCAATGCGATCATCATCCCTATCATACTTTTACTTACTATACAAAAAATTGTGCTGTAAAATGTCGTGGTATCAATACCACAACACATAAACGAAATGGTTCAAATTTTTTAAATACTTTTGTGGCCAGGGTCGTGCACGCTCACTAGCGGGTCAAGACCTATGCGATCATCATCCCTATCATCCTTTTACTTACTATACAAAAATTTGTGCTGTAAAATGTCGTGGTATCAATACTAGAACACATAAACGAAATGGTTCAAATTTACAAAACTTTTGTGGCCAGGGTCGTGCACGTTCACTAACGGGACAGGACCAATGCGAACATCATCCCCATCATCCCTTTACTTACTGTACAAAAATTTGTGCTGTAAAATGTCGTGGTATCAATACCACAACACATAAACGAAATGGTTCAAATTTACGAAAAGTTTTGTGGCCAGGGTCGTGCACGTTCACTAGCGGGTCAAGACCTATGCGATCATCATCCCTATCATCCCTTTACTTACTATACAAAAATTTGTGCTGTAAAATGTCGTGGTGTCAATACTAGAACACATAAACGAAATGGTTCAAATTTACAAAAACTTTTGTGGCCAGGGTCGTGCACGTTCACTAACGGGTCAGGACCCATGCGAACATCATCCCTATCATCCCTTTACTTACTGTACAAAAATTTGTGCTGTAAAATGTCGTGGTATCAATACCACAACACATAAACGAAATGGTTCAAGTTTACGAAAAGTTTTGTGGCCAGGGTCGTGCACGTTCACTAGCGGGTCAAGACCCATGCGATCATCATCCCTATCATCCCTTTACTTACTATACAAAAATTTGTGCTGTAAAATGTCGTGGTATCAATACCAAAACACATAAACGAAATGGTTCAAATTTACAAAAACTTTTGTGGCCAGGGTCGTGCACGTTCACTAGCGGGTCAGGACCCATGCGATCATCATCCCTATCATCCCTTTACTTACTATACAAAAATTTGTGCTGTAAAATGTCATGGTATCAATACCACAACACATAAACGAAATGGTTCAAATTTACGAAAAGTTTTGTGGCTAGGGTCGTGCACGTTCACTAGCGGGTCAAGACCCATGCGATCATCATCCCTATCATCCCTTTACTTACTATACAAAAATTTGTGCTGTAAAATGTCATGGTATCAATACCACAACACATAAACGAAATGGTTCAAATTTACGAAAAGTTTTGTGGCTAGGGTCGTGCACGTTCACTAGCGGGTCAAGACCCATGCGATCATCATCCCTATCATCCCTTTACTTACTATACAAAAAATTGTGCTGTAAAATGTCGTGGTATCAATACCACAACACATAAACGAAATGGTTCAAATTTACAAAAACTTTTGTGGCCAGGGTCGTGCACGTTCACTAACGGGTCATGACCCATGCGAACATCATCCCTATCATCCCTTTACTTACTATACAAAAATTTGTGCTGTAAAATGTCGTGGTATCAATACCACAACACATAAAGGAAATGGTTCAAATTTACAAAAACTTTTGTGGCCAGGGTCGTGCACGTTCACTAGCCTGATTCCAGACAGTTGTACGTTGGTTTGAATATAGCCAAGGACACTGAAATAATAGGGGGGAAAGGATAAATTTCCCAAATTTTTCATAAACAATTACAATTAAAAAAGTTTTAATCATTTGTTTTAAATATTTTGTTTTAAACAAAACAACCCTGGAAGTTAGTAAATTTGGGACGAAGCCCAAACTAGCAAAAACTTGAACTAATTACATGAACCTTCGATTGTGCCACCTGCAAAGTCTATAAAAGAAGTGACAATTCACAGCAAATAGGTAACTAAGAAAATGTTAAGCTAAGTCAATTGAACTTAACGGCAATCTTCTGAACAAGGAATTTGCCAACTTGATTAGAAGCAGTGGCTTTTGAGGGGAGGCTTCTCCTTTCTCCCTGCTGAGAAAAGACTTAGCTTTTTTGGTCCTCCTGAATAAGTCATAGTCCCCCAAGAAAAACTTCCTGGGTACACCCCTCTATGATTATTTAATTATATTTGTCACTATTTTATTTGTCAGTTTCGTTTCTATTCAGTTTCGATCGTACGCAGTTTCGACGCTACGCAGTTTCGATCCTACGCAGTTTCGATCGTATACAGTTTTGATCCTACTCCGATTTTTCCCTATATAACTTCAAAAAAATACTATTACTTAATATTCTGTGATTATAAAATAATTATTTTTTTATTGTTCGATCATATGACCTTATCTGTTTTCGATCCTACGCCGGTTTTAGTTTCGATCGTACGCAGTTTCGACCGTACGCAGTGTCGATCCTACGCATGTAACCCGATGATTTCTGATGAAATATTGGCATTAACAATGTCCCGGTGTGGAGCTTCAGAGATCTTACAATTCTATTGATTCATATCACAAATACCGAATCCAAACCGTCATACTGTTTCAAAACGGAAGCCGTTTCAAAATTTTAAAATTTCATAACTCCCTTAGTTTTGGGTCATGTGATTAAAAAAATAAAGTCGTTTGTAATTTTGGTTAAAAGAACTTGGACAGTTGTAAAAACTAGTTGTTGAGTGTTTTAATTTTTGAGAGACCGCTAGTTTGAGTTACCTCGCAAATGAACTATAATGTGGTTGCATCGCCCCCACCCCTAACTTCAGCCGGGCATCCCCTACATTTTTTGGGCTGGCTACAGGCCTGTTGATATACCGGACTAGAGATGCAAAATAGCCAAAATTTTGAGACGTGCTTTATTTTCATTTTTTTTTTTAAAAGTGGCTTTAGGAAAGAAAACGGAAATTTTCGCTCTTTTGACACAACTAGTATCTCATAAGTCCCACGTTGGTTGCCTAACCATTGTAACAAGCTCTTGAAATTTATACATCTTCAAATGTGTTGTTCGGGTTGCTTAAAGTCAAACTGGCAGACAAGAAAAAAGTATTCGCCGTTCCAGAAACACTATTGTTTCAGATACCCTTCAATACCTAATATTAGAGCCGAAAAGGCTTCATAATTTTGTTCATATTTCAGAAGAAAATGTTTCACTAATAGCAGCAGCATAATATGATTTAGTTTAAGGAACTGGAGCAACAAAGCTTAATGCGGTGGCTCTTACCTTTCATTTTTCTTCAGAATACAGTATTTTTTAAAGTTAGACTATGATGGGAAAAGAAAGCTGGAACACATTGTTGTTTCTTCGCAAAATATGAAATATTAAGAGAAAAAAAATCCCCAAGCCAAAAAAGCATGGAAAAGATTTTTTTTTCGAGACCTTAAACTACTATTTAGAACAGTTATTGTTTCCACCACTAACTTTTCACTAGAACGTTTTTGTAGTTAAACATTATTCTAAGAACTGTACAAACAATTCGTTCGAACTAGAAAACCCTATACATTAACCATTTTGAGATTTCCACTTTTTAGGTAAATTCTAGACTTTCAGTTAAGCAGCTATTGCGTCGAGATTATTTATCGTAGAATCATGGTTCATACCCCGTTTTATTCGGAGTGAAACAGTGTTTTCCTAATTTGTAAATTTTCCTAATATGTACCTAAGGCAATAAAATTCCTGTCCCAATTGGGGAAAAAAGGATTTTTTTAAAAGTCCCCATTTCCTGCAAATTTCTTCTCTCCGGTACACAACATGGACATGCAAATGTTACCAAAAAACTTTGCTTCATTCCAAACAAAACGAGTTATGAACCATGATACTGGGGTAAATAGTCGTGGGCTAAAATTCATTTACTATTTTTTCCTAATATCTACTATTGTTATTCAACAAGCTCTAGTGTCAAGACTCTTTATCGTAGGATCATAGTTCGTAACTCTTTGTATTTGTAATGAAGGAATGTTTCCAACTGTACCATTGAAATTTCCCCATTATGTACCAGAAGTGAAAAATCCCGCTCAAATTGGGAAATGAGATTTTTGTCAGGAAAAATAACCTTTTTTAGAATTTCTTCCCCCAGATACATGCTAGGGCCACGGCAGTGATACAGTTCGAAATGTTACTTCATTACAAACAAAATGAGGTACCAACCATGGTCCTACAATGACACTCTTGACGCTAGAGCTTATTGAATAACAATACATTAGTAACTATAACCCAAAAATGGGGAGGGAAATTTAGTAAATCAGCTCAACCACCAAGACTATTTATTCTAAGATTATGGTATGTACCTTTTTGTTTGTAATGAACCAGCGTTTTAAATCGTATCACTTGCATGTCCCTATCATGTACCTGAGGGGAGAAATTCCCGCCCAAAATGTATAAAGAAAAGCAGGAAATCGAAATTTTCAAAAATTAACTTTCTCGGTATCTTATCTCCTCAGGTACATGACAGCGCAATGGTAGTGGTACTGTTGGAAACGTTGCATCATTACGAACAAAATAAGACCATGATCCTACGGCAAATAGGGATGACCTTTCGCTACTTTACTAAACACGTTGACTAAAAATGTGTAATAGGGGAAAAAATCAGATTTTTTTTTTTTTTGAAAATTCACTATTTACCCTACGATCATGGTTTGTATCTTGTTTTGTTTGGAATGGTGATAAGTATTAAACGGTACTACTCACATGTCCCTGAGGGGAAATATTCCCGAAAAAGAAAAAGATCTGAAAAAAAAAACCCTTTTTCCACTTCGGGTAGGATATTCCCGCTTCTGGTACATAATAGGTAAGTTTGAGTGGTATAGTTGGAAACATTTCTTTATTACGAACACAACTAGATATGGACCATGATCCCAGGATTAATAGCGATGTGTTAGGATTTTTTTTTAAAAAAAGCTCTAAAATTTATCCTTTTCTTTCTTCCTTTGTCCATGTTTGTGACGTCACTGCCCCCAGGCATCGCAAGCGTGACTGCAAAATGCCCATGAAACACATTCTTTGATGCTTCTCCGCTTGAATGAATGCAAAAAGCACAGTGTGAAAAGCTTTACTAGATTTATAAAGCAAATTACGAAGGTCGACGACATTGTTCAGATCTGTACCAACATTCCCCAAAGGGTTAAAATATTTGCCCTTCTTTTTCTTATGAGTGATCGATTATTCTTGATTGTTGAACTTCTCATATTTATTTTTCTTCAGAATGCAGTAAGTCTTTTTTTTCTTCTGATAATGGGGAACAAAGGTGGAAAGTACTTTCTTCATTAAAGTTGAAATATTAAAAAAAAAAAAAAAATGTTCAAAATTTGACAGGCATAAAAGCGGTGAAAAAAACTTTTTTAAAAGCCGTTTTCTTTTAGCCCTTGCGTACGTAACATCTAACTTTTAATATATTTAACAAGAACGGAATAATATAGTTTCAATTTGATTAAATGTTCAATGTAAAAAAAATAACGAGCTACGGTGATCCTATACCTCATTTTGACACAAAAACTGCACACTTCAAAGAGCAGAATTCACACTTTTCCGAAGACAGTCGCACGGTAGGAGCTATTTGTGAATTCTCTACACAGTTCCTATACGTCCAGTGAGTCAAGCCTGTCTGGGTTTGCATTAAGAACTGTAAAATGGTTCAGTCTTGCCTGGTTATCGTAGACCTCAGATAAGTTTTGAGACGCCGTAACATTGAGAAACTTCTCTCGGCAGTTGCAGATGTTGCCGGGATAACAAGCAGGAGACGTGCACTGTCAACACTTCAGAAAACAACTTTCTTGTTACTTTACAGAGTTTCCTGAAGTTCTCAAGCAGGTCTCTTACAAGGAACCCTAGGTATCTATCAGAGCCCGATTTTCATTAAACTTTGTATATAGAGAGAGCATCTCGGGAAACTCACACAGCCAAAATTGTAGCTGCAGAGTACAAGACGTTGGGACACTAGGGCCCGAGAAAGATCAAAAGTGGAACGTCAGTACATTAAGGACATGGTGAGAAAATGCACGTTTTTCTTTAAAACTAATCATTGTAGCGACACGAAATGAGCATACATGGATACGAGATGGACGATATGATATGTTAAAAGTTATAAAAAGAATATCCGCCATTTTAAAAGAGGCCATGTTGAAACTGATGTGATTGGTGTAAATGAGAAGAGGGTCATCCGATGCATTAATTTTAACGTAAATAGCCACAAAAACCTGTTGGTGAAGTCTGTAGTTGGATTAAATTATTCCTGTTTTTCTGGTCTGTTGATGAAGTCTGTTGTGGTGTTACATTATTCTTGTGCTTTAGGTACAAGATGAGCAAAGTGTACCTTATGACGCTCAAGCAGATGCAGATTATGGAGCGCTATGAGTGGGATCAGTGGAACTAGAAAACCGAGCAAAATATAACTTTAGCACATCATTTGTGTCACAGTCAGCATGTAATTGGTGTGATGTGCTGATATGACGGGTTCAATATTCATATGATGTCATGGTTGACATTAACTAGTAACTTTTTATTAGACTTGACCTAATTCGAACAGAAATCAGAACGTCATATCAGTCCACCTATAGCGCTCCATACCCTGCGTCTGGTCGAGTGTCATGAGATACACTTTGCTTATCTTGTACCTAAACCACTCTACCAGAAGCACAGGAATAATGTAATCCAACAACAGACTTCACCAACAGGTTTTTGTGACTATTTACATTAAAATTAATGCATCGGATGACCCTCTTCTCATTTACACCAATCACACCAGTAACATGGCTTCTTTCAAGATTGCGGATATTCTTTTTATAACTTTTAACGGACCATATCGACCATCTGGTATCCATGTATGCTCATTTCGTGTCGCTACAATGATTAGTTTTAAAGAAAAACGTGCATTTTCTCACCATGTCCTTAATGTACTAACGTTCCACTTTTGATCTTTCTCGGGCCCTAGTGTCCCAACGTCTTGTACTCTGCAGCTACAATTTTGGCTGTGTGAGTTTCCCGAGATACTCTCTCTATATACAAAGTTTAATGAAAATCGGGCTCTGATAGATACCTAGGGTTCCTTGTTAGATTTTTTGAAGTGGGAATAGTGGTGAGTAACTGTTGCATCTGTAGTTGTAGTCGGTCCGGATTGACATGGTATTCTTTTAAAATGTCACTAATGTCGTGAGAAAAGTTACCTTCCAGAATTACATCCTCTATTGCACGATACCTCTTCAGTTCAGGCTGATGGAATTGACTAAATTTTGCAAATGATATTGTCCAAACATTCATAGTAGGTTGCGCGTAATTTCTCTTCTGCGGTTTTGAATTGGTAATTTTTCGCGGATGTCTGCGAGTGTTCTAGTCTTTTCGGGGTCCAGGGGTGACAAAAGGAATAATTAATATATCTATAGCGTTCTTGGTGCAATATTGCATCTTTGTTTCTTCTATCGAAGGCGCTCCTATACAATCAGGGGCGAAAAGTAATAATTAATATATTTACATCGACCGTGGTGCAATATTATATCAGTTTTTGTTCTATCGAAGGCGCCCTATATATTCAAGGGCGAGAAAATGAATAATTAATGTATCTACAGCGCCCCTTGGTGCAATATTATTTCTTTTTTATTCTACCGAAGGCGCCCATATACAGATAGGGGCGACGAAAGGACACGACCCTGGCCACAAAAGTTTTTGTAAATTTGAACCATTTCGTTTATGTGTTGTGGTATTGATACCACGACATTTTACAGCACAAATTTTTGTATAGTAAGTAAAGGGATGATAGGGATGATGATCGCATGGGTTCTGACACGCTAGTAAACGTGCACGACCCTGGCCACAAAAGTTTTTGTAAATTTGAACCATTTCGTTTATGTGTTGTGGTATTGATACCACGACATTTTACAGCACAATTTTTTGTTTAGTAAGGAAAGGGATGATAGGGATGATGATCGCATTGGTCCTGACCCGCTAGTGAACGTGCACGACCCTGGCCACAAAAGTTTTTGTAAATTTGAACCATTTCGTTTATGTGTTGTGGTATTGATACCACGACATTTTACAGCACACATTTTTGTATAGTAAGTAAAGGGATGATAGGGATGATGATCGCATGGGTTTGACCCGCTAGTGAACGTGCACGACCCTGGCCACAAAAGTTTTTGTAAATTTGAACCAATTCGTTTGTTTGTGGTATTGATACCACGACATTTTACAGCACAAATTTTTGTATAGTAAGTAAAGGGATGATAGGGATGATGATCGCATGGGTCTTGACCCGCTAGTGAACGTGCACGACCCAGGCCACAAAAGTTTTTGTAAATTTGAACCATTTCGTTTATGTGTTGTGGTATTGATACCACGACATTTTACAGCAAAAATTTTTGTATAGTAAGTAAAGGGATGATAGGGATGATGATCGCATGGGTCCTGACCCGCTAGTGAACGTGCACGACCCTGGCCACAAAAGTTTTTGTAAATTTGAACCATTTCGTTTATGTGTTGTGGTATTGATACCACGACATTTTACAGCACAAATTTTTGTTTAGTAAGTAAAGGGATGATAGGGATGATGTTCACATGGGTCCTGACCCGCTAGTGAACGTGCACGACCCTGGCCACAAAAGTTTTTGTAAATTTGAACCATTTCGTTTATGTGTTTTGGTATTGATACCACGACATTTTACAGCACAATTTTTTGTATAGTAAGTAAAGGGATGATAGGGATTATGATCGCATGGATCCTGACCCGCTAGTGAACGTGCACGACCCTGGCCACAAAAGTTTTTGTAAATTTGAACCATTTCGTTTATGTGTTGTGGTATTGATACCACGACATTTTACAGCACAAATTTTTGTATAGTAAGTAAAGGGATGATAGGGATGATGTTCGCATGGGTCCTGACCCGCTAGTGAACGTGCACGACCCTGGCCACAAAAGTTTTTGTAAATTTGAACCATTTCGTTTATGTGTTGTGGTATTGATACCACGACATTTTGCAGCACAAATTTTTGTTTAGTAAGTAAAGGGATGATAGGGATGATGATCGCATGGGTTCTGACCCGCTAGTGAACGTGCACGACCCTGGCCACAAAAGTTTTTGTAAATTTGAACCATTTTGTTTATGTGTTGTGGTATTGATACCACGACATTTTACAGCACAAATTTTTGTATAGTAAGTAAAGGGATGATAGGAATGATGATCGCATGGGTCTTGACCCGCTAGTGAACGTGCACGACCCTGGCCACAAAACTTTTCGTAAATTTGAACCATTTCGTTTATGTGTTGTGGTATTGATACCACGACATTTTGCAGCACAAATTTTTGTATAGTAAGTAAACGGATGATAGGGATGATGATCGCATGGGTTCTGACCCGCTAGTGAACGTGCACGACCCTGGCCACAAAAGTTTTTGTAAATTTGAACCATTTTGTTTATGTGTTGTGGTATTGATACCACGACATTTTACAGCACAAATTTTTGTATAGTAAGTAAAGGGATGATAGGAATGATGATCGCATGGGTCTTGACCCGCTAGTGAACGTGCACGACCCTGGCCACAAAACTTTTCGTAAATTTGAACCATTTCGTTTATGTGTTGTGGTATTGATACCACGACATTTTACAGCACAAATTTTTGTATAGTAAGTAAAGGGATGATAGGGATGATGATCGAATGGGTCCTGACCCGTTAGTGAACGTGCACGACCCTGGCCACAAAAGATTTTGTAAATTTGAACCATTTTGTTTATGTGTTTTGGTATTGATACCACGACATTTTACAGCACAAATTTTTGTATAGTAAGTAAAGGGATGATAGGGATGATGATCGCATGGGTCTTGACCCGCTAGTGAACGTGCACGACCCTGGCCACAAAAGTTTTTTAAAAATTTGAACCATTTCGTTTGTGTTGTGGTATTGATACCACGACATTTTACAGCACAATTTTTTGTATAGTAAGTAAAGGGATGATAGGGATGATGATCGCATGGGTCTCGACCCGCTAGTGAACGTGCAGGACCCTGGCCACAAAACTTTTCGTAGATTTGAACCATTTCGTTTATGTTGTGGTATTGATACCACGACATTTTACAGCACAAATTTTTGTATAGTAAGTAAAGGGATGATGATCGCATGGGTCTTGACCCGTTAGTGAACGTGCACGACCCTGGCCACAAAAGTTTTTGTAAATTTGAACCATTTTGTTTATGTGTTTTGGTATTGATACCACGACATTTTACAGCACAAATTTTTGTATACTAAGTAAAGGGATGATAGGGCTGATGATCGCATGGGTCTTGACCCGCTAGTGAACGTGCACGACCCTGGCCACAAAAGTTTTTGTAAATTTGAACAATTTCGTTTATGTGTTGAGGTATTAATACCACGACATTTTACAGCACAATTTTTTGTTTAGTAAGGAAAGGGATGATAGGGATGATGATCGCATTGGTCCTGACCCGCTAGTGAACGTGCACGACCCTGGCCACAAAAGTTTTTGTAAATTTGAACCATTTCGTTTATGTGTTGTGGTATTGATACCACGACATTTTACAGCACACATTTTTGTATAGTAAGTAAAGGGATGATAGGGATGATGATCGCATGGGTTCTGACCCGCTAGTGAACGTGCACGACCCTGGCCACAAAAGTTTTTGTAAATTTGAACCATTTCGTTTATGTGTTGTGGTATTGATACCACGACATTTTACAGCACAAATTTTTGTATAGTAAGTAAAGGGATGATAGGGATGATGTTCGCATGGGTCCTGACCCGCTAGTGAACGTGCACGACCCTGGCCACAAAAGTTTTTGTAAATTTGAACCATTTCGTTTATGTGTTGTCGTATTGATACCACGACATTTTGCAGCACAAATTTTTGTATAGTAAGTAAAGGGATGATACGGATGATGATCGCATGGGTTCTGACCCGCTAGTGAACGTGCACGACCCTGGCCACAAAAGTTTTTGTAAATTTGAACCATTTTGTTTATGTGTTGTGGTATTGATACCACGACATTTTACAGCACAAATTTTTGTATAGTAAGTAAAGGGATGATAGGAATGATGATCGCATGGGTCTTGACCCGCTAGTGAACGTGCACGACCCTGGCCACAAAACTTTTCGTAAATTTGAACCATTTCGTTTATGTGTTGTGGTATTGATACCACGACATTTTACAGCACAAATTTTTGTATAGTAAGTAAAGGGATGATAGGGATGATGATCGCATGGGTCCTGACCCGTTAGTGAACGTGCACGACCCTGGCCACAAAAGATTTTGTAAATTTGAACCATTTCGTTTATGTGTTTTGGTATTGATACCACGACATTTTACAGCACAAATTTTTGTATAGTAAGTAAAGGGATGATAGGGATGATGATCGCATGGGTCTTGACCCGCTAGTGAACGTGCACGACCCTGGCCACAAAAGTTATTTAAAAATTTGAACCATTTCGTTTGTGTTGTGGTATTGATACCACGACATTTTACAGCACAATTTTTGTATAGTAAGTAAAGGGATGATAGGGATGATGATCGCGTGGGTCTCGACCCGCTAGTGAACGTGCAGGACCCTGGCCACAAAACTTTTCGTAGATTTGAACCATTTCGTTTATGTTGTGGTATTGATACCACGACATTTTACAGCACAAATTTTTGTATAGTAAGTAAAGGGATGATAGGGATGATGATCGCATGGGTCTTGACCCGTTAGTGAACGTGCACGACCCTGGCCACAAAAGTTTTTGTAAATTTGAACCATTTTGTTTATGTGTTTTGGTATTGATACCGCGACATTTTACAGCACAAATTTTTGTATACTAAGTAAAGGGATGATAGGGCTGATGATCGCATGGGTCCTGACCCGCTAGTGAACGTGCACGACCCTGGCCACAAAAGTTTTTGTAAATTTGAACAATTTCGTTTATGTGTTGAGGTATTAATACCACGACATTTTACAGCACAATTTTTTGTTTAGTAAGGAAAGGGATGATAGGGATGATGATCGCATTGGTCCTGACCCGCTAGTGAACGTGCACGACCCTGGCCACAAAAGTTTTTGTAAATTTGAACCATTTCGTTTATGTGTTGTGGTATTGATACCACGAAATTTTACAGCACACATTTTTGTATAGTAAGTAAAGGGATGATAGGGATGATGATCGCATGGGTTCTGACCCGCTAGTGAACGTGCACGACCCTGGCCACAAAAGTTTTTGTAAATTTGAACCAATTCGTTTGTTTGTGGTATTGATACCACGACATTTTACAGCACAAATTTTTGTATAGTAAGTAAAGGGATGATAGGGATGATGATCGCATGGGTCCTGACCCGCTAGTGAACGTGCACGACCCTGGCCACAAAAGTTTTTGTAAATTTGAACCATTTCGTTTATGTGTTGTGGTATTGATACCACGACATTTTACAGCAAAAATTTTTGTATAGTAATTAAAGGGATGATAGGGATGATGATCGCATGGGTCCTGACCCGCTAGTGAACGTGCACGACCCTGGCCACAAAAGTTTTTGTAAATTTGAACCATTTCGTTTATGTGTTGTGGTATTGATACCACGACATTTTACAGCACAAATTTTTGTTTAGTAAGTAAAGGGATGATAGGGATGATGTTCGCATGGGTCCTGACCCGCTAGTGAACGTGCACGACCCTGGCCACAAAAGTTTTTGTAAATTTGAACCATTTCGTTTATGTGTTTTGGTATTGATACCACGACATTTTACAGCACAATTTTTTGTATAGTAAGTAAAGGGATGATAAGGATTATGATCGCATGGGTCCTGACCCGCTAGTGAACGTGCACGACCCTGGCCACAAAAGTTTTTGTAAATTTGAACCATTTCGTTTATGTGTTGTGGTATTGATACCACGACATTTTACAGCACAAATTTTTGTATAGTAAGTAAAGGGATGATAGGGATGATGTTCGCATGGGTCCTGACCCGCTAGTGAACGTGCACGACCCTGGCCACAAAAGTTTTTGTAAATTTGAACCATTTCGTTTATGTGTTTTGGTATTGATACCACGACATTTTACAGCACAATTTTTTGTATAGTAAGTAAAGGGATGATAGGGATTATGATCGCATGGGTCCTGACCCGCTAGTGAACGTGCACGACCCTGGCCACAAAAGTTTTTTAAATTTGAACCATTTCGTTTATGTGTTGTGGTATTGATACCACGACATTTTACAGCACAAATTTTTGTATAGTAAGTAAAGGGATGATAGGGATGATGATCGCATGGGTCCTGACCCGCTAGTGAACGTGCACGACCCTGGCCACAAAAGTTTTTGTAAATTTGAACCATTTCGTTTATGTGTTGTGGTATTGATACCACGACATTTTACAGCACAAATTTTTGTATAGTAAGTAAAGGGATGATAGGGATGATGATCGCATGGGTCCTGACCCGCTAGTGAACGTGCACGACCCTGGCCACAAAAGTTTTTGTAAATTTGAACCATTTCGTTTATGTGTTGTGGTATTGATACCACGACATTTTACAGCACAAATTTTTGTATAGTAAGTAAAGGGATGATAGGGATGATGATCGCATGGGTCCTGACCCGCTAGTGAACGTGCATGACCCTGGCCACAAAAGTTTTTGTAAATTTGAACCATTTCGTTTATGTGTTCTGGTATTAATAGCACGACATTTTACAGCACAAATTTTTGTATAGTAAGTAAAGGGATGATAGGGATGATGATCGCATTGGTCCTGACCGGCTAGTGAACGTGCACGACCCTGGCCACAAAAGTTTTTGTAAATTTGAACCATTTCGTTTATGTGTTGTGGTATTGATACCACGACATTTTACAGCACACATTTTTGTATAGTAAGTAAAGGGATGATGGGGATGATGTTCGCATGGGTCTTGACCCGCTAGTGAACGTGCACGACCCTGGCCACAAAAGTTTTTTAAAATTTTGAACCATTTCGTTTATGTGTTGTGGTATTGATACCACGACATTTTACAGCACAAATTTTTGTATTGTAAGTAAAGGGATGATAGGGATGATGATCGCATGGGTCCTGACCCGCTAGTGAACGTGCACGACCCTGGCCACAAAAGTTTTTGTAAATTTGAACCATTTCGTTTATGTGTTTTGGTATTGATACCACGACATTTTACAGCACAAATTTTTGTATAGTAAGTAAAGGGATGATAGGGATGATGTTCGCATGGGTCCTGACCCGCTAGTGAACGTGCACGACCCTGGCCACAAAAGTTTTTGTAAATTTGAACCATTTCGTTTATGTGTTGTGGTGTTGATACCACGACATTTTACAGCACAATTTTTTGTTTAGTAAGTAAAGGGATGATAGGGATGATGATCGCATGGGTCCTGACCCGCTAGTGAACGTGCACGACCCTGGCCACAAAAGTTTTTGTAAATTTGAACCATTTCGTTTATGTGTTTTGGTATTGATACCACGACATTTTACAGCACAATTTTTTGTATAGTAAGTAAAGGGATGATAGGGATTATGATCGCATGGGTCCTGACCCGCTAGTGAACGTGCACGACCCTGGCCACAAAAGTTTTTGTAAATTTGAACCATTTCGTTTGTGTTGTGGTATTGATACCACGACATTTTACAGCACAAATTTTTGTATAGTAAGTAAAGGGATGATAGGGATGATGTTCGCATGGGTCCTGACCCGCTAGTGAACGTGCACGACCCTGGCCCCAAAAGTTTTTGTAAATTTGAACCATTTCGTTTATGTGTTGTGGTATTGATACCACGACATTTTGCAGCACAAATTTTTGTATAGTAAGTAAAGGGATGATAGGGATGATGATCGCATGGGTTCTGACCCGCTAGTGAACGTGCACGACCCTGGCCACAAAAGTTTTTGTAAATTTGAACCATTTTGTTTATGTGTTGTGGTATTGATACCACGACATTTTACAGCACAAATTTTTGTATAGTAAGTAAAGGGATGATAGGAATGATGATCGCATGGGTCTTGACCCGCTAGTGAACGTGCACGACCCTGGCCACAAAACTTTTCGTAAATTTGAACCATTTCGTTTATGTGTTGTGGTATTGATACCACGACATTTTGCAGCACAAATTTTTGTATAGTAAGTAAAGGGATGATAGGGATGATGATCGCATGGGTTCTGACCCGCTAGTGAACGTGCACGACCCTGGCCACAAAAGATTTTGTAAATTTGAACCATTTCGTTTATGTGTTTTGGTATTGATACCACGACATTTTACAGCACAAATTTTTGTATAGTAAGTAAAGGGATGATAGGGATGATGATCGCATGGGTCTTGACCCGCTAGTGAACGTGCACGACCCTGGCCACAAAACTTTTCGTAGATTTGAACCATTTCGTTTATGTGTTGTGGTATTGATACCACGACATTTTACAGCACAAATTTTTGTATAGTAAGTAAAGGGATGATAGGGATGATCGCATGGGTCTTGACCCGTTAGTGAACGTGCACGACCCTGGCCACAAAAGTTTTTGTAAATTTGAACCATTTCGTTTATGTGTTTTGGTATTGATACCACGACATTTTACAGCACACATTTTTGTATAGTAAGTAAAGGGATGATAGGGATGATGATGGCATGGGTCCTGACCCGCTAGTGAACGTGCACGACCCTGGCCAAAAAAGTTTTTGTAAATTTGAACCATTTCGTTTATGTGTTGTGGTATTGATACCACGACATTTTACAGCACAATTTTTTGTTTAGTAAGTAAAGGGATGATACGGATGATGATCGCATTGGTCCTGACCCGCTAGTGAACGTGCACGACCTTGGCCACAAAAGAATTTGTAAATTTGAACCATTTCGTTTATGTGTTGTAGTATTGATACCACGACATTTTACAGCACACATTTTTGTATAGTAAGTAAAGGGATGATAGGGATGATGATCGCATGGGTTCTGACCCGCTAGTGAACGTGCACGACCCTGGCCACAAAAGTTTTTGTAAATTTGAACCATTTCATTTATGTGTTGTGGTATTGATACCACGACATTTTACAGCACACATTTTTGTATAGTAAGTAAAGGGATGATAGGGATGATGATCGCATGGGTCCTGACCAGCTAGTGAACGTGCACGACCCTGGCCACAAAAGTATTTGAAAAATTTGAACCATTTCGTTTATGTGTTTTGGTATTGATACCACGACATTTTACAGCACAAATTTTTGTATAGTAAGTAAAGGGATGATAGGGATGATGATCGCATGGGTCTTGACCCGCTAGTGAACGTGCACGACCCTGGCCACAAAACTTTTCGTAGATTTGAACCATTTCGTTTATGTGTTGTGGTATTGATACCACGACATTTTACAGCACAAATTTTTGTATAGTAAGTAAAGGGATGATAGGGATGATCGCATGGGTCTTGACCCGTTAGTGAACGTGCACGACCCTGGCCACAAAAGTTTTTGTAAATTTGAACCATTTCGTTTATGTGTTTTGGTATTGATACCACGACATTTTACAGCACACATTTTTGTATAGTAAGTAAAGGGATGATAGGGATGATGATGGCATGGGTCCTGACCCGCTAGTGAACGTGCACGACCCTGGCCAAAAAAGTTTTTGTAAATTTGAACCATTTCGTTTATGTGTTGTGGTATTGATACCACGACATTTTACAGCACAATTTTTTGTTTAGTAAGTAAAGGGATGATAGGGATGATGATCGCATTGGTCCTGACCCGCTAGTGAACGTGCACGACCCTGGCCACAAAAGATTTTGTAAATTTGAACCATTTCGTTTATGTGTTGTAGTATTGATACCACGACATTTTACAGCACACATTTTTGTATAGTAAGTAAAGGGATGATAGGGATGATGATCGCATGGGTTCTGACCCGCTAGTGAACGTGCACGACCCTGGCCACAAAAGTTTTTGTAAATTTGAACCATTTCGTTTATGTGTTGTGGTATTGATACCACGACATTTTACAGCACACATTTTTGTATAGTAAGTAAAGGGATGATAGGGATGATGATCGCATGGGTCCTGACCCGCTAGTGAACGTGCACGACCCTGGCCACAAAACTTTTTGTAAATTTGAACCATTTCGTTTATGTGTTGTGGTATTGATACCACGACATTTTACAGCACAAATTTTTGTATAGTAAGTAAAGGGATGATAGGGATGATGATCGCATGGGTCCTGACCCGCTAGTGAACGTGCATGACCCTGGCCACAAAAGTTTTTGTAAATTTGAACCATTTCGTTTATGTGTTCTGGTATTAATAGCACGACATTTTACAGCACAAATTTTTGTATAGTAAGTAAAGGGATGATAGGGATGATGATCGCATTGGTCCTGACCGGCTAGTGAACGTGCACGACCCTGGCCACAAAAGTTTTTGTAAATTTGAACCATTTCGTTTATGTGTTGTGGTATTGATACCACGACATTTTACAGCACACATTTTTGTATAGTAAGTAAAGGGATGATAGGGATGATGTTCGCATGGGTCCTGACCCGCTAGTGAACGTGCACGACCCTGGCCACAAAAGTTTTTTAAAAATTTGAACCATTTCGTTTATGTGTTGTGGTATTGATACCACGACATTTTACAGCACAAATTTTTGTATTGTAAGTAAAGGGATGATAGGGATGATGATCGCATGGGTCCTGACCCGCTAGTGAACGTGCACGACCCTGGCCACAAAAGTTTTTGTAAATTTGAACCATTTCGTTTATGTGTTTTGGTATTGATACCACGACATTTTACAGCACAAATTTTTGTATAGTAAGTAAAGGGATGATAGGGATGATGTTCGCATGGGTCCTGACCCGCTAGTGAACGTGCACGACCCTGGCCACAAAAGTTTTTGTAAATTTGAACCATTTCGTTTATGTGTTGTGGTATTGATACCACGACATTTTACAGCACAATTTTTTGTTTAGTAAGTAAAGGGATGATAGGGATGATGATCGCATGGGTCCTGACCCGCTAGTGAACGTGCACGACCCTGGCCACAAAAGTTTTTGTAAATTTGAACCATTTCGTTTATGTCTTGTGGTATTGATACCATGGCATTTAGCACACAAAATTCTGTATATTATGTAAAGGGATGATAGGGATGATGATCGCATGGGTCCTTTTGAGCGTGGAGTAAGCTTGCTATGGGATTTTTATTTTTCTAAATTTAAATTTGTAGTGCTTGCAACCCTGTGTGTTGTGTGGATGACCTTGAACGTCCTTTGTTTTGTGGCTGGATTTTGTGGCAAAGATGGGCGAGGTTATAAAATAAGAAAATTTCCTCTTCTGGGGGGCGATCCCCCCTGGATCCGTCCCTGACCCTATAACACGAAACTAAAAGAGGTGAAGATCTAGAACACTCCCACCCCCCTCTTCCAACAGAGCAAATGAAGAAAGTGTTCTTTTTAAAATGACTTTTTAAAAACATCTAAATAGCAGGAACCCGAACAACCTTGGAAGTAGATGAAACTTTTCTCGCACATAGGAAGTATAACAGAAGCCGCAAATTAAAAGGGAAAACAGTTATCATCTTCGGCACGTATTGTAACGAAACCAAACGCTCCTCTATTTCAAAGTGACCAATAAACCAAAAACGTATTATGGCCATATATGAAAAATATAAAACTAGGAACAAATCAATCATCTCCGAGTTCGTGTGTAAACAGTACGTTATAATAAAATATTAAAATATAAATTACACTGGTCTGCAAAATGAAACTTTTTTCGCTCCTACGAACGAAAATAGGTGATTCCTATAGGTTTCGAGCTCCTGAGTTCGAATCCATAAACCGTTTTCCTCCAGGACGTACAGTTTTCAGGGAGGAGGGGATTTCAATATCCGCCCAAAGATTCTATTCTCTATCCATAATAATTTGCACGTTATAGTTTAAATATCAATATAAATTATGCAGATAAAATTGCATAAAATGTTAGTTTAACACTTACGTGTCACTTGGTTTTCCTACTCCTCTTGTAATTACTACAGAGTGTCTCGCGTGTCACATTCTAACAGAAGTCTGCCAACATATTCACACTCCATTTACCACTGTAGCGCCTCTCCATGGTAGCTATTTGCTGGTGAAACCTTTCCCCGTGCTCCGTCAGAGACCTCCCCCAAGCTGTACATTTCGGGGAAGAAGTTCAGGTGGCAATGCAGGAAGTGTAACTTTAGGGACATATTACATCCCATGTTACGAAATGAAGTAATTAACCTGCCTATAATGTCTTTGTAATCAAGTGACTTATGATTCCCTAGAAAGTTACTGCACACTTATCGAAAGGTCTCCCAAGCCTCACTTTCCACTTCATTAAGCTTAGAAGAAAATGTAGTATCCTTAAAAACGTCTCTGATTTGAGGTCCTGTAAAAACACCTTCTTTCACCTTGGCCTCGCTGAGTCTTGGGAATTGTTTTCTGAGATGATTAAATGCTTCACCATCCCGGTTCAGGGCCTTGACGAAGACTTTCATGAGCCCTAATTTGATATGAAGGGGTGGTAAGAATATTTTCTCCGGATCCACAAGACGTTCATTAGCCACGTTCATCTCCCCTGGAACCAGTTGCTTCCTTCGCGGCCATTTTGTGATGGTGCACTGATCTTTGGCTCGACTACCCCAATGACACAAGAAGCAGCAGTGCTTTGTGTAACCTCCTTGTAAGCCGGTGAGGATGGCAATAACCTTAAGGTCAGCGCATACAGACCACTGGAACTGTTCGTACTTTATTTTCTGCAATAGGTTTCGCATGTTCTCGTATGTTTCTTTCATATGTACAGCATGAGCAATCGGGATGGCTGGCTTTTCATTGCCATTGTGCAGTTACACTGCCTTGAGACTTATCCTAGAGGAATCTACTAATAGCCTCCAATCTTCAGTGTTGTAGTTCAACTTCAGTTGTCCCATAAGCGATGGAATGGATGCAATACACCAAATCATCATCCTTTGTAAAATTAGGAACTAGGCTCACGTCTCTTTTCCTATACATTGATATATTCACATCTTGGTTAAGTAGATTCCATTGTTGAAGTCGTGGTGTAAGCAACAGGGCCTTAGACTTGGGAAGGTTTAAGTCTCTATCAGATCATTCAGCTCTTCCTGATTTATTACATGTGGTTCATTAGTGGCAGGCACTGAAGCGTAATTGGGATCTGACTGTGTACTCGAAGATTGTGATACATCCTCACAAGCAGCAGGTTCTTCATCGGATGAAAAACTGCACAGTGTGTGTCAGTCTGGTGGTACGGGTACAGGCAAATATCATGTTTCACAGGTCTCCTCGCGGAATCCAAGTTAGGATACTGTATTTTATGTTTCATGTTTTTTGAGAAACCTTTTATATTAGTCAGGCAGAAGTAACAGTCTGAAACATGATCACGGGACTCGCGCCAAACCATAGGTACGGCGAACGGCATCGATTTATGTGTACCTTTCAACCATCCTGTGAGAGTACCCGCACACGAGTTACAACTTTGTTTCGGAGCCCAAACGCGATCCTGGTCGCCGATTTTACACCCGAAGTACAGATGGTAGGCTGTCTTCAGGAACGGTGATAATGGCCTACTTTGTCCCTTGAAAATCACTTCCCCACATATGTAGCAGAATGAATATGTCGAATTGTTGCAAGTTCTCGGCATGTTCGTTTAGCACAAACGTCAATATTTCACGCAGAAATATTTTTCAACTACGGTATGCACAGACACAGCGTAACACCAACTTCTAACACGAAGATCAACTCGAAACTGAAATATTTGTTTCACGTGGCAACGTGGTGTATGTCTTGGCGCCTTTTTAACAATCTGTCTGTCGTCTAGACAAAAGGGAGCCGAAGAATGATCGCAAGTTGATTACGAAACCTTTCTCCGTCAATAACGCCTAGGTTTTAGTGTATGCAGTGTGGAACGACAACAAATCTTTGCAACCCAAGGTGAGGATGTACGTTTCCGGGGGGTCGTGAGCTAGAGAAAAGAATGTTCCTGGGATATAGCCTAGTAACAGTTCTTGGATTAAGATAAAAGTTCAGAATTATGCACTCCAAACACGGAAAACACAAATACGAAAAATACGATTTTTCTGTCAATTATGGAAACAGCACCCCGCAAAAAAAAAAAAAAAAAAAAAAACACGTCCTGAAACTTTCTTGACGAGATATTCGTAATCAGCGTCTCGAAATCTATCCGGTACACCCTTTCACCCTCGTGGGAGGATTTTCATGCCGACCAGTGTTATTGCACCTTATTCTCGCTTATTTCATGACCAAAGAAGGATAATAGACTGTGAGAATATAAGGTAAGTTAACTGACATTTGTAAAAACTGTAAAACCGGTCCAGGCTCCTAGAACCTTCCATGAAAGACATCAAAAGAAAGAGATGTAGGGAAAGTCTTACTGACATTTTTGAAAATGTGACATGTATTAGTTAAATGGTGCTGAGTTAGGTAGAATTGTACCAACTTTTTCACAAAAGGGACTGAAAATGCCAGCGTGGTACCAACGGGCCGAGGAATAACAGAAAGGGCTAAATTTGGTACAATTGTACCAAGTGTGGCAACAGTGACTGCAAGGGCGTTGTGAAGTTTTGTGTTTTGTGCCATATTAAAATAGTTAATATTCTGGCACAAAATTTTTATTATAAAGTGACTGCAGCATTCAGTGTAGTGCATTAATATTTCTGTGTTGCTTTGTGTTTTGTGTCATATTACAAATTGTGGCACAAAATTGTAATTATAAAATGACATCCGTCTTTAGTGTAGTTTTATTTATTGAAACCAATGAAGTGGAAGTCGTACCGACGATATGGATAACACACGACAAATGTGCGTGGCCCAAATGGAAAAACATTGAAAGGATTGTGCGAGCCGTTCAACGCCAAACACCGCCAAGTGAAGAATGGGATAGCTTCACAATGCGGATCCTCGCATCGTATGGTAAGTGCTATATGCCCTTATACTTTATTTGTTCAATGTATCCTCATATTCAAAGCATTAAATCAGTTATAATATTCGGAAATAGCAGACAGCTCGCTCATTCCTTCTACAATGTTATGCGTATCCCAAAAGCACTTTCTGTTTTTCTGAAATAGGGACCGTGATGGCTCAGTGATAGATACTTTGGGAATATATATAAACTCAGATATAATTGAGGTAGAATGGCATTTTTAAGAATTGGTTACATTACTTTTAGATACAGTACATTCAACGTTGTTTGATTTCTGCAAAGTCATGTAAAACGTGATTTTAATACATATTGAGGATAGGGGGCTGTTGAGAGAAGTCATTGCGGTAAAGTAATTTTCTAATTGTTGTGTACGATAATTAGTACATCAAGAGAGATTTTCTACTTTCTTTTTGAAATGTAAGGAATTCCTGGGGAAGGTTCTAGAACACAGGTCCCCCCATATAAGTTGGTAGCAGGTTGGCTCCTTTCTGTATCAAAATTTAATGTTTAATTCACATATTATTGCCGAGCGAGCGTTAGCGAGTGAAGGCGGGTTAGAGCCCCACAGGGTGTTTTCTGTCTTTATTAGATAAATGGGAGGGGGGTACAGGAATTTCTGTTTACTTTTAATGGTGTTTGACTTTCCTCATGAGCCGCCTCTGCTATTGTACCATATTTATGGTTCTAAATTTGGGAGTAAGTCCCAAAGTTGGTCGTTCTTTCTATCAAGATTTCGGAAAATTACCGGGAAGAGATTGATAATTTGTTCGTTGGTCTGCTTGACAGTATGTATAACGAGAGCGAAACTTGTATTTAATTTTTTATATATAAGCGTATATAATCATTAAACTATTAGGCAAATGAAGGAAACTATTCGGTGGAAGGTCACCGCATAGTGGGATTGTGGGAAAATAACGGGCATTTGTATTCTGAACATGGCTGCAGGTGTTGAGACACTCCATCCAGTTGGTATCCGTACGCAGAGCGAGAACTTACACTCTGTCAATGTTAAGCAAAATGGGTCCAAATTTCCTGAACCCTAAACTAACCAGACCCTACCCTACTTTACTTTGGTCTATACATACCTTATTCTACTCTACCCTACACTACTCTGTAATACCCTTTTAGAGTAATCCTAAAGATTGATCTTTAATTTTCGTACCTGTACGCTTTCTGTCAAAAAACAAGCGGACGACCAACTTCGGAATAAATGCCCTAAATTTAACCATTTTAATAGAACAGGGCCATGCCGAGTACTATCAAAATGTTATGTTATGTTTGGTTTGATTATGGAAGTTTAGCTCGCGTTTCAGTGTTGAAGCTGTATGGAACGTTTGACCTACAGTGAAGATAGAATCCGAACCACTGTAATCGTTCAAATTTTGTCAGGTGCTTTCACGGGGAATCGAACTCTACAACTCTGTGTACCAAAAGGTGCGCGTGCTAGCCATAGACCTGCGGGTAGTTCTCTATTAGTATTATGAGGAACAAGGGCACTTACGGTGAAATTGGGTGGTTTTAAAAAATGCTTGGAGTGAGCTCCTTACACTGACTGTTGAGTTTGGTTAACAATGTCATTACTAGTGCTGTCGAAATCGGTTTTTGAAAAAACCGAAAACCGGTTTTTGAAAAAAGTGAAATTTCATAAAACCGAAATGTCGGTTTTGAAAACCGCATTTGCGGTTTCGGTTTTGAAAACAGCATTTGCGGTTTCGATTTTGAAAACTGCTTTTGCGGTTTCGGTTTCGAAAACCGCATTTGCGGTTTCGGTTTTGAAAACCGCTTTTGCGGTTTCGGTTTTGAAAACCGCAAATGTCACAAACAATCTACAGCACTAATATCAAGTAACGACGAGAAAACAGCAAAGAATATTTCCCTACACCGGCTCACAGTTGCCAAATGGAGGGAAATTTCCCTCGGCGGCGTAGGGAAAAAATGATCAAAATTTGTTGAAGGAAAAGAAGGTATTTTTTCTTAAAATGTCCTAAAGTGTAGGGAAATTCTATACTTTTACAATTGGCAGAATAAAAAAAAAAGTTGCAATTTCTCAAAGAGGCACGCTATCGTTATTGGGAAGTAAAAAGATACAGAATACAATATGATCGGTGTTTCCGTCTAGTATAAACTATTGCAGGTGTCTGGGACTTGCGATAAGAAGCCAGGCGACACATGCAAAACCACAACATTCACATTTATCGGAGTGGCAACAAATCAACAATAAAATTGTGTATTGCGATAGAGATTTTCTTTCTTTCTTTTTTCTTTCTTTATATTAAGAAAGGGAGGTGGTACCTTTTTGTTATCAAAAGTAAGAGTGGCAGTACTATTTTTAAAAATATGGGGAAAGAGTAAAAAGATGTCAGTCTAAGTGGATGATATTTCAAATTGAATTTCATGAGTTGCATGTGTAGTGATTTTAAATAGGGATATACCTTATTTCTATTGAGCTTAGTGTTGGCTTATTACCCTATTTTAGCGGGTACTACCCGATTTTCAGGTTATATATTCGTCCCCCGCTTAAACATATCTTAATCACGAAAAACCACCCACTTTTTGGGATTGGAGAAAAATCTAAGAGGACTTAGTTGATAAAGTGTTGGTATGGTATATTCAACGTAAACCACTACACCTTTGACAATCTCAATCGCGATTGAGTTAAATTTGGACTCGCGCTCAGGCTCAGGCTCTGAGCTGTCTGAGCAGTGCGCGTGTGCAGAATCATTTGCTAATAAAAGATCTGCTCTAATGCACAATGGTTTTCTTTGTATAGTTCATGTGTTTTCTATGTAATGTATTGGAGGTTCTATACGAATGAATATTCGTTTGTAGATGTTGTAACAAACATACTTGAATTATTAATGCTTTCACAAGCTACAAGAGCGTGCCGAACGACAATTTCAAGTGTAACTTTAAAGACTCTTATAGAAGCGAATTTACGTTTCTTAACCAGGGCAGAACTCAGTTTGAAGCAAAATGTATACTCTGGAAAACTGTTTCGTTTGAAAAGAAGGATGCAGAGAAGCATATTGGACCTCCCCTGATTTTTATATATTTTGTAAACTAGATCACGAGGAACACGAATCTGAAGGCGTTTTGACATTCCGACCTCAGGAACTCGAGATATTAAAACTTAAAGTTTAATATAGACGCTATATGAAAAAAAACACAATATTCTCTATATATTATGTCCTGTGAGATATATAAAGGTAACCAAGAAAGTTCTGTCGCTTTTTGTGGAGTTCTGTGTAAAATTGACCCTCATACCGTGAGTTGAATGCGAATGGAGATAAGGCGAAGGTCAGTTGTTAGTGTGGGTTTATCCGACATTCTACCTGGTTGTGGCAGTTCAGTTACAACGTAAATGTATGTAAGGACGGAGTGAATATTGAACCTCCACAGAGCGTCATAGGGGCGTGTATGCTGTACGAGTTCCAACTTGGATCAAACGCCACTGTAGCGGGGCGGAAGATACCTCAGGCCTTTGGTGAGGGTGTCGTGATTACGCAGACAGTGCAAGGGTGGTTTAGCAAGTTTAAGAACGGTGACGAAACACTCACGAAAGACGCACCACACGTGCCGGAAGACCAACATGTACAAAATGAGGATCTTCAGGTAGCAATTGAACCGAACAGACATGCGAGGAACTGGTGCTAACATTCAATGTTAGTCGAGAAACCATTCGCCAGCACCTCCATTAATTTGGGAAGCACTACGAGTTGGGTCTATGTGTCCCAGATGATTTGTTTCCGGGCCAGAAGGCTACGCGTGCAGACACTTGTGATTCTTTGCTGTCTCGTCTGAGGAAGGAGCCATTTCTGGACAGGATGTTGACATGTGATGAGAACTGGGTCCTGTACGAAGCTCCACGGCGCCGTCTTCATTGGTTAAAATTCCATGAACCGGTTCCAAAACAGCTGAAATCAGTAATGCAGCAGAAATTCCTCCTGTGTGTTTGGTGGACTGCTCACGACATCGTGCATCGGGAACTGCTACCGGGTGGTCAGAGAAGAACATCAATGCAACTGTCTACTGTCAGCAGCTGAGCCGTGTTCAAGAAAAACTCAAAACCCTGGAGCCAACACTTCTCAATCGCTAAGGGGTTCCCCATTACGGGACAACGCTATGCCCCACATAGCTAGAATGATCCGGGACACCATCCTACACCTTGGATGGGAAACATTATTGCATTCGCCATACTGTCCGGACTTTATACCGTCCGGTTATCACCTGTTCCTTTCCTTGGACACTCACTTTAGAGGACTCCAGTTCAACTCCTTAGTAGAGGTGCTAAATGCACTTGATATCTTCTTCGCTTCACGGCAAACCAAGTTCTACCGCGAAGGAATCCATGCCCATCCCGAACGTTGACAGAAGGTCATTGATACTGATGGGTACTATTTTTGATCTTCCAGGTACGTCTTAGGTGACATATCGATGCTCTAAGTGATAGGTCAAAAAGCGACAGAACTTTCTTCGTTACTTTTATACATATTACATAAAACTACTGTATAAGTTCTAGTATCTTGAGATCGGGAAATCGGAATGTCAAAATTCGTTCAGATAATTGCTAATTTTGGTCCAGTTTACAAAATATATAAAAATCAAATAGTGTCCTTTTTGCTTCCTGGTTACTTTATGTTCGAATATCTCGAGTTCCGAAATTCGGAATGTCAAAATTCCTTCAGATTCGTGTTTCTCGTGGTTTAGTTTACAAAATATATAAAAATCAGTTGGGGTCTAGTTTGCTTCCGTTTTTACTTGATGTTCGAATATCTCGAGTTCCGAAATTCGGAATGTCAAAATTCCTTCAGATACGTGTTCCTTGTGGTCTACTTTACAAAATATATAAAAATCAGGTGGGGTCCAGTTTGCTTCCATGGTCAATTTATGTTCGAATATCTCGAGTTCTGACATTCGAAATGTCAAAATTCCTTCAGATTCGTATTCCTGGTGGTCTAATTTACAACATATATGAAAATGAGGTGGGGTCCAGTTTGCTTCCCTGCAGCCGAGAAGTACATTGAAAGTGTCGTCAAAGAAATAACTAAAAAAAGCCAAGGATCGAACGTCAGTATTTGTCACCCTAATTTAGCTGTGACTTGTAACAACCATCGAACTATCCCTTTCGCACTGTGTTGCACATATTACCATAATAGTCTTGGAGCAAATAAAAAAAGTTAAAACACACATATACATCAATACATTTGTCTCGATCGATTGATGCTTTCACAATTGTTAAAAGGTGTATTTAAAAACAGCAAACATTGTTTCTGCTTTGAAAAGGACAATCCTTATAAAACCGCAAACACGGTCTCGGGCGGCTTTCGCTTTCGAAAAGAGTTTTTGCGGTTTCAGTTTGGAAAACCGCATTTGCGGTTTCGGTTTTGAAAACCGCTTTTGCGGTTTCGGTTTTGAAAACCGCTTTTGCGGTTTCGGTTTTGAAAACCGCATCTGCGGTTTCGGTTTTGAAAACCGCATTTGCGGTTTCGGTTTTGAAAACCGCATTTGCGATTTCGGTTTTGAAAACCGCATTTGCGGTTTTCGGTTTTCAGAAAATCGGTTTTCTCAAAAACCGAAAACCGCAAATGTCACAAAAATTCAACAGCACTAGTCATTACCAGAAGTAAATAGCGTTTATGACGTTCAGCTACCAAGATAAGTCACAATACACTAGGTGTTAGGAGTTATAGCATTCAGGATCAAAGTACTTGTGACTATCATGGCGAGAACTGTTCACAATGGTGTGTTCAAGGAATTAAGCTTACCCAACCTCTCACTAGTCTATATAATATGTTCACGTGCTAATCTTATGGGGATCTAATGGTATTAACAAGTAAGTTTCGTTTCAAGATGCGAAACTAGGGAAGACTTTCAAACTATGCGGATTCAATATTAAACCTAAAATAGTACACACACGACGTTCAGCACTATAGAGGGATTGAATCTATACTTCGGGCTCTGAATTCATATGAAAAACATTTACTCTTTGTCAGTTACAATTATGAGGTTTCGAAACTGAAACCACAATAAGTACTAGTTTCTACATCTTCCTGTTTCAGTGGAAATAAAAGGATTTTGATACTGTATGGATACCACTACTAAAATTAGAAGTTAAGAGAGTATGGCTTTATGGTTTTAGGTTTTTGTAAAAATATATGAATCAGTGTGTTTCTTTTCCTTGAGTCACTGAATCGGATTTCGAAAACCGCTTCTTGGCCTGTATTACTGTTTTTTTTATTTATGGCGATTAATGTTTAAAACCCTAAACGGATGATTTATGAAACTTCCGGTTTGAGTAGATGCTTATCAGAGGAAAGTGATCTATTCTTCTAATAATGGTAATGATTAGAAGTTTAGTTTGATTTCTAATAATGGCACGGAATAGCGAGATACTAATTTTTCATGTAAAGTCAGAGCACGAAGAACAGGTTCCATCTCTGACCTTATTGGAACATAAAGTTGTATATATACTACTTCTGGCTCTGCATAGTTTAGGGGTCTACCTGTAGTTTTACACTGTGAAATAAAGCTCAGTTATTTACTTCTACTTATTAATATTTCTTCACATGGTAGCTGCAAAAAGTGTTATTAATTTAAGGATTTATTTTAAACAGATAGTTATGATAAAGCTCGACGAAACCTAAAGAGAGCTGAGGAAACATCAGACCTAAATACAGAGGAAGAGGTGGATCAACGAAAAACACGGAAACGAAAAGAAAGATGCACCTCATTTTATTCAGACAGTTCGGAGTCGGATTGTAATCCGGGAATAGAAGACATAGCGGATATTCCAGTTCCACCACAAGTCGTGTTGCTAAAAGAGACTCCGGCTTCAACAGCAACTGTAGTTGAGAGTTGTAGTAGTCAAACAACACCAGAATCCTCAAAGAAGGCAACTTCAGATTGTAGTGACGTAGGTTCGTATCGATATATGCTTACTGTAATATTTACATGTATGCATGTTATTTGAATACGAGGGAATATATAGGTATCGGTTAAATAGTAGGACACAAAGAATATGCAAGCTGGATGCTGTTCTTTTCTGAGATTTGAAATCTCTTCTTAAATTTAAATGTCGCCAATAGCTGATTTTTTTTAAATTTTAGTGTTGAGTTGATTTTGAGTTTAACGTCCCGTTCAGCAGCGAGACTATATGAGACGTGGACCTACTGATTAACGTGGAATCCGAACCACATGAGCTCCCGCCGGGAATCGAACCCAGGTCTCCCACGCCAAAGGCGCGTACGCTAACCGCTTAGCCACGAGGGAGCTCAATTTTAGTGTTGTATAATGGGACATCTATATACATGTATTAATGTTCATGATGGTTTGTTAGGTAGGTTTTGCAAATTTTAATTAACGTTTAAATGTTTGCGCTATTAAATATTTAATAGGGAGTCCCAATATTATAAAAAGTGTCGCGGTGGCTCAGTGGTAGAGCGTTCACCTCTGTTGCATGAGGTCCCTGGTTCAAACTCTGTTCCCGCCAAGTGAATTTTGTGGTGGACAAAGACCATGTGCGTGGGTTTTCTCGGGGTTCTCCCGTTTCCTCCTACTTTCTTCATTCCACCATTTCTCATAATCATCGTCTCCTTTAGCCTAACCGGCATAACCGTGGGACGTAAAACTCAAAGATTTCATTTCATTTTTCGAAGATTAATAAAGCAAGTATGCAGTATTTCCTCTTTTTCTGTAGCATACATCGTAAATCCCTAATTTTATATTAATAGCAGAGTGACTGTACTGCTAATTTTTTCCGCTTTTTTTTTAATGAGAAACAAAGTTAGTCGAGTTAAGAAAAATATGAGTGATAGAAACATTGGAATCAGTGTATAATTTAGCATTCATACCCACATAAGTACCTGGGCCCCACTAATGGAATTATAAAGATCAAAGGTTCAGATGTATGTGGGTTACTGTACAAGTACTTTGTAAATGTAGATTCAGAATATGGCTGCCACTTGTAGGAGAATTTACGGATTTGTTAATTCAGAAAGAAAGATTAATGTATAATAAACTTAATATGAAAGAGACCAACATCAAAATCTCATTAATGTAGATAAAGCACTTCAAAGTTTGTGTTTCAACCGTGATCAGGAATGACAAATCACGATCTTGTAAATAATTTGTGTTGATGTTTTCAGTTAAATCGACTTTTTTAAAATTTAAATCACTTTTACCTGATATTTTTAGAAAACAGAATAAAATGTAAATAATGCTTCTTTTCTTATATGATAAAGTACTGGGTTTCGGTGTTTTTTTTAAATGATGACAGAATAAAAGATAAAACATTAGTTCCTATTAGTTGCATGGTGCGGAATCATAAAATCGATGTCGAGGATGGGGGAGGGGAGACTGTAGAACTGAAAAAAGAAAGAAAGAAAGGAAAATAAAAGATGCTCTTCGCGCTTTTGCACTGCAATGTTCCGATATAGAAAGTTCACGCATTTTGGCATTCATAAGTATTAAACTATGCAATATTAGGGATTTATACCGCTGACCGTTAGTTCAACTATTAATTAGATAAGAAATGCACGTTAATTACATATTAATTACTGTAATTATTTTGCAATCTTCTGACATTACTTAACTTTATTCTCCACCTCCTAGCACGCTTTTAGTGGGGAGATTTTCTTCAAAAACTATTTAGTGGGAAAATTCCCCCTTCCCTAGGATTTCGCTCCCTGATTTGTTGTTTAAGCGACATATGCTTGACGAAATCATTAAAAAAAAAAACATGCAATTTAAATTGCGATTTAAATCAAACAACTGTGACCATGGTATTCTTGTTCTACAGCCAGAACTGTAACTGAATTAAACTGAGCCTAATCTAACCCATCCAGCACACGACGTTTAGTGGACGTCTAAAGAAACTACACGACTTTCTGTTAAGACACTTAGCAGTTGCTTTATTTGTGTTTAGTTTTATACATGTGTTTCTTCAAGTTATGTTACGATACTTGGCCACCTTTTCTTATATCCATTTTTGCTTTACTCGTACTTTTCAGAGTTCAAGAAGGAAGTATTACGCCAATTGGCAATTATAAAGCCAACGGTAAATAGCAATAGGGACACTCTTGACATTCTACTAAGAAATCGAGTTAATTATGATAATGAAGTGGAAATGACCGAGAATCAATGCCAGGATGAAACAGTGAAGATTATTTTATGGAAACTTCCTGCTCAAAGCATGGAAGAGTTCGATCAACTAGAAGACCAATTGGGAAACGCAAAACTGCAGAAAGAAATGGTACAGTATCAAGTTTTTGAATTTTATGCATTTACTTAATTCTTATGTTCGGGTTTTGAAGCTTGTCTCTTGAAATGAATAATATTTCCTTGCTTATGAATAGGGTTAGGAAAAAACATACTTATTTTTGGTTTAAACCAGTTATTTTTTAATAGTTAAGGTTAAAGCGGTCATATGCAGCAAGGGGCCTGGGCCCAATCCGGACTATTAGACCCTTTCCCCAGTCTGCCTGATCCTAAAACTAAAATGAAGAATTTCCCAACCCTTGATCGTGCAGTATCGCAACTTGACACACTTCCGAACTGAACGTAATGGATTTGAAGAAAAAGATAGTTGGCCTTTAACCTCGAGATGAACTGGGTTACTGTCATTTCTCGCAATGGAGACCGAGTTCTTCTCAAATTGACTTTCGTCATTAAAAATATGTAGGAGTCACGGGTACTTCACTTTAACTTAAAGTAAATATTTACAAAATAAAAATGGTTTGAATTTAAAAAAAAACTGTTTTTTGACAAGTCTGGCTATAACCAGAATTCGAATCATTTGATTGGTGTAGTGGAGAGCACATTTGCGTTCAGTGCTCGTGGTCCCGGCTTTATTTGCCGGTGGGGGTACTCTTAAACGAACTAAGTAGGTCCAGGCTCCTTGAACTTACTGGGCATAAAAGACCTTAAGATGTAAAACCCAAAACTTTCAAGTCATTTGAATTCTCTTCCTTTGAACCATTCATATTATTATTAATTTGAGTAAGCAACTTTAAAAAGCGCCTGGTTTAAACAAACGAACCTAGCTCATAGCATAAAATCTTATTTGGACTGTATGTAACATCACCACGGCATGACAACTGTGAGGAAAACCAGTGATAGAGGTGAGCAACATTTCATCTTTCTCTTAATAATATTCCAGGGACTGCTTGAAATCTCATTCTATTGAAAGTTGAGATTGTGTACGCAGTACTTCATGTCAGGGGGAGAAGTGTAAAATAACTGTATAAATATGTGAAACAGTTTTCGGCAGTGCGCGTGAAAGTCAATGATAGACATTTTAATCAATACTACAATTTTTCAGCTATTAAATACAGAGACAAGTATTTTTTTTTTTTTTTTTTTGGTTGGAGCTGTATGTTATTTGACATTTTTGGGAACATGTACCCCTTTTGGTTAGCACCTCCCTATTTTACTTTATTGATTCTACTATTCATTCATTACCAGTTCCACGTATAGTTTACTTCTTTCCTATTACAAATTCATACCTCTTTCTGTTAAGTCCATATTTCTTAATCTCTTAAGTGTGGATTTTTCTTTTACAAATCAACTTCGAGAAGTGAATACTTTTTCGCAAAATTCGTTTGCAAATTTCTTTAAAATAAAAAAATGAAAATTGAGAATTGTTTCATTGTATCCATTGCAACAATACTTCCACAATATTCTGTACCAAAAGAAGAAATATTACTTGGAAGCATATTTATGGTGTCCATACTTAGATGCAGTAGAACCAAATTCACACTTATATAGAGGGTGTTAATGAACTATACTGACAAACTGTAACAGGCGGTTCCCCATATCAAAATAAGAGAAGTTCATATGGACCTGTGGGGAAAAGTTCATAGTTTCATAGCTAGGACTGTCCAAAATCGTGAAAAAGCCAAATTTCGAGAGACCCTATTTCGGATTCGAGAAGCTGTGGATGGTGATCCTTATGACCGTAAAGGAAGTCAAGCTAATGCAGTCCAAAAATGCACATTTCATTAATGTTCAATGGATATACAGAGTATTCCCTGCAGGGTGAAATTTTGAGATATGCTCTGACTTTAATGATTGGTCCAGAGTATGCAAACGATACGTTTTCATAACAGTGTACAACACGGAATCCTTTGGCGCGATGTCAGAAGTGTTAAGGATCAGCAGCAGCACGGTTTCTCGTACTCGGGAAAACGCATGTGGCGATGTTTTCTTTCACTCTTAAAAGTGAAGAAAACGTGAAATATACCGTGACGAAATACATCGCATCACACATTATTCTGAACACGAAAAAACATGAAGCTGCCGGTTCCTAACACTTCCGACTTCCCTACGAAGCATTGGATGTCTATTGTTGTCAAGGCTTACCTCCTGCCTACTTTGGAACCTCCTTGAAATCAGGGTATACCTGAAAATTGTATTGAGAGCACATCTGAGAATTACACCGTATACGGAATACCCTGTACACCCATTGAAAATCGAAGAAATATGCAATTTTGGATTGTGTATGCGTGGCTTCCTTTATGCTGATAAGGACCACCATCCACACCTTCTGGAATTCGAAATAGGGCCTGTTGAAATTTAACTTTTTCGTCCTTTTGGACAGTCCTAGCTCAGAAACTGTGCAATTTCGCCATAGGTTCGTATGAACGTTTTCTCTTATTTTTATGTGAGGAATCACTTCTTACAGTTTGTCGGTATAGTTCATTAATTAACACCCTGTATATATATATATGTCTTCCGCACTACGACTCCATTTTACAGAGCATCATATATTTACATCCTGTACCCTTAAGCAATTTGTGTATTTTTTTAAATATACGTTCGGTTTATCATCATGTAACATAAACTGTCTGGATTTCAGGTTTGTCACTTGTCTAAAATTGGTGGTAACAACGTTGCTGACACAGTGAAGAGAGTTATAAAGCGATTAATAACTGACGAAGTTGCTAAGGAGTTCAGCTGGCTGGGAATGCGAAGCAAACGATCTTTCTCTTCAACGCTGACCTTCGTAATCATCCGTGGTAAGCAATATTTCTCACTCCTTCCAATTGTTTTCTATTTCAATTACACAGTTCTGTATTTAAATATTTGTAAAAACATGTTGCTCAGCAATAGCAGCAACTATTAAACGAAATCAAAGTCTCAGAACATAAATGATTTTAGGAGATAGGATTTTAGTAGATTTCAAGTTTTTGTTATTAGTTTCAATGTTTCGGATAGATTGACATTTAGGGAAGATTGTGGTCCCTTGGATCAACATTGTTTTATGTTACTGTCTCAACAAGTTAATATCACAGTATATTACTCGCGTAGCTTACCATATGATATTTAATATAAAAATATTAATATATATAAAAAGAAGAGGATTTTTTCATTTCCTTGTTTTTTGATTAAGGTACAAGATCCACATGTAGCAGTGATCACAACATGCTGGATCATCTTGGATCCCTCATTTCATGTACGCAGAATCATGGAAAAGTAAAAGTAAAATAGGCTTTTTGTAAACGTACATTACACCCTTGTTGCAAATTTTAATTGAAAATTGCAATTTGTAGGTTAAAATTGTGCCTAATGAAAAATTCTAATTTCTTGTTGAATTTTTTGGGATTGCAGTGGCTCAGTACTAGAATGATTCCTCTGGTGCGTGGGGTCGCTGGTTCGATACCTGCTCCCGTTCTCTTCATTCTAGTATTTTCATTCGTCTCATTATCATCTCTCCCTTAGCTTCGGTGCATGAACTTGAAGCATCAACTTTAAAAAAATGCTCAAATGTAATTGTACGCTCCTTTTCATATTTTTCAGTACAGAAGAGCCAAGATTATCCGAGCATCCATTAATTGAAAGTGATCCTTATGAAAAGGGAAGATATACAGAATAGCGAATGGTATAAATTAAGTAAAATAAGGAAATATTAAAAGAAATTCCAAAGATTCGAACGACCGACCCCGAGATCATTAGCTTAAATCTCTAACACACGTGGATATTAAACAGCTACTTATTCCCTGTCGTATTCGGAAAATGGTAGTAACTGCTTCTCTATAGCTTTTATCCTTCTAAATTTTCATTTTTTATCTTTCCTTTTACGTTCAACTTAAAAATAATAATTAAAAGTGCTGTATAGTAATTAACATAGGCCTAAGTCGCTATATACTACACCTCACCGTTACTATTGTACCAAAAATACTTCCTTTCATTTTTCACAAAGTTTATATTATCCGGTGTCTACCTTAGCTTGAACAGTCAATGCCCTACAGCACAAGTTGCGTAAAGTCTGCTTCCTCCTTTAAAACAAGCGAGTGCCCATTTTCCCAGGCCTTCTACCATTATGATCTTTGGTTTGTTTTATACTGAAGTTGCTCTTCTTTCGATCCATCCTGGATCTTTGTCTGCCCAATTCTTTATGGCATACGAGCCCAATACATACTGTAAGGAAGTGGGATACTCCCGCTGCACAAAAAGCCGAAGACATACCCTCCTCCAGTAACATGCTCGTGGAGGTGACTGCGTAGCAAGTAGGACGCTTACCATACTATATGGTGTCCGCATGTTATAAGGCAAGCTCACTTCTTGCCCAGTGCCGAAACCCACGGTGTCATATTAGCAAGAATCATACCCAATAACGGAAAATACCCTGAGCATAAGGGATAGGGGACTCGAATATTTCATGTCGTTCAAAGTCATGCAGAAGTACTACGAACATAATGATGAACTCTGTATTTCGTCCCGGATCCAATTGAATGTGTTAGTCACCACTTAAGTGAAGGGCTGTGTCACTGCTGTCCCAGCAACGGCCATATTGAAGTACAGGATTTAATTTAGTTACATTGTCTCTCTATCCGTCATTATGTTAATTGCTTTTGAATAAACAAGCTATAATGCTGGTGTTACCTTTCAGACGCAGTGAAAAGAAGCAAAATAGAATGGACGGAAAATGATATAGAGAAATCTATAAGCAGTTGGTTGAAGAGAGCTCGAGAACGCCTTGAAGGACGTCAAAAACGGTAGAGTACTTTCCATAATTTTAGAAATTTTAGTTGACTATTGACATAATATTATTTTAAAATTGTTACTGGCATTGAAGATATATATTATGCTGTTGTTGTTAATTGTGGTCTCGCGTGGCATAGTCGCTAACGCACTCGCTTTGGTGCGAGCAATTCAGGATTCGATTCCCTCTATTGAAATAATTTAACACCTTTTTCATGTTAGCCATCTTGAATAAGTTCTCTCCTGGGTTTTCCTCTTCACACCATTCAAATGCCGGGATCGTACCTAATCCAGGTCTCAGGTCGCTTTCTTCTTTGCCCCTCCCCTGGATAGTGTGCTCGCAGAGAAACGTCATAATACATGATGTTCTTAAGGCCGTAAGTGCTGGTAATGAGCATAAATCTGTAAAAATAAATGTTCTTGCGAATATGGAACACACATTAATATAATCAATACTAACTTTAAATACTCCTGTAGAATGAAATTTGAAATTTACTAAGCTATACTCCACTTCACCCGAATTGGTGTATGGTATCAGCAAATAAGCTCGCAGTGCACTGTTCCCAAACCTTCAGTGAGGAATATAATCATTCATAATTGTCCATAAATATGAACAAAATCGATTATAAATGATTAGATTCCTCACTGAAGGATTGTAACAGCACATTGCACGCTTATTGGCTGATGCTATACGCCAATTAGGTGACGCGGGGTATAGAAAATGTAATTGACGTTAGTTGGACATATTTTGAGACATCTGTATTTATGCGACAGATGTAGATGAGCATTTTTTTTTAAAAAAAGCAGATGTCAGTATCATAGTAACAGTTTTGTAAATAGGTTAATGCTGACTTGTATGCTGTTCACCTTACCATTTTCCCAACGTACACAAATAAGAGCTTTGACAACTCCAAGGTTGTACTTCTTTGCCAAATAATCTACATAAATGTAGTCAAAAGTGAAATGACAAATGAAATCTTTGAGTTTACCTCCAAGGTTATGCCGGGTAGGCCAAAGGACTCAATGTACATGATAGTAATGGTGAGATGAAGAAAGTGGGAGGAAACGGTAGAATTCCGAGAAAACCCATGCACGCGCTGTTTATAAGTTCAGATCAGGCGACATCAATTGTTCGCGATATACTTCGCGATTCTCTGTCTTCCTTCTGAATATTGATCTTTGTGTGAGAGAGCTTTTTTTTTTTTTTTGTAAATTTCTGTTTCATTTTTTGTTATCAATTTGGATATACACACTGTATAGTAATTATATTTGAGTTTACTTACGCATCTGTTTTATTGATATTGAAAAGCATATGCCACACCCACTAGACCTTAGAACAGAGTTACAAAGCAGTAATTTGCACTAAGTTCGAATGTATTTTCTCACGTAATATTGTAAGAACAGTAAAATATTCAGAAACTGAATGTTGAGTCTAATAATTTGAACACGTGTGTAAATCCTATTACCTCGTGTTAAATCAAAAACCAAACATTACTGAAGCTAGTCATTCACATTTGTGTGAAACAAATGCACATAACTTGAATTTTACTAGTAACTAGCAGCGTTCACCCCGCTTCGCTGCGGTCACCCCGGAACGCAATAAACTTTGTTACTTAGATAATTTTTACTTTTTCGCTTTCAAGTGATATGATAAAAACCATAGAAGATTGCAGTAAATGTTAACATTATATCGCCTGTCATTTATGTTAACCCGCCCCGCTTCGCTGCGGTCACCCCCGAACGCAATAAACTTTGTTACTTAGATAATTTTTACTTTTTCGCTTTCAAGTGATATGATAAAAACCATTATAACGCCTGTCATGTATGTTAACCCGCCGAGTGACACGGTCATGCGGGTTGCATATAAATACGTTTATTTTTATACCTATGATGAACTAACAAAGGATTTGTACGTAATGGACACCTGAATGGTCAATTATCTCAAGACACTGGTAATTGAAAATTAAAGTGATATGATAAAAACCATCTAGGGTCCAAATCCTAATAACCCCCCAAAAATGCAAGAAATTGGTTCAGCCGTATTAGCGTGATGAGCGGACAAAGGATTTGTACGTTCTCTTTTATATATATAGATAAATGAACCGACTGACAATCGCTATACTCCAGCTATCAATTACCTGCACATTTTCCCTATAAGGATTAGGAGCATTTATTTATTTATTAGGATCACGCAGGGAGGCTTATAGTGCTGTACTGTTAGTACATCAGGCCGTCACTCCCCACGATAACTTTTGAACGGATACGTTGAATGACCACATCGCCTCATTTCTAAAGATAACAAAGCAGAAATGAAACTCATCTAAAATATGATCAAAAATAAGCTTTTATATCACTAGCCTAAATATGACCTCAATCTAAAGTGTGGTTTAAATATGCATGTATATGACGATTGAAAACGACATTTTTGTATTCACAAGAGTCAGAAATTTGTTTAATTATACTTATAAAATATAACAGGATAAATATATGACATGTCGTAGAAATCCAAGCCTTAATAAAACCTTTATTTGTAATTGCATTAACTCCGACACTGTGACTACTTTTACAACACAATGTCTAGCCGACGTTTGTATCTGGCGAGCAGACTGAGAAAATATTGTACGTTGTTTGCACTGTCACTGTTCATCGACAAGTGTCACACTATTTAATTTAACCTCTATCATGGAGAACCAAAGATAGGATTAAAATATCATCGTAAAGTATTTGATACCCGATAAACTCTTCCCGCATAATTTTATTTATTTATTTATTTTTAATTTTTATTTTATTTCATTTTTTTTTTTTTTTTTTGCAAATATGGAGTCTAGATTGGGTTCGAACATATAATTATAGGACGATTTCACAATATCTACAGCTTACTCAAAATAAAAGATTCAATTAAGTATTTATAAAGTTGAAAAATATGGAGGATAGGAAAGTATTTTATTAATAACGAACGGTTCATTTAAAATTTCCGAAATTATATTGTATGATTGTTTCGAAAAACTAATTAATCTCGAAAAAAATGCTGCTGTATGCAGTAAATAAAATATAGACACAGTCATAAGGGGGCACGTTACGGCACTGTATACATACATCGAACGTTCACTGAACGTACTTTGGGCATATGTATGCTATGTGTGTTGTATCTTCTTATTCATAGCAATTACCTGTTTAGTTTTAAATATAACAACTATATTGACATAATTTAGTGTGTAGAGATTAATGACACTATTGATGTCTTAATGTGTGACCTTTTGTTTCAGGTCTGTTGGTGAGGAATGCAAAACAGGCAGTTGAAAATTACAGAAAAAAAGAAAACAAAAGCTTTCAAGGACAGTTCACTTCACTTCAAATACTAACTTGAAATATTTTTTAAAACATAATAAAGAGGTTCATTTGTAAGCCAAAAAGTTAAATTGTGAACAAGGTGAACTGAAATGGTTTAAATAAACATTTGTGTTACAAGATCAAAGGATGTGTACTAATAACCCGAAGTTGGCTTGGAATATATATTAATAGTTTAATAAATATGTTAATCTTACTTTATCTTTTTTCATTAATATATGTACTGCACATTAACTTCCCATAACAAAAATGGAAGTCAACTTTGTACAGTCACCCACGTAAGTACCTATACCCTGGTCCGTTATAATTCCGTTACATGAAATCTAGGTATTTATGAAGATAACTGTACAATCATCTTTTGTCTTCCTCGCGTGTGGAGAAATTACACATATGCAATTAGTGTTCAATTCTTTGTTTTGTAGTATTGAAGAGTAAAGCTACAACAAGGGTGTATGTCCTTTTTTTGTGGAGAGACTTGTAAAATGTAGTTGAATAATTCTTCACAGTCTTTTGGAATTTCTTTTTGCGAGTTAATGTATTTCAAATATAATATCCGCGTAAAAAATTAAAGGTCTGATTTCTGAAGTACATTTTACAATGTTTCTACAAGTACTGTTCGATTACTATCCACTTTTTATATAGCCTTTATTGTAGACTTCAATGTTTTGTTTAATGTCATTTTTATTTCCACAGCTACGATAGTCTGACGATCTATGTGTGTACCATTATGGATTTCAAATGCAGTGCTAATTAGAGGTGGCTCGTGAGAGAAATCACATCGGTAAAACTAAAGTTTTCTCGCCTCGAACTAAGGGGAGAACGCTACCTCATCCACTAAATAAATGTTGCACATTGTTATACTTCAATAATATGCATTATTTAGTGGATGAGTTAGCATTCTCCATTTTGTTCGAGGCGAGGAAACTTTAGTTTTTAGCGATGTGATTTCTCTTACGAGCCACCTCTAATTAGCACTGCATTCGAAATCCATAATGGTACACACACAGATCGTCTGACTAACGTCCTGTGGATGTCCTTGTACATACTTACGAAACGTCCAATGGACGTCCCTCTACATACCTATTAAACGTCCAATGGACGTCCCTCTACATTCTTATGCAACGTCCAGTGGATGTACACTGAACATTCGATGTACGTCCGTTTTGCCCCTATGGACGAATACTGGACATCAGTGTACGTTCATACAACTCCGTATCTGCCATCCATTCGACATACATTGTACTTCCATACAGGTCCAAATCGGATGTCCATTGGACGTAGACTGCACTTCCATACGGTCTAATGGAAGTTTTCTGGACAAAAGATTTACGTCTATAGAGGTTTACATCGACGACCAGTGAACGTCCATAAACGTACACCTCGATGTCCACATGACATACACTGAACGTCTTCTTACGTCCATAAACGTCTTATGTACGTCGGCAATGTCCCTCACTGACCCACTCGCTCTCCAACAAATGAACATGTAATGGAAGTTCCATGGACAACTATTAAGATCTATACAAACGTCCAGTGGACATACGATTAATGTCCCGTTAAGGTACACTTTACGTCCATGGTGGACCATCTATGGACGTTTACCGTATCATACTCGCGAGGTGACATCTGGACGTAGTAAGTTGGTCCATGTTACGTCCAGAGGACCTGAATCGGCTCAATTTCTGGACGTCCTTCGTCAATTTTTGGACCATATTTGGACGTACTGTGGACGTGCCTGTGCTGTGTGGGCTGTTACTGGAGAACACAGCTGAATCATACGATGACTATTTTTACAGAAATTTGTTCACCCAGATGGTAACAAATCCTCTTTCTGCTCTTGAAGCTGTATGCTCACATTCCCTATCTTCGATTTCTATTACGCCTCCTGAAGTCAAGTCACATTTGTCAGCTCTCCCTGACTATCGTGCTCTTGGACCCTACAATATTTATATAATCTTCCTTCGCAATATTACCGCGCCAATTGCTTATCCCGTGGTATTTTTATTTAATAGATGTTTTACAGAAAGTACTTTTCCTCAACTTTGGAAACAGACTAACATTTTTCCAATCTAAAAATCTGACACTAAGACTGATGTTTGTTCCTATAGACCTATTTCTCTTTTCTTTCCGTTGGCAATCCTTTCCGAGAAAATCATTAAGGATAGACGTTACAAGTTCACAGCCCCTCGTTTGAATATGATATATATATTTAAATATTATATTTCTGTTGTTGTAACTTATTATGCATAAAGTTTTGAGGACTGACATTTACAGCTGCATTATTACATTTTTTGTCATTACTGGTAACTCTGAAGCTTTCACCTGTTTGACAGGAATTAATTTGACAACTTCTTTGAATGTTCCAAAAGCAGAACTGATTAGGAATGCAACAACACTATTTGCTAAATTTTCGGAATTATTAGACGAAAAACCAAGTATATGTCCACTTTTATAATCCAACCTTTGTTTAACATAAATTTCGTCAACTAATAGGTTCACGATTTTGTCATTTTCTGTAAGACTCTTAGTAACATGTTTTAAAAAACCGATATTCTCCTTTCCACAAGCAGGATTTACAGCAAAAGAAGCAGTTTTTGCAAATACCTTGGATGTGGTAAAGATAAAATATTATCTTTAACCTAACATGCGAATATTTGTATAGTTAATTATTTGGCTCGTCTCATTAATAAATAACTTTTGGTGAGACTGATCTTAAATGTATAATACGTACAAACTTTTAATAATTCTGTGACGTTAGGTTTAATGAAATGTGATACTTTGGCGTTCAGATATTTTCAATTTTTTATACGGGAAAAAACAGAAATAGTATCTTTGCTTACTAGCTAGAACGAATTTAGATATTTAATTTGTTTTTTCTTCTTAAGAGAGTTTATGCTCTACATAGGAAGAAGTAAAAATATTCCAGTGCTAATTTTATATTGAGTCTTGTTCCTATGGGATAAAAAATCTAGAGAAAATGACTCCATTTTATTTGGTATTAAATAAATATTGTATGTTTGTTAATGGTTGTATAGACTTTTGTGATAGGGATAGGATAGCGTCAATAAAACACAGCTCCTAAACAGATTCAATATTCAGACTGCACTTATTCAAGGTATGCTGGCGGACTTGCTGTTTCTTCATAAAATTAACCTTCCTAGTCTCCTACAATTTGAGGACTAACATAATATAGATTTTAAATGGTATTTTCCTCCTATAAAGTGAGTCATGTGTCTACAAACATAGCAGTGTCCCCATTCTTCTGAATCTATTGCACACGGAACATTCTTTGTAAAATGCCAATTAAACAAAAAATAATTGTTAATGTAAATTGCTTTTCTTGGTGTTTTACAGCATACTGGCATCGTGTCAATTTCTATGTAATAAAATGATGTAAATCAGTCGAAGAAGCAAAAATATCCCTACCCCTCTCAGTGTTCTAAAAGTGTTACAGTGAAAATTCAGTTGGGATGTAATGTTGAAAATTTCAAAAGTGTGTTTATCAACATTATACAGAATATTCAGAAAATTTGCCATAATTCTTCATTTCTTGTTTCCAATCTCTTCTATTTTATAAGAATACGACTTTCATTTTCTTGCAATTTTGAGGTATTTAGATTGATGTATACTTCTTTAAAAGTAATTGAGAGCTTGGATTCGTTTATGTCTACTAAATACTCAATTTGACAATAATATATTCGATAGGGAAAGAGCCGAAGTAGTGGAGCATCTCAAAAATGCTTCGATGTTTTCCTTTCGAAGCTCAAATTTTATTAATTAAGGCTATACAAAATGTTGAAGTATGACAAAATAGTAAGTGGATAAATACAGAATATTTTGTAATAGTTAAAAAGTATGGCAAATATTTTTTGACACGAAGTAGTTGTAAATTGTAAATAGTGTTAACTTATTTTTAAAATTTCAACCAAACCAACTCATATTTTACATTAGGTAAACCTGTTGTCTTTCACGTGGAGTTAGAATCTCAGTTCATTTGTTAAAAACGCCGTAAGCATCTATACTTCATTTAAGAGAATAACATGTAGATGTTCAGAAATGTACTATTATTCAGATGAATTCATGAACAATAGATCAATGTGTTTGATTAATCCCAGTAGAAGAAGGAATACATCCATAGATGAAAGAAGAAATATAAAGTTTGATGTAGTTTTTAACAGAAATGTCGTTGATAATACAATAGTTATGCATATATAATTTGTGAATATTATATATATATATATATATATATATATATATATATATATATATATATATATATATATATATATATATATATATATATATATATGTGTGTGTGTGTGTGTGTCTTTTATGTTTTATTATCCATAAACGTTGTTCGTTAAAAAAATGACAATGTTTGCTAATCCTTTAACTGGTTATGAAGTAGTACTACATCATGGCATATTTGCAGTGGAAATGGCTACGACGTAGTACTCCGTCTTGACTATAATGTCATTAATGTTTAGTGGCAATGAGAAAGGCTTCACTTGCAAATTTTTCTTCTTACATTTAAATCGGAAACAAATTAATAGATGACTTTGAATGCCCATAATGTGCAAACAACTCTGGCTTTTGGAATAACAGATGACACATTGTTGCTCGTAAGAATAACATTGCTTCTGCTGTAACAAAAGAAGGAGAAACTGCATTTCAAAACATTATCAAACGTCTTGCTGAGGCGAGGACGTCTTTGTAACGTTTTTAGTTTATTCTTGTGTGCTATTGTTGTTGGTGTGAAACTTATATCATTGTTTCATAGTTCTACTAAGTAAGAATGTCTTCCACAAGTAGAAAGAAGAAAGAACCGATGTGTGATGATGAGAGAATGCGTAGACCACTTCAGGATGACGGTTCAGATGATAGTATGGATGACTGGCTCAATATAAATGATGAAAGCGAGCAAGCGACATCAGAAGTTGGTTCAGAAAGTGAATATAGTGATTATGCTCATGATAATTCGGACACTATGACTTGGAGTTCCAAGCCTTGTGGTTACGACGTAGTACTTACTACGTCTTCCACCTGAGAGTACTAATTTTATGAAAATTTGCCAGTTAAAAGAATAATATGAAATTTATCGAACTGTATATCTCCTTTAAATAGTCGGATAAGATTTTGAAAAATGAAACGAAATCTTTGAGTTTTACGTCCCACGTTTATGCCGGTGAGGCTAAAGGAGACGATGATTATGAGAAATGAATGAAATGGTGGAATGAAGAAAGTGTGAGGAAACGGGAGAACCCCCGAGAAAACCCACGCACACGTTGTTTGTCCACCACAAAATTCACTGGATAAGATTTTGAATCTTTATATAAAAAATGAAATTGGTTTTAGATTTTTATACCATAAGTCACCGCAAAGCATCTCGACGTTTAAAGAAGATGTGAAATATTGAAAGAAAACCTATTATTAGCTAGGAAAAATGAAAATAAAGAAAAAAATTTAAAAATTGAATGAGGGAAAAAATAAATTAATATGGACTATGGATGACAATGTCCTTACATAATTAACATTTTAGGACATTGTCATCATTCTGTCCAATTGATGACATAATAAAGGCTTGTGTATTAAATATATTGAGTTGAAATATCATTATCCATCATTAAAATTTTGTATTGATATAAATGATCAATTTAGAAACATGTATAAAATAAATCAATAGTGGCATCATCAAGATTAAACAAGGAAAACAATATCAAAGTGTTAAGAATTCTTAATTACAATATCTAGAGGAAGGAAAGCCATATGAGAATATTTATGGAAACTGATTAAGACAAAATGTACTGGTACAATTGAAAGTGTACATCTAGATGGAAAATATAAAACTTTATTTCCACAGAAATATGCATGACAAAAATACGGAGTAAGTCTTAAAAGTAATAAAGACAAAAGATCAATTATGCGTTATGATGGGATGAAGTATATTTCTCTTTGATATTTTACGATTTTTATAACTGGAATTATATAAAAATATGCAAAACGAGTTGTTTATATAGAGATTCCAAAAAAATTATCTGTAGTTTCAATATTTCGTATGATCAGCTTAAGAAATCGGTATATGCAATTTAAATTAAAATTAATAGAAAATTACACTGTCAGTATACCTACTTGTAACTAACATGTAACAATTTAAGCACTCTTGTGGTTATAATAGAAAAAAAACTATCTTCTGTTTTATCCTTATAATTTGGTAATCAGTACTACACTCGAGAAAACTTAATTTTAGTTCCCTATTGAGTTTTGATTGATCTTTGATTTGGGTAATTGATAACTGCGTTAGAGCAAAATAAAAATTTTAAGAATTTGGATTTTTCACAAGTTAATTTTTAATTTTTCGAAAAATGACATTCTCTAAAAAGTTTTAAATTTTATGCTGAAGATAATGATTCTCTATTTTCAATTTAGGCTGAAGATGACAACATTAGAGCAAAGAAATATTTCGGTGTTTGAAAGTTTCATGTTTATTTTTGATTTTTCGAATAAATATTCTTTAAGAAAGTCTTATAATTTTATTTAGAGGCTACGTTAGAATATTTTATTTTTCGATTTTTTTGCACTGGTTTTATCAATCAATATTTCTTAGTAGACTTACTGATTTTTATCATAAGTATTGGCAACGCTTATAGGTTGGATTGTATCAGTCTACCAAAATGCAATATTAAACCTCTATTTCTGCCGATGTGAGTAATTCTTACGTTCAAACAACTATTCGTGTACCTAATAGATGGCGTTTCAATTTATCAATTTTTTAATAGTTGGAGAAGACAAGTATTTCTTCATATATACAGACCGATTTTAGCATCGTTTTATGAACCTGGAATTTAATTGTTCTTGTTCACTTGTGGAGTTCGTCGCATATGAGAAAATTAACGTCCAACGATGAAGGTTCGAATTCACTTCCAGCCGATGAAGATTTTTACACTTTTTCCAATTCAGCCAAGAAACATTAAGTTGATGTGAAAGTAAATAGAAGTAGTGATAAAAAGCAAGAAACAGCAGCAAAAACAGTCAGAAGAAAAAAGTAACAGTAAAATGAGAAGCAAAAAGCATCACATGTGGAAAGTAATCAAAAAGAAAGGAACTGAATCGAGAAATAAGTGAGAAAAATAAATAGAAATAATATTATCTATCCAGAATGTGCCGTTGGTTTCTCTCTTTTAAACCTTGTTTTTCTTAACTTTTAGTTATATATTATGTTGTTGCATACACACATGCAGCCAAATTATTAAAAACGGCGTTGGAAATATTCAAAACGGATTTGGAAAAAGATTGAAAAGTGAATTTTTTTCCATGTTATAAATTTTAATTATCCAATTAAAGGAAGCAAATGATTTATTCAAGGTTAGAAAATGCCCTAAACCGTGTGTAAATGGTCTGTTTCAAAATATGTTCAAAAAGGAAGCTTTTTATATTGAAAAACAAAACCGGATCCGAACAATCTTATAAATCAACGACGCTGTAAATGGTAAAAGTCATACTACTGCTCTCTAACCTCAAGTAAATAATGCATCTTCTTTGATATATCCTTAATTCATGCAATGCTTGAAAAGATAAATGAACAGTTTAGTTTGGCATATATATAATGAAGAGGAGTTAAGGAAAATCAGTATTTATACATGGACGTTTGCATATCGCGATAATTTAATTTCCATATACCGTATTAAAGCCACAATGTTGTTTAATAATGTTGAGTAAAACCTGGATAGATTAAAGTTAAAACATACATAAGTTTAATATGTATATATCGCATTTATTTTTCAGCATGTGTTCTATTGATATATATATATATATATATATATATATATATATATATATATATATATATATATATATATATATTGAGATCCTTTTCTGTGTGAAATAGTATGTGTTATTAACACTTCTCGTGGGTAACGAAAATTATGAGTATATAATGGAATTGCTTTAATGATACAACACTAATACAGATTTTGTTCTATATTATTTTATGGTGCCGTTCTCATATTATTTTGCTATTTTAGCATAATTTTCTCTTACTGGCCTTAGTTTAACTTTTGTGTCCTTGAAGAATACTAACATTGACGTTTATTGTGTTAAACTCCGCCTGGTTTTCAGCATGTCAACTATGACTTATGCTTACATCAGGTTAGTTTCACATATGCTACTTTAGGGTAGTTTAGGATAGGTTGTGTTAGTTTAAGTTCACTTAGGTTGGTTTGGGTTAGGTTATATTAGGGTATGTTAGGTTTACTTCAGATACCTTAGTATATGTTTGGCACGGCAAGATTTACCTAAATTTAAACCTTAAACTTTTCTTTTACATCATGACTTCATAATCTTTGCGTATTTTTTATGTGTAAAATAAGAAATTATTTCATTCTGTAATAACATATTTTACGTGATCATTTTAGCATCTACCAGTAAGCAACTTTACCTCAGAGTTAGGTAAATTACTTTCTCGCAACTGAAAACAGAATCTCCTATTTCATGAATATTATAACTCGAAAATTTTATGCGAACTCAAAAATCTTGTAAGTTACGGTAGTTAACCATTTGGGATGTGATAATAAGTTCATAAATGATTCCTTCAGTTTCTAATTTATAAATTTACAATACAGTGATATACACTACTGGTTCTAAGTCAGTAAGTAAATATAAACGAAAATTATCGGTTTGCATACCATTCTCAGAATCTAAATTAAGCACTATGTATAAGAGGTATAGGACTGGAGTTGCCTAATTCACGTACCGATTAACCATCTGCTGTTAGCTTTGCCGGTAATGAGATAAAAACAACCATGGTCAGTCATGTGCTAAGAATCAGCATATTGAGTGCAGAAATCTAGTAGGTTTTGGTCACTACATACCCTTGCATTCACTTCTATTATTATAGAAAATTCTCCCTCTTCCCTTGGAATATTTTTTTTTTAATGGAACATATTCCCTGTTACTTTTAATTACAATTTAAGCACCGAGCTTTATTTGTCTAACTTGATGGTCATTGCATTTCTGCATACACGATTTGAGCCTACTCTAATCGGAAGGATAAGCCTTCATGGAAACGAATGCAAAAGAAACCTAAACGAGATAATACAACAACATGTATTGAGCATATTTAAAATCGGAGCAGCCATCTATGAGGAGTCTCAGATTCTTATGGTAAATCTTAGTACCCCTATTCATTTTAAAAATACGCACATTACTTTAAACCCCAGGTATATTTTAATGTACTAGTAGCATATTTGATTCTTTTGTTAACGGTATCTCTTGTGACGCGAGGACTAGAGTAAAAGCAGCGAAACCAGAAGATCTTGGTAAATTGTAATAACCACAGAGCCAAATCCATTATCCAAATCCAAATCCAGGATGAGAGGCGAATTGAATTACGCTACCTTGAATTAATTTTTAGCATTTTAATTTGTTAGCGTGGTCATATGACACGTTGCTTAGGGTAAACTTTCTCTCCAGAAACAGTCAGTTGATAAAATGTCCAACTTTCTTCTAATCGTTTAATAATTTGTGTTCATTAACTTATTATTTTAGTACTTGCATACATATTTCAAGAAGTTATTAAGTTATGAAACTATTTGTAAGAATGCAATTATCCAAGAGTATTGATATAAAATGAAGACAAAATATTACTCGTAGTTAGAAACATTAGTTATGAGGGAAAAATAAACATATTTTAATACATCTTAATGAACCATATAATAATGTGAAGCATAAATTGCAAGTTAAAAGATAACTACACTTAAGATACAGCAAAACCGGTTTACTACGCTATGTAATGCAAATTGCAAAATAACATCTGTTCTTTTTGTCGAGAAATTTTTGGTGACAGATGCTTTGTATAAGTTGTTAAAATGGTATTGCATTCTCGAATTAACGATTCGTTGTTAAGGAGTAACATTTGTTAAATATTATTTAGAAATGAAAACTTGGTTAAATTATGCATTTATGTTATCCTATTCGTCAAGGTATCTCTGTAAGTAGGAACATCAAATCTACAAATGTGCAATGGTTTAGATGTTACAAAATGTCTAACTTCTTTTAATATCATATTCCTAATATACACTCATCTAACATCTGTTTCTTTGTATAGCAGTAGGTAACGCTGGTTTTTGTACCTGATCTTATTGTTTTACATGTAATTTTAAAATCCTTGGAATCAAGTTGATGACAAAGTACAATATCTCCTAATTTAGAAGAAACCAAACATGACCATAAAACTTTCTGGAAACATGATTTGTAATATGAGAATGTTAATATTCAAGTGGGTTTCTTTTTGTTCTAGCGAAAGAAATCTGTAACTGATGCTTGGATAGTTCTAACGGTGCTTTAACACAAACTCTACCACTTGAAACATATTTGTCTTTAAGAGCTTCTCTTGTACACTTGAAGGTGAAACGAGCTTTTAGTCAAAAATATTCTGAGGCAATATGAAACCTGGGATTGCGTTTGTGAGTAATAAAATACTTAGAGGTACCTGAATGAATTCGGGAGATTATTTCCCACTAACAAGGAATATGCGAGATCTCAAACACTCAGAACTCTACCGCAATGCGCTTAGAACATACATCGTTTATCCTGAAAGCAATAGTATGAACGAAATGAAATGAAATATTTAAGTTTTACGTCCAACGATTGTGCCGGCTTGTATGAACCATTCACATGCAAGACTGAGAGTCTTACGACGACAAATTTAATAACAGCAGTGACTATGCGGCAGTGATTAATAGCAGCAGTGATTTAATAGGTTTATAGATGGCGAGGAAACACTCGGAGACGCATCACGTGACGGAAAACCAAAACATATAAAAAATGAAGATCTTAAGGCAAAAATTGAGAACAGTGGCCAGACACGTGAGGAACTGGGACTATAATTGAGTGTGAGTGCAGAAACCATCCGGCAGCACCTCACCGAAATTCATAAAACTTTGCAAAATACTTTGGAGGAACACACTCTTGGATATACAACAGTAGCGACGTATATGAGGCATTTTAAGACTGGTCATCGTGAGACTGAAGATGAATCTCGCTTAGACAGGCCGTTAAGTGCAGTGACCACGGAAAGTCCACAAAGTGCATGACAGATGATATAATCATGAAGGATGGGCGCATATCGATCAAAAACATTGCTGCGTGTGTGGGGATATCGCGTGAGCGTGTGGGTGTCATAATAGCATAATATTTGGATATGCAGAAAGTCAGTGTCAAATGGATCTCAAAACGTTTGAGTGCTGATAAGAATAGAACACGGGACCAGATGTCACAGGAAATTTTGCAAAAGTTTCGAAATCCTGGTGAGTTCTTACGCAGTCTGGTGACAGAAGATGAAACATGTCTGTACTACTACGATTCAGAGAATAAACAACAATCCATGAAGTGGTGCCACAGTCTATCTCCTTGACCGAAGAACTTCCGAAGCCAAAGATCAGCTGTGATCGAAGGCGCTTGCATCGGAGTTAGGGAAATGTAATGTGTCATTCTTATCAAATATCTCAAAAAGGGTGAAACCATCAATGCTGGGGTTTATTCCAACTGTTTGATTGAGCTGAAGAAGGCTCTGAAGAAAAAACGTCGGGGAAAAGTGAGTAGTGGTGTTCAGTTTCTCCAGGACAATGCACCCTCCCACAAGACTCATAAATGTCTTGGTGCAATTGGTGGTGGATCTGAATTTCACGTGTACCTCATTGACCCTACTCACCTGATCTGGCCTCCACAGTCTGTAACCTCTTCCCACATTTCATAAAACATCTCAAAGGCAAAAGTTTTCCATGCGATGAGTCACTCATTGCGGAGGTGGAGGGCTAGTTTGCACAACAGGACAAGACCTTCTATTTGCAAGAGTTAGAAATATTGCAACATCGTTGTGAAAAGTGTATTGAGCTTCGGGGAGAATACGTTGAATATTGTATTAAAATGGTTCTTCCAGGTAGGTCTCTTCTTGGTGGTTTCATGAACATTCCAGCCTCCCGTCGTATAGGTCCTAAAATAGATCTTCCTTGAACATCTACGTTGACATATTCAGGTTTTGATTTGTGCTTACTTATGTATTTCGACTGTTCTTTAAGTGGAATATTTCTATAATTTGTATTCTGTCCGAGAGATAGGATTCTATCCAGGATACTGATACCGTATCTCTACAACTAATTTAATAAACTCTTGTGGTCCATGCAATCTAGTGGTTTATTCAAGTCACAGAAGATAAAGAAAGGATAACATTTTGTATCCATGGCGTGTTTGACGTAATAATCAAATCGTAGATAGCAGTTTGAGTTGATTTCTTTTTAAAAACCGTTTCGAGATGAGTATATAATATTACATTTAAAAGGTTGATGTAACGAAGAAAGGAAAATATTTTCAAATATCTTAGGGAACATTGAAATAAGGGAAATTGATCTGTAGTTTTCCACTTTACCCCTGCTCCTATTTTGTGTAATGGTTTTACGATTGATGGTTTTGATTTCGTTAGAAATGTAAGATTTTTAAAAGATGCATTGATGACACAGGCAAGCTGGAAGCTACTATTTTCGCTGCCTTTTTAAATACAAGTGTAGGGTTTTGTCAATATCAGGGGAAATATTATTGTTTAATTTTAAATAACAGATCCTACTTCTTTTGAAGTAACTGGTGTCAGTAGCATAGAATTTAAGGTCATATTTTTGTGGGCTATGTTTTGAGAAAGATGTCTGATTCGGAAGTTTTTCGTTTTTTTTTTCAGCCGAACTGAAATGCGCATTGAAATGATCCGCAATCCTAATTTATTTAAAATTTCGTTTGAATTATCTTTGTGTAATTTTGTTTTCCTGATTTTGTTCATGTCTGTTAGTCTCCTGATTTAATATTTTTCATGTCGCTTAATTTTTATTTTGTGACTTAAGTATCAGTGAACCTTAGTAGTTTTGTTTGCTTTGGCGTATTACCCTTCTGTATGTCTTCTTACACTTTTTGTAAATATCTTTATAATTTGTCTTTCTACACTTGACGTGTAGTTCCTATATGGTTCTGCTACTTATGATAATACCATTGGTAATCTACGGCTTTTTCTGCCTTGTTAAACATTTTTAATTTTGTTATGGAATGAATAAGGTTCATATCTCTATTTAGGGGGGCGCGTTGGGTCTGTGGTGGAGCGTTCACGTCAGGTACTTGGGGTCCGTGCTTCGATCCTCGCTCGCGCCGTGTGGACTTTGTGGTGGACAAATACCGTGCTCGTGGGTTTTCTCAGGGTTCTCCCGTTTCCTCCCACCTTCTTCATTCCACCATTTCATTCATTTACCTTAATCACTGTCTCCTTTAGCCTAACCGACATAACCTTGGGATGTAAAACTCAAAGATTTCATTTCATTTTCATATCCCAATTCAAACTTTGAAATGAAAATATTATATTTTGCATTTACTGTACAAATTATAAATTCAGTAAGGACCAGGCTTTTTCACATAACAATTGAAGAAAATTATTTAGATTGTTGTCACTGAAATCTCGTTTGTTGATTAAAGTATACGATTCGTTTGATGGTTTTCCGATCTCTTCCATATCAATATAGAAGGATATTGCGTCATAGTCTTAATAACCGAGTCTTGAAACTTGGATTGCATATTTCCAATTTTCTACGTTTCTTGGCGCGTGGGAGTATTTATGATTGCAGTTAGGTTAAAAGTGCTTAAAATCAATTCAAGCTCAGTTTTGGATCTAAAGTTCCAATATTTTTCAAGGAAAATTTTTCTTGTAGGCCTTATATCTGGAGAACTACACACAGTGTAGCCTAACCCAAACTATCACTGAAATCAATGTGATGTACTTATTCCATAAAAAATTATGAAAACTCGATTTAGTGTCCGTTCAATACTTTTGTGGTTCCTGATCCACAAATTCATCAAAAAGTCGAATACATTTCAATCAAAATTTTTCTTGTACATCTTTTAACTGGAGAACTGCATATAGCATAGCCAAATCTAAGCTGTCACTTAATATGATGTACTTATTTCGTAAAACATACGAAAATATAATTTAGGGGCCGGTCAAAAATTTTGTGGCCCCTGATCCAAAAACTAATTATTGGCCAAGATCGTTTGATGCGTTATTTGCATTATTCCTAAAATTCTTGACAAACGTCGCATTCTTTTGATCCACTTCTATGGATCATTCCTAACATTCTTGTTCTTTTGAATCTGTTAGCCAGTCTACATTTATATCACCACATAATTACGCTTTCTTTAGGTATGTAAGTAATGTGTCTAATTTGGTGTAGAAAATGTTTACATCTTCAGACGTCGATCCATATAACCCCAAAACGCAAATTCTAAATGCATGTAAATATACTGTTACCGCTTCTATATATATTTCCGGGACAAAATTTGTTATGTTTATTTCCTTAACCTGGGCGTCTTTGCATGTTACTATACAAACACCGTCACACTTTGCAAATGAACGCTAAAAGTTAATCACTATTCTATAGTCTTCTACATCGACATAATTTTTGGCTCTAGTATCTAGACAGTGCTCTGTTATACACAGTAGTTTAACTGCTGGAGTTCTCCAACAAAAATGACTCTAGGAAAATCTATTTTATTTCCTAAACCTCGTACGTGATGATGAAGTACAGTTAATTCGTTATTGTTGCTTTTCTAGTAGCGCTTTGGGAGGTATCATCATGATTAGAACAGAAAGAAAATCGTAAGGTTTCTAATTGATGTTTTACTCTCATCAATTGGACTCACTGCAGTTAATTTACTCTCGACACATTCGCTCCTTGTACTAAAAATCATCATTGTTTTCTCCAAGGTTGGAAATTAGTAACTTTTCTCCTTCTAACTGCATATTTTCTAAATTTTGTGCTGGACTAGGGCTTGATACAGATTTGCCGCAAAATAAATCAAGCTATATGTTACAACAAATAATTTTTACTTCTTACATTAAAATCAAGGCTTACCTAGTATGATATTTGCGACGGATGGCACTGATGGCTAACACCTTAACATTGTTAAGAGGTTTACATATCTTCATTATTTTACTACTGATTTTGCGCTTTTCTTCATTCACAGCAGTCATAACAGTAGGGAACAGTACCCACTATAACATGTGTAAGTTTTGTATGAAGTAAAGTATTGTGCAATGTATTGAAACCTATCTTCTGCTTCGTTTTACACCACATCATTTGTACCTTCGAAAATAACAACAGTATCTTTCAACGTCAAGTTTTTCAAAGTTGTGGATAAATGCTGCAGTATGTTATTTTGATCTGCATCTGGCTTTACAATGCCCAATGATATAATATTCCAACCCTTTATCAATAAGTGTCTTTGTAATTAAGTGACTATGGCTATGTGCCACCACAAAAGTCTTACTTTGTACATTTCCTTTAGATCTATTATTTACACCATTTTGACCCTTGTACCATTCGATACAATCATTGTTTTTATGGCTGTGTTTTTTCAATGGTTGAGTGATTCTTTGTACCCTCGATTCACATACGTTATTACGAAATTCAGACATACTATTCTCATGGGAATCACTGAGGTTTAAGGGTTCATATGGATTGTTCTATTACTAAATTTGCACTCATACACACATTTGTTTCGTTCCTAACCGCCGTTTTCTTTGCTAAGTGTTCCTTTATTACATCACTCCACAAACTACACAGACAGATTGTGAGGCTTCCAAAACCATAATTTCATTCTTAACACTGTCGTCTGTTAACAATTTTATAATCTCGTCCTTTGTACTCAAGATCTGCTGAAACTTAGAGCAGGATTTTCATTTCATCCTTGTATTAGTCGAACCGAATGATAAATAAAGCATTTAAGTGTTACCAACGGTTTATTTCTTGATAAACTCTGTAAACTACGGTGCATGACACTACTGAGGCATCAGCAAGGCTTGTCCAAACACGGAAGATGGCAACGAATACTTCGCACTATAATATAGCAGTTCAAAAGTTATATGGTTCCCAGACTTGTAAAAATTCTTAGATTGAAGATTAACGCAAATTTTCTGCCAACAAATAGAAACACAAACCCTACATCGCTATTGCGCAATTAATTATATCTCAAAACATAACTAATATATAGAACTAGTTCTGCAAGATGGATATCCCCGTCGGCCCTATAAACGGAAGATCAAACACTAGATTCACATTACAATTTTAACATCTATATATCCCCTCTTATTGTTTCAAATTTTCACCTAAAGTTCATTAACCTTGCCAAAGTTGATCTCCATATTCAGTGACATGATATTAAGAAAATACATGACAATCACTTTGCTATGCACTCGTTGATATAAACGACGTTTTATTTCCATGTTGAGTTTTGTTAGTTGTTAGTTTAAAAACGTCTAAATTAATAAAATATGAAGTAACACCACGGTTTGCTTCCTTCTGTTAATTTAAATCATTACACTACATTCACATAGCTTACATCAGTCACAATTAACTCCGTAAATACACCATAATGGAAGTATGCAATCGATCGAATTGGTGATATGGCCATTTTGCTAGCTATCGCTTGAATACTAAATTATGGTATTTGATATTATGTATTTTTATTTACATACAGTTCTAAGTAATAATGAAATAGTAAGTATTTCTTGTTTGATCATTTCAGCTGCTATAACAAAGAGTGCCCAAATTCCGTGATAGTTTTATGGGGGCAACGACTACATCTTCCTTTTTCCACTTACTCGCATCATTAACTTTACGTTCGTTGATAAAAGTAATCGAGTCTATTAAATTGTCCTTGCCAACCTCTTTTGACGCATCTGGTGCCCAGATTTGCAGATATCAATAGTGAGGAGAGGTTCCATATGCTCTTACCCTACTAAATTGTGATATTACATATTCTTTTATAGTTTTTCTAAATTCTGCCAGCCTATTTCCATTGCAGTGAGATCCATCTTCCTTTTGCTAGTCATATAATCTAATATTACCATGTAGTTTTATTTACTTCGAGAGATTTATAACGCCACTTATTTGCTATAGGTGTTTAACCCATGATGGTAATAACCTTGATAAATGTCTCTAGTATAAAGTCATCAATATATTGTAAAATACTGATCCTCGACATTTTAGCTTACACGCCTTTGGCGCGGAACACCCGGGTTCAATTCCCAGTGGGAACTCATGTAGTTCAGATTCCACGTTAATCACTAGGTCCTGTCTTATATAGCCTCGCTGCTGAAAGGGAAGTTAACCAAAAACCAACACAATATATTCATATCGAGAACTTTTGATCAGGTAAGTTTTATTAATTGAAGCGTCCTTGCATTTTGATTGCCATAACGAATCCGCAAGAACTTTGAAATAATTTTGAGAAGCAAGAATTCTTTCAACTTTTATTATTCTTCAGTTGTAAATTGGGTAATTACACTTTTCCCTTTCATGCTCAAGAATGTAAGCCAATCGTAAATTGTCAAAGCAAAGTAAATTAACCACGCGTGAGTTTATGCTAATCATATAATCTGTTACATAATTTAAGCGCGAATATAAGGAATATTTCCTTTTCTGATGTAAAATTCTCTATATGAAATAATGTCGAAGTAATATGAACATTTATGTTCACGGATCTTCTTTTACACTTTCAAAGGCATGTCCATATAGTGCATGTTGGTGCATCCTACCCAGAAACTATTTTTTTGTTGTTTGCTTGTAAATTTATTTTATGTCCAAATATTTCTTCTACATAGTGAATACGTTATTGTAGGCACCTCAAACACCGAACTAATTGGGTTTCTTACAATTTTCTGCTTCATATTGCGCATTTCTACTTTTTGCCCAGAATTCGGTGCTTTCGCTCCACTGTGCGCTGGAAGCTACACTTTTCTCTCCTTGTAAATCATATTTCTGCTAATACATACTACGACTGAAAGTGAGTTGTTTTGTTCTTCCTGTAATATTTAATCGCCCTGTAACACGCTTAAAATAAGTATAATGTCGCGCTGCAATTTGTGCTTACATTTTCGAATCTAAAAGTTAAAAAATTTATAGTTTCTAATTTAATGGGTTATAGCTACTTGTAGTGCATAATATTATTAGTTAGACCTTTTTTAGACACACACACACAACAAATTTAAACAATTATTTTAAAACTGGAATCCAAATTAAATAGAAATATAAATACGATTCCAACTTGCGTGGACCTTGAATTAATATATTTAAATGTAAAATAATACTCACTTGTTTCTATATAAAATTGCGCTCGAATAGCTGGTCATTGTGTTATGTTATAAACCAGTAAAATATATATATAAGAAAGTTAATACCCATGGGAAATCAATTAATTTTATTTCATAGAAAAATTATCAAATGATGCATTTCATATGTTAGCAAAAGCTTCATAATTACTTACTGTAGCACTTGTAAGTAATCTGCACTTTCTTTTCTTTCCATCGTGTAACAATACGTCAAAACCCTTGCTATTCGTCGTACACTCAGCGATGTAACTTGCTTGAAGGTAGCTCGTCCATTGACAGTGGAGTTTACCATGCCTGAGAACAATAACATACATATCGGAGGTAGTAATATCCTGAGTCTTTGATATATATATTGCAATGAATCCATCATTATCCATAACGGTTTGATACGTGAATGACAGGTCACCATTAAATATTCTAGCTGGTGTTCGCGTTCCGCCAATAATTAACGGAACCCGTTGTTCTTGATTAGGTATCCCTGTGAATTAAATATAGATGTAATATTCAATATAGTGTACATAATGATAAGAACTAGTTTATGACATGAAGTAGTATTCACTTACATCCCATATGAAGTGTGTTTAAAAAGAAACCGAACTTATGATATACCATATTTATTTTTCATTGTACATTTTAAGCACTGTCCTCTCGAACTGTTCCCTTCCACTGAAAAAACACAATTCAAAACGTTTCTTCCATTTTTGAAAAGCCTTCAGAAATGTAATTCCTGGGATGGCACGAAGTCTCTTGTCAGATTGGCCAGAATGCCTTCTATGTTTTCAAAACGACGCCCCTTTAACATAGTTTCAAGTTTCAGGAAAAAGGATAAAGTCGCCTAGGGTTAGGGGTCAAGGGCACAACAGGAAGGTGAGTTTTGCTAGTTTACTATCGACAAGAAGCTACGCCTTAGCCAGCTCATTGTCATGAGTCAACATCCAAGTCTGATTTTCTCATAATTCAGGATCCTACCTGTACAGATCATTCCCCAAACGCGTTAAAATTCCCTGGTAGACTACCTTGTTTACCATCAGACCTCGCTGTACAACTTCCTGATATAAAATGTTTTTTTCCATTCAAAAACACAACCAACATCACCTCGATCTTTGATCGATACATGTGTGCTTTCTTGGTAAATGTGATCCTTTGTCCAACATCTGCAACAACTGCACCTTCGTTTCAAAATCATAGCCCTAAATTTGCCCCATAGCTTGTTATGACTGTCTTAAGAAAGTTCTCATGTTCATTGGCAGTTGTTGGCTGAATTCTACACGCGTCTCGTTTTGATTTTAGTCAATAAACGAAGAACGAATTTTGCACTAAACTACGCATCTGAAATTTTAAAATAAAATTTGATAGCATGATTTTACGTTCATGCCCACTTCGTGAGCAACTTCTCGAACCGTTAACGACGATTCGCACGAATCAGAGCACAAACTCTCCTGACATGGTCATCATCTTTTAATGTGTAGGGTCATTCGGTCTTGAGATCGTCACTGACCCATATTCTGCCATGCTAAAAACGCCTAAATCATTCATAGTACTGTGTTCGACTCATACAATCCTCTCCTTATGCTTGGCAAAGCAAATAAAATGTCTCTGTAAAAGGTTTCCACAGTTTGTAGCAAAATTTCATACTCAGACGTTCTTCTTCAAGCTCCTTCGTACTTATTTCTTCACTAATCCCTGAACAGCTTGAGCACCTGCTCACTTCAGGGGCTTTATCTCGGCAACTAATTGTCAGAGCGAAACACAGTAAACAGTAGTTTCTTGTCTAAACCTGCCGCTAGGTGAGCGTAGTAGTCGAGCTGCGATCTCTTAAACAGCTGACGCACTATTATGAAAGTTCAGTTTCTTTCTGAACAAAACTCATATTTCATCACTTATTAGAAATAAAATGGAAACATGAAATTATGAAGTTATTAGTAAATCGAATAACCAGTCTCCATTTATATTTATAATATTTTTATTTATATGATTTAATTATTTATCGTATACATTTCATCGTTATTATTATACTTTATTTAGTACTCCATATTTTATAATTATCATCAAAGAAATGATAACGTTTATGAGAAAATAATATACTTTTAACTGAATACTTACACATTAAAAAAGGTTATATTTACCTCTGGTTAATAATTTCTCAATTTGGTGGGCCACTATTAAAAGACATATGTTTACTATTTGAGTTTACAAGAGATTTGAAACTGAAGTAAATGGACATTAAAGAAAAATGTATTTAAGTAAATATTGGAGAATCGGCTGGTTCCATTTTAGAGCTAGTAGCAATCCTAGATATTTGAAAATAGTTAAGACCTCTTTGTATCCCCTGTTGTTCATTGTTTAGAACTGGAAAAGATTAAGTAGTTTTGCACATCAGCGTCGTTTGATTTGTCTATCCTAAGTGTTATAGTATTTTCGGATAAATCATTGATAAAATAAAGTTTTTTTAGATATATACGTTGCTGTAAGGGCATAATATTAGATTTAGCTATTGATATTGGATATAGTTTAAACAGCACTGAGCCTGCCACAAGTTGAACGACACATGCATGTGCACTAAAAGTGGATTTCTGATATTTGCGAAATGTCTTATAAGCCGCAGACACTATTTAGACCATCAGGGGATTTTTGATCATCCGAAATCATGGTATATTGGGAAGATTGTAAATCATGAATTGAAGAGCTAATATATACATGCTGAGGATTCTTCTTAACTCGAAATAGTTTATAATTCTAACAAAAATGCATTTTTTTTAAATACTATACTGAAGACAATAGCAAAAATGTAGTGTGTGATATGACTTTATTGACCGTTTCATTGGATACTATAAAATAAGACAGCAATAATTTTTAAGGTTGGATACATTGCAAATAGAGGAATGCCTTTTCCATTGTTTTACACTAGTCTAGACGCAGCCGTAACGAAGGATGAGACGTGAACGAGGTTTTTGTGATGATGGTGGAGCAATGAAGACATATAGGCAATGAGTAAAGCAGCGCGTGTCAACCTCTCTGATTTCTTCAATATGGTGGAAAATTTAAGAAAAATTACTGAACGTCAACCACATACTATTAATGATGTATTTCATTCAATTAATGAAATTAAAGTATTTGTTTCGATTTGATACCTTTATTTGGTTAACAAACAATACTCACGCACGCGGTGTACTGTATAGACAGATTCCTGAGATTATTCTTCTTTCTCACGGCAAACGCTTTTACCAGTACATTCAGAACTAGCTTATGCGCAGTTTGTTAGCATGAGGAGGGACAATTAAGACACAAAGTTGAGAAACCAGGAAAAGACTTGGAAAGAATTGGGAAATAAAATCAAAATTTATGATGTATGTTATGCTGATAAAAATTTGTGACATATTTTCAAGAAGTTACATGAAAATATGTTTCCAATGAAGACCACTATTGTGAGAGAGAAAAGTACGTTATTATGAATGAATGCTTTATGCTGAAATACTGGGAATATATTTACAGTTACTATTTTGTAAGCTTACAAATCATGTAATAGGCTTATAGAGATATCTCTAATCATGACCACATTTTTGTTAATATGCCGATCTTTTATAAATATTGTTTTAAAGGACGGTATAAGAAAATAACCACAGCCAGAATTGTAACTCTGTGAAGGTACATTGTGGTTAACGAAAGTGTATTTAAACATAGATATGTGTTGCCGTAGTCTCTTTCAAAAACAATTTCGCAGAAAATAGGAATATTGGTCGTAGCTAATAAGATCTAGTTAAGCCTTCGGGATAAAGACAAAGCAACATTCAATATTTCGAGATATGTTTCTTTCTCACTAATTTATTTGCAAAGAGGGTTAGGATTGTATGGCCGCACCCTCAGTTGTTGCATTGATACCAGGACGACGTGAAAGCAGCACAAAGCACATTTATATTATTTTGTTTAATTTATTATCATTAACTAAAATACTAAATCATGTAAAATATTACAAATACTCACGAGGCCATGCACAACTTTTTATTTGGTTCAATATCCGTGAAATGCCTGACATTTAACATGCAATACCTTCAAACGGTACAAGCTATGGTAAAGCTCACTACACCAATGAATTTCTGAGAAAATTGTACATGAATTTGATGTATCATTTGCATCTATTTTCATTCGAAAAAACGAAAGTTGAATGTAATGACGGATCCAAGACGGCGGTCTGGTGGATAACATGTGTCAGAGAAGCAGTGCTTGATTGAATTTGTTTTGCATATGCTCACATTCATGTCCAGTTAGATCTAAACAAACTAAAAGCAATTTTGTGTCCGAGCTTTGTAGTACTGTATGATTGAAAGTCGGATATATGGACTCCAATCAAAGTGCAATTAGCGACATGGGCCGCCAAATTAGTACAATACATATTAGACCGCGGAGAATTTTGCATTTGAATCAATTTTACATGAATCCCGAGGGGACACTTCGCGAATGTACCATGTAAGTGACATCACCTATGTACGAGTTATATATTCTTGCGTCTTATTAACTGTCCAGTTAACCTATATCAATTAGCCTCTTTTCAGACCTGCACCTCTTAGTGTGCATCCGTATACTAAATTTTGGTTCGATTTGGTGGGCGTTTCTTGCTACAGAGAAGCTACATTATTCATTCCATGGCATAGATGTTCTAGAATCAATAATTTTCTTTCGAAATAAAAAAAAAATTGAAAAAAACTTTGACGTAAGAAAACTCAGCCCAAAATTAAACAACCTCTTGTGAGTTTTTTTTTATAAGAAATTAGTTGTGTCATATATTTGAATTATTACTGGAGATATTCGTTTAGGAAATATGAACAAAGTCGCTCGAGGCACTTAAAAAATAGTTGGAAGAAACTTACCTCTAAAATATATAAGTAGTAGATTTGTTTAGAATACATTAGCCATGTTATATTGACAGGTTATTAAAACAACTGTTATTATGAGATAAGCTATTGACAAACTCGCCCAACAAAAACGCACTACCAAGAATAAATTATCGAACCTCCCACAGAGTTTTCCAGGACTATTTATGAAACACTAAGAAAATCTGCAGAATCATCTTTAAGAAAATCGTCAGAAAGGACCTCACCATCAAGAATAAGCTAGGTATTTTCTTCATTGTATAGATCAACTTAGGTTAACATATAGTAAACTCTATATATTAAAAATCGGTGAAAAATGTATAACAGTTTGATATATCACACATGTAGGTGACACAACCTATTTACAGCCGGAAGTGTGAGATATTATTGTTTCTAGTTGAGACACTAGCGACCCCACCAACGCAAATTGCCTCGAAAATACACACAATCGTTATTGAAACTGGTGCATGTCTCTGCAACAAAAATCTCGTTACCTTCCGATTGGTGCCTATCGTTTTTGGTGAGGATTTCGGCTCTTTAGACTAGATTAGAAGGACTTGAACCAAACGTGCAGTATACATAGCATTTTGAATTACGATTAAAATGTATAAAAATAAACTTATCTATTTACCTATACAAAAGGGGACAGGGGCCATACTTCATAAAATTTGTCAGAATGAAACAAAACTTACAGAATTTACTTTCTATGAAGCTCTAAAGAATAACATACCTTTTTAAGGTTTGTGTTACTTATTTAGGGAGGGCAAAGAATTATCTAAGTCTGGTCTTAATTCTGTCATAGAAGGACAGGGAGGTTTGGAATCAAAGTTGGAAGACCAGTTTTTCTTCTGCCTACACCTTAAAGCAAACTAATGCTAATAATACACGTATTTATTTACATAAACAAGGATACAGTGCGCATATCGCATAAAATACTTGTGCAAAGAGAACAAAATTTGTAAAATTTACTCTAGTTGACGCCTGAAAATTAAATAATTTGCATATGTATGTTTAACAATTAAAAGTTTAAATTAACAATTATAAAAGTTTAATGTTAACACTACTTAAGAATATATAACTAAATTGACAGTATGACGTCTTACGAGGGGTGACTCAAAAGTTTTGAGCCTTGAGAGAATTATTAGAAATACAGATTTGGAAATGCCTTTATTTTTCAACATAATCCCCTTGGACAACAGCACACTTGCTCTAACGGTGCTGCAGTGTTCCGACCCCAATAGAAAAAAGTATCTTAGATTGTGACAACAGAGACTTCTCCATTGATGTCATTACGTCATTACCGTCTGCAAAATATACTCCTGCTAGAGCCGATTTTAGATTGGGGCACAAGTGGAAGTCTGAGGGGCCGGATCTGGAGAATAGAATGGATGACAAACGAGTTCAAATTCTCATTTGTAAATAGTAGCCATGGCAACTGCTGATGTGTGGCTGGGAGCATTATCGTGATGGTAGAGAACGTCTCTGGGCTTAATTTGTGGCCTTTTTATTTCTTGATTTTTTTTCAAAAGGTCACTATAGTACTGTCCTGTGATGATATGATCCCTTTGCAGGAATATCAGACCTTGAGAATAAAAAAAACAAAACATCACTTGGCCAGCGGAGAGGTTACCTTTGCTTTCTTTCGGGTACGTTTTTGTTCGGAGTGAGAAGACATGGGACCCATCGAGCAGAAAGATAAACCAAGCTCATTCTTCAGAATATAATCTGCTCTTTCCTGTGATATGCCCAGCCTGTCTGCTATCTGTACAGGTAGAGTTGACAATTGGAGATCTTTCATGATCATATCAAGTACCAGGCCAATATTTCTCGTGGTGGTTGCAACTGATGGTCTCCAAGATCTCGAGTCATTTTCAACACTCTGCCTACCACGTTTGGGTTGCTGCACCTATATTTTGATGGTGGCATATGTAGAGGCAGATTCATCTACGGTATTGACCATATCCCGGTGGATCTCAGACGATGACATTACTTTTAATTGGAGATAACTTGATGACTGACCTGTACTAGATTTTTTAAATTTCGAAACTTCTGCTATCTCACCCCACTTCAAAAGCCTCTGAAAGATAAAAGAAATTACTTAGAACTGAGAGCTTGATACACATTAATACCAAAGTTGTGCTATTTAAACAGATATAATTTTTCCATTTTAGATTCTCATTTTCTATGTTAGGGTTAAACCTTTTCAGTCACCGCTCGCAAACTACGTAAGTCAAGTATTTTCTGTAGTTTCTAAAAATTTCACTCGTGCAAAAGAAGGTAGCCACATTTATATAGTATATTATTTCTGTATGTTCACCTGTTTTCCATTTTGTTTTTGTTAACATTTCATAATAGTATATACACTCAATATCTACAAAAGATAATTAGTAAAATTCTTGTATCTTTCTTCTTTTAAATAAATATTTTCTTTTCCTATTAAGCGAAAACAGGGAAACCCATGTAATACTATTGTTGCTTGTAATGGAATCGGACAAAATTTATGGATTTTGTCCCTGTCCACCCTTGTACAGTAAGAGACACTTCTGGATGGTACAGCCATATGAAAATTTACGTCTAAGGTGCTCCACCAACTGAGTCCGAAGCATTTGCCGGGAAATATGCAACTTAATTAGCTGTAAAGGAAGGCGGGTGGAATCGCCAGGAGCGGAAGAATTCCCGTACACTTGGGCGAAATTCCCACTACTGTCTACAGCATCATTTCTCCAAAATGAAATAAATCTTAAACGTGTAGTTCCTATTTTTGCTCCCAAGCCATCTTATGTCATAGCTGATGACCTTGGAGAACGAGAGATGCAAATATGATGAAAGACAGATACAGTCACATGCGCAAACTTGGAATTTGAGACAAAATGATCGGATAGCGTCCATATTTTGTCGCAAATTTTGATTTTATAAGTAGACATGTAAAAGCTCACCCAAACCTGAGAGCATCCCACTACCAATTGTTGAGTTCAAGTGAAGAACTCAGTTGAGAGCATAAGATGATTATGGAGAGGGAGAAACATCTTCAGATATGGGAAACAAATAATGAAAAAATTGAAGTGCCTTGAACAGGACTCGGACGATGAAACTTATGATTACCAAACAACAACTCTACTCACTCATCCACACTGAACGATAGCCAGTCATACGTCAGACACGGTACGTATGCTACTAACAATACGTTTATTTGTTAGGGGTAAAGCTAAGGAAATTTCCCGTCTCCAGTTTTTCTTTCCCTGACACTTACTTAATTACTGTTGTCCCAGCCTGGGAAGAATAATTTCCAAACCTCCATAAACTTTCCTAACAATCTATATATATAGCAGCACAAAACATTTATCCATGCCTGTTCTGCACAATTATACTTACACAAAACCATTACTTCCAATTCTATTAATTTCAGTACCAAGTGAACAGAAATGCTGAAAATGAAATTCTATATGTCGGCGAAAGTCTTGCAGAAAATATCCAAATTAAATTTTTCTATTTGGAACAGGGGAACCATACACGCAAGTTGCCGCCATGAGATTTATTTTGCGAAGGAGGGACATAAATTTGCATTGAAAATGGCAAAATCGCAAGTTTAATTATAACATAATTTTATTTTTAAGAATTCCAAATGCGAAGGAAAATTAATGTATTCTCTTTGGCTTAAAAAATAAAATTACAGCTGAACGTGGAAGTGAACAGAGACTGATGATCTTTAGGAAGAATGCATGCTACCAAGCAGTGGCGTAGCCAGGAGGTCTGGAACCTCCGGACATTTGCACAAGTTGTTAAAATAAGGCCCAAGAGTAGAAACATACCAAAGAGACCTTGCGATCGAGGTCGAGGTGTCACTCTCGATAGTGGCACAAACACATGGATTCAAATGGGTATACACATGCGGAATATGTACGCTACAATACGACCTAGAGGTCGACCGCGAGGGTGAATCAGTGGTCGCGATGATAAACAACCGAGTTTGTTTTTACATCGATGTTCAGCGGAAGCATCGCTGTGGCTCATGTTCTCTTTGGTTCTCTTGAAGCGCTGCAAGGAATGAAGTCTTCATTTGTTTAAAATTTCATCTGCAGATGATTCTATATGTCTATACTCCAGAGGTTTTGCTGCACTATTAAACGTGATTATGAAAGAGATATTAATAGAACTAGTGAGGAATGTTCCAGCAATATGGAATAAGTAAGAAAAAACATCATAATAGACGTTTTAAATATAGAATGGAAGGAAATAGTAACTGAAATGTGAATGTCGGGTAAGTTATTCATATTTATTTGAGAATTATACTGCAGCTTATTAGAAAAAAAGAAGCTACTCTTAATTATTTATATCCTTAAAAATTCCACTCCTTTCCCCCAATTCCGAAATTAATATAAAAGGGTTTCTTGTAAATTCGTTACTGATATAAGGTAAAGAAATACCTGTAAAGACAGGCACATCCATAGGGAGAAAATGTCTTATAATGGAATTGCAGTGACGAAACTTCATTTGCTACAGTTAATACCGTCTCCAAACCGAAACCTGAAGACATACCTGTCTTTTACAAGCAGCTGGAGGAATGGCCACCCCTGGCCCAGGAGGGGAGCCGCAATTTTTAAGTTGCCAAGAGCTAGCCAAAATTCTAAGTTCTTTCCACTCGAGAAAATCAGTAAACAAATCATTGGTTACTACTGCGTTAGTTAAGATTTATTTGGAAGAACCGTCTGCTAAAAACTACTACCAAAATATCAGACATAAAGCATAGCTAATATTCAAAAATGTCCGAAACATGTAATATTTGTGAAACATAATAGAGGGAGAGAGAGAGAATTAGTCCTGTACTTAATAGTGCCCTTCGGTTATAAATTGAAACAAATGAAGACTTTTCATGTCATCTTCCTGATCTTCCAAAAACAGCAAGTGGCACTACGAACTTATCTGTTTCTTTTTGTGTCTGTGACTGTCGGTCCCTGACATACGTAGTTGATGCTCGATTGTTTGAATTCTAAGAAATTCACTTAAAGGAAAGAAATATTTGTTTCCAAAAAATAAACATATATTGTAGTTACTCATGCGAAATGTAACGCGAAAAAAGCAACGCAAACTAGGTACGTTACTTAAAAATTTGTAACGCGTTACCCTTACAGTTACTTTGGAAAAATGTAACGCGTTACTAGGAAACGTTACTTAAAAAGTAACGACTTATAAGTAACGCGTTACTTGCGTTACGTTACTTCCCAAGACTAGTCTCAAGCTTACTTGCCTAGGGAAGGAACCAGGAAACCCACCCATCAGATAGTTCAGTAGGTGGGGTCTCAGTTTCGATCCCCGGTGGGAGAGCCTTTGAAATATTAAATGTCCTCGATGTATCTGTGTTCGTGTCCCTGTCGTTCAAGGTTGCTGGAAATAAATGTACACACCTGTTCACAAAAAGCTGGAAACTCGTTCATAAACTAAGTCCGAAAAAGTGAGCCTAGATCCGTCACGATTCCCGCAGATCTATACAAAGGGAATTGCATGTTCCACCGTTCTTTATATAGACACTTGCTACAAACCGTATTGTCATCCGAGCGATGTGAAAATGTAAAACCAAAATCAAACTACTTATTTTTGAGATTAATATTGATTGCACACCTCATGCACAGTTCCAATATGCAAAATCAACAATTATCTTAAGTAGAAATTGCTGAAAACGACAGAAAATGGATATTTAAACCTCCAAGTAGGAATCTGTGCTGGAGCGATTTTATTATCAATATTATAACACAATCTGTTAAGTTGCGTCTGTGTGTCAAGCGGGTTTAGTACAGCTACTGACATTTCTGAAACGAAGGGCGACGGTTCGAGCCTCCGTTCGGAAAGTTTTTCTTTCTTTTTCCCAGATATATCAGAACTTTTTTATAAATATAAATTCTACTGTGAAGTGATTGCTAACACATTATCCGACAAACTGTCACTTTCAAATCCCTGTCCCATTTACTAGCCCGCCATGTCCATAATTCATATACGAAAACGCTCAAAATGAGAAATGTGAACACAGTTGAATACCTAAAACCACACGTCCAAAATGAAAATTATCCATATATATATTTCGGGGTTCTTTGCTAACTTCATTCTTGGAAATGTGAACATTCTACAAGATATTTCATTCACTTCACAATATTTTATTTGAATAGACATAAAATTTCGGTGGGGGATCAAGCCCGGAAGTCCCATAAAATACACCTATATATATATATATATATATATATATATATATATATATATATATATATATGCTTGTATTTTTTTTGCACTACAAAAACTTAGGGTACCTCATACTCTGAATTCTTATAAAGCAATTTGAACAATTATTTAGAAAATATCTACTGTTAAAATCGGATTAAATCGCAATGCCAGTAATCTGTAATATCTTATATTTTTATTTATTTACATTGAATGTGTACTTGTTCTATACTGTATAGCATGAATAGCAGCTGCTACATAACAAACAATCACTGGTCTACATATGAAAACTTTTTTTCTGCTGACTGAGATATTTGACTTGTTTTTTAATAAATCGAGGTCGCTGATTCCACTGATGTAGTTAGTTTTTGCCTATAACGTCAGAATTTTACACAAACTGATGATACTTACACTGACAGAATTTCTTATTTGTTCCATATATCTTAGTAAGAAACTTACATTAAATATATGGTATACGATTTGATGTGCAATATGATGTTTATGGTTCCACAATATTACGTATGGAGTGGTTTTACGAACCTATTTGTCATAATGAATTTAGACTTGATAGAAAGTTAAGCAAATCCGATACATTTTTTAAATTTCATTTACGACTTCAAGTTGATAAATGCACACATCTAAATAACACACCGTGCTTATCTACTTAAACAAAAATCTCCGTTTCTTTGATTTTCTGGTGTAAGTGGCCTCCGGAACGTCACGCTGCAAGCAGCAGCGATAGTCCGCCATCATGTTTTCGTTCCACCTTTCCTGGTACCGGTTCTCCATGGTTTTGATATCCTGGTGAAATCGTTCACCCTGTTCTTCACTAAGAGCACCAAGATTGGAAGGAAAATAGTCTAGATGGCTGTGTAGGAAGTGAAGATTCACAATCATATTTACTCCTAACTTCTGAAATGTGGCCAACAAATTGTCAACAAGTTCCTCGTAGTCGTCCGCTTTAAAGTTTCCAAGAAAGTTTGTAATTAAAGTATGTTGTTTGAAAGTTTGTAAAAAAAAGCATCCCATGCATCTCTTTCTCTGGGGTTCATGGTTTGTAAGAACTCTTTATCTTTCATTAGCAACTTTATCTGGGGGCCGTCAAAAATACCAGCTTTCACTTTTTCCTGTGTCAATGCAGGAAATTTCGAGCATATGTATTTGAAGCAAGCACCATCCTGATTCAAAGCTTTTACATACTATTTCATTAATCTCAGCTTTATGTGTAGTGGAGGGAGTAACACTTTCTTATGGTCAATAAGCAGTTCACTCTGGATGTTTTTCTCTCCCACTTCAAAGTCTACTCTGGCAGGCCACGATCTTCGTACCCAGTGATCATTCCTTGCACGGCTGTCCCATAAACAAATAAAGCAAGGATATTTCGTAAAACCTGCTTGTTGGCCCAATAACATTGAAATTACCTTGAGGTCCCCACACACAAGCCATGTATCTTTTTCATAATTTATCTTCTCAAGGAGCATTTTCAATGTTTGGTAGCTTTCCTTCAAATGTGTGGAGTGACCAACAGGAATGGATGCCAACTTATTGCCATTATGCAGCAATACTCACTTTAAACTCCTCTTCGAAGAGTCAATAAAGATTCTCCATTCATTCGCATCATAATCACATCCCATAGCTTCAATTAGTCTTTTTACATCTGAACAATACACAAGTTCTTCATCTTTTTGAAAATATTGTAATAGATGCTTCTCTCTGTTCCGATATACGATAGTTGTTCCTGGTGCAACATATTCCTTTCTTTCAATCTTGAACCCACCAATTCTGCTGATGCTTTTGGTAGAGCAAGGTCGCGAATTAAATCATTTAATTCTGATTGAGTGAAGGGTTTGCATGAATTGCATTCATTAGACACCACAAAATCCTCGTCACTACGTTCTGTATTTGTGTTGACAGAGCAATCGTCATCACTGAACTTGCAAACGTGCTGCATGTAGGGATAGGAATTTCACTACTGTGAGGAACAGGTCTTCTAGTAGAGTAAAGATCAGGATACTGAATAGTATGTTTAGATTTCCTGCTCATACCAGATACATTTACCATACAGAAATAGCAGTCATTTACATGATTTTGCTGCTCTCGCCACACCATTGGGATTCCAAAACTAAGGCTTGTTCTTCGACCCTTGCTCCATAGTCTGAGATTTTCTACACAGGTCCTGCATACTTTATGTGGTGCCCATGGTTTATCTTGTTCGCCCAATTTAATTCCGAAATATGCATGATATACTTTTCGTATAAATTCCGAAATATTTGTTCGTTGTTTCGGGGTTGTGAAAGAACCACAAATATAGCAAAATATATCCGGATCGTTCTTGCACTCTCTACGAATAGATGTCATGTTATTTAACTCGGTACGGTTGCCAACTTGATCAGAATGTGTGTAGTCTACACTACAGTAGTTGTAATCCTGTAGATATCACTACACCAATAGAGTGCACCAATATTAGAAATAACCAGATCAGTAAATGTTTGCAAAACTTTTACAAAATTCTAGCACACCTTTCGCAATCTGTTAACTGGCCGTGTTATCCATAAACAAAGAGTGCAGCATAATTCGTCACCCTGCATAAAAATTCAGCTGCGAGTGCTCCTTTATTTCAACCCTTTACATACGTAATATCCTCTGAATTACCGATATTTTATATAATATATTCTTTAATTCTTACGTAATAACTCGTAAAAATAAAATTAAACGTAACTGTGTATGTGCTGCCATCTTGTGACATCTTGTAGAACTACGTTACGATTAATGGTTCTAAAGCATACATGAATTATTAGGTACAATTTAATTTTGTGAAAATACCTGACGTGGTAGAGAAAAACGGATTTCATTTTTGGATTTAGCATACTCGAATTATTAAAGAACAGTGTAGTCTCCAGTCAGCAAAATTGATGTAGACCAGTGTTATCTATAATTGAATTTAAGTAGGAAATGAAGTGTATAATAATGGTTCTATCTGAAACAGATGTTGCGTAGTGGTGTAGTTAATTACCCCGCGAGCTTTGCAATACTGGGCTCTTCAAACTGTCCATCATTAGGGATGCGCAGAGTCAAGTGGAAAGATAACTTTCCTGACAAAATTAGACTCGAGACACAGCTCTCCCAACAGAAAAATATACATTTTTCGAGTCGAGACATCACTTTTACAGCATATTGTCGAGATGAGACGGCCTCAAATCTTGTCTCTTGCGCATCCCTATCCATCCTACCTAGATAAAATCAATTTTGAATCCGAATATTCAATTTCTTTTAAGGATAATTGTAATCTACGATACAGATTGAAGTAAGATATTGGCTTGAACTGCTTTATTGCCCTATTAACCTTCGTATACTGCAATTATATATGTTTGGCATAAATATTTATTATTAGAATGTAAACACTGAAGAATATATATTAACACACAATGAGGGAGAACTCAATGCTCGTAGTCATTAACAAATTGGTTGCATGTTTATTTAAAATTAACTATCTTGAAATCTAAATCATCACTATTAGAAAGAAAGTAAGAGAACCGTTTTGCTAATTTGGACATACTATAAGAGATTGAGGAATGTGTATTTAGTCGATCAGAATATATGAAACTAAATGGAATGACATGTGGAACTGAACTTGAAAGAGGATAGGATGTGTAAATGAAAAATTAAAGAAACCAATGGTTAACAGCAGTAGTCACTACTTACAGCAGATGAGTGAAATCTACCCTCTCTCACCCAAAAGTACAACAATTCTGAAACATAAGGGCGTCACATTTTCTTTGTTTCCTGACAAAATTGAAAAATGGATTTTGCATATTTTTTGTCTATATCCCTTCAATATAGTTAGCTAACAAACCAAGTACGATCAATTGACTAGACATCACGTGAGTGAAATTTATATAGTTAGTTTGCATACAGCGTTCACCGAAGTGACGCAGACGTGATGTTGAAGCTTCTGGTAGGACCTATTTCGTTATGGATTTTAGGTCAGTGAGATTTCTTTACACGTATCAGAAAGCTCTTTAACTCCATACTAAAGGCGTGTCGTATGATTTGTTCGAACCGTCAGGTATTCGGACAACCATGAGCTCCATTCGTTTTGATTCACTGCTCAGAAGTTTAACTTGAAATATATTCTTACTTTTCCACGGAAATACAAACTGTTTGTATGCTCATTTTATTATAGGTGAAATGTATAATTCTGCAAGTAATAAAATTTTTCATGTCTTTCTCCAAGATTAGATCCCTCGTCCTTTGGCTCAGCAGTTCGACACGTAGACAACTAGGCTAATTGTTGTTCTGTAACAGCTTGGAGGAAAATCGGTTTGAACTGCACGAAGGAAATTGAGGGCATTGGTTATAGCTGTATGGAGGCAAATACCATGTGCTCCCAACTTCGTAGTTCCACTTGCTGTTTTTGGAAGATGAGGACAGCCTTAGGGAAATCACATGTACTGATTGCAAGCACCTGGAAGATTTTGTTGGAGATTTTAACAACTCCAAACCAATACATTCAGTGAGTGAACTAGGAGTGCAATGATATTGGTAGTCTATTTTACTTTGATTGGTGTTGTTTTTATAAAGATGGAGAACGAAAATATTTTACCGTTCGAACCTTTGAAATAATACTTTTTTTAAGAGCTGAGGATAATGGTGGACAGAATTAAAAAGTAAAAAGTCTGAACTGCCGAGCGAAAAATATTTATCAACAACTAGGGTGCCATAATTAACGATTTATAGTAAGGGGTTAATATGAATGAACTGTGTTCTGATGAGTAGACCTACTTTATTACTAGAAAATAGTTTGCTGATGGTATGAAATATTGGAGTTCTTTCAGATCAGTTTGCTTATCCTAGAGTCCCGTTGATTATAGAGTTTGAAACTAGCTTTAAAAAGCATGTATCGATTTTAGAGTTACTTTTAAGTTTTGATTCACTCCCAATTCATGTATTCTCATTTTATTAGTTTTAGTGTAATGTTTTTCTATATTCTGTATTTTTAATTTTACATAACAATATTGTTATTATTATATAATTAGTTTAGCAGAGTGATAATAAGAAACCATTTGTTCTAACGTATAGGGATGAACACGAGTCAAGCTAAAACTCTACTCTACTCGAATTCAAATTCAGTTTCGAGTCAAGTAAAGGTAATAACCTCGAATCGAGTTCTTAGTCGATTCAGTTTTTCGCGTCGAGTTTCGAGTTCAGTCGAGTTTGACAAATAATTCGTTCGTTTTAACTCGTCTTAAAATCATGGCTTGATTACGCTGGAAAACGAAAGCCATGAGAAATGTAAGCTAAACAGTAACATGGAATACTTTTATTGTTGCTGACGAGAGGGGACACTGCCCGCATCTCGTACCGTCTTGATAGCGAAACCACAATAAATTTTTCATAACCAGCTCAGCTCGGCTCGGCTCAAGTGAGAAGATGGCTCGAGCAGGCTCACTTGGGGTGAACCATCGCCTCGAGCTGTCTTGGTAGGGATGAACCATCTGCTCGGATCGGTTCAACTGAGCTGAGGGCTCTAGCCGAGTCGTTGGCTGAGCTGTTGGCTCAGCTTGCTTCTAAGTTTGGGTCGATAGTGAATGAGCTGTAAGCCGAGCTGCCCAAGTCGTTGACAATTCTAAAACCGGACCGAGCAGTTTTGAGGATATTTGGCCAGTGCCCTATAACTTTTAACATTGTTTGGATCGAGCCCGAATACTCAACCTAGACCCTCAACCCAAATTCAGAAGCTAGTGAACAATGTCCTTGACTCCTAGACTTCACGACTACCGAGGTTCTCATACAACTAGTTTTTTAGTATTCAAATACAAACCGCCTATCTTTCATGTTTACATACAGAGTTGTTGTTATAATAATAATAATAATAATAGTAATAATAAAAGTTGTAGTAGTAGTAGTGCCATTGATAATAATTATACTTTCTATGTAATATACTTGAAGAATGTACTCGAAACTACACACCGGATTTGGCTCGACTCGACACGAAACTCGACCCCCAATTCTAGTCGAATTGAAGGAAATTTTTCGAGCCTAGTTCTCGGTTCGAGCTCAAAGATGTCTGTTTCTAGTCGAATCGAGTTTCAAAGAAAACTCGCTCGAACTCACTTGTTTCCATCCCTACGAGTAACAACACAGTATGGCCTTTTATCAATGTTACATTATATGAAAATGGTCATATGTCAAGTAAACATGTGTCCTTGTATTTACATAAAGCAATTCAGAACGTGCAATAATAATAATACTAATACTAATACTAATAATAATAATAATAATAATAATAATAATAATAATAATAATAATAATAATAATAATAATAGCGGTAGTAATAGTAGTACGGAAAATTAAAGTCATATTTTTTTCACATTTTTAAAGTCCCGGACCTAAAAGTAATGCGTTACTTTCGAAGTAAAGTAACAGTTACTTTTTTTGCTAGTAATGCGTTACTAACGCGTTACATTTTAAGAAAAAGTATAGCAACTTGTAACGCGTTACATTTTTACAAGTAACTTACGCAACACTGCTTGAGACTGACAACATTGTGCTCATGGGTTTTCTCGCGACACTCCAAATTTCTCATTCCACCAGCTCGTCCATTGTAATTCACTTGTCTCAACCGTAGTCTTCCTGAACCAAACAGGCATTATCGTTGGACATTAAACGCCAAGATTCATTTTTGAAGCTGTTAACCCAAATCAATACGAATCGAAAAACAATTGTATTTTCTATTGCTCATTAACGTGTTTTCACAAAAAATATGGAGAGAAAACACATAGGAAAACTTATATCCATTCAAAAGTGAAACAGCAGACTCAGAATACATTTATCTAAAACGAAACCATCATAAATCGTTAATTATATTAATCTTTTACGAGATTATTATTATCATTACTATTATTATTCCTGAAGATTTCATTTTTCAAATATTGAAACATCGGAGTATTCAAATATCTGAATATAATAAAACGTGTGTCATCGCTGATCAATCACCGTTAAAATTCCTTAAGTAAATAAAAAATTGCCCGCCGTGGATTCGATGCAAGAACCTCCAGATTACTCCAAGCGCCTTGACCACAGAACCACGATCATTACAGTGTAAATGATTGGTCGTTAGTCTGTTTACGTTAGGTTTCTTTGCCTCCGCTTGTAAAGTTGTATGTTATTTTCTTCGTTTCAAAGAGTCACTCATATTTCTTTTATGATGATATACGTTAATAATCTCCGGGAAAGTTTATATTAATAACATCAGTTGTTCTTAAACCTTTCGTTCACAAGTTTGTTTCTTCTCCACACGAAACTACAGATATAACAGATTAAACTCTCACATTCTGCATTTGTTTCAAGGCAATCGCCATTACCTGGTCAAAGACTTATGTCAGCGACGGCACATTTGCCTTTTTTCACTATGAGGTACACTTGCAAACAAAATGAAAACAATATTATGTAGTTAGGGACTCTCTCAAGACAAAACTGGCAAAAAATGTGTGTGTTCCGTTAGTCTTGCACTATTTTTTTCGAAAATTTGAAAAAATCAATTTTCAACCCCAAAAAATTTCAAAAAATTATTTTCCGAATTTTCTCTTGTTGAGTACATTTAAAATATTTTTTTTTCATGAAAATCGGTAGAGCCGTTCAGGAGAAAAAATAATTTCAATTTTCATTCTCCCTCCAAAAGCGCTTGGGGGGCTTAAAATTTTGGAAACTGAGTTTCTGATAAATGTTAATCGATACTGTAAAGTTGGTGCAGATATACTTGGGGGCAGTTTTCACATACTTATTCCGCTAGGCCCTTTACTATAATGATGGACTGATCAAATTATTTCAAACTATATTGGTGATATTACAACCAACTGTCCAACAACTTTTCTACAAAGAAAACATGGACAAATAAATGACGTGAAAGTACTGTTTGCCTCTGCTCATTTTATGTCATTTTCACTATCGTTTTTAAATAAAACACTTCTGAATCCTGTATTGTTATTTTTCTGCATGGAACTCACGGATTTCTACATTACGTTGCGTTGCAGCTATTTTCAAGAATGATGTATTTTTGTTGATGAAAAATTCAAGCTACACTACTGTGGATTCGAAGCCGAGTGCGCCGAACAGGAGTTACGTGGTTTAACCACTACACTACATACATGTTGTGTTATATTGCAAGAAGCTTCGTTGCTATATTGTGAACTTACAAAGCTTCTTCATCGTGATTTGTATATTGTGATAGATGATAATTCTGCTTCTTTACTACTGTTTCGAATTTTTCTCTCGCAGCGGAATTCGGGGTGTTCTAACAGAACGCGTGTATAGTATGATAAAATAGCTAACAAGGTGATTGTAAAATGATCCCTCGCTGTTTGTTATATCTAATTTTGTGCATGGAAATAATTTAATAAGGACGCTACGAAGTAGTTGTTTCGTTGTCGTGTGGTTAGAGTGGCTGTCTTAAGTGGCGAAAGTACTAGGTTCGAATCTGGATGTGGCCTTTCTTTTTTTTCTAATCATTTCTGACATTGTTCATGTTCGTGAGAAAAAATATTATACGTTTCCACGTGAATTGCAAGGCAATAAGTCATGTGATTGTGTTTGTGGGAAAGTAGTACTCTATTTTTAACAAATTATAACGATTATAAATTAAATGTGTTGCGAAGTGTCGTAATGGTGTATTGGTAAACTCCTTGCTTTGCACGCAGCAGTCTCACGTTCGAGTTTCTATTATTTTATCCTTTTTGCAATTGAATGGTGATATTTCACTTGGTTTTAGCGTGATGCACATTTCTCTCTCATGAAATTCAATGGAGACATGAATTAGGAAGTACGGTCACTGAAAGTGTCTTTCTGAGAAACGTGACGTAACCTAAGTTGCGAATACACAGACCTTGAATCACATAAGACTTAATGTAAAATTAAATCTTGCAGGTTTACGTCTCATGATTATCCCGTGTAGGCTAAGAGAGACAGTGTTGATGAAGATAACGAAATGATGGAATCAAAGGAGAGAGAGGAGACGGAAGAACCCAAGAAAACCCACCACACCGTGTTTGTCTCCTACAGGGACAACTTGGCGCGAGAGGGGATCGAACTAAAAAGCTCACTTACAAGAGGTGATTGCTCTATCATTGTGCCATACTTAATGTAAAACAGCTATTATTTAAGCACGTTGCTTAACTACAGTGAATACGTTCAATACTATAGTATGTAAGTAAATCTAATGTGTTTTGATACGTATCTAGAAAGAATCGAAATTGTTTTGCAAATCCAGAGTGGGGCATCTTCGACCCCCGAAGTGGGAACCCATGGTACAATTTTTCCCCTTTATTTATGCTAATCCCGTAAACAGGCCTAAGATATTCAAGTGTTGTTGTCTCACGGATTCTTATTTTTGATTATCATATTAACTCAAAACCAATTTGAGGCACTTTGTGGTATTTGTTATAAACGTGCCCCCTTGGAACTTGTGGATTTTTAATCCATTTGTCTCAGAACTATTCTCAAGACAGAAAGTGCAACAAAACCTTTCCTCAATTCTTATAAATATTTTTAGAAAGTTTGATCTCCATACACACCGAACCCTTCCCCTGGTTATCCTGTAATGAACTTTGTCGTACCGAACTACACAATATGGTAACTTATATAAAGATGTTATTATACAAACCTTTCTGAAACTGTTCTGCTGTCGTATGCATTTTACAAACAGACTTCTGGTGATGTTACGTTGGACCCAGTTTCTTTGCAGTACAACAACACACAACACAGCTGTTAGGTTTTATAGTTTTCACAATTTGGTTAAGTTATTCTAGTTGTGGGCTCGGTTCTACAACGGATCACGTTGAACGCTTCCTAGCATGAACTGAGCCGAAGTTTGGCCCATAGCAACGGTCGCCATCCCACTTGCGGGAAATTCCTGAAGGTCAAAGTGATGAGAAGAGCTATTTCTTTGAGAAGTAAAATTTGAACAGAGCAATTATGTTATGCAAGACTCGAGAGAAAATGAAATCTACGAATTAAATTTTCATATGTAAAATAAGTATCATTTAGATTAAATACACATACCAGGTAAGTACAATTTTCCTTATTTATTGCCTGTTTCCAAATTATTACATTCAGCACATTATTATAGCCGATGAATTTATAGATTACTGAAAATGTTGACATATATATATATATATATATATATATATATATATATATATATATATATATATATATATGCATATTAACGAATCTCTCCTCTTCATTTATGTATACCACGGTCTACATCTCTTCCCTTCGGATCTAATGTAATATGAGGTGGTAAGTATATCATTTCTTTTCTCTCTTTCTTCTTTATAATATTTATATATTTTTCTTACCGTATTTTATTTATTTTATTTATTTTATTTATTTCTTTATTCATATTCATTCTTACTTATTTTACTTTACATCTATATTATTATTATTATTATTACCGTTATTTATATATATTTCTTTTCCCATTCGTCGATTAATCTAATATATATCTATATATATTTCTTTCTTTCAGATCCATAGCTTCCACCTTGACATATTTATATTCCGACCATAAACAAGAGATGCATATATATACCTACATTATTCAATTGGCGATAATTCCCAAAATAAATTGTTAACTGATGTTCCATGTCCATAGTTTAACTTAGATTATTAATCATTATAAATATATATCCATAGGTTAGCACTTGTCTTGAAATCTATGTATAAGAATTACGAAACAGCCACTGAATTTTATTTTTACTTAAAATTTAGAATAATTTGTTTTCAAGTTTATAATATTGTTTACCTCATTGTTTACATGGTGATTGATATTGAGGGAGAATAAAGTCTCCCCGAATCTGCTTTTATTTATCGCTGCACATTATTATTATCTTCAAAACTCAGTATTACGTATATCATTATAACATCATTTTTCTATTTATTTATTTATCGCTTCGAAAAAGTTTATATATTTTAAAAAGTTTATATCTTTAGATGCGTACCAAAGTCCTTATTGCAAATTTACATATCGTGTAATGCGCAATGGTAAAAGTCTAGAATAGCGGCGCATTACAATCCCCTGCTCCCATAGATTCTTTTAGTGTCTTACCACTTCAGTAAATTTCTCCTTGGTAATATATACCTATGAAATTCCTCCAGGGGTCTGTGGTGTATTGTGCGAGCTAACAAACTTGTTTTTCTTAGTTACGTTTCCGCACTATATTTAAGCGTGTAACAGTAAGAATCAAATATTATACGCATAGTACCACCCGGCTGCCGTCGCTGTGCAAATATTCATCATAATCTGAAGTAGGACAATGAGTGGAATTAACGTTGTAAGATTTGAAATCAAATTTGCAATATTGCAAGTAAAAAAAACATATAATAAGAAGTCTCATATTTGAAAATAAATTCGGCTCAAACTGTCTGAGACTACATATGTCTTAACAGAACTTGTGGAATGCTCAGAATAAATGTTGCCAAAAAAACAGTGTCCTTTGCGTGGACCCGGACCCGTCATCACCTATGTAGAAGTCCAGTACGCTAACTACTCATCTAAGAAACCTAACGGGAAGTGATTCTTTGTTTAAAATACTAACTGAAGGGCACTTATATGAGTTGGACTAATTTTTTCTCTTTCTCTCTCTCTCTTGTGTTTCACAAATATTACGTTTCGAACATTTTTGAATATTAGCTATGCTTTATGTCTCATATTTTGGTAGTAGTTTTTAGCAGCCGGTTTTTCCAAATAAATCTTAACTAACACACTAGTAACCAATCATTTGTTTACTGATTTTCTCGAGGGAAAAGAACTTAGACTTCTTAAAAATTGCGGCTCCCCTCCTGGGCCAGGAGTGGCCATTCCTCCAGGTGCATAAAAAACAGGCATGTCTTCAGGTTTTGGTTTGGAGGCGGTATTAACTGTAGCAAATGAAGTTTCGTCACTGCAATTCCATTATACAACAATTTCTCCCTATGGATATGTGTCTGTCTTTACAGGCATTTCTTTACCTTATATCAGTAACGAATTTACAAGAAACCCTTTTATATTAATCTCGGAATTGTTGGAAAGGAGTGGAGTTTCTAAGCATATATATAATTAACAGTAGCTTCTTTTTTTCTAATAAGCTTCAGTATAATTCTCAAATAAATATGAATAACTTACCCGACATTCACATTTCAGTTGCTATTTTCTTCCATTCTATATTTAAAACGTCTATTATGATATTTTTTGTTACTTATTCCATATTGCTGGAACATTCCTCACTAGTTCTATTAATATCTCTTTCATAATCACGTTTAATAGTGCAGCAAAACCTCTGGAGTATAGACATACAGAATCATCTGCAGACGAAATTTTAACCCTTTCACTGTGGAAGGCAACGGAAAAAAAATCCCTAACCTGCGAATGTCGATTATAGTCGACGTGTTAAAATTTGTGTGTATCTTGGTTTTGTCGATTGTAGTCGCCAAAGGTTTTCTGTCTGATTTCTATTGTTTATCGGAAACAATAGAACACAAAAAAATGAACGGTACAACTTTGGCGACTACTCTCGACAAAGCCAAGATACTGACAAACAAATTTTAACACGTCGACTATAGTCGACATTCGCATGTTATGGAAATTTTGTTTCTGTCGACAAAAGTCGACTTCCTCTGTGAAAGGGTTAAACAAATGAAGACTTTATTCCTTGCAGCGCTTCAAGGAGAACCAAAGAGAACATGAGCCACAGCGATGCTTCCGCTGAACATCGATGTTAAAACAAACTCGGTTGTTTATCATCGCGACCACTGATTCACCCTCGCGGTCGACCTCTAGGTCGCACTGTAGCGTACATATTCCGCATGTGTATACCCATTTGAATCCATGTGTTTGTGCCACTATCGAGAGTGACACCTCGACCTCGATCGCGAGGTCTCTTCGGTACGTTTCAACTCTTGGGTCTTATTTTAACAACTTGTGCAAATGTCCGGTGGTTCCAGACTCCCTAACTACGCAATTGCTTGGTAGTATGCATTCTTCCTAAACATCTTCAGTCTCTCTTTACTTCCACCTTCAGCCGTAATTTTATTCTTTTAATCCAAAGATAATACAACCGTTCTCCTTCGCATTTGGCGTTCTTAAAAATAAAATTGTTATAATTAAACTTGCGATTTTGCCATTTTCAAAATAAATTTCTGCCCCCTCCTCCACAAAACAAATCTCATGTGCGCAACTTGCGTGTATGGTTCTCCTGTTCCAAATAGAAAAATTTAATTTGGATATTTTCTGCAAGACTATTGCCGAGATATAGAATTTCATATCCAGTATTTCTGTTTACTTGGTACTGGAATTAATAGAATTGGAAGTAATTCGTAGGATGTTTACCTGTTGAAGGTTATACTTACTCACCAACAGGATACACCATCACGATTTTGACAACGTGACCACGCATTAATGTGCGGAAATTGGTTAAATAGTTGTGGATCAACGGATAAGTCTAGAAAGCATGTCACTGTATTCTTCCGGTGGTGACTGTTCACACCGTCCACGTTTGTACATGTGTATCATACCATGTATCCTGGGTGCGGCCCTTGCTAAGAGCCAATCAGAATTCGAAAGAGCAATAAGTTTCCATATTTGTGGATCTGACGCAAAAGGATGAACTGGCTGATACGAGGTTTAAGTGTGTCCCTCGAAAAATAATAAAAAATGACCTCAAGGTCTCAAATTATTCATTCGGAGATTCAAGATTCGACATTCGAGACGCAGGTTGTGAGCTGACAGAATCATCGTCAAAGTTTGTAAGAGTTACAAGACTACTCCTATAAGGTATGTATGAGCACTTGTTGCATCAGTAATTTCAAGTTCAGAGATGTCATGCTGTACTATAAAATGTTCTGTCTATCCACAGTAAAACTTTCAAGACTAAGAACTGTTGTCGCATACTTGTATTTCATCATTCATCTCCAATAACGTAACTATCTGAGTATTTTGCCTGTTAATCGATCTATGTTAAGGTATCAATCTATAAAATGAACTATCAGATATCAAATAACTCTTGTGGAATCTATCAAGTAATATGTTATTGCATGTTACAATTTTAGATATGTAATAAACTTAAATATTTTAGAAATTTTTTTGTCATTCCCCTAGATTAATCCACCTTTCCCATGAAAATCATGGTGTAATTTAATTACATTTCTTTTGTGACAACCGCTAAATTATAGCGTGAGCAGTTCTCCACGAATGTGGAAATTTAACGAGCTAAGCAAACAGAAAGAGATCTGCACATCGTCACACTTGGTGATCGTAAGTTTCGTGGTTCGGGTCCTGTTCAGGGCACTTCAATTTTTTCATTATTTGTTTCCCATATCTGAAGATGTTTCTCCCCCTCCATAGTCATTTGATGCTCTCAACTGAGTTCTTCACTTGAATTCAACAATTGGTAGTGGGATGCTCTCAGGTTTGGGTGAGCTTTTACAGGTCTATTTACAAAATCAAAATTTGCGACAAAATATGGATGCTATCCGATCATTTTGTCTCAAATTCCAAGTTTGCGCATGTGACTGTATCTCTCTTTCATCATATTTGCATCTCTCGTTCTCCAAGGTCATCAGCTATGGCATGATATGGCTTGGGAGCAAAACTAGAAATTATAAAAGTGCCATACCAATGTTCTCACTCTCACTAAGCATTTGATTAAGTGTATGTGTTTTCACACTGAAGGAGGGGGGAATCCGCTCTTCCTACCCTCCTGAAGTGACAGAATATTTATTCAGAAACTGTAAAGTCATTTCAGATCAAACGACTGAAAGAGTGTTCATTCCAACAGCAACAGGATTGGACTTCAATTTTTTGTTTCAATTTATCTTCACAAATAGGACAAATATCAAGTAATATGTTTGCCATAAGAAGTACACGTCTAAGATTTATCTCATTTGGAGAAATGATGCTGTAGATGATAGTGGGAATTTCGCGCAAGTGTACGGGAATTTTCAGTGCCTGGCGATTATGAGACACGCCTGCTTTTAAGGTTAATTCGGTTGCAATAATTCCCGTCAAATGCTTCGGACTCAACTGGTGGAGCACTTTAGCCGTAAACCTCCATATGGCTGTACCATCCAGAAGTGTCCCTTACTGTACATGTAAATGGATGTTTCTTTTAATAATTATTACTACGTTTAATTTTAGAACTACTGGCACTGCAAGTTGGTTCTAGTCATCCTATCTACTATACGCCGCACTTAAGTGCCGAGCATTGGCATTACATGGAGAGAGAGAGAGAGAGAGAGAACGATGGGTAATAGGAAAAGAAAAATTGAAAAATTAAGTAATTTTTTCAGAGCTACATGGAGAGTAAATTCTAACCCTTTTCTGTTCTTTGTATGTGTAAATAGAAAGTTTGTTTCTTGGTTTTTAATCCTGAGCCAGAGACCTATGGATACTGCAAGCTTAGCACCAATTGTCTCAATCTTTGTAGGCTAGGCTCGAAAGCCGAAAACCTAACCGAAACCAGTTTGGTGTCAATCGGTAGGTTCTGGATAGCTGGTTTCCCAATTGAGAAATGCCAAAATTTTACAGTCTCTTTCGTACACAAACGAAGAGTTTTGAGTACACAAATGTACTTAAACGACGAGTTGGCTGTTTCCTAAAGTAGGCACGGTATATCTCACACTTCCGTTTATGCAGAAACGAAACTTTTGCGTGCACAAACGATACACTAATGGTTGAGACGATATTGATAGCAATTGCAGTTGTTGAGGAGAGGCTGGCGCCCAAACTAGATACGTCAATATCTCACATTTTCGTTGGTACATAAAAGGAAATTTTGCGTAAACAAAGTGGGCAAAGAATGCACTTACAATTGAGGACCTTGAATTAATAAGCGCGTGTAGCAGGATTACGCCCTTTTTGCATCAAAGGCATAAGTGGCTTTTACCATGCTTGTTTTACCTCCTGTCAATATTTCGACTCAATATCTAGATTCTAGAGGTCAGGAAGACTGTTCAAATTCAGAGCAATATCAGCCAGAGTAGCGTGAAAACAATTACACAGCTTCTACCCCGCGAAAAGCTGTTCATTTCCCTCCAAACACCACACTGTAATTGCGTACCTTACTAATTTCGCCTAAATGACTTAAGCCTAAATGACAGTGAATCTACAAATGAAAGGCTGAAAAGGAAGAAGAGAAGAAATAGTGTTAAAGAATATAAGAGATCTATTGAAATGCACTGATGGAAATGCAGTTTTAAGAGACTGGAAGAATCATTTCATGGACTATCTATACCCAAAATTTAAGAGCAAAATTCTGTTCAAACTTCAATCATATGTAAGGGTGCAGTGGTCTACTAACGGTACATATATAGCATCAAGTAGATAAATGCTATTATATAAGCATTTCCAGTACATCAAGAAACTGTGTACTGAAAATATAGTGCTATTATTGACACCAGTAACGAAATCAAGAGTAAGAGTCTCCAAGTTATCTGATATTAGAAGTCTCTGTTGATTTGTGCGAGATCCTGTTAAAGCATGATATGAGCATGTTTTGTCCGAGATTGTTCTGAAAAACAACGAGAGAAAATCCAGAAAATGATTATGTTCCACATGACAGTGAGAGTGACAAAAGCACAGGGTACTGATTACCGTTTTATGTAGTTTTCTTATTACATATTCTCATAACATTTTACTTTTTCTTTCTAAGAGTTACTAAAGAGCAGCAGTTTATTAATATCTAATTAATTAACTTTTAATTTTAGAGAAAAGTTTTGATGCTCGTGGTTTGATGCAAATAGGACTTATAACACCAGTTGCTTTCTTCACAAATACATTTAAATAGGAAGCTATGTACAATGTTAAAAACGTATACTATCTTCATTAACATGATATTTACCAATAACGGAAATAAAATGCTGCATATTATGTTGTATTATGTACGAAAAACACCACTTAAATTTTCAACATCGTTTTTCTCAAAATGCATATTTCGGGCTTACGCCCTTATTGCATTGAAGTCCTCAATTGTGAGCATTTCGGTGCCAATTAACGTTTCATGAGGCTATGTCAATATATCAAACTTCGGGTTGTGCACAAGCGTGCATAAACGATGCAATAATGATTGAGAGCAATTTGAACCAATTTGGCGGGGGTAAGAGGATGAAGTTTAGACAGTCTCTCAAATTAATTTTCGAATAAATAAAATTGATTTGTGCACCAACGCCAGTTTTCCATCCAGAAACTCTTTCGATGAAATTTTAAAGTAGTGAGCGAGGAGGTCGTTTAAACATCAAAGGTTGGACAATTTGAACCTGTTTCCTCTCCGCTTGCAATTAGATTTTAAAACGTTCACTGTTTATATACTACCTTTCTTTACTTATTCCATGGAATCACAGAGAATGTTCAATAGTGGAGCGTAACATAATGAATACTCATTCGTAACATAATTCGTACTCGTCTCATTCTAACATAATGAATACTTGAAAAAGTTGTATTTCCATACTTTTGCCTGGTATATCTCCAATCAAAGGGGCAAAAAATGAATATAGTAGAATATATTGAACCACTTTTATTGCTTAATGCTATAGTAGTAGAATTGATTCTTAAAATTTAAGAAATACCGATACATTACTTCTCAGAGATAAGCATATTTCCCTGATATTTTATCTATTCATATATGTATCACGGTATTAACATAAAATAGCTGTATTTTGTGATTTCCTACTAGCATGTTTTCTGCATGAAATAGTGTACTTATTACATTAATTGGTTTAAATTGCAATTAGTTAATATTGAAACACTTTTAAAGATGCTTACAATAACTTGTTTTTCCTTTACTAAGTGAGAGGTAAAGTCGAAAAACTTCGTAATCTTCTTTGCAAGTTTGTACACAATTGATCCACGATTCTCGAATTAATTTAATTATCGTAGTGATTACTAACAGTTGAAACAGAGAAAGTTATTTATTAAATATTAACTCAAAAAGTAAATTTTATAATGTTATGGGACGAATTTTGATGTCCTGTGCTTTCAGTGAACGACCCTGTTCATTACTACTGTATAAACAAGGATTGAACATTTAGATTGAACATTTAATGAGTAAAGTTAGAGAACATGAACGAGAAACAATAAGATTTATATACACGAAAATCGTGGATGAGTTATAACAAAGGAAGTTGCAACCAGATTACAAATTCACTTCTGCAAACTTCAAATGATGACTTTCAAATAAAATAAAATTAATAATAATATTTTTTTAAAACAATGAGGTAATAACAGGTAAAGAGTCGCTCACTCAAGACAATATCGGAGTGACACAGCGATAAAAAACAGCAGTTTTTTACTGTACTGGAATAAACATCAAAAGTGTCCGAGCTTGACCCTCAGTCGAGTTCCCTGCCCAATAGAAAGCGCTATGAAAGATGATAGTAGATTACTAATGTAGGACATAGCTTGGGTGTATTTCGTTGGTTGAACGCAGAAGTAACCCTGACCAACTGTATACATGACTTGCAACTAATGTGCAATTATTGGCGGGTGGCTAAAAACCCGTTTCTGTAATAACCAGAGGTCCTGGGTTGTGTCACTGGCGGGCATAAATAGCCCTAAAATGAGTCAGGACCGATGAGCTGAGATTCATAGATTTTACGTCGGATGTGTAATGAAAGGCACAAAGCAAGAAATGTGTTGGACAAATAGATATGGATATTTAAGTGTTGGTCATAAGAATTGCTGACTATCTCTAATGTCTTGTGGAGATAGCAAGAAACATGCTGTAATAAACGCTAATTACAGTACATGGATAAGATGGATTTACTTTGAATTCGCTTAGCTGTAAATTGTTACAAACGGTTTACTTTTTATTATTAATTCCTATAATACAATGCTGATACGAAATTGGAATACGGAAGTAGAATCTTCTGTATCCTTCGTTGTGTTCTTTACCTCTACGGAGACATGTTCAATGTCGAAACGAAGCCGTCTCCCTCCACAAGAGGCGAGCGAAAACACGAAATACATTGTTTCCTGAGTACATAAGCGTTGGTTCGCCGCCCGGCGCGAGTCGTGGAAGTCAGAAAGACTTTGAGAACGTTACAGGGAAGACTTCGAAAGTGTTTTTATGTCAGTAGTCACACAGAGAGTTGAATAATGTAAACTAACACAAGTTCGCGGGTGATTACTGGACAGACAATAAGTCAGTTAAAATATAACCAAGTTTTAAAGTTTAGAGACGACGAAATAGGTGCTAAAAACGCATACCTTCCTCCACGCCCAGGAAGAAAATTCTTGGCTAATTACTGGCCAAGGTATGGAGTTTTCAAATTTAAACGTTTCTGTGTAAAAAACTTTCTGCGTCAGATGGTTGACTAGGAGAGCCTGCTGTTTTCCGATTCCGACTCCGACATTTTCCGATGATGTTATAATAAACGATATATTCACCCTGGCTGAAATCTAGCTAATCTGGGCGAAATGTAAAATTCTCTATACACTCGGATATTGTGGTCTAGAATTAGTCTAACGTATTTCGTAAGTGTTGAGGCCACGATCTGGAAAAAATAGGAAGCTAACTAAATTGCACTTTCCAACATCAATTAAGCATAATATATGGTTTTAGTTGAGTTTATCGAAACCAGAAATCTAACGATAATTTTACCATTTCTTTATACTTTTCATGAATTATAGGATGTAGTCTTGGAACGAGGTGAGACTTAAGTGATCTCTTTCGGAACTTTTAAACTATAGCTATTTGCATCTACAATAATATTATTCAAGGAGTATTTAAATTTTCCAGTTTTTTCGGTCAATTTTGGGATTTATTTTAATTTTTTCCCTTATCTGGAACTTAGATTTTACACCAGCTCCCAATATCTTCCTATGGTAATTAATTTGAATTGTTATATGCGAAACACAATTCACAGTAATTATGAATGAAATTGGATTTTCACTGAAATCCCAAGTGGCTTACGACAATTCTGATTTTCTTGTTTTTTTCCAAACCTTAATATTAGTCGTAAAGAAAGACATTTTCATGATAATTGGAAGTTATTGCTCCAAAATGAGTCGTAAATTCACCCCAGTTTAAAATATCATTAGTTGCAAGGCAATATTTTTCCCCTAAAATTGCAAGATTTGCGTTGGTTACTATAACAATATATGTTATATATAGTTGCCACCGAAATTGTGTATCCACCTATGTATTATTATATTGTGAAGGTATGTGTATTCAGGCACATAATGATACATTTTATTTCGGACTTTGGGACATTTTATTTTAAAATGCTATGCAGTAGCACTCATCATCGTTTATTTAAAGTTGAATCACTTTTTTGTAAGTTCATTTACTTTTCTTAAAAGGAAGTTTTCTTGATGTTTGTTAATTCCTTCAACACATCTAATTTCTTAATCAATAAAAATGACAGATTGTTTCCCTGTCAGCATTCCTATCATCACCTCACCTTTGGTTAATCTATGACCACGCACTTTTCATCGAGACTGAAGAAATAGTCAACGACCAAGGTATTAACCCGGAAGGGGCATCGAACAAAACCATTAGTGACTTTTGGGAAGAGGTAGTCCGAATCGTATGAGAGACGAGTCAACATGTAGGAGCACGAGCTACAATTCCGAGTTTACGAGAAGTTTATCGTGCTCTAGCCTAGAGACCACTTTGTCTTAGCTAACTTTGCCTTTGGCTTAGCTAATATCAATTTCGTACCAAAGTTACCTATTTAATGATCAATTGTGAACGGTAAAAATGTGTTACATGAACGATTATCAAGTTCATATAACTTGTTCTGAACGTGATCAATTGATGAAAAACTGGACTTTACCTATGAATCCTGTATGCACATTCATGTCCTTATTTAAGTACAAAGAATGCTATCTCATCTTAGTATTAAGAGCAAACAACAATTTATTTTTTATCTTAGCACAAGCAATATTTCATAAATATTGGGACGTTAGATGGAGAGCTCGAAACAGCAAACAGTATGGAATTTGTAAAAAAAGTCAAGGCTATCTCACCTAGGGAGGTTTTGCGTTAGGAAAATCCTCCGATATGGGTTTGATACCTCTGTGCTAGAAGTCCGTTACAGCGATCTTTCTTCACTTACGCTTCCATTCCCTCTCAGCTGACGGGCTTGAATGAAACTCGTATCTAGCTTAATTCATGAATGCTATCATTAGATCCCTAAGTTCTTAACTCGAATCGTAATAACTGGTACTTCATGTGAGGAAAGAATCTCAATTAGCTTTTTAGGGGTGGTTGGTGTCAGACGTGTGCCACACTTGGAATCATTACATGTATAGCACTTCAGACTCAGACAATTTTGCCTTAGATCGCATAGGGTATACATTGAAGGAAAGTGACGAGAAACCTTTAGTAAAAAAGTGAGTTTATCATAATAACAAGAAAAGGGACCCGATGATAGAGAAAAGGCTACAAAAGTTACAGAGAAATGTCTATAATACAAATTAGGCCACAAACTTCAGAATATAGGAGAAATTCATAATATGTGGAATGTGAAAACACTGAATTAACCGTGTTGTTTGACTAGCTGTAACGCAAGTTTTCAATTTCCAATATCTAAATAGTAGGAATCAATTTCAACAATACCAAAGGTAATAAGGAAATTTGTTAGGAAAGAATACAGAAGTAATAAGATCGAGTGGGTCCTAATCTCAAGACCGGTACGGTAGAATGGCTAAGTTCAAGGTCTTTAAATGATGTTAAAAAGTCCTATGCTAGATCACTAACCTCCTACATGTTCTAAGTCTCATGCTGCCAGAGCGTTTAAATTAGAAAATTACCATCTCTGGATCTTTGATGCTGCAAAGAGTACAATTGGCTGGTAAACTTAGAAAATTACCCTCAATGGATCTTTGGTGCTGCACATGGTGCAATTGGTAAAATTGTGAGGGTCTATTGGAATCATTTTAAGCAAAGCAGACCTGCATCAGAACCTGCTGATTTCTCACACATGCATATTTCTCCTAAAGGTTAACCAACACATTTTATAGACACTGGGTTCCTCTTTACTGTGGCGGACAGAAGGGAGTGGGAGAGAGCATTCATTCTCTGTTTTTTCTTCTTTTTATCTTTCCACTTCTCCCATATTGCTATCACATCACCCGGATGACATTCGCTGACTTCCGCCGAGATATATCTCCGGCTGGTACTCCCATGCGCAAAAAATATTGCGCGTATACTGTAACTCACGATTTTTCGCAGTTATTCCATTTTCCTTATGTTTATGGGTAAAATTAAGTTATTAGTATGTGGAGATAATAGAAAGCAATCCATCTAAGGAGATATTTCCAAAAAATATAATAAAATAATAAAAATATAAGCAAAAGACAAAATTATGTTCGGTTTTGTGTATACTGGCAATAATGTTTTCGAGGGATTTTTTGCAGTAGCACAGCACGATTGCAGAGGGAATAAAGAATTGGTATGTTGAGAGCTGAATCAAGGAACTGGAAAGTGGAATAAAATATTGCATTTATTGGCTTAAATCAAGGGTGTAAATTGTCTGCCAAATATAAATTAGCTTCTGTAACCAAGATGTTGTACGGAAATATATAAACAAAGAGAAAAACTGTTGTCTTAAGTTTGGAAGTGACATGCTCTATAGCCATGAGCATTTATTTGTTAAGAAAAAGACGGGCAACAAAAGATAGTCTGTGTGGTCAAGTGGGTAGAGTGGCGGATTGGTAATTTTTATATTGTTTTGACACCAGATCGAATCCCATCCGATCCCATCCAATTTTTTCCTTACAAAACATTGTAGAAAGTGTATAATTTTTATGTTAATAAGAACCGAAACAATATAATAATGAAATAACTTGTGGTTTTTTTCTGATGACGTATTTATTTAGAATTAGTGTATTATTACTAATAGCAATTGGTTTCAGTTTATGGTATGGTATGCTTAATCATTCCCTCTCCGTCAGCAGAAGTAACTTCAACTCACTGCGAGTGTGTCTGTGAGTCAGGCCAGTAAAAAACAAAGCATGCACGACCTGCTGCCTTACACACAGCGTGACGAACACAGTCACAGCGATAGCTCGTTGTCATGAAGAAAAAAAGCTGATGTTAAATTACTGTTCTAGTGTTTCAGTGTGTGTGTTTCTTTTTAGAGTATTGACTCTCTCTCTCTCTCTCTCTCTCCTTTTGTTTCATATCCACAAGTGCAAAAAATGCAATCATAATTCTGTGGAAGGAAATAAAGAATGCTTTCTTTAAACAAATATAAATTTTACAGCTCTAGTTGTGAGGAACACGAATGCTTCCAAAAGATGCTATCGATATTAATTATAATCATACCGAATTATACAGTAGCGTGAAAAACTGATAATAAAATGATGTAACATGCGTAAGCTTTTTTATTCTTGCGTGACAACACATTAAACATAACAAATTAAATTTTTGGGATTACAAATTATCACATTACGTGTCGGTGTAGGCTTATTCGTTTTCACATTCGAGCGACGAAAGAAGAAAGTGTGGTGATAGTTATAGAAACCGAATACCGGTACCAGATTTCAATGAATTCAAGCTACATGGATCCTACATATCGAAAAAATGATTTTCGATGTCTGTCCATCTATTCGTCTCTCGGTTCGTCACGCTTTTACATGCACTCAAATAGAGGCCATACTGTTCAACGTATCTGGACCGAATTCTAGACATAACGTTTTAATAACATACTATCTTTCGAATTTTATATCCTTCGACACCTAAAAGTAAGGGAAATTTACTGAAGGATTAAAATTTAAAATAATTCAATTTTCTCAAGAAAAAAAGCTGTGACGATTTTATTTACTTTTTATAAATATATATTTTATTAACAAATCTCCACCGTATATGAATATTTTTTTCTGAAAAAATATATATGGTGTAATTTACTGTATGGTATGCGTTCTTTTTGCACAATTTTCTCAACCATATTTCATAAATAAACGTATCATTAATAACTTAACAATATGACAACTCGTTCGAAGGAGTAGTTTACTCTAAGCGGGAGCTTTCCCCCGATGGTTTCCCCATTAACGCCTCAGGCAATTTTTGTTCATATTTCGTAAAGAAATGTTTCATTAATAAACTAACATACAGCATAAATCGTTTATTCCGTTAACATACAGAAGAAGTGGTTTTCTCAAGCGTTGATTTTTTTGACAATTTTCTCAGTAATAACAGACAAATTTGTTCTAATTTCAGTAAAAATATTGTCTGTAATAATCTTACAATATGTATAACTCGCTTGTTCCGAAAAGAAAAGTTCAAAAGAGAGAGTTTACTTTGACAGTAAAATTTTTCCCGATGATTTGCTTAAAAATTATTCGATATACTGTCAAAATTACATATAGAAGAGTTTACCTTTGGGGGTAAGCTTTTCCTGATGACATTCCTAAAAACAACTCAGGAGATGTTTGTTGTTCATATTTTATAAATACATGTTACATAAATAACATAGCTATATGGTATGATTCCCTCATCCGGAAAATCTAGAAGTGGTATATTACTTTTGACAGTAAGTTTTACCCTGCGATTTTCTCAAGAACGACTCAGGCGATTGTGTTCGTATTTCATAAATAAATGTTTTATGAAAACACTAACAATACAGCATAGCTCGTTTGTCCTGAAAAGATCCACAAAGGATAATTTATTCTTGGGGTGACTTTTTTCATGATTTTCTCAGAAATTACTCAGACGCTTTTGCTTATAGTTCGCATACAATTATATCCTTAATAATTCTAATATATGGATCTCTAAGTTATTTCTAACCGAAATATGATCAATGGGTGCTTTACTTTTGGGCCTGAAGTTTCTTCTAGCAAAGTTTTCCAAAACATTTTATTCGCAATTTCCCAAATAAATCTTTCAATAATAGTTGCAGCCTAACACGAGTCAGTGTAAGAAATTCAAGCCAGAAAGTACAGTGCGTTTGCTCCGTACCCTTTCTTAAATGTATTTTTAATGTTACACCTAATCACAATTTACCGAACAAAATCGAAACCTCTTTTTAAATGTGCCTTGTTGTGGTCAAATGGTTCAAGTGCATTGGTTCTGGATTTGATTTCCAGTGAGAGCTAGTGCATTTTCGTCCAAGAGATGTTACACGTCGGTGCAAAAAATGATTGTCCAAACGATGATTGTCCAAACGATGATTGTCAATTCCAAAGGTAAAAAAGTGAAAAATGCAATGCCAGGTTAATCAGTGGCCTCTAGATAAAGCTATCCTACTAACATATGAAGTGATTTAGATACCAAAAAATGTTGTAATCGCTGGGAGACATGTTAGGAGAATACAGAGGTGAGAGAGAGTTTAATACTGCAAACCATGGATAGTCTGCACCTTCGTTTGAGGGCGAATATTGAAGTCCGTAGGCCTACATAGGTTAGCATTGAAATGAACATTCTTTGTTTTCGTCCGGCGGGAGCTCATGTGGTTCAGATTCCACGTTAATCAGTAGGTCCACGTCTCATATAGCCTCGCTGCTGAAAGGGGCGATAAACTCAAAATCACATCACACATTTTTGTTTTCGCCTTTGTTTTAGCCCATAAATGTCTCTGTTCATGAGCTCCTTAGTGGCTATGCGGTTAACGTATGCGCCTTTGGCGTGGAAGACACGGCTTCGTGTCCCGGCGAGAGCTCACGTGGTTTGGAGTCCACGTTAATCAGTAGGCCTGCGTCTCATATAGCTTCGTTGCTGAACGAGACGTTAAACTCAAACTCAATGTCTTTGTTCATAAATTTCTTTGTGTATGGTTTTGCATATACGTGGCATGGACATTAAATTTTGATTTCTACGCCATATGTATCTAATTACATACACACCTATAGAACGAACACAACAAACTTGGAATATCTACATTGTTTGCGTATGGAAAATCATCACGTTCTGCTGCACGGGAGAGCAGTGTATATAGAATTCCATACACATGGCAATCAACCTATTAATAAATGTATAATAATAAGAATTATTATTATTATTATTATTAATAATAATAATAATAATAAAAAACAGAAAACGATACGATCACTTACATAATTTATAAACATAAGTTAACATTTAATAAGCATATAACTGCAATGGAATTAAGTTGTTTCTCTCTCTCCCTGAACGCAACAGCCCTTATTGTGCTAAGGCGTAGAAGAGAACTTGTAGCACTCACGATTTGGGGCGGTGTGCGGTCAGAACATCGGATCCCTTTGTTGTTAGTCCTAGCTTTCTAGACGGATGCAGTTATTCTCGATAGAATATACAAGCAAATAGACTTTTGTATTACTATTAAAGTAAATAATTATACTAATTCCCTCAATGTGATACTTGTGGTTGCTTAACCGTATACAGACAGCTGATCCATGGAAGAATCGTTAATAATAATAATAATAATAATAATAATAATAATAATAATAATAATAATAATAATAATAATAATAATAAATAACAGAAACTCGACAAATATTCATGCAAATAATAGGAAAAAGTTTGCGTCACACTGTTCACTTTGCTGGACAAACCAGTGTGCCGCGTTATACCGATTGTGCCACACTGGAATATAGGGTATGGATTTTTAATTTTTTCCAACTGTTCCAACTGTTCCAACTACTTCAATTGAAATGGATCTATAACAATAAGAGAGTGAATTTAGTCTTCTTACCCTTCGATTTAGAAATAAGGTTCGCGAGAATTTCATAAAAGAATAACATACTCAGAATTGTATATAGTAGTTTGTTTTATTCGAAATTACATACTTCCTGCAACTGTTTTTTGATTGAAATGATATCTTTAAGTTTTACGTCCCGCGTTATGCCGGCTAGGCTAAAGGAGACAGTGATGATAAGAAATGAATGAAATGGTCGAATGAACAAAGTGGGATAAAACGGGTGAACCCCGAGAAAACCCACGCACACAGTGTTCGTCCAGCACAAGGTTCACTTGACGCGAGCATAGATCGAACCAAGGACTCCATGCACCAGAGGTGAACGCTCTACCACTGAAACACCGTGGCCTCTGAAATTGCTTAAAGGAGAAAGGGACTACTTTATGAACACTTGATGACAAACACATTTGTTAAAAAATACAAGCTTTTCGTGAAATATTGCTTATAGGCATGGGCGGATTAAGGCTTTTGGGACCTAGAGCCGACTATTTTAAGGGGGCCCTATGTTAAGAATAGTTCCAGTGCATAAATTTTCTTTGCTGCCTTCCACAGCCTCATAGGTTTGTGGAACTACCGAGAACTATGCTGTAATATTTGAATGTGCTCCAAGTTTACAATAATTAGTTTAGTTAAATTCATTATTAACAATTAAATAATTGCATTCATTATTAACAGTTAAATGCTGCTGATGGAAAGACTTAAATCTAGGGATACCGCGAGCGTAACGAGCGGGAAAAAATTAGCATCGGTCTGGAGCCTATAATATAATAAGTTGATTACTATATTTTAGTATTAAGCAGAGGGATTTTCAAGTGCCCCCTGAGCTTGGGGTCCCGAAGCCTGGGCTCCATTGGCTCCGCCCTTAATCCGCTAATGCCTATAGATTATAAATTAAACGGAACGGGCCCGGTCCGTTCTAAAAATTCCGGCCCGTGCAGACCTCTAGCCCCTGTGTATATGCTATCTTTGGAAATACAGTAGAGTTTCGCTTATCCGACATAAAACAGGCAGGCAGAACGCCGGATAATATGGGTGTGTTAAGGAAAGACCTATTAAAAGTCAAACTATGATATAATTTTACATATTACTCATCTAATCATGTTTTGCAAGAAACAAATATAATGCATTTACTCAGGGACGTATCCAGCGTGAGGTCCTGGAAGCTGTCCCTTTCCAAACCTCAAGCACTTTTTAATAAACCTACTTTTTTTCCTTTTGAGGTTCCTTTATATCAGATTACTTTGAGTCAGTGTCCAAAGTGTGGGCAATGCGTTGTTATAATTCTAACAAGTAACACTTCCCAAGTCTAACATTCCGATTTTGATAAAATTTGGCAGAAAGATACTACACATAAAACAAACAAATAAATGCTTTTTTATTTTTTGCGGAAAAACGGTTTTAGGGGGCAAAAGCCCTCACCCAAAATTTTGAAAGTTGACGCCCGAAAGGCAAAAACAAGTGGACCAAAGTGAACGAAATTGTGTACAGATATTGCAGACGTAAAATTAGGGAATACGTATTTTGTATTTTCCTAAAAAAACGGTTAGGTGGGGCACAGACCCCTCCAAACCTTTGATCATGAAATATCGAAAGTGCTAGTAACATGTCAGATGTGTGTAAAGGACACGAAGAATTGCAATGACACTTTGTGTATGAACAATACTCAAAAAATAAACGAATACGGTTTTTGTTTATTTTCTGCGGAAAAACGGTTCTAGGGGACAAAAGCCCCCACCCAAAATTTTGAAAGTTGACACCTGAAAGGTAAGAAAAAGTGAACCGAAGTGAATGAAATTGTGCATAGATATTGTAGACGAAAAATTAGGAAATACGGGTTTCGTATTTTCCTGGAAAAAACGGTTAGGTAGGGCACGGACTCTTCCAAACCTTTGATCATGAAATAACAAAAGTGCTAATAACAGTGTCAGAAGTGCCCAAATTTACATGAAGAATTGGAACAAAACTTTGTGTTGGGACAATAAGCAAAAAATAAACAAATACGGCTTTTTTATTTCCTGAGAAAAAAACGGTCTTAGGGGGCAAAAGGTCCCACCCAGAATTTTGAAATTTGACGCCCGAAAGGCAAGAAGAAATCGACCGAACTGAATGAAATTGTTCACAAATGTTGTAGAGATAAGATGAGGGAATACTTGTCTCGTATTTTCCTGAAAAGAAAAAAACTGTTGAGTGGACCGTGGTGTTGAGTGTCGGAAGGAGTGGATCGAAGCCAATGAAATTGTCTATAGATATTGGATATGATAAATAAAGCCTCTCGTGTTTCACAAGTATCTCCATCAGATTTATTCAAATTTGGCAGATCAACATCAAACACAAACAGTATAGCGTATTTTATAGTATTTCACGAGGCAACTTTAACCCTTACAATGTTTTTCCGCATAAACAAAAACACGTGCCGATTAATTTCCTGTTTGCTGTTGATGTGCCAAAATTGATAGGGACATCTTAAAACCACGAAAGTCTTTATTTTACATACAGTCTATACAATATCTACACACAATTTCATTTGCTTCGATCCACTCCTTCCTGCACTTTTACGGTAATATATTTTTTTTTTTCGGAGGGGCTCTAGGCTCCAACACTGCTTTCCCGTACAAATTAAAACACAGTTCATTTATTGTTTTGCAAATTGTCCCTATACGAAGTTCCGTTGCAATTCTCCATACTCTTTAGGAACTTCTGACGTATACTTATTTGCACTTTTGATATTTCGTAATCACCAGCTAAGAAGGTCCGTGCCCCACTCAACCGTTTTTTTTCAGGAAAATACGAAACACAATTACCTCAATTTACGTCTAGAATATGTGTGCACGATTTCATTCAATTCGGTGCACTTCTTCTTGCCTTTTTGGCCTCAAATTTCAAAATTTTGGGTGGGGAATTCTGCGCCCTAAAAACAATTGTTTCGCAGAAAATAAGCCCGTATTTGTTTGTTTTTTGTGTATTGTCCCTACACAATGTGTCGTTACAATTCTTCATGTCCTTTAAGCACTTCTGACATACTGTTATTAGCGCTTTTGATATTTCACGATCAAAGTTTTGGAGGGGTCTGTGTCCTACCCAAACGTTTTTCTTTTTCTTTCTTTTTTTTTCAGGAAAATACGAAACCCGTATTCCTTCATTTTTCGTCTACAATATCTGTGCACAACTTCCCTCATTTAGATTCACTTCTTCTTGCCTTTCGGACATCAACTTTCAAAATTTTGGATGGGAGTTTTTGCCCCCAAAAACCATTTTTTCGCAGAAAATAAAAAAAAAACAGGTATTCGTTTAGTTTTTGCGTATTGTATATACACAAAGTGTCGTTGCAATTCTTCGTCCTTTACACACATCTGACATATTGTTACTAGCACTTTTGATATTTCATGATCAAAGGTTTGGAGGGGTCTGTGCCCCACCTAACCGTTTTTTCCAGGAAAATACAAAACAGGTATTCCTTCATTTTACGTCTGTCATAACTGTTCACAATTTCGTTCACTTTGGTCCACTTGTTTTTTCCTTTCGGGCGTCAACTTTCAAAATTTTGGGTGGGGGCTTTTGCCCCCTAAAATCGTTTTTTCGCAGAAAATAAAAAAACATGTATTCGTTTATTTTATGTGTAGTATCCGCCTATCAAATTCTATCAAAATCGGAGTGTTACACTTGGGAAGTGTTACTTGTAAGAATATACCGTAATGCCATTGAAACCAGCTGGAATTAAAGCACACTTTTAAATGGAATTATAATTTCGTTTCCGTTTTGTTTATAACATTACAGTATTAGAACGATACACTCATTGCCATTTGCTATTTTGTTATGGGATATACGTAGCAGACAGTTTTCCTTACATGTCTCTAGAAAATATTTTTTGATTTCGTTTCTGTTACAATGCAGTTTGACTGGTTCATAAATGAAAAGTAAGAAACGTTTAAGAGAAATACAGAACTGTTGCATTGTTATTATTATTATTATTATTATTGATATTTTTGAAACATTAGAATTACATGCTTACGAGGATTCGTGTTGGGCCCCCTCAAAAAAGAAACTGGATACGTGCCTGCACTGAATGATAAACGTATGAGTCATGGTATAGATAGGCGTGCTAGGCGATCGAGTCCGGAGCATCGAAAACAGACAACAACTTGCAGTTCTTCTTGCCGATTGATGCTGCTTTTTACCTGCTATGATATGTCGGATAATAATGTGGAATAAACGAAGGTCGGAACCATGGCGTATTGGTGTTTCATGCACCTAAACCTGTAAAATATTTGTACCGAAAACATCTTTCACTCACTAGCTAAATTTGTGGGTATGCTCGCACATCTTGCCTTATAAAATATTGTCTTATAAAGAATATATATAGCATGCTAAAAACCTAAAGACCAAATTCAATAATTTTCTATAGTTTTCTTTTTTAATAACGGGAAACTTGTTTAATTCATCACGATTAATCACGTTTGATACTAAGATGTCTGTTTCTGTGTATATATATTTTTCATACCTTATTGGAGAGAAATTTGTTTTTTTTTTTCAAGAAAAGAGGATGATAAAAGAAGTTATACAACAGCATAAACTGAAAACAATTGCTATTAGTAATAATACACTAATTCTAAATAAATACGTCATCAGAAAAAACCTAAAGTTATTTCATTATTATATTGTTTCGGTTCTTATTAACATAAAAGTTATACACTTTCTACAATGTTTTGTAAAGAAAAAATTGGATGGGATCGGATGGGATTCGATCTGGTGTCAAAACAATATAAAAATTACCAATCCGCCACTCTACCCACTTGACCACACAGACTACCTTTTGTTGCCCCTCTTTTTCTTAACAAATAAATGCTCATGGCTATAGAGCATGTCACTTCCAAACTTAAGACAACAGTTTTTCTCTTTGTTTATATATTTCCGTACAACATCTTGGTTACAGAAGCTAATTTATATTTGGCAGACAATCTACACCCTAGATTTAAGCCAATAAATGCAATATTTTATTCCACTTTCCAGTTCCTTGATTCAACTCTGAACCTACCAATTCTTTATTCCCTCTGAATCGTGCTGTGCTACTGCAAAAAATTCCTCGAAAACATTATTGCCAGTATACACAAAACCGAACATAATTTTGCTTTTTGCTTATATTTGTATTATTTTATTATATTTTTCGGAAATATCTCCTTAGATGGATTGCTTTCTATTATCTCCACATACTAATAACTTAATTTTACCCATAAACATAAGGAAAATGGAATAATTGCGGAAAATCGTGAGTTACAGTATACGCGCAATATTTTTTGCGCATGGAAGTACGTAGCTTGTTCCCGCAACCACGTGATGAAAGCTACTTTAGTTGTAGTTAGAGTAGTACCTTCTATATTATTCTTACAACTATGGTTTTCTTTAATTTTTCCGTTGCTTCGTAGCACATAATAGAACTGCCAACAGCCCGAGACACAACTTGGTCGAAATAAATTGCATTAATAAAATCACAATCCGGTAGCACTATATGATGTCTTTTCCAATCTTTTGTTTCCTCCTATTCAGCTAATGTACAGGATTTTCATCTTAAGAAGAAGAAAGCCTGGCTCCCAGGTTATCAAACAACGTACGAAAGAATGTAATTATTAAACATTATTTTGCTTTCTTCATTTTGTTGTACAAGCAACGATCGGAAAACATTACAAAGTGCAACACGTTACAAACATAACACAAACAAGTTTTGTGTTATTCACTGTGACTTAACAAAACATTATATTTAGATTAATAACGTATTGGTATTCTTGCAAGATTTAGAACAACGAATTCTGACCATGCATATGTACGAAGAGGATATTTATAAAGACTCATCAGGTAGATTGATCAAGAAAGAAAAAGTAAGTTTAGCGATATCTGAGGTCAAAAGCACCTGCTGACATTCGTAGTCAGATCGTAGAATGTATGTGGAAGATTTAGCTTCAAGGTAGCACGTGGCGACTTCACGTCTTCCTATAAAGAAGTACAGACCAGTATTGTTAAAGAAAACCGTATGAATGTGGTAGACCGAATACCTTAACTATTCACGTAAACTTCGTTCGTTTGAGTGAGTGTATTGATGTGGACAGAGAAAGAACATTATGGTAAATATCAGCTGTGCTGGGATTACAGTATAGTATAGCACATAAAATTGTAGTTAATGACCTTAAGTATAGGAAAATATGCGCGAAAACAGTACCATAACACTATCCGACGACCATAATGGCAGTATTGTTGAATATCGTGCAACGTTAGTCAGTGAAAGAAAGTATTTTGTTTACCTGATATTAACAAGTGATGAGATAATGTTGCATATTGTCATTCTATCAAGGAAGCATGTATCCATGGAACGGAATCATGTATTTTCTTAACGGGAGAAGAAAATCAAAATGCTTGTTTTGTCCAGGAAAATTTGTACACTACATTCTGAGACGAATCACGTGTCCTACTGAACGATTATTTGGAGCAAGAGGAAACCACGAATGCTGAAAGCAACTGCAGAAGACTTCTAAAGCTAGGGGTTAAAATCAAACAAAGATGCACTGATCTCCGCCGTGCTGTGTTTCTTCTGGATGATAATGCGAGTCTCAATTCAACACAATAAACTATTAAACTTATTCAGCATTTACACTGCTGACCACACTGGAAGAGTCAGTATTGTCTAACAAAAGTGTTACTTAATGAAGATTTTTAGCCATACACTTTCATCAGTTCAGCGTGGATTGTTGCAGTGTTCCACTCAAATGCAGAAAACGAATTACCTGCCATCAAGATCTCCGCTAATGGCCGGTACTTTAAACAAAGTGGATACTCTTACAAATGTTCATTTGGTTACCAGTTTTCCCGTTATATGTGAGAAACGTCCTCCAACTTTACAGGAGAACCTTGAGTCTCGAGCTGTTACTTCTGATACCACTTTCCCCAATTTACCCAATGTAAATGAACCTAAATGACAGATCGATGTTCCCATTAGTTCTACATGTGCACCTATGACCAGTTACCCTGTTAGTCTCCCAGACGACTATTGCTTTCACTACATTGCAGAGTGACTCATCAAGTTCTACTCCCATAGCAGCAATTCCTTCGGATTTTCCACAACAGAATCTTACTGGTCCAGCATCTTCAGAATCGGAGATGGATACGTTACCTGTAACCGCAGTAAGTATTCCACCGTTAGCAATTACTGATTACCCCTACAAGGAAGTGAGTGTTTCTTTCGATATGGCTTCGATATGGGATATGAAACAGATCTCCATCACAGTGAAACAAGTGCTAAGGCAAATGATAGTGGTGCGTCCCAAACAAGTTATCGTATCATCCAATTTTAAATAGGAATATGTTCGAGTGTTTACACCCGTCTTTGTTCTTTTATGTGCAGCGTGTCATTTCCTTGTGTAGTGTTTCTTTGGCATCTTTTTATCTTTCTGTAGCCATTAACTATGTTTGCAAAGCGTATAGCCACTTTTAATATCAATACTAAACGGTATTTCTAGTTTTACCAAGCAAAAAGCACTAGCCGATTACATCAATGAATCACTCTGGATATAATTTTTTTTTCAAGAATACAATACAGACATTTCCTCCTTTCTCTGTAGTCACTTGTGGGAAGTCAATCCTTCCGAAACTGGTTCTGGAACAGCTACTTAATATCGCAAAGACATCTCACTAACCGACTTCACAAAATTTCCGTCAGGTTAAATTCTTACAGCCAATTCTGAACATATACAGTTTTGAAACATATTCGCCGTCCGGGAATAACAATCGTTCTGAGCACAACTCCTATCTCACCGAGGTTAAAGCTTAGTTACACTCTGGGGATAGAGATTTGCAGTGTTAGGCTCAATACATACAAGTTTTGGTTACAACAATTCTAAAGCATTACGCAAATTGGTTCAAGATTTTAATTTACTTGACGTTTGGCGTCATTTTAAGGGTGATGCCCCAGGGCACACGCTCTTTAGGATCCAGTCGCTTGGTTGAATCTATGTCAGTCCCATTTTAATAGATTATGTGAGCTCTATAGAAGTTCTCCATGTGTCTTTTCTGACCACTGTGCTGTAGTTTGCACCTATTGGTTTGCCCCTCCATAAGTATTTAAAATCTTTCTTTCTTTGGTAACAGCATTTTATCTGACGAAGTTCTACAGTTATTTAGTGCCAATAGGTGGAACTATTTAATGCACTTTAAATTTCAAAAGAGAAGTATATTTTCCTGGTGGTTATCTCACACTAAACTGTCTTTTCGGTCTATCTGTAAGCAGCACAGACAAGTTAGGTCCTCTCTTCCCAACGAACAATATAATTATTACTCTAATTTATAGTGTGTCTACTACAAAGAATTCACGTAAGGAGCTGACGTACTACCTAATAGTAAGGAAATTAAAGCAGTTCTACTTACTTTGTATCGTAGAAAAAGTCACTTTCATTTTCACGAGAGGCATGGCAACAATGCTTCAACATAAACTTCCTTCTTTACATACTGTTATCCGTGAAAGATCTAAAGGTAAACAAAATTTTATTTCCAAGTTCATCTTTCCTAGCGGTGAGGTTCACGAGGATGATCCTGTCTTTAAGCTCTGTACGATGTATACTAGCACCTCTATTCTTCAGATCCAGTCTACTCTTCAGTCTCTTACTTGGAACATGAGACTGTTCTTTCATACCGGAAGCCCGTAACATCTTCAATAGCCCCTTTACAGAATGAGAAGTCAACCAAGCTAGTTTAGCGGGAAAGTTAAATAAATCTCCGGGACCCGATGGTCTTACGCTCGAATTTTACTGCCAATTTCGCAACATTCTTACGCCTCTCCGTACAGAAAAGAATAAAGAACTCCTATTCCCCCCCACGTGGAACTCTATATTTACTGCTGTTATTATGGTACTTGTACCTAAATATGCAGGCGCGTATGATTTTGATAATTTTGAACCAATTACCCTCCTTAATTTTGACCAGAAAATTTTGTCCAGTTGCCTTGCATCTCTTTTAGAACCATTTTAAAATCAGATCTTTCACAATAATCAGTATTGATTAAAACATATCATACCTATGTTTTCAGCATTAAGTAATATACGAGAAGGTATAAAATGGTATCCGAAAACTAGTTCTCCGCATGTCCCTCTACTAGCTCATGATTTCTATAAGGCATTTGACAGGTTGTCACATCATTATATGTTTTAGGTACTTGAAAAGTATGGTTTCTGAGACAGTTTTCTTAATTTGATTAAATTTCTGTAATTCAACGATATGCAAAATTAAAATTTCATGGAGCACTAATAAATCCTATCAATGTACGTCGAGGTATTCCACAAGATTGCCCCTGTTTTCCATTATGTGCAGCCTGGTTCTCGTTATTTTTCTTTCCACATGGGAACAATACATTCAAGGTGTCCAGATTGGTGCAACAACCTTAAAATTAGAAGCATTTATTGATGATATACATTGTTTTGTTAACAATCCAGAAGAACTGTCACGTGTTGAAACCCTCATATCGAATTATGTGTCAATTTCGGGTGCTGTTCTAGACAAACAAAAGTCAAGCCTGATGTGTATAAACGCAGCTGACCAACACATGCATTTGTCTGCGATTCATTTTACTGATCGCATCAAAAGCTTTGGCATCACTTGGTAATGTCGCATAGCAGACACTATAGAGTACAACTTTCAGACCAAAACATGTACTTTCGCTGCCCTTATCATTAAAGTAAAGCACGGCATGTAAGTCTTACATCCGAGTTTACCTTTTAAATGTTTTTAAATTTAGTGATCTTAAGTTCCTTACACAACTCTTTTATTTGCCAAAAGTATCTCAGTATCATACGAAAACACACAGGGCAACTGCTGTGGCATGGTCACTGCCTAAGGATGAATGACGTGACTGTGTGCTTATCAAAACGTGACGGTGGCCTTGGTCTTAAACACAATGAACTTCAGAGCTACTGGCTATTGTTACATCGTGTGTAACAGACACTCTGAGTCCGTTCCCATCATGGCTTTGTGTGTACCACTACGTTATATTGACTTACAAGCTCTCTTCATATACAACCTTGGAGTTTCAATGTGCCATAGCTCAAGGACGTATTTATTGATATTAGCTCAGGGGTGCATATAACCACTCGCCCAGGGTTAGTAGTTCATCGGTGCGGGCGAATTTTTAAACAGTAAAGATTATTAAAAACCATTAGGATATCGGATGTGTGCTTTTTCCTTGTGCTAGTAACATTTTGTTGCTGATTTGCATCCCTGTATTAGCTACTCGCTTATTGCATGGTGTTACCTTGAAGATATTTCTGTAAAGCTATTATATAATAGCTTCCACTCCACCAGAGCTTCCGTTCTGCGTGTTGTAGAACATTACCCAGTGACAAACTGGAATAAAATCTGGGTGAACGCTCCGGTATTGTCCCCTGCCATGGTACAGTGTTGTTCATAATGTATATCCTACTAACGGGAGACTTTATGAATTGGGTATCAGTAATATTTCTTTGTGTGGTACTTGTTACGCTCTAGACACTCTCGAACACCGGCTCGAAAGTTACGCAAAGAACATAGCGATATTGTTCCATTATGAAAAAAACTATTGCTTGTATCTCCAGAACAACTCCTTCTAATATTAATTGTACGTCACTCATGTTGCTTCCCAATTATCAATTTTAAATCTGTACTAAACATAATGCAATTCTGTGGATAACGTCACAAACTATCTATATTCTTTTACGTAATGAGTTTAATGGTATTGTCATTTTGTACGTCAGCCAACTGTTGTTACGCAAGCAAACTATACTACTTTTAAGCCGGAAACAAAAGTTTGTTAATTTTCTAGCAGCAATATACTAATGTGTCTATTGTAATTTTTGTTTCTTTGTTTGTTTATTCTTTCTAATGTAATTGGCTGGTGAGAGTACAAATTTTGTTTGTTTATTCTTTCTGATGTAATTGGCTGAGAAGAGTATCTAACAGAACCCGGTTTTTTTGTTTAAACCTGTTTTTTTTGGTTTAAATAATTTGCTCTATGTATTTATATTACATATGAACAGAAATAAGTTTGTTTCGCCTTGTTGTTATTATGCAATGACAGGGTTATGCTGGAAGGGGTCTTATAAGCTTAAAGTGGGATCCAAACAGCTTACATCCGAGAGAAATTGTCCTCCATTTGGACTCGAAACCGGGACTAATTGGCCACAAATGAAATGAGTCTGCCGACTCACACACGAAGGACTCCTGATAAAAATACGTTATACTGATCTGTACATACTTGTTAATATAATTGTCAAGAGTCATTTCAGGGCAAACAGATAAATATTTGCACAAGTGAAACCATTATACAGAATTACATATAAATCGGGAAACTCCCGCGTTAGCCATTGGGAAAATCCTGGTATTACTTTAAATGCAAAGCAAATCCTGTTATTGCTTTGCATGTACAATCTAAGGTCAAAGTATCATAATCAGTACGCTAAAACTGAGGTATTAAATTCCAAATTTAGTATGTAGATATCATTCAATAAAATTAAAACGAAGTCCAATCCAAGCTAATGTTGGAAGCTACGTAGGCAGTCGATAAATTTTGCCAATGTTTATAGTTCTTCATAAAGATCAAGTATTCAGGCAAGCAAAAACATACAATTTGGCTTCGTTTCGTATGTTTAGGCTTAACATCTTTATGTATAAAGATGTTATAAAGAAGACTTTCGCTTTAAAGTGACATCCAAACGGCTACTTGGTTTGCACATGAAAGAAGGGTTATGGTTCGACAGACCGAGAATTGAACATGGGACACCTTGATTAAAAGGTGAAAAGGAGATAAAACTAATGCAGATGGTTTGATATGTGGAAACGTCACCATGAAGTTCACACGACTTAAAGCAATTTTTCGTTTTTTTCTTTTTGGATTAAACCAGTTAGCTTTTTGAAAAAAACATCTGATTTAAACCAAGGTTTAAACCAGCCAACCCTGATATTTAAAACCAAAAATGGATAAAGTCATGCTTTGATAGCTATAAGGTTCGTGGTTCAAAGCCTGTCTCGAAAGCTGGAGATTCTTTAAATTCTTAATTCACCAGATCTTTCTGTCGGATCTCAATCATCTGAAGTTCTAAAAAGAAGTTCTTTATCGAAGAGTTCGAAACCTTTCCTTCCGTTTCACGAAGTCACAATTTTCGTCGTAATACGGAGGCTGTCCGATCATTTTTCTTCAATTCTAAACTTATATATGTAACTTGTTCTTTTCTGTCTCCGTATTTGAATCTCACTCTCTCTCTCTTAATGCTGTCCATGAACTCATATAGCCTGGGATCAAACTTTCGACTCTTGAACCAAATGCAAGTGGTCTAGCAATTTGCTATTTAACTATATAGGTTTGTTGTTAAATGCAGCATAATTTGAAATTTTGCTCCGGGGGCCGGAGGATTCAGAGATTCACTTTTTCCATTAGTAAAAAATGAAATGAAATCTTTAAGTTTTACATAACACTATTATGGCAGGTAGACTAAAGAAGACGCTGATGATGATCAATGAAGGTAATAATGGAATGAAGAAAGTGGGAAGAAATGGCAGAACTCACATTTACTCTTATTCCACCACAAAATTTGCTTGGCACGAACTGGGATCGAACTTTTTTGTTCTACTTTGAGATTTTGCACCCTGATATATATATATTCTTTGTTATCTTGTCTGCAGAATGTACTTATTGTATTGTTGTCCATAATTTTCTGTAAAATATTTTTTTCTCTTAATTCAACTCGCTTTTTTATACAAAATGAGCACTGTTAGACTTTTTATTTCAATTTTCGGGTTTAGAAGCTTAGATTTAGTTGAAATGACCCGCTTTCGTTCATATAGAAGATTACATGTTACATTTATGGAGTGGGGTAATTCTATCAAGTAATATTTTTTTTATTATTATTATTACTGTTTGTCATAATGCTCGTATACGTATGTCATTTATGTACAAATACATTTTATGCGCCAATATTTCTAATATCGGAAGTGTCAATATTATTAGATTTAAAGAGTGGGAATTTAATGCACAGGTTGTTCTAGTAAATTGAATATAAAATAAGATTTAACTAAATGTTTTACTCTCTCGACTAAAATAATGATGATATACTTATTGACAGAACAGTACATAAGTTATTAGTATTGTTTTACGCTTCATTTCTACACCAAAAAAGTCCTGAAGTGAAAAAGAGGAAACATATACATACCTTTTCGTTCTATAACATACCATTTATCCATATATGTTGCCACAGAATAATAGAAAATTTTACTTCCGCCACTAAGTTTAACTTGCATTTGGTTTAGTTCTTTGGTATACCATTTTACGAGCAAAGTATGGTTATTGTGAATTTCAATGTGTATAAAATTGTAATAAGCATTATTTCTAATACTCGGTACCTGAAATGAAATAAGAATATATATGAGGGATGCAAAATGCAACAAAATTTTACTAGCCCACATCCAACATTATGCTAAAACCTTAAAAATAGGTTTGCAATCTACCTCAAACGTGACCGGTTTTGTGACGTAAAAGGCAGTTAGAAACTTCTGGAGGCATGTCGAACGGAGACCTCTTGTCTGGGTCGCAAACCCCAAACAATTCTCATACATGAAAACTACTGAATGGCCTTAACATCCACCCAGTTCCTCCAAGAAGTAATTTAAACTAATGCAAGTCTTGGGGGCGTAGATAGCGTAGCTCAGAATTAGAAACATGGGAGTAGAATTTCAAAGATAAAATTCGATATCACAGAAATAATTTAGAACAAGAATTTAATGAACTGATCTTGAATGACTGAAAAACTACAGAGCATGATGTGGACTGGTATGACTTAAAGACTAGAGAAGACAATGCATAATCACTTACTTTTGATAACGATGACGAGCAGAACCTCTGATGGACAGAATGACGGAGTGACAGAAACTAATTATGAATAATTTGACTCGCAGAGTTTCGGCGTCAAAATAGAACTTCTCCTACCCGGAAGAGAATCCGGTAGTATTTATATGATTTTTCCGTCATGTCAACATTCTTGCACATTCTTTCTGAGTCTTCCTAGTTCTAGAAGTCATCGCCGGTCATTTGCATTGTAGAAGTCAAGGCACTCTAAATTTTCCATTGGATTATGAATCCTAAAGAATATTCAAACTGCCTTCACTTCATACATTGCCTGTTTTATACAAATTTTAAAATCCAATTAAATATTATGTTTCTTTACATTGTGGTACACAATAATTACTTACCTTCGGTATTTTAATACTGATATTAAAACCTCGCCCGCAACAATGAGCCACTCGCCCCTAGCGTGAGGTTATTTGCATCCCTCATATATATATATATATATATATATATATATATATATATATATATATATATATATATATATTAGGGTGGTCCATCGTAACATGGTAGAAAATTAATTTTAGATTATCTCTTCTCTCATCTCCCCGTTTTGTTCCATATACAGTAATTTCTCTAAGTAAGAAAAAAATACACAATTAAATAATATTTACTGGCGCCCCAAGCAATTCAAAGTTTGATCTGTTTTGTTCATCAGCTGATTAGGATATCATGATTCCAGAAGTTAGAGAAAATAACGTATTACCCGTTGAAATTCGAACTTTACTGTGTACACATGGGAGGACAAGAACATGTATTTGATTCATCGCACATGAGCAAAATTATGTCTATTTTTAGATGTTGATGGTCAGTAGCACGGGACTGTCTGAAGACACGGCACTGCTCTGTGAGGTGTGTGTTATCGAGCCGATCGAATTGTTGTTTGTTGTCGCTTGTTGTGCGTGGTGATGTAACTGAAATGGTGTTATCGTGTTGAAGTAGTTTCCAGCTCCGATCACAGAATAATATATACTTGGTTGGCAACTAATCAAACGAAATTTTTAGAAGCAAACTACCTTCAAATAGATACGTTATCTCTTTGTTATTGTACAATCTACGAAATGTTAACCTGAAATTAAGTGAAAGTGCTAAGCTGGTTATTCAAAAAATTACCATGTTTTGGCGCAGAGCCCGTATTTTCATTCGTGATGAACAGCATTGCATTTCAAAATTAGAAAAGTTATACCAAGTATGGTCAAAGAATCAAAACCACCAAAAACGTGAATCACAGGCACAGCAAGACCATGTCACAAAGTTTCTAGATGCGTTTGGCTATCTACTTGATATTACGTATGTGGAAGCGTTATCTTTGATTCCACTTGAAGAAGATGGATTACTTTTACAATTGCAAAAACAGAAAAAAAGAACTGGATGCATGATGGGAACCAATAGAAAAGTGCAGGAGAAAAGTGCAGCAGAGTGACTTCAGATGTTTGATGAATGCAGAACACCGGTTTGTACGGAATTGGATCAAGATAATATATTTTTCATTCGTTTTGCTACATAAGCTACTTGCTATGAAAAGCCGTTTGTATTTTATTAACTTAAACACAGATACCACGCATTCAACTTTGTGTGTACGTTATTAACAATTGGTTGGAGGATCAGAGAAAACAGTGCTGGACCTAGGTGGTCGCCTTGCTGAATGCCTCGTTGAGTGCCTTTCGGAAATTGATTTTCAAAAACGCCTTCAATTGTGAGGGCAGAAAGGAGTAAAACAGTCTAGCAGCATGTACGGTAGCTTCAGCTCCAGAAGGTATACATACAGCAACTTGGTGTGGGGACAACATATCTATTAATGATTCACGCATTCGGAAAGGGATGATTTTAGCCGCCAAACATCTCCAAACGTTTCCAACTGCTGCTGGGCATATTCCTCCACTTTTCTTTCTGAGCGCTATCAATGATGCGCCGAAGTAAACAGGTCTTTAAATGATTGGTATATTCCAGATATTATTATGTGTAATAAATCACAAAGAGAATTGACTAGATAATCATTTGATTCACATTTCTGACCAAGAATAAGATTTTTCAATATTCCTACAGCTAATCCGGACAAGTAAGATTTTAGTACCTTAATGCATTCATCAGTGGAGACTCTGGTTACTGGAGTACTGTATTTGTCTGGTGGCTCCGGTGTAGCTAATGAATATGAATGAGCAGGATGCTTCTCTCTGAGAGCTTCCAACACTGGTGAATCTGGAATTGTCATGACGTCTTCCAAAGTTAATAGCCTCACTACCGCACGTATATCTCCATAGGATAATTTGTGCTCAACAATCTTGAAGTTGAAAGGTTTATTTGTCGGTAATTGGCGAGGTTTGTGTTTTCTGTGAAGGTCTAATAGAGCTTCTTGGCGATATTCCGACCAATTTCTAACTCTTTGCTTAACCAATGTTGTAAGATTAGTAAAGGTCTCGGAATATGGAGGGACACACAGAACTCCGTAAGGAAAACGCAAAAGGTCTATCCAGGAATTCAAGTCACTACTGACTGTTATCTTTTGAACCAGTTCATATAATGAATCTGCCACCGACAATCTTGCTCCTCTCGGAACTCGACGAAGGGTTGGAATTTTGGCGTTTAAATGTAGCAGTAGGGTACATATTTTAGTCTGACATTCCTTGGAATTGATGTCATTTAATTATGTGTTAATAAGTAATTAACAGCATTGTGCTGCAATTTAACGGCCGATTGTTTGCTCTTGGATACTTCATAGTGACTCCTTCTACTATGAATGGCTAAACCTTTTTGGCTGAGGAAGTATGTATTGTAGTGGAGGTATTGTATGTCCTTGTAATGATTGGTAACAGCAGATCTGTTATCTTGAGTTTTATTGCATTTTGAGACATCGGTCTTACTAGCAGCAACGTTACAGCCGTCATTCATATTTCTCTCAATCATATGAGGTGTGGCTTCAACTGGCAACAGTTCGTTGGGTTTGTCTGTATTCATATTCAATTTGTTTAATTATATTGATTATTTTTAATCTTTTGAAATGTTTTAGGGGTTAATTCCTACATTATTTACTGGAAAGCACCACAAAAAGAATTTCTAAACACTCCGCTGATTAAATATAAATTTTACATTACTTATGGTACAGTAATATTTTTATATTTTTATTATATAAAATAGAGTCCTTTGCATTTTTTAAAATTCTGTAAGTTATTGAAATAAAAATACTTTAATAGCACAAACTACATGAAAACTTTCTATACTATGGTAAATGTAGTTCATAAAATTTCATTACTTCTAAATTGTTTGCGAAACTTTCAAGAGAAATAAACAGTTATTTAGAAATTTTTAATTTCACGGCCCTAGAAGTGAACTTTATAAAACTATTTATTATTATTATTATTAAGCTATTTGTTATTGTTAATCTATATAAATAAAATAAAGAGTTTATGTGTCCGTATGTCTGTGTGTTTGTCTGTCTGTGTTTTGTTTGGGAGCAGACGAATGGACCTAGAGAGGTACCTCTGCACGACATTTTTGTCATAGGTACATTGGCTTAGACTCGAATGCAAGACGAAGCGTTTTATCTTTCAAATTTCTAATTAGGGGCGTCGCAAGGGGGTTCAGAGGCATACCTAAAAAGCCGAAAATGACGAACATTAGTATGTAATCTACGTATAGTTTTCGAGGTCACTGAGATGAATTGTGCAATTATCAATGGCGCTTACATTTAGGGACGTCACAGGTGGTTCACAGCCATATGTAAAAATGTTTTCCACAAACCTTTTTTCCTTATTTTGCAGGTATATCTTTGGTAGAGAAATTTATTATTATTCTTTTGCAGGCACATCTTCCACAGCTGCATGGACCTCTAAAACAGATTAACCACTTGCCATATTAACCCGAGTATACTCGGAATACTGTTATGTATATTACTAACCCGAGTTTACTCGTAGGATCTGTAACAAAAGTTTGCATTTTTCTGCGAACCCGAGTATACTTGCTACAGAGTTAACTCGGGATAATAATGTTAAGGGTTTTGTTAAAGTATTTATGACGTCATATTACCGTCAGTTATATATTTTGTTTCAACCATTGTTAGTGGCATCAAGTGTACATTCCAAAAAGCAAATAAACAAATGTGTAAAATAGGTAAACTCTTTGTGCCTAAAATATGTAAGGCAAGTGGTTAAGATGGAGACACACTGGAGATGGCCGAAAATGATGCTGATTTTGTTGAATCATCACCTTCGAGAAGCAAAAGGGGAACACCTCAATTTCATTACAGATAAGTTATTGGCAGCCCTCGATAAGTGCAGAATTAGTTATAGCGGTAATTTCCGTGTGATAACAGCATCTGTTGAGACACTGAACTACAATCCGCGAACACTGATTTTAAGTAGGTCATCCATAAGACGCTTAAATCAAAAATTTAGGAAAAGAAAGGCAAGGGCAATGAGGACCAAATTCATTTGGCAATATGACCTCTCTCATTGTGCACTAGGATTCTAAACTTCTTTCTGAAGCAAGTGCACACGTAAGTGTAGACAGATTAACAATCGCAATATCATTTGGTGGGGAGTCACAACTGCTTGGTGTTCCAAAACTGGACAGTTGTATTGGTAAACTTCAAGCGGAGGCATTGTTTGACATATTAAATGAATGCGGCGTCACAGACAAAGTGAAAGGGTTATGTTGCCTGACAACACCCTCCAACACAAGACGCGTTAAAAGCACCTATGTTCAGCTGGAAAACTTACCGGACAAGAGATTCTTTACTTACCTTGCGAAAGGCAGGCATATTTACGAATTTGTATAAAGAAGTGTGTTTGATACGAAGTTTCAATTGTCAACATCATGTCCAGACGAGCATTTATTCAAGAAATTCAATGAATAATGGGGAATTTTTTATTTGACAAAATATGAGCCTTGAGTGAAGAACAGTTTTGTGCAGTCGTATGTTCAGATTATTCATGACAATATGCTTCACTTTACCTTCACTACTCTCAAACAGCAACAGTGTAGGGATAATTGTAAAAAATTCTTGAAGCTCATCATATTTCTAGGATATACATTACCGTACCAAAATAATTTCCACTATCCACGTGTCTTAGATCATGAGAGATGGATGTCAAAAGCCATTTACTGTTTGAATATATTTGTGTTCCGAAAGCAGTTCCTTCTTTCAACTGTTGAAGAGAAATTCGTAAAAGCCAATTGTGAATTTCTTGATAACCTGTACGTCGAAGCTCGATTCACTTGCATCAATTCTATTGCTCCATCACACAATAATTTCCAATTTTTAAAGAAATTAAGATAATATCCGAACCAAGCACCCTCAGATTACAAAAGATTTGAGCCAATTTGCTACTCCCCAGGCAGTGAATTTCTTGACAAAGTTGAAAATTTCAACTGACTTCTTGGAAATAGAGAATAATATCTTGGAAACAAACGAAGGCTATAAGAAATTATTTGATCAGATTTCAAACCTTTTCGTGATCAATGATGCTATAAAGCGTGGTATCAAATTAATTCAAGAATATAATGATATGTTGACGAAAGATGAAAGTCAGAAACACTACTTGTTACAAGTGGTGAATGATCACCGTGCACAATACCCAGACAGAAACAAACCAAGTGCAAAGAATATTTAAGCTGAGCAAATCCAGTATTCCTATTTCTGCTGATATTACTTGTCTATTGTTTGTACTGTTTTCAATGCACAAACTTGATGTACTCGGATTCATGTGTTGCGAAATTAATATTTACAAGTAAATGCAATATAACCAATACAGTCTAAACTAAGTAAAATAAATTCGCCTTGGGACACCATTTATTACTATCCAATTTGGCATAAAATTTGAACATAAACAATACATCATAAAAGAAACAATTCTAGGGGGTGAGACCAGCGCGATCTGAAAACTGATTTTTATGGACAACCCAATGTATATATATAAACGATAAAGTGATTGCTCTTCAACTGAGTCAGTGTCTGGAAAACAAGGGTCGTTCATTTAATACTTAGAAAATGGAACAGGTATGTGAATTCATTACTATTATAATCATCATTATTAGTAATAATGTGGTAGAAATTTTATAAATAAAACAATAAACATTTCAATAATTAATTAATTTAAAGCTGTTAGCTTTTTTTATCATATTTAAAACTTCTATAATACTAATAATGAAATCAAATCCAATAATTTCATATAACGTAAAATACTACTGAAGTAATGCATGATACGTTTTTAGAAATGTATAAAATATATTATCATATTTAAGTGACGGCCAAAAAAACAATTTTCTAGATAGAATGTATCACTTTCATTATATTTTTTTATTGAATGCACTAAATTCACTACACTGCTGACTATAACTGACACATCATTGTGTACTTCTTTCCTTCTTGTTTGTAGTGTTTTTTTATCTATACATATCCATCTCATTAATACCTTCCAATGGTTGAGAATTGGTCCCCGACCAGCATGATTCTGTCTGCACTCTGTCAATTAATTCATCCCCAATTGTTTCTATGAAATTTCTTTACGAAATATTTTCATTTCCAATTTAATCTTTGACCATCAAAGTTTACATCACCGACGTTATTAGCAAGAGACACACTCGGAAAACTGATGCTCATTTAATTAATACTCTGTTCATCCACACATGTATGAATTCAGTCAAGTCCAGTACATGTAAGACACTGCGAATGTATACACGACTCCAAAAGTGCATACCACCTGCAATTCTCCTTTTCCTGGAATAGCAGGCAACCCAAAAAGCTCGGCGCTTCGGTTGTTTGTGAATTCGAAAGGCGTTGGACCAAACCTCAATTTTGTAACAAATATATCAGTGTGGCAAACTGCAAATAATACAATAAAACAAATTGTTAAGAATGACATTTTTATTATCGTGACGGAGTTGGATGACATCAAAAGTTACAAAATGTTCTTACTTAAGCAGTTCAAACAAGATGAATGGCAAGAAACAGATATCAGAGAAAACCATTTCTCTCCTTCGCCCCCCAAAAACAATCTCATAAAAAAAGAGTTATATAATGCAGAAGGTTTAATATAAGAGCCCAAATCAAAATTTAAAAACTTGACACCCGAAAGGCAAGAACAACTGAAACGAAATGAGTGCAATTGTGCACAGATATTGCAGACGTAAAATGAAGGAATATGGGTTTCGTATTTTAATTGAAAAAACGGTTGGGTGGGGCATGGGCCCCTCCAAACATTTGATCACGAAATATCAAAAGTGCTAGTAATAGTATGTCAGATGTTTGTAAAGGACATGGAGAATTGCAACATAATTTTATGTATGGACAATACGCAAAAATAAACGAACACGGGTTTTTTTATGTTCTGCGTAAAAAAAAATTTAGGGGGCAAAATCCCGAACACAAAATTTTGAAATTTCACACGCGAAAGGCAAAAAACACGTGAACGAAAGTGAATTAAACTGTGCACAGATATTTTAGATGTAAAACGACAAAAAACGGGTTCCGTATACTCCTGCAAAAAAAAGGGTTGGGTAGGGCAAAGAACCCTCCAAACCTTTGATCACGAAATGTCGAAAGTGCTAGTAACAGTATGTCAGATGTGTGTAAAGCACATGAAGACTTGCAACGAAACTTTGTGCATGGACAATACGCAAAAAATAAACATAACTGTGTTTTATTTTCTGAAAAAATACGGGTTTTGGGGGCAAAAGCCCCTACCCAAAATTTTGAGTGTTGACGCTCGAAAGGCAGGAATAAATGAACCAAAATAAAGAAGTTTTGCTCAGATATTGTAGACATAAAATGAGGGAATACGGGTTTAGTATATTCCTGAAAAAAAGGGTTGTTTGGGGCACCGATCCCTCCAAACCTTTGATCACGAAATATCGAAACAGCATGTCAGATGTGTGTGTAAAAGACATGGACAATTGCAGCATAACTTTGTGTATGGACAAATTGCCAAATATAAACGCATAGTTATTTAATTTTCTGCGGAGAAACGATTTTTTGGTTGCAAAAAAACTCACCATAAAATTTTGAAAGTTGATGCTGAATGCTAAGAGGAAATGAACCAAAGTGAATGTAATTTTGCACAGACATTGTAGACGTGAAATAATTATACGGGTTTCGTATTTACCTTCCGAAAACTGTTGGGTGGGGCACCGAACCATCCAAACTTTTGATCACGAAAAATCAAAAGTGCCAGTAACAGTATTTCAGATATCTGTTAAGGACATGATGAATTTCAACATAACTTTGTGTATGGAAAATACGCAAAAAATGAACATATACTGTTTATTATTTTCTGCGGAATATCGATTTAGGAGGCAAAGTCCCCCACCAAAAATTTTGAAAGTTGACACCCGAAAGACAAAAAGAATGAACCAAAGTGAATGAAGTTGTGCACAGATATTGTAGATATAAACTGAGGGAGTACAAGTTTCGTATCTTCCTGTAACAAACGGTTAGGTGGGGCACGGACCCCTCCAAACCTTTGATCACGAAATATCAAAAATGCTAGTAACAGTATGTCAGATATTTGTAAAGGACATGAAAAATTTAAACGAAACTTTTTGTATAAACAATAGGCAAAAGCTCCCACTCAAAAATTTGAAAGTTGACGCAAGAAAGACAAGAAGAAATGGACCGAAATGAATGAAATGTGCGCAAGTATTGCAGAGGTAAGATGAGGGAATATGTGTTTCGTATTCTTCCTGAAACAAAAACTGTTGAGTGGACCGAGGCTTTGAGGGGCGAGAGGGGTGGACCAAAGCGAATAAAAGTGTATGTAGATACCGGATGTGTAAACTATGGCCCTTCGTGTTTCACATGTGTCGTGTCTCCATCCGATTTCTTTACATTTTTCAGATGAACTGCAAGCACAAACAGTATAGCTTTTTTATATAGTATTTCAGGAGGTATTTTTAACCCTTATAATGTTTTTGCGCATAAACAAAAATACGTGTCGAGTTATTTGCAGTTTGCTCTTGATCTGCCAAATTTGAAGAAGAACGGAAAGGGAAACTTTAGAAACAGGAAAGGGGTATTTCAAATAGGGTGTATATAAAATCTACACACAACTTCATTTGCTTCGATCCACTCCTTCCTGCGCTATTAAGGAAATATTTACTTTTTTTCGGATGGGGCCTAGTCCCCAACAGTGTTTTTCCGCAAAAATTAAAACACGACTCATTTATTGTTTTGGAATATACGAAGTTTCGTTGCAATTCGAAATATTCTTTAGGAACGTCCGACATACGCTTATTTGCAATTTTGATATTTAGTAATCAACGGTTTGTAATCAACGTGCCTCACTCAACTGCTTTTCTCGAGGATAATACGAAACCCAATTATCTCATCTTACGTCTACAATATCTGTGCACAAGGTAATTCAATTCGGTGCAGTTCTTCTTGCTTTTTGGGCCTCAAATATAAAAATTTTGGATGTGGCTTTTGCCCCCTGAAAACCATTTTTCCGCAGAATAAGAAAACGTATTCGTTTTTTTTTTGCGTATTGTCCCTACTCAATGTGTTGTTCCAATTCTTCATGTCCCCTTGTGACATACTGTTATTAGCACTTTTGATATTTTACGATAAAAGTTTTGGAGGGGTCTGTGTATCATCTAAACTGGTTTCTTTTTTTTTTCAGGACAATAAGGAACATGCATTCCCTAATTTTATGTCTACAATATCTATGCACAATTTCATTCACTTCAGTTCACATCCTCTGGCCATTCGGCCTCAATTTTCAAAATTTTGGGTGGGAGCTTTTGCCCCTAAAACCTTTTCTCCGCAGAAAATAGAAAACCCGTATTCGTATACTTTTTCCATACTGTCCCTACACAATGTGTTGTTCCAATCTTTCATGTCCTTCATGCACTTCTGACACTGTTATTAGCACTTTTGATATTTCACGATCAAAGTTGTGGAGGGGTCTGTGTCCCACCTAAACGGTTTTCTTTTTTTTTCACGAAAATAAAGAACCCGTATTCGCTCATTTTATATCTACAATATCTGTGCACAATTTTATTGACTTTGGTTAACTTCCTCTGGCCTTTCGGGCCTCAATTTAAAAAAAAATTGGGTGGGGCTTTTGCCCCCTAAAACCGTTTTTCCGCAGAATATAAAAAAAAACATATTCCTTTATTTTTTGCGTATTGTTCTTACACAAAGTTTCGTTGCAATTCTTCATGTCCTTTACACACATCTGACATACTGTTACTAGTACTTTCAATATTTCGCGATGAAAGTTTTGGTGTGTTCCGTGCCCCACCTAACCGTTTTTTTTTAGAAAAATACAAATCACGTATTCCCTAATTTTGTCTGCAATATGTATGTAAAATTTTGTTTGCCTTGCAGGCGTCAATTTTCAAAATTTTTTCATTGGGGCTTTTGCCCCCGAAAACTGTTTTTCCGCAGAAAATAGGAGACACGTATTCGTTTATTTCATGTGTAAATATCTACCTGCCAAATTTTATCAAAATCGAAGTGTTACACATCGGGAATTCGGGCCGATGATTTAGGATCAAAGCCACATTCAAAAGGGGAATTTTTTGAACAAGTGTTACTTACTAGTAACTAATATTTCTTTAAAATTTTGGAAGCGTGGTGGCTCAGTGGTAGAGCGTTCACCTCCGGTGCTTGGGGTTCCATGTTCGATACCAGCTCGTGCTGTGTAAACTTTGTGGTGGACAAACACCGTGCTCGTGAGTTTTCTCAGAGTTCTCCCTTTTCCTCCCACATTTTCATTCCACCATTTCACTCATCTCTCATGATCACCGTCTCCTTTAGCCTAACCGCCATAAACGTGGGATGTACAGCTTAAAGATTTCGTTTGATTTTTTCTTTAAAATTTTATGAACAAATAGTGGAAATTAAAGATTATATAAGCGAAAAATTGAGATCTATTGCAAGTTTTGGCTCCTTTCAACATTGAAGGAAATGACGGCACAGGTATTTAGATTCAAGGTAGATATGAAATTTTAAACTGAGATTTCACTATATTTGTCATCATTTTAATGCACACTGTAAAGTTCTTAAATGCTAATTAAGTCAGGAGTTTGCATTCAAATTAAGTTGCAACAGATTAATTGTTAGAAAATTCGATTTGGCAATGCGAATTTAAGATTAGTCGATACTTTAGATAACATGGAAAAAAGTTGAAGAGTGTAACCTAAATGTGTGGCCAAGTAGTTTGCGAGGCGATTTAATAAATTGCATGTCTTCTACTCGCCAGAGTCCACCTCAACCGTTTCATTTTGTTTTAAAACAAAACACTTTTATCATGAGTTACATTAGCATACAGTACATGATTGACAATTTATATTATGATAGAATATTCTATGAATTTTAAAAGAAAAAGTGCAGACACTCGATAATTATTACGTAGTAAGATTTCAATAGATTCAGTGCTTGATCGTGCCGTGTGTGAACTTATGAAATAATTATCGCCCTTCTCTTGACGTTCTGGTATACAGCGGATAAAATGGGTTTCAATCCTACTTTATTTACACTGGATAAAGTTGGCAACTATGCTTTAGTCCCTACCCTGATCATATCCTGGTTCGGCAGCTAGGTTTCCGAGACGAGACGAGACGTCTATTGAAATGCCTCGTCTCGTCTCATGTCTCAAAATTGTAAACACAGTTTTTGAAAGTGTTTAAAAATTTATTAACTCGGAATAAATTATTGCCTTCGAAAGTGTACCAGCGTTTATTATTTCAAATGAGGACTATCCTAAAAACAAGGAATACCTAAAGTTTTTTTTTAAAGCTTCTTACAAACTGCTTTCATTTCCATTTTCCAATCGATTCAAGTTTAAATATTTTGTGATAGTGTTCCAGATTCAAGTAAAATGTTAAACCATGCATCGAGATCAGTGTTTCAGAAGATTTCATTCCGAGGGCTGGTGGTTATATGTATGTATAAAAATCCTTTATAGAAATACATATTCTCTTAATGCCAGTTTTATCAGTGACTAACCATTGTTTCATGATTTTCTCGTTCTGAACAAAGACACAAACGTGTCAGCCCTTTTCTGTCTGAGTTTGAAAGGATGCTGGTTTGACAATAAAATTTAATTTCTTTTTATTGTTTTATGATGTTATTCCAACCAATGCCATTTTTGGAATCGGAAAGCCACATAGGTTGCATTTCTTAATAATTTATTTCATATACACTACAGATAGAACTACTCATAGCATTTTAATTACACAGCATATAGTTCTTTGACATAGAGGGAAATCTTTGGTTATAGCAACATCCAATATCACCAATGAGGATTTCCCCCATCTCCCTTGTAATTCGCACACCATCAACAGATATAGAACGTTGTTGAACATTTCTCGAACCACTTCATCACCCCCTGGCCTTGGGGTGACATGGTGCATTTTCTTGTCGAAAAATGCCACTTCCGTTGGTAAACGTGGTTGTCATGAAGGGGTATACGCAGTCTGCAAGCAGTGTGCGATACGCCTCGGCCGTCATTGTGCCTTGCTCGAGCTCCGCTAGACACATGGATGCTCACGTGAATGTTCCTCAGAGCATTATTATTATTATTATTATTATTATTATTATTATTATTATTATTATTATTATTATTATTATTATTATTATTATTATTAAAATCAAATATCACGACATCAATTATTAGTTTTAATTAACTGAATTGAGCTGAAAATTAAATCTTGATTTCGAAAGATTAACTATTATGTTTATTCGTTCTGTACCTTTCTAAAGTAATAAATGCTGGAATTGGTTTTAAGACTGTTTCTGAGTGAATACTTTCTTCAAAATAATATTAAAAATTATAGAAAGATTTTCGAGACATTCGAGTCGAAATTTTTACGAACAGTCTCGACTCGAAAATTAGAGTCGAGAAATACGTTTGTCTCCACACGTCTCGAATTTTACAAAGTGTGTCTCGATTCGAATTCCAGTCGAGATTCGAGACATGTCGACTCGTGGGCATCCCTAAATATTCATATTTTAAATGTGCAATACTACCTCGCGAAAAATGACACCGAAGTTAGTTTACCAAAGTCTACTTTCTTCTTGTTAGATTAGAGGTTGTTGTTTAGGATAGATTATGCAAAGTCAGATATGGTTAAGTATGTTTACAATTTCGTTTCTTTCTTTCAAAATGTATTCCTATCTATTCCCATTTATTATTAATAATTTATTTCTTTCATTTATTAATAACTATCTGAAAACCCCATTATTCGCATGGTGGCTGTATTTGGAAGTCAACGCCTGTAGTAGTATCACCATTGATTTCAGCGAGTGTGAAAACTATGGATTTGACAATAATATCGGTCATTTTGGATTATTTTTACATGTGAAGGTATCCCCTCCGGAACCCCAACCCGCAACCAAATGAAGTGAATTTGGAAGTTAATGCAATCGGAGTTTCACCATTGATCTCAGAGACCGCCAAAACTATGAATTCGACACTAATATCGTTCATTTTCTACTACTTTTACATGTCCCTGTAAATGTCTTCTGAAACCCCATGGTTCGATTTTTAAAAAAAAGAACGCTTCATCTTGATTTGGGGCCTGGACCAAGGTACCCAAGATCAAAATTTTGTAACTCTCGGTCCTCTCGTCTGGTCTTCAGGCAGCACACAGATACATATAGGGATGCGCACGAGACGAGTGGAGACAGGATTTTCCTGACCGAATTCGAGTCAAGACACGGCTCTTCCAATAGTGAAATATACATTTTTCGAGTCGAGACATCACTTTTACAGCACTTTTTCGAGACCAGACAGCCACAAATATTGTCTCGTGCGCATCCCTAGATACATACAAACAGACAGACAGACACATAAACAAACTTTTTATTTTATTTATATTAGATTAGGTATATTTCAAACAGTGTTTCTTCCAGAAGTGTTTTTAGGGGGCACTGCTCGCCCAGAGCTGTGAGAGTACTCCCGGAAGAGACCAAAATAATACCTGTATAATATAATAATATCAACAGTGTCCCCCGGAATACGAAATGTGCCCCCCGGGAACATAGTTTCTGAAGGAAACACTGATTTCAAACAGAACAGATAGAACCAACGGCGCCGACTTTCCAAAATGTATGTGGTGCATATCAATGACGGGGCGTGTTATATGTTTTCAGAGGAGACTCGATATTTTTTTTATAGATTTCTTTTCAGTTAAAATCTTTTATGAACGCTGTCATAAAGGACTGAGCTGTGATAAAGTAAAATATACCGGTAATATAAGGATAAGTTGGGGCTGTCCTAGCTCAGTCGGTAACACGGCTGACTTCAACGTAAAGAAACAGGTTTAAACCCGTGATCAAGTTTAATTACTGTAATGCATATTCCCAACATATACAATCGTGATATTTGGTGAATATTTTCAACAACTTGATTCACAATGAGTGCAAGAAGCCGTGATATTATCAATACGTTACTAAAAGAAAATACTACATTCATACAAATTAAAATGAAAAAAAAATCATCATAAAGGAAAACACTTTTAATGTTATTGCAAAAAGAAATTGCAAGGATTTTGTTGTGGACATAAAGTATAAAGTGACTAACTTAGTATGTTCCTTGGTTGTCTTTGCACAAACAAACTTGAAAAAAACAATTATGCTTTAGAGGTTAGAAATTTTAACTTCAATCTCGATGTTTTAATTGTTTATTTTTTGATAGTGGCAAGTGAGAAATACTTATTTTTTTATGTTTCTATAAACCTAAAAACCTTGCATGCAGCACCCAGACAAGATTATTTGTGTGAGTGCTAGAGCCAGGGAGCACCCACGTATTCGACTCGCATGGACAGAACAATCCCTAGCATTTCTTACACAGCACATGGTTGTTTGGCATGGAACGTTGCTACTATACTAGCGAGTTCCAGCTAGTTAAGCCTTTTATTAACAGCCGGAAGCAGCATTCCGTTATATCGTTGTAGTGAGGCGCGTGTTAAAATACTCCTAGTATCAGCGTTTTCATTCTTCTATTGACATTGATGGACGAAACAAATGCCTTTCGAGGAATACAAGTTCCCTTTAATTCATCAGGTTGATATAGAAATGACCTTCCAACCTATGCTGTGTATAAATGCTGGAAGTCTTTCTAAAACGAGCGGAACGGGCGAGCCATTTTACAAACGGCTCGACTCGAAACTCGACGTTAAAAACTGACTCGTCTCGGAATTCGATTCGAGAAAATTACTTTTGATTCGGCTCGAAACTCGACTTGAATTCGAGTCGTGTTTTAGCTCGACTCGTGCCCATCCCAAGGCATTAGAAGAAATGGCAGCTTATTATTATTCTGTTAAACTAATTATGTAATAATAACAATGTTGTTATGTAAAATTAAAAATACAGAATATAGAAAAGCGTAGGATATGCAAACTGATCTGAAAGAACTCCAATATTACATACCATCAACAAACTATTTTCTAGTAGTACAGTAGGCCTGCTCAACAGAACACAGTTTATTCATATTACCCCTTACTGTATATCGTTAATTATAGTACCCTTGTTTTCAGGGTGCGAATTACCGGGGGCATGAGGGGCATTTGTCCCCCTCTATCACATTTTGTTCCCCCCAAGATATCAACTGATGTTTCCCCACCGGAGATCCTCGCTTTTCCCCCAAAAAACCATGCTTAGTATAACGCGAAATTTCACTGATTTTTGTCATTTCTTGTAAGTTTAATCTGCTAGACGTATTTCAAAATAAGGGATGTAAGCTGTTCAGTATTGATCATTCTAATTTCCCCACTATTTTCACTGTTTAGTTTAACTATAAAATTATGACTACAGTTGTTACTTGCAACGGTATCCTCATACCCTTCAGTTCGTCCTCGTTCGTGAATATTGAGTGTACTAATTGCGCATAACAAAGTAGGATATGGATTTATAAATGCTCTTAGTGGTTGGCCAAGAAGTAAACAAATAGCTTCCTCCATCATACTCGGGCATGTCATATTCATCCTCTACATTTGTATCGATTACCATCTTGTTTTAATTTTTGTTATATTTCATTTTAGTTTGCAAGTTTGCATAATATTTGTAATATCCAATAAATAGATCAAGTGGATTTAATAGAATATAAGTGGACTATTATTGCTTGAGCATCACTGCCTTTTACAGTTTACGGAAACGAACTTTTGACACTGTACTCAAAATCTGAGTTCGGCCTATACATTCTCTCATGGCTATATGCTAGTGTATATACTTGCGATGCGTCCGTAGTGAGCACACACGTTAGTGAAAGTGAGTAAGAGCATAAGATTTGTTTTAGCAATTGCTAATACGACTGATTCTCCGTGTCATTCATTGTCTGTCTGTGTCTGTATAAGCACTTCAACTGGAGCGGGCCTTCACTTTCTATCTTTCTTTTCGCTATACAGTTTGCTGTTCACGGCAATAATCTTGCCTGGAAAACTTCAATGTAATAATTATACTTCATTTGATAGCATAGAACATAGTGAATCAACTCAGCTATATCCTAACAGTAAAATAATTATAAGTGCTGATTTCCTGAGCTCCATCATAGACTTGACTTAGGGATGCGCACGAGACAAGATTTGAGGCTGTCTCGTTTCGAAAATGTGCTGTAAAAGGAATATCTTGACTCGAAAAATGTATATTTCTCTATTGGAAAAGCTGTGTCTCGACTCGAATTTTGTCAGGAAAATTCTGTCTCGACTCGTCTCGTGCGCATCTCTAACTTGACTTGATTTTGAGTTCAATTACAATTGTTATCATCTTTTTCTTTTAACACAAGCAAAGCACGAAGATACGAACACGGGTCATCTGGGTGGTAGTTCTGTACGGATCCAATGAACTACGGAATAACGTAGTAGAAACTCCCTACTCTGTAAATATATATTGCTAATATTCGTAAGTTTCAAGCTTGTAAAAAACGTAGCTGTTTTGTCTTTCTATTGAGGTTTACGATATTTCTGTCGTATCTTGTCTGAGTTGCAAAACAAAAGAAATACATTTATCGATTTATGGTTAGGGATTGGTCCTTTAAAACATTTAATTATTTCGAGAGGTGATAGAAAGATACTATCCCTCGAAAAACATGCATTTTCTTTTGTAACAGATGAGAATACTACTTCAAGTTTGACTAATGAATTCATATAGTTTGGAAATCTTCGTTTCACACTGTGAAACGATACTCACTTCTTTTAGTTTGGTATTGGTACTGGTAACTCGTCTAATATATGCAACAAGTTGACACTGTTATTCATAGATTAGAAACTTGTAGCAATACACGTTGAAACCGTACTTGGCTAACTTCAGCTACTTCTGGTTTGAATAGGAATTGGTGGAAAATATTCTTGTGATGCTGAATTCTTGGAGGAATACTTTACTATGACCCTGAATTGATTGTAGAAAAGCCGTATCTCGATATCTCCTATTGTTTTGATTCCTGGAAACAAGAATTGACATAAGAAATAATAGTTAATTTGAAACACTTCTTGTTGATCGTAAAAAAAAGCCGTATCCTGGTATCTCCTATTGTTTTGATCTATGGAAAAAAGAATTGAAATAGGAAGTAATAGTCAATTTGAACCACTTCCTGTTCCGGTAGGGTATTGACAATAATTATGGTATATTGCCTTGAAACGCTAAATCGTTTGGACAAAGATGTTCTCGCTATCTGTTACTGTTTACGTTCTATGGCGAGGAACGTTCAAGCACAATATGGCTAATTTTAACAAATTCTGCTTTCATCAAAGCTGCCATGGAGAAGGAGGAAGCTATTCTTGAGACGATGAATCGATTTCAGAAAACTACTTTTTAATATCTTTTAACATTTTTGCTCTACGGAAATCAGTATTGGGACCGAAAGTACTAGTAAATTTGAACAATTAACAGCTTTGGTAGATTTATATGGATAGTAATGATATGTTTTTTGAGAGGCTGAATTGTTTGCTTCAAACTGCTTCTCGCTATCTGCTGCCGCTTTCGTTCTATAGCGATAAACGTTGATACCGTTATTGAAACCAGAGTTATAGTAAATTCTAACTACAGCCGAACTTATTGGAGTATTGTAGATAGTCATGATATGTCGACTTTAGACTCTAAATCATTTGCAGAAACCACTTCTAAATATCCGTTATCATTTTCTTTATATATCGATAAACGTTCAAACCGGAAATGGCTAATTTGAACCAATTCAAGTTTGAGTAGAAGGTTAACGAAGGAAACAAAATATATCCTTTGGACACTGAATTAATTGCAAAATACCACATCTTGAAACATTTACTATTTCTATTAGGCGGAAATTAGAAATTGAAACTGGAAGTAATAGTAAATCTCAACCATTTGTGGTTTCGGTAGAATATATTGGATTCTCTTGATATTGGCTCTAGATGGTAACTCGTTTTCAAAAATCAGTTCTCGCTATGTTACCGTTTCATGCTATGACGATAAAAGTTAAAACTGTTGTTGAAACCGGAAGTAATAATAAATTTAAACCCTTTTCAATTTTAGTAACGTATTGTGGATGACCATGATATGTTGCGTATACACGCGCAATCGTTTACAAAAAAAGTCTTCTCTCTGTGTGTTGCCGTTAAATGTTAGAACCGCAAATTGCTAATATGAACCACTTCTCGCTTGAGTATAGAGTTAACGAATAAGATGGATCCTATTCGTTGGATGCAGAATCAATAGCAGAAAACCATTTCTCTATATCACTGTCTTTGCTCTCGTATCTGTCGACAGCAGAGCCCTGCACGGGCCGGGAGCTCCCGGTTCGGAACGGAATATGCCCGCCCCGGCCCTGCCCTTCCCGTTTCAAATAATATCAAACTAGACCGGACCCTAACCGGGCCGAACCGGGCCACGCATATTCCGGACCGAACCGGGTCGGGCACATTCCGGGCCGAGCACAAATGCTATAGGGCCGAACCGGGCTTGGCCACTCTGAAAGACGGATCGGAAACTAATCTTTTCAGCCTTTTATTTAAATGTCTTCCACTACCCCTGCCTTTGCCGTGATCGTACGGTCATACTGTCAGCCTATGCTAATCGTAATGTGTTTGGGAAGCTGACTCTTTACTCAAGACTGCAAAGTACTGTAATACTACCACTATTACTACTTCTACTACTACTACTTCTACTATTACTACTAGGACCACTGCTAATACTACTACAACTGCTATGACTTCGCGTCAGAGTTGACATATCTGGTGGTTCCAAATTTACCTTCTAAATAGAGAAAAACTTATTATGGCCGGTCTGCATAGAATGTGAACCGATGCTTGATCTACGAGGGACAACGCTGGCTCAGTAGGAAAACACTCACATCAGGTGCTAGAGGTAGTCGGATCAATCACTGCTCGTGCTATGTCAGCTTTGTGGTTGACAAACACCGTGTGCTTGGGAGTTTCCGGGGTGGTCCCGCTTCCTCCCACTGTTTTCATTCCACCAATTCATCCCATCATCATCCATACGGCCTGAGCCGTAGTTACCTAAAAACGTATGATAAAGTCAAGTACTTGACCTACTAAGTAGAATTTGGTACGCTAACATAAGACCACGGAGGCCAAAACCGTGAACTGGCGTGCTCATAAGATCAGTACAATTTGTAGTAATGTTCAATTAACAAGGCAAATACCAAATAGTGTTACATCTTTGTGTATTGTTTATAGTATGATACTACAAATATAACAAAGTATAATGATCAAATAAATCACCAGGACGCCAGGGTCGATTAGATGTTCCTGGAATGGTGGCTCAGTGGTTGAACGTTCATCTCTAGTGGATGGGGTCCCTGGTTCAATGCCAGCTCTCGCCAAGTGAACTTTGTGGTGGACAAACACCGTGTGTGTGGGTTCCTCGGCGTTCTCCCGTTTCTTCCCACTTTATTCATTCCACCATTTCATTTATTTCTCATCATCACCGCCTCCTTTAGCCTAGCCGGCATAACTGTGGGACGTAAAACTCAAAGATTTCATTTTCATTGTTTTGTTTTCGTATTACTAGTAATAGCAGTAGTGGTATTCGCTATCGCATTAGTATAGTAATGAGTAGTAGCAGTAGTGATAGTAGTAATAGTAGTAGCAGTGGCAGCAATAGTGGAATTAACACTAGCATTCGTAATCGTAATAGTAATAGTAGTACCAGGTGTAGTAGTTGTAGTATTAGTATCACATACGGTGTAACAGTTTTACATATCTTCTCTGTTACTCGTAATGCACTAATGAGCGTAGTATAAGACTTTTACATCCATAAGCTGTATTATTGTATAATAAACATGGCTGGACAGAGCAAGCACAGATAACAAATAGACACACAGAATAGGGACATAGAAAGAAAACATTGGGTAACCTTTCACACGATTTTCCTATTCGAGAAGGACAAATAGACATTGTAATATTATGACGACACATTTCTCATTTCCCATTGCATATTGAAGGATTGACTTGACTTATCAATTTGGTTGTTCCAAGGCCGGTTACGCCCGGTCCGCTTAGAGCCCGCTCGTTCGTGCCCGGCCAGTTTAGTGTCTGGCCCGTTTGTGCCCGGTTCGAGATTTGTGCCGGGCCGGATCGGGTCGAGCCGGGCACTGAATACAGATCCATCCAGGCCGGGCCGGGCCGAGCCGGTCTTTGGGCCTGGGTTTGCAGGGCTCTTGAAGTTTTCCTACTTTTATGCACAGCACAGTTTGGAAGTTTAAAACCTGTCCTTGGTCCCATAAATATTATTAACACTAACATATCAATGTTACTCTTGTTTATAATTCAAAAAGTTAGTCGTGAAATTTAATCCAGATTGGAAGTAGTTGTGGAAAGGCCTCTTGCTATAACAGATTTGTGGGTGTTCAGATAAAACCAACATAATCTTTCTATTTCACAACGGGTGAGTAATGCATAGGTCATTTCTACTGTATATCAACTTCACGGACCAAAGCGACTTGTGACTTCATGAAAAACCATTTGTTGGTTCTTCAAGGTCAATAACAACAAAATAGCTAATACTAAGAGTACACGCGACCCATTACTTCGATAGAAGAGGCAAATTTAACAGACGTGTTTACGTATAAAAGACTGATGCCCTCCGGCACTTGGTAGAAGGCTTAACTGGGTGGAAGCAACATAGCAACGTTCTATGCGAAAGAACGCTGTTTGTTCTATCTGTTGTGTGTATGAAGCACGAGTTTGCTTGTGTGTCTGTCTGTGTGTGTCCTGGGGATCAGACGAGTTGACATAAAGTTACTAAAATTTGATCACGGATACTTTTGTCCAGGCCCCAGACTAGGACGAAGCGTTTTTTTCTTCAAAATTCGAACCAGGGTTCACAGGGGAGGGGTGCAATTACCGGGACATGTAATGATATTAGAAAATGGGCGATATTTGTGTCAAATCCATAGTTTTCACGGTCGATGAAATCAATGGTGACACTTCATTAGCAATGACTTAAAATCGGCTACCATTGTATGCGGGCCGGGGTCACCGGGGGTGGAGGTACCGAAACACGTAAAAATAAAGATTTATTATATTATGGTTTCAAAATTAAATCTATTTTGTATTTACTAGTTTAGAGTTAAGATAATTGAGTACTTATGTTTCCTTTATTAGAATAGGGAAATTTTGTGGACAAGACATCCAAAATTAGGACCGTGATAGCTTGGAATTATGGCTATAAAAGAAAAGAAAATATAATCCTACTTAGCTTAATTAGTATAGACGCATTAAAATTATTTTCAACAATCTCATGAAGTTCCCCCTTGATGGCAGGGAAGTGTTAAAATAACAGGGCAGGAATCATTTTAGTCAATATGTTAAATCAAACATGTATTTTATAGATATGTCTTCCTTGTTCTATGTAAAATTTTCGGAAATTTTGAATCCATTAGAAAAAATCATTTGTCCGGAAATATTGGCAAAAACAGGAAAAATATCATTTAAAAACTATTTCTTGGCCTGATGCTAGTCATCTTACTTGCTGTAAAATGTCTGCAGCATATACAGTAGGAAGTCAAAAATCCGAACTAATTGGGACCACAGGTAGTTCGGATTTTCGAAAATGACCAAAAAAATGCCCTTTATTCTTACATATACTGTACGGTATGTTCTTCTATCGATACAGTGGTTATTCAGTACATACAGTAATTACAATACCGTACGAAAGGCTACTTACATTTAATGTTTCTGAAGAACCTGCTCGAACACTAAATTACATTGATCTTGTAAGTCACACTTAAAACTTATAAGCGTAAGAGAAATTTAAAAAAAATAAAAATATGTATGACAAACAATTACGTATGAATGAACTTTTGTAAAAACACTGACTTCACACAACGTCGACGGACACACTATTGTTTGTTTATCGCTAGCGTTATATTAAGAAAAATGTAAAAAGCTTCTAGGGACCGCGTTCGGATTTTTGACGTTCGGATTATCGACGTCCTACTGTATATACAATGTATTTCGCTAACGAAAAAATACTTAAAGCAACAAGATTTAATTCTACTTTTTAGTTTTGTGATTTCTGATAAAATTCCTCTTTATTCTTTGTATATTTTTCGAATAACTCAAAAAGAGAGATAATCTTATTTACATATACACACACATACCGCACAAGTGAGTAAATTTGAGCACCGAGAAATATATTAAAGGGTTAAGTATGTGAAACTTCCGTTCGTTATTATTACAGACTAGCAGAATACCCGTTTCTCGCACCTGGCGAATACGTTTTATTTTGGACACAAAGAGCACTGAAACTGTCAGCAATGAACTTATGGAGTCCCAAAACTATGAATTCGACATTAATATCCGTAATTTTCAATTATCTTTACATGCCACTATTCCCCCTTAGGGTACTAATGGGACTGAATTTGGATTTAAACGACCGGAAGTGTCACTGTTCATCTCAGCGACCCCGAAAACTATCGATTAGACACTAATATCTGTCATTTTCCCCTCTCCCCTTCCCTCAAGTTGCACCTTCAAAGTGAAATAATAAAAACCATCCCGAACCTCATCTATGTTGAAAATTTTATCGAGATCGGTAACATTTCCAAAAATTTTGAAGCCATTAATATAAAATAATTTGTTCGGAAATATTAGCAAAAACCGGAAAATATAATTTCAAAACTATTTCTTCGTCTTATGCTAGTAATCTTACTTGCTGTAACATGTTTGCAGCGTTATACAATGTATTCTGCTAACAGGAAAAATACTTAAAGCATCAGGTGTTAAGTTTACTTTTGTAGTTTTCTGATTTCTGGTAAAATCCTCCATCTTTATTATTTGTATGTTTTTCCAATAATTCAAAAAAGATATGACCTTATTTACACATGCGCACGTATACCACACAAGTGAGTAAATTTGAGAAGCGAGAAATATATTAAAGAGCTAAGTATGTGAAACTTCCGTTCGTTAATATTACAGACTAGCCGAATAGCTTGCACGAGGAGAATACGTTTCATTTTGGATATAAAGGACACCAAAACTGTCACCAATGAACTTATCCAGCCCCAAAACTATTAATTCGACACTAATGTCGGTAATTTTCAATTAGCTATACCTGTTCCCGTCCCCTCTTAGGAACACTAACGGGACTGAATTTGTGGATTTAAACGGCAACTTCTGTTCATCTCAGGGACACCGAAAATATGGATTCGACCGACATTTCGTTCATGTACATATCTATATCTATCTTTCTTTCTTTCCCTCTCTCTCTCTCCCTGTCTGTCTGTCTGTCTGTCTCTCTCTCTCTCTCTCTCTCTCTCTCTCTCTCTCTCTCTCTCTCTATATATATATATATATATATATATATATATATATATATATATATATATATATTGTTTTTTTAATAATAAAGGTGCTGGTAAGCTGGGCCTCACGTTCACAATGTTTAAAAAGTTGTTTGCATACCTTTCAGGGTAATAATAATAATAATAATAATAATAATAACCATGAGCACAACATATAGCACAATTAGCTCCCAATAATCAGGCTTCAAAGTATACACTTTTGAGTAGAAAAGCGTTTTCATAAAAGATAATTGAAATATAAGCACATACGCAGCAATTTCTTCGGAAGAAAAATGAAATGAAATCTTTAAGTCTTACGTCCCACGTTTATGCTGGTTAGGCTAAAGAAGACGGTGATAATGAGAAATGAATGAAATGCTGGAATGAAGAAAGTGGAAGAAAACGGGAGAATCCCGAGAAAACCCACGAGCGCGGTGTTTGTCCACCACAAAGTCCACACGGCGCTAGCTGGGATCGAACAGGGACCCCAAGCACCGTAGGTGAACGCTCTACCACTGAGATACCACGCCCCTATTTATTTCGGAAGGGTCAAAGGTATTCGGGGAGGGGTTCAAGTTCAATTTGAGGATAAATTATATGAAAATTTGTAAACTTGCCCCTAGGATTAGACTAAATTTGCACAAAAATCAGGATTTCGGGGGATCCGAACCCCCAAATTCCACCCCTGCGTTCGTCCCTGTTGAAATATCTACCTTTTATTGCCTATTCCAGATAGCAACGTAAATTACGAAAAGACAGCATAATATTTTAAAACATGGTTCATAGAATAAGAAGTGTACTCACATGGTTCTTGGCAATTTTAAAAAAGCTACTATATTTTTTGTCATTGACCTATCTGGAGATAACTATTCGACGTTCCACCACACACTACACACTTATACGTACGTATAAGATTCAATTAAAATTTTCATAATTCGAAAATATTTACAGTTTTGTCTGCCACACCAGGCAACAAATCACCCGACCAACTAAATGAAAGATACTTCATTGCCGAAAATTCATCCCACGACGTTTTATTGCCCCCGAAACAGAAGACGCTTGGAAAATGTTCAGATTCATAGGATATCTTGAGCCGCTGTGGTCGGAACTTCAATCTTTTCCACCTGTAATTGATCTCAAACTCGAGAGCGAGACAAGTTGAAGTTGCTTCTCAATTCGACAAAAAAAAAAAAAAAAAAAAGGTTTTAAGCAGAATGATTGGTTTACTAAATTGCTTTTCTCAACGTGTCCACAAGTAACAAAAATGAGCGGGCTTTGATATCCAAAGAACTTTTTGCCAAAGCATTCAAAGAAACAATGGTACAATAGTTTCGGTAACATCTGTGTGGTCGTTCGGTAGGCTACACATCCCAAGAGTAAAGGGTAGTTTGGAACTGCACCCGTGACCAAAACAAAAGACTCGTAGCCGGCTTGTATAGATAATTGAATGTTGCATCATGATTGCACATTTCTGTTTACTGAATGCCTATTTGTGAAAGAGGACTTTTGCTCAACTCCACTTTTGCCTTATTGCTTTATTTATCTCAGGAATTCAACGCTCAACTGTCCATCTCTAATGGCCATTGAAATAGCGACAGACAAATTTGTTGGGAGACATCAGTCTTTTCAGAACAAAAAACCTGGTCGGTTTTTTGTTTTATATTGCCGTGCGAAAAAGGAATGAACAAAGGGAAGCGCGTGGACGTACCATCGAGGAAAAGATCTCTGAATATTATTGTCTGGCTTCAAGAAGGAACAAAGATTCGCAGCTCTTTCTCCTGAAAGAAAAAAAGGAAAACGAAAACAAAAACAAAAAAATAACAAAAAAACTGATTTTCAATAAACCTATACATTTACTATTTGGTATTTTTTAAACGACCGGAAGTGTAACTGTTCATCTTAGCTACCCAGGAAACTATCGATTCGACACTATTTTTTTAATATCGATCATTTTTAATCATTTTTATATATCTCCTCTCTCCTCTAAGTTGCGGGGCTGAATTTTGATTTAAATGGCATCGGAAGTGTCATTGTTCATTTCAACAACCCCGAAAATTGTGGATTCGACACTAATATGTCATTTTCCCCTCTCCCCTTCTCTCAAGTTGCACCTTCCATGTAAAATGATAAAAACAATCCCGAACCTCTTCTATGTTGAAAATTTTATCGAGGTCGGTCTGATGATTCAAGAGTTATCAAGTTAGAAACAGTCACTTTTATTTTGATTGTAATAGATAATCTGTCGCACTAGAAAACATATATTTGTTTACATACAGGATTTTGTGCATAATGTTTATAAAATATTAAATAATAGTAACTATATGTTTTAGTGCATGAGTATTAATGAAATTTGCCTACTGCTCTTTCTCTTAAGAAGTAATTTGGTTAAAATTAACAAAACTTCACCAGACCAAAGAGCAAATTGAGAACTCAGTTTTATTCAAAAACCTATTTTTTGCAACAGAACACTTCATGTTGGTAGGCTTGTATGAAACTGTAATTAATGCAGGTAACTGTAACTGTAACTTCTGTAATTAATGCTCATCCACGAATAAAGGACATAACAGAAATAAGTGGAGACTATTAATTTTCAACTAGCTGAACTTGCGCTCTCTACACAACGCATCATTCGCATATGAGCATGAATCACCTTGTCATTCCTCATATCTGTACATATCCCTTTACAGATACAAGTGAAGAAAGCCTTCAAAAATATCGGCAAGGGGGAATCATAAAGGGGAAATTTTTTCGACTATTTTTCTTCAATATCTCGCACCGTTTGCAAGATTTGAACCGACTTGTGGTTTGAATTTCTAATTCATATATGGCCAGTGTTTTCTTCCTTTTTGCATGCATTATGTAATAAGTAAAAATTTAATAAAGAACTAATGGCCATGCTTTTTAAAATATTCATTAGAGCTGGACAATTTATACAAAATTTGGAATCGACCAATAAAAACGGCACGTTTCTAGCATTAGTGGGTTCAATATCTTATTGTCGAAAGGACTGGAGACAAACTTTTCTGTGGGGACAAACATATACGCGTAAATCTAGTATTTTAATACAGATAATAATTGGAATAGCTTTATTTTCGAGTGCTAAATTTTAATATTCGCAATATTGAAATTTTTGAACTTATATTTTTCACGCGTTTTTTTAAAAAAATATATCGTTACTAGTAAAATTAACCTAATATAAACATTTTAAAATTTTTTTCAATGTTTCCAATTTTTCTGGAAGGAAATCGAAAAAAAACGTTTTTTTTACCAACAGGTTCAAAATTTGTGGAAATTTTACAACACTAGTTCAGACACACTTGTACTTGGCCCAGCATTAAACTCTGATATTAGTTCCGACGCAGTTCGCTGCCTGTCCTGTTTTACCAGTCTGCTCAGCCTACAACGTCTGACATTTGCAATGAGGTGGGGGCGGCCAACACTTCGACGTTACGACGTTTCCCCTTGGTTTCGCCACTTGTTGAAGACACTCGCCACAGCACTCCTCGAACACCTGACAAATCCTGCAGTTTCCGAAATTCTCGTGCCGAGTGTTTCTGAATGAGTACTTTCTTCAAAATAATATTAAAAATTATAGAAAGATTTTCGAGACATTTGCGTCAAGTCGAGATTTTTACGAGCTTTCTCGACTCGAAAATTCGAGTCGAGAAATACGTTTGTCTCGACTCGTCTCGAATTTTACAAAGTGTGTCCCGACTTTTGCGCATCTCTAAAAATGACCTAAATTTATGTCAAATCCCTAGTTTTCACGGTCGCTGAGATGAATGATGATTCTTTTAAAGGCGTTAGAATCTAAATACAGCTGGAGCGGTGGTGGCTCAGTGGTAGAGCGTTCACCTCTGGTGCTTGGGATCCCGGGTTCGATCCCAGCCTCCTCGAAGTGAATTTTGCGGTGGACAAACAGCGTGTGTCATAGCTCACTGACTCACTGACAATGACTGATTTACCACGTTTGATAACAGCGCGTGTAATAGCTGATTTATAAACGCAGATGGTATAGCGTGTATACCTGTAGATAAGTGGGCAGCGTGTGTAACAGCTGTTCTAAAAATTCTGTGTTCGAGTCGTACCCAAGACTGAATTACATTTTCTTTCAAGGAATTAAACACTATAAATGATGTTCGCGTTCGATGCTGAAAGAGATTTATCCTATGAAGGAAGAAAAACCTCTCTTTTAGCCTAACCGGCATAACCGTGGGACGTCAAACTCAAAGAACTCAAAGGAAGAAAAACGAATACAGGTACAGGGGGCAGGGGGAAAGACGCAGACTGTGTGTTAAAATTTAATTTATTCCCATGTCTTTTGCTCTTTCCTTTCCCTCTTTCCTTTTTTCCCATTTTGTTTACCTTTCTATACTTTTTCGGTCTCTTCATGATGCGTATTATTATTTTCGTTTTCCTTGCATTAATTTCTCTTTCTTAGAACTTAACGTGAATGGAATTTCTGCAGATTTATCTCGTGGTTGTTTATCTAAGTGATGCTCTCAGATAGCAATACTTTTCCCTCCAAATGGAGGAATATGCAAGGTTACTGTACCATACGCGCACAACCCCTATGGGACTATGGTAATGAGTTGCGCAGTTTGAGCAATACGCACGGATAAACCACGCTTACATTTTTATTTATTAAAATCTCATATTAGGACTTACTCCGCAATACAAAGTTTTAACAAATGCGCCTTTAAAATTCTGTACTTTTTCTTCTTCTTCTTCTTTTTCTTCTTCCTATTATTATTATTACTATTATTATTATAACAATAGCTATATGGAGATATTATCTCGGCCAACTTGGTCGGGCCGTGGTGGCTCAGTGGTAGAGCGTTCACCTTTGGTGCTTGGGGTCCCGGATTCGATCCCAGCCCCCGCCAAGTGAACTTTGTGGTAGACACCGTGTGCGTGGGTTTTCTCGGAGTTCTCCCGTTTCATCCCACTTTCTTCATTCCACCATTTCATTCATTACTCATCATCACCTAACCTAACCCTGATGACCGCGCGACGTAAAACTCTAAGATTTCATTTCGGCCAACTTAGTTAATACACACCATTCATCAACAGGTAGTTGTAGAAATGAGTCTTTTACAACAGGAGAGCGCTGACTCATGGATTCAAGGGTTGTGAGTTCGAAACTAGTCCGAGTCAAAAGATTTTTTTCTGATTTAATCCTTCGGATGGAAACGTTTCTCTATTCACTTTTATCTCGTAATTCTGGATAGAGATGTTTGGATGTGAAAAAAGATACTAGAATATAAGAAAAGAAAGATAAATTACGTGATATATTTTGCAATTTTTAACTATATTTTCACCTATCTAGTTCAGACTTCTATATCTCCTTTTCGCTCTCTTACGTGTCCTTTAACTATGTAATTCCTACACTTATTTCATAAATCACATATACATATATTGCTGATGTATCTCTTTCTCTTCTCTCTACATCATGTCTGGAGATAAATGTTTCGACAACACGTTACAGACACGATTTACAAAAAAACAATACGATTTACGATATCAGTGATACATGTTGTGGTGTTTAACTTAACATATAAAACAATGAATAGAAAAGCTGAGAATACGAATCTTTACAGAGATGACAGTGCACTGATGCGTCAAATTTGTGTATTTACTCCCTATACCTATGTTAATTTCCTAGTCAAAATAAAAACTCTTCAAAATTATTCACAAATTCTTATATAGCTATCCCTTCTTTGGAGTACCGCGCGGTCACATACCCGTCAGGGCGATGTAACGGTACTTTTGGTGACAAGGATAAGAATACGCATACGTCAGAAGTCCCAAAAATATGGAAAATTGCAACGAAACTTCATATTGGGACTATTTGCAAAACAATAAATAAATCGTGTTTTAATTTTTGCGGAAAAACAGTGTTGGGGCCTAGGCCCGATCCGAAAAAAGAATTAATAATACCGTAATAGCGAAGGAAGGAGTGGACCGAAGGAAATGATTTTGTGTAGATATTATATAGACCCTATGTAACATAAGCTCTTTCGTCTTTCTGAAGTAACCCTATCAGTTTTGCTTCAAAGGTAGACAAGAGCAAACTGGAAATAAATCGACACGTCTTTTTGTTTATGCGCATAAACATTCTAAGGGTTAAACGTGCCTCCTGAATTACTATAAAATATACTATAATGTTTGTGCGTGTAGTTGATCTGACAAATTTGAATAAATCGGATGAAGACACGACACTTGTGAAACACGAAAGGCAATATTTTACATATTCAATATCTACATTCAACTTAATTCGCTTCGTTTACTCCTCACGCCACTCAACGCCTCGGTCCACTCAACATTTTTTTTCTTTGAGGAAAATACGAAACACGTATTCTTTCATCTTACCTCTACAATATTTGTGCACATTTCTTTCACTTCGGTCCACTTCATTTTGCCGTTCGGTGTCAAATTCCAAAATTTTGGACGGGGGCTTTTGCCCTAAAAAGCGTTTTCCCCCGAAAATAAAAAAACGCGTATTCGTTTATTTTTTGCCAATAGTTCATACGCAAAGTTATGTTGCAATTCTACATGTCCTTTACACACATCTGATATACTGTTACTAGCACTTTTGATTTTTCGTGATCAAAGGTTTGAAGGGGTAGGTGCCTCACCCAACCGTTTTCTCCAGGAAAACATCAAACCGGTATCCTCCTTTTACGTCTGCAGTATCTATGGACAAGTTCATTCATTTGGGTTCATTTCTTCTTGCCTTTCGGGCGTCAAATTTCAAAATTTTGGGTGGTGCCTTTGAAACCTAAAACCGTTTTTATGCAGGACATAAAAAAACCCGTATTCGTTTATTTCTTTTCGTATTGTCCATACGCAAAGTTATGTTGCAATTCTTCATGTCCTTTACACGTATCTGACAACTGTTACTAGCACTTTTGATATTTCGTGATCAAATGTTTGGAGGGATCCGTGCCCACCCAACCTTTTTTCGAGGAAAATACGAAACCCGTATTCCCTCGTTTGATGTTATAAATATCTATGCAGAATTTCATTCGATTCGGTTCACTTTAATTTGCTTTTCGAGCGTCAACTTCCAGAATTTTGGTTGGGAGGTTTTGACACCTAAAACCGTTTTTCTGTAGAAAATAAAAAAAAAACAGTATCCGTTTCCTTTCTGCGTATTGTCCATACACAAAGTTTCGTTGCAATTCTTCATGTCATTCACACAAATCTGACGTCCTGTTACTAGCACTTTAATATTTCGTGATCAAAGGTTTGGAGGGGTCCGAGCACAACCCATCCATATTTCTCGGAAAATGCGAAATCCGTATCCACATTTTACGTCTGCAATATCTGCGGACAATTTCATCCACTTAATTCAATTCTTCCTTGCTTGTCGGACGTCAACGTTAAAAATTTTGGGTGGGGAGTTTTGCAACCTAAAACCGCTTTTACGCAGAACATAAAAAATCCGTATTCGTTTATTCTTTGCGTAGTGTCCATACACAAAGTGTCGTTGCAATTCTTCATATCCTTTACACACATCTGACATAATGTTACTAGCACTTTTGATATTCTTTGAACAAAGCTTTGGAGGTGTCCGAGGCCCACCCAACCCTTTTTTTCCAGGAAAATACGAAACCCGTATTCCCTCACTTTTTTCTCTACAATATCTGCCTCTAATTTTATTCATTTCGGTTCACTTCATTTTGCCTTTCGGGCGTCAATTTTCAAAAGTTTGTGTAGGAGCTTTTGCCTCTAAACCGTTTTTTCCGCAGAGAATAAAAAAAAGTGTTAGTTAATTTTTTTCGTATTGTCCACAAAGTATCGTTGCAATTCCTCATGTACTTTACACACATGTGACATGCTGTTATCAGCACTTTTGATTTTTCGTAATCAAAGGTTTTGAGCGGTCGTTTCACCAGCTAACCGTTTTTTCATTAAAATACGAAACCCGCATTCCCTCATTTTATGTCTACAGAATCTGTGCAAAATTTCATTCACTTCGGTTCATTTCTTTTTGCCTTTCGGTCACCAATTTTCAAAATTATGGGAGTGGGAGTTTGCCCCCTAAAATAGTTTTTCCGCAGAACATAGAAAACCAGTATTCGTTTATTTTTTGGCGTATTGTCCATACACAAAGCTATGTTGCAACTCTTCATATACTTTATACACATGACATAATGTTACTAGCACTTTTCATATTCCTTGATCAAAGGTTTGGAGGGGTTGGTGAACAACCCAACCCTTTTTTCAGGAAAATACGAAACCCGTATCCTCATTTTATGTCTACAATATCTGTGGACAATTTCATTTTTTCAGTTCACTTCTTGCCTTTCGATCGTCAACTTTCAAAACTTTGGGTTGGGGCTTTTGCCCCCTAAAACCGTGCTTCCGCAGAACATAAGAAACCCCTTTTCTTTTATTTTTTGCGTATTGTCCATACCCAAAGTGATCTTTATGTCCTGTACACGCATCTGATATACTGTTACTAGCACTTTTGATATTTCGTGATCAAAGTTTTGGACGGGTCCTTTCCCCACCCAACCGTTTTTTTCTGGAATATACGAAATCCACATTGCCTCATTTTACGTCGACAATATCTGTGCACAATTTCATTGACTTCGATTTACTTGTATTCGCCTTTCGGGCGTCAACTTTCAAAATTTTTGGTTGGACCTTTTGCCCCTAAAACTGTTATTCCGGAGAAAATAAAAAAATATTTGTTTATTTTTTGCGTATTGTCCATACATAAAGTTTCGTTGCAATTCTTCATGTCCTTTACACACATCTGACATACTGATACCAACACGTTTGATGTTTCGTGACCAAATGTTTGGAGGGGTCCGTGCCCCACCCAACCGTTTTCTCCGTTAAAATTTGAAACACGGATTCCCTCATTTTACGTCTGCAATATCTCTGCACAGTTTCATTCACTTTGGTTCAGTTATTCTTGCCTTTCGGGTGTCACCTTTGAGAATTTGGGGATTGTCTTTTATATTAAACCTTTATATTATGTATCTTTTCTCTTTTATGACATTCTTTTTCCGGGATGGAAGGAGAGAAATGGTTTCCTTTGATATCTGTTTCTTGCCATTCATCTTGTTTGAACTGCTTAAGTAAGATCATTTTGTAACTTTTGATGTCATCCAACTCCGTCACAATAATAAAGTTGTCATTTTTAAGAATTCGTTTTATTCTCTTATTTGCAGTTTGGCACATTGATATATTTGTTACAAAATTGAGGTTTTGCCCAACGCCTTTCGAATTCGCAATCCACCGAAGCGCCGAGCTTTTTGGGTTGCCCGCTATTGCAGGAAAAGGAGAATTGCAGGTGGTAATGCACTTTTGCAGTCGTGTATACATGATTGCGGAAAGTATCTGTACGCAAGTCAAAATATTCATGTAGCACAACACTGCAAGCTTTACTGTTTTTCACAGCATGTTTAATGTACTGTAAAATGACCAAGAAATAAAGCCAATCGCTTGAATTTAAGTACACGCTGTCTCGAGGTTCATGAAGTGTTCCTTTCTTTCCTAACATCACTAGTTTTTCAACATACAGTTTTTGCACTGCCAGTTTGTTATTTCGACCAATAAATATAATTTCCACTTGAGAGTTCAATAATCCGAAACAGACGGAATCAAATGTCCAAATTTCTCCCATTCTGCCAAATTTAACTTCACTCAAACACAGTTCCTTTAGCAATAGGAATCACCTTCTCAGCTATATCACTATCCTGTCCGATACAAATTAATTTTGTTTCAATTGAACTAAGACCATATGCAAAATTTAACACTCTTTGTATCCATACGAGTTGTTGATGCACAAATAGTAACATGTTACTTCTAGGATGGCCACAAAGTTTCGGTTCAGGAAGTACCGGTTCACCGGTTCTTGGAGATCCGATTTCCAGAACCAGTTCCGGAACCGGTTCCAGACCTGGATCCGAAATATCGGTTCCAGAACAAGATCTTAGGAACGGGTTTCAAACCTAGATCCGAAGAACCGGTTCCAGACCTGGATCCGAGAAACCGGTTCCGGAACCGGATCTTCTAGTGGAGTGCAAAAATGGCACTCCACCGACAACAAAGATGGCCGCCATTCAGGAACACTTGTACATAATACAACGTGAATAATCTATTGAGCTTCTCATACAAAAGATTCATCACACTCCAATTTCTATAATTTTCGGAGATAGTTGTGCAACCATTTTCCCCATCTTTGGACCACTTCAGATGGATTGACCCACAGTTTGTTTAGGCAAATGAGTCAAGCGCTCACCGCCTCGATTCTACCTGGATCCGAAAACCCGGTTCAAGAACGGGATTTGTTCAGCGGCGAAAATCGGTTCCGCCAGGAACCGGTTCTAGACATCCCTAATTACTTCAATAGCTGAACAATACAGAATAATGTCACTATACACATGGATCTCTGAGCACGCATAAAGGGGAAGAGGACAATGAAGAAGAAGAAGAAGAAGAAGAAGAAGAAAATATGTTTCATGTTATTTGCACATGTTATTTGCACTTACGATGTGACCAACTCAGTGAATTCAATATCGAGCAAGCTATGTCCAGTTAAATTAATCTTCATTCCTTTGTATATTAAACATATATTTCCACTTTGCAAATATGATAATAATGCACCATTACCTACTACTACTTTTACAGTAAAGCGTTTGCTAAAATCACTTCTCGCCGTTCTTCAAATGTCACACACCTTCTTTCCATACACGGTTGTAATTAATTTGCAGTCTACAATACAATATGTTTTACCAATTTATAAATCCCGTATCTCCGTGGAAGATAGTGACGACCGTGTACTAAGTTTGGTTAAGAATAATCATTGACGATGCCATCTTTAATTCGATGATATACTTAAAGGAGAATAGATCTAAACGCCAAGTTTCTCTCGAAGATAGTATGTTCAATGCTTCTTCTCGGTTTGTTTAATGCTGGAAAAATTTAGGACGTAATCTACACGCGTTACCAAAGTGACTGTGTAACACCAAAAATCACTAGATCAGCCTGTTCTCTTTGCTTTAAGAATTCACAAGACATCTGTCTTAATTGCCTGAGGGCATGAGGAGGCCCTCTCCGACGTCAGACACAAAAATTTAACAAAATCACACAGAATTGAAATGAATTTGAAGCTCATCAATTCTCCTGAGTAGTGTGAAAACTTCCTGCAGAAACTTCAAGGTGATGTCTTAACAAAAGGCATCACCAAGTGTGTGTTTACAAATTACATGAACAGAATCCATTTCTCTGATCACATAGAAATTAAACGTAAACGAAATCGTGGAATAATAATAGACTCAATTGCGTTATAATTAAAACGTAAACGAACCGAATAACAATAATAAGCTGAATTGCATAAATAATTAAATTTGCAATTAAGTAAACTAATGGTGAATATAATGAGAGAGAGAGAGAGAATTTCCTCATCAAAGTTATTAGAATTTATTACAACTAAACTCAGCAAATTAATGCCATACGTGTGAGGATTGCATTTCCAGCTTTGTTCACGCAATGCACTTAATGTATCAATCATATTCGTTTTTTTGTAGAATTATTTACAAGTAATAAATACGTATATTATGTTAACGCCGTGCAAAGCTAAACGGATAACACAAATGCCTCTGGCGTAAAAGATTCCTGTTTGATTGCGATAAAGTATAAATTTCTCAATAAGTTGTAGGCTCGAACCTTCGGTTCAGGGTTCGATTCCAGATAGGATTGCACGAACGACAAATGTAAAAACTTTTTTTCGGAGCAGTCATTATATATGAGGTTTTACTAGATTCTTCATCATACCCACCAGGCTAATTCCTAAATGCTACCTAGATTATACACCTAGACCGCTTCCTTCATTCTTTACATTCCCAGGATAGTGTGGTTTTAGCAGCGATAGTAGAAGAAATGTGAGCTATTTATTAATGTTGAATCCGAAACACATGAACTTGTGAGGTTTTCCTAGATTTTTTTCATACCCATCAGCCAACTATCTAAAGGGTACGTAGCATAGAAATTCAGTCCCCTTCATTTTTTCACATTCCCAGGATAGTGTGGTTTCAGCAGCGATGTTATAAGACGTGAACTCATCTTTGTCATCATCATTTTGTTCAAACCGGAAGGTAGGATATTTACTTCAATTTCCGGTATTTTCCTCATCCGTCTTAGTTATTAGCTCTGAGTTCCTTTCATAAAGAGATGATAAAACTGTCAATTTTGATTTCGATATTGGATTATCATAGTTTGATAGTCTACCATTGTCTCATAATGTGAAGTGAAATTGACTTTTTTAAGTTACCATAACTTTCAAATAAAATGTATGTATACATGTATAATGCTTATTGACACAATTTCGTGGCGTTTCGATCACACTACACACAGTGTGATTTCTCATAATCTCATACTGTCTCCTATAATCGTATATTTTCCTTTCAAAATAGCTTTCAATAGACTATTTTTTAAATCTTTTATCATTTCCTTATATTTGTGTCTTTTTCTGGGGAGTTTGTATGTATTTGTATACTACTAAATGATTTTACATTTTAGTAAAATATTTTTGGTGGCGGATAGATGCATGGGTTTAAAAAATAAAATGTAGATGATTCAGAAAGGAATAAACTTGTAAAAAAAAAAATTGATTGTTAGTTTCCTAAGGATTATACTGCAGAACATATATGAGACGTGGATCTACAGTTTAAAAGGATATTTCGAACCATAGTCATGCATTTAAATTTCAATGGTTTCCTACCGAGAATTTAGCCTGAGACCACGTACGTAACTGATCAAAAGAAAAAGATCCGTAGCACTGAACTGTATAATCAAAGTGAAAAGGAATATTTTACTGCAGCGGAGTTTTGTATTTAACTGAAGTGGGGAAATATGTTTGCCGATATATGGTGCGGGGCGATTGCCATTTTCCACTTTTAGTGAATGGTGTCATCTCTGTTTCATCAGTTGGAGAAAATTGTTTAACGTGATCAGGCAAATTAAATATTCCTCGAGATCAGCGAACGTTTGGATATGCTGATCATACTTTATGCAATATACAATCGTCTCCCACAAGACAAATGTCGAAATGGTACCTATCATATACGTTCCAGACCGTTTTCACTTACGCAGATATAAAATATCAAGAAATTGCTCGTTATACAGTTTTCCGATTGAGTGCCACCACCGGAAATCGAACCCTGGACCTCCGGATTGGGTTAAGATGACGGGGATTCTCAGGACAATCGCATTTATCCAAGAGGGCGATTGGCTGGAAAAGGTTGAGAACTACTGATTTAACTATCAAAACATATATCTTGCTAATGAATTTTTACTCACTGCGTAATTCTGTTTCTCAATGTGTGGTGGAGGTGATATAGAGTTTTAGGAGACAGCCTATAGTGTGAGGATTGTTTTCCATGGTGTACTGTGCATTCGTCGGCTGCACCAGATTTAAGCCTGTGATTGTAATTTGGAGCTAATATAATAAGTATTATCTGCCATTAAGAACTTCGGTGTTACACAAAATCTCAAAACACAAACCTTTAAAACTCTGTGACTTAGCATAAATTTTATTCTCTCAGAAACAAAAAAAAAAAAAAAAAAAAAAAAAAAAGTGGCTGTTGAATCATAATATGTGCAAAAGCTTATCTATTGTGGATTTTTATTACCAATTTTCGTAAGATTTTGCTTTTTATATTCTACGTGAGCGTCAACAACTTTCGTTCTCGGAGTTTCGCAATTAGAACTGTAGGTATCATGCACGTTGTCGCATGGGAGCGACGTGTCTTCCTTGACGCTCAATAGAAGTAACGATCATAGTTGAATTGGTATGATGTGAAGTCCAGTATTGCGTAGCTTTGTTCACTTCTGCTTGTTTGTCTCTTTTTATTGAAAGTATTTGATTATTCAAAAAGGTAGAAAAAAGTTACGAAGCAGTTTAAGCATTATACCTGCATCCAAATAAGATCATGAATCCAGTTCCCGTCCGATTCTATGTAATAATTATTTTAGGCTTAAGCAAATACAGCTATGCTGAAATTGATATTTTCCAATTGATATTTTAGTAATTATAATAATGTAGTTTAACGTCTTAGAATTATGCAGCAGGCTGAGGGAGACGATGTTGATGAATGACGAAAGTGGGAGTGGATCGAATCAGGACTTCACACGCTAAAGAAAGCGCTCTCTACCAGTGAGCCACCGCTGCCTAATATTAATTTTTATTAATTAAACTTCATACTAATGATTTCTGACAAAGATATGCGTCATACGGCACAATGAACTGTGTAAATTTCCCGTCTTAGTTTGTTGCTTCTGTTATACCTTAGGCAGCGTTTGCGAAATGAAGAAAATGAATATTTCTATGCGAGTTAAATAAAAGTAAAAGTGATTTAAAAAGAATGCTTTTAGTACTTAAAATATTACACGATTAACAAAATCGATAATAAAATTAGAATAGGATAATGTTTTGTATGTAGAATATTGAAAACGGAACAATAGAGAAGAAATCGATCGTTCTAACCGATAGACAATATAAAATAATATTTTTTTTCATATCTTGTGGTGCGTTACGCTCAACAATTTCTGAAAATGTTGGTAGAAAATAAGGGCCCGAATCAATTTACCCCAAAGTTGGATCACGATGTCGAATCAAAACAATACATTCTGTGCCCCGCCATGAACAAAAGCTTAATACCGAGATACTTTGTATCGATTCATAATTGCATATGTCTCGGGCAGAAAGTGCTTTTACACAAGCACTATACATATTATAATGTTAATTAAAAAAATAAAAGAAGAATGTTCTAACATAATGAATGTATACTATTGTTTTGTTGGTTGCTATGTCGTTGTTTGTCTTCTCACTTAACATGTTTGATTGCAAGACAGTTTGTGTGAATATACGTTAAAAGGGAACCAAAGAATAAATTATTTAATATTTATCATGGGCTTGTAATTTCATTAAAAAGGTGATCATCTTAGTGAATATAACATCAGAAGATATTTTAAGGTATAAACGAGTATTGCCATTAGAGATATACTTATATTAACTGTACTAGGGTTGATGGCTACCTTTGGTGAGTCGTTGTAAAATTTTTGGTTTACCTTACCCGAGATTTTTGTAAATTCATATCCCGAAGTTTAAGGTAAGGGTGAATTTACCATAATAAGAAGGTTCATGAATACTAACTCAACCATTCTTAGAAGTGGCAGAGTAATCATAAGAAAAGTCATGATTGGTGAGACAGTAGAGAATGAAACTGTTGACGGTGTTAACAATGAGCAGAATATAGCTCCCATTACACCTGGAATTTTGACACTAGAAGAATTCTAATAGCATTACAACGACAGGAACAACGACTGGAACAAAGCCGAAAGGATGATTTAGAAGCCATGAAACAAAATTTAGCTCAGATGTCCGAAGAATTAAAACAAACGGTACAGCAAAAATCTGAAGAATCTAGTAGACAGTATGAAGAATTGAGTAGACGATTAGAACAAATAGATCAAAAGTCAGAAGAAACGAAACAATCTGTAATCCAAGCTGCGAGAGACATCACGATACAATTTGATGAGAAGCTAAAAAGATTATCTGAAGATTGCAAGGATAACTACAATCATGTAATCCAAGAAGTCAATATTGTAAAAAAAAGATTTTGAAGTAATGGAATCTTCTGTTCGTCAGCAAAAGATTCAGGTGACAGATAATTCTAACCAAATACGTGCAAATACAAATTGATATCTACCATACAAGAGGAAATTAAGACGTTACAGATTAAAGACAATGCATACAACAACAACGTTGTTACTGATCGTTTGGAGTTCCCTCATTCACAAGAGATGCCCTCGCATCCACCCGAAGCAGATCGACGTGGACCTTGCTTTACCTCTTCTTCAAGTAACCCATCCGATGAGGATATTATTTTGGAAAGAATTCAACAAAGGAATATAGATGGGCGGAAAAGAGATGGTGGAACTACGCATAACACAGTAGGTAGAAATTTTCATTTAACACGAAATGGTGAAAGAAATATAAAGTTAAGTGTAAAAATGAGCGAAATACGAGCTATGAGTAAGTTTAGTGGTAGGTGCAATGAAAATGCTACTTCTTTCCTGGAAAAATTTCAGGATGAATGCAGTATAATGTGTATAGATAAATCTCAATGTATGAAACTAATCCCTCATTTATTACTCCCACCGTGTTCTTTATGGTTCAAAGCAGTACGGGAGCACGTCAAAACATATGAGGAATTCAAAGCAGCGTTGATCGCAAATTATGAGAACGACTTTTTACTTGCTAACAGAGACGCTATGATTAGGAACCAACCTTTTCATCCTCGCCTACACAAATCTATTGTTGATTTTGTTGTGAACACTTACAATGAATTAAAAGTTGTAAATCCACTACAATCTGAATCCAGAGTGATTGCATCTATCCGAAATCTACTACCTTTTAAATTGCAACAAATTCTGCTTTCTACACAGTGCATAAGTTTCAATCATCTGCTAATGCTTGTTCAATATTACGAAAGTCAATACCAGGCACAGAATAATCAAACTGGAGTAGGTAAGATTAGAAATATTTCAGATAACCTTAGATCAGTACCCGTCCGGAATGTAATAACCGTAATGTAAACAATACGGAACATAACCTGGATAGAGTAAATTTAAATAATCAGAATAGGCAAAGATATGATGTGAATTCACCTAACCTAACTAATTGTGATAATAATTATGTCAGACCATTTAACCGAAGTAGGTTCCAAAACAGACGAAATGTATGGCGTAATTCTGGAAATACTGTAAACCATATTGATAGACGTAACTGTAGTTTAAGAGATGGCACTTCGTATCAGAATCAAAACAATGACGCAATTCCTGTACAAAATAATAATGCGGAACATAATCAGGATTGTGCAATACAATGTACTTTATTGGAACCATATACAAGTACGAATTTAAACTGACTGCAGCTGATGTGGTAGGGGTTAAACCCATATCAGCTATTGATTCTTATGAATATTTATCTTCAAATTTATGTGTTAATGTCAATAATGAAAACAACCTTTTACATGATGTATTTGTAAATAATGTTCGGAAATAGCAGTCAATAGATGTCAGTATCAATTTATGCCTGTAGTAAATCATTGTTGGTTTACAGATGATAACGTCAATGATGGTTTTGGTGTTGAAGAAAACTTTGTATTTTTAAAATCCTATAGTACTGCTAGAATACCTGTCAAAATAAATGGATTAAGCACAGAAGCTTTATTGGATACGGGCGCAAATGCATCTTTGCTATCATATTCGTCGTGGAAAGCAATTGCTAGTGATTATTCAAATTCTAAATTACAAAAAGCAGAGAATCTTATTATAGTAGATTTTACCGGTAAACACAAAAAGAGGGTAGCTGGGATTACTCATATTACAATAGCCATTCAAAGTTTTGAGATATCTATTCCTATTTTGGTGATAAAAGAATTGAATGAAAAACTAATCATTGGTTTAGATTTATTGTCTCAATTACGTGTAATGCTCGATTTCAGAAATCAAACTTTAACTATACCCGGCATTCCTCAAGAAATCGTTCAGAAACTTCTTCCTAAATCTGATGATATTGCTTGTCAATATAATATTGTTCCTAATCTATTGAATAATGTTTCTGTAAGTTCAGAAAGTGATAAATTAAATGATCAACTAACACAAGTCACGCAAAATTTGATGGATTCAAAAGATGATGTATTGTTTTCTGAGTGTGTTAAATCACTTGAAATGAGCCTCGAGTTTATAGATGATACAGTAAAAACTCATTTTAAGGATATTTTATATAAACACAAAAATGTTTTTTCACAACGTCCTGGATGTTGTAAGAATTTTATCTATTCTTTTAAGGTTAAGAAAGACAAACCTATTGTGACTAAGCCATATATAATTCCTTACCGATACAGGGAAAATGTACGTCAATAAATTGCAGACATGTTAAGAGATGGATTCATTAGGCCTTCACGAAGCATTCACCTTAATCCGTTACATGTAGTCCCTAAGAAAAATGGTTCTCTACGTATAGTTTTGGATCTGAGACGTACAAATTGCCATATTGACTTAGAACAAGTGAGGTATCCACCAGTGGAAGAAATATTAGCCTCTTTACAGGGCAATGCAGTGTTCGGAAATTTAGATTTAATACTAGCTTATAATCAGGTCGAATTACATGAAGATTCGAAACCTTATACAGCGTTCAGTTTTGAAGGTCATTTGTACGAGTATAACCGTATAGTCTTTGGGCTTATCAATGGTAGTGCGGCGTTAGCTTCTTGCTTAAATAAAGTTTTAGGTCAAGACTTACGCAGCAACGTGATTACCTACGCTGACGACATTTTGATAATGGGTAAAAATCCTCATGAATACTTAAAATACTTGGATATTGTTTTAGAGAGATTGGAAAGTTCGGGTCTCACTATCAACATACAGAAATCCAAATTTTTACAAAATTCTATAGAATTCCTTGGCTACCAAATTGATGCATCCGGTTTACAGTTTAGTCAATCTAAAGTACAAGCAATAGAGGATTTGCCTGCACCGACGAATGTAAAACAGACACGGCAAGTATTAGGACTCTTCAATTGGTTTCGCAAGGCCATCCCACGATTTGCTGAGATAGCTCAACCTTTATTTATGATTACAAAAAAGGGAGTACCATGGCAATGGGGTCCGATTCAAGAATCTAGTTTTACTAAGTTGAAGGAGAGTGTAAAACGAAACATCCATTTGAACCACCCTCGGTAGGATGTTCCTTTCTATGTTCAGTGCGACGGTTCTCAACTTGGAATCTCTGCGATACTCTGGCAACCAAATCCAACTATCAAGGAACCGGCCGTTATCCATTGCGCTAGCCGTACTCTAAAGAAAGCTGAGAAAAGCTATACAACTACGGAAATTGAATTATTGGCCGTATGTTTTGCAGTACAAAAATTTGCTCCGTATCTCAGTGGATGCCATTTTATAGTACTTACCGACCATAATTCGTTACGATATCTTAATAGTATACAGGGATACAATAACAGACTACTTCGTTGGTCGTTAGAGCTTCAGTCTTATGACTTTGAGGTACAACACATCAAGGGAGTAGATAATGGACCCGTAGATACTTTATTACGTTTGTTTCCTGGAGAAGAACAACATATCTTGTCTATCAACGAATTTAAGGTCTTACAGGATGAAATAGGCACTATTTCAATGGAAGATTTAAGAGAACATCAACTGAATCATCATGAATACAATCAAATCATGAAACATTTGTCTTCTTGTAGTGCGGAGTGTAATTGCCCCAAACAATGGAATTCCAGATTTAAATTATCCAACGGAATTCTGCTTATTAGAGATTTTAAGTTCAATTCCAGAAACAAAATTTGCATTCCACCTACGTTGACAACCCGCATATTAAAAGCCTATCATGACGATTTCGGTCATTTTGGTTATGTGAAAGTATGTGCCTTGATTAATAAATCTTTTTATTGGAGAGGAATGAGAGTCCAAATCAAGAATCATATCAAGGACTGTATTGAATGTATGCAAATAAAACACAACTACCAGGCTGTACTGAAACCTATGCTATCGATAACTCCAGAGAGACCACATTCGTTCATATCTATTGATCTATATGGACCGTTACCACGAGCAGCTACAGGAGAAACTTATTTACTTACCACTATGGATATTTTTTCGCGCTATGTAGTAGCTTACCCTCTGCGTAGAGCAACTTCCGCTGCTATCATAAATAAAATTTTGAATGTATACATTCCACATTGTGGTCCTGTCAAACACATATTATGTGATAATGGTTCACAGTTCAAAAGTGATGTGTTTATTAAAGCAATGAATAAGGCTAACATTAAAATTCATTTCGTAACTCCGTATCATCCTAGCAGCTCTATTGTAGAAAATGTGCATCGTAATTATGGTATGTTGTTTCGACACTTTTGTAAAGACAAACATGCCGAATGGATTAAACATGTTAATCAAATCACGTATCTTTTGAATTATTCGATATCAGACACATTGGGCGTGTCTCCTGCTAATGTACATAACGGTTCTGATTTGATTTTCCTTGTGGAACAACATTTTAATATCAAGTTAGAAGATTCGGCAATCGTAGATTCTTTAAGTTTAGTGAATATGGTAAAAATTCGAAGACACAACAAATTTTTGAAGCGTAATTCTCAATTAGAGTCTCTACAAGAAGGAAAATATCGAATCAAGACCAATGACTTAGTTTTTGTTAAACAACACCCACAAAGTAATGCGTTGTTAAAGAAGATTTATAAATTTTGTGACGTTTTCTCAGGTCCTTATTTATGTTTCAAGAAAATAAACCCTAAAGTTTTTGAATTGTTGAACGCCAAAACAGGTACGTCAATTGGACTTCGTAATATAGATGAGTTGAAGGTTTGGAGACCTTCCCAGTATACAAGAGAAAAATGGATGCAGCTGGTAAAAAAGTTAGTTGCACCTGACATTCTTGCTCAAATAAATAAGAATGAAGGAAACTAAGGGTGATTTTGTCCTCCATCTTGTTGCTTCATTATTTTTATCCGTTGGTACCTTTATTTTCTCACCATATTTCCCGTATGATAAGGGAAAGAGACTTCTGTTTGTGTGAAAATAAATTTATTTCCTTCTTTTCGCTCACCCGAGCATAGGTTACATTTAATTTTTGATTTTTACTTAATTTAATTTTCTTTAATTCTCATTAACAAATATTAATTTCCAAATGATTTTAATTCTGTCTTGCTAATGTGGAAAATTATAATTCGATTTATTATTGATTAAAAACGAAGGTTATTTATATTATATTGATTTGTGTTGAAACTTTATTGTCAAAGATTATATTCAGTATAAGGTTCATTCTATTAAGTTAATTATCCGACGACCGTACCCATGCTTCACCTTATATGATATTCGGATAAGATTCTTTTGTATCCTGACACCTTATTGATATGATACATACTTTAAAATGCCATCTAACGTAATTATTATATAATTCGCTCTGGAAAGATCAACCATTTTTAACATGACCGTTTTTAATGATGAATGGAACTATTGATCATTGTAATTTATGTTTCAAAATGTAATTATCTTTTATGCTTTTGATTTCGAATCCTTCGTTAATTGTATTATTAAGCGACGGCTTTTTAATGATAAAAGCTAAATAATAGTGGAATGAAAGTTTTATTATAAATGTATTTATATGAGGTAACTGAACGAAGTTATATATGAGGGGCGATTAAAATGTAAAGAACACAACTATTATTATGTTATTATTATAAACGGACCAGTGGTTCTTAAATATAAAAGTCAAGCTTCCATGTAACTTTTATATTTAGTCCCTTTATCGAGCGACATTTTATATAACGAGATACTTTGTATCGATTCATAATTGCATATATCTCGGGCAGAAAGTGCTTTTACACAAGCACTATACATATTATAATGTTAATTAAAAAAATAAAAGAAGAATGTTCTAACATAATGAATATATACTATTGTTTTGTTGGTTGCTATGTCGTTGTTTGTCTTCTCACTTAACATGTTTGATTGCAAGACAGTTTGTGTGAATATACGTTAAAAGGGAACCAAAGAATAAATTATTTAATATTTATCATGGGCTTGTAATTTCATTAAAAAGGTGATCATCTTAGTGAATATAACATCAGAAGATATTTTAAGGTATAAACGAGTATTGCCATTAGAGATATACTTATATTAACTGTACTAGGGTTGATGGCTACCTTTGGTGAGTCGTTGTAAGCTGGCTTCGTGAACATAACACATTCTGATCAATGGACTACTCGGAACCAGACAGGGATTTTGGAGAATAAAATAATATTTAAAAGACATTTTTTGGAATACTAGTTGAAATTATACGAAATCTATCTATCTATCTATCTATCTATCTATCTATCTATATATATATATATATATATATATATATATATATATATATATATATATATATATATATATATATATACAATAGAAATAACATCTGACGCGTGACCTTTCTTCGCCAGAAATACAATATATTAAATTGTAAATTTAATGTACTTAAGCTGATTCTGTGTAATGTTTTGTTTATTCACATCAGTTTAAAATTGTAGTATCAACGTATATCACATCAATTCACTTTTTATCAAAGAAAATGTAAAATTCAAACTAGCCTACAAAATCATTCGAGATTTCCACAGTCGCTTTCTGAAGTATAGCATTTGAATAGCTCCTTCCTCTCACATAATCAAGTGTGAAGAATGAAACTGTATTAAAGTTGACGAGTTTAAAGTATGGTTTTCTTTTTCTCTTCTGATCTTCTCAGAAATTGTTCCATTTATTAACTCTTCAAATCTAGTTTCTACCACTTTCGTTTGATATCTACGTGCTTCAAGCAATTTGATGTCACGTTGTTCGTGCCTGCTTTGATTATGACAAAATGTTCGCGCAGTTAGAATTTATTCTTCCTTATTTTCATGAACTGATTTAGTTTCGTACTGGAATTTACGATTAGACAGGTCATAAATCCTCTTGCAGTCATATCATTCTAAATTATATTTTGTTTAATTATAGTGATACCATTTTTGCAGTTCTTCCTTGTGTCACGCTGTGGTAACTTAAGGAAAGCTATTGGTGCCGCAGTAATACAATGAATGGTACAAAATTGAGCCATTCTTGTGGGTAATTTTCCTCTCTTTTCAGAAATGATGGTTCACTAGTCGTGCTTAAACCAAGCATTTTCTATATCTTCGTTCTGTTCTGGGTAGCCTACGAACATTTTTTCCTAAATATCAGCCAGGTAGAACCAACGTCTAGCGACGGTCTTAACTTGCACAATTATCTTTGGTAACCAAATGTTATTTATTATAAATCACAATTTAAAGTCAGGTCTCGATTCGGACATAATTTGAGACCAGCTACACTCTTCTTGTTACATAGAAAAAGGAAAGAATCCATACACTTTTTTATTTATATTGCCTATTTGACCACTCGGCTATTACAGTACTACCATATAGGATTTGAATCAAAATTTATATTAAAATTTGAATATTTAAAATAGATTCTTCGAATAACATCTGTTACTCGAATATTCAAATAAAATTCGTTTTTCGAGGAATTGAGTTGAGGTGATTTTGAGTTTAACATCACTATCAACAGCGAGGGTATTTGAGACGGGACCTACTGATTAACGTGGAATCCGACCCACATGAGAATCCTCCGAGAATCGAATTAGGACTCCCACGCCAAGGGCGAATACGCAAACCGCTTAGCGTTTAAGGAGATCTGTACGAGGAATTGATCGAATAACTTTTCAGAGCCAATATTCGGAAAGAAAAAGAAAAAAACACTCAAATAATTTTAATAGCACTATTTTCAATCCAACCAGTGTGTGTCTTACCAAACATTACCAAGCATATATTGTTAAAGATACTGTTGGTTATATCTTTTAAGTCACGCACTGGTTGGGATAAGATTAGTACTGTTATAATTATTCGAATATTGAGTGCAATTTACTTAATAATCTCTATTCTACAGAACTTTTTTAAAAAAACATTTTGGGTAGTAATGTTATCTGATTGCATTTTTTAAAGAAAGATAGTGTCATTGTCTTTGAATATTGTTGTTCGAGTTACCTCTTATGACATTATCCCGAGTAGTCGCAGGATGTATACAGCACGAGAAACACTTCATTTTTCAGTATGGTTGAGAATACCATCTAATTTTCCCTTCTCTCGTATCTTTGTTGAGTCGAGCTGGGTATTTGTCTCGTATGCGAACCCAAGAAGTTTTTTAGATACCTTTTTAAACGGTAGGCCCCATCTCAGTAGACTAGGTGCTGAAAAGGGTCGTTGAACTTCTTATTGCACAATCAAGAACCTTTTGTGTCACTAGGAGTCTCACTCACTTTGATTCCTATTCAGCTTTCATACCTTAGAGATGTAGCTCGATTGACTATACCTAGAGTCTTTATGCAATATCGAGATTCGTGAAAATGGGGGCTTACTGTTTAGGTTGAATCAGGACAACGACGGGATTTGAATCCAGTGCGGTTGGTGAGAGCAGAAACTATTATACACTATTACTTTATACGGAACATTTCCTTGGTCAAATTGTTACATAAATTTCTTCTTCAAACTGATTAGACATTGGTCATAATATATCAAGAGGTGCTTTCATCATGCACTAGATTCAGCTATGTTCGATTTAACATGTGACACTTTTAAAGGCAATATTTCATTATATCATTATAGCCTGATTATCAAAGATTTCTCTACAGCAAAAACGATGGATGTGACACTAATATTGGTCATTTTGAATTATTTTTACATGCCTTGGTATCCCTATCCCGGTAACCACCCGTGGCCCACGAGTGAATGCGATCGGAGTTTCACCACTGATCTCAGCGACAGCTTTATCTTTGTCTGAGATCTGGACCAAGGTATCCGTGACCAAATTTGGTAACTCTTGGTCTACTCATCTGGTCCCCAGGCCTCACAAAAACAGATATACTCTTTAGTTTATTTATGATACGTAAATTATGGAGCACGGCAAAGACATCATTCACGAGATTCAGGATTTGATATCCGGAGAAATAAGCATTCGGGTTCGAGCCAAAAGTTCAGCTGACGCGGTTGACATCACTCCCCGGGTTGGTCTTCTACTTGGGCTCAAAAATTCGACGTGCAGATTTTAGACTTGATGGGAAGAACTACAGTATATGCTTATATTGATGATTACACCATTTGAGGTTGTCTCGTTTTAAAAATCTATTGTCGTCTCGTTATCGAGACGAGATGCGAGTAATGTCCTCTATCCTGAGCAACAAAGAAGTATTCCACATTATTGCTTATATTTCTCATGGCTTACGCTTTACAGTGTAATCAGGCCATGATTTCAAAACGAGTTAAAACGAGCTGAACAAACGAACCATTTATGAAACCCGATCTCAAAACAGTGGCTTGACTCCGAATTGAAACTCGAATTGAATTCGAGACGAATCGAGTTTCAGCTCGACTCATGCCCATCACTAATCTTCATTTGTTGTGGACAAAAGGTGGGTCAAGGGGTTTGAACCCCATTTCTCGACATCCCGTCTTTTCCGTAAATTTCGTCTAATTTAGGAACGATATCACAAATTTAATACAATTTGTCCTCATTTTAAATTTGGACACCTCCCCAAAATGAATTCCTGCTAACATCCCTTACTATAGATATGGAACATGTTTAATAAGCGAATATTTAAGAATTTTATATGAGATACGAAGCTTCATAATTTTTGGTCCTTTTTTCCGGCTGCAAAGATTACATAAATTGTTAGTATTTAACACATATCTAGCACCACAAACTTACTTAACCAGGGATCAAACCAACGATCACGAATGTAGAATCTTTAGAATTTGAAAAGAAAAATTGAAATCGTTTTGTATTAAATGTTTCACCTGTAATGAAGTGTTTACGTCGGAAATAAGATTTCCTTAGGTCTCTGATAGGTGGTTAACAACAGTCACATTTGTAAATAATATATGATTATGTATTTAGAAATGTCTCAAAATCTTGGTCCCGGGCTCTCGAAGCACTCTCCTATCTGAGAAACGTAACTTACGAAATTTCAAAAACCGGAAAATTTCTAGCTTAACACTTCTACAGGACATATTTTCAAAACATCCTTTGAAGAGATGTCCTAATAAAAGACATTACGAAGCATGAGTTCACGAATTACACGAACAAAGAAAAAAATCAATTATCACATATAAAGTAAAACGTAAACGAAATCGAAGAACAAATACACTCAATTACGAAAGAAATTAAAACGTAAACGAAATCAAAAGTAACGAGACGTTACCAAACAAGCTTAAAAAGTGTTGAGCAAAATACTGTCACGGACGCTCATCGATATCATCGTTAAACTTTGTCCGTGATTGTAATTTTAGTTCAATGTTCTTCAAAGGACATTCAACGAACAGCGAAAGGAAATTATGGATATTTCAAAAATCAAATTCTGTTTAATTAATGAATTCTTTATCTGTAAAACTGCTATGTAATTCCGTCTTTGAAATCATTGCCAAGCACTGAAGTCAGCTAGCTTTCACAATTCAACACGTAAGATCTATGCATTGACAAATATGATGACAGAAGTGAATTTCAGAGGTTTACGTCTTTACGTATTCCACCACGAGTACAGGAAGTTCCATAACCTCGTCTCGAGTGGAGTAACAAAACTACTGGGCTCTTCCAAAGTCGGAGTAGTAGCTTCGAAAATCCATCAGGAGGAACACCTAGTCACTAGTGTGGATCATATTGCTTATCTAGACTACATCAATAAGAGAAGGTATGTACCTGTTAATATTTGTCAATGCCTAGTCATGAGTCAGTGCTTGGGAAGTTTCAAATAGACGCTACTGATCAAAACTACACACATTAAAAACATTCCCCACAGATCCTATTCTTTTATTTCAACCGAAATGATTAATGACGAATTTATTGGTGTACAACTTATCGATGTCTAGATTATTAAGAAAGTTTTGGTTATTGCTATGACACCTCTTGCGTACGTCCCGTTCTATGTAGATCATAGATAACTCATAGCGTAACCGCATGGTGGAGGCGTTAAAATTTCTAATGAAAACTTAGCGATTTTAGTTTTCTTTTATTTAATTGTCTTAGTCAAGCATCGATCCCAACACCATTAGAATTAAAAATAATGCATCTTCGTCTTTTTTGTTTTCGATTCAAACAAATTTATTAATGGCATGTCTTTTAGAAAAGTAATTCAAAAGCAATCACGTATAACTGATGAATTAGATGCGACGTTAGACCAGATACTTCAATGTGTAACACCGCCTAGGCAAAGGAAAGAAAGAAAAGCAGACGCACAGAAATACACAGTCACTCAGGTTTCTGACACGAGAGTACGATTTATATCAGCTGGTAGTTCTCGAAGCGAAGGTGAGCAAAGTTCAACAAACATGCAGGCAAATCCAGTTAGTGTTAACGTCCAGACAGAACTATGTAAATTGCCGCGTTTTGATATTAAATCCGGAAAGGATATAGTTTCATTTTTTCAGGACTTTGACGATTGCTGTGAGATAAACAGATACGATGACACCAGAAAAAAAGCGTTGTTGCCAGTTGTATTTAAAGGTCAGAGTAGGCAGTGGATTAAGATTTTTCTTGACAGGAAAAATGTAGGCGAAACAACATACAATGAATTGAGAAAGGAACTGATAGATGAGTTTCGAAATTCCAGTTTCGTTTTAGACATAGAAGAAAGAATTAGAGATAGGTTACAAAAAGAGGGTGAACCTATAATAAATTTTGTTTATGACATGCTAGCATTAATAGAGAAGTTTGACAAGGACATGACAGACACTAAAAAGATAGGATTAATCGCGTCGGGTCTTTTGCCCTATTACATAGACAAGGTAGGGACAAAATCCTATGATGATCTAGATGGTTTTATAGAAGATTTATTAAAGGTGGAGAAGAATAAATGTAAAATTGAACGTAGACAACAACGTGCTAAAGGTAGAGAGAATTCAGAATCAACTTCAGTACAGGAATTGATAAGTAGAATAAGAAAACCAGTAAAAGTAGGTGATTCGTCAGATAGTGATTCAGACGATGGTGTAGTGGTAGCAAAGGAACCAAAGAAAAAATCACATGTTAATCAAAAACCCGAAGAAAAAGAAATTAAAGTAGAACCGTCGACTAGTTCATACATGGCTAGGATAGAGAAAACTCTTGAGGAATTAAAACTTTCAATGACAAGTCAAATGCAAGTTAATGACAAGTCAGGCAGCAATAATACTAATAGCCAAGAACAACAACTATCACAACCACAACAAAATAGTGCTCGTGGGGATAAACGTAAGAATTTTCGAAATCAAAATGGCAAGAACGGACAATATTGGAATCAGGGTAGGAATTCCCATAACAAAGGTCAAAGTAGAGGAAATCATAATCCGAACAGAGGTAGAGGTAGGAAATATTATAATAATAATGGACGACAAGGTTGGAATAATTGGAATCCACAGGCTGTCCCAATGTATTACCAACAAAATCACGCGCAACCGCAACCTCAACCAAATTTAAACTACAATGCAGCGCCTTTTGTTCCGTATAATCAAGGTTCTTTTCCATGCCCAAATTGTCAAAACTGCCAAGGACAGGGCCAATCCCAGAATTTAAACTAAAAACGTCTGTAAATGAAAGGGGCACATTTACAGCGTATAGGGCACAGAAACAAAAACAAATATTAGCCTCAATCCAGTGTGAAAACGACATGGTGTTTTTAACTGTAAATATAGAAAATAAACCAGTTAGAGCTATAATTGATTCTGCGAGTCAGTTATCGATTATTAACAAGAATTTAATTCCGCCAGGAGCTCTAGTCAGAAATATTGAAACGAGAATTAAAGGTATTACTCAGAATTCCATTTCAGTAAATAAAATAGCTATAATTAGGTTTTCTGTAGCGGGGAAAACATTCCATCATACTTTTAGAGTTATTCCTGAGTTTTCACATGATTTATTGATTGGAAATGATTTCTTATTTCCACATGGAGTTAAGTTAGATTACGAAGGTAAAACAATAGCCTTACATAGATTTGGAAAACCACCATCCAAGCTATCACAAGTGGATAATATCACAGTATCTGTATCAGAAACAGTGCATAATATATTAAAAGCGTGTTTAGTGCCTAAGTTTGTACTTAGTAGAAACGTCTATTTCCCACCTAGGACAAAAGTGTATGTACCAGTAAAATTAGAACATTCTTGGTCGGGAAATGAATACTTGTTGGAACCAAACAAGAAATTAGAAGATCAGTATAAAATTTTAATTCCTAGATCATTACTCTCAAAAGATCAGAATTTGTTAGAAATAACAAACCCATTAGACAAGAAAGTAGTGCTAAAAGCGAACACAGTTGTAGGCTATGGTGAGGATTATATCACTCAGAAACAATGTAATATAGCAGATATGTCAGAGTCGGAAGAGGAAGAATTAGCAAGAGAAAAATTAAAATTTGATGCAAACAAATTGATAATAGGAGAAAAGGCGGATCCCGAAGTTAGAAAGAAATTGATAGATCTTTGCTATGAATATAGTAATGTTTTTGCGTGGGATTCTAAAACGATAGGAAGAGTGAAAAATTACGAACACCACATAGAATTAAGAACTAAAGTTCCCTTCCATCGTAGCCAGTATCCAATCCCCATAGCTCTGAAGCCGTTGGTTCGAGAACAGCTCAATATTCTGCTAGAACAAAAAATCATCGAGAGGGCCGCGTCGCCATACAATAGTCCTATGTTATTCATAAAGAAACCAGACAATTCTATTCGTGCAGTATTGGATATGCGAATTTTAAACAATCACGCAGTTTTCCATAGCACGTCATTACCACCAATACATAATATTCTATCAACAATGGGAGGACATTTGTGGTACAGCATTTGCGATATAAAATCTGCGTACTATACAATCCCTCTTAGTGAAGAATCTAGGGATTATACTGGATTTAATATCCCAGGTGAGGGTAGTTTTAGACTTCGAGTTTTACCACAGGGATATCTATCAGCGCCCGCTGTTTACACAAGAATAATGTCTATTACTTTAGCGAATGTAGCACCAGCAAACGTTTCGTTCTACATGGATGATGTATTTATTTTTGGGAACGATCAACACCAAATGGTAGACATTCTGGGCACTGTATTTGAAAGATTGAGAAATGCAGGTTTGAAATTGTCAGTAGAAAAGTGCAAATTTTTACAAGAACAAATACTTGCGCTAGGACACATAGTTAGTTCCTTCGGTTACCAAGTAAGTGATAAAACAATAAACGCAATTAAGGCTTTTAAATCACCTAAATCGCCTAAACATCTCAAATCTTTCCTTGGTCTCACAAATTACGTCCGGAGATTCTGCAAGGACTACGCTATTTTAGTCCAGCCGCTACAATTGATGACCCGGAAAGGTAAAAAGTTTCAGTGGACGGAAGAACATAAAGCTGCTTTTCAGAAGCTTAAGGATGCTTTGATGAAGGCACCCCTTTTATCACCCTACGTACCACATAGACCTCTAAGATTAGCGACAGACGCTTCGACTCTTTCGATAGGCAGTTGTTTGTTACAAAAACAGGAAAATGGAGAATGGACGCCGTTAGGTTATTACAGTCGTTTGTTAAGACCGTCCGAAAGTTCGCGCCATATTGTAGAACTAGAATTATTATCAATTTTATCGGCGTGTAAAGCATTTAATTTCTATTTATATGGAAATGAATTCGAACTTTACACTGACTGTAAGGCTCTTACATATTTAAAGACAGCACCCAAACTATCGCCCAAATTACTACGGTATGCGTTGGAATTACAGGAATACAATTACATTCCAATTCACGTAAAAGGAGAAAATAATCCCAGTGACATTCTCAGTAGAGACACAGATATTCAGCCAACAAAGGAAGACTACGACATGGAAGACCTAAGAGCGTTCCTTTCCTTTGAAGAGGGAGTAGATGTAGCCGAACTGCAGAGACGTGACGCCCATTTCGGTCCAATTATCAATGCATTAGAACATCCAGAAGAATGCAACGGGAAAATGGAGAGACAAGCTTCAGCTTTTGAAATAAGAGAGGGTAGATTATATCGTAAACACCGGTTCGCAAATAAGACTAAATATTTACTCTGTATTCCATATTCGCTTCGTGAATATGTATTTCAACAATTACATACTGAACAATACGGAGGTGGTCATTTTTCGTTTTCTAAGTGTTACAGCAATGCACTAAAGAAAATATACATGCCCAATATGAAGAAATTTTTACATGAGAAATGCAGCACGTGTGTCACTTGTCAGGTCAATAAAAGACGTGTGGGGAAAACACCTTTACATCCGCAGACCTACCCACAATACGCACCCATGGAGTCGCTCGTTTTAGATCAATTTGGTCCTTTGCCTTTGTCTAGCACCTATAGACATAAATATGTATGCATTATTGTTGACATGTGTACTAGGTATGTAATAGCGAAATCTATACCGGACCTCAGTGCCGATTCAATAAGTCAAGTACTTTATGAAGAGGTGATTTTAAAGTACGGTGTGCCAAAGCAGATAGTGTTAGACCGCTTGGCATCACATAAGGGGAAATTAATGGAAGAGATGGCAGAGAGGTTCGGCATTCATTTAAATTTTGCAAATACTGGAGCGCACTACACTCCGGGACTCGCTGAGAAAGTTAACGATATAGTTCAGAATTGTCTGAAACACTATGTAGACAATAAAATGACGAATTGGGATTCGATTCTTCAATCGATAGTATTTACGATTAACGCACATATACATGAGGGGACAGGATACAGTTCTTTTTATTTGCTCCACGGATTCAACCCCAGGACAAATCTAGACGCATCGCTAGACTTACCTTGTGACTACGAAGAAAACGAATCACGTTTACAGCAGTTAAGAGAAGCACGTGATATAGCGTATAAAAATCTTCAGCGAAAATACAAATCTCAGAAAAAATACATGGAAAAGAAATTTAGGTCACAAACGTTTGAACCCGGTCAGCAAGTTTTGATACAAGATATAGCTCAAAAACCAGGAATTCCAGCTTGTTTTAGTCAAAAATTCAAAACGAAAGGAGAAATTTTGGAAAAAGTAAATGAGAATTCGTATCGCATTAAGTATGTCACGCACAAAAATGAAGAAAAGGTAGATACGTTTGACATCCGGAGGTTGAAACCCTTTAAAACAGTACAAAGTTTAGATTAGATTTAAAAAAAAAAGTTTAGGAACATTTTAAGTGAGTTTTTTTTCTCTTTCATTGCAGGATGCATTTCTATACAGCTTTGATTTTTCTGACAACTTTGGTAATGTACATTTATTCTATTTCTCAACAACTAACAATGGAGAAATTAGGAATAGCTATTTCTGAGAATTCGTTCGCCGTACATACGACTGCAGACATTTACACGACATTGAAAATCCACATTAATTTTCATGAGGCGATTCCTATAATTTCGGAATGTCCAGGACTTCGAAATATTCAGGAAGGAATCCGACGAAACGAATTATTGTTTAGGGAACGGATAGTGAATACCATTCCTTGTGCTTTTCAATTTCAAAATGACAAGGCATTTTGCATCTCAGCAAATCGAAATAAACGTTCTATTTTCTCTTGGATTTTAGGATTAGGTTCTATAGGTTTGTCAACTTATAACTTAATTCAACAACAAAAACTTTCACATTCAATCAGAGCATTAGAGGAACATGATCAACTTTTGACTGCAGAACTGGAAACACTCAAATCCCGTTTCAACCAGGAAATAAAAATAATAAACAATGTCGTTGTTACAGTAAAACATGTATTGGCTAACTTTCGAAGTCAATTAGATTACATATTTTGTAGAATAAGTTCAGTTGAACAACAACTTTTGTCTAATTTCTTGTTGCATTCAGCGCAACAACATATCTTAGAAATGCTTTCAAACATCATGGCAAACGAATTCACTTTTCATATACTGAATAATGATCAGGCAAGGAAATTTATCGAAGAACACGATGTTTTGAAAACGACACTTTACGTTAATGATTTGGGACTTTTCTATAAATTATCAAATATTTATCTAATACGGTTTGATTTAGAATCCAATAATGTCGACTTATTATTGCGAACACCGATAATTTATTCTCATAGTGTATCTAAAATGTATGAGGTCAAATCTCTAGGATTCTTAATTGGAGACAGGAAATATCGCTATGATTTACCGACAACAGTTTACATGGCAGATGGCAAATTTCATAATTTAGATAGAAATTCCTGTGAATGGAAATCATTTTTGTATTTTTGTCACACTACCACGATTACCATAACATCTCAGTCGGAATGTTTAAATAACATTGCCTTTAACAACACCTTACAAGGTTGTACGCTACTTTCGGAAAAATATAAGGCGAGCTTAATCTTTGAATACACAAATGCAGGTATTCTGTATTCTTCGCATGTTCCAGGCGTTAGAACTATAACATCTCCAACTAACCTATTAATATCTAAACATTTAGAATTCGGAAACAATAGGTCATACTTTGTCGAGTATGTTGATTTTGATAGTCTGATTTTTGATACTACAGTATTGCCAACTCGTAAACTGGTAAAAGTGCAACATGACAAAATAGATTTAGTGGGAAACTGGACACTTTTCCACTTGAATTTGACGAATTCTACTTATTTATTGGATAACTTAGCTGATGATTTGTTAAATCTTCAGATTAACTCCACACTCACGGCATTACAAACCTCAAATTCGAATATTACGTTTACTATTGTTGCCATTCTAATCTTACTAATACTTATTATAGTGGGTTCTATTCTTACGTATGTCAAGGTAGTAAAATTATTAAATAAATACAAGGTTCGACACGAAAACTAGGACGGAAATGCTTTTGAGTGGAGAATGACAAAAAAAAAAACTGTTTTATCCGAGCGAATTCGATATATTTTTTTTATTCATTCTGGTATTATATTTTGAACTGCGAGCAAGTCCGCAGGTTAACAACCAAAGACTTCTAAGGAAGGAGGAAATGCCTTTCTTTTAGGTACCCTGAAAAATATAATGCCAAAATGACCGCGATTTCGGTAGCATATATTGATCGCTTCAGTATATTGTCACTCTTACTTTTTAAAAAAAAAAAAAAAAATCCTCCACAATGATACCACGTCCTTTTCAGCTAACAATGAATTTAATAATTTTAACTCGTCTGTATCATCATCTTTCTGTTCGAACTTCTATATTCAACCGACATCAATGTACGTTTATCGGTTTGTGTAAGAAATCGTCGCGATACGATTCATTTCTTTTATAGTGCACTATTCACTTTCATACAAGTAATAATGATATAAATAGGGGGAGTGGCGAGTATTTATATAAATTCGTTACCTTTAACTCGCTTCTCGATTCCTTCTTTCGATCTACATTCGAGACCAGTTCACATTTCATGTGGTACGAACACCGTGATTCAAAGAATCAGCATATGGATTGCCACATACAGTTGGAAATTTCAAGCAGATATGGAAAAATGAATCGATTCAAAGAATTGAAATGGTTATCCTTATCAAATTTGGTTCATAAGGCTATTTTCTTTGCATAAAGTCACTTCAAAAGCGACTATAGGTAGGCCTAATTTTGCTAATAAACTAGTGTTCCTTTATGTTATTCTACGTGCTTATACGTCTTTCTCCATTTCTTTTCAGAATGGAGTTGGGCCCGTCTTTGGTTATTATTTCACTTACTCTCCTCAGCATCCTTATATTCTCACTCCTCATTTATTATTATTGTATTTGCCACAAATACCGCTTCGCCGATACTGTTACAAAGGAGAGTATTTCATTAAATGAATTACGGAAAGACGACACAGATGATAAACCTTTGGATCTGTCAACCGACGCAATTAATTCGAGCATTTCCTCCCACTCTGATATTCGAACCATTGACCCAGTAACAACCCCTGTATACGCCACTGTTACACGCACACTCCCACGTAACCCAAGTACTGACCTCCAGACTATTGGTCGTTGTTCAAATGGTAACAGGTATGTCCCATCCGCCGAGGTTTTCCTACAACAACCACGTTGTGCTCTTCAGTATCCATCTTTTGGGGATTTGTTACAGCACGACTTTTCTAAGTTACAAGGACCTTTGACGGACAGTTTCAACTATAAGCAACATAGTTCTCAGGATGAGAATGTTTCCGAACACCATCCATTGGAACGTTCGTCTTCTCCTCTGCGCCCTGCTGAGCACCGCAGAAATTTGATTTGTGTAGCCGAGTTACCTTGCTACAGATGATATTTTCAGTGCTTCCATTATTTTTAAATTTACAAGTGGTGTCAGTGATTTTATTTTGGTGATGTTTTTTTTTTATTTTAGTGCTTTAGTGCGGCATATATGTTATTTATTTATATATAATATTTCATTATCTTTTGACGTATGGTGATGGTGAATTATGGATTTTGTGCTTTCTTTTGTGTTATTGTGTAGTGGTCATTATTCTTATCCCAACATTCTTCAGAATGGCAGATGGAAACACTATGATACATGAATGTATGTTACGTAACCGCTCTCTTCAAGTCAACTACGAACTCAGCATCAGTCTGTTTGCGTTCTGTGGATTTTGTTTGATTGCGACCAGACACTGCCTTCTGTTTTCATCTCGTCGATTACCGGAATTGATGAGCGAACATTGCAAATAATTTTATATTTATTTCCCTATATAATGGGATTTTATTTCGATTTTTCATATTTACTCCTTTTTTTTATTTATTTCATTCTATATGTTATTCCTTTTAATTATGTCTCTTTGTATTTCAATTTTTTTCTGTCGCACGAGTGACGCCAGATTTTCTGGTGGGGGGTGTCACGGACGCTCATCGATATCATCGTTAAACTTTGTCCGTGATTGTAATTTTAGTTCAATGTTCTTCAAAGGACATTCAACGAACAGCGAAAGGAAATTATGGATATTTCAAAAATCAAATTCTGTTTAATTAATGAATTCTTTATCTGTAAAACTGCTATGTAATTCCGTCTTTGAAATCATTGCCAAGCACTGAAGTCAGCTAGCTTTCACAATTCAACACGTAAGATCTATGCATTGACAAATATGATGACAGAAGTGAATTTCAGAGGTTTACGTCTTTACGTATTCCACCACGAGTACAGGAAGTTCCATAACCTCGTCTCGAGTGGAGTAACAAAACTACTGGGCTCTTCCAAAGTCGGAGTAGTAGCTTCGAAAATCCATCAGGAGGAACACCTAGTCACTAGTGTGGATCATATTGCTTATCTAGACTACATCAATAAGAAAAGGTATGTACCTGTTAATATTTGTCAATGCCTAGTCATGAGTCAGTGCTTGGGAAGTTTCAAATAGACGCTACTGATCAAAACTACACACATTAAAAACATTCCCCACAGATCCTATTCTTTTATTTCAACCGAAATGATTAATGACGAATTTATTGGTGTACAACTTATCGATGTCTAGATTATTAAGAAAGTTTTGGTTATTGCTATGACACCTCTTGCGTACGTCCCGTTCTATGTAGATCATAGATAACTCATAGCGTAACCGCAATACTATATCCATAGAAACACATAAGCAAAAAATTCGTCGATCACATACACATTAAAACGTAAAAGAAATCGAAGGTAAAGGGAAACTACTATCAAAAGGATTCTAGGAAACGCATGAGCTTCCATAGTGGTTGGAACCCTACTTTCCACATCATCATATACAGTACTTCCGCAGCTGTTCAATTTATAACACTGAGTCATTTACTTGTTCACACATTATGCGGTAAGCGTATCTTCAGCGATTCTCATCTAACGAAACAAACTTGACCTTCATCACACTCAGCGCTGTGACGTTCACATTGTCTTTCAATTTCATAGTTAGTGATTGCAGCAACTACAAGCGCGCGCGCGCGTGTGTGTGTGTGAAGATTTTTAGTCGTATGGAGACTTGCTATAATATTGCATAATAATAATAATAATAATAATAATAATAATAATAATAATAATAATAATAATAATAATAATAATAATAATGATAATAATAATAATAATAACAATAATAATAATAATAATTATTATTATTATTATTATTATTATTATTATTATTATTATTATTATTATTATTAAGTATTCTGTATTTTGGTATATCATGGATCTAGTGTTTTTTTGAAGGCTTCAGCTTGGATTCCCGTTGGGGTACTTGGTTGCAAATGTAAAAAGCTTTCTTTTAGAGCATTTATCCTGAATGAGTTTTCTTCATTTCAACCAGACAAATGCCGGAATTGTCCCTAACATATACTCATTTGAGTTTTTCATGCCAAAGACACGTACGCAAACAACTTAGCAACGAGGGAGCTCAGTGTGGTTTATAACAACAATTTTTGCAGAAATTAGCAAAATATGTTGCACTGGTTTGAAGGATGCAATCATTAACATTACATACTGTTCTATGGTCCGGCTCTAACACATTGCACCCCATTTAACAGATATAATTTACTCGAATGTCAATCCATTCGAATGACTGTATCATCGTTAACGTTCGCTTCAACAAATATAGTACAGTGCTATGCTATATATCGTTATATTGAAGTTTTTCCAGAACAGCAAAAAGTTTTAGAAGACTAAATAAGTTTTGTCAATTAGGCTGATAGTATTAGATATAGTTGTAAGTCAGCATCTTATTATTTAAACATAATCAAATGCATTATAGCATGGAGAGTTTTAGTCGTCCGGAGACTGATATATACCAAGCTTAAAAGATGTTGAGCAAAATTTCTTCTTCTTCTTCTTGTTATTATTATTAAATATTGTGCCTTTCGGCATGTCATAGGTCTAGTGTTTTTTTGAAGGCTTCCACTTGGATTCCGGCATTCGAAGAATAATTTCTTTCAGAACTCTTTGTGCATGACTTTGATTTAAAAGAATTATAGCAAAACGTTTTCCTCCGAGCCAGATTTGAACCAGTGACCTGTGAACATCACGGTCGTGAGTTCGATTCTGGTGGGGCCTTCTCTCTCTCTCTCTCTCTCTCTCTCTCTCTCTCTCTCTCTTTTCACGCATATTATTTCCGCGTGGACACTCGACCGAACAATTATGCATGCTTCTTTAAAGGTCCGCTTCGGTTCCGGCACCCCCATGAATACTTTCTTTCAGAACTCTTCATGCATGATTTTCATCTCCAAAGAATGATAGCAAAACGCTTTCCTCCGTGCCGGATTTGAACCATCAACCTATGAACATCACACATGAGTTCGATTCCAGTGGGGCCTCTCTCTCTCTCTCTGTCTCTATGTGTGTGTGTCTTTACGAATATTACGTCGGTGTGAACACTCGATCGAACGTGCTACGTTAAAGATCCTGTTCATATTTTTCTTTTTAAAAGCGAAAGGATCCAATATATTTCAGTTACAAATTTCCTTGTAGGTCTTAACTCTCTCTCTAAGGCTTAACTTAGCGGGGACGAATCTGATGCTGTCTTCAACATAATCATACAATGCTATACAACATAGCAACTAAATAGCTAGCGCCAAGGAACGTTCCCAGGGACAAACTTTTCCCACAGGAATGAAGGTGGGAACATTAGCCCCAGGGCGACCTTTAATGAAGTCCCAGGGACTTACTTCGAAATTTAAATAGAAAAATTCTTCAATAGATATTTAAAAACTAAAAATCGTTCTTGCAAAAGATTCTTTATATCGGTCACTATATTCATAATAGCCGCCATGATATGGTGGCTACCTGTATCAGATAAAACGTCTAGTGCCACTAATATGAAAAAGGTTGGAGATTAATACACAGAACAAAAAGTGAAACAGGAAAATGGCATGGGGAACGTCGAATGATGTTACGGTAATTCCCAGGGTCGTATTTCATAGGGGCACATGTCGCAACTTTGAAATATGTAGGCGAGGGGAGTCACGAAGGAAAACTATCCTGGAAAAGAGATGCGAGAGGACTCACGAAGAAAAAAAAAAGTATTTCGCACGTGAGAGGTGAGAAGACTCACAAAGGAATAGCTCTGGACATGATATGCAAAACGACACAGAAGGGAAAGAATTGAACTAATATCGTGTAGACGAAAGTTTTAAGGACAATGTGAACAAACGTAATTTTTTAAAACTTCATTGGTCGGCAATTCTATTTCGCATTCCAGTTGATTACATTTTGCATCAAATAATCGCCTGCAATAAAAATTGAAGGTATCATTTAATACTAATTTTACCTAATTTTTCTAATACTGTAGTAGGGGAGCTTACAGGAAGTAACCTGCACTTTGTGTTAAAAAGGTGCCACTCAAAAATGTTGTTCTCCTGATTCAACTAAGCAAGAAACAAAGTGGCCCCACTCCGACAGGTGGCCAGAATCCAATATGGCGGCTATCAAAGATGGCCGCTTCTGCGAATTCATAGTGTTGGTTTTAGAGGCCTATATCTCCTTAACTAACAGCCCAATCTTCACGATTCAAACCCTAAACGACGTAGAAGATAACGGGGTATAAAACATTATCAAAAATGTTTACCTAACACTGAAATTAACCCCTACAAAAATTATTTAATTTGGAACTTTACATTTCTTATGATGGAGTTTACTCATATTTTTTAAAATAACAAGTAAACGACTGGGATTATCGAAAAAGATGTCGTATAACGTTTTAAAGAGTGTTAAATTATCTTACGTTTGGTGCATAGTTCATTCATAGTTCATTTGGTTCATAAACGACGAAGTTATGATAATTTAAAAATTCACGTTGAGTTGATTGATTTCCCAAATTTCGAATGAGAGTTGATTTACCGTAATAAAACATCAATGATGGATGCTACATTGTACGAAACAAATCATTCTCTTGTGACGTGTTCTTCATAAGTTCCACTTTTACCAGAAGCACAAAGTAGCCAGACCAAGCCCGGTTATGAATCCAATATGGCGGCCATTAATTATGATCCATAAAGGTTAGTTCCTTTCGAAATTTTGACCCGAGTATCTAGATTTGTAAACGAATACGGACAAAGCAAAATCACCTATTCTGTTACTATTCACTTTTACACATGAATTAAGTTTAAGATTATCTGAAGAAATTACGTGCGTAGCGTTACGATAGAAAAGTTTTATGGTTTCATCTGAATTAAAAGAGAACTGCACGGGAAGACTAAGAAGTAAGTTCATGTCTGTATACCATAGACATTGGTCTCATATCCTTTACAATATCATAAGGAAATTAAGTAAAGCAATATATTGTTATAAATTAGAAAATAAATAATTTCTTTCGTATTGTAAGAACAGAAACGCAATACAAACATTTGGTTCGATAATTTGAAATTCACAATATATCTTTTGGATTTTTTACGTGTACAAACAGTTTTATGATTTCGACGAACAGTTAATATTACTTTGTGTACAAGCTATTCTATAAAGAATCGTACATTTAAGTTTATCTATTTATTGCTACGTTTCCGACGTGATGTAAATTTACTGTGGATCAACTGAATTTTCAAAAATAATGAGTGCTACTTACATGAAAGTTTTATTGGTCTAGATCTTCGTTTTCAGTTTCCATGACCTTTCCACATGTTCTTCTTCACACAGAACACAAAAGCAGCACGGAACGCTTGCACTTCCACATCATCTTGTGGTACATGTCGTGCAGGCACATTTGAAAAAGAATTTTCTACGTGCTTCGTATGCAACTGAAATGAAAGTCCATGTTGGAGAAAGTTCACTTCCATTGTCAGTCCATCCCCAGTTTACTGGTAAAGAAATATATGCTTTCTTTATTATTGCCTGGCCCCAGATTTATCTAGTTTGGTAAGCTGCACGCTTGGTGTGAGGAAGTGCTGTAAGAAGATTCCCTTTTTCAGAAAGATTTCTCGCCGGGCTTCATTAACTTTAAATGTTTTACATGTTTTTGAATATAATAGTATAACATATCGTTGCATTGAATTAAAACAATCTTCGCTTATGTTGATTACAGGGTGTGAAATTGTTAGGAAAGCTGTGGTCACCTCTGGATACAAAAGCCATGTTTTCCATGCTGATATTTTTCCATGTCCGACAAAGTATGACACTGTATCACATCCTGTAAACGTGTGGAAGCCTTGTAACGCAGTTGATTTTTTCTTTTCCTAATGGTTTTGAAATATGATGAACTCAGAGAAATCAATGATGTTTCTTGGTGCCGAGAGATATCCATAATTCTTCTAGACTGTGTCGCTTAAAGTTGTAGAGAAACGATACAGCAAATACTACAACATCTGTGTCTTCTTGTGTCCATTTAATATTGCATTAAAGCAATGTAACATGATCCTACTATGAGCTTCTTCTAAATGATTTCCTGACGACTTGTTTAAAAATGTTGGAAGATTTATTGAAGTTTCTATGTGACATCCATTGCTCGTTGTTACCTCAAAGTTACTTCTTCCCTTTTCACACATTGATTTTCCAAGAAAAAGGAACAGTTCTTCTTTATTTTCGTCATTACGAAGAAAATCATTCCACTTCCTAGGAATTGGTGTAACTTTTGTCCTTATTCCTACACCCCTGCTTTCTCTTGTGGAAGATTTTATGCTCTTTGTATCCCATATCTATCCCATATCTTTATGTATCTATCCCATATCAAATCCACTGTGTCTTTTTCTCTTTCAACATATTAGAAAAAAATTACATTGGAAATAATCTCAAAATATTTCTACTGATGCCGGTTGCAAAATGTGAACAAAAACTGCTCCATCAAATAATAAAACATGACAAGAATTAGGAAGGTGTTGTTCTTTGATGTTGGCTTCACTCTCTAGACGCATAACTAAATCGGACTTTGAGGATTGTGAATTATGGCAGAGAGACTGTGGAATTGGTTGATTCTCGTGCTGAAAAATTCATCCAAGTCAAGTTGTTTTATTTGACTGACGTGTAGTAAGCGAGAGAATAGCTCGACGTCCATCTTAAGTAAATTTATTTTATTTCTGTTTGTTTTATTCTTTTGAAGGGAAGAATGAAGCACTAGAGAAGATTTTTTCATGGGCGAAAAGAATGGCTTGTTCCATTCTACTAATCTTTCTTTACAAATTCTTTGTACATATAGGACCCTTTTTCTTCTGCTGAATATAGGGATTCAATTATATCACCGCTATAGATGATTCTGGAAGCAACATTAACAAGTCTACTATTTTCTTCAAACGGATTCCCCAATTCGACAAAAATTTCTTTCATCTTTTCAACAGACGATTTAAATCTTTCTTGCATCGACGATTAATCTTCATGGTGCTTATTATCAGAATCATATTCATTATATGACCTTTTGAATTCATTAATTAATTTAAAAGTAAATAAAAAAATGATCTACCTCTCTCTAATTCTTACGTTATATATAAACGACTCCATAGATGACACAATATTCAGTATGCTCGATTTCGCTGTATATTTGTGATATACAGCAGTCCATACAGAGAATAAAAAAATGCTTTAGTCACGACTAAGAATTTTAAATTTATTTTCTATCGAAAGGTGTTTCCAATTGAGTATGGAGCATGAAGATAATATAGTTAATCAGATATTACGGCAAAACTTAGTGATTAGGCTAAGCCTTATAATTTACTAAAACAATATATACAAATTTAACATCTCTTAATTGAAAGAAACTCTTCTTGCTTTGAGGTGAGAAAATTCTTTTATCAGATTCACGTAGTCCAATATTTCAGCCAATTCTTGTTCTACTGATATCATCGCTAGACCACTCAAGCGTGTTTAGGACATGAAAGAACATAGATACGTAATTTTTAATAAGCTTAAGTTTCGAGAAACTTCTTTCTCCACTTGCTACTATTACTGGTAAGGTAAGTGCAACACTGACATTGGGAGGAAAGTCATGTTCCCTAATTAATTTTAAAGTCGTTTCGGTGATTTTTAGGCTTAATTATAGCTGATAATACTACCAGTTCGTGTTTCAAATCAGTGGGTTTAATATCTTTCGATTCTTATGCTCAGTTGCACCAAACGAGGATTAATCCGTGGATAGGGATTAAAGTTAATCATGGAAGTGAGGATAATATGTTGCAGCGATCTGAAGATTATCTCGCCAAATCGTCAGATTAAGATTAACCATCCAAAACGGGAGATTAATTCTTGATAACGTCGTGATCAGCTCTGAGTAGAGTGAATATGCTTGCAAACGATTTGGATTTTTTAGATGAATTTGAAGTACTGGATGAGATAGAATATGCTATCCGACCTAGAAGAATAATGAGACAGAGGCAAAATCCTTTTGAGTACTTCAACGATAATGAATTATGTATTCGTTTTCGCTTGTAGAACTGTTTTGGATATTTTAAAACGTTTTGAGACAGGATAGCTTACAGAAGATTAATCAATAATTTGAATGTTTATGTGGATATAATTGGTGTTACTGTGTTTATTTCAATTGTCCCTAAAGCAAGAAAGAGTAAATGATATTTGTGTCAATAAAAATCTGTCATTACTACAATGGACCGATTAAAGTAGCGTATTTGCACTAATTCAATATATTGTTTATTTTATTCATTGATTTATTTATTAACTACAGTTTGTGAATTGAAGGAATTTAGTTTCTAGTCGTCACCTAGTAGAGATGGAGGGATTTATCTTCAAAGATTCTACCTTGCTGCAAGACACCCTCTTAGGGTCAGCTACATTTTACTGCATACACTACTCCAATCGTTAATTTAACAGGCCTAAAGGTATTTTAAATCTTTACAATTTTGATTTATTTGAATTGAATATTCCTTTGTGTATTAAATACTGCGCCAATAAGCGCAAAATGAAAAATAATAAACCGAAGCAGAAAATCAGATTAATTAACTTTGTATGACATAAACTAGAATTGTCCCTACTCTTACATTAAGTTTGTTAGATTATTCTGCAACTTTTACAATAAAAAGTATTGATTGGTGCTATCGTGTTCTTACCAATAAGTCATGCAGTAAGTAATAAGTTGATACATATAGATTTTAAAAAAAATATATAAGCAAATTTTCGTTAGAATCGAAGCTGCACATTTATTCTACGGATCAACAGATTTGTAAAATTTACAGAACAAATTTGTAATACTATTTTAATAGAGTAGTGTGTCACTAATTCGGTTAGGTTAGATTGAGTTAGAGGTTAATTACAACTTGGAATATAAAATCACTATATGCTTATAAATATGGAGTTCAGATATATGACATAAAAACTACAGCACAAAAAACATAAACGAATCTGTGCTAAGTGGCCATTAAAAAGCTTAAATGCTATCTAACCGAGTCAGAGTAGGGCGAAACTAGTGGACCCGCATGTTAGCAGAGAGTTGCGTCCGAAGTGAGCAAGCGCGTCAGCGACAGCGTGTAAGCGAGGGTGTTGCAAACAGTTGGGTTTTGGTGATCATACGAGTTTCAATAGCACTTGCCATGGTTTCATACTAAGAACTGCTCACGTGTAAACATAAAATACACTTTCTGCAGAAATACACTGCCGTAGTGGCCACCTAGCAAGTCAGGTTGGTTAAGTTACATTATGTTAGGTTATAATTTGATAAAATTCAAGCACGTGTGTCAGAACCTTGACACGTATGCGATATTCCCATGGTGCTTTCCCGCCACTAAATCATAACAAGTGTACATCTTCGCCAAGTAGACCTTTCCGCCCCCATATGTAATGCCGCTTACATAAAGGTATTCAACAAAAACAGGCACTTTCTGAACAACTATTATCATCACATGATTTTCACTCATTCTTCATTAGATATTAAAATAAATTAACCAATTCGCCCGTAAATTTCCTATTCTGATTCGGCGTTACAGCACTTAATTTGGAACAAGCAAGGAAATCGTCGAGATATACTTACAACGTCTTTAGTACTGTACAAATACATTATTCAACATGCAAAGAAATTTGATGTCATATATATTGCTTACAATATCCTTGTTTATGTGTATACCCACCTTCGCTATTAGTCGGGCCACTCCTCTGCGCTCATGTCCTAACTCGGTTAGATAGCATTCATGCTCATGCGCGCCGACTATGTGTGCTCCGGGGCTGCGGTACCCACACAAATAATCTTTTGGGTGCGGCGCACCAGTAAGATCTTAAATTTGGACTTGCGTTTGCACCTGTTACTCTTCGTTTAAGTCCGTCGTGTTACCGAGTGAGCTATGGCAGCACCAACTTATCTTTATAGTACCGGTATAGCATCTAGCACAAGCTGACTAGTGACTTTTGCGCAATAGTTCTTATCGTGTGCATTCACTCAAGCTCTCCATTCACTTAAGTCCACACCCCAAGAATGATTATTTAAGATCCAAAAATCTATTTGCTGGAAAGAAATATAAATGCAAGAAACTTGTTGGACCAATACATAAAGCGACCAGCGGCGTAGCATAAGGGAACGCCGGTATGCCCGGCATCCCCTCTTAATAAGAAAAAGTACTATTTAATTATATATAACTTGTTTGCTTGTATTATCACAATTATTTCCAGTGCAATCTTCTGCATATGGTCTCTCGCTTTCTTTTGACAAGCGGACCCTGCGCATGCGCGTCACTCAGATCCATATTTTCTGTCTTTCCTCTTGTCGTATGCTATGTTCCTTGGGCATCCAGGCCTACTGCAAGCATCAGAGTTTTCGCCTGCTTTCTGTCGAATGCGCATGCCCAACTACTTGTTTCTTACCCCTCTTCATCCCTTTTAACCCAACATTTGCTTTAGATATAAGCTGGCGTATTCGCAAGTATTACCAACTCTTATCTATTTAGAACCAAGCTATGGTTTCTGTACAGAACGTACGAGAACTAACGTCAAGGAAATAGAATAAAACAGAAATGGTTAGTTCAACGCCCTTTTGAAGTATGTCGCTTATGTTAATGATAGTATAAAAATAGTTATGCTTTAATAGTAATCAAATACGTACATCGTGAGTGTAATTGTAATTAAAGCTAAACTATCGATCTTCATCATATATACATAGTATGCCCAGTGGCGTAGTCAGAAAATCTTTGAGAGGACTCATAGACACAAGCATACCGGTAATATAAAGCCAAGAAGAATCAAGGTCACCGATCTGGTAGGCCAAGAGAGCCAGCACGCTCCTCCCCTCGCAAAGATTGCTTGGGCCCTTCAGTATCTGGATATCTGACAAAGAAATAGGCATACAGATACAGGCCCCCAGAGTTGTTTAAGTGCTTTTATTTGCATCTTCAAATGATATATATACTCAGCCCCATATTCACGAACGGGCATCTGAGGTCCGAACCTAAGATGACAAATTTCTAGGTGCATTCTTTTTAAAGAACGGGATTGAAGTATGGTATGCGGAGAAAGAAGCTGCCCACGAAAGAGAAAAAGTGGGAATTATACTGGAAACAATGTTTCCACAAGAGTAGGGCCCAGTTTTCTCGTCACAACGGTAGTGACAAGAAACAGCTGAAGGAATTGCTTATTGGCTTGTAACGTAATCCACGCAGTTACCTATGTATGCCCCACTAGGCCAGCAACTAGGGGGGCCTGCCCCCATAATTTTTTATAATCCTATATTTCCCCCTCGAAATATCTATGAATTGCTGATTGCAGTAGTATTGTATCGCACAAGTGACTAACTTTGGCATCCCCATTTCGGAATACCACGCTACGCTACTGAAAGCCGCACCGCATCGCCAGTTGGTAACATTATGCAAAACCGACAGAGAATTACTAAAATAAACTTTGTTTAATTAAGACGATCATATTTACGTACATCAGTGCTAGTTTCTGGAATGAAGCATGATCAACTGGCAAAGCAAATTCAAACTTAAATCTTTGCTATTTTACTGAGTGGAATTGGAGCGACGATGTAAATGTATGTCTAAATTTAAGTTTTGTAAGTTTTGTCCGAACAAGGTCGTGGAGAGGGGTTATTTGCTGACGTAGTTGTTAAATAAAGTGTCATGGTGAGACGTGGCAATACGGTGAGCTAACCTAATCTAGCCTTTCCTACTCTAGCCTACATTTCAAACTAATCGCTAAATATTGAATGTCAGGAAACCTAACGTAACGTAACATAATTTACTCTCTACCTTTCATTTGGAGCTCTTACCCCTGGTGTGTGGGGTTGCTGCTTCGAGTGCCGGCCAAGAAAATGTGTATTGGACAACATCGTGTCCCTGGGTTTTCTCAGGGTAGTGCCGTTTCCTCCCACATTCTCATTCCACCAATTCTTCGGGCCGCGGTGGCAGAGTGGCAGAGCCTTCACCTCTGGTGTTTGGGGTCCCGGATTCGATCCCAGCCCCCGCCAAGTAAATTTTGTGGATTCTTTGAGTGTTAAAATGCTGGTTAGTTTAGTGCACTTTTCAGACAAAATTCAGGTGGCATATCTTTAATTTACTTATGTCATAAACAAAATCGAAATACTCGCTGTGATATTTAAGTTGCTGAATCCTTTCTCTTGAAGTTAACGCAATCACGCCTAGAACTTTGTAATAAAAATGTATCTTCTATCTTTTTGTGGGTCTTCAATAGCTCCTTCCTCTGCCTCGCACTGAAACTGTACTTCTAGCTTACACTCTATTACCTATCCGTGGATCATCCATATCTAATGCTGATGCCAACTCCATCACATCAACTACAGTAAGTAAGATCGAAACTTTGCACCATTTGTGCTCCTCTCAAAGTACTCAGATATATTGTCAAGAAACCCGACTACCTCCAACACTTGAGAACCAATGCTTTGGAGACATTTATTTACTATGTTTATGTGGAGTACAAAGTCATATCAGATCACGAGTGAGCAAAGAAAATTGAAATCAAGCAGCCGGTTTGCTATACACAAAGCATCCTCGTCGACCATTCCATCTATTCTACTGTCGTTACTTATTTGAAGTAAGTCATCATAAACCTCCACTATTTGACATCTAAGCGGAGTCAGAGCATAATCTAGGCTCTCCCACCTTTGGGTGCTTAATGGTTTTAAAGTGAGATTCCTAATATGTTCCTTTAGTATGACCCAACGTTCAACTGACACAAAAAAGTTATAAACCTTTTAAACCATACAAAAAAATGAAACGGCGTACTGAAATGCTGTGGTTGCATCGTTAACGACAAGGTTTAGTGAGTAACTACTGCAAGGAACATAGAAGGCTAGGGAATTTATTAATAAAATTCTCTTCTGAATACCTGAAGATTTGCCTTTCATATTGAATTCATTGTTATATCCTTGGACCCTCATGTCTTCAATAGGAAAGTTTATTTCCTTCAAGTGTTTAATTATTACTTTTTCAGTCCTACACCAGTCGTATCTGTTATCGGTACGAAATCAAGAAAATTTTTGCAAATTTTTACAAGACATTCTCCATTACTATATATAATCTGTACAAAACGAACAATCATTGGCATTTGCTCTGTACCAGAAGTTGAATAATTTCATTTTGGACATCTTTTCCTAAGGAATGGAGGTATTTATTTTGTCCTACCATGGCTTTTTTAATGTATTCGGCCATAACGGTGTCAAACTTTGCCAATAGTCCCACCAGTTCCAGAAAATTAACATTATTACTTATGTAAAGTTTATCTGATGTTCCGCGTGGACGGTACACATTGTCCGCCTAAAACTGTATTATTGCAACTAGTCGTTCTATTGCGTTCTTCGAATGTTATGCTTCAGCATTTAACATTTTCGGATTTTCTGCGTAAATTGTAAGACCACTCTTCAGTCTTATCGAAACTTCATTTATCTTTTATGCGACTCAAGGTGAATAGGAGACCAGCTTAAGTTTCAGAAATGTGGCGCGAATTGTTATAGCCATCAACTGTGAAAGATACTTTCCTTGTAGAAAATGCTAAATTGCAACAAAAACAGAAAACAGCATTCTTACTTTCCAAATAAACTAATCATTTTCTGAACACAGTTTCACCATTACATAATGTGTACTTGTAAAAGTTACCCGTGAACCGACGGTTGAAATTATCCCTGGAAGAGTTGATAAACTTTGTTAAATTCTCTGAGTGCTTCTAATAGAATCATTTATACTACGAGGCCAATTCTTTGGATCATGGTCTAGAACAACATCACTATGTGTGTTATTTTTGCTAGCTTTTGTGGTGAGATCATCATTCATTAAATCTATAGACACCTTGATAAACTTATTCACCGTATCTGAAAATCTTATCTTTGCTGCTGCCAGAAAATATTGAACGAAATACCTGTGGATAGTAGTTTGATAATTAAAAAAGATGGGGAATGCTCTGAATTTTCTGAGTATCTTCCTGAATATGAGTGAAGTAAGTTCAATTACATTCTCAGGCGAACACAATTTTATTTTTCCATGTGGACCTGTTACGAAGATTAAATTTTGATAGTATTATTTTCATTTTGAAATTTTGCCGCCCATTAGACTTGTCGCCCTGGGCGGTGGCAGGGGTCGACCCCCTTGCGCCCCCCTGCCCATGGCATTTCTTATTCGAATTTTTTCTTGATTCATTTATCTCCAACCGGTTTCGAGATATTTCCGTGCAATGATTAAACGGACCACCCTGTAAATACAGAGTGGACAATTTATCTTGATCATCCGCGACAACGAAGAAAGCAAAAGAGAGAGAATAATCAAACTTTGCCTGAAGCAACTATAATGGAGGGGTCATTGTGTTACGTGTTAAGCAATATCATCCAGTGAACAGTGTTGCCATTACAGTATAAATTTATAGTTTTTGAAATGGCACTATGACAGATTATTACATATTTCAAATCAAGATGTGAATTAAAAACAAATTACCAATGTATTATTCAGTGTTGCAGACTAAGGACGTTATAGTATCACAAATATCCAAAGTTTGGAGGCCACTATCACATATACAGTACAACGGAGATGGACAGGATAATTCACATCGAAAATAACTTAGCTTTGGATACCATGGCCATGGCATGACTTGTTTCAAATGAATAGGAACGAAGTTACTACCGCTCTAAGATTTTAATTTTTTTGAAAGGCTTTATTTCGAGAAATGCTTAGATAACTATAACATCTGCTTAATTGTATGGTTTGCAATGGACCTACTAATTATTATGCCCTTTACAGCACTTCGACATTTCAAACCGTTTCGGAGATATGATGAGCATTAATATAATTCATAACACTGCTGAAAATGGTGTATTTGTGGAAAATACTTAAAACGATTGTTGTTGTACTTCTCTTTTATATTAGTACAGTAATAGGTTTTAGTAGCTGTAATTAAAAGTTCTGGCAATTACAGGATTTGAGCAATTTGGCAAACTTCAGCAATGTTTATCATATCTCCGAGCGATTTGAGATATCGAATTGCTGTAAAGGACAAAATAATTTACACATTTGTTTCGAACCGCACAAGTAAATAGATATGATACTTATCTAAGCATTTTTTCGAAATAAAGCCCTTCAAAAAATCAAATTTCCAAGCGCTGATAACTTAGTTCCTATACATTTGATACAAGTCATTTCGTAGCCATGGTATCCAACGTATCCAAGGTATTTTCGATAAGCATTATCCTGTCCATCTATGTAGTGCTGTATATGTGATACGTAGAGGCTTCTAAACTTTGGATGTTTGTGATATTATAACGTCCTTATTTTACAATATTGATTATTTAATGTGATATTTTAAGTTTTATATTTGACATGTTAATTTGAAGTATGTAACAATCTGACGTAGCGTCATTTGAAAAAAGTAACTTTATAGTAGGATGGCAACACTCTTTACTGGGTGATGTTGCTTAATATGTCAAACGATGTTCCCTTCCTTGTAGTTGCTTCATGCAAAGTTTCGCTTTCCTCCTTTTTCAGTTCCTCCGTTATCACTCTGCCCTGTCGCGACAAAACGCTGTAACTTTGGCGGAGCAGTTTTGAGAAAAAGAGCCGTTAAGACGCTACAGACCGGCTAATTTCCTACTTACATCGAAATTCTCTTTGGTATATTTTCAAAAGTATTTGACTCAGCTCAATGCTGGGACTGGTGAACATAAATATCGGTGGCGGGGAATTCAAAAATGCTTATAGCGACAAAACAATGTAACTCAAGTTACAGCGTTTTGTCACGACAAGGCAGCACTGATTATCAAGGTAAATTTGTCCAGCCAGCATATATTGGGTGTTATTGAGGTATACCGACAAACGGTAAGCGGTGATCCCTTACAACAAAATAAGAGAAAAAGTTCATATGGACCTATGACGAAAAGTTCATAGTTTCAGAGCTAGAGCTATGCGAAATCGCGAAAAAACTAAATTTCAATAGGCCCTATTTCGAATTCCAGAAGTTGTGGATGGTGGTTCTTATCAGCGTAAAGGAAGCCACGCATACACAATCCAAAATGCACATTTCGTCAATTGTCAATAGGTGTAAAGGGTATTCCCTACAGGGTCTAATTCTCAGATATGTTCTCAATAGAGTTTTGAGATATACTCTGATTTCAAGGAAGGTCTAAAGTAGGCAGGCGGTAAGCCTTGATAACAATGGACATCAAATGCTTCGGAGACAAGACGAAAGGGTTAGGAACCGGCAGCTCCATGTGATTTTGTGTTCGGAATAACGTCGATGATATATATTTTTCACGGTATATTTCACGTTTTCTTCACTTATAAGAGTGAAAGAAAGCATCGCAACATGCGTTTTCTCGAGTACGAAAGACTGGGCTTTTGACGATCCTTAACACTTCCGACATCGAGCCAAAGGATTCCGTGTTCACTGCTACCAAGGATTATCTTTTGCCTACTTTGAACCAATCATAATGTCAGAGCATATCTCAAAATTCGGTTGATGGCATGTCTGGGAATTTCACCCTGCACGGAATACTCTGTAAACCCATTAAGCATTAATGAAATATGCATTTTTGGATTGCGTATGAGTGTCTTCCTTTAGGCTGATAAGGACCATCGACAATCATTCGAATTCAAAATAGGGCCTCTTGAAATTTGGGGTTTTCGCGGTTTTGGACAGCCCTACCTCTGAAACTACGCACTGTTTGACAGAGATGCATATGAACTTTTTCTCTTATTTTTATGTGAGGAATAACCTCTTACAGTTTCTCAGTATAGTTCATTAACACCCGGTATATATATATATATATATATATATATATATATATATATATATCACAATAAAAAGCGCTGGATTAAGTTCATTGTAAGACTGAAACTAGGTCTACTGAAAAAGTTAATATTATGTAACTGATAAATTATATGAGGTTAGAATAATTTGTTAAGTGGTTGGAACGGGAAACGATGATCATTTATTTACAATGGAATACACTCGAGGCGACGTTGTCAGCAGAGAATTACCTCAATCTGGAGTGTGTTTGTTATAAAAGTACTAGGTAGAGTGCACAATAAGGTTTGTGTGCAATTTGATATTGGACTCATAATATCGATATGGATTAAATATATCAAAGTTTGATCCATACATAAACATATCGAGAATGATTAAACATGTAAAATATTGAAACAGAGAAGTATTGGAAAATATCAGTTGTTGGAAAAAGTGAGGAAATATTGGGTAGTGAAACAATACCGTGCTAAATAACGATGAAATGTAATCTCTCTTCTCAGAAGTGTGGAAACAATATTATATTATATTACAAGGAAAATTTTATATTCCTCAAACTGCAAAAAGAACCCTGCATCCTCTTTCATGATATATGAAGTGCTTATCAATGTTACCCTTGTTTCCCAATAGCTCAAACAATTTACAATTTTCGAGTTCTTGATTTCTGTTAGTTTTAAAAACAATTAGCGTCTAATTATAGTATACGTATCTCACATTCAAAGTAATCCGAAAGGCGTTTTCGTGGAGTAAATAACTATTACTGGAAAATAACGGTGCAACGACATTGCGCAAATTTTTCTAAAGATTAGATCGTTGATAATCTAAGTAATTTATGTCTTATTAACGAGGAGCAGAAAGTGCTGAAATTGCGCAAATTTCCGCCGCGACGTTGCCAACAACAGGATTTAAGGAATTGTGTGAAATTTTGCATCGAAATGAAATGTATAAAGCTATTCCTTTATGAGATATATTTTATTGCATTCTAATATTTACAAAGCAACATACTTATTTACAGAAAATTTCATTTTACAGTTTGAATGCTTGAAATTTAAATCCTACAGCTTTTAAAAATGTCATACGTGCCTTCTCATAGTTTCTCTGCGAATTCCTGAACTCAGCATACTTCCTCATGACAAACTCGCTCCTTTTGACTTCTGCTGGTCTTTGGGCCTTTGAAATTCCTTTTAATATGGACGTTATTTTCATGGCAGTTTCCGTTTGGATCTCTAACAAAGCAGAAATCACCGTATGAATATCAGGAGCAGGGAAGTAAAATTGACTATTATAATGTCTGTGAAAAGCTTCTGGTCCATTTGTCGTCCGACGCATCGTGGATGGTATAGACGCCCACATGACAGGTGGATACCTAAAATTAATAAAATAAAAAGATCCTTAGTTCATGCACACAATTATTGACAATTTATATAAAACACTAAAACATTTATAACACTAGATTCAAGAAATATTTATAGTCTTGGTCCGTAATTTGTTTACAACTATCAAAACCTGCATTTTAATCTACGTCTTACATGAAGACAGAAGAAAATTTCACTATAATTAAGTTGCATTGAGAGAAAATACCATATCAGCACAACCATTAATGTTGTGTTCAAACTAGGACAACAGTTTTTGCAGTATTAAGAGTTATTGAAGCATGTGCTACTATAGATGAAATTCAAAAGGAAGCTACTTACTTGCAACCGTCTTCTATGTAGTTTTCTAGGACGTAATCGGAAAATTTATGCCCTGTATCATCCGGCGTCATTGATATTAGTTGAGTAAAGGCATCTGATACTTCTGTTGGATGTAAATATGGCAACCCAAAAAATGCCTTTATCCATGAACCTGTAAGAAAAGCAATAATAATAATAATAATAATAATAATAATAATAATAATAATAATTTGTTAGAATAAGCAAGCATTGGGAAAGTAGTGAAATTGATGGATCTTACTGTTGGCTTTATAATTTCTTCATTTCGTACATTATTAGAACAGCAGTTTATTTGCTTTTAAGAATGGTGACTGAATTAAGATTCTTCAGTCAAACAGAATAAGATTCTATTTTCAACTGTATTCTGTATTAATATATAACAAAACAAAGTCCACATGGTATTATTAAATTAATAATAAAGAATAATAGACCATAATAATATCAATAATACCTAGTTCAGATTTTGGATCCATATATGCTTGTCGCAGATCATTGTCGGCTTGAATCCTCCGCCACCATGTTTGTCCCAAATGGAATCTGCAGCCACGAATGTCACAATTTGGAAACACATTCTTGATGGCTTCGTGAGCAGCTGTTTCTCTTAATCTCTTAATGCTCCTTAAATCTCTGGAAATCGGCCATTTTTGGCCAATATCATGGGAACGGTAATTCATAGAGAGACGATATTGGTCTTAATCAATACCTAAGAGGATGGTAAACACTTTGGTAGCAATATTAATTGGTGGCCATTGGCCAAACCAGAACTCTTTAAGTTCGTTGAAAACCGCGGCGAGACACAACATTCGACATGCTGCTTTAGAATTCTAACGGCATGTAGGAGGTACACGTAGATATAAGTTGCTGCATCACTCAAGGGGGCGAGCTTTCTTGCCAAGGGGCCCTATTTATCTCTAATACACTGACCACTCATTCTTGTAACAATTTATACGATAATACCTAGGTAATATATAACAAATGTTTCTCACAGCACCTAAGAACAACTAAGACGCAAATGCAAATCTAAGTATCATTTATAGAAAGGTGAAAGGATAGTTATTAAGATATGTGGTAGACACACCTGAAATATGTATACAAGTGCTTGTTTCTGATTGGCCAAAACTGGAAGATATAGACAAATCTTTATTTCTGATTGGTCGAACGTCTGTTCACGATATTTCAAGAGAACTTCTAGAAATATTTATATATATTGTTTATTTTATATATGTTTGTTTTCCTTACAGTATTTCAAAACTATTTGCTTTCAATAACTATATTCTTACAGTTTTAATCTTACAGTTAGATATGATACGGAAAATGAATGACTGGGACACATTCCCCAGTCACCCTCTCTAACGACGCCATTGCACACATATAATATAGATGACTGAAAATGCTATTGTTATCCATTACTTTGTATTTTTTTTTTTGTTAAAACGACTTGCATTTTGGTGACTGTTTTTATTAGTCGATATACTTATGGTAATGATGGCAACGTTGCACAAGATTTTTTTCGCAATTTCCAATTTTGTTGCCTGCTCATTAAGGCTTTATCTGTGTCAACAGATAAGCGTGGGAAAATTTGCGCAATGTCGGTGCACCCGAAAATAACACCAAAGGGAACTCTTGGTCGAGAACACCTGTAAACTGAATCCTTCAGATTCCAACACATACAAACGTTATTTGGGAATATTTCTTGTGACCCATCTTCTTATGCAGAGTACCATCTTCACTTCATCGAGTTTACGAGGTAACTAACGTGAACCGTCCTTAATAAAATCACGTTGTCCTAACAATTATTTTCACAATAAGATGACAGAAGCATGTAAGCTTACATATATTTTCAAAGGTTAATCTTATATCTCCTCTAACCTGGGGTGTAACAGAAATTTATTAGATTACAGAAATTGAGATTTCAAAAATTGGCAGATCTTAAGCTAAGCTTATCTCCCATAAATGCAGATCCCGATAGTATACTAAGCAATGGCTGTGCTCCTGCATATATTCTTCCATCTGCGATGAATATAGTCGTACCTTTTTCACAACATATAGGCAAAAGTCATTATGAGGCACCTCAATGGTGAAATCTGTCATTTCAGGTAAATATTTAAAGAGAGTGTTTTTTCACAAACAATAACAATAATAATAATAGAAATAACGGAATTTTCAAAAGTTTAAATCTTTGGATATTTAAACATTAAAGATTTATCAGATTTAATTATCTAAATCCAGGTTTGATAAATATTGAACTTTCGGCAAATAACGCATACTTCCAGTACTCTTCTTGCATAAGTTGTAATTTACATTATAAATACCATAATACGTTATAAATAAACAAACAGTGGGTGGGTCGAAGAACACTCTTTATTACTGATGATAGTGGAGAAAGGACCGGAAAACACTTAATTCCTAAAGTAACTTTTATACTTTTCATATCTGATTTTAGGAACATGCCTTACAATTTGGCTGAAACAACGATTTCGAAATGCCATTAACAGTATATTATTTGTAACAGTATGCATGTCTACATATATGTTTAGTTTTCCTATTGACTAAGTAGGTTCAGATTAATTTTTTTTAAGGGACTATGCGCCTTCTAAAGTAATTAATTTTTGCTTTCTTCTACCACGTACAACTAGAGTTGACTTGAGTTGATTTTGAGTTTAACATCCCATTCAGCAGCGAGGCTATATGAGACGTGGACCTACTGATTAACTTGGAATCCGAACCACACGAGCTCCCGCCGGAAATCGAACCCGGGTCTCCCACGCCAAAGGCGCGTACGCTAACCGCTTAGCCACGAAGGAGATCCGCGTACAAATAGACAAAATGTGAAATTTGTTTCTATCTCAAGCCGGGTGCTCTCCTATGTGCTTATATTTCCTACAACTTCTTATTTTTCTTGTCTTGTTCGATATGTATATGTATCACATTATTGCGTAGCGTCGCGCGGCACGAATTCGTACATGCTCGGAAACAGAGGAGAATGTGGATTTGGATAATACGGTGTTTCTGGATAATGCTTGTCCAGCGAGTTGCTTTTCTGGGCCTAGTTGGACTAAGAGATTTTCCCCGAATAAATGTGAAAACTTTTCCGTTGCGACACAGCTTTTATGTATTTTTAAAAGATAAACGTGTCATAATTTTTTATGTATTATTATTAAGACGATTTTATGAATGTGAAATACAGAAGGCTACTGCCATGAAAAAATATGTTATACTGTGAAAAGCAGCCTTTTCGTCGGCACATCCTTTCTCGGGCAAGTCTCTAATCTTACTAACTGCAACATGATAGAACGCGAAGAATGCGTACGAAAATCATAGAACTCTCTCTGTCTTCCGTATGCACAAGTGAGGTTTCCAATGATCGACACTTATAGTAGTTCTTAATGTTTTCGTCAATATCCGTTTGGAGATTATAGATACATTTATGTAAATTACAGTAACATTTTTACCAACCATGTGAGCAAGATCATCCATGGGTTGAAGACAGATACGACAGTTTTTTATGTCATGTCACAGTCAGTAATAGTAGCACAATCAAATCTCCTTATGCCTAACCGAGTTTCTATAATACTTTAGTTAAGAAAACATATATGATCTGTAATATCAAATGATTCACAGTGTCGTTTTTGAGCCTCCGGCTATGGTCAGAGTGGTTGCTGATGAAGGCTTGGTAAGTAAATACAAACTAACTGATTGATTTTGAATTGGTTCGATTCCCAAACTAACTTGGTCAGGGAGTTTAACGCTTTGCATCAAGTTGAAAACTTACATTAAGATGATACCAAATATTTCAAAATCTTACGTGATGTATCCGTTGTTCATTTGAACTTTAAGCCCCTCTTTTGTGGATCAACAACTAAAGCTTTCTTGCTATTCTCACAATGAGTTATTTGAGTTTTCACACGTATCAACATAATTTCAACACGAAAAGCACAGTAGAAAGATATTTGACCGTACCTCATTTGCAGGAACTTACTGATAATAAGTCGCTAGCTTCAGAGCCTCCTAAAATGTATTTGTTCAACATTCAATTTTAATTTATAATTGTAAAACAATGAAAAAATTCTAGCAAACCATTAAATTGGCGGAGACTAAATAACTTAAATGTAAAACTGGGCTCGTCAGTTTTAAGAAATTTGAATTTCTGAACACATGTGGTTACAACACAAAATGGTAAATATATTACGTAATATAAATAATATTAAGTATTATGGAAAATATTATATTAGTGCATGAAATCTCAACTTGTGTACAGCAGCTAGTTATATCTAATACTTTTGACAGCTGATATTTTGGGCTAGATGGAACGCACTGGAATCCCTTGAATCAGACGTAAAGTATTGAGCCGTGAAGATTTTTGAAATTTGCGCTCAATTGCGCTACGTTTAAAAAGTTTATTCTGATAAAGACGCAAGTGCTGAACAAATCCCTGAAGAAATATATGCTATTTATGGGAAAGATACGTTATCACAGAGCAACAGCTAAAATATGACTTAGTTACTCTCGTCCTAGAAATTTTAATTTTTAAAACTCTATTCGTAGTAAGGAAAAATTACAAACAAGTAGATTATATTTGGGCTAAATTTTAGCAAGCTGATACGTAGGAAGTCATGAAGTTACTAACGACCTAAATATACATCCCAAACAGTGATACATCAATTGTAGAAGGTTGCCTAGAAGAGCAACCTCACCATATTATCTGACTCACAAAACATGTGTTTGATTGGATTTCTATCTGCAAATCTCTATTGAGACTTAATTAAATTCATGATAAATGTTAATAATCTATACGGTGGCCCAAATGTAGGTAAAAATACCTGCATTGATCAACTATAAAATTCTAGTTTACGGATTTATTTGCTCCGACTATTCCGGGCTTAAATTGTAGGTAAAAAGACGTTAAGAACAAATGAGAAAGAAACTAGATCTACGGGTTTGATAACAACGCGGTGAAAAAGAAGAAGCAAGAAGGTGTTCCACTGTTTTTGGAAAAGTCTACACTAACGTCCGGGAACATTATACTAGACATTTGTTAGATTTAAAGGCTATCGCCCATTATGGACATGTTCTACCGAGAAGATAAATAGACTTGGTTCTGTATTGTCGACAAGCATGTTGAGTTCTCCTAGTATACTACCGGTACAAGGACGTCCATTTTGACAGCCCACCACCTTGTCAAAATAGGTCGAAAATGGTACCAATCGTTTGTGCAGAGAATGTGCAACACAAATTTTCGTTTGTGCAACAATGAACGATGAGCTAGATTGAGAACAAAGTGGGGGGCTGTCTAAACGGTAGCCCCCCACCTTGTCGAAATTGGTCGGAAATGGTCTCAATCGTTTGTGCATCGTTTGTGCAGAAATGTGCAACAACAACTTTCCTTTGTGCAACAATGCACAATGAGCGAGGGCGAAAACAAAATGGGAGCTATCTAAAGGGAAGCCGTCCACCTTGTCAAAATTGGTCGAAAATGGTGTCAATCGTTTGTGCATCGTTTGTGCAGAAACGTGCAACAGAAATTTGTGTTTGTGCAACAATGGACAATGAGCTAGAACCAAAACAAAGTGGGTGGCTCTCCATAAGTTAGAATACCCACTTTCTCTTAATTAGTCGAAAATGGTGTCAAAAGATTGAAAATCGTTTGTGCACAAATGTGCAACAGAAATTTTCGTTTGTGCAACAATAAACAATGAGCGAGGGCGAAAACAAAGTGGGAGCTATCCAAAGGGTAGCCGTCCACATTGTCAAAATTGGTCGAAAATGGTGTCAATCGTTTGTGCATCGTTTGTGCAGAAATGTGGAACACAACTTTTCGTTTGTGCAACAATGAAAAATGAGCTAGAGCGATAACAAAGTGGGAACCTGTCTAGACGGTAGCCACCCACCTTGGATAATTGGTCGTAAATGGTGTCTAACGTTTGTGCAACGTTTGTGCAGAAATGTGCAACACTAATTGTCGTTTGTGCAACAATAAACAATGAGTTAGAACCAAAACAAATTGGGTGACTGTCTAAGCGCTAACCTACCCACTTTTTCTAAATTGGTCGAAAATGGTGTAAAAAGTTTGAGCGTCGTTTATGCAGAAATTTGCAACAAGAAATTTGCAGAAATTTGCACAGAAAAACAAAATGGAGGCTATCTAATGGGTAGCTCCTGCACCTTCTCAAATTTTGTCGAAAATGTTGCCAATCGTTTGTTCAAAAATGTACAACACAAATTATCGTTTGTGCAACATCGAACAATGAGCTAGAACGAAAAAAGTGGGGGCTGTCTAAACGGTAGCCCCCACCTTAGAAAATTGGACGTAAATGCTGTCAAATGTTTGTGCATCGTTTGTACAGAGATGTGCAACATAAATTTTTGTTTGTGCTACAACGAACAATGAGCTAGAATCAAAACAAAGTGGGTGATTCTCTGAACGTTTGTCTACCCACTTTAACTAAATTGGTCGTAAATATAGTTTGTGCGGAAATGTGCAACAGGAATTTTTGTTTGTGCTACAATGAAAAATGAGTTAGGGCGAAAACAAAGTGGGGGTAATCTAAAGGGTAGGCTCCAACTTGTCAAAATTTGTCGAAAATTGTGCAAACCATTTGTGCATCGTTTGTGCAGAAATGTTGAACACAAATTTTCGTTTGTGCAACAATGAACACCGAGCTAGAGCGAAAACAAGGTGGGGGCTGTCTAAACAGCAGCCCTCCACCTTGTCAAAATTTATCGAAATTGGTGTCAATCGTTTGTGCATCGCTTGAACACAAACGAACAAAAAATATCGTTTGTTCAACAATTAACAATGAGCTAGAGCGAAAACAAAGTTGCGGGCTATCTAGACGTTAACCCCCACCTTGTCAAGAATGGTCGTAAATGGTGTCAAACGTTTGTGTATAGTTTATGCAGAAATGTGCAACACAAATTTTCGTTTGTCCAACAATGAGCTAGAGGGAAAGAAAGTAGGGGGAATGTCTAAAAGGTATCCCCCACATTGTCAAAAATGGTCGAAAATGGTGTCAATCGTTTGCGTATCGTTTGTGCAGAAAAGTGCAACACAAATTTTCGTCTGTGCAACAATGAACAATGAGCTAAAACCAAAACAAGGGGGGCGTCTAAACGATAGCAACCCACCTTGGAAAATTGGTGGTAAATGTTGTTAGTCGTTTGTGCATCGTTTGTGCAGATATGTGTAACCTACCCACTTTCTCTAAATTAGCCGAAATTTGTCAAAAGTTTGGGCATCGTTTGTGCTGAATGTGCAACACAAATTTTCGTTTGTGCAACAATGAACAATGATCTAAGGCGAAAACAAAATGGGGGCTATCTAACCGGTGCTCCTCCACCTTCTCAAAATTGGTCGAAAATTTGGTGTCAGTCATTTGTTCAGAAATGTGCTACCCAAAATTTTCGTTACATTTTTGCAACATCGAACAATGAGCTAGAACGAAAACAAAGTGGGGGCGTCTAAACGGTAGCAACCCACCTTGGAAAATTGGTCTAAATGGTGTTAGTCGTTTGTGCATCGTTTGTGCAGAAATGTGCAAAACAAATTTTCGTTTGTGCAAAAATGAACAATGTGCTAAACCGAAAACAAAGTGGGGAGCTGTCTAAACGATAGCCGCCATTTTGTCAAAATCGAAAATGGTGTCAATCGTTTGTGCATCGTTTGTGCACAAATGTGCAACACAACTTTTCGTTTGTAGAACAATGAACAACGTGGTAGAGCGAAAACAAGGTGAGGGCTGTCTAAACAGCAGCCCCCCACCTTGTCAAAATATTTCGAAAATGGTGTCAATCGTTTGTGCATCGCTTGTGTATAAATGTACAAAAAAATTTCGTTTGTTCAACAATGAACAATGAGGTAGAGCGAAAACAAAGTTGGGGGCTATTTAGACGTTAGCCCCGCACCTTGTCAAAATTGGTCGTAAATGGTGTCAAACGTTTGTGCATCGTTTATACAGAAATGTGCAACACAAATTTACGTCTGTGCAACAATGAACAATAAGCTAGAACCAAAACAAGGTGGATGACTGTTTAAACGTTAGTCTACCCACTTTCTCTAAATTGGCCGAAAATGGTGTCAAAAGTTTGGGCATCGTTTGTGCAGAAATGTGCAACAGATAGTTTCGTTTGTGCCGCAATGAACAATGATCTAAGGCAAAAAAAAGGGGTCTATCTAACCGGTACCTCCTCCACCTTCTCAAAATTGGTCGAAAGTGGTGTTAGTCGTTTGTTGAGGAATGGGTTTTACAAATTTTCGTTTGTGCAACAGCGAACAATGAGCTAGACCCAAAACAAAGTGGGGATTTTCTAAACGGTAGCCTCCACCTTGGGAAATTGGTCGAAAATGATGTCAATCGTTTGGGCAAAAATGTGCAACACAATTTTTTGCTTGTGCAACAATGAACAACAAGCTAGAGCGAAAACAAAGTGAGGGCTGTCTAAACGGTAGCCACTCATCTTGTCAAAATTGGTTGAAAATGGTATCAAACGTTTGTGCATCGTTTGTGCAGAAATGTGCAACACAAATTTTCGTTTGTGGAGCAATGAACAGTGAGAGGGGGCGAAATCAAAGTGAGGGTTATCTAAAGGGTAGCCCCAAACTTGTCAAAATTAGTCGAAAATGTTGTCAATTGTTTGTGCATCGGTTGTGCATAAATGTACAAAACAAATTTTGCTTTGTGCAACAATGAAAAATGAGCTAGAGCGGAAACAAAGTGAGTTGCTGTCTAAACGTTTGCCTTTCCACTTTATCTAAATTAGTCGAAATTGGTGTCAAATATTGTGCATCATTTGTGCAGAAAGCGCAACACAAGTTTAGATAGCCCCACTTTGTTTTCGCTCTAGCTCATTGTTCATTGTTGCAGAAACGAAAATTTGTTTTGCTCATTTCTGCACAATCGATTGACACCCCTTTCGACCATTTTTCTCAAGGTGGGGGCCTTCCCTTTAGACAGCCCCCAGTTTATTTTCGCTCTAGCTGTTTTTTCGTTGTTGCACAAACGACAATTTGTGTTGCACATTTCCGCACAAACGGTGCACAATCGATTGACACCATTTTCGACCAATTTTGACAAGGTTGGGGCTACCGTTTAGAGAGCCCCATCTTTGTTTTCGCTCTTGCTCCTTGTTCCTTGTTGCACGAACGTACATTTGTGTGCTACATTTCTGCACAAACGAGTGACACCATTTTCCACCAATTTTGACAAGGTAGGGGCTACGTTTAGAGAGCCCCCACTTTGTTTTCGCTCTTGCTCGTTGTTCGTTGTTGCAGAAACGAAAATTTGTGATGCACATTTCTGCACAAACGATTCACACCATTTTCGTCCAATTTTGAGAAGCGAGGGGCTACTCTTTAGGTAGCCCCCACTTTTTTTCGCTTTAGCTCATTGTTCATTGTCGCACAAACGAAAATTTGTGTTGCACATTTCTGCACAAACGACGCACAAACGATTCACACTATTTTTTCCAATTTTGAGAAGGTGGGGGCTACCTTTTAGGCAGCCCCACTTTGTTTGCGCTCCAGCTCATTGTTCATTGTTGCACAAACGAAAATTGTGTTGCACATTTCTGCACAAACGGTGCACAATCATTGACTCCATTTTCGTCCAATTCTCAGAAGGTGGGGGCTACCATTTAGACATCCCCCACTTTGTTTTCGCTCTAGTTCATTGTTCAATGTTTCACAAACGAAAATTTTGTTGCACATTTGTGGACAACCAATGCACAATCAAGTGTATCCACTTTTCACAAATTTTGAGAATGTGGGGGGCTACCGTATTGACAGCCCATACTATATTTTCGCTCTAGCTCTTCGTTGATTGTTGCACAAACGGAAATTTGTGTTCAATATTTCTGCACAAACTGTGCACAATCGATTGACACCACTTTCGACCAATTTTGACAAAGTGGGGGCTACCGTTTATACAGCACCTCCACTTTGTTTTCATTTTAGCACATTTTTCATTGTTGCACAAACGAAACTTTGTGTTGCGCATTTCTGCACAAACGACGCACAAACGACTGACACCATTTTCCACCAATTTTGACAAGGTAGGGGGCTACGTTTAGAGAGCCCCACTTTGTTTTCGCTCTTGCTCGTTGTTGGTTGTTGCAGAAACGGAACTTCGTGATGCACATTTCTGCACAAACGACGCACAAACGATTCACACCATTTTCGACCTATTTTGACGAGATGGGGGGGGGGGCTGTCTAAATGGACATGGTACAAGGACACGGCCTAACCTGATTTACAGTAATAGTGTAGTATACAAAGCTGACAATCCAACACAGTTTACAGCTTTAACGATTTGTCATTATTTGTTAGAATCTGTCTGGGGCATTTAAATGCACTCATCCTTGGCATACCTGCCATTGTTCCTGGCTTGGCTCTGACACTGTCAGACTATGATTTGCTTTTTGTCTCTGAGGAATTATATGTGATTTCGTTAAGTTAGCTTGAAGCGAAACAGATAAAAGTGTTTTTTTTTTTTTTTACCGGAAATAGCAGAAGTACCACAGTAACGGAATTATGGTGTGAAGAAATAATTAAAAAGAATAATGCATGTCTTGTTTCAGAATGCTTTGTTTACCTGACTATATATGTCTTCTCAATTTCGATCTTTAAATATTAAATAGTTTTTAGGTAACCATTTATAATCTTGGACTCCCAAATCAGTGTGAGATCAGAAATATGTGACGTACAACCAATAAATCAAACTCATAACAACTAACTAACACCTACGACCAACTATGCCATGTTTGTTAAGTGATTTATTAATTAACTAATTGAGATTTAATGCCTTTCTGCAATACTACAACTTTCAAAAGGGCCGCGGCGGCTCAGTTTATCTCTGATGCATGAGTTCCTGGGTTCAAATCCTGCTCCCTCAAGTAAACTTTGTTGTGGACAAGCACCATGTGCATTGATTTCCTCGGGGTTCACCCGTTTTCTCCCACTTTCTTCATTCCACCATTTCATTCATTTCTCATCATCGCCGTTTCCTTTAGCCTAGCCGGCATAAACGCGGGACATAAAACTCAAGGATTTGATTTCATTATTACAACTTTCAAGTGCACCACTAAACAGGACGCTAGTTTTAATATAAGTTCATTTTTCCTAGTGAAACAATCAATCCTTTATGTCGTTATTATGAGCAATTTAAATATTTTCTGATTAATGTCTACAAACTTTATAATGCTGTCACTTCTAAGTGTTGTACAAGAATGAAATGAATTACTTTTTACGGACATTGCAGAATGAGTTTATGATACGACTCAGAGAATAAAAGCGGCTTGTTAGAGTTTAGAGTATCTTTCAGCAGCAGGCATATTTGAGACGTGAGCCAATAACTTAACGTCAATGCAAACTTTTAAGCTACAACTGAGAATCAAACCCTGGTGCCTCGCGCTCGAGACGATAATAATGAGATATTGATTGTATTAAACTTTTTTTCTTAACTACGGCATTTTACATTTACAATTGATATGATATTGTTCCCTACTTGACTTTGAAAATAAAAAAAAACTAAATTGTTAATATTCTTAATATTCTTAATGTCTGCGTATGTTAGTAACAGAAACGTAACGTGAAGAAAATTAATTAACTCAAATAATGATTTCTCGTCGTAGGGCCTTAGTGACTAATCTAGACTTACATGAAAGAATTTTTCACTTATTACAACTCCTTGCGTAAACTCTAGGAACTGTTTAGTGTAGGCCAGTGGTTAACGCATTGAATTTTCAAACGTAAAAGTATGAGTTCGGATTACAGTAGGTTCAAACTTTTTAACATGCATCAATTTCAACTCCAATCCATACTCAGTGTGGTAAGAAAGTTGATGTTCTCTGGGACAAAAGAGACGTTGAGATGACAAAAATGATGGAGATTTGGAATAGGGCAATAAACTTAGACAAAGATTTACAAAGGTCCTTCAATTGATCCAGATATGATAGGTTCAGTTCGTTTCAACAGTCTCTTAACGTATGTATGATAAGTGTTTCTTTCTTCTAATATACAGTACGTAGTGAAGTAATATATTATACGAAAGACGAATTAATGTCTTTCACGTATATCAGTCATTGGACAACGCACTCTAAACAATAGAGTATAAATCTAAAGTGAGGATTTGTCTTCGTATATCAATTGCACAGCAAAGCCTTGTTTCAGTGATCCACAAGATTACCAACTGTTTGAAAAGTTTTGTGAAAGTTGGAATGCCTATCTAGATATTTGTGATACCAGCAAAAGTGCTGGGCTTGACCAATGGAATTTTAGCAGTCTCTGATTCATGTATTTTTGTTGCTGTCTCCACATAATGTTCCTGCGGACAAAAATTGAGTTCCTTATGTAAAACCATTTGCATTACATGCATCGATATGCCACTTCCACGGGATCCATTGCGAGCTGACTTTTCCACACTGCTGGTAAATGATTCATTGACCTCTTCTCACACATTCCTCTATCGTGATTCGTATAGGTTAAAACTTTTTCTTATATCTTCTACAGACTTTGTGGTCATTAACTTACTTTAACAATACTAAGTTGTTTCTTAAGGATTTGTAGTATTCATCCAATTCACTAGACTTGCTAGCTACTAGTAATATGAACTAATAATAAATTCACAAGTAATTAATTATGATTGTTTACATTGCGTGTGCACATTTCGACGGTCAACGATTGTAGTAAGTGATGCATACAATAAGAAATCTTGATAATTATTTTACATTATGGTATAGTTTTATATATATATCGATATATATATATATATATCGAGAGAGAAAGAGAGAGAGAGAGAGAAAGTGTAGATGGATAGATAGCTTAGAAACAAACAAAAAATAGAAAATAGACAAAACGAAATTTTTTACTGGGTACTAAATATGAGAATGAGGGACCTAAGTATGCCAATACAAAGTGTTCTGACGAAATTAGATAGCACTACGAATATCTTGGAAATGAATCATCCAAGATAGATGGTTAGCAAAAGGATTAGAAAGCCCTTAATTCAGCAATGGATCGACAATTGTTGATAATGATATATACTTCTTTCAAATATAACTAACCCTCCCCATAATACTCTTGAGATCCCACTTCTTATCCTTGATATCTGAACATTTGAGATTAAACAATAATTGCTTATATCTTGGTCTGAGAGATCATTTACTTTTAACCCTATATCTGTAGGAATATGCAGAGTAAAAACAAAGATAAATTAAAATTTAATGTTCCTGGATATAACTGTGTAAAATACGCTGTAATGTCAGAGTATAAGAAACGGTTCTGCGAACTCGAAATATTTTAACAACCGGTTCTAGCGAACCGGTGAGAACCGGCTGAGTAGCACCACTGTATATACTTCATAGTATACACACGTATAGCTTTACACGTGTATAGCTTCATAGTTAACCACGAATTTTCAATGGATCGCGAAGGTGAGTGGTATAGTCTTTACTTCTGAAGCGTTCGGTCTCTGGTTCGATCCCAGCTCGAGCCAAGTAGGCTTTGTAGTGTGCAAACACCACAAACGTTGCTTTTCTCGGAGCTCTCCGTTTGTTCATACTTTCTACATTTCATTCATTTGGTATCATCATTGTCATCTTTATTCCACGCTGCATAACCGTGAGACGTAAAACTCAAAGACTTCATTGAATTTCATTTTCCATAATTTTTAGTATTAAATAACCTTTCTTATAAAGATAACCAAGAAAGTTATGTCGCTTTTCTACCCATCACCTTCGAACATTGATATGTGACTTAAGATGCATCTGGAAATAGATAAAAAAGTAGTCCCCATCAGTATCGACGACCTTTTGCCAAAGTTTTGGAAGGCCGATGATTACATTGCGGAAGAACTTCGTGGGCCGTGAAGCGAAGAGGATATCAAGTTCATTTTGCCCCTCTGCTGGGATTTGAACCGGTGTCCTCTAAGTTGATTGTCGACGGAATGGAACATGTGATCATCGGACGGTACAATGTTCGGGGAGTGTGGCGCATGCAATAGTGTTACCCATGAAATGGTGTTCCAGGTCATCCTAGCCACGTGGAGTTTAGCGTTATTCTGGAAAAGGAGAACCCCTTTCGGATTCAGAAATGCTGGCTCCAGAGTTTTGAGTTTTTCTTAAACACTGCTCAACTGCTCACAGTACACAGTTGCATTGATGCTTTGACCAGCTGGTAGGAGTTCCAAATGCACGATATCGCGAGCACTCCAGCAGCCCTCGAGCAGTTCATCATAGGAGGACCTTCTTATCGTGCAGTGCTGGTATCAGCTGTTTTGAAACCGGTTCATGGATGCTGACCAACGATGCGGCACCGCAGAGCTTCGTACAGAATCCACTTCTCATCACATTTCAACACCCTGTCCATAAATGGCTCCTTCCTCAGACGAGACAGGAAAGAAACACAGGTGTCTGCTAGTGTTTCCATCTGGCCCGGTGTCAAAGCATCTAAGACCCATCGACCCAACTTGTCGTACTTCCCAAGTTGATGGAGGTGCTGCCGAATGGTTTCTCTACTCACACTGTATTGTAGGCCCAGTTCTTCACATGTCTAGCCAGTGTTCGCCTCAGTTACTTCCAGAAGATCTTCATTTTTTTTTACATGTGTTGGACTTCCGGCACGTGGTGCATCTTCGAGTGTTTGGCTACCTTCCTTGAACTTGTTAAATCACTGCAGCACTGTTCGCGTAGTTACGACACCTTCGCCAACGGGCCTGGCATATCTTCTGTCCACTGCAGGGGCGTTTGACCCCAGTTTGAACTCGTAAAGATTTCACGCCCTTACCATGCTCTGTGGAGGTCCCATTATCACACTGTCCTTAATCAAGGTCACGGTGTAACTGAACTGTCACAACCAGGTATTAAGTTGGATATACTCGCACCAACAACTGACCTTCATCTTATCTTTATTCGCATTCAACTCGCGGGTTCAGGTCTTATTGAACACAAACCTCTATAAAAAGTGACATAATTTTCTTGGTTAACTTTATATTTTAACCCGTAACAACTCACGTCCGTCTCCGAGACTGATCAAAGTACCACTAACTTGCTTTTTTCTTTTCTTCTGTTGTAAAATTATATGGCGCTATCACCTAATCGTTCCTTGTGCTGCTGCCGTTGCAACCTCACTGTAGTGTGTTTGTAGCTCTTATAGGGGTCACATGATTAATGGTTCATTTTGGTTTGCCGTCTGAGAGACGGGCGTGTGTTGTAACGTAATGGATGTTATTCCTGGTCCTTCGCTTGCTGTGAGTTTAAATAGTTCATCGTTTCGGACTGTTGCTAGCCAGTGGTTGGAGAAAGAAGAAGGAAGTGATGAAAACTTGACAGTTGATGAAAACTTTGCTTTCGAATTGAACCATGATGCAAATACCATGATCGGAACGTGATCGGACCATGAGTGTTCTGTTAAGATTTGCCGCCATTGTACAAAGTAAAAAGTAAAAACAAACAAAACGCCTTGGTATTTTTGTTTTAAGAAAATTAATTAATCTTGATCACAATGGAAATGGAAAAGGTATTGGTCATTGGTACAGTTTATAGTAAGTCAAATATTGAAATTTATAGCACAGTTTAATTTCCCGTTTAAAAACATGACTTTCTGGAAACAAAGTATTTTTCTTAAAATTTTTGCCTTTTTATAACTTTGTATATTTTTCATAAAAAGGGTCCTTTATTTCATTGGATGTGGATCATGTAGTTTCTGTGGACTAAAGTTAAAGTGTTTTTTTTTCAATAATAATATATTACTATCAAAATACGAAAAAGTTTTCGTTATTGTATTTGGTATTTGTAATAGTTATCACGTAACGAATATTGTAACGGTTATTTGCATTTAGTTTGATAAGTAAGCTTTCACAGAGGATAAAAATACACAATTTATATTGTTCAGTACAAACATCGGTTAATAACGAGTGTAAATTTCAGAGAAAATCTCACAGACGGGCCTATGTTGTTATGTCAAAAATTCTGGCTTGCGTTGTTAGGGTTAATCTCTAATTTCGTTCAAGCAAAGGCTCCCGCACAATTCTTATCGAATTTGGATTTCCTTTGAATTAATCGAAATCGTGATATGTTGTAGATATTGTGATCTTGAGATAAAGTCTCAATGGGCACCACCATCAATCACTGACCGTTTGCTCACTTCAGTGCCATTTCTTTAAAATATATCCGAGTATAAAGATGATCTCTATTTCGGTGAAAAAGAATGAAACTGTGATCTGTTGTAGATTTTGTCAATGTTAGAAAAGGTCTTAATGAGCATAGTCATCATTCATTTACCGTTTGGCTACTACAGGTTGACATTTTTTAAAACAGCCGGGTATAACGATATTTTACATTCCTCTGAAAATGAATGAAAGTGTGATACGTTGTAGATGTCGTAATGCTGAAAAATGTGTTGGTTTGTGGCTACCGAGCAACTTTAGGTCAGTTGGTACAGCATTTGTTCACATTCGGGAGGCTTGGCTTAAGCCGGTCATTTTCTGTAGGACTTCGGGGTCTTTCCTTTGTCCGCATGATGAATATCGGAATGTTACTTATGCTTAAATGGTGTTAGCTGCTACTCACCACCTTCCTTTACCAGGTTGTAGTGTACGATAATAAAAGCTAAGTATTTTTACTGTTTTATACATAATCACCATAAACCCAGATTGTCATATGGTTCTGGTGTGTTTTTTTAAATGACCGCGTAGTGGCCAAACGGCCAGTTATTGGTGGTTATGTCCATTGAGTTTTTGTTTTCTCAGGATCACAATATCTACAACATATCACGGTTTCAAGCGATTCCACCGAAATCCAATTTCCATAAGGATTTTGCGGAGTCCTATAATGCATGCAGTAGTCTATTACCAAATTTTAATATGTTTTATATAAGTAAAAAGTTAATTGTCAGAAATCTGATATTTAATTTTGGATTCAATTAAAAAATCAGATATTCTCAAACTCTGACTTCTGTTATAAAGTGTTTAAGATAAGCAACTGTATCTTATATTAATTACCTTGGAATAGAAAAATCAATGTACAGTTTTAGATAAAAGTTAATAGGTTGAAATCAAACATAAATATGAATATTGATTTCAAAAATTCATTATATTTCTTCTTTCTACATATAAATATATATGAAACTGTGGTATTTTCGTAAATTTTAAGATAACATGAGAGACATGCGATTGATTCGTAGGTTGAAACTTTAGAACGGAAAGAAGTATCAAGTAAATTATATTCCCAGAATGCATTCCTCCCGAGTTTCTACTTATGCAATCAAACCTTATTATGAGATTTATTAGGTTATTGTGACCAATTCAGAATTGTTCTTTTCGATATAATTTAGACTTTTCATCATTTTGAACAATTTAATAGTACAAACTAGATTAGGTGATTGACATAATTGATCAATTGATGTATGACAGCAATTGTACAATGATTTCTATTATATACTAATGAACTCTAAATAATATATTTACTTACCTTCGTCTCTGTCAATATATTACACCTCCTTGTCTCTCCAGTATGAATGTGTAAGTTAGTATTACCCAAACTACCACAATGAGCAATTAAAATACTCGTTATTTGTTGTTTGCATTTTTCGTTCATAAGGCCAAGTCGAATGAAATACATACTACCACTAATGTTTCTACTTTGTGTTAAGTAAATTGCAATATATCCATTTTTATGGTTAAGCATTTTCGTTTTAAGGTACAAAGAAGGAGAGGTAAGGTTCCACTCTCCGAAAAGTGTCATGTAGTTTTCTAATACGATCCCTGTTCCAGGTATTCCTAGAAAAGGAAAACATAAAATGAGTTACACTTTACACGCAAGCACATGCACACGTTAATTTCTGCTTAAACTTTAGGCGGATAAACGGAACATTAGTTAGATGCATAATACATGCATCCAGTAGAGTCTTTGGTTCGATACTTGAATTAGCTCCGGAAATAATTAGTAGATGCACCACTCCGGTAGTGTTCTGCTTAGAGGTTTATAAGTTATAACATGATTCAAGAACGTATACCAAAAATAGCAAATAATTCGACTGTGATGGAAAACATTAGCATTGTTATCATACGGAAACCCCTCTACACCTTTACATACATGTACAGTGAACGGCGTCACCGCGGTGACGAGTGGTTAACAGTAATTTGTGGGACTAGCATGTGTGGTTAACAGTACGAGACTAGCAAGCAGAAAGGATGTGACAGTGTATTCTGTAATGTAACTACAACATTTGAGGGAGTTCCTCATGAATACTAAGACGTACGATGTGTCATTATTATTAGTAAACTTTTATTGGAATGACTATTGTAATGGAATTATCAAATAGGGAATACACTGTAGAAACATGTTCTAGTACAATGAAGTTCAATATAGTCGCCATTTTGATTTTGAACTGTATTTAAACGAACATTGTTGTTATTGTTTACCCAAGGCTGCATGCTTTCTGTGATTTCACTGCACACTTTAACAGTAAGTTTTCTGAACTCCACCGAAAATTGGAGATGTTTTAGTAAAATAGTATTATTGGGGCCCCTCCACATAAAATACAGGATTGCACATAACACATGGATGGATTTGAATAATGTATATTTTTTCTTCTGTGTGGAAATTCAAGAAATTATTCCTTCTCCATATATCAAGTACATAGTTGGGAAATGTGAAAACACTACATGTGGATAAATTATCCACACGCAACCTCAGTCAGTGATCATTTCCAGTACATTATCCAACACTTTGCGGAGAATTTCTGGCTGTAATTCACGGCCCTCAGTCTGATTAATGATGTTGCATGCTCTATGCTGGCTATATGTTTGATGTATACATGTTCATTGAGATATTTCTTGAGGAAAAAATTGTGGCTTTTATGTCAGTTGAAAGTGATGGCCAGTTGAAATTTGAGTACGGTACATGGAAATAACACTCTCCCCAAAGATTGTGTTAGCAATGCCCAGAATTTATGCTGCGTGAGCAGTTGCGTCATATTGCTGAAACTAGCGAGCAGGATTATTAGCTACAGACGATCTGTAGAAAGTCCCTGATTCTTGTGCAATATTGCTCCCCTGCAACTGTAACTGTAACATTTTTTCCTAAGAAATAAATACCGATGATCCGTTCTGAGATCCCGCCACTTCACACTGTAAACATTTAAGAATGCAAATCACGCTGGCATCTGACCTTACAGTTTTCCTGAGCCGAAATTCTGAAACTTTGTTTCTTGACTATTCATTAAGTGAAAATGGACCTCCTCGCTCATTACCAGATTCTGAAGAAAGTCCTGTTGTTCCGTTACCAAGTCTCGGAAGCGAAAATCATACTTGAGACGGGTGGTGTGTCTCCGAGAGTTACCTTCTGCATCAGTTGCCATATTTACGGGAACAATTTCAACTTTGTCTTTACAATTCTTTGCAATGACCTTCGCTTCATCCCCAGCTAAGTGCCACGAAGTAGTTTATATTGTCAGATCACTGATGGTTGGGTTGTCATTAATGTTATTCCTCTGTCGTTGAACGTTTCCGAGAGTCCGAGCCGAACGTAATCTAGGTTAACTTTGTTAGTTTGAAGACTGAATAATATTGCCTAAACCGTTCTACCAGACGGATAATTGTAGTGTGGTGAGGGCAGTTGCTCACTTTGAAGTAGTGATTGCAAACCATCTGATTGTGGATAATGGATCTTTGGTCTACAAAATACAGTTCTACTACATTCGTGCACTCTATCAATTTTTAGGTGCTAAGCATAAACAAAAAATTAATTCCGCCACTTTTGCTGAACGATATCTTTTTATTCATACTATCGAAAATACAACCTTTCTTTAAGGAAGGATGAGCACTTTTACTAAGATTTCAAAGATGTTTGATACTTTCCCCATCTAAGCCTATGTGATTGTATATCATCAGTAAAACTTTTCAAGCAGAAATAAGCAGTATAGCTGACAGTTCCGTAACACTATCAGTATCAGTAAATAAATTGATTGATTGATTGATTTTGAGTTTTACCTCCCGTTCAGCAGCGAGGCTATATGAGACGTGGACCTACTGATTAACGTGGAATCCGAACCACATGAGCTCCCGCCGGGAATCGAACCCGGATCTCCCACGCCAAAGCGCGTACGCTAACCGTTTAGCCACGGAGGAGCTCACCAGTAACCGCTTAACTTATAATTTTTTTTCGCAAAAGTCGTTCCAAATTTTATAATTTTTTCGGTGCAATGTAAATATGCTATTTCAATTTAGTCATTTCGTCAATAAGCATTGGCCTTCAATACAAAATATTAGCCAAAAATAGTTAAATGAATCTTACCGACATCTAGCGAACACCCATACACTCAGCTGCGTATGGCGAACGTAAGGATTTGTCGTTTAAATTAATATTTAGATCTTTTTTCTTTGCACGTATATATTCGTGTTTATAATTTTAGGGCAAAACAAAAATAACGTAATAATTATTGGTTTTAAGTTAAGCGGGTAAATAAATTATATGATCACTACTGGAGGGATCACTTTGACTCTTGCGTTAACACAGCACACATTTCGAAACTAAAATGTAATATTGTGTTTATTTGGCTGTAGGAGTATTTGTAATATTTTTTTAAAAAAGTGTTTACTGTCCTATACACATAACCAAAGCAATTGATAGCAATTTTGAGAATATGTTTAAGATATGAATAAAGTCAATATCAAAAGTTATTCGTTACACCTCAAACAGTAATGTTTTCACAAGTTGTTGAACAACTTCTTAAGAAAAAGATGTTTATTGTCCTCTATTGATTTTTCCTCGTATGGAATACTATTTATACTGTTCAAACTGAAAAACTGAAGAAACGGCTAGGATACTTAAGTTTGGTTAAAATAAATTCTTTATTAGTTCTAGGTAAATAGACATAATTTCAAAACTAATATTTACAGAGTAAACTCTATTACTACAGTAAATAAAGTTCCACCCGATAAACACGTTATTGTTTATGTTTATATCAAATAGTTTGACTGTTTCTGAGAGTAACAGTTCATTTATTTAGTAGTTCTTAAGAATTCCTTTTAAAAATATGCAGTGGGCTTTTTCCTAGACTAATAGCATAGGACGTAGATATTGTTTTCCCAGAACAAACAGATTCCAATAGTGATTCTCCAATGTTATAAGTCTATGTAGTTTCGTAATTGAGAAACCAAGCTTGATATCGAACTACTACGATGGAATTTTAGAGTTTGCAACTATCATATGATATGTTATACAGGGTGTTTCAAAATAATACCGACAACGTTTGCGAGGTGATTCCTGACATCAAAATAAGGCAAAGCTATAGACCAACCTAGGTGCAGAAATCCGACATTTCGGAGTTATAGGCTGCCGAAAACATACAGAAATCAAATCATTTTCCTGTGTGTTAAACTGAGAAGACTTTTGCAATACTTCGCCAGGAAAGCTTCAATGGACATTTTATGAAAAAAAAAATTAAAGGACCATATCTCCAATACGATGGGACTCCCTGTAGTCGGGTCAAGGCTTCACTTAGGAACTGGTATCTGCCCTATCCAAATATCCGTGTTCCAGAATCCTGTGGTACTTCCGGAACAATTTTTATACACGTAGTCGGTGAGTACTTCAAATTATATGCCTGTAGCCAAACTCCCTCCATAAAAATTGTTGTTGGAGTACTGCAGGATTCTGAAACGTATTTTTGGGTAGGGAAATCCGGGGTATTGGCGAACACTGAGGTAATGCCGAACACCCAAGTTTACGCCCAAGAAAGCTTGTTAGGAAACACACGATTTTGCTACATACTAGCGGAGAGAGCTGAAAAAGTGTAGCATAAATTTGGTGACCCTCAGTTGAATGAATTACCAGGAAGAAAAGTTTTCTTGTTTTTGTCAATTCACTTATAACGTTGATTCAACAATGTGGGCAAGATAAGTTGTCTCATATTTATATTGTTACAGATAAAGCTATATATTCCCCTATATTTGAACACTAGTTCTTTGTAATCTTACTAGCCTCTATACAGTCAGCAATTAGTTTCAACTATAATAATAAACTGGAATCTCATGGGGAAATGCCAGACAGAATGTTTGTCTTTATCCTGGAGGTTCGGGATTACCCCATCGTGCGAAAAAAAATTCTCAAAAATTTTTAAAAGGTTTTTTTTTTTATTGAAAAGAGAGTAATAAGTTAATGAAAATGGTTTAGAAAATAGACCATGTCTTGGTAATAAGTGTTATTAGCTTTATTAATTAGAATACTTTGCTATATTTATTATTTACTAAATTTATTGGCTATGTCTATAATTATAATTCTTACTAAAGATTTAAATATTAAATTACGGTGTTATTTTAATATATTTTAATGCATTTCACTTTTTCGTAAACGAAAGTTTAAAGTAAACACTATGTTTGGCATTACCCCGACCACTCGAGCAATATCGGACATAGGCACATTTTTAAAACATCTCACTGATTTGTTGAAAAATTTTACTTTTGACTTTCCTCTGCACTTTAGTAGACTTCAAGCTTTCTATAAACAAGAAATCTTAACTTTATCTCCACAAACAAAACAGTTATATATAATCAAAGCTTAAGTGTTCTTGAACACCCTGGTCTCCCCTAGTGCACTTATTAATTCCTAAAGGAAGTCTTGACCCGACAACCGTAGGTCCCATAGTTCTGGGGCTATGGACTTTTAAACTTCATTTTTGCTTGTTTTCGACAGCCTATAACTCCTTGAGAAAACATTTGTGCACCCGGGTTTGCGTATATTTTTCGTCTTATCTTAGTGTCAGGAATCACCACCCGAACGTTGTCGGTGTAGTTTTGAAACACCCTGTAGATTTATATACCAAACCACGCACTGCGACTTTTACAATGTAAGTTACATGGGGGTATATCTTTATTATTGAAAATGTCAACAATATCAACATGTACGTATAATAGTTATGTTATCTTCCTTAATCACTGTTGAGAAACAAGTCCCTTTCCGGTTTCATAACTTCGTTGTGTCACAGTGTCTTTTTGACAAAGGCTGACTATGGCAATGTCTCTTGCAGAAACGTTAGTATACAGAAATGTTCGACCAAGGATATATATATAGTTTCTTTTATTGAATGATATCAGTGCTAAACACATTCTTTTTAAACTTTCAAAGTGACATAACATATGCAACTGGTTCTCAAAAGCCGTGGCATTTTGCAGCTAGTCGAATGGGAATACAATTATTTTTCATTCATATACAGGGTATGTGCCAAGACAAGGACTATGCTGAGAGTTATAATTTCTAATTATTTCAGTGTAATAATAATAATAATAATAATAATAATAATAATAATAATAATAATAATAATAATAATAATAATAATAATAATAATAATAATAATAATAAACAAAAAGTTAGATCGATTCAATTGCTGACTGGTCAGAGTGATTTGCTATATGGTGGAAAAAATCTGAACTATTTTGGCTCTACTAAATTTCTGTACGAGGCGTTAGCTTCCTAAGTTATCAATCACAAGAGTCTGAAGAATACCGAGGTATTTTTGTGTCATATAGTATATCGTCGAATGGATTCTGGAGATACAATCCTGCATTTTCACGTACTTCTTCCAATTTATTTAGGGGGTTCATGTTTACTTATGTAGTTGAAAAGAGTTATTTAAATTCTGAAAACTATATTGGGAATGTTTGAGAAAAGTAATTCATTGCCGTATATGGTTATGAAATTAGTTCCTGTGTGAGAAATAAGTTCGTTGTCGTTTGGAAGAGATTATTATTAAGTGTTGTTATTAAATTGAAGAGCTCAATTCCAAAAAGGCTAAGTCAAAAAGTAAGTTTTTTTCAGGAGACGAATATTTCGTGTGTGTTGCCACCATTCTATTTCTGTAAAAGAAAAGTAATTTACATAAAACAAACTTGTAATTGCCTACTTTTCGTAAAATAACTGAAATAATCATCTCTTGCAAGAGTTTTATAAGTGTTTTTAGGCATGAGTCAGAAAATAAACTTCAGAGAGTACCGCAGACAAAGGACATCTTGTTGAACAACGTTGTTTTCTTTTGCCTACAACTAATTTGACTTATCGAGTTTTGGCATGAAACCCTGTTCAATTCGCAGATGCTGAGTTAGAACTTAATGGAACCAATATTTCAAAATTGACCAAAATTGACTTAGGCTCTTTTGGAATCCACCCCTGCATATTATTGATTTGTTTTTTCCTGTTAGAGTTCATAGCTTGATGGATTGTAATAATTCTTTTAAAATGAGTATTTGGTAGAATGTCCGTCGTAAAATTTACCTTATTAGTATAAATCTGTTAAATGATCTTGAAGTTCTGGTTATGACAACCAATGATTGAGACAGTTACATTTAAATTGTTAGGGAGATTGTACTATTGATATTTGACGATGCCTATAAAAGTGGTTCCGTGAGTTCACTGTTTTTGTTTCCATTTTACGTCAACAGATATTTTTCTGATGAAACTAGGATATACAGTAGGTACAATATAATTTATTTTACTTTGGTATAGGATTTTATAAAATCAGATGCTGTTGTTAAGAAGTAATGGCCTAAACATAAAGCTCTTACTTTGGTGAATCTGGAAGCAGGGTACTTACCACCACCGCATATCAAATTGACTCGTATGAAAAATTTTGTAGAAGTCTTATAGAAAAATATTCTGCATTCATGTATTTAAAATTTCAAGTTCTCAATGCTAGCGATAAAAAGAAACTGAAAGCAGCATTATTTATTAGGCCAGAAATAATCATTGTTGGATGACTACCATTTTGCAGAACTGTAGAATTCCCTTGAGAACAAAGCGTGGAAAGCTTTTATAGTCGTCTGTCTTGGTTTTCTTCCGAGACATAAATCAGGCAACTATCATGAAACGAGTGATCTTGTGAATTGGTACCAAGCTATTGCATGTCCTGTTATTAAAAATCCAAGTCGTAGATTTTTACATAGATTTTTTTCCTTGAAAATCTTTTCAGAGTAAGCGGTGAAAGTGGCTAGCAATTCTATCAGCAAATTTCTAGAAGGAAAAGATGCGTCTTGGGAAATGTTGTCCCAGAATGCTAAACATTGAAGAGAGACATCGTAGAGACTAAATAGAGCCGAAATTCATCATTTATAACTTCATACGCAAGTAACAATGAAGTTTACTTTTTTTTTCTTCATTGTACAGCAAGGACATCTTCCTCGAATCGAATTTATATATATACGACATGTGTGTCCCATAAGCTGTTTAAATTTATATAATTATGTCATCCGTTGTTAAGAAGCGGCAAGGGGAGAAGGATTGTCCAATTAAAAATATACCATTTCACAATATTTACTAAATTTCAATGACCCCTTCACTTTCGTATAGAATCAATGACAACAAAGATAATAGCCTACGAGATGTAAAGTTTAATCTGTCACAATAATCTGACATCTAAGTCACTCAGCATTAATAAAGACCTAATGTCATATTTAATGTTGTATTTTTCGCGTTCGGTGCACAAATGAATCAAGTCTTGGCTTACTGATACATTTTATATTAAGATATCTGTCTAAAATTTCATTCAGAGCCTGGAACATTCAGGTGCACGTATTGCAAATAAGTTTAAAGCTATAAGAAAATAGTGGTATTTTTCCATGAACTGTAGCTAACAGTACAAATTTATGTCTCTTTCGTTACAACATTAGTGTTTTGACATAATTCCAATATGCTTTGAATGTTCTATTTACTCGACGGTGTTGTAAACTAGTAACGACAGTATCACAACATTAATATGTTCGATGCCTCTAAGGAATAATCATAAGAAAAGATAGATTAACTAAGCCAAAGCAACACCACATAATATATACTTGTTTGATCATTTGTATTGATACGTTCTTGTAACTTTCGAAGTAATAGATACAAAAATTAAATTTTGTATCATGAGACTCTGGTTTATATACTACACAACACCACCAAGCTGACAGTGTTGCCAACCCAATATAAAAGTTATATTTTCTCTAATGTCGTTACTTCACGTTATTACATACTTCAAATTTGGGTCTCAATTGGAAAGGTAGAATGCGACGCTTATTATTCTTTCGGAAGTTAAAGAACGTTACAGCAATAACAACGTCCAAATTTTGGTGACCTCTACAAAAATAAAAATACAAGTGAGACTCACAGGTTGATACATATTCCAAATGAGTTAGTGACTAAACTATGATCATGATATGAAGAATTTTGAACGAACAGGGGGAAAGTTTCAAGGGACTAAACATTAGTTATTTTCAAAAAAGTCTTTATTTCGAAAAATAACTTAGGTAAATAGAACATTTAATCGCATAGATATATTTCAATAGCTGTAATAATCGTAACATTGTTTACAGAAATTAAACACCTGAAACCGGTTTGAAAATGTGGTAAACCCTTATGAAGTTTGCAACACTGCTTTAAATATGCAATTCCAGGAATGCACCTTTCAAAAGTTTTACTGATATGCTGGATAAACAAATGAAATTAATAATTGCTTTAAAATGCTGTCATAAATACATTGTAAACGTTGTAGGAGCTTTTACCATTTTCCTCAGCATCTCCGGAAGAGTTTGATATATAGAAGATTAATGTATATAGCATTATGATGCTTAAGTTTATAAAAATCATCTACGTAACGACGTAACATCTAAGTAAGTGCTTTTTGAAATAAAGCCCTTTGATACAAATCAATATTCAATACTCTATAGCTTTATTTCTGTTCGATCTAAATACGTCACATAATGACTGTAGTATCCCACGCTTCTGTACCTTAGACATACATTACTTCATCCGTCTCACTTGGGTTATTATTCTTGCATAAGAAAAAATGCTAAAAGCAACATTAAAAGTAGACCTGAAAAGGTAGGTGACATCACTAACTCACATGTCCCCATTTTTGCCAATTTTAATATTTGTAGGAAGTGGAGGGATGCCATGGGTAATATCTGGAAGTGGGGTAACGGCGTCCTCCCACGTTGCTCTCACGCTTACCCCTAGCTAAAAGGAAATAATCATTGTTGGTAATAACTATGGTAATTTGTAAATACTCGAAATTTTTACTCGATTGAATTGCTAGATCCTACTTAAAGATTTGTTCAAATTCGTGCTCCAAAATTTCATGAACGATGTATTCTGTAAATAATTCATGTAGTCATGCAATTTTTTGGGTGCGTTTATAACGGAATTCCGTCGTGGCTTCAGGATTGCCATTGATGGGTTGATTAGTAATGTTACATAAGAAACAACCGTAGAAAAGTATTCCTCATATTCGTAGATGCGCTCTTATGACGTCTTGGAATCTTGATAGTACCCATTAACTCTGAATCCTATAATAAAGAACTTTTTGATGAGCTGCATGTAAATTTTGTTTGCCTTCTCTTTTCTCAGTGTAGGCCAACCATCGAATTGCGCCAATCGATTGGGAACTCCTCCATCGGTATAAAATTGCCGGTAGAATCCCAATCTTGTTCGGGTTGAGAAATATACGACGCAATTCCAAGGCTTCCAAGTGTTAGTATCCAAGAATGGAGTTATTTTTGTTACTGCTTCAAATGTTGTCATAAAGGAAACACGTACTTGACGAAGTACATTGACATCTTCAATACAATTGTTGGGAATTTCCTTTTGGAAATGAATTTGTATCGTTATAATGTGTGTTGTACCACACATGAATTTGTTCCTGTCTTCGGTGGACATTTTATTTGCGTCATGAAACCTCCTTTCAGGAAGTTGTCCAACCTACGTTTGATTTTCCATGGTGTTAAAGAAATGCTGAAATAGCGTTTGGTTGCAGATATATTAATTGCATTTCACAATTGGTGCGATACTAGAACAATATTCTTACACACATTACAATCCGTTTCATTATAATCATGAATTCCTTGCCCAGTATATACAAATAGAGTATACTCTGAAACATTTGGTACACTGCTTCACCATTTTACAGACAGGTTCTCCTTTATAATATGGTGCATTCTGCTAACTGTGGAAACATTTTGCTGTAAAATTGATGATTACAGGCATTAAATAACATCAAAGTTTGACTCTTGTGACAAAAGGTCTTTATAAGTATTTAGAACATTTAAAAGGGCACGCTCAGTATACTTTCTGTGCACGCTTCACAGTAGAAACTTGAGACAAAGCAAGTAGTCAAACTATGAACAATATCAAAATGCCCAGCTAAATTAATTAAACTTATGGGAGTGCGATTCCTTCATTGGGTCCCTCGTAAATGACTCTTGTCTGGAAAAACTGGCATAAATGGTAATTTTGTACTGCTTGAGATGAGTCTGGAACTGAGGAGTTTCATTCGGACTGACACCGTGGTACAAATTAATTTCAGCATTAGTATATAAAGCATCACTTCTTTGTCCACAATATGTTTTGTTTGATGTTGATACTGCGTATGTCGTTTTATGTCTACATTCTTGTATTTCTTTAATACAATGGAAATTACAATAGACTAAGATAGGCATCTTGAATCCTGATACTTTTACACGTACAATCGCTCACTTGCTTTTCAGCAGTTTCTCATTCTGAAATATTCCTTGGCGGAGACCACCGTCTTAGCCACGTGGTATATCTAATCGATGAAAATGAATGGTAAATGGTTCGTAAAGAAGAAATGAGTCGTTACTCTGGAGTACTCTTTCAAACGTGGCCACATCGTCTCCAATGCCAAGTTTTGGCCATGACGAAAGGTTACACGGAACGGTTTATTCGTATTACGTGGAGAAATCACTGAAAAGTCTACCATAGCCCCATCACTGACATATTCCAGTAAGTGATCCATCATAACTTGAAAACTATTATGTAACCAGTTAATGATATTGTTTCCTGTTGATGGTGCGTTAAACTGGATATTGATAATACTGGGCAACGAACTCATGATTATAATGAAACGTATTGTAATGTGTGTAAGAAGATTGTTCCAGCATCGCATCAATTGTGAAAAGCTTTTCATATATCTGCAACCAAATGTAATCTCAGCATTTCTTTAACACCATTGAAAATCAAACTTATATTGGACAACTCTCTGAAAGGAGGTTTCATGACGCAAATAAAATGTCCACCGAAGACAGGAACAAATTCATGCTGTGGTACAACACATATTATAACGATACGAATTCATTTCCAAAAGGAAATTCCCAGCAATTGTATTGAAGATGTCAATGTACTTCGTTAAGTATGTGTATCCTTTATGACGACATTTGAAGCAGTAACAAAAATAGCCTTAGAATCGCGTCGTAATTTTCTCAACCCGATCACACGATTGAAATTCTACAAGCAAATTATTACCGATGGAGGAGTACCCAACTGATTGGCGCAATTCGATGGTTGGTCTACATTGAGAAAACGGAAGGCAAACAATTTTACATGCAGCGTGACAAAAACGTTCTTTATTGCAGGGTTCTATCAACATCCCAATACGTCAGAAGAGCGCATCTATTAACATGATGAGTATTTTTCTACGGCTGTTTCTTATGTAACATTACTAATCAACCCACCAATGGCAATCCTGAAGACACGACGGAATTCCGTTATGAACGCACCCAAAGAAAAATTGCAAGACTACATGAATTATTTATAGGATATATCATTCGTGAAATTTCGGAGTACAAATTTGAACAAGTCTTTAAGTTGGACCGAGCAATGGTGACGTACCTCAAGAGACAATCCTACAAGAATCGCACATTTTTAAATCCGAGTTGTACCTTTTTAGGAGGGAGGAAAGGGGAAAAATGAGATATCTGAATATTTTAACGGAAGAAACACTGGCCAAAGCTTAAAACACATTTTATTTTAAATTATAACAGTTTCGGATATGTAACATATCCTTCTTCAGACAATATCGAAAATAAATGAAAATACAGGCATATATATGTATAGTCATTGTTATGACAAAGTTTAAATTCTTTAACAATCATATATATATATATATAGTCATTGTTATCAAGAAGTTTAAATTATTTTATCAGTCATATACATAGTTATTGTTGTACTTCTTTTTTTGCCTTTTATTTGCTGAGGCCTTTAGCCAATCCCGTAAGTCTTCTTGTTCACTTTCCAACTAATTACGTTCCACCACGTTCCAAAAGGGAGTCTTTGCATACTTGTAGTCACAGAAACAGCACAATACCAGAAACAATATATAGACATCAGAGGCGCCGATGAGAAGATAACAGTCAGGGGACTTAAATAGTCTTATAATTAACTCAAGTGAGGGATTATATAAACAGTTAACTTACTTCAAATGACTATACATATATGCGTATCAAATAATATACGGATAGATTATGCGGTATATGTATTAATTAATTTTTCTAAAGTAAATACAAAGCCTTGCGGCGCTGATTTTTAAAACTATTAACAGTAGTCCTATCTGGAAATCAATTAAAGTATGGATTGATCACTCAGGAGAAGAACCCAGCCCCTAATGAAAATTTTGATTATCTAACAGGGCCTGAGCTCCTAGGTTTCAGCGACACTGATTGATACGTAATGTTACTTCGAAAGAAGAACTTGTCTAATTTCATTATTCGTTAAATTACTTTTGAAAATCGTAAATATTGTTATGCAGTAATTTATTTGTAAATATTAAAAATGCAAAATTCGATAACACTTAAACGAGTTGGAGAAGTTACCAGTATTAAGCGTGTTTCTCCTTAGGTTGCAAATATAACTTAAGGTTCGCGATTTTTTAATATTTGCGCAAATTTACACCTTGAGATACAAGAACAAAAGGGGAGAATACATTCTCAATAAACAAAATTTAAAAATGCACAACATTATCGGTTAACATCAAATATAGAACCATTGATAGAATTAACTCTGTAGCTCGTTTTGTTCATTCATTTTCCTCCCTTTATTTTCAGCATTACATCATCAAGGAATTTATCCACTGGAGATTATCTTTCATTTAGCAGCATCCAACTGGAACACAGCCTTGTAAATGAAACATTTTAAAAAGTGTAAACTGCGAAGGGGGGAATCAAACACGGGTTGCTGTATTAGGAAACTACACCGCTAACCACTCATCTAATGCGTTTCTTCTTCCGGCTCGGGCTCAGTGGTAGAGCGTTCACCTCTGGTGCTTGGGGTCTCGGGTTCGATCGCAGCCCCCGCCAAGTGAACTTTGTGGTGGACAAACACCGTATGCGTGGGTTTTCTCGGGGTTCTCCCGTTTCCTCCCACTTTCTTCATTCCACCATTTTATTCATTATTCATCATCACCGTCTAATTTAGCCTAACCGGCATAACCGTGGGACGTAAAACTCAAAGATTTCATTTCATTTTTCTTCCGGCTCGCCTAAATAAAGAGCCTTTTCTGTTCGCTCTTTGTAGATTATTAATAGTCAGATTGATTGGCAAAACACAGGAATATGTAATTGAGGACTCGGAGTGCATTATATCATTGTATTCATCACAGTATCAACATTAAAGATTGTATAAAAACAAAACAAAAACTCCTTTATTTTGAATCAAATACGGTGCGTGTATTATACTCGTAAACAAACTAAAGATAAATCAATTGCTGCGCAATAATCGTGGTTAAGTGATCAAGGTAGTCGAAAGTAATGTGAAAGTAGTCGAATCGAATCGGATCGATTAACGACTAGTACTCTTTTGTTTTCAAATTTTCGATGGCAATTGATCGGCGATGACACACGTTTTATTTTCTTCTGATATTTGAATACAGGGATGTTTCAACACGCGAACTATCAAATATTCAGGAATAATAATAATAATTAATAATAATTATTATTATCTTATGGTAGATTAAAAGTTAGGAGCTTATTATCGCTCAGGTCATAACATTACCACCAAAAATGTAACATTTGGCAAGAATATTTCGGTTTTGTTTATTGTTGCTCACGAGAATAAGAATTTCTCATCTCGTTTTTGAAACAAAACGAACATAATTGAGACGAGAGTTAACATTCTCATTCAGGACGGGACAAGGCTAACTCAAATTTTCGTCTCGCTTTGGAGATGGAATGCGAGACGAGACGTAAAGTATCGTAAACATTTCTCGTTTTATCTCGATTCTCGAAATAGTGTATGTCCATTGTTTACCCCTTTTAAATTATTGCTTTTTTGAGGTATTTTGTAGACTTTCACACAATCATCTATTGCGTCAAGACTATCGTAGGATTATAGTTCATACCCCGTTTTGTTTCTAGTAAAGCAGTGTTTCCAACTGCGTCCGTAAAATGTCCCTTAAAAGTATCAAATGCGGGAAATTTCCGCTCAAATTTGGAAAATGGGATTTTCTTTTCAAAAAACCTTTTTATCGCAAATATCTCCCCCTTTGGTACAGGATACGATCATGCGAATCCTCCAAAAAATCTTTGCTTTATGGTGAAGAGAATAAGATACAAAGAGTGGCCTTGGGAATAATAGCTTTGATGCTACAGCCGATTTAAATATTTTCCCTTGATCATACCTTTTTAGTGAATTTCTATACTATCATCATCATCATAAAGACTGTTCATTGTGGGAACATGTATTGCACCTCGTTTTCTTTGCCATGAACTAGTCTTTCAAACGGTACCACTCGCATGTCCCTAGCGTGTACCATAGTCTAGATAATTCGCGAAAAAGGGAATATTTGTCAAAAAACCATTATCCCCCGATTTTGGACTCGTCTGGCCGACCCCTGTGTCCACCCACAGAGCCCCAAAAATCTCAACCATACTACATACTATGTGTAATAACTTCGTTTCAATGTTATATCTTGAAAAATAAAAGAGAAAAAAATATTGTCACATGTGCAAACAGTATCAGCTTTCCCCCATGTGAGCAATGGATAACCCATTTTTATATAAAATTTTCCAGACTTATCCCTAATTATCGTGGAAACATGAGTGATACACCGATTTGTTTTGCCAGAACCAGTCTTTTAAACGGTACAAGTCTCATGTCTCTAGCATGTACCATAGTGGAGAAAACTCGCCAAAAAAGGAACTTTTGTAAAAAAATCCCTTTTTCCCCGATTTTAGGCCCCTCTGGCCGGCCACTATGTCAACACACAGAGATACGAAAACTCTCAAAGAAACGACTTACTATGTGTAATAACGGTACAAAGTTTCAATGTTATATCTTGAAAAATAAGAGAGGAAAAAAATATTGCCGCATGTGCAAAATGGGTTATCCATTGCTCACATAGGGAAAACTGGTACTGTTTGCACATGGGGCAATATTTTTCTCTCCCTTATTTTTCAATATATAACATTTTAACTTCGTACAATTGTTACACATAGTATGTAGTATGTTTGAGATCTTTCGGGGCTCTGTGGGTTGAGACAGGGTCCGGCCAGCGGGGCCCAAAATCAGAGAAAAAAGGATTTTTTGACAAAAATTTCCCTATTTTGGAAATTTTCTCCACTATGGTACACGCTAGAGACATGCAAGTGGTTCCGTTTCAAAGACTGGTTCATGCCAAAGGAAACGAGGGACGTATCATAACTTTAGAATAAATAGTGATAATACTGTAGATACTTTACTAAACTAATTACTAAAAATGAGCAAAAAATGAAAAAAATAAAGAAATCGAGACTTTTTTGACACACGTCTGGTGACTCTAGCAACATGAGTCATACCTAATTTTCTTCAGCGTAAGGAAGCCTTTCAAATGGTAGCACTCAAATTTCGCTATCGTGTAGCTGTGAAGATAAAAATGGGAAAAGTAAAAGTTTTTCTTTAAAAATCCCCTTTTTTCCATTTTGGACAAGCTTTTCCTACTTGTGGTACATGATAGGGAAATTGGAGTGGTACATTTCAAAAGCCTGTCTTATAAGGAAACCAACGAGGTACAAACCATGATTCTAGTGTATATAGTAATGTGTCAGAGATTTTTTTGAAAACACTTCTCAAATATACCCTTCTTTTAGACCCACCGTTCATGTTTGTGATGTCCCAGCCCCCATACAGAGCACTCGCGACTGCAAAATGCCCATAACATATATTTTATGATGCTTTCATCTTTGAATGAATGCAAAAAACCTGGTCTAAAAAGCTTTACTAGAGACATATAAAGCAAATTCCGAAGGTCGATGCCAGGGCGCAGGTGTTGTGCCATCATAATTTAAAAGGGTTAAGTAATAATTGCTTTGTAGAGTGAATCTTATACGGTATTTTGTTACTTTCTATTTTGGAGCTCATTGAATTTATTATGGTATTTGTAGGTATTTTTGTGGCAAATCTTTTATAATTACTTCTGCATATCCTAAAGTTAGTTTATTATATGCCTTACTGTTGAGTGGTATTAACCCTAACAGCACAATTACATAGCAGGCATATGCCTATCATGTTCCCTTAGGTCCATGGAAATGTGCCTAGTATGTGCCTTATGTCCTTGTGAGAGAGAAATCTCATGGACAACAAGAGATAGTCACAGTCTATGTCCGCCCTAAGCACAAGCCTGACATGTACTTGAGGTACTTACCTAGTATGTTTTAGGTATGTTGTTCCCCATACCGTAAGCTAAAATACTCCCCCAAAATATGTTAAATCGCCTTTATGCGTAATTTCTTTACATTAAGGCGAGTCTAAAAAACACTTTAAAAAGAAAAAAAGTACACAATTGGGGTGGGGCGCGAGTCACCAACCCTTTCATTACTAGGCACGTGCTTTTCCGACTTGGACACGGAGGCGATGAAGGAAACGTCGCTTGTAGAGGGATAAATCTTTGGGTCTTTCTAGTTTGGTTAATCAGAGTGCTCTTGCAACCCTGTATATTCGACGATAACCGTTTGGAATCAGATAAAATCCGTTGTCCATGTAATATTATAGCAAAATGACGTGCGTCTCTTTACTTTATTTGATGGTTCTTCCATATTCAATTCAAATGATCGGCGACAGTTAGTATCTAAAAGTACAATTCTTTATCGCTAACTTCTTAAATAATTAACTGTTCATATATAATTTAATTTCATCAGTTAAAGGGATTCATCTTAATTTTTATTCATCAGTTATATCATTTCTTGCTTCTAAATTCATCTTCCAAATTTGATGCATTTGTTTCTTCTTTTTTTCTAAGCGATTGTGTACTAGAAGTAGTGACGTAAGGTGGAAAATTTTCCGAAAAATTTTCTGTTCTAAAAAAAAATATCAGTAATCAAGTAACAATTCTTCAGTAATCATAAAATTGCTTGAATTCATGTATAGAAATGTTAAAAAGGAAAAGATCGTTTAAAGAATCTGAACATTTTCATGGCTTATACAATTTTCAGTACTAGTAGAAACAAGCGAAACAATTTTTCATGAAGCGAAACATTTTCGGTCGTCTATGGAAAAATTGAAGAACAATTTATAAGCGAAAAATTTTCATCATTTTGAAGCAGAAAGTAAAACAACTTTTTGTGAATCGGAAAGTTTAATTGCTCTGTAGAAACAAGTGAAAGGAAAGTAGTGAAGTGAAACAAGTAGGTCGGAAAATTTTCATTACGATGTAGAAACAAGTGGAGAAAATTTTTCATAAGCCGGACAATTTTAGATATTATATATAGTGATGTTAAGTGGAAAACTTTCCACTATATTTAACTGCACATTGAGCTACAAAATTGAGTTTCTGTAGTTTCTGTAGCAACCAAGTATTATTTTCCAATTAGCTTTCGGGAGTCGGAAATTTTTTTAATATTTCAAGTTGTATAGTAAAAATTTACATAGTCTTTCTTTCTCTCTCTCTCTCTCTTTCTGTATATATATATCAGGTGCCGAGAACAGACACCGAGTTTGGAGTTTGTAGAGCACAAATATCTCATTCTATTATTTAACATTTTAATTTATTAAAAGTCATGAATGTTTGCCGATTCATAAAAACATACTTCACTTATTCGTACATCGTCGCACATAGAACAAGTATATGTATGTACTTATTCTATCGAATTATCATTATTTCCAATACATTTTTATACATAATGATGCTAGTTTTGCAATACAGATATCTGCTCTAAGATGATGATTATACAAAATTACAATATTGAAATTATGATTTACGAGTGTTAAACACAATAAAATCAAAGCATTTCTTCTTATTTTCTGTTACAAAAATAATCTTCATAAGGAACGTTTATGTAGTTATTTCATTTCATAGGCAGGCTTATATGTGAAGAAATAGTAGAATTTTCTGTTTTTCAAATATTTGATAAATTTACAAAGGTTTGTTTTCGATTTCTTGTTACATTGTAAATATTGGAATAGGATATTTGTTTTTCAGGAACTCGATGTACGTTACCTGCACTTTACACACACACACACACACACACACACACACACACACATATATATATATATATATATATATATATATATATATATATATATATATATATATATATATATATACAGAGAGAGAGGGAGAGAAAGAGAGAGAAACACTGTCTAAATTTGTACTTCCCAACTTGAAATATTAGAAAATGTGCTGGTTCCCGAAAGCTAATCGGAAAATTATAATTTCTTGCTGTCTAATTATCCTCTACAGGAATTGAATTGTATATCTCAATGTGCAGTTAAATATAGTGGAAAATGTTCCACCTAACATCTAACTAACTAACTCTATGGGCTATGGAACCCGGAGGTTCAATACCGCGTTCACAAAAGCTCTCCACTGACTTGTATCCTTAGCCAACTGGGTCCAGTTTCTACTTTGTATTCCTATCTCTGCTAGATAAATCTTAATATTGTCCTCCCATCTGCGCCTAGGTCTTCCTAATGGTCGTTTTCCGATTGGTCTTCCAGTCAAGTCTTTGAAAGCGTTTCTACTTTCTTCCATTCTAGCTACATTACCTGCCCACCTAAGCCTCCTAGACTTGACGACCCTAACAATGTTGGGTAAACCGTATAAATTATGTAGTTCCTCGTTATGAAGTTTCCGCCATTCCCCATTCCCGTTTCTCTTGGGTCCGAATATTCTTAATATCTAAAAATGTCCGGTTTATGAAAGTTTGTTTCTACATTGCAATGAAAATTTTCCGATCCATGAAAATTCCTTTCACTTGTTTCTACACAGCAATAAAATTGCTTCGAAATGAATGTTTTACGACTAATAAAAAGTTTTTCAATTTTTCCATAGAAGACAGAAATATTTCGAATCATGAAAAATTGTTTCACTTCTTCCTACATAGTACTGAAAATTGTCTGAGCCATGAAAATTTTCAGATTCCTTAAACGATCTTTCACTTTTTAACAATTTGTTTAGAACGGAATATTTTCCGGAGAAATGTAGAAGAAACTTTCCACTTCACATCACGGCTAAACAATGATGTAGGAATAACTGAAGTATGTTTTTATGAATCGGAAAATTTTCATCACTGACTGGGACAGAAAGCGCGAGAAACCGTATCATGTTACTGGGCATGAGGAAATTCAAACATAATGTCATTCGTACGTTGCTGCAGATATCAATTATGTGTCATAAGTATATAAAAGAGTATGCACCTAAAGGAAGTACCTCGAACATGAAAGATATACGTCCCAAGTGACAACATGAAAACATATGACCAACACAGTGCGAAACTGTGCGAAGCATACAAATGCTACATTTCTGGTACATAGTCGCAAATATTAATTAGGTGTACAAAGCAGCTAAAACTTTTGGAAGCTGAAGTAAACAATTAGCACATGAACACCATATGCACCAAGTGCTGAGTACCTAAAAAGTAGCTTGGATACCTAAGTGGAACGTGCCAAGCACATTTTGTGCTATTATGGAAGTTATTTTTATTAAAGTTATCTTCCTCAAAACGTACAATAGAATACTTTCTACATGAAACTTTAGTGCAACGCTTTGGTTTAAAGTTTTGGTAGTTGCAGAGGTGTATCCTAGAGGTCCATACACCCTTCCGAAATCCCGATTTATCTGCAAGTTTTGCCTAATTTTAGGGCAACTAAAAAACTTTAATATCCTTATTATGGTTATTATTATTATTATTATTATTATTATTATTATTATTACTGAAAGTTTAAGACCTCAATATTACATCCTAGTGCAATGTAAATAAGCATTATGAAGTTGATAGGAAAATAAAAATAAAAAAGGGATACTTTCGAGGATTAGTAAATGTAATCCTTGAGTTTTACGTCCTACGGTTATGCCGGATAGGCTAAAGGAGACGGCCTAGGGATTAGTGTCCGAAAGAAAACGAGAGGGGAGAAAGAAGCTGTCAGCTCCTGTACAATATTAATATCGAAACTTCGGGAACCTAAATTGAAATTAAGTAGGATTTGTCTTCACCACGATACATAGTAACACGCTTTTTTGGATAAAAAACTTTGAATTATGTATGCGTTATATTGATATTTGAACAAAATATACATACCAATATAAAACAGAATAGTTCCTATTTGCAAATGTTGGTTGAACGGATATATGGAATATGTTGGAAGTGGCGAAAGAAAATATTATTATTTCTAGCAGTAGGAGTAATAGTGGAAGACGTTCGTAATAATTGCTCGGAAAAAATATCCTTTCGTACTCATTTATGACTCATACTAGAACCTAAAAATGACCCTTATGGGTCGTGTTTATGGATTTTTTCCCTCAACACGTTACGTTTTCACACAATACGAATTAAGTTTGTAGACAGACATGTGACGTTATTTTGTTAATATATCCCCTGTGAAGAAAGCCGTCTCCACTCAAATTTGTAAGATCGAAAGAAATTGAGTACTTTTCATTGAATTATACATCAAAAGTATGGGTATTGTAGTTGATAAAAACAAGTTACCGCATAGAGAATCGAACCCAGGACCCCTGAATTATGAAGCGAATGCTCACTATACTACGCTAAGATTGCTTAGGTAAGTAAGAGTCAAAACACACTCGTTTATGGACCAAATTGCACACGTTTACGTTAACGCCGAAACAAACTGATGTCTGGCATGATAAAATACTATAGTCAAGATACTTCAAATTTAAATTTTAAAAAAATATACATATAATGCCTCAGACCACTTTCATATTTGAATCACCGAAAGTATCTCCGTAACTTGTCTTTATTATACTTACACGTGTTAGTAATACTCCTTTTACAGTTATTTTCAGTAACCTTGAACGACCGGGACACGAACACAGTTACATCGAGGACATATACAATTTCAAAGGATTTCCCACCGGGAATTGAACACAGACCGCGAGCACTGAACTATCTGAGGCACTGATGGCGTGGGTAAATTAAAATTTCATCCACCACAAACCATAAGTCACCATGACACTCCACCAACCGTGACCTACTCTGACCCACAACTCACCATCACCACACGGACCCACCGCCCACCATGACCCACTCGGACCCACCATCCGCAATGACCCACCAAAACACGTCGTTATAACTTTGACGCATGATACACAGCCTCTTTTCTAGTTACTACATAGTTTATACTTGGAATGATAAAACCAGGTTGTTTAATTCCAACTAATCGGAGTTTGAACTTTTACAGTCACTCGCTCAAGCACCGGTCTGTTACAATAACGGTATATCTGACCATTAAGATATAAAATGGTAAAGTGTTTGTCATAGGCCACATTTCAACGAATTTCAATTAAATTATCATGGTATAACTATTTCCTTGATGAAACGCATGAACTTTGAAAGTCCCAAAATCTAGGTAAGTAGACCAATGTACAGTCCAAACTTAAAATTTCCGTGTAATTCAGCGTAAAATACAATTTTTATGTCAATTTTTCTCACAACTTTTTTGCTTGATTGCCCTGTACCCTAAGTGCTCCATATAATAAACATAAGCTTCAGCAATTATTATAGTAGAAAGCGTATGGTTTCTATTTCTCAATTTGTTTGTGAATTTGTTAGTCAACTAATATCAATCGTTTTCGATTATTTTTACAAACCAACCCACTACCAATTTTGCATATATAGAAAGTGCCGTAGAGGCACTTTCCATAAAGAAGAATTTTTAACAAATGCTATGAGACGTTGTGTTCATTTATAATAAAGAGTTAATACACTGAATTTCAGCTCCGTAAATGTAACGACTTGTGAGATATTCATTTGTTTTGCAAAAATTCTTATCCCCACTACACCCTCAAGATATTATTATAATGAAAGTGATATGATAACATACCAATCCTAAATATATACCAAAGTCATTTCATTTGACTTTGCAATTTGGCCGTGATGATCAGGCACACATAGTTACATTCATTTTTATATAATAATTTATATGGTATAGTGATTCAAAAATGTATTGTTTCCAGTAGTTAGCTCATCTAAAAACTTACAGGCTGTGTGTCCCGAAAGCCAAGTTGTAGTAAGTCCTGTTGTTATTATTGTAATTCAAAAATACCTGAAGTTCTTTTTTCACTTAGAGATATTCATTTCAGATATGTAAACAGAAACAAATGAAAAATGGTAATGGAGCCCTTGAAAGTAAAATGTAGAAAATTCACCAGTGTTCAGAAGCATATTTTTTATGGATGCTCGAACCTAGCAATAGGACTAACACCGTGTGTGTGTGTGTTTCCTCGGGGTTCTCCCGTTTCTTCCCACTTTGTTAATTCCACCATTTCATTCATTTCTCATAATCACCGTCTCCTTTAGCCTAGCCGGCATAATCGTGTTACGTCTAAAACTTCAAGATTTCAATTTTCTTCTTCTTTAATTCCAGCAAAGTGACAATTTCCTTCTCTTACTATAATACACAATATACACACCAGAATATTTGGACAATCGCAAACTGCAACCAATCAGAAACTTGTATTTAGTTACTATGGCTAGGGTCGAGGGGAAAAATATACTGTTCAGAAGATACTGTCCAAAATGCAGTAATTATAGTGTGTCGATAGATCAGAGTCGGTCGGTGGGTCGCAGTGGTTTACATGCTGTTGACCCTCTACCCACTAATCCACTCAGAAATCTCGACCCAGTTGACCCACCGACCCACTCCAACTCTGATCTGAAGGTAGGGTACTTGGTTCGTTCCCAAGGCAAGTAAGCTTGAAGTGGACAACGTCGTGCTCGTGGGTTTCCTCTCAACGCTCTAATTTCCTCCCTCCTCCCATTTTCTCCTTCCACTAATTTGCCCATCATAATTAACATGCTTTAATCATGGCCTTCCTTAGGCTAACAGGCAAAATCGTGGGACATTAAACGCAAAGATCACGAAATATCAAAAGTGCTAATAACAGTATGTCAGAAGTGGCTAAAGAACATAATGAGTTGCAACGAAATTTTGTGTAGGGACAATACGCAAAAATAAACGAATACGTGTTTTTTATTTTATGCGGAAAAACGGTTTTACTGGATAAAAGCCCAAAACCAAAAATAATTAAATTTGACGCCCAAAAATCAAAAATTGGGCCGAAGCGAACGAAATTGTGCACAGATATTCTACACCCGAAATGTGGGAATATGTGTTTCATATTTTTCTGAAAAGAAAAGGTTGAATGGGCACGGATTCCGGGAAACCTATGATCATGAAATATCAAAATTGCTAATAGCAATATATCAGAAGTGCCAAAAGGTCATGAAGAGTTGCAACGAAACTTGGTGTAGGGCCAATACGCACAAATGAACATTTTTTTCATTTTTTGCGGAAAAACTGTTTTAGATTGCAAAAGACCCTACCCAAAATTGCGAAAGTTCACGCCATAAATGCAAGAAGTAATGTGAATATGAATGTAATTGTGCACCGATACTGTATACGTAAAATGAGGTAATATGTGTTTCGTATTTTTCTTTAAGAAATGAGTTGAGTGGGGCAAAGACCCTTCCAAACCTTTGATTACGAATTTTCAAAAGTGCTAATAAGTATGCGTCGGAAGTGCCTAAAGGATATGGAGAATTACAACAAAACTTGTAGGGACAATATGCAAAAAATAAGCAAACGTGTGTTTTTAGCTTGTGCGAAGAAACAGTGTTGGGGCCAAGGGCTTTCCTCAAAAATTAAATATTATCGTAGAAGTACGGGAAGGAGTGGATACAAGCGATTGAAATTGAGTGTAGATATTGTGTATGTAAAATAAGACAATTCGTGTTTCCCAACTGTGCCCATCTGATTTGCTTCAAATTTGGCACAACAAGAGTAAACAGAAATCGAAACGTGTTTTTATTTATGTGGAAAAATATTGTAAGGGTCAAAGGCGCTCCCTGAAATACTTAAAATACGTCATAGGTAGGAAACACCTAGTGTTAAATAGTGAAATGTTATCAATAGATAGATGACCTAAAAGTTAGAATCAATAAAGTGAATTTCGAGTGTGCCCTGTTTCGATCCTCAAAAGTTCAAGTTCAAAGAGTGAACATTGCGCACTCTAGCGTGGTACAAAGAGACAGAGAAACGAGCAATTGCCATATAAACCAAACACGTGTCGATTTATTTTCTCTTACTTCTGATATGCCAAATATGAAGCAAATCGGATGGGGACAATTGGGAAACACAAATTCCCTTATTTCACATATACAATATCTAAATACAATTTCATTTGCTTTGATCACTCCTTCCTGCACTTCTACGATAATATTTCCTTTCTTCGGAGGAGGCCTTGGCCTCAACACTGCTTCTCCACACAAACTAAAAACACATGTTTGCTTACTATTTGCATATTGTCCCTACACAAAATTTCGTTGCAGATCTAAATATCCTTTAGGCACTTTTGAAGTATACTTATTAGCACTTTTGATAATTCATAATCAAAGGTTTGGAAGGGTCTGTGCCCCAAATAACTCTGTTTTCCATGAAAATACGAAACACATTTTGTTTTATTTTACATATACAATATCTGTGCACAAATACATTCACTTCAGTCCACTTCTTCTTGCCTTTAGACGTCAACTTTCAAAATTTTGGGTGGGGGTTTTTGACTCCTAATAGTGTTTTTCCGTAGAAAATAGAAAACGTATTCGTTTATTTTTGCGTATTGTCCCTAAACAAAATTTCGTTGCAAATCTTCATGTCCCTTAAGCATTTCTGACATACTATTATTAACACTTTTGATATTTCCTGATCTTTGCGTTTAATGTTCCACGATTTTCACTGTTATATTTAGAGAGACCATCATTAAAGCAAATGAATTATGATGGACGAATTAGTGGAAGGAGAAAGTGGCAGGAAATCGGAGTGTCCCGATAAAACCCACGAGCACGATGTTGTCCACTTCAAGCTTACTTGCCTTGGGAACAAACCAAGTACTCCACCCTCAGATCAGAGTTGGAGTTGGTCGGTGGGTCAAGTGGGTCGAGTTTTCTGAGTGGATCAGTGGGTCGAAAGTCAATAACATGTGAGCTACTGCGACCTACCACCCACCATGACCAACTGCGACCCACCGACCGACTCTGACCTACCGACCCACTGTATTTGCTGCATTGTAAACAGTATCTTCTGAACAGTATATTTTTATTTCACTCCCGACCCTAGCCATAGGAACTAAATACATGTTTTTGATTATTTGCAGTTTGCGATTGTCCAAACCTTCTGGTGTATGTATTATAGTAATAGAAGAAAATTGCCACTTTGTTGGAATTAAGTAGAAGAAAAATGAAATTTTTAAATTTTACGTCCCACATTTATGCCGGCTAGGCTAAAGGAGACGGTGATTATGAGAAATGAATGAAATGGTGGAATTAGGAAAGTGGGAAGAAACGGGAGAACCCCGAGGAAACACACACGGTGTTAGTTCGCGACAAATTTCACTTGGCGGGGGCAAGGATAGAACCCGGGACACCAAGCACCAGAGTTCAACGCTTTACTGAGCCACCGCGTCATCCAATGGCAGTCAAACTGGAACAAAACGAGACCTGCGGAGGTTCTGACCCGTTGTTACTACTACTACTACTACTACTACTACTACTACTACTACTACTACTACTACTACCTACACTATGGAGTCGTGTAGTAAAACTGCACGCGGAACGTAGGTAAATCACTTTTTTGAATATTATTTATTATATTTTAATGGAAAAAGTGTTACGGAAACTTAATAAAAAATAATATATAAGAATTTAAAAAAGTTTATCTCAGCAGAATTTGAACCCACGCCAAAACTAATTATAATTACTAGCCAGTTGTACTAGCAGTCTCAGCCACAAAGACCGACAATAGCAGGTTTTTTATTTCTGCTATATTTATTGTAGGCGGCGAGAAACTTATAGCTTCAACTAATCACAACCGCGTGTTTAGGTCGTATTGCTAGTGTCTAGCGTCCTTTAAAAATATGCATTTGAACAGTGGTGGATTTGTCTACGGTTTACTTTCAAGGCCTCCATTAACCTTCCTTTTTCATTTGTTTCTGTTTATTTACCTGAGATGAATATCTCTAAGTGAAGAAAAACAACTAGAGGTATTTTTGGACATTGATATTTGTAATTACAATAATAACAATAGGACTTATACTACTACCTGGCTTTCAAGACACACAGCCTGTAAGTTTTTAGAGGAGTTATCCACTGGAAACTATACATGTTTCAATCACTATACTATATAAATTATTATATAAAAATGGATGTAATTATGTGTAGCTGATTATCACGGCCAAATTGCAAAGTCAAATGAAATTTCTTTTGGTATATAGTTAGGCCTTAAGCAAAACTGGGATGTTATCATGTCACTTTCATTATAATAATATCTTGAGGGGATAGTGAGAATCCGAATTTTGGCGAAAAAAAAAAGTATCTCACAAAGCCATTAAACTTACGGAGATGAAATTCAGTATATTAACACTTTATTGAAAATGAACAAGTCTCATAGCATTTTTTAAACTTCTTCTTTATGAGGGGGGGGGGGGCACTTGTATATATGCAAAATTGGTAGTGGGTTGGTTTGTAAAAATAATAGAAAACAATCGATATTAGTTGAGAAACAAATTCACAAATTAAGGAGCAGAAACAATGCTCTCTCTACTATAATAATTGCTGAAGCTTATGTTTAATATATAGGGTACAGGGCAATCAAGCAAAGCAGTTGAGAAAAATAGACATAACAATTGTAAACGGAGCATGGCTTCAAGCACTATCTTCTCACACACTCGGCCTACACCTTTCTAATGAGGGCTTTCGTATTGCTACAGCTCTGCGCTTAGGTGCTAATATTTGTGAGCCTCACTTTTGTCCTGCTTGCAACGCATATGTTGATAATAAAGGATTACATGGTCTTTCATGTAAAAGAAGTGCGGGAAGACAATCTCGACATCATGTTGTAAACGACATTATTTGTAGAGCCCTCGTTTCAGCGGGAGTTCCTTCAATAAAAGAACCAAACGGTTGTTGCCGCTCTGATGGTAAAAGGCCTGATGGCATGACTTTGGTACCGTGGAAAAATGGAAAAGCACTAGTCTGGGATTTCACATGTTCCAATACGTTTGCTTCTTCCAACTTAGCCCATTCTTCAATTCAGGCAGGCCGCGTCGCCGCTCACAGAGAATCAGACAAAAGACTAAAATACTCAAACCTATTGGACAAATATTGGTTTGTAACAGTAGCAATAGAAACCAGTGGGTCTTGGGGTCACGAAGGACCTAATTTCATTAATGAAGTTGGTCATCGAATAGCAATCAAAACTGGTGACCTCCGAACTGCTGCATTCCTTTTCCAACGTATCAGCATCGCCATCCAGCGCGGGAATGTGTCATCGATCTTAGGCACATTACCTCCTGGTAAAGAACTGGATGAGATTTTTCTTCTATAACACACAATAAGACGGAAGTAGAGACATCCTAGGAGGCTGACAACCACTTTGACTATGTTCATGAAGATTGTTTTGAATCCAGTTTGGATAAATATAAATTCTTGGAAGTCATGGCTAATACCGGTAAATTTGGGAGTGGTAGCAACATTATCTACTGATTTTACTTTGTTGCTCAAAATCGTTAAAGACCAGAAAGATGTTGTCAAGCTGTCCGATGTTTATTTTGGAACAAATATGCTATAACTAATGTTTAAAAAAACACTTCGTCATATTATTTAAAAATATGTTGGTATGCATGTACAACTGAAATAGTTTTCCTGGAATGACATGTTAAGAAATGTATAAAAATATTTTTCTGACTATTTCCTAGAAAATAAATATGTTTTTTTATTTTGTAAATAAAAATTGTAATAAATTGTAATGCATTTTTGCACTGAAAATATTGATAATTCATCAAGGAAATAATTATACCATGAAAATTTAATTCAAATTTGGCCCATGACAAACACTTTACCATTTTATATCTTAAAGGTCAGATCCACCATTACTGTAACAAACCGATGCTTGACCGTAAAAGTTCAATCTCCGATTAGTTACAATTTGACGACTTGTTTTTATTATTAACGATGTGTTTTGGAAGGTGGTGGTTCGGAGCGGGTCGATGGCTGGTGGATCAGAGTGGGATATTGTTGGTGGTGGGTGCGAGTTCGTCATGGTGGGTAGTAGGTTCGAGTGGGTCACGGTTGTTGGAGGGTCATGGTGGGTGGTGGGTGAAGTTTGAATTGACCCACGTCATCACTGCCTCAGATATTTTAGTGCTTGCGGTCCCGTGTTCAATTCCCGATGGGAGATCCTTTGAAATCACAGTATATTATTACAGTTGTCTCCAGAGTATTCTTTAAAATGTATATTGTGAACGGTACTATGTTACTTTATTATAATTTTTTTATATTTAGAGGCTTAGGTGGGCAGATCATGTAGCTAGAATGGAAGAAAGTAGAAACGCTTTCAAAGTCATGACTGGAAGACCCATCGGAAAACGACCATTAGGAAGTCCTAGGCGCAGATGGGAGGACAAAATTAAGATGGATCTTGCAGAGATAGGAATAGAAAATAGAAACTGGATGCAATTAGCGAAGGATAGAAGTCAGTGGAGAGCTTTTGCGAACGAGGCATTGAACCTCTGGGTTCTATAGGTTATAGAGTTAGTTAGTTAGTTATTATATTTAGAGAGTACGCATAAACGTATATTTACTTACAATATGTTCTATGAAAGTTAATATGTGGAAAAAAATGGTATAGTTAAGTCCACATATTTTTACATCGCTAAACAGTTTAAATGTATAAGTAAGTGGAATTTCTAATCTTCATTCTACTACTGATATTGTAACCATATTAAATTTTTAAATGTTATGAACAAATTAGGTTGGGTAACTGCCAGAATATACATGTCTCATCAATTTATCAACATTTGAGCATACATATTTATGTTCACAAAATTTGCAAGATACTGACATATCTTTATAATTTAGCACGTAACATTGCCACACACGACCTTTCTTCCTATCTATTTCTCGAAATTTCATGCGTTAATTCACATGTAAGAGAAGTTCGAGTACCGCTTCAGAAATTCGAGTCAGAGACAGGAGATATATCAACGTCTATTATTAACGGTGGTTCGGGATGTAATAATTGTACTTCATCTCTATTTCTACTTAATTTTTACATTACTTTACAAACTGTTTCCTTTTCATGGTTTGTATATTAGTACCTTGCTACTTTTAGTGCAAATGCAAATTGAACTAATCCCAGACAGCATGTTTGCTTACCGCAAGCTTGCCTGTTGCTTTTATTTGATTTTATTTCGCTTTGGCTTATACACAAAAGCTTATTTCTGCTTAGCGCAAGCTGTAGTGCGGGCAACCCACGCTTCACTTGCAAGACGCTTTTCTTTAGATTGAAGTAAAAAGCCAGCGCGAGTTCGATTTTCAGTTGTTCTCAAAAACCACGTGACGCTGACCTCTTAACTTTCGGCGACAAGGTAGTGTTCGCGTTGTTAGCGTCTTGTTAGCATTCAGCTTGAATAAAGGACAAACTTAATTATTTTTTTTTAATTGTGCCGTCTAGTACTCTAGTCCCACGTACCTATAATGTCGCTCTTTATTTCCTCATATTTCGGTAACCACGAGGCATAACGAAATATAGTATTTATGTATAAAGCATAAATGTGAACATAGATGGTAGCAGATTTGAGCCTACTTATTTTGCGAAAGAATACTGAACTGTTGCAGATATTTTAATATAAACTTCAAGTTTAACTTACAGTATAAACTTTATCTGAACGCTGTGTTTAAAGTATAAATATGTTTCTGCGTTTTTATATAAAAAGGTAGAAATTTCAAGTACTCGCGGCTAATATAACAACGTATTAGATATTTGTAAGAAGAAAGGCGCGTTACTTGTGGCCATAATGACTATTAAAGTTTGAATAATAAAGTTTTCTGTACCTACCCATAGCCCAGCCATTGCTTCCTGAACAGCACAATATGCTAAACATCTCTTCCCCTACAGAGGGCGTAACCCTCTTCGGGTAGTAGCTATCGTCGGCTAGCTGGCAAAAAAAACGTTACTTGTCACAACTAAACCGTAACAATTATGCTTATTTTGATGTTTTGCAGAAGCGGATCGGAGACGGGTGTTTTCACGGTTGTGCATTTGCTTCAATAATTGGGAAGGCGAGGGGAAAATATATTGTAGCATAGGTTTAGTCAGGCGGTTAAATTATACTGATTTCATACTGTTTTATCTAAATTTGCTTACTGCAGGCTTCCATATAACTTGTTTGGCGTGTTTTCGCTTGCAATAAGCTTAATAAAGCTTGCCATTGATGAGAATACACTTATACTTGGATTGCGTTTGAGATAATTTGACTTGTGTTTAACTTGTGAAGACAAGCTTGCCACAAGTCTTGCCCAGATGTAACTAACTAGCTTGCCACAAGCTTGCAGCAAGCTAATTGGCTTGCATAGTGTAGCTTGAGGCAAGCTAATTGACCTTGCAACAGCAAGTTTGTGGCAACTTGCAGCAAGCTTAAATTGCTGTCTGGGATAAATCATATGATTATTTAAATAAAGTACAGTCGACGAATTTGATTGTTTTAACCTCCAAATTGTTTAAAGCCCAGAAGTAAATCATAATAAATGAAAATAAAGTAATTAGTCATACAGTTCTTATAATTTGGAACATAAAATAAAGAAATGGAAATAAATTCTTCCCGGGAATTTATATGCCAGGGTAGAAACCTGGAAATATTTCCATTTTTTATTTTCCTTCCCACCGGGAATATTCCCATCACTTGTTCGTGTCCTTGTCAAGCAAACTTATGGAAATAACTGTAAAACGAGTATTACTAACAAGTAACACTTCCAAGTGTAACACTCCGATTTTGATAAAATTTGGCAGGTAGATACTACACATGAAATAAACGAATAGTGTTGTTTTTTCTGCAGCGAAAAGGTTTTAGGGGGCAAAACCACCACCAAACATTTTGAAAGTTCGCGCCCGAAAGCCAAAAACAATTGGACTAAAGTGAACAAAATTGTGCCCCGATATTATAGGCGTAAAATGAGGGAATATGTGTTTCGTATTTTCCTGGAAAAAACGGATTGGTGGGGCACGGACACCTCCAAACCATTGATCATGAAATATCAGAAGTGCTAATAACAGTGTATCGAAAGTGCCTAAAGAACACGAAGAATTGAAACAAAACTTTGTGTTGTCAGAATACGCAAAAAATAAACAAACACGAGCTTTTTTCTACATTCTGCGGGAAATCGAAGTTACGGGGAAAATGCCCCCACTCATAAGTTCGAAATTTGACGCCCGAAAGGCAAGAAGAAGTGGACCGAACTGAACGAATTTATGCACATATATTGTAGACGTAAAATGAGGTAATACGCATTCCGTATTTCCTTGGAAAATAGCGTTTAGGTAGGGCACGGACCTTCCAAAGAGTTGAATACGATATATCTAAAGTGCAAATAACTTTAAAATCCAACGGAACAAAACTTTTATTAAGATTGTACATTTCCACACAGCTTCTGTAATCACATAAACGAGACTAGTTTCCTTCTTACCCTTCCGCGTTCCTTTCCGCCCATCTTGACATATTCAAGTTCACTGAACGTCAGAATCATCATTTTGCACCCAAACAAAACCACGAATGACATATCGACAGGGGTTATTCGCCACGAAGTTTAGGAAGTGCAGTATCATCAGAGGGAAGCAGATCGTGTGACTCTGAGTCCAAAAATATGGTTACATTGCTCTTTATTGAAGGAATTGAAAAGGCTATTTTGAATTAATATGCATTATAAAACGCATTTTTCTCTCTTGATTTGCCACAAGCTAGTAACAGAGAAAGGAAATACGTAAAACCTTCTGAAGGTGACTGATGTTGCTTTTGCTGCGCAATTTTGTAGGAAGTTTACTTGTCGAAGGTTACTCATAGTCATCCTACAGGATACATAATCATGATTTTGACAACGTGACACCGCATTTATGTGCGGAAATTGGTTAAATAGTTAGGAATTTACAGATAAATCTAGAAATCATGCTATTGAATTTTTCCGGCTGTGACAGTACACGTGTGTTCATGTGTGTCACGCCACGTATCATGGGTGCGACAGTCTCTAAGAGCCAATCAGAATGCAAAAGAGCAATAAGTTTCTATATTTGTGGAGATGATAGAACGGATGAACTGACTGATACGAGGTTTAGGTGTGTCCCTCGAAAAATAATAAAAAGATACCTCAAGGTCTCAATTCATTCATTCGGAGCTTCGGAGATTTGAGAATCAGACCGAGACGCAAGTTGTGTGCTGACAATCATCGTCAAAGTTCTACGAGCTACAAGACCACTCTTACAAGGTATGTACGAGCACTTATAGCGTAATTAACTTCAAGTTAACAGATGTCATGCAGTGCTATAAAATGATTTGTCAACCTATAGTAAAACTTTCAAGGTTGAGAACTGAAGTCGCATATTCGTATTTCATTTTCCACCTCCAATAACTTAAATATTTGAATATCTTGCCTGTTAATCGATCTATATTTAGGTATTTAACTATCAAATGAACTATCATATATTCCATTACTTTTGTTGAATCACTAAATTAAATGTTGTTGTATAATACAATTTTAGTTATGTAATAAACTCAAATATTTTAGAATTTATGTTGTCATTCCCCTAGATTAAACCACTTTTCCCACGAAAGTCATGGTGTAATTTGATTATATTTTCTTTGTGACATCCGCTACAGAATTAGCGTGAGCAGATCTCTACATTATGGTGGAATAAAACGAGCTAAGTAAACAAAAAGAGACCTACACAATCGTAACAATCTCACCATTGGAGGAAGACCGACTCCATGTCCCGAGAATACCATTCTGTCGGTCCATTGCCGCAGACACATTTGAGATTGACATGCAGTAGTGGCATGAAGGTGTTGAAAAATAACATCGTATAACGCGCATTGTCAAGAGAGAACTCGACGCCCCTCGCAGTCCAGCAGGATTAAGATCCAGTTTTTGACTGACTCCTGTACATCCAGTCTCCTCCAGGGAAAAGCATTCATCATCCAGATGACCAAGATGACACCAGTCTATTTGGATTTGTCAGGCTAGTGCTCATCCTTTATCTTTTAATTATAACCTCTCTCTTCGTCCCACCTATTTCCACATCTAGTCATTAATCAAAATTTTAAAAAAATTGAATTTTATTTGAATTCAAACATAATTTTACAGTTAAGTACCATGTTGTGCATCAGTTTATCCCGAAATTTTGCATTTATTTGATGAGTAGTTTAGATATTATCCTGAGCTACAACTGATGGCACGGTACCGGCCGTAAGTATACGTCAGAAATTTCTAAAGAATGTGCAGAATTTTATGGAAACTTCGTAAAGGAACAATTTGCAAAATCTAAATGAAACGCGTTCTAATTTCTGCGGAAAAATACTGTTGGGACCTAGCCCCCTCCGAAAATAAGTAAATATTACCGTAATAGCGCACGAAGGAGGAGCGAAACAAACGAAATTATGTGTAGATATTGGATTTGGAAAATAAGGCCCTTCGTGTTTCTCAAGTGTCCTTATCCGATTTGCTTCAAATTTGGCACGTAAGCAGTAAACACGAAATAAATCGACATTTTTTATGTGGAAAAACATTGTAAAAGTTCACGGTGCCTCCTGAAATGCTATAAAATACGCTATACTGTTTGACCTTACTGTTAATCTGCCAAATTTGAAGGAATCGGATGAGACACTTGTGAAACAAGAAAAAACATTATTTTACATATCCAATATCTCCACCCAGTTTCGGTCGCTTAGGTCCACTCCTTCCGCCATCCAACGATTTGGTCCAGCCAACAGTTTTTGCTTTTCCAGGAAAATACGAAACACATATTCCCTCATCTTACATCTACAATATTTATGCGCAATTTCATTCACTTCGGTCCACTTCTTGCCTTTCTGGCGACAACTTCCAAATTTTTTCTGAACCGTTTTTTCTGCAGAAAATAGAAAGCCCATATTAGTTTTTTTTAACGTATTGTCACTACAGAAAGTTTAGTTGAAATTCTTCATGCACTTTAGGCACTTCTGATATACTATTAATAGTACTTAAGAAATTTCATGATCAAAGGTTTGGAGGGTCCGTGCCCCACCCAAATGTTTTTTCTGCGAAAATACGAAACCTGTATTTCATCATTTTACGCCTACAAAAACTGTACAGAACTTCATTGACTTTGGTCTACTTCTTCTTGCCTTTCGCGCGTCAAATTTCAAAATTTTGGGTGGAGTTTTGCCCCTAACAGCTTTTCCGTAGAAAATAAGAAAGCCCCATTGGATTCTTATTTGACTATTGTTTCTACGCAAAGTTTTGTTAGAATTTTTCAAGTCGTATATGCACTTCTGATATACTGTTATTAGCTACTTCTGATATTTCATGATCAAGGGTTTTTAGGGTTCCATGAACCACACAACCGTTTTGTTTTTAGAAAATACGAAACATTTTAAGTCTACAATATCTCTAAATAATTTCATTCAGTTCGACCTAGTTCTTCTTGCCTTTCGGAAGTCAAATTTCACAATTTTGGGTGCGAGCTTTTGTCCCCTAAAACAGTTTTTTTCCGCAGAAAATAAAAAAAATGTTCGTTTATTTCTTATGTGTTGTCCCTACCCAAAGTTTCGTTCTAATTCTTCTTGTCCTTTACACACATCTAACATACTGTTATTAACATTTTTGATATTTTGTGATCAAAGGATTGGATGGTTCCATGCCACACCTAACCGTTTTTTCAGGAAAATACGTTAGCCGTATTCGCTCATTTTATGTCAACAATATATGTGCACAATTTCGTTCACTTTGGTCTTTTATATTTTTCCTTTCGGGCTTCAGCATTCAAATATCTTGGTGGCGGATTTTGCCGCTTAAAACCGTTTTTGCGCAGAAAGGAAAGACACGCGAAATTTTATCAAAATCGGCGTGTTACACTTGGAAGTGTTACTTGTAAATATCATGAAGACAAATTACGGAGATACTTTCAGTGAATCAGGAAAAAAGTGGCCTGAGTCACTATATGTATATTTTTGTTTTCTTAATTTAAATTTGAAGTCTCTTGACTATAGTATTTTATCATGACAGAAATCAAAGTATTTCTTCGTTATCGTAAACGTGTGTAATTTGCTTCATACACAACTGTTTTTTGACTTACTTACCTACGCAGTCTTACGGTAGTCGCGTAGGCATTCGTTCCGTAATATAGGGGTCCCGGGTTCGATTCACTCTGCGGTAAGTTGTTTCTATCAACTACAATATCCATACTTTTGATGTGTAATTAAATGAAATATACTCAATTTTCTTCGGTCTTAGAAGTCAGAGTGAAGACAGCTTTCTTCACAGGGGAAATACTGGCAAAATGACGTTACATGTCTGTGTACAACGTTGATCCGTACTGTTGTGAGAACAAACCGTGTTTAGTAAACCATTCATGAATACGACTCCGAAGGGTCATGCTCAGGGTCTAGTATGAATCATAAACGTGTCTAAAAGAATATTGTTTCCAAGCAAATATTCCGAACGTCTTCCACTATTATAGTCGAGTCAAAATGCGGTTTGACCTGGGCAAAATTGCAACCTTTAGTTTTACACCTGTATTTTGTTTAGGTACCTCACCTGATGAAAATATCCAAAATCCGACAAAATCGGACCACGGAAACACCCCCAAAAACGGTTTCAAAATGGCCGACCATGTTTTTTTGAAAAAATCGTAGACCTTTACGTTGGCGGCTCTAGTAGCCCTCTTAATTGACACAGAGACATGAATGATACCTCGTTGGAACGCTCATAGACCACAAATTTACACGAAGTGACTTTTGTACTCATCATGCCCAACCCGTAGAAGAAAAAGAAGAAGAAATTTGATTTTTGTTTTTTAACTGATATTTTCTGGACCCTGGCAACACTGTACATCCTCATACGCCGGCAGAAAAATTCCCACGCGTAGACCAGACATCGGTAACAATAATATAAAAAAATGAAGGACGTAGGTTCAACAGTAAGGGAGATAGAAATTCGGAACCGCGGACAAAGAAGGGTCACTGTGTATATTTTTTACTGTGGTCGAACTTCTGTTCTTTAGATCTAGCATCCTCCCCAATTGTCACAGAGACATGAAGCATACCGCGTTGGAAAGCTTATGGAACCCCCTTGCCAGTGACGTATCGTTTGTGCTCCCTGTGCCCAACCTGTAGAGAAAGAAGAAGAAGAAACCTTGAAAAAATTGGGAAAATCTACACTTTTACCTTTCTTGGCCTCTGGCAACCCTGATAATCGTTCTACGCATGAAAAAAAAATCTTGTTTCTTTCTTTAAATCAAAGGTCGCTTTAATATAAGTACTATACATAAAACAAAAATATTCTTAAGCAAAAGAATGGGAATAACGAAATACTTTAGGAGGCAAATTACACATCGACATCGTCATTGCCTACGCTAACACTGTCTTCACCATTTTCATTTAAACAGTTAAGACATTCAGTTTCTTGGCATACGCCACAAGCAATAGCAAATAGAAGGTCATACCATAATACAGTGTACAAGACAATTCGTTTTATAGAAACATAACACCTATATATAAAGCAAAAATATTCTAAGGCAAAAGAATGGGAACACGAAATACTTTAGGAGGCAAATTACACATCGACATCGTCATCGCCTACGCTAACACTGTCCTCACCATATTCATTTAAAGAGTTAGAACATTCAGTTTCTTTGCACACACCACTAGCAATAGTACATGGAAGGGCATGCTTTCTGCAAGTATAATACGTTCTTGCACACCCGGAATTACAGTTGCAATGAATAATGGTGAGCAAATTCCATACCCATCAAACACGATGGTTGATGTGCCATATTTACGAACCGTATACTCAGCAAATGATGCAGCGATATTGCCTTTACGCTTTACGCTCGTACGAACTGCCTTTACACCATGGTAGTCTATGTAACAGAGATTCTCCGTCTAAGACATACAGAATATTGTCTGGCTCCGTTCACTCAAACTGTGCGCTCTGCTGCTTGCTGAACTCTCGTATCGCATAGACCAGTGGGGCTTTGTCTGCCTTACGCATCATGCTGGGTGACTCAAATAAAGCCGGTGGGTAGGCACATAATTCATGCGCTAAGGTCTCCTCTAAAGATGTGCTGCCTGCATTAGCGACAACTAACAGTCTTTGAAACAAAGGATTCGAATCGACGGAGATATCGCTGCTGATTTTAACACTACTCGCGGATGCTAGAGTTTTGACTTTATCTGCACGTTTCCCCTTCACAGTGAACAGGTCTTTACCAGATAGTTTCTTCGCATGGTCTGCCCGAACTGAAAATAAATTATGAACGTTGACCGAGGAATCCGGTGTGACGCCAGTGGCAATGTTTCTCAACGATTTGTCTCCGTCAAATGGTGAAATGGGCTGCAGTCGTGCAAGCATGCGACGTGTGTCACTGATATCACGTGACATTCTTGACGTTTCGACTCCTTTATGTTGTTCGCTAATGACATATGCTGTGTGAGTAAGAGTTTGCATCGCCAGATTGTACTCGGAGCATGCTGGCATTGAGAGCACCCACAAAGATAGTTGCATCTCCGACATTCCACTCCCATGGGTTAGATAGACCTCCAGTGGATTTTAGCGATCTCATCAGAACCTGCTCTCTGACTAGATCAGAGGACAACCCAGCCCAATAACGGTTGCTTCTTCTAATAACTCCGAACCCATTTTGAAAGCTTTTGTGAACGTTGAATTAACCGATGGCAGCGTTAACATTGTTTGCAGGTACAAGCAAGTCGACTTCAAATAATTGAAGTGTCCTGCTGCAGCGAAAATGGGAATGCACTCGGCTATAGCATCAAGGTGAACCTCCCAGCTTCCTATTAGGTCTGCTGCCACAAGTTTCCTTGCTGTAGTCAACATGCGCTGGTATGCAAGAAACAACTGACGTTTTTTTTGATGTGTTAATAAGTTCTGACTTTCGTGATTCTATTTTTTCTCGGGCTTCTTGAAGAAGATGTGAAGAACTAGCTCCAGTTACAGTAATCTCACCCGATATCAGACTCTGATAGAGAGAGTAAGCATCGTTGATAGTTCTGTGTGTTCCGTTATCGGTCTCCAGAAAAACATTCTCCACAAGCAATGCACTTAATGCGAGGTCAACCATCATGTGCGCACGGAAGGCTCTTGCTACGGACTTGCCACTTAACATATGTACAACCGAATTTTCTCCATAAAACCTCATGCAAGATTTCACGTAAGCCTGAACCATCTATTAGGGAACCAATTGCTCCTAGAAGGTTCACGAGAGTATGAAATAAGCCCAACAGGACAACCGTGTCCTTAATACTGGTGCTATGTGCTCTGTCATGCAGGATACGTGAAGCTTTCCTAAACAGTGGTTGGTCTAAGGTGATGATTGGTGTGACTTCATATTTTCTCGCAAGATTATTCAGGTACACTAAAGTGGAATAGATGCATGGCATATAAGATGGATGGAGGTCAATAATCGGTAAGCAGAGAACAGTGGATTTCCCTGGATGATGAAGAGATGGATCTGCGTGAATGGCCTGCATCATTCCTGACCAGTTTGGTGTGCGTGACGGAAAGTGCCAGGAAAGTTTCCACAAAATATCCAGGGAGCTTTCGTTCGGTGATGGTGCTGTTATCAGTTCACAGTTAACCTTTTCAAGAATCGCCCTGGCTTCAGTGTATGCGTGAATGGGAGCACTGGCAAGGGACTTCACATCAGCATCAGAGACGGGCTTCCGAAGAATGGTTAGACTGGTAGTAGTGGATGGAGTAATGACCGCCAACATTTCTATACCATGGAATGTACCTAAACCACTCAGCGTTTGGAGATTATGGTCTACATTATCCGCTGCAAAGAGGAGAGTCTGGTCTGCTGGCATTTTGATCACACGATTACCAAATGTACTTGCAGCACAGCGTTCAAACCGCTGCACTTCCGCATATGAAGAGCAAAATCCCAGGTGATGCAGCCTGTCAATCAGGTGTTTAGATCGATAGTGGCGGTGCAGCTGCACAGCAACACCTAACTGCAGAGGAGCTAACATATCTCTTGGTCTGGCTGCTTGCATCAAACACTGGCCAATCGATGTTATTTTGGTTTCATTGCCCTTTCCGGCAAAAAGTATGGCATAGAATAGTTTAAGGCTAGGTGGAATGTACTGAAAAAATTCCTGAATGCTCAAGTCGCTGGGTGAACGATATGTAGTTTGGATTTTATGTCGCTTTTGATCAGTCGAGCTACGGTTTCTATTATTCTATTTTTTTATTTTCTTCATCATACTCTCGTGGTATATCACGGTATGCCCGTAGAATGTCATTGGCAGTTTCTCGAAGTGTAATGAAGTCGTTTTTTCCACTGTCAATAGAAATTATATTTTTTTTTCACCGAAGTACTCCATTAGTTGACGCTTCATGTGCCGTCTGTCATATGCAATGTGATCAGCCCCTACAAGAAATGTACCCATTTCTGTAACAAGTTCTCCCACAGTTAGTTTCTCATCATCGTGCTCTTCCAAATAACTACAAATGCGCTGAAATGCTCGGATTCTCTCATCATTTGTAGGTCGTCCAGCCCGGATTTTTTTTGATGCTGACTGATTGTCGGTGCAGTATTGTTGAGGAATTGATTTACCTGTTCGAAAGTTGATACTACATGATCTGTAATAGACACAATCTCCAGCATGAAGATCAAATGAGAAGTACTCAATTCCACCTCGGACAGTTTATGACCCGGTATCGTTTCGTTCATTGCAACGCTTTAAAATGTTGTGTGGCAATGCTTGTGTTTTCACTCGCACATTTTCTGATTTCAACACGTGACGGTCATCAAATAAGACAGGCGTTCCGCAAAACAGGCAGTCACTGTTGCTGTTGAAAGACCCATCCGACGAGCGAGTAACTCGTTTTTGCATCGGCGATGACGTTTTTCTTTTTAGGGCAATCGCAATATCTTTTTTATGAATGTAACGTTTGCGACAAGAGAAATGAACCACCATACTTGTAGCGGCGAGAATGTTACTACCGCGAGCCTTACTGGCATTGTTCACTCCTTCAGCTCCCTTTTCTTGAAGTGTGATGAGGTTATCGTCAGGATCTAGGCTTCTGCAGATGATACACAAACGTGTAAGGGAATCAGCCGTGGCTCTACAGTGCCTAGGTTCATGCAAGACTATGATATGTAGAAAAGCTTATGGAACCCCATTTCCAACGACGTATCGTTTGTGCTACCTATACGCAACGATTATCAGGGTTGTCAGAGCCCAGGAAAGATAAAAGGGTAGATTTTCCCAATTTTTTCAAGGTTTCTTCTTCTTTTTCTACAGGTTAGGCACAGGGAGCACAAACGATACGTCACTGGCAAGGGGGTTCCATAAGCTTTCCAACGCGGTATGTTTCATGTGTCTGTGACAATTAGGGAGGATGCTAGATCTAAGGAACAGAAGTTAGACCACAGTAAAAATATACACTGTGACCCTTCTTTGTCCGCGGTTCCAAATTTTTATCTCCCTTACTGTTGAACCTACGTCCTTCATTTTTTATATTATTGTTACCGATGTCTGGTCTACGCGTGGGAATTTTTCTGCCGGCGTATGAGGATGTACAGTGTTGCCAGGGTCCAAGAAATATCAATTAAAAAACAAAAATCAAATTTCTTCTTCTTTTTCTTCTACGGGTTGGGCATGATGAGTACAAAAGTCACTTCGTGTGAATTTGTGGTCTATGAGCGTTCCAACGAGGTATCATTCATGTCTCTGTGTCAATTAAGAGGGCTACTAGAGCCGCCAACGTAAAGGTCTACGATTTTTTCAAAAAAACATGGTCGGCCATTTTGAAACCGTTTTTGGGGGTGTTCCCGTGGTCCGATTTTGTCGGATTTTGGATATTTTCATCAGATGAGGTACCTAAACAAAATACAGGTGTAAAACTAAAGGTTGCAATTTTGCCCAGGTTGAGGGTAAAATTGCTCTAGATTTCCTGGACTATTACTCCTACTGCTAGAAATAATAACATTTTCTTTCGCCATTTCCAACATATTCCATATATCCGTTCAACCAACATTTGTAAATAGGAACTATTCTTTTTTATATTGGTATATTTTGTTCAAATATCAATATAAGGCATACATAATCCAAACTCTTTTATCCAAAAAGCGTGTTACTATGTATCGTGGTAAAGAAAATTCCTACTTAATTTCTGTTTAGGCACCCGAAGTTTCGATATTAATAAACTCCAGAAGCTGACACCTTCTTTCTCCTGTCTCGTTTCCTGTCACACACTAATCCCTCGACCGTCTCCTTTAGCCTAACCGTCATAACGTAGGATGTAAAACTCAAGGATTTCATTTCCTAATCCTTCGAAAATTTATCTTATTCTTTCTCTTTTCCTATCAACTGCAGTATGCTTATTAAATTGCAATAAGACGTAATATTGAGGTCTTACATTTTCAGTAACAATAATAATAATACAGTGAATATATTAATAACACTAGTCGACAAAAAATAGTCTTTCTCTGGCACACAGAAGAAAATGCCTGATTCTAATAGAACTTTTCACGTAGAATTAAAATATGCAATCACTTTTTCTCCAATACCCTCAGTTTTCCTGTGACAGAGGGATTTTCGGGAAATTTTCCTTTTTTTTTATCATTTTCATACCTATAGCTCGGATACCCTTAGGTATGTAAACACACAAATTGTATTGTATGTTAGCTTGATATATACTTAGTAAGCCCTCTAAGTTTCATTAGAATCATATTATTCTTTCTAGAAAAATAAACGTATTTATATAAAAATATGCTATGTGTACTCTTCATTTTACCATATTAATTAGTGCATATAAAATCACACATAACTTCCACGAAAAGTGCAATATAAGCATGGTATACATCTCATTGGATTTGAAATAAACATATTTTCAATGATGTATAAACCGTGTCACCATTTTATGTCTACTTAATAAATATTACAAAAGAAGTGAGTGGCATCTTCTTAATAAATGAACACTTACTTACCTTAATTGAAATGTTTTATTTGTCAACTTCCTTCTGGGTTTGGCTTCTGGATCATCTCTTTTGAGTCTCCAACAGCAATCAGCTAGCATTTCTGAACTCCACTGTCCCTGGTATCTCATTTCCATGGAGGAAATGTCCTGCTGAAAACGTTTCCTATTCTCATCACTAACAGCACCAAGGTTTTCAGGAAAGGAATCCAGGTGGGAGCCTAAAAAGTGAACTTTAAGGGACATGTTGCAACCCATTTCTTTGAATGATTGAAGGAAATCACTAACAATTTCACGGTGATTTGGGGCATTCTGGTTTCCTAAAAAATTCTCTGTTAAACATTTAAATGAACACCAAGCTGCTTTCTCAGCCCGAGTTAAGAGGTCTTCAAATTTTTGATCACGAATCAAACATCTTATTTCGGGGACTACACAAATCCCTTCCTTGATTTTAGCGTCACTATCTCAAGGAAATTCTTCCTTGAGGTAACAAGATCCTGCATTACTTTTGTCCATTGCCTTAACAAAGTTTTTGAAGAGCCCCAACTTTATGTGAAGAGGAGGTACAATTATCTTATCAGGGCTCACCGGTGAGGAATAAACAACTTTCTTCTGTCCAGGAGTAATGCACGCTTTGGCCATTCCTTCTTGATGTAATGTTCCGCTTTGTTCCTGCTGTCCCATTCGCAGAGGAAACAACAATATTTCGTATAACCAAGCTGAAAACACATTAACAAAGAAATACCTTTTAAATCACAGCAAACGGTCCACTTTTATTTCACATACTGAATTCTTTCTAACACCATTTTGATGTTTTCATAGATTCCCTTCATATTAGTTCATAAGCCAAAGGCACTGAAGGAAATTTGTTGCCATTGTGCAAAAGGACAGGCTTCAAACTAGTTTTGGAGGAGACAATAAGCAATCTCCACTCTGTACTTATATGTGCATGTCCTAGTGTATCCATCACAGCACAGACATTATTACAATACACTAAATCATTTTCTTGGGAATAGTAGTTTTGAAACTCTACGACGATTTCGAAAATTACACACTTTAGTGTCACGATAGACCAGATTTCAGCCTTTAACTCTGGAAGCAAAAATTTCTGCCTATATCTTGGAGAGTTTTAAATCCCGTACGAGATCATTTAGTTCACCCTGAGTTATCAGATGAGGATCCAATGTAGATGTGCTTCCTGCATATGTAGGATCATCTTCTACTTTTCGAACTTCAGTAATTGCCTCAAGTACGTAATCCTCATTTACCGTAAGATGAGCAGGAGGTACTGGAATAGGTAATTCTTCACTGTGTGGAACTGGCCTAATTACTGATCGCAAATTAGGGTACTGTACTGTGTGCTTAGATTTACTGGTTATAACTTTTATCTATGTCATGCGAAAGTGGCAGTCTGAAGAATAATCTTTTGGTTCCCTTCAGATCATCGGTACTGCGAAGTTCATGTTTAATTCAGCATTTGACCACCCAGCCAGACGTTTCACGCAAGTACAACAAATCTAGTGAGCAGCCCAATTCTTATCTTGGTCTCCTACACAGCAACCAAAATATAACTGATAACACTTCCTCACAAGTGGAGTAAAACATCGACGTTCCGATTTAAATAAAATGAAATGAAATCTTTGAGTTTTACGTCCCACGGTTATGCCGGTTAGGCTAAAGGAGACGGTGATAATGAGGAATGAATGAAATGGTGGAATGAAGAAAGTGGGAGGAAACGGGAGAACCCCGAGAAAACCTACGCACACGGTGTTTGTCCACCACAAAGTTCACTTGGCGGGGGCTGGGATCGAACCCGAGACCCCAAGCACCAGAGGTGAACGCTCTACCACTGAGCCACCGCGGCCCCGTTCCGATTTAAATGTCAGCTCCCCACATACATAACAGAAATTGTCCGAGTGATTTACACACTTCCTCGCCATCTTGTATCCTGTAAGGTATCACACACACACACACACACGAATCTACGCTCCATCAATCATGAAGCATCACAAACGTAATCTAACTCAGTGCATCACCACACAACACAATCTATTCGAACTCCACAATGCACAAACACTTACACGCGGCCACATCTAAAACACGTCCAGCTTCACCGTCACTCAACGCTACTAACAGTCATCAGGCTACGTGAGCCATCAATTGTTTTGTATTGTTGCCAGATCAAAATATAAAAAAAGACTTATTTTCCACAGAAAGCATGCGTGTATTTGAGTATCCATCTATGTGCCGACAATAATACGTCAACGTTATGTTTTTGTGATTGGTAAAAGTCTTGCATAGTATATTCTTTATTACCTATAAATATACACAATAATTTATATCTCCAGACAGAATAATACGATTCACATGAAATTAACATTATTTATTAAGTAGACAAAAAACTATGTTCTAGTGTAGTTTCTGTTTCTGTATCATTATATACAAATAGCAAATTGCGATAGAAAATCTTATAAACTAATTTTTGGAGGGAATGTCCCACAAAATCCCTCTAGAAACTCTCTCATACAAAATTGAAGACATGGTGTACACATCATTGAAGATATGTTTTATTGGAAGTCCAATGAGGTATAAACCATGCTTATATTGTAATTTTCGTGGAAGTTATATGTGATTTTATCTGCACTAATGAATATGGTAAAACGAACATTACACGTAGCATATTTTTATATAAATGTGTTTATTCTCCAGAAAGAATAATGCGAATGTTATGAAACTTAGAGGGCTTACTAAGTATAAATCAAGGCAACATAAAATACAATTTGTGTGTTTATATACCTAAGGGTACCCGAGCTATAGGTACAAAAATTGTAAAAAAAATGAGAGGGATTTTCGGGTAATTTTCCCTCAAATTTCCGTCACGGGCAACTTGAAGGTGATGGAGAAAAACGTATTGCAGATTCAAATTGTACGTGAAAAGTTCATTTAGAATCAGGTATTTTCATTTCTGTGCCCAAATCTTGTTGACTAGTGTAATTGGTAGGTTAGATAGTATAAGAGTGTATAGAAATCAATTTAAAAACCTTAATTATAAATCAACATCGAACGAGACACCATAATAATAATAATAATAATAATAATAATAATAATAATAATAATAATAATAATAATAATAATAATAATAATAATAATGCTATTAACATTTTTAATGTTGCCATAAAATTAGGCAAAACTTACAGATAAATAGGGATTTCGGGAGGGTGTCTGGACCTCCAGGACATACTTGTACAACTACCAAAATTTTAAACGAAAGAGTTCACTAAAGTTTCATGTAGAAACTATTCTAATGTACGTTTTGAGGAAGATAACTGTAATAAAATAACTTAATATCACTGAACAGTAACGCATATAATAAACTAACTTGTAGGATATGCAGAATTAATTATAAAAGCTTTGCCAGAAAAATACCTATACAGACCATAACAAATTCAATGAACTCCGAAATACAAAGTAACAAAATAGCGTATAAGATTCAGTGTATGAAGCAATTCGTACTTAAGGAATGGACATACACTATTTCGAGAATCGAGATAAAACGATACATTTTTACGATACTTTTCTTCTCGTCTCGATTTCCATCTCGAAAGCGAGACGAAAATCTGAGCTAGCCTTGTCCTGTCTTGAATGTAAAATGTCAACACTCGTCTCAATTTTGTTTGTTTCGTTTCGAAAACGAGATGAGAAATTCCTCTTCTCGTAAGGAACACTAAACAAAACCGGAATATTCTTGCCAAATGTTACATTTCTGGTTGTAATATTATGTTCTGAGCGATAATAAACTCCTAACTTTTATTCTACTATAAGATAATAATAATTATTATTAGTTCGTTCATATTATTATTATTCCTGAAGATTTGATAGTTCAAGTATTGAAACATCCAAGTATTCAAATATCAAAGAAAATAAAACGTGTGTCATCGACGATCAATCGGCATCATAAATTCTAAAGTAAAAAAAAATTCTAGTTGTTCGGGCCTCCGATTCGATTGGACTACCTTCATATTTCTGGTCGAGCGGCTTGACCACAACCACGATTATTACGCAGCAATTGATTTGTCTTTAGTTTGTTTACGAGTATGATACACGCACCGTATTTGATTCAAAATAAAGGAGTTTTGTATTTTGTTTTAAAAAAATCTGTAATGTTGATAATTTAGAGAATACAGTGATATAATGCCCGCCGAGTCCTCCATTACATATTCTTGCGTTTTGTCTATCAATTTGACTATTAACAATCTAGAAAGAGCGAACAGAAAAGGCTCTTTATTTAGGCGAGCCGGAAAAAGAAACGCTTTAGATGAGTGGTTAGTGGTGTAGTTTCTTAATATGGCAACCGTTGTTGGATTCCCGCCCTCGCCGTTTACACTTTTTAAAATGTTTCGTTTACAAGGCTGAGCTCCTGTCGGATGCTGCTAAATGAAAGATAATTTCAGTGGAGAAATTCAGTGATGATGTAATATTGAAAATGAAGGAAGGAAAATTAATGTAGAAAGCAAGTTACAGAGTTAATTCTATCAATGGGTCTATATTTGATATCAAACATTAATTTCGTGCATTTTTAAATTGTTGTTTATTGGAACTATAATCATACTTTTCTCTTTGTGTCTCAATGTGTAAAATATCACAAATATTAAACAAATCACGAACCTTCAGTTATATTTGCAAGCTAACGGAAATAAGCCTACTTTAATACGGATAAGTTTTCCAACTCGTTTAAGTGTAATCGAATTTTGCATTTTTAATATTTACAAGTAAATTACTGCATAACAATAATTACCATTTTCAAAAGTAATTTAACGAATAATGGAATCAACAATTTCTTCTTTCAAAGTAGTATTACGTATGAGTCAGTAGTGCCGGAACCTAGGAGCTCACACCCTGTTAGACCCCCAAAATGTTCATTGGGTTCTTCCCCCCAAATGATCCATCCATACTTTTAATTGATTTTCTTGCAGGACTACTGTTAATAGTTTCAAAACTCAGGGTAATGCTTTGTGTTAATTAAAAAAGAAACCTACCATATATACCGCATATTCTGTCCGTATATTATTTGATACGCGGATATGTATAGTTATCTGAACTAAGTAAACTTGTTTATGTAATCCTCATTTGAATTAATTATAAGATTAATTAAGTACCCCGACTGTTATCATCTCATCAGTGAATCTGATATCCGTACATTTTTTCAAGTGGCTGTGTATAGTTTTACGTGTGTATCATACAAACAAGAAGTACGCTGAGTACAAGTATCCAAAGACTCCCTTTGGCATTTCGTCAGCCAGCGTTTCGCTCCAGTTCTGCACGAAAACAGTCTTTACGATTTGTGCTTTTACCAGTTGCGGGCAACTTCACGCTGCTGTGCTATCTTTTACCATGCGTAATTATTCTTCGAGCAGGCGTTAGGGGTTGCCTATTACGGATTTTGTACCTCAAAAATTTCTGTGGCCCGCTGTACACACATTGAACAGTAAAAGAATTACAATAAAAATATATTAGTTAATTAATTGGAGTAAAATATGGTTTTCCATTCAGGATTGTATAGATGAATATTTTATCCGATTCCACTCTAAAGTAAATCGAGTTTTAATGTCACCAGAAATCGGTAACATGCAGGATAATATCTACGTAATTACTATTATAATTTTATTCTTTTATTATAATTCTCTTAATTTATGATTTTGTAATGTCAAAATGTACAACGAGAGAGAAGTATAATACTCTATTTCATAGGAAAATCTTTTTAACAGTGATGATTTCAGGGCGTAAGCTGAAGGAAAATTTGAGACCACTCTCGAGGTAAGAAACTTCTCTCTTCGGGGCCATATCTTCGATCGCGCTGAACGTGGACTACTAGTGCTTTCTCTCCACCCATATTGACAATCACCCCAAAAGAATCTGAAATCACCTTGCATGTAAATAGTTTTTCGCTACAAATAGAGGGATAGGAATAGTATAGTGAACATACCTAATATTTTTATCCCAACTGAGAATTTTAGGTTCCGTTCTAATCGAATTTGAAGGACAGGGAGTTCCCAAAGAACTATTGAAAGAAATTTTCTTAATCTCCGGATGAAAAGAAGAATACACTTAAAAATACTTCCTCCTAAATTTGAACACACAAACATCTGATTATCAGACTGTCGAGCCAAGCCAGTCGACAATTTGGTATGCAGCAGCGAATCTTCTTTTGACTTCTGCGTAAAGTGGTTTTCTTTTGTACACTTGCTTTTGTATAATTTGTTACAGCTATGAGTTTACTTTGAATATTTTTAAGTGGCAGCTCTTGCACTATTATTATTCGAATAAATCACATTCAATTTTACGTCCTCATCTTACATTAAACATGTTGCATCCGTGAAATGTTTGGAGTTGAAGTGATCGTAAATGTTTTCATAGTTAACAGTCTGGTTATGCAAACCCGCTTAACGTGAGGACTTTGTTTATTGAAATATGATGCATGCAATACCGCAATTAAAATTAGTAAAACATTCTTATTACATTAATTAATTACAAATATGTGCAGTTTTATTATGCGAACCCATAGTATAAGTAGTAGTACTAGTAAAAGGAGAAGTAGGAACGGATTAGAAGAACTGCAGTGGTTGGATGGGTTTTGTTCCCCACATGAGAGTAGAAATTAGACTTGCTCAGTTTTTCTCTACATTTTACAATCTATGCATCCGTATAGTAAAACTGCACCAAATAATATTCACTATTATTTGTAGTACACCCACTCTTCCTCACTTAGATGAAGGCCGGAGGGAGTAGTTAATTTAGATAATTAGTCCTGATGTGCTTTTCGACAATAACATTTCCTTACATTTAAGACTATATAAAAATTGCGATTTCGAAAGTAAGACTGTGTTGCTTCGACAGAAAGTTACTAATCAGATGTAGCTGTAAATACCAATAAGAGAGCAACTTGAATTTCCAGATGTGAACAAATTGTACATCCTATATATTTGATACACCTAATGGTACCCATAGGATTTCGGGAGGACGTTAATTTACATACACATCATTTTCTTTTTATATCTTCCTTCCAATAAATCAATTTCATCAAACTAGGAAAACGAAAAATAAATATTAGCAATTCATTTCCTAAAGTGAATTGTTTGATGTCTAAGAGAGACAAAATTATTTTCGAAATATTTTGTCATTACTTTCTTTACAAAGATAACACAATATAGCAGGGGACTCTGGATTCAGCCTTTCTGCTGACATTTTTGCCAGGATACTTTGCGGTCGGTGTCGTCACGTAGAAATATCGCCAAAGATGTTATAAAATAGAGGATCTTCCCATACCACTAAATCATGAAGCTGTACGTCACAGCCATACGTATCCTATGATTGGTGATTTTCTTACCTGTGAAAGGTTATTTTGGATAACATCTTCTCACTCCCACTCGTACATCCATACATGCAGCATGTAACCATTGTATATATATATCTCAAGCAACGGCTTAATAAAAATAAACGAAAGACGCACTGCATGTCCACATATGAAGACCGCAATGGTTTGAGAAAACATATATGGTGGTCATTCAGTTAGCTAATAGGATGAAGATACATATGGGCATATCCTCTATTTTATAACGAGGGTATCGAGAAGTATCGTTCAAGAGAACAAGTAAAATACTGCATACGCAATTACGTTAGTTGGTATGGGCAAAAGTTCCTCTACAAGACGTCACGGAGAGTGTCGAGTGAAGATATGTGAGGATGAATATGATAAGTGAGGGGGGGAGATGATTATGACTAATTAATATTAAAAAGATGGCTGAAGGCCCAAATTTATTTACTTCTCACATTCAAATGAATCGGTAGAACAGAATTATAATAAACAAAAGATAAAGTGATTAGCTAAACAAAAATAATAAGTTAAATTTTGGTGAGCATAAAACTCTAGATTTCAGGGTTTCATGCAGTTTTAACTCCAGGTGAAATTCCAAATAGACTACCCACACAACAACAAAAGTTACTGGTTTTCATGCCTTATAGGCTCTGCATACTCCCAGCAGCTGAAATAAAAACAGGATACATTTATAAATCTTTTGCACATACCTTATGTTCTCCTGGAGAAGTCCAAGAAAGACGACAGGGATCCTTGGTAAAATCATTTAATTTCCAACAGCACACGGAAAATGAACACTGTACAAGTGATGCACTCACACTAATAGATTTCTGATATTAAATAAATCAAACTTTTGACTTTTACACTTTCTTTAGGCCTTTTATGTTTTCTGTCGGAGATTATTTAAGTTCGTGCACGTATCTTTAATGTTCCGTGAAGTCCGTCGCCAACATCCTTGGATTTCCATGTGGGTTAGCATCCCGGTTGGTATACCTCTCCCCATCTGGCATGCTTTGTTGATTGTAGAAATCCTCTGATCAATCCTCCAACTCCTCACTGGACCTGCAGCAGCATGTTGAGAGGTGTTTGCTGGTCTCGAAGATCTCGAAGATCTAGCAGCCTCCGTTGTCGTCTCGCCTGGAGGTTTCTAAGTGGTGGTCGTGAACGGCCTGGCTGTTGACTGACACTTGCATTGTATTATAACACAGATACTCGTTGCACCATGGATTTGTGCGCTGATGAGTCCACGGTTGCGCTAGTAAATGAAATTTCAGGCACTGCGTCTCACACATGATACAAACGAAACAGCACTCTAAGTAAACAGAAATATGAATACATACAATTATTTACAAACTGGGATGCAAGGCTACTTCCACTGTCTACCAAACGAAGACTGTTTACTTTTCTGACTAGACGAAGAAGTTTCTACTTCAAAGACTCATTTCCGAACTGCGACGTTTTAATGTTTTTTTCTTGTCGGCAAGTGCTCGCACCCAAAGCCGATTAAGTCTGAAAGTTTCAATGAAACTATATAAGACTCTCAATATTGCCTTGCATAGTAATTATCACAAGCTAAGACACTTCATGGTTCTCCAATTAACCAACACTTGAAGTTTGCCCAAGTACGCACTGTCCGAGCGAACTACCGCGATACGGGCTAGCAAGAAACCCTTTCTATACGCGTCTAATAAACAACTGCTTTCTTGCTCCGTGTCTAAAAGTCAACTGCCTTGTCTCTTCCCTTCCAATTGTTTTTATCTTTTGTCATTTCTAGCCAAAACTATAGGCTCGCGCCGCATATAGCAGGTTTTCTTATGGCGGGGAAGAGTGCGGTGCAGAGGGATCGGCTCCGCGTGCTTACCTACCCCTGTGACCTATTTACTTTGCAAAATTACACCTTTGCACCTTTTTACATTAATTATAGTTCACTGTAATGTCTTATTACGAAGTTGCTGCTATCACTAGAAAGTATGGAAATGCAGCTTTCCAAATGATGTATAACACTTGGTATCTGCTATAAGATTTTAATATAAAAACACTGTGTGAACATTTAATATTTTTAAAAAACACTTGCCTCTCTCACCCTTATGTCCATCCCAATGAGGCACCTGGTGAGTGACCTCGAAAAGTTTCCGCCTGTACGAGAGGGGTGAGGGAGGTTCCCAAAGCACTAATTTTTCCTGTTTAGAAAGTTTTGCAGCACCAGACTTGTTAAAACGCATTACAAAATAAATCTACAATTAAAAATATACATATATTTTGAATATCTTGTGCTGTCATCTGATAATTAATATATTACAATTGAAAATTCCCCATTTCAATCATCCTGGCCCTCAGCAGGAAAACTTCTACTATAAACATGGCGGTATTCTATCTCATTCAAGTACTGCCATTCTTTTCAATATAAGCTTTTATTTCATTGCTATAAATGCTAAAACTAGCTACGACCTAATTTATTAGAACAAAAACTATAACAAATATATCAAGAGAATTTTTAACACATGTATAAAGAATTATGTGTGGAACATTTATACATAAAGCGGGTGAAGTCTTCTAGAAGGAATAGCACTGAATCATAGCTTCTCAAGTATAGTTTGAAATTATAGGATCGCTTGGCCAGCGGAAGACGTCCGTTGCTATCTAGACGCTTGCACACTAATATGTGCGAATAGTGGGCGGAGTTTCCGAAAGTAACACGTCTTTGTATCAGGGTTTCGGCATGTACATGCTAGGTTCCAGATCCTTCCATTAACAATAGATCTCTGCGACACTCCGATTCCGAACTGAAATGATTCTCCCTCATGGAGAGATGAGTAAAATATAAGTCCATATACGGACATACTCTTTCTGCGTCGAGGTGCGTCTCTAATTTGATACTATGACCTACTGTTCTTCCTCAGAATTCATAGCTCTTGTGCAGCACGAAGACTCTGGTTTGAATCTTGTTATTTTTTCTAAACTCTACGTTCTCCCAGAACGAGAGACTGAAGCTATGCCTTTCCATAAAGATAAATGATACATAAGATTATTAATTAAATGAACGCTAGCTATACATATTTATATGCTTCAACTCATGATAATTGACATAATAATATATACAAATAAACTTAATCTAATTAATGATTCCAACCGAATCCTTTATTTTAAAAATAAATGTAAATATGTAACTGAAAATCTATATATTCCATATGCAAATAAGGCAAAAAGTTAGTATGCAAAATAGGTATATGTATGCACTATACAAGAGGAAGCCAATCACAACGCTAAACGCGATCCGGTGCTACCTGTAATTTTATGTCCCTTGATAGTGTAGAGTCGTAGATTTAACTGTCTTTTCCAATCTTGGATATAACGATCATTTATTAATGCTAGAAAGTCAATTTAGATAATTATAGGAAGAGATAAATATATACCGTAGCCTTTTACAAGAAACATTATTAAACTAAATAGAATATAAATTTCATTGCACATAAACACAAGGTAATTAACAAGCAATAAATTGAACACAAACAAGCACAGATCGACATAATGTCGGCATATAAAAAAATAAAATAAACATAAATCAGGTAACATTGGAACAGTGAAATAGAAATGAGCATTGCTGAAATGGTCGGTTACATTCTTATTACAATTAGGAGTATTAGTGCTACTAGTTAGTGTATTGGCTATACTAGAATAGTAATTCATTTGTTAATTATTTGTTGATGAAAAGGAATATGAATAGCAAACTAAAAAGTTACCTTTTTCTTCAGCATAGAATTGTACTGTTTCAGCCCAAATTAGAAAAACATATCTCTTGATGTCAACTGGTTTTGGATCGTGTATTTGGAATATCATTACTTCATCGCTCGACCAATATACTTTAACACTATTTCCCTCCTTTACTATAATAATGTTATTCAACACACTCATATCCCAATCTGTCGGCATCTATTTAGGAATGAAAAATAAATTATTTAAATTTAGGAGAAAATATTACCATATATACGTATTTAATCCTGCATTTATATATATGTTTATTTGTTAATACATTGTACAAGACACAGTACGTTCTATATTTTCCATCTAATCATGTAAGAACAGCAATTTACAGAACTTTACTAAATAGAATTTAAATAATATCTTTTGAAATTCAATTTTTCACAATACAGATCATTTCAGTGGTAAACATATTTGTGATATTTGAACTTACATTTAACTAGTATGATACCTGTACTTGATCAACGTAGAGGTTGTTTCGTTTTCAAGTTTTTCGGAACATAACTTATACTATGAATGAATGAATAATATGAATTTTAACTGAAAGTAGAGAGTGAGTGTTTGATTCCCTACTTTAAAATCTTACCAAAAGACAAAATTTGAATTTCATTTTTTACGACAGCTACTGTGTGATGTTATATTGAATATTTTCAAAATAATTTCACTTCTTAAGTTATATAGATCTGAACAACCTTGAATAACAATAGTTAACAAGCATCAGTATCTCGCTTGTAAACAGTATGAGTCAGGTCAGTGCCGGATCAACGATTGTCTAAGGGCCAGTGTACCATGTAACATCTCTCAAAAAAAAACAGTTTCTGGACGTTGTGAAAAAGCTGATTAGTTGTTTAATCAAGAAGTTGGCATTGATATTCATTAAAATAATAGTAACGCCACCTGGGAATTGTGGGCGAATACACAACTACCTGTTTACGTCAGATTTGGAAGAAAGATAAAGTGCGATGGATCTTTCTAAATTCTAACGGTGCTTTGTTAAGTTAAATATGTAATGGTGAAATTAAATTGTTCTTGAGTAACCTAAAATCTGTTCGTTAAAGTTGTGTGGAATTTAGGACTGGTAAGGATTATTAGTAGTTTATGTGAGTGAATTGTTGTTACATATTCAGGAACTGTAAATACATCATATTTATTAATCTTTTATTTTGCCCTTTTTGGGTCAACTGTACTTCGATTTTGGTAGTTGTGTTCCATCAACTCACCGAAAGCCATTTATTATAATTGTACATTCTATTTTGAGAAAATTAACTATGAAGCTTTGGACGTAATTTTGAAATTATTACTAAGTTACCGTACTATTTCGGTACATTTATTATGAGGAATAATAAGGGCGTAAAACTGTGAAATTGTTCACACAACTATCAGAAAAGTAGAAAGGGGAAAATTACAATTTCATGTTGTTATGCTATATTATTCGTTTTATTAACATGATTATTATCATTATTATTTATTATATTTATTCATGAATAAATGTTAGTGTTATTGAAAAATAAGGAATATTTCCTGACAATTGGATTCTTGTTTAAAACTCTGCATGGAAGGAATATATTTCGAACCCTTTCAAAAGGAGGCATTCTACCCGTTTTGGTGCATTGCTGCTACAACCAATAACTGCCAATATGAAGCCAATCTTACTGACTCTTCAACGTGACGTGTGACAATATTATTTGCTCTGACAACATTGATGCATAGAACGGAGGAAAGTATTTTAAAGAGGGTTGCAAGTGGACTGCAGGACAAAAATGTTCTTCTCTCCTCCTGCCTTCAGTTTTCTTCCCTACTTGATAAATGTTATATTGTTTTGCTTAGTGATTCCTTTTCCATCAACATTTAGAAAATCGAGTTAAACTATTGCTTTTGCGAAGCTCTGCTTTGTTTCAAACCCCAAATGGAAATATGACGGTAGAACGATTTGGAAAGTCTTGCTATTTTCATTGCTAGCTTCTAATTTTACATAGTATATATTTACAACAAAAGGGGAGGTGCACGTGCACCATTGCACCACTCTAAATCCGGCACTGAGTCGGGCTGTAGAGCAAATAGGAGAATAATGTTTGACCAAAACTGATCAAAGTCCTTAAATATGTCAAGTTTTAAATTTCTTTAAATCTGTGCACATATATATTTATAACAATATCAACTGAAAGAAAGTTTGTAACCCAATGTAACACTACGAGTAGGCATATTATGATTGAAACTCAAATGTTAAGTTACACAGAAAGAAGCACGTCTTGGGAGATAATTTTGAAGAATAGTTAAACTTTGTTACACTAATAGTTGTTCATGAAGATTAACAATATATATATATATATATATATATATATATATATATATATATATATATATATATATATATATATATATTGGAAAAGACGGGAACAAGAACGATTCCCTGTAGGACGCCAATTGTAACTAACATAATTCTAAAGTTGTCAAAACAAATGACTACACGTTACTGTCTTTTAGATATGCTGCTTACAATAAAATATTCATATTTTTCATATCGAGCATACTATATGTATATCAAACAAGTTGTTTATAAAGCATACTAACTATTTGCAAAAAAATATGTATAAAACAAGTTAATGATTTACGAAATGAAATACCTTCTTTATATCTAGATGCGAAATGACAAAAAAAGTATACTTGGATATACAATTCATATCATCAACGAGAAAAACGTAAAAGTGTATTACTAGTGTTGTAAATAGAAAAAAAACGGTTCGTATTTTTTCAGAAATGTACGTTTTTTTTTAGAAAAAAAACATTGCCTCTCGTTTTTTTTCTAAATTTCGTTTTTTTTCAAATAGTCATTTGTAATGCATCTTACGTCTATTTAAGTATGAAATATTTCTATGTAGGTGTAATCACCGTAAAATGCAACATAAATTAAACGCTAGATACTGATACGCTACAAATATTTTACAATTTACATGAATACCATACATATTAACAATTCGGGTTTCAGCAGTTTTCATCAATATCAACTAAGAAATAAAAGTAGAAATGAAATTTTGTTTTTTCGTGAAAGCAGACCTTTACTAAGTACGAAAATAATGTCACGAACAGTATAAAATTCCAATAACTTGTCTAAAGGTAAAAACTAATACTAATTTGCCTAATAGTATTTTTCTAAATGTCATATATAAATAATTTGTCGACTAGATATATATGATATACAGAGCCGGCTCTACCATATATGCAGTGGCGTATTTACGATTTTGTTTCGGGAGGGGCTTTGCTAACTTTCGGGAGGGGGCTTTGCCTGAAAATGTGAAAATTCTGCAAGATAGTTCATATACTTTACTATAGTAAGTACGATTTCGGGGGGGGGGCTTAAGCCCGGAAGCCCTCCTAAATACGCCACTGTATATATGCAACACGTGCATTTGCGTGGAACGGCAAGCTTGGATGGTCCGGCAAAATCTGTCATAAGTATATTATTTAAATTAAATATTTCTTGTTGGAAACAGACTTCATGATGATGGTAATTACACTTACTAAGCTGACCTTCTATTTGAATACTACATTCATAAATTATGCTTAGGTTGCATTAGTTTAAGGCCACATGGACAATGCTAAAGCAAATGATCGAATAAATCCGAGCACAAATTCCTTGATTGTTCTCAAATGCAAGAATTCAATTCTCGAATAGTAGTGAATATCTGTTCCATTTTGAAAGTTATCAAAGTTTTGATATGAAAGTAGTCTTGTTTTTGTCAGAAGCAAGTTCCTTATCATTGAAGATAGAAATAAGTTTTTTAAAAAATGTTAGAAGATGTAGAAGAAAAATCAAGAAATAAAGATAAAAGAGCTAGGTGCACTGGAATTGCAAACTGATACATTGAGATTGAAGCTCGATGGTGAATTCTATAAAAAGGATTACCATCTTTCCTCTGCAGGTGTGTTTGTTTTATCTTTCACTATCATAATAGATTAACATTTAAAGAAAAAAAACAGACACAACGGAATTGCATTTTTAGTAAGTATTTAAGCCTTTCTGAGTGCGACTGCATTTACCCTCACCTTTGTTGTTCATGCTGGAGTAGCATACTTAAAATTATGACTTCTAAGATTTGTTCTTTCTGGAGAAACGGGGAGGCGGGTCGCGGCGTGCCATTGCACGAGGCGACAAATTGACTAGGACCTGAATATAGGATGACTCAATTTGAAGTAATGCAGGGTGTTTCAAATTTAATATTAGGTTTTTGAAACTTTGTAGTATCTATTACAATTAACTTACAATTATAAATTTTATATAAATGAAAGAGCAACTCAAACAGTTTTGTACGCACGCATGCACATGATTTGTTTCTTCTGTCTGTCGTTAGAAAGAGCAAGTAGCAAAGATGGATACTAGAGAGCAGAAAGCTTTTTGTGTTTTAATAAAGACTGAACCTGTACAGTGCAACCGTCTGTGTGAAGAATATTAAGGAGACGCTTGCAACTACGTCTTTATTGTTTGTAGTTGCTACAGGTCTAAAACCTACAGACTACGGTTTACGTGCCAATTTCGCAAGTGAAATATTCCTGCATAACAATGAAGATTTTCTGGATCGTGTCGTCTACAGTGATAAATCGACTTTTCACCTAAGACCTAATGTGAACAATCATAATGTTTGCATCTGGCCGTCAGCAAATCCTCAGAAGATGGTACAATTGAAACGAAACTCCACTAAATTGAATGTGTTTTGTGCCATATGGCGGAAAGTTTATGGGCCTTTCTCGCCTATCGACTAGATGTGTGCCGTGTGATGAATGAATCTCACATTGAACACTTGTAGCAAAGACTGTTTGAGGTGCTCTTTTACTTCATGCATTGCTTATAATTGTACCTAAAATGTAATAAGTACTACGAACCCCAAAATTTATTTTGAAACACCCTACATTTCTCACCAACAGTGTTGGAACTAAGATGTAAAAAGGAGAGAAAATTTTCCTTATAAAGTTATTGTTTACAACGATATTATTATTAGTCGAGACTATGACTACAACAACAACACGAGTTAGTAGTCAAAAAAATGTAATCAATTGTGTACTCGGTGGGCCAGGTGGCCAAAGTGGCACACACAGGTGTGTCACTTGTTTAATCCGCTCCAGTGTGGACACTAATTAAGATATCGGGATATTATTCTTGCAAAATATGGTTGGACTATAGTTTATCATATTAATTTCTTTTTCTTCTGGTGTCGAATTTCACCCCAGTAAAATTCGAGAATTTTCTAATTTCGAATTTCCTTTACTTTTTTTTCCTTGTAGCTTCCTTCGTTGTAGAAAGACATCCTTAAGACTTGCTAGGTAGATACCTCGGATGGATACCTAACTGTTGACATCAATTGGACGGGCCTGCGCGTATTGTTGCCAATTAGGGAATTTAAAATTCTCCTATATTTGGGCAAAAAATTAGAAATTTTTGTTTATAAATCCGTAGCTATACGTCCGAGTGCAAGTCAACTTACGCCAATCGAACATTTGTCCTTACTTAACAAACGAAAGTACAGATCGTTACAATGGGGTAATTAGGGGACGCACGTAAAATTCGTATTTAGGTTCTAGCCCTTGATTTTTCTAGTTTTTCCTTACTTTTCTGTTTACCGTAATATATTTTTGGTAATTAGAAGCTTTGTTCCTTAAATATTCCCATAATACTTGTAGGATATATTAGTGGTGTACCAATGTTTAATTTAAGATAGTTTGCGTCTGTCTGGTTGCAGTGTTGCCAGCTACAGAATATTTTAATTCCAGATTTTATGGGGAAATTTTGGAAAATTTATATGTTTTGTCTCTATTATTTCCCTCTTGTTGGCTATATCGGAACAAACGTACCAGTATCTGAAAGTCTCGTCTTTGCTCCACACAACGCACTATAGAAAGTTTCAATAATATGAATAGGGGAAGTACAGTTGAGGTTTACAGTGGACCTTGTTCTCTAATTGGGAAGATAACTGATTTTTTTTAAAGGTAGAATGAGATATTTTTTATTGACATGCTTACTTTATTAGATATCGTCACAAAACTTGTAGGATATATTAGAGGGATACCAAAGCTTATTTTAAGATAGTTTGTGTGTGTCTGATAGTAGTGTTGCTAGCTACAAAAAAATTTAATTCCAGATTTTAGGGGCAAATTTTGGAAGAAATTCCATTTTTTATTTCTATTATTTCCTTCTTGTTGGCTACATTCGAACAAACGTACCAGTGTCTAACAGCCTCATCCTTAGCCTACACAGCGAACCATAAAAAGTTTCACTAGGATAATTAGAGGAAGTACAGTTGAGGTTTATAATAAACCATGTTCTGGAAATGGTAAGAAAATGGTGAATTTCTGAGGTAGAATGAGATTTTTTTTTTAATTTCATGCTTACTTTGTTATATATCGCCATGATACTTGCAGGATATATTCTTCGAGTACTACGGTTTATTTTCAAATAGCTTTCGTCTGTCTGATGGCAGCGTTTCCAGCCAAAACAATTAATTCCCGCTATTAGGTGAAAAATTCGGAAAATTTTCCTTTTCCCCTCTATTATTAGCCTCTTACTGGCTACATTGAAACAAACGTACCACTACCTGAAAGCTTCCTCTTTGCCCTACAGAACGCACCATAAAAAGTTTCAATAGGATAATTAGAGAAGCTGTACCCCGGCATATTTGATTTTTGCCTCTGAGGCGTAAAAAGTGTCAAAATTTCATGTGTATGACAGAATTTTTTCTTTCCCCCTTTGGATAGAAGCCAGCGACTTCAGAATTTCACTGCACCTTGTCAACACATCAAAGATTTGTTTAGGTGACTTGAACTCATATAGCAACAGTGGCGCTAGATACAAAAAATTTTTGAATTTCGGTTGGGGAATTTTTTGTAAATTTTCACTCCTACATTTCCCTCAATAATTTTCCACCCGTAGGTAACACTGCAATGCAACTTACACCAAAAAATAGCCACATCCATTTTCTTAAAAACAAGGCCTTAACCATATCAATCGAATGAATAGTTTTTGAGCAATAAGTCACTAACTGGAAATGTAGGAAAACGCCAAAAATGACCTGGGACCGAAAGGAATAATCACACAATTTTGCTCGTATAGGTTCAAAGAAGCAAACGATTTGTAAGTTACGAGGGCTTCGACTCAAGTTCTGTTGATTATTTCAATAATCTGCAACATAAATCAATAAATAGTAGTTGCCAGAAAAAAAACAGACTTTTGAAAAAAAACATGAAAAAGAACGATGTTTTTTATTGAAAAAAAACTTCACAGAAAAAAAACCGTTTTTTTACAACACTATGTATTACACAATAATTAACGTGAGGAAAATAATGTTAATATTACATGACGAAGGGGATTTGAAATTAAATATTTTACATGTTTTCTCATATTTCCAATACGGATTATAATATTGGTATTGGTACCAATGATGAGACATTGTAACTTATTTTAGGTATTACTACACTCATATTAGTAAGATATACGTGTATTCATCAAGTAAACTGAAAATTTTCCTTCTGAACGAAAGAAGTGTATACTTAATGACTTTAAAAGTGGATACTACTAAGAAACAACAGTGTCCGAGTTGTTTTACTTAACATTTGAAAATACACAGAAAAGTATATTTACGAGAACTAAAATTTAGGTGATAATAAGTGGACGATAATACGAAATCTAAACTGTAACTAACATTGTGATCAAAAGAGTTTTGTATAAAAGCGTTATATCCGGATATTAGAGGGCCTGTTTTGTATGAGCAATAACTAATTACTAACAACCAATGTTTATTTGACATGTAACAGCCTACATATATGCAAATGTATGTGGACATATATCAGATGTACCAGCCATACCAACTAATGAAATATTTTTACAATGATTTCTTTTCACTTTATTTATTTCTTTTTAAAAGTAAAATGAAGAGTGAAAAGGCCGTGTTCGCCGAATAGATTTAAGTGAAGATTTCAAGAGGTTTACCGGGTGGATATTCTCCGAAGTATTAAAATTCCCTACATTCCCCTTTTCTTACTTTACTCCACACATAGACATCCGCAAGATTTAGAGAAAGAGAGAGCAATACGCTACCTCTAAATATTTCAAGGGGTTCTGTTTTTTCTGAAGTGCAAATGAAATTTACTTACTAACACAGCTATTGTTTTCACGAACGTCCGCAGCATAGGGAAAGTCAATGAAATTCTGTGTTCAAATAGCTCTTCGTAGAGAGGATAAAGACTACTATATTTGTTGGCTGGGCTTGGCTAGGGACACGTTCGGTTTGGTTAGACTCTGACCAACTCTCTTTGTATGCGGTAATTCATTTTTATTGAAATACTTTTAGTATTGAATGTTGTATACGCTTTATTTCCCAAAGGAAAACCTCGGAAATGTATAATGGACTAGTGAATATTATGAAATTAATTATCATTTAGTTTACGTAAATACTACATCGCCCGATTTGAAAATTCGTACTTTAAATAATAATAATAATAATAATAATAATAATAATAATAATAATAATAATAATAATAATAATAATAATAATAATAATAATAATAATAATAATAATATCATAGCTATATCTTTATGAGAATTTCAGGCTTAGTCAATAAATGAATTCAACATAGTCTTTATTCGAAGTTCTATTCAATCGGATCCGGTAAAAATACAAAGAGAAACTTCGAGAACAGGTAAAAGAAAAATGTTAGTTTTGTCTGATTGGAAGTAACCTTTAAGTGTTCTTTACAATTTACAGGCAAGTGATTTAAACACTTTTTCCTTTTCTTTAAGTTAAATGATTCACCGAACGTATCTGAGGAACTTGTCTCTTTTTTGTACTCGGTTATACACGTTTTACAATCATTTCCATTCATCTTGAACGACAGGAACACGAATACAAAAAGATCTATGACAAAATTTCAAACTTCACCACGGGGTATCGAACCCGGGACACCCAAGGCACGCGTGCTTGCCACTAGACCAGCAGGAAGAGCAAGTGAAATGTATTCTGTAGTGTCTGAAATTTATACCTATTTCAGCCTGCTGTATATGTCTATTGATTTTTAATGTCTACCGTATCCGTTACTTTGAGGAATGATATATGTTATTGATATATGTTGTATTACATATTCGTCCGTAGATATTACATAAATTAGCAGAATTATTGATGATCTTCCATGGAAATTAACTGTTGCATGCGCAGTAGAAACAGAAGAATGCAGTTTACTGATATTAGTCAGAATGCAAATTTATAACAGACTGTCAGAATTTCTTAATGGAAAGCAGTGGTTCTCAACCTGTGGACGCGAAGCTTCCTCCTGAGTAAGCAAGAAGAGGGAGTAAGGGGGCGAAAGCTACTGGCAGAAGTGGATTGTGAAATAAATAAATAAAGCACCAGTTATAATGACTTTTAAAATTTTGCTTGACTATTTTATAATGACCGTTAAAAAACATTACTGCTCTAGGAGGGTATGCAAAAGTCTTGCTGAAAATAAATATACATTTCTGAGATGGTTATTATTATTATTATTATTATTATTATTATTATTATTATTATTATTATTATTATTATTATTATTATTATTATTATAGGTCTCCCACTTCTTGGCCGAGATGTAAAATATTCACCACCTTCTCCATGGCGCTAAATCAATTTCTTCACTTTTATCGTCACAGCCCATACTTCTAGCTGTCTGAATGCAGTTTCTCTCATTGTCGCTCGACCTATGATTTCTCCTCGCATAGTGACAGTAGATGCGTTGTCGCTATTATTATTTAACTTTGTGCTGGGATACGCCATAAGGAAAATCAATGATAGCAACCAGGGCCTAGAGTTGAACGGTATTCACCAGGTTATGCCATATGCAGATGATGTAAATTTAATAGGGGATGATAGGAGAACAATAGAAAGAAGTGCAGAGATCTTATTAAACGCTTGCAGGGACATGGGTTTAGAAGTAAATGCAGAAAAAACTAAATACATGGATGTGCGTCGGGACCGTAATACGGAAAATTGTGGAGGCGTTAAAATATTAAATAATACTTTTGATAAAGTGGATACTTTCAAATATTTAGGATCAATATTAACAGACGAAAATCATATTCACAAAGAAATTAAATGTCGACTAAAAGCTGGGAATTCGTGTTATTATTCTCTTGTCGTCGCGAATTCTGTCGAAGAATTTGAAGCATAAAACATATAAAACGATAATCATGCCTGTTGTTCTGTATGGTTGCGAAAGATGGTCACTTACTCTGAGGGAAGAACATAGACTGAAAGTATTTGAGAACAGGATCCTGAGAAGAATATTCGGACCCAAGAGGAACGGGAATGGGGAATGGCGGAAACTTCATAACGAGGAACTACATAATTTATACGGTTTACAAAACATTGTTAGGGTCGTCAAGTCTAGGAGGCTTAGGTGGGCAGGTCATGAAACTAGAATGGAAGAAAGTAGAAACGCTTTCAAAATCTTGACTAGAAGACCCATCGGAAAACGACCGTTACGGAGACCTAGGCGCAGATCGGAGGACAATATTAAGGTGGATATCACAGAGATTGGAATACAAAGTAGAAACTGGATGCAATTGGCTAAGAATAGAAGTCAATGGAGAGCTTTTGTGAACGCGGCATTGAACATCCCGGTTCCATAGGCCATAGAGTTAGAGTTAGAGTTAGTTATAGTAACAGATAGTTTTCTACAGCCTTTAGAGCGAGGCATTTTGGCAGCCTGTAGAAATTTGCATTGTGATTCGTATTAGCAATGAGAGTAAAGTGGATCTTTCTGTTTCTACCGTGTATCAGCAGCATCATTATATCAGTAGTATTCCGCCATTACCAGCGGGTCACTTACCGCAGCTCAGAAGCTGCCATGCTCCACGATCTTCTATTAACCTCTCCATCTTCACATACGATTTTACTGCTTCGATATCTCCAATAGCCTAGTTCTGTTTCTATATAGTCTAATCCGTCCCCTTCCTCTCTTTCCTGCTACTATACCTTCTAGCACATCCCTCATGATACAGTTTCTTCTTAACCAATATCCCAACCAGTTTCTCTTCCTGTTCTTAATAATATTTTTCTCCTTCCATTTCTAACACCCTCTCATTCGTTTTTCCCTCAACCCAGCTATTTCTCCCCATTCTTCTCCACGCACATTTTTTGAAAGCCTTCAATTGTTTCTCCACATTTTTGCGTAATGTCCATGTTTCTGTCTTATAAGTACTGTAAAATACAGTACACGAAGCATTTTATGACTCTTTTATCAACTCTATTCAAGGTCGCACAAAATAGTACTTTTTTCATCCTAAAGGCTTGACTCGCCATTTCTGTCCTTCCTTTTATTTCATGTTCGCATATCATATCATCACTAATAATACTACTCAGATATCGAAAACTAGTCACCTGTTCGTTTTTTCCGCTCCTACTTCTATATTTGACACCGTCCGCTTCGTTTCAATCACCATGGCGTTTTTTCTTTCTAACATTTATTTTGATCCCATATTCTTCACAAGCATTTCTCAAATTTTCTACATATTATTAATTTTTGGTTTGGATTCTGCAATAACAACCATATAAACCCCAAACCGTATACACATCATCATTCTATCTCCTACTGAAATTCCATCTTCATTATTTAGACTCCTTTTCGCTATCTCTTCTACATAGCTATTAAATAATGTCGACGAAATATATAATCTCTGTTGAAGTCACTGTATGTCTACTGTGCATGCAAAAGTGAATTTCCATGGAAGACCATGATTATTTCTGATAATTTATATAAAATTTATGGACGAATACGTAATACACCCCATATGAATAACATATATATCATTCCTCAAAGTAACGATTACGGTAAAAAATAAAAGCATCAATAGACATATTATATCAGGGCGAAATAGACATAAACTTAAGACACTACAGATTACAGTGTTCAACAAATTTTGATCGAAAGTATGTAAATTCTTTGAAATTGCGATTTTTACATTCATTTAAGCATAATATGAAAGGAAATGATAGAAGAATTTTCTTAGCTCAGGTTGTGAAAAAAAACGCCCTTGTACAACAGTAGCTGTATATATACAAATGTATTAATATTTATAGAACATTTAAGCAAAATCCTTGTAAAAACCTACATTTCACTTTTTTATCTATTTTACTGTGATGTGATAAGCTGGGGAGTTAAGAAGTACCCTAACGTATAGCTTTCCATACCCTTGTACTTCCTTTTTCAAAATTGCGCAAATACCAGTTTCACAGCGATACAGAAAATAAAGTAACCGTGGTCAAGTTAAACATTAACAATTACGTAATAAAAATCAGTATTAACATCAAAACATGAAAAATATGTACAAATACCTTTTTGTGCAAGAACTACACTGCAATGTAGACAAAAGTTTCAAGTGATCTCTTGTACAGGATTATGTTTATTTTATTTTGAGCGTCTTCGCTTGGCTTGCCTTTTATAGGTTACATCTGGAGCATTCCTTGCAATAGTCCAACAGTAGTCGGCCAATATGTTAGAACTCCACTTTTCCTCATATCTCTTCTCCATGGCTGCAATATCTTGATGGAAACGCTCACCATGTTCGTCACTTACTGCTCCACCATCTTCGGGAAAGAAGTCAAGATGTGAATGAAGAAAGTGGAGTTTCAGAGACATATTGCAACCAAGATTTTCGTAGCACAATAACGACTTTGCTACCAGTTGTTAGTAATTTGTTGCTCGGTGAACACACACTCTTCAAGCTTTGCCACGCAGCTTTCTCTTCACCTTTGAGAATTTCGTCGAACTTGTGATCTTTGAATAGTTGCCTAATCTGTGGCATTATGAAAACACCTTCCTTAACTTTGGCATCACTTAATCGAGGGAATTGTCCTCTTAGGTACTTGTAGGCTTCATCCTCTTGGTTCATGCTCTTAACAAAACTTTTCATAAGACCTAATTTAATATGTAGAGGGGGAAGCAAAATTCGGTTACGATCTACCAGTGGTTCATGCTGCACATTTTTCAATCCCGGCTGAAGAGTTTCTCTGGTACTCCAATCACTTTTGCGGTAATGAGATCCACGATCTCTGCTGTCCCATTCACATATAAAGCAACAATACTTTGTATACCCTAACTGCATACCTTGCAACAGTGCTATTACTTTAAGGTCACCACAAATGAGCCACTGAAAATCGTAATATTTAATGGCTTGAAGTAAACGTTTCAAGTTTTCATATGATTCCTTCATATGAACTGCGTAACCTACAGGAATTGAAGGAAGTTCATTTCCAATATGTAAAAGCACTGCCTTTAAACTCACCTTGGACGAATCTATAAAGAGCCTCCACTCCGTAGGTTCGTAATTACTTTTAAGTGCCCTCATGAGACCATTTACATCTCTACATACCACAAGTGTGTCTTCCATAGTAAAGAATGAAGTGAACATCTTCTCCCTATTCCGATACACTGAAATATTTATTTTTCATGCAAAAAATTCCATTGTCTAAGCGTGACGCTAAAATTTCGGCTTTGCTTTTGGAGAGGTCCAAGTCTCTGATTAGTTCACTTAGTTCCTCTTGAGTAAGTCTGTGTGGTTAACATGGAGGTTCTTCTACAACAAACGTAGGGTCCTTCGAATTACTTGATTCAGGAGCTTCAACTTCTTGATCATCAGAAAAAAGATCGTACTTTTTAGGTGGGTCAGGAACAGGTAGTCCATCTCCATGTGGAACAGGGCACATTGCAGAAGGAACGTTAGGATAGATCAAGGCCCGCTTCTTCTTCATGGAAATTCCCTTCTTGACGGAAGGAACCATACAAAAATAACAGTCTCTGATGTTGTCGCTTGGCTCCCTCCAAATCATGGACACTGCAAAAGGCATTGAGCGCCCCTTCCCATTAATCCAATTTCTTAGATTGCTGGCACAAGTGTTACACACAATGCGGGGTGCCCAAGATTTATCTCGGTCTCCAATTTTACAACCAAAGTAATATTGATAGGCTTTTCTTATTAGTTGTGTTATAGTCTGCTTTTGTGAGGAAAATGTCACTTCCCCACACACGTAGCAGAAGCTATCCGCTCTGTTTACACAATTTCGCGGCATTTTTCTTTATTGAAATCCTCAAAATATCACTTGAAATAGTTCCGACAACTATATAAAAATCTACATTCGAAATACCAGTATTTTTGCGTACTTGTAGTTGTATTTTTATGTCCTGCACTACACAAACGTCACACCCAAAACTCTGATAACTGCACTAAACCTGTCTTTTCTAACAATAGCAGAGCACTACTGAGATAAGGAACACAATGAAACCAAGCGTTCATATAGTTTCTCCAGTGTTGCCGGATCAGTGTTACATTTTACCCCAAACGAAGCGAATACATTTATTTTTAAAGCGTTATTATTAGACATGCCTGTGAAACGAAAAGTAAAGCTAATATTCGAAAATAACTTTCAAATTCGCGATCAGTACCACAAAATCAATAAGAATTAGCTGATTTTGTTCAATTTACATTTTCGTTTTTGAGCAGTGTTACATTTCGCTCTTCCCGCTCTTCTAGTGGCTAGCACGTATGTCTTGGGTGTACGGGGTCCCGGGTTCGATTCCCGGTGGTGAAGGTTCAAATTTTAATTGTTATAAATGTTTTCGTATTCGTGTTCCTGTCGTTCAAGATTAATGGAAATGATTGTAAAACGTGTATAACCGAGTAGTAAATAGAGACAAGTTACTCAGATACGTTCGGTGAATCAGTTAACTTAAAGAAAAGAAAAGGTGTCTAACGCATTTGTCTGTAACTCGTGAAGTGCTCTTAAAAGCTAGTTCCAGTTCCACCAAAGCAACTTTTTTCTTTTACCTGTTCTCGGAGTTTCTCTTCGTATTTCTGTTGGATTCGATTAAATAGAACCTCGAATAGAGAACCTGTTGAATTCATTTATTGACTAAGCCTGAAATTCTGATAAAGATATGGCCATGATTTTCTTTTTCTTCTTCTTCTTCTTCTTCTTATTATTATTATTATTATTTAAAGTACGAAGTTTCAAATCGGGCGATGTAGTATTTACGTAAACTAAATGAATTTATTTGGCAATATTTACTAGTCCACTATAAATTTGCGAGGTTTTGCTTTGGGAAATGAAGTGCATACGACATTGAATAATAAAAGTATTAGAATAAAATATATTATTAAAAATATTGATTAAGTAATTGGAGTTAAACATGCTGTCCAGTAAGATTTATATGGAGAGACAATTTACTTCAAAGTGCGATGCAAACGAATATTTGAGCTCTAATCCGATTAGAAATCGGTAACTTACACAAGAATATTTACTTTATTAGTTCTATAAATCTTTATGCTTATCGCATTATATTCTCTGTAAAATTAAGATTTTTGCATCTCAAAACGTAGAACGAGAAATACATTTAATATTCTATTTGTTAAGGAAAACTTTCAAACAGTGATGATTTCAGGGCGTGACCTGTGAGAGGATTTGAGACCCTGTCGACATAAATTTTCCCCTCTTTGGCTACCAGTTATCTTCAATCATGCTCAAAATGGACTAATAATATTTTATCAGTTTTTTCTCATTCATATATTGACCATCCCCCGGGGAGAATCTTCTTAAATCATCAATGTTTATCATTAGTTTTTTCATTACAAATCAAAGGATAATAATGAAATATTGAACATAATAAATTGTTTGTTTAGCTGTGGATTTTAGATTTGTAATTCATATATGTTCGCTTCTAATCGAATTTGAGAAAAAAATTAGTTGCCAAAGATTTATTCAAAGAAAGGTTCTCAATCTTCTAATGAAAGTGGGAACTCACTTTTAAGAAAAAAACAAAACGAATACTTCCTACAGGGTTTGAACACATAAACTCCTGAATGATAGGGTAGTGACCCAAACCACTCGACCAGTTCGTATGTCATCAGCGAGCCTCTTTTGACTTTTATGTAAAGTGGTTTTCTGCTCCACACTTTTTTTTTGTTTATGTCGATACGACTATAAGTTTGTTGTGAATTTGGACGTTCCAACTCTTGCAATGCATAAAAGTCTTTTTCGTATAAATTATATTCAATTTTATGTCCTAATAATTTAAATACAACAGGTTTAATCTGTGAAGTAATTGGGGTTGGAGTGATCGTAAATGTTTTCATAGTTAGGAGCCAGGATATGGAAATCCGCTTAACGTGGGGATTTACTTCTGTGAAATTTGGTACCATTTTTTCTGTTTTGATATTGCAACCTCTTTCGTCCTTTCCTTCTCATTCCCACTAGCGGATCTCACTCATATTCTTTACTATTTTCGACGTTTATGTAACTTCACAATTTTTGTTTTAAAATGAACCAAGAATTTTGGTCGCTCTTTCACCCACAATGTTCGAACATCGATATGTCTCCTAAGACGTATCTGGAAGGTCAAAAATAATCCCTATCAGCATCGACGAACGTCTGACAATGTTCTGAAATTGCATGGGTTTCATCGCAGTAGAACTTGGTGAACCATGACAAGAAGAATGTATCATGTGTATTTTGCGTCTGTACTGGAGATTGGAACTGGTGTTCTCTAAGATTATTGTTCAAGGAATGGAACAGGTGATAATCGGACGGGGCAATGTCTGGGGAGTATGGTGGATGTAATAGTGCTTCCCATCCAGGCATAGGATGGTGTCCCGGGTTATCCTAGCTACGTGGGGCTTAGCGTTATCCTATAACAGGAGGACCCCTCTGCGATTCAGAAGTGATTGCTCCTGAGTTTTGAGTTTTTTCTTGAACACAGCACAACTGCTGAAAGTACACAGTTGTATTGATGCTCTAAACAGCTAGTAGCAGTTCCCGATATACGATGTCACAAACAGTCCATCAAACACATAGGAGAACTTTTTTCTGGTGCAATGCTGGTTACGACCGTGTTCTAACCGTTTCGTGAATGCTAACCAATCATGACGGCACCGTGAAGCTTTGTAGAGGATTCACTTCTCATCACATGTCAATACCCTGTCCAGAAATGGCTCCTTTCTCGGAAGAGACAGCCAAGTAACACATGTGTCTGCTCGCGTTGCCTTCGGGCGCGGAGTCAAAAGCACACAGGATCCAACGTCCCAACTTCTAGTCGAGGTGCTGCGGTATGGTTTGTAAACTCACTCTGAATTGTAGTCCCAGTTCCTCATATGTCTGGTGACTGTTGGCCTCAATTGCTGCTGAAGATCTTCATTTGTATATGTATTGTCCTTCAGGCACGTGGTGCGTCTTCGAGTGTTTTGTCACCGCCCTTAAAGTTGTTAAACCACCGCTACACTGCCCGCATAGTCACGACACCCTCACGAAAAGCAGGGCATATCTTCCGCCCCGCTGCAGCAGTGTTTGACCCCAGTTTGAACTCGTATAGCATACACGCCCTTATGACGCTTTGTGGAGGTCCCATGTTTACTCTGTGCTCTGTTAACGGTGTAACTGAAGTGCAATAACCAGGTAGTATATTGGATACATTCACACCAACAACTGACCTTCGCCTTATCTTCATTGAAATTCAACTCACGGTGTGAGAGCCATTTGAACATAGACCTCCACAAAGAGCGACATAACCGTCTTGATTATTTGTATATAATTACAGTTTTCTGTACCAATATAATTAGCATATATATCTTTTGCACAGGAGATCCAGGTTTCGTTCCAAGTGGGTGGACATGTGATTCAGATTCCAGCTTAAAATTTAGACTAACAACTCACATAGCCTCGCTCCTGAAAGATATAGTAAATTCTACTCAATCAAGCTACAGGGGGCGCGGTAGCTCAGTGATAGAGCGTTCACCTCCGGTGCTTAGGGTCCGTGGTTCGATCGCAGCTCGTGCCGTGGGGACTTTGTGGTGGACAAACACCATGCTCGTGGGTTTTCTCGGGGTTCTTCCATTTCCTCCCACTTCATTCCAGCATTTCATTCATTTCTTATCATCGCCGTCTCCTTTAGCCTAATCGTGGGGCGTAAAACTTAAGGATTTCATTTTATTTTCTATGTAGCTACAGCAAAATCTATGTCATTTGGATACTTTTGCATTGTTAGAAGTTAGAACAAAAAATGTTGTTAAAAGTTTTCTTGTATTTGTAATAATACTTACAACGATATTGTATATCTGTTTGGTAAATTACTCCCATTTTCTTGTAGTTATTTTGGGCAGTGGCGTTTAAAAGTGCAAAATTTGTTGATAAGAAGAAGAAAATGTAGAATATATATGTTGATTTTTATATAGATAATCATGTAATGTCAGTTGTTGTTAAAAAGAATAATAATATATGTTCATGAAATGAGAAGAATAAAAGTTAGTGGTATCAAATATTTAATGTGCTTGTGTTTACTAATTGAATGAACCGAATTCTGGGTATATATGTAACGAGTTAAAATATAAAAAAATATAAAGATAACGTTACATATTTTAGATGGTGTTATCTCGCCAGGGAAATACCTTGAGAGTTGCGTGAAGAAAAGTACACAATCTCAAAAATACGTCAAAACGGAGTACACTTTGTTGCGAAGTAAAAGAAAAATATATTGCAATCTCAAAATGGATATATCTATAATTGAAAGTAATAATGACGAGCGTGGTGAAACATCAGGTTTGGAGACATCAATAAATGTAGCTGCAACATATGGACATTAAATCTGAACAAAAGTTTCAGAAAATAGACACTAGTTTTCGGCAAATAAATGATAAATTTGAACAAAAGTTTCAGCAAATAGATACTAAATTTGAACAAATTACACAGCCTATGACTCAGCGAATTGATAATAAATTAGATCAAATAACACAGCGCATCAACAGTAAATTTACAATTATACAAAGTGCAGTAGATGTGGTTGAAACGCAGGTTAGTGAACATAGTAACCAGATTAAAATATTACAGGAGGAAATAGACACTATAAAGGAAGAGATCATCACCCTAAATGTTAATCCTGATTTAATGAACAACAGGAACCATTTATCCCATGAACCTCGATTACCAACAGAAGTAAGTGATGTACCGGGAAGTTCTTCGGAGAGAGATGAAAGTGCATGTAGCATTGGGAAGAAAGAAATGAGACCTTGTTCAATACATCGCAGAAAAACCAGATCTGTAAGATGTGTAAGGTCTAATCATACAAAACCGTCTCATAGTAATAATTATCACTTCAGATTCACTGAAATACAATCTTTAACAAAATTTATTAGACGATCGAAGATGTACCTGCCAAATGTATTTTTTTAGAAAAAATCGAGGAATGTGACCTAATCGGTATAGATAAATCTAAATTCGTTAAAATTTTACCGCATGTTTTAATACCACCCTGCTGTGTTTGGTTCAAAGCAATTAGGGGTAGTTTACAAAATTACTTAGATTTTAGGAACGCTTTCCTTTCCAATTTTGAGAATGATTTCATGTTGGGAAATCGATACACCTTGATTCGAAACAGACAGTTTGATCCCAACGTTGATAATAATCTAACTGATTTTGTGATGTCTGTATACAATGAGTTGAAATTAATTAATCCGTACCAACAAGAATCACGAATTATAGCATCGATCCGGATACTATTGCCTTTTAGGTTGCAGCAAATACTGATTTCTGCACAATCCATTAATTTTAATCATTTGATTATAATAGTGCAAAATTTTGAAAATCAGTCCATGGTACAAAGTAATAATAATCGAAATCAAAACAGTAATAGCCGAAGTCAAGGTAATCATATTCCCGTACGGAAGATCAATGTCCGTGAAGAATGTAACCCTAATGTAAGAAGTAATGATAGATCCAATTATACCGGTAATAGAGCTGAACCTAATTACAGAGGAAATAGTATTAGCGTCTAGAAATCAGGCAAACAGTAGACCTAATTTCCCACGAAATGGATTCCATAATAGATTCATAGGTGGCAGAAATTTTCAAAATAGGAATCAGAATACCATTGAAGTACATGATAGGCAGAACTGTACACAACATTGTAGCGTGCAATGCAACTTAACCAACTTCTTTGGCAATTTAACTTAAGCTAATGTTATGGTGTCCAAGAAAACCATATTCAATTGATATTTTGTAAGTTCACCGCAAATATCGTAATGATTTCATTTATAATTCATACTTTATTTGAATTCTATACAGATAGTCTTTAGAACTTCAATCCTTTGATTTTAAAATATAGCACGTTGGGATAAAAATATGAATATTGCATATCAAAGTTATGATAAATATGTTCGAATAAATAAAACATGTTATAGTGTAATCTAACCCACATAAATTTTGTTGATTCTTAATATAATTTCTTTGTTTGTATTATTCCTGAATAGGATATTGATTAATTCGTGTTTTATTTTGAGTATTGTTATGATTTCTTTGTAATTCGCTTCGCTCATCAATATTGTGATTTTCAATTCTTTTATAATCATCTTAATTATGCCCAAGTGGAAGAAATAAGTTATGTAATTTTTCAATGTACTTTCTTTTAATGTGTTAATGAGCTCCGAAGATATTGAATTATAGAGCCCATCTTAGGACCAAAATAATCAACAAACTGGTCGTATTTTTCAATAATTTCTTTTTGACGATAATTTATAGAATTAATATAATTGTGTATTAAATAAATGTAAAATAATTGTTGAGATAAAATGAACTTAATAAATGTATTGCAATGTAGATATACGAGGGCTACTTGGAAAGTAAGATAACCATAATCATATATGTTATAATATGTAACGGTCCAGGATTCTTTCTTAAAAATTGTAACCAATTCATAAGTTCTCATCGGGAGCCATAATACAACGATATTGTTTATCTGTTCGTTAAATTACTTCCATTTTCTTGTAGTTATTTTGGGCAACGGCGTTTAAATGTGCACAATTTGTTGATAAGAAGAAGAAGAAAAATGTAGAATATATGTTGATTTTTAGAGATGATCATGTAATGTCAGTTGTTAAAAGGAAAAATAACATATATTCATAAAATGAGAAGAATAAAAGTTAGTGGAATCAAATATTTAATGTGCTTGTGTTTAATAATTTAATGATTCGAACTGTGGCTATATGTGTAACAAGTTAAAATATAAAAAAATATAAAGATAATGTTACATATTGATAAAAGAGTGAAACGTCTTAGAGAATTATAATTTGTTGGTTGGAGTTAGTGCGTTTTTAATGCGGAGGTTATATGAGTCATGGACTTACAGTTCAAGATGTAAAACGAATGAAATTTGAAGGCTCTTCCTAGGCGTTTCGAAGGCAAGATTACGTGCGTCAAATGTCCTGCGCTACCCACTATACCCGAGAAAAAACTTGTGAGAACTTTAACTGATCGGGGTAAAAATTTCTGTTGAAGGAAGGGGAATCCCTTGTGTCTTCGCATAATAGCCAGAGAATGATGACTATAACACTTAGAATCTCAAGATAATGATGTACCTATGAATGAGAAGATAATGTCTAATATTAAATTTAATCTTATACCGTATGTAGTAGTCTAACATTAAGTGATGAACATGTAACACTGTCGTGTATATTTAGGTATCGCCGTTCCCAAGAAAAATGAGTGTAACACATTTTTTCGGAATTTGAGATTTTCAGCTTTTCCGTTAGATGTCGATGGTCTACATCTGTTGGAAAATTTTTGTGACTGTAGGCCGAACCACCGTTCAGCTGTGGGGAATAATTTTCATAAGGGTGTTAAGAGTTATATAAGTAAGTAGTTCAAACATAAGAGCTTAAATTACATATATACCCTTCTGCAGTGGACGATCTGAGTAAACAATGTTACGCTCTATCGTTCGTATGCCACAATATGTATTTAATTTTTTGGTCTCTTTGTATGTTAATGCAGCCATGATTGTTTACGATTGTAGATTCGGATTCATTTACTACTTTGTTATTACAAACGTGGTCAATTACCTATAAATGTGGTTTTCCTTTCTGAGCTCTGGCTTCGAAGTAGCACAACGAATTTTTCCTCCAAATATTAGCAACGATGATAAAGGCTATGAGATAGGATGGCAAAAGTTGCGGTGGATGATTTTTTGTCAAGAGGACTTGTTATCTTGTCTGTTTTAAAACACGCATGGGACATGAATTCTCCAAACTTTCCGTGCGCCAAGACTTCCCGCGAAGTTATATACTAAACCAGCATACTCCTACCCCGCTAATCTTCTGTTCGACCTATTTCTCAGCAAAAGAAGAAAAACTTTAAAAGAAGTGCAATATAGGAGCTATACCGCGAGACTACCACGCCTACTTCCGGAATCTCCAAAGTGTTGGACATGTCGAAGATTTTGTTGACGTTGATTTGTAAAAGAACTTTCCGTTGTGTCAATACAGCAATAATTACCTTCTTTGAGACAGATTCATTTTCATATTCTATGGCGTGTAGTAAAACTTAAAAAAATATATAATAGTATAAACCTTTATAGTTAAAACAAAAATAAGGAAAAAAGGAAATTAAACCATTAAGAGTATCCTTAATGTTCATTATGTTGACAAGTATTTAAAAGATCTGAAATAAAGCACTGAAACATACGCCACATTATTATTAAGAACACTGGAAATTAACACACATCTGTTTACAGCATAAGAGTGTAAGTGTAAAACTTTGCAATTTTGTCAAGGTAAACGAACAGCTTGAAAATAACATTTTCAAAAAATGAACACCTGTCCTTTGACATTAAGCGTGCAAAAAATGAAACCTCCCAGTAAAATAGTAAAAGTTTATTTTGACTAGAACAGTGTTTGTCAACGTGTGGGCCGCGGCCTACTAGTGGGCCAGCGTGTTTGCTAGTGACCCGCGGCAAATGTGATTTAAGCTAATTTCATTAATTAAGCATGAATACGTAATAATGCAAAAAATAAACATTACGTTCTTCGTGAATCATTCGACCGCTGTTTATGTCTAGTGAATTGCTGCTATTGGGACATTACGAACATATTTCGCACAGTGTCCTTTTCGTCACGAACGTAGTTAGAGTTCTGATCTTGGGGGTACATATTTGCAAGTGGAAGTGGTTTGGCCCCCAAATATGGTGATTTTGCAAATTGATATATAGTAAACGCACGATATTTGAGATGGCCAAGACAAGCTTTTGGAGCGGCACGCTCCCTTAGTCACTGCACTTCATATTTGTGGTGGATCAATGGGGGGAAACGAACTTATTTTTTTCTAACTGACACTGAGACAAATTAACTGTATTTGAAGAATGTGCTTGTTGCTTCCATAGAAACCTATGTAGGTAATAAACTTGAGAAAATGCGTAGAAAAATTTTAACAGTCTTGGGCGCTAAATACGCTCAATACTGTGAGTATTTATTTATGCATGTTCTCAACTTTATTTGAACAACTTTTTTTTATATATACCTAACTTTTTAAGCTTCACAAGAAAATCACTTGCAAGAAAGCTGTGTTTTCTCTTTCGTAACTTGTTTCGACTATAACGATGGAACTTAAATAATTTTAGCATATCCACAAGCTCTTCTGCTACTCCATAATTTTATCTTCTTCATTTCTTTCTGTCTCTCTTAAGTTCTAAAAAGATAATCATATTACCAATAGATAACGCTTGACAACATCGCTTTCAAGCAAAATGGTCAACATCGAAGCTCATAGGTCCTTCGAAAACCCTTATTGACCATCATAAAGATTAGAAACTTCAGATTCCTTTTCCCACACAGCAAGGAATATTTCCTCAATCCAAAGAAAATATTTTCCCTGGTTTCCAAAAGGTTTTCCTTCTCTGAAGATTTCCATGCTGGTTTCCCTAATGTATTCCGAATATTTCCCGAAAATATTTTCCCAAAAATGTTTTTAAAAAATTTTAGAAATTACCAGTACATTTTGAGAATGCTTGCCGGAAAGTAAAACCAGGAAAATATTCACAAAATATATTAGAAATATTGTTTTGGATCTAATTTAATATGTTTTCACTGTTGAGAAGGGAAATATTTTCGAAATGATACTAAAAATGTTTTCCATATATGATACGAAAAACAATGAAACGAAATATATTCCACATATTTAAAAAATGTTTTCTAATACGTTGTTTGTAATATTTTCTATTTTTACGGGAAAACGTATTAAATACATATTTTTAAAAACATTTAGAATATTTTAAAAATAAATTATTTCGTAATATAAGAAATATTTTCCAGAAATGTTTTTAAAAGATTTACTTAATTTTTACAAAAGTACTTCGGTAATCTTCTCCTATAACTTAAATATTTTCGTATGATATTTTAGTATTATTTCCAGAATATTTTATCGAATTTTGAATATAGAACTTTAAACCAGGTAAAAGGAAACATTAAAAATGAATAGAAAATATTTTCCATTGTGTTTTGGAAGATATGTTGTGCCTTTAGTGAACAACATTTTCTGATATTGGTCTATTATTGAAACATTTTTACATTGTTTTCAGAATATACTCTTCCGTTACTTGAGAAAACATATTCCTTGTTATATCTGAGAAGTATCCCAAATATTTCCCGGAAATATTTTTAAAATGTGTTTGGAGAACATTTAATGAAGTACAGGAAGCAGTGGCGTTAAATAAGCTTTCCGGATTTAAGCCCCCCCTTCAAAATTCGTTTTACTATATTAAAGTAAATTAAATACCCTGCACAATTTCACATTTCCAGGAATAAAGTTAGCAAAGATTCCCTCCACGAAACAAAGTCGTATATACGCCACTGACAGCACATTTTTAGAACGTTAGTAGCAAAATAATGTAAGGAAAATTTTCACAAATTGTAATAGAAATATTGTGTTGAATTTAATGTAATATGTTTTCAATGTTGAGAGCAGGGGTAAAAGTGGATTTGAAAAGGTGGGGAGACGGTAGGTAGCGAATGACGTCACGCCGTTCCCCCTGCCTATCTTTGCCAATTGTAATTTTTTTAGGAACTGGGGAGTCGCCGTATATATTTTTTCGAGGTGGGGGCGGCGTTCCCCGCACTTTTACCCCTAGTTGAGAGAGAAAATGTTTTCGAAGTAACACTAAAAATGAAAACTTTTACGTACATGATAAAGAAAACAGAATAGGCGTATGAACAGAATAAAATGTTTTCCAACATGTCATTTACAATCTTTTCTATTGTTACAAGAAAACATATGAAATATATTTTTTTAAAATATTTCGAATATTTAAAAATAAATTCGTTCGTAATATAAGAAATATTTTTAAAGCGCCTATTAATTTTGTATGGAAATATGTTTGTTACCTTGTCCTGTAACTTAAATGAAATATTTTCATGCAATATTTTAGAATTATTTCCAGAATATTTTATCGCATGTTGAATAAATTCTCTCACGAGAGTATCGTAGTAGCATTATTTCCAATTATTATACTAATTACAGCAGCATCAAAGAAATATATTTGTGAAAAATTTGAAATTTATGATATCCTGTGTGACATCGCATAGGCATTTATGTGAAATTGAAAAAGCATCGTTACATCAACCGTCTATTGTTTATCAAAAGTACCAGCATTCCTTGCACGCTATGTTGAATTTGAGTTCTTAGAAGACAAGACAACATACAAGGAAAGTCGGTAAGTATAACGATTACATAAAATAATTTAGTTTTATTGTCTGTATAAGTAAGGGGGGGATTTAACGCATATTGAATGTCTTGTGCATATGGATACTTCTTACTATTGCACTACGTAGAAAATTTATTGTATTTCATGTAGAAGTGGTAATAGAACACAGAAGAAACGTAGATCAGGGAGTTCTCATGTAGGCTATACTATTACCTGAGAAATTTATGTTTACAAATTAATAAAGGCATGTGGGATGCTAGATTTCTATTTTATATCTCTATACATAAAATACCGTGCAGGTTTACTTTTGGCTCACCATTCGAAATAATTGCTGAAAAATAGATTCTTTTAGTAATTTTCTTTTTATTCTCTCCTAAATAATTTGCGCTGGGCGATTTGAAATACGTCACATGGCATAGATGAAATTCAAAAGGAGCGTCAGAAGTAATTGTAGAAAAAGTATAATTATTCTTTTATGATTTGCGTATATATATATATATATATATATATATATATATATATATATATATATATATACGCTGCCGGATGTATGACGTAAAATCTACAGTGCAAAAAATATAAATCAGCCTGCACTACGTCGCCACTAAAAAGCACCAATAGGCAGGGTTCTAGAACACAGGTTCCTCTTCCAATTTATCTGTAATAAAGACAAATCAACGTGCCCTGCGGCTCTCTAACCCGCTTTCACTTGCTAACGCTCGCTCGGCAATACTATGTGCATTAAATATTTTACCTTGGTACAGAAAAAAATATCTATTAACCTATATGGAGGACCTGTATTCTAGAATCTTCCCGCACCAATAATATCTGAGTCAGAGCATTGCGAAGGTGGAGGACAGCAGGAACGAGGGGATGTTTCCAAAGGGAACATATGCAGTCCAAGTCTTTATTTTAGGCAAGGCAGTGACAATAACCAATTGATTTAAACCGGTTACTGCACTTACAGTTCCCAAGAAGGAAAGAGAGAAAACAACGTGCCTTGCGGGGCTTTAACCCGCCTTCACTCGCTAACGTTCGCTCGGCAATACTATGTACTGACATAATATCACTGCCTTGCCTAAAGTAAAGAGTTACAAAAGATGCGTACATTACCATTTTAATGACAGGTTATAATAATTCTGCGTGCAGTTTTACTTCTGGTGTGCCACTCGAAAGGAGTGGTATTTCAGAAGTAATGTTCCGGGGGCATTGCTCATGCTATTCTAGTTATTATTATAAACGCATTATTTTGGTCTGCTTCGGGGAGCCCCTGCCCTCCAAAAAAAAAAAAAAAAAAAAAGGTCTGGTAGAAAGACTGCTCGAAATACTTAGTAAAATATAATTCTTTCGCTACGGTACTTTCCTTCTTGTTGTCTATTTAATGATTTTCCCCAAGCGACATATAAATTTTTCACTTGGCATAGATGAGATTCAAGGGGACCGCCAGAATTAATTCTCGAAAAATTACAATTCTTTTACGATTTGCGTATCTATACTGATTTGTACTTCCTTTTTGTACTGTGGATAAGAAGTACAGTACAAAGAATTCAAACCAATCTGTGTTAGAGGGCTACGAAAAAGCACGAATGCCATCTAACCGAGTCAGGGAGGATGATGGCGGGGGGCCCGAGGGGGTACTTCCGAAGGGAGTAGGCACGTACATTTCTATTTTGATGACGGGTCAATTGCGCGTATATTACCATTTTAACCCTGCAATACGCGCGCGTAATTTTGTAATGTGGATAGCCGCGCGGGCTACCACTGTAGCCCATTTGTTTTTATTTTCTTATGTTGCCTAGCATTGTTAATATTTCTGTCTTTCTTGTAGAGAATTGTTTTTATGAACTGTTTTAAGGGTTTTATACACAATTTGAGAAATATGTTTATTTTGAAAGCTATATATGTACAAAAAAGACCAACACCATTATTTTTTTCAAAAGTGATACAGGAATAAAACTGTAATAGTTATTTGTATTTATCAATAAATGGACCAATCTGGCGCATTTTAAACTTTCCTTCATCTTAAACATGTGTGTTAGAATTCTTTAAAAATTAAGTATAATTTTTTAAAAAAATTACAAATATTACAAAAAAATGTAATATCCATAAAACATATACCTTTTAAGCAAAACGAGTTTCTGGTATCAAAGTTTGATTAATATTTTGCATAATTTTACATATGCTATTTACACTCATATATTTTTCTGTTTATGTTTCCGTATTCATGTTCTTCTAAGCATGTTCTGCACACAAGTGGTGAGTGGTCAATGCACACATTTCTTCAAGCATTGACCACTCATCAAAAGCATCAAAATGTCAATAAGGCCACGTACAATCTCGTCTGTAAGTTTTGCATCACGGTTAAGTACAAATCTCAATCTAACACTGTCAATATAAATATTGGTAAAATCAACCTTAAGTTTCAAAATGTTTGCATCTAAAAGCACTTCAAGATTATCAAGTTCCGACAACGCAGACCTACCCCCACATTTAGGTCCTGGAAAACGAAGCACAATATTATGAACACGAGCGCAAATATTATGAGTAGGAGTGATTTATTTCCATTTGAGATTGTCTTTTACTACATAATAATTTACTTCAGAACTGTCTTTACTACTACTATCAACAGGTATCAGTGATTCCTGCCGCCAGGAATTCTCAGTCACATCTTCTGAATTTTTACTATTTCTGTGTCCGAAAAATGAATTTTTGCGGTCTCAAAATGTTAAATATCGCCATCTAGAAGACATTCCTCATCAGAATTGGCATTTTGCAAACTCATTGGCCATCTGATCAACACTCAGACTATAATGAAAAAGATTTGACGCTTTGGTGCACCCGTGACATCAATAGTCGCGCGGGCTACATGTAGCCCATGAAACTTTCAAGCAGAATAACAATGAGACCCTTTCGATTTTACGTTTGACCACACACTAAACACGCAGAATGATAGTTGATAGAAAGGTACACAGACACCCTTTGAGTTATCATCTCGAATTACTTTGCGGCAAGGAAAATAAAAAACGCTGGGCTACAATGGTAGCCCGCGCGCGTATTGGAGGATTAATGACATATTTACGATTTTTTTCAGGGGAGAAGGGCTTGGCTAATTTGTTCTCAAAGATAATTCATTCACTTTAATATAGTAAGTACAATTTCAAGGGGCGTAAGCCCGGAAGTTCCCCTTAAATACACAACTGGCTTATAATAATTCTGGGGTTCACTCGAACAGATGTTTACACCGAGAGCAAATTTTATAGATAAAATGTGATTTGAAATTTTTTCGTGAAGGAATGAGAGTGTTAATGTAATTATTTCGGTCATTGCACAGGTTATTGAAATGGATTTTGAATGCAAATAGGGTAGAAGTAAGCGCCGGGAATTTGAGGTTCATACGTTAGTTGTGGACATCTGTGATGGCCGTGATGAAAACATTATTATTATTATTATTATTATTATTATTATTATTATTATTATTATTATTATTATTATTATTATTATTATTTTAAAGAATTGTATAATAAAGAGAGAAGAATTATAATGTTTCCGCAGGGTCATGTTATGGTGAAGCGCGTAAAATCAACTGAACAAAGTGTGGAAAAGATTTATTCAAGAAGAAAAATTCAGAACAGAGGCAATAGCCCTACATACACTATTTTTGGTCGTAAAGGTAAGAAAGAAAGGCGGTGTAACACTCGTGCATTAGCTGTGAGAGGTATTTTTTTAAGGATCGAAATTAAGTGATTTTGAAGATAAAAATAATTACAAATATTGTAAATGTTTTTCCACCATCCTTGTTTATGCGTACCCCCTTCCTCCCTTGTCGCTGACGTGCCTGCTCGCTACGCTGTCGCGCAGGCCCCCCTGCTGTGCTTCTGCCCTGGCTCAGTTAGGTAGCATTCGTGCTTTCTTACTGGCCAGCTTGCATAAGTTGTTTCGCTTTTTCTTTTAGAGGTCCTAATTTAGTGCATAGGGGGGCGCGGTTGCTCAGTAGCAGAGCGTTCACCTCCGGTGCTTGGGGTCCCTGGTTCGATCCCAGCTCGCGCCGTGTGGACTTTCTCGTAGGTTTTCTCGGGGTTCTTCCGTTTCCTCCCACTTTCTTCATTCCATCATTTCACTCATTTCTCATTATCACCGTCTCCTCTAGCCTAACCGGCATAAGCGTGGGACGTTAAATTTAAGGATTTCTTTTCGTCTAGTGCATGTTCTGCAAAAATTAACCGGAAGATGCAAGAAATGCGTCACAATTTGGTAAAACAGTCTGCTCGAGTATTGCGTAATTCTGCGTGCAGGTTTCTATTGGCGTGCCGTTCGAAATAATTGTTGAAAAATTATAATTCTTCCTTAATTTTCTTATTATCTCTCAAATAGTTTGCGGCAGGCGAAATGTAAATATTTTCCCTGCCATATATAAAATTTAAGGGGGTCATCAGACTAAATTTGCCGAAAGATTACAATTATTCTTTTGCTATGAAAGGTATCTTTTATTTTTTTAGGATCGAAATTTATATACATGTATTGTATTGTATTCACGTTTTGCCCGAGTGGGCCCAACCCGGAAAAAAACACCTTTGTTTTTGTTCTTTTCGTTAGTATATTATTGGTGCAATTAAGGTGATGACATTGGAAGTGATTCTTATTAGATTTTGGACTTTCCTTGGGTGAATTAGTTGCTTTCACGTTAAGATATATAACATTCAACGTAAGACCTTTATCCCTTAAGAGATCCGGGGTTTTTGGGCTATTTTTTAGACTTTCAGTCAAGCAGCTACTGCATCGTTACTATTTATCCTAGGATCATAGTTGATACCCCATTCTCTTCAGAATGGAACTGGCTTTCAAATGATACCATTTGCATGCTCGTACCATATACCAGGAGCGGGAAAAATGATGTCAAAGGGAAAATTTCGGAGGGAAAATTTTTTTCTTGCTTTTTGGGTTCCCCTGGAGCGACCCTGTGTGAACGTACCCATCCAAAAAAAAAGTGATAAATAGTACTTGATATACTAAATGTGTGTGCCAAGTTTCTATCTTGAATACCAACGGTGGGAGAAATTTTATCAGGAATTCCCACCATGCCCCAAATTACCGTAAAACACCATGATCTCAGGTAAATAATTTCCTGAGACATCCCTAATTACCCTAGGGTCATGTTTCGCCCATCATTCTCTTCAGATTAGAACTGCCTTTCAGGCGGCATGACTCATGTGTCTCCATCATGTACCTAAGACGGGAAAATGAGGAAAAATTGGATTTTTTGGGTCTAAATATCCTTTTTTTCAACTTTTTGCCCCCCTGGACCCCCCTGTTTTAACGCAGAGATCTGAAAAAAATCTGGTAAATACTACTCGGTGGGCTGAATGTTTAGGCACAATTCCAATTTTCCAGGTGCAAAAGTAAGCCCGCTAAAAAAAAATATATACCGACAATGTCCTATATTCCCGTATACAGAGGGAAATTTTTAAACATTCCCTGAGACATCTTTAATTACCTTAGGGTCATGCTTCGCCCATCATTCTCTTCAGAATAGAACTGCCTTTCAGGCGGTACCATTCACTTATCCCCATTGTGTATTTAAAGCAGGAAAATCCCGTGAAAGGGATTTTTGGTAAAAATTTCCCTTTTCCAACGTTTAGCCCCTCTGTACCCCCTGTTTTAACGCAGAAATCTGAAAAAAATCTGGTAAATACTACTCGGTGGACCGAATGTTTGTGCACAATTTCAATCTTCTAGGTGCAAAAATAAGCCAGCACAAAAATAGTACCAAAAATGTCCAAAATTCCCCTGTACAGAAGTATATTTTGATAAAAATTCCCTGACACTTCCCTAATTACCCTAGGGCCATGTGTCGCACATCATTATCTTCAGAATAGAACTGCCTTTCAGGCGGTACCATTCACTTGTCTCCATCATGTATCTAAGGCGGGAAAATGAGGAAAAACGGGATTTTTGGGTTAAAATATCCCTTTTTTCCACTTTTTGACCCTCTGGATACCCCCTGTTTTAACGCAGAAATCTGAAAAAACAATCTGGTAAATACTACTCAGTGGACTGCATGTTTTTGCAAAATAACAATCTTCTACGTGCAAAAATGAGCCCGCCAAAAATATATTACATAAACCCCCCAAAAATGTATTACACGAAAATATTAATTTTTAGACTTATGACGTCATCACCTCCTATGTCTCGACACAGGAAGGTGTGAAACCATCCTTAATATCTTCTGCAATGCCTCTGGACTTGAAAAACAAAACAAAACAAAAAACGGACGAAAAAGCTCAAATAGGAAAGTTATAACGCAATGTACCATGAAACACCCCGTATGATACAAATTGTACCATGGGATCCCCAAAAGGATATAAAGTTCTGAATGCATTAAAAAAGCCGTACCTTAGGTTGAGATAATTATAGAACAAAAAAATAATGTATGGATTGTGCTTATAACGTATTTGAAATAAAATATGCAATTTTATATTTTAGAAACTACTTTCTGTGAATAGTTTGCTCGCTCACTCCCCTACGTCGAAGGACATTATCCCTCATACATCTGATAGGATTAGTGCCATAGGTGCTGGTACTACTAGTAAATATGTAGTGTATTAATAAAACTATTAGTATTATTTTTTTATTATCTTTGATGGTAACGCTAAACAGTTGAGTTTAGTTATTTGTTGCTAGTTTTCAAATAAGCTTTCTGTAGAATCAACAGCAGCAATAACGTAAAAAATCCTGTCAAATTTAAGAATCTTAATGCTCGGAGTTTCGAAGAGTACGTAACGCTTACTATTTCAAGTGCTGCATTCAAACTTCGTACTAGTGGAAGTTTCGATGTACAGTAAAGAAAGCTTGAATTTTCGGAAAATAACAATAAACCTTCGTCGCGAAAAAAGTGCTATGGAAATTCCCGCAATTAAACGCACAAAGCATCGGAACTGAATACTTCAACAATAAAACTATTTGAAAAAATTAAATAAAATCTTCCAGTTTTACGTCCCACCCATATGCCTGTTACGCTATAGGAGACTGTGATTATGAGAAATGAATGAAATGGTGCAATGAACAAAGTGGGAGGAAACGGAAGAAACCCTTGAGCACGGTGTTTGTCCACCAAAAAGTCGACACGGCGCGAGCTGGAATCGAACCAGGGACCCCAAGCACCGGATGTGAACGCTCTACCATTGATCCACCGCGCACCTAATAAAACTGTTTATGTTACGCTGTATGATATTTAGTTTGATTTAAGACATATTGAAACATTTACTTTATGAAATATGAATTATACAGAGTGTTTCAAAACAACACCGACAACGTTTGGGAGATGATTCTTGACACAAAGATTAGACAAAAAGTATAGACCAACCTGGGTGCACAAATGCTTCCTTTCGGACTTACAGGCTGCCGAAAATATGAAAAGATGAACTTTAAAGGTCTATAGCGCCAAAACTATGGGACCTACCGTAGTCGTGTCGTGACTTCACTTAGGAACTAAAATGTGCACTATCCAAAAATACACGTTTCAGAATCCTGCGGTGCTAACGCAACAATTTTTATAGAGGGAGCTTTGCTACGGGCATATAATTTGAAGTACTAACCAACTACCTCTTTTTCATGTTTTCGGCAGCTTATATTCCGAAACGAAGCATTTGTTCACCTAGGTTAATCTATATTTTTTGTCTTATCATGGTGTCAGGTATCACCTCCCAAACGTCGGTGTTGTTTTGAAACACCCTGCATATATATTAATTGGTTTAAATTAATTTTCTGGGAAAACGGTCTTGCAACAAGTGCTCGGGAAATTCCCGTAATTGAACGCACAAAGTATCGGAAGTGAACTTCAACAATAAAACTATTTATTTTACGCGAGAAAATATTTAATTTTATTTTAAGGCACTTTGAAACATGTATTTTATAAAACATGAGTTATAGATTGAGTTCTTCTAAATTAAATTAATATATTTGCTTTAAATTTATATATTTGGTGTTCATATTTGGCGAATGTTACAGAGGGTATTGGGCTGATTTCTTCTACATTTGTTCGTTCGTCTGCCTGTACCACACGTACAACAGGGTACCACTTTCCGTCTTTTAAGTTTCAATTTTCAGGGTACAAGTACGAGACACACTAAATCTCCTGTACAGATTTTGGCGACATACTAACCTAAAATTTCAAAATAGCGGGTATCCACACCGCAATTTTCTGTTTTTCAAGTTGAAATTTTCACAGTAAAAGCACAAGACACTCTACATTAACTGTATATAGTTTGGCGGCGATCCAACGTAAAATTTCAAACTGTCAGTCATTTTTCAAAACAGCAGTGAATAGAAAATCGTTGCAAGTTGTGAGAATCATAATCTTGAAATATAAATCATATTTTAATACTTTTACCCCAAAGGCATTGGAATACTTTAAAAAACTCAATTAAACCCGAAGAAAAATCAATTAAACCCGAAAATACCCGAAAAACCCCATATGAGCCCAGGTGGGTTGGGCTTTTTCAAAAAAAGTCGGGGTGTTGAAACCCTGATTGTATTGTATTTATTTTTACCCGTTTTATACAAATTGTTCACAACGTGAGCGCATGAGTTGGACACGTCACAAAACACATTGAATGTGTACATATTTTTACATTTAAATCTACATGCAATAATAAAATAGCGTCAATTTAAGTAAAAGAGATACAATTTTTCATTATTCTAATTTACATACAACGATATAAAACAATATAACTCTTAATAAAACCTTACATTATACATATGCTAAAATATATATACACTTTAAACCTTATTTACTACAGACATTTTTAATATAAGCGATTATGGGTTTGCGAGATATTCTTCTACAGAATAGAAACAGTGCTCGAATAGGTAGTACTTCATTGCTTCATTGAAATCGGATGTTTTGTTTTTTAAAGTGGAAGGAAGCTTGTTATAAATATTCACTGCCATAGAAAATGCACTATTCTTATGCACTTTTAAACGTGAAGACTACATGAATATCCGACGTTTGTCTTGTATTATGCATATGCATATCTGAGTTCAACAGGAATTTGCTTGTACCTATCTATATATCTTTTCTTACAAATCTTAGAAGTTAATATATATATATAAACATGAAAGAGAGAAGATTCCAAGACATTTAAATAGAGGTTTAAAAGAAGTTCGATAAGAACTACAGTGCCAAGAATAAAAACCAACCAAAAGTCATACTAGTAGTGCTTTACTTGTAAAAATAAAATACAGCTTCTGTACACTATGTAGAAATACGGCGCCGGTGGAAAATAGTATCTTATACAGTTGTCTTTCATATGCACATACTTGTTTTATCCGTCGTAAAGCACTTGTAATTATTTTACACTTGTAACGCTTCACTTATAAACCTAAAATACATGTATATTACTTTGAATTTAATTCTATCGCCTGCAGAAATTTATTTTTTATAAATGTGTCTTTTCATGCATAGTTTTGAATTTTACCTGTATATCTTCCAAAATGTGGTGCCCCAAAAGTAAACCAGCACCTAAAATTTGTAGGTCTGAGTGACGACTGACTGATCCTCGCACAAGCCAAGGCGATTAACTTAAAAACTTGAAATTTGGACAGTACATAGGATTTGTGACGTATGATACCACTAAGGAAGATTCTTTGGTAATTCTACGGGAAAGGGGGAATAAGGGATGGGAAGTTCTTTAATAAGGTGGTCATGTCTCTGAATCTCGTAGGCTTAGATGCTTGAAGTTTTATTTGGACTTCTCATTTAAAATAATTTGATACGTTTTTAAGTTTTTTTTGATATTTTAGTAAAAATGGGAAGATAAGGGGGGGAAATGAAAAACGGGATGGGTTTGCAATTATTATAATCAAATGTCGATATCCCGGAACATTTGAAGGTTAGGAACATGGAGTTTGGACTCATCATTTAACATAATTAGACACGTATTTCTGTTTATTATATATATATATATATATATATATATATATATATATATATATATATATATATATATATATATATATTGACACAACTTAGAATGGAAGAAAAAGGGCGGATACGCGGAAAGGGGTGAAAAGCATTTTAATAAGATGGCCACATCTCCGAATCCCTTAAGCTTAAAAACTTGATGCTTTGTATTTAGGCTCCTTATTCAAAATAATTTGTACGTGTTTCACTGATTTTTTATATTTTAATAGACAATTGAAGAAAAGAGGTGCAAAGAAAAAAAGATTTTTGTTTGAAGGTTAGAAACATGGAATTTGGTATTTAGACTTCTAATTTAAAATAATTAGATACGTAATTAAGCTTTCTTTTTTAAATATATGTCCTAGAAGGGAAGAAGAAGGGCGCTGCCGGCGATGGAGGGAGAATGGAGCTGGTAAAAATTAGTAGACACGTGTCCGAGAGTTTGAACATTCCGTATATTAGAGTGAAAGGGCTTAATTGTTGGTCTGACAGCGAAGCGAGTACGTTTAGAACTAGTTGAAACGTTTAGAAAGTACGTAGTTCATCTCTGCTGCATGGGGTCCTTGGTTCGATCCCAGGCCCGCGCCAAGCAGGCTTTGTGGTAGACAAACCGTGTAAGTATGTTTTCTCGGGGCTGTCCCGTTTCCTCCCACTTACTTCATTCCACCATTTCATTTCATTTCTCATCATCAGCGTCTCACTTAACCTCGATGCATAAACGTGGGACGTTAAACTAAATGTTTCATTTCATCTTAATTTCCATGTAAAAGTACCTGCTTTTTGAGTTATACATAATATTTTCAATCTGTGAATAATGCTAAACTAGTGTATTAATATAGGTTGCTGACATTATAGTGCCTACAATTCTCCGCAGAATTTGATATTTCTGAATTCTGATACAACAACTTCGTGTAGGTTTTTCTTTGGAAGTAATTTGGAAAAACGTGACTTGTTCAATGCATGCTGGAAAATATCTCTCATCCATGCTGAAGTTCGCGAATAGTTTGTATTTTCTGCATTACTACTCCCTGAATACAGCGTGTGTGTAAAGTCAGTTCTTATTTGTAACAATGTATATTTCTAAAATTAAACAACCTATCATAGTTTTATTTTCATCGAATACATTATTAGAGTGTACAATTTGGTTAAGTTACATTTCAACGTGTACACCCGCATTTTCCACAACTTCTAAAATGTTAACTGTATTACACGCCAGCTAAAGCTGATACTAGTTTCTAGGATAATCTAGATTAAAAATAGGTATTGACTTTACAACCACCGTGTATATTCTGAAACTGTTAAATTATTCCTTGTCTTCCTGTAGATTTCATAATATTTTGTATAGATACGTTGCTTTCATCAATTCCTAGTTTACAACTGCAGGGTTAGCTGGTTTTAAAAAAATGCTTTAAATCATGTGAACTTTATGGTGACGTCTTCACATATCACACCATCTGCATTACGTTTATCTACTTTTCACCTTTTAATCAAGGGGTCCCGTGTTTAATTCTCGGTTGAACCACAACCCATCTTTCAAGTGTAAACCAAGTAGTGATTCAAGGTGTCCTTTTAAGCGAAAGTCTTCTCCGTGATAAGCTTGGTATTTCATAAGGATATTAAGCCTAAACATAAGAAACGAAACCAAATTATATATTTCTACTTGCCTGAATGCCTGTTGTTTTATAAAGAAGCCAAGGTTGCTTAAATATATTGATAGAAATTGGCAAAATGTATCAACTGCCTACGTAGCTTCCACCATCAGCTTGGATTCGACTGTTTTAATTTTGTTGAATGTTATCTACATAACAAATTTGTAATTTAATATGATACGTTGACCTTAAGTGTCGAAATGGACAATTTCTCTTCGATGTAAGCCGAGTAACGGTTTGGATTCCCTTCCAGCATAACCTTGTTGTTGCATAAAAACACCAAAACGAAACAAACTAATTCCTGTCCATATCTAATACAAATACATAGAGTAAATTATTTAAACCAAAAAATAGATTTTTTGTTTTTTTTCAATAAAAAACACGTTTTTTGCCACCCTTGTACAACTGCTTGAAAATTAGTATGTAACTTTCTTTTATTGAAAAAAACGAAACGTCAGCGCAAATATTAATTTTTGAGGATGCGCCAATTGCAACTGTCTCGGTGACACTGTCGTCTAAAATCAATGTAATTTGTTTAAGGGCATCAGTTGTATGTTCTAAATTTCCATTACTATTACTTGAGTGCTTAGTGTGTATTTCGTTACAGGTCTAAGAATTGAAAAACTTGGAAGTCACAGCTTAAAAGCCATCATAAGAAACATCATGAAAAAGACAAGTGTAATAGCTGAGCAATTTAGTTGTCACGGTGCAAAAGGAAAGAGCTTTCACTCATTAATCACTAACACAATAATAGGTAAGAATCTATCCCTACTGTTCATTAATATCATTTTCAGAGTGGAAAAAATCATAGAAGCTGTCATTTGAAGAGGGATACACTATGTTTAAATTCTTGTTTTTTTAAAAAAACTTTCAGGTGGCCTTTTTATTTTCTTTCGCTTTAAATACATACTATTGTGCCATGAATACTTCTCAGAATCATCTTCCTGTAAACTTTATTTCCCAAAAGCATGTACTACAAGCGCTGTTATAACATTTAAAACACTCTGAAAATTCTTATTTTAGCCAAATGTGCAATTTTCCCATCTTCAAATGACATGTTACATTTAAGTGTCCGTGGAAGAGAGAGCTGAATGTGTATATAATATATTTCATCCGTTTACTGAATTGTTCTGACATGTTGGTAGTTTTCTTGAACATTTCATGATTCATTCCTACATTCGCGATTTTTTGTATTCTTTGCAATGCAACGTTATCAAAATTATTCATTTGCATAAGGCAAAGTAATATGTATGGCCTGCTCCGTGGGGAAAGAAATCGAGCAAGGTAGCAGTCATGAAGTCCTTATTAACCACATCGGCATTCACCTGGTGCGACTGAGGGAGAAAGAATGACCGGGTCCAGATTTGAGATCAGAGCCTTGGGAATGAGACGCTAATTCTTCATCAACTCAAATGCTGCCACATGTTTTCAAATTATTATTTTTATATTAGGTTTAATATTTATAAGATACTATACTTTTTAAAAATAAAAGTGTGACCGCTTCAACAGGTTACAACGTCCGTAATTAAGCTACAGTCTGAGGTATGTCACTTTCAGCTGTAGCCGTTGTCTTCCTTGCCATTTACTTTTTTTTCAGGATGTTACTTTTGTAACACAATATTGTCTTCACAAGCTGCTGTAGGTCCTATACAAACATTTTAAATACTTTTGTAAGTTTATGATGTAATAATTGATCTTTAATCATTCCCTGCTGTTATTATGTTATTAAACGCTGCCTATTATTTTTATTTTCAGAAACTGTGTAACACAAGAGAAACGTAACTAACGATGAGATTGCGTAGATTATTGGGTTTGGCTTTAACATATCATACAGAGACGAACAAGAAGATCAGTTAAGAATTCAGCTTCAGTTTCACAGAACTTTAACTGACAATTCGCAGCGTCGAAACTATAGTTTGCTGTGGTAATCAAAAGTGACATTATATAGAAGCAAATATGTTTTCTGGTTGTTCAGCAATGTGATATTTCTTGAAAGTAGCAAAAAGTGACATTTCGTGAAAAGATCTATTCCCCATGCGCCGTAAATTTGTAGAACATATTATCAGCAACATACGTAAATATTGTTGTTGTTTTTTATTTAATTAGTGTCAGTGACATAATTTTCTAAAACAAGTGTTTACAAGTTAAAATGTGAATTTCTGATATTTGAGAAGATTGTTCTTAATATATAGAAACAAATAATACAAGCAGCATGTAGATGCTGCTGAAGAGAATTTAAATAAATAAAGCCAGAATAGTGTACATTTATATTTTTATTTAACTACTAACCGATATAAACTGATATATATGTGTATTTATTAAAGTGGGCAGTGTAAATTATAACTACATAAATGTAAGCTTGCTCTCATAATTTTAAGCTGCTTTTATTATTATTATTATTAACTCAACATCTTATTTACACATAGAATGCTTCTGGGTGTTCCACTGCTACTACTGGTATGTGGCCACGCCGTCTATACATGTTGGGGTGTCTTATGTGATGTTGCGAGGTTCAGACTGCAAATTAGAGCCTTCACAATCATCGCGTGCCAGTTTTCAAGGCGGCAATATTAGATTTATTATTTTTAAGATAGGAAAAGGATTGCCAACAATTGTTTCTTAAAGCGGATGTCTAAACTTCAATCCTTTTCGTATTAAAAAAATCCAATACAGCCGCTTTCAAAACTGGCAGGCGTCGATTGTGAACATACTGAAATGCAGTTTGAATGTCGTAAGACACCCCAACATATATGCACGGCGTGGCCACATACCAGTAGTACCAGTGAAACACCCAAAAACATTTTGTGTGTAAATAAGATTTTGAGTAAAAAAAATGCTTAAAATTATGAGAGCAAGCTAACATTATGTAGTTATAATTTACACTTTTATTATTATTATTTTATTTTTTATTTTTATGTTGTTTTTATTTATTTATTTTTTGTTTCAGTCTGTGGGCTGGTTCTTCGTCATGAAGACAGAGTGAGGCAAAGACGTCTAAACTGGTAAAATTGTACAGAATAATCGTATGTTTTCTTCCAGCTGCTATGTCACAGCCTGGCCGCCTTGGTTTCAACCCACTATTTTCTCCCAGCAAGAAGACGATATATATGCAGAGTCACGCAAAAGTCCGGAGCCCATAGGCCAACTCGGTTACTATTGCAAGTATGGAAACAAGGTAAGATATGTAAGGACTCTTTTAAATTCCAGCAACACTTTTGTTTTTGTACTAGTGTACCTCTCAATAAAGAAAATGCGTTACCATACATCATGTCAGGCTACACGAATGAAAGAATGTGTGGTTTGAAATTAGCTACACCGAGAAGAATTGAAAGGAGACAAGTGAAGGATAAACATGCAAATGCAATATCCACGAGCAACCACGGTGTTGGGGGGGGGAGCAGATACGAAGGGCGCGAAATTGGGTCTTGCACAATATTTTTCATTGTGTCTTTCTGCTCCCTTTGGTCCAAATAATTTCAAACCACACTCTTTCATTTAGTGTTGTCCAGCAGTGCCAGCGTTGTACTTTTTGTTACTATTGGGCGGTATACTAATATAAAAACTATTAATGAGCGCAAGAGTATTGGTCTTGCATTTTTTGCAAGAGTCTTGCATGCAAGACCAAGACCAGGAATTCCGATGCAAGACCAAGAGCAAGACCAAAACTGTTGCGCAAGAGTCTTGCATAAGTACCTGTACTACTTGATTTTTTTGAAGTATAAAAAGGAAGGGGAAAAATCATTATATCTTTCCCTTGAATGTCTTGGCTCCAATAAAAATGCCGCTGGAGTGAATGTGTTCCCAGTAGTTTATGTAATGAGTGTGAGTCGATCTGCCTCTTAGCATATAGCTACAGTATGTCGCTTTTCTGAATCGGTTGTTCACGTGACGACCGAGAGCATAATTCTATGAATTCTTACAAGTAGTAGAAAATGGATCGATCTGGGCCATACTATGCCATAGTAGGACAACTCAGGAGCCCCGGGGAAATCGAGCACCTTGAACCGTCAACCCATGGTCTTTTACGACCTCCATTTCAGGGGTGTATTTGTTCCCTTTTATGAGCACTTTTTAGGGGTGAACTCGTTCCCTTTTATGAGCATATTTTCCAATCCCTATTAAAGCAGAAATTACGAACACACAGCAGAACAGATAATACATAAGATTACGAACACATAGAAGAGCAGATAACAAATAAGACTACGTAACATAGCAAGGGTGTATCCGTTCCCTTTTATGAGCATATTTTCCAACCCCTATTTGAACATAGCAGATAACACATAAGATTACGAACACATAGCATAGCAGATAATACATAAGACCACGGGCACATAGCAAAGGTGTATTCAACCCCTATTTGAACATAGCACATATTACATAAGACTATGTAATATAGCAGAGCTAATACAAGAGTATGGCTTATTTTCCAACCCCTATTATAACAGCAGAGAATACATAATATTCATTACCTTTTATGATAATTTTTTCAACCCCTATTTTAACATAACAGAAAAAGCAGACAATGAGCACATTATAGCAAAAATTACCAACATTAACACTTCGTTCTCTTTTATGAGCACTTTATTCAACCCCTATCTTCCAATGGTCTATTTAAGATAACACATATTACATAAGGCTACGAAACACAGCAGTGGTGTATTAATTCCATTTATTAGCATTTAAATTGCGCAGAGATAAGAACGCAACACTCCTATGTAACATAGCAAAGAATACATAGCAGTTGGCCTATCTAAACATAGTCCATTTTAGGAGGTGGACTCGTTCTCTTTTATGAGCATATTCTCCATCCTCTATTTTAGATTAACGAACATAGCATCGTTTTCTTTTATGAACATATTTTCCAACACCTATTTTAACATAGCAGGGGTTTATTCATTCCCTTTTATGAACATTTTCTCAACCCCTATTTGAAACTATAAACATAGCAGACAATGAATACCTATGTAACATAGCAGGAGTGTATTCGTTCAACCCCCTATTTTAAGGTAGCACAGATTTCGTCCCCAACCCCTAATTTAACATAGCAGAAATGACACAGACACTACGAACACACAACTATGTAACATAGCAAAGACTACTAAGACAATAATGAGGGTGTACTCGTTAACTTAGCACATAGCAGGAGTGTATTCATTCCAGCACATAGCAGGAGTGTATTCATTCCACCCCTATTTTAACGTAGCACTCATTTCGTTCCCAACCCCTAATTTAACATAGCATAAATGACACAAGCATGTCCCTAAACTACTGACCATTGAGAACAGAGGTTAAACTCGTAAACGAAACAACATATTGAGGTGGTGTTTCCACATTTAGCAACTGATCATCAACTGCTACAAGTTCAAAAAATAATGGCCATCGAGGTCGAAGATTAAAATACTTAAAACCTAATAACTCGAAAATGGGTCCACATACTGAGGTGCTATTTCCCCATTTAGCAATAGGTCATCAGGTACTACATGTCTCAAAATTAGTTTCCATCGAGGTCAAGGGTCAAAATACTTAAAATCTAATAACTCGAAAATAGATTAACATATTGAGGTGCTGTTTCCACAATTAGCAATAGGTCATCAACTACTGAGTTCCAAAATCCATCAAGTTCCAAAATAATGACTATCGAGGTCAAAGGTCATATATTTAAGCCTTAATAACTTGTAAACAGCGTGTCGGATAAAGTTGTGACCTATTCAGTTTTGTACCAAGCAGAAAAAGTGAAGAATGAATAAATTTGAGTGGATTATTTGCTATTCTACTAACGAGGAATGCCATTTTGTACTACTCAAATAAACGAAGGAATAAATTTGTACTAACCTAAGAAAAGCATAAAAGACCAACTTTAGTTAAACGATTCAATAAATTTTACTAACCCGAAGAAAAGCGAAGAAGGATCATTTTGTACTACTCCAATAAACGAAGAAGTATTCAGTTTTGTACCAACTAGAAAAAAAGACCGAAGGAGGACCATGTTAACTATTTAAATAAACATAGGAATAAATTTGTACACCGAGGAAAAGCAAAGAAATAGCATTTTAATGCCATTCAAATGAACGAAGGAATACATTTGGATAGAGCATTTAGTTTTGTACCAACAAGAGGAAAGAAGTGAAGAATGAATAAAATTTGAGATATAAAATTATTTTCTTCCGGAGAAGAAGAAGAAGAAGAAGATGATGATGATGTTTCAGAAGTCCGAACAAAAAGAAAACGTATCACTCCACAATGGTCAACGTACAAACCATGAAAAAAAAGTTGAAATCCATTTATTACAATCCAGCACATCCTGCATCGTTTTCTACTGCAAAGAAATTATGGCAAGCCACAGGAAAATCTATACCTCTAGCCAAAATAAAACTTTGGTTAAACAAACAACCTACCTACACGTTATATCGTCCTGTACGTCGTCGTTTCCGTAGAGATTTTTATATTGTCAACAATATTGATGATCAATGGGAATGTGATTTAAATGATTTACAATCACTTCAAAACTATAATGACAATTGCCGCTATATTCTTACAGTAATTGATGTGTTTAGTCGGTACGGGTGGGCTGTACCACTAAAATCAAAAAGTGCCGAGTGAATGCATTTGAAATGATTTTCCAGGGCAGTAAACCAATTGTGCTACGTAGTGATCAAGGATATTAAAGCCAGCATCGCAGAAAGATTTAATCAGACATTGAAACATCGTATGTGGAAATACTTTATCAAATATCAAACATACAATTACATCAAAGTTTTGCCTTTACTTTTAAAAGCATACAATGAAAGTCGGCATTCCAGTATTAAAATGGCACCTGCAAACGTTTCTTAGGACAATTTACTGGAGGTGTGGCATAACTTATACGACAAAAAGCTACAACGTTCAAAACAAGATACGGATTTATCTGTTGGTGATACTGTTCGTATAAGTAAAACAAAAAGTATCTTTGACAAGGGTTACCTCGAGAACTGGACTTGGGAAATATTTAGAGTAAAAGCCATTGTACCAAGAAACCCATTAGTGTATCGACTAGAGGATTTAAATCATCAACTCATCGATGGTGTTTTCTACAGAGAAGAATTACAACCAGTACCGCTCCCTTCGACGTTCATCATCGATAAAATATTACGTACAAGAACAAAAGGTCGCAGAAAGGAGTATCTCGTCCAGTGGAAAGGATATCCTTCCTCATTCAATTCGTGGATCTCTGCAACTTCATTGAAGAAGAAGAAGAATGGAACCTGATCAATATTTTTACGTTACACTTCCCAGTAATAGTTCCATGGATTATTTTCCAGAAAATACATTGACTTTATATATTACGAAATTACAACGACGTGTAGAGTTTCGCCAGAAATGGGATGTGGCAATTGTAGAGATTCATTATCCACATTCTTTACTGAACATTAACAGTGAAAACAATAAAATATATTACAAATCATCAAGTAGTAATGATCAAGAACCGTGGAAGGTTGTAACGATCCCTGTACGCTATTATAACAATATACGGGATCTTATTCATGCAATTAAAATACATCATAAAAAAACCAATTTATTTATATCGCATCACGCAACTAATAATATATGCCTCATAAGACATCCCAATAAGGAAATCCATACTTCTGTACAAATCTCACAAAGTGTTAGTTTAATGCTTGGATTTGAACCGAAAAGTGATTTAAAAGATATGCAAAAGGAACAATATACACCGGATGTACGATTAGGCATACCATCACAAATGTACGTCTACTGTGACATTATTGAATCTGTCATTGTTGGAGATACAATGGTACCCTTGCTACGAATTGTCAACATGGAATCCTGTGAATCATACTTTTGGAAGTCATGCAGTACAAATCTTTAATCCTGCACATTATGTTCCGGTGGAAAAAATGAATTTTGAGCAAATACAAATCGATATAAGGGATAGCACTGGTCATCGGATGCCATTCACCTTTGGAACGGTGTGTACAAAACTACATTTCCGTCGTCGTCGTCATGACTGATCCATATTTGCAATACTACCAAAAACAAGCGTTATTCGGTATCGGCAACATCTATGTGGGAAGTCCCTATCAAGCAGGACATGGCATTGGAAGTTTCCTTGGTGGCTTATTTCGTTCAGTGTTACCATTTGTGAAGCAAGGTGCTAAAACTGTGGGAAAATAATTATTAAAATCAGTTGCCAATATGATTAATGATGTTGTGATCTCGAATCAACCGCTGGAAGAATCGTTTCATCAACGTATGCAAGAGGCAAAAACAAATTTACAAGAAAAAGCTAAAAATAAGTTGAAAACTATGTTGGGAAGTGGATATCATAAACGAAAATGGGATGACTGCTCTCGGTTTGAGGTTGACCTTCCAACGATCAACAACACCATCAATTCTACGAAGAGACGTAAATTATCACATAAGAAGAAGAAGAGATCATTGGCATCGTCACCAGATATTTTTGATTAATTCAACGATGGCTTTCTTACATCATCAATCCTGTGAATGTGTAAAAAAAAATTGGATATTTTTTCAACCTTACCCACGCAAACCAGTGTTCTGGACAATCGTATTATTGGCTAGAAACCAATTAGTTCAATAGCTGAAAATTCACCAATAGAATTTGTAGTGAGTGGTAGCAGTGATGAATACATTGATTTGCCACAAACCTTATTGTACATCCAAGCACAAATTGTGAAACCAGATAGTTCCTCCTTTACCGAAACGGATAGAAGCAATAATTGCACCTGTCAAAGATTTTCTAAATGCTATGTTTAGTGAAGTACAAATCTATTTGAACAATAAACTGATTTCATTTCCGTCACATAATCTTCCATATCGTTCGTACCTGGAAAAACTGCTCAATTATAGTGATGGAGCTAAAAATACACATTTACAAACAGCAATGTGGTTTCAAGATACGGCTGGTCATATGAACGCAACCACCAGGGAGAACAAAGGATTTCAACAACGCTATGAACTGACAAAACAAAGTATGAAATTCGATATGATTGGACATCTTCATTGTGACATTTTTAATCAAGATAAATTTTTAATTCATGGAGTGGAATTACGTGTGAAACTTATTCCTGCAAAACCAAACTTTTGTCTCATGGCCGGTGAAAGTGGTGCCAATGCAAAAATCAATATTCTAGATGCATCGTTGCAGGTGAGAAAAGTCAGCATCAGCCCTAGTGTCAAATTGGCACACAATAAAATTTTACAATCTACACCGGCAAAGTATCCTCTGACAAGAGTTCAAATGAAATCATTTACCATCCCGAACGATATACAATCCAAACCTATTGATAACCTGTTTATGGGAACATTGCCAAATCGTATTATTGTAGGATTTACATCGAATGAAGCATCCAGTGGGACTATTACAAGCAATCCATTTGAATTTCAACATCTAAACATTAATTTCTTTACATTGTACGTGGATGGAAAAGCTGTACCTTCATAACCATTGCAACCCAACTTTAAAGAAAATCTCTACATTTCATCGTACCACACATTGTTCTCAGGCTCTGGCATACATTTTACCAATACTGGAAATACAATTTCAAGAGCCGACTACAAGAATGGATATACACTGTTTGTTTTTGACCTAACTCCCGATTCTTCTGCTGGAGATTGTCACTATTGGAATTTACAACGACATGGACCCATCCGATTGGAAGTTCATTTCCAAGAGAAATTAGCAGCACCTGCAAACTGTATTGTGTATGGGGATTTTTCCTCACTCCTAGATATCGGCCACCAGCGCAACATTATCCTGGACTTTTAAATTACAAAGTACGTATACGTTATGTATCATTTCCATTCACGATGTTGAATACATTACAATTAGCTAGTGCTTTAAACGGTAGTCCATTATTCAGAAATCATTTTACCGGGGTATTTGCAAGCGATGAGTTGCCCTCACGGATTTCTCTTCCTCTGGCAATCATTGTAAATACAGATCCATCCACAAAATTAGGACTCCATTGGATTGCAATTTATATTGATAATCGCGGTGTTGTAGAATATTTTGACAGCTATTGCCTTCCTCCTTATGTACCACATCATGTTGCATTCTTAAAACTTTATTGTATGTACTAATAATATATTAATAGCCAAATGCAAAGTCTTGGTTCATCCGTATGTGGCTATTATGCTTATTTTTATTTGTGCTGTAAAGCCCAAGGAAAATCTCTGCGTGAAATTCAATACTTGTTCACAACAGTACCCACGGTTAATGATCGTAGACTGCTGCAATATACCTTCCAGGTAATTTTATCATATTTATCATTGAAAGTGTATTTGTCTAATCATCATCTATTTCTATACTAATCATCTTTTTCCTCGTTCTTTTTACAGAATTCACAATACGAAGCTTTGCAAACGGGTGCTATGCTGCTAAACATGGAAACAAATCATCGCAATCAAGAAGAGGAGGCGGTCTAATGAAGTAACCCAGCTCAATATACAAACATTGTCAATACCTTAGTGTAACAAGAAAGAAAAAGAAGAAACCAGAAAAATGAATAAAATACAATTTATGCTTATCTACGTGTTTTTATTGTTCATTCCATATACAACGTTATCAGATTCTCCTAAAGAACTGTGCGATATAAGACGAGAACTCTGGGCAAAGATTCCACCTATTTCCTCGAGAACATTGACCAGGGACCTCGTCGCGCATCAAAACCAAATCATCGATCACGTGACCGTACTACACCCGAAGGGTCCTACCAAATTGAAAGGGGATACCCGTCCATACCTTATCAAATAGGATAAATTGAGTCAATAACCGAACACGTGGTTGTACTAAAAAAATTGGCAATAGGAACAACGAAACATATTGAGTTCCTGTACTATGCTTAAATTGGACAATTTCAGTGTACCCCTTGCCAAATTTTAAGAAGGGTGCAACAATATACCCATGTCTTATGATAGCAAATGGACCCCTTGTAATCATATAAGGTAATAGGATCTCATCAAAGGGGATAAAATGGACCAAAAACCAAACACGTGGTACAAAGTATTGCTTACGTTTATATTTTGGCAATTTATTGTACCCCTAAAAGGGAACGAAAGGGTCCACCCAAATTTATAGTGATATATATTAGGGTCCAATACTATGATACCAAATGTTTAAATTTGGCAATTTCTACAATTTAAGGGGTGGGCCAAGGTGCCCTTCCCAAACATGTCTTACGAAAGGGAATGGACACCTATACATGACCATATAACCATATAAGGCAATAGAACCTCGTCAAAGGGGGATAAATTGGACCAAAAAACCAAACACGTGGTTGTACTAAAATTTGGCAATTTTGTACCCCTAAAAGGGAACAAGGTGAACCACGCAAATTTATAGTGATCTATATTAGGGTCCTATACTATAATACCAAATGTTTAAATTGGACAATTTTTAAAATTAAAAGGGTGGGCCAAGGTACCCCTCTCAAAAATTTAAAGGGGTGCACAAATGTACCTATGTCTTATGATAGGTAATAGACCCCTATACATGACCATATAACTATATAAGGTAATAGGACCTCATCCAAGCAGATAAGTTAGGCCGAAAACTAAACACGTGGTATAACGTATTGCTTACGTTTATATTTTTGGCAATTTTGTACCCCTAGAAGGGAATGAGGTGGACCACCCAAATTTATCATAATACATATTAGAATCCTGTACTATAATACCCAATGTTTAAATTGGTCAATTTCCAAATTTTAAGGGGGTGGTCCTATGTACCCCTGCGAAAATTTAGAGGGGTGGTCCTAGGTACCACTCGGTCATTGACCCCGGGCCAAGGTGATTGACCTTTGATCTATGACGTCACTAAACTTTTTGCTGACTCGGCGAGATATACGTCGACCACTACTACTGCCTCGTACTATATTGGGCATAAACATGGGCATAACGTAAAAGAAATTTTAAAAAAATGGGAGGTTTTCGAAACGTGCACATGGAGAAAAAAGGAGAGAATTAGATGAGTTGAACAGAAAACGAATGAGAAGGTATTAGAAATATTAGCAGTTGAGGAGAAAAGAAGAATTTTAGATGTAATTAAGAGGAGGAAGAGGAACTGGTTGGGACATTGGCTGAGGAGGAACTTTATTATGAGGGACGTCCTAGAGGACATGGTGGAAGGAAAGAGAGGGGGCAGAGGAGATTGTAGTTGAAGGAAAGTATTAAAACCAAAAATTGCTACGTCGAGACGAAGAGACTAGCTGAGGACCACCGTACATCGAAGCTTGAGTTGCAACAAGTGGCCTGTCAATAATGACAGAATAGCTATGATGATAATGATGATATGTTAGCAATATTGGCCAAAAAGAGAGAAAAATTAAAATAATAACGATTATAATCAAACCTCTTAATATTTTAGAATAATTTGAGTGAAAACTGAAAACGACTCAACTGCATATGTCATAAAAATACAAAATAACGGCATCAAACTCGTAAGTTATTTGAAATAACTTTACAAAATCAATCTGACTTGAGAACACCGGCGCAACTCTGTCTTCAACATTGGGGGGGGGAAGGGTAAGACCGTTCCCATATTATATATATATATATATATATATATATATATATATATATATATATATATAAATATATATATACAGAGTGAATCAAAAGTCTGGACACGGTGGAATAAATCGAGAACTTAACTTCGAATCGAAAAACCAAAAAATACGTGTTTAGTAATATTAAAAAAACTATCTGGTGAAGCCAAACTTGACCCTCTAGACCCACCCCCTGGGGGCTGGGGTGGGGTCAACTTTGAAATTTCAAATGGAAACCCGAATTTTTGATTGCAGATTTGGATTCTACGGCCAAAACTATGTAAGGTTTCATAAACACTTTTCCGTAGATGCATTATATGGCGCCATAATCGGCGAAAGTAAATTAACTGTTTGGGGTGAAAAAGAAAGACATTTTGCTGTTAGACCGAGAATCGTTACAAACAGATCCGTCACCGTTAACGACCTGCCACTTATAAACGAATCGCTCAGGTGAACGTCGCTTTAACATGTGAATGAGCGAACGAGCAATGCCATCCCAATGTTGCAATCTTATGTCACGTGCCACTAAACGTGTTATAATTCACACATCCATACGTTGCATGTGAGAAGAGAAAACAGTAATGAAACGAATAACACACACACACACTCACACACAGGTATCACTTTTTGTACAAATGCTCCACTATAATGCCCAAATTACAGGTTACGCCTATAACCTTCGTCATGTCTATCCCGAAGGAAAGTTCGATCAACGTACTTAAGAGGATTCCATGCCACGAAAATGAAATGAAATTTTTGAGTTTTAGGTCCCTCGATTTTGCCGGTTAGGCTAAAGGAGACGGTGATTATGAGAGAGATGAATGAAATGGTGGAATTAAGGAAGTGGGAGGAAACGGGAGATCCCCGAGAAAACCCACGCAAACGGTGTTTGTCCACCACAAAGTTCATTTGGCGGGAGCAGGTTTTGAACCCAGGACCCCAAGCGCCAGAGGTGAACGCTCTACCACTGAGCCACCGTGGCCCCATCCATGCCACGAAATTAAGGTGGTACCATACATATGTATTGAAATGTGCACTCTGTTCACACAATGCTCTTTAGTGGTAACTCCTTTAGTTTTGAAATTATACTAGCAGATAATAATAATAATAATAATAAGGAGAAGAAGAAGAGAAAGAAGAAGAAGTAAAGAAAGAATTCGATAATAATTTCACCCATCTAAAACTATGCGAGACTGCGAGCAGTCTCGTGAGTCGCAGTCCGACTATTCGCAAAAGTCAGGCGAAATGATGGCGAAAATCATGATGCCGTCGCTTCGGGGGACGACGTCGTGCCACTGCTGGGCCAAGACAACCGTCTGTCTCATAGCTGCCGTTTCTGAACAGCGGCGGGGCCGTCACGGTGTTCGTTGCCAAGCCGACAAATAGGCAGCCGCCTTTGAACCAGCACTAGAACATCCTTTTCGCTGCTGCCACCCAATAATCGACGACGGTCGGACAAACTTCGTCGGCAATTGTTCATGGGGAACGTCTCGGTTCCAAAACCTAATAGAGGTTCGGATCTTACTTTCAACTGTAGGTCCCGTCTCTCTCGTCCCACTGCGGAAAAGGAACGATAAACACCCTAACAAACCCAATAGTCACACATTTTCTTTTGTTTTTTGATCATATGTATATTTATTTCACCATGTCCACAGCATTGAAGATAATTAAAATTCATATAGGAAGTTCTCCTGATTTCGCCATTACAGCGCCATGTCACACAGCGACAACGATGTTTCGACTAAATCTTATACAGGTTTGTGCGCAGAATCCGACTCTGCAATAAGAAATAAAAGCTTCCATTTCAAATCTTTCAGCTAACCCCACCTAGCGGTAGGGTGCGGTATCGTGTTTGGTACCATTGAATAACTTTGTTGATCCGACGCGTATTTCTCAAAATACTGCACCTTGTACAGACGGTCGGAGCTAATATCAAGCTCATAAACGAAGAGGGGAGCATCTAATTTCGCCGATTACAGCATGATATCACACATCGACGAAAAAGTTTTGATTATACCTTACATTATTTGAGATGCAGTCTCCGAATCTTCAATAAAACATTGGGGTTCCCATTTGAAAAATCAATGCCCCCCCCCACTTCTTTCCAGAAGGTGGGGGCGGAGTGTTGCGTTTGATATCATCGGATAGCTTCTTGAAACATATTAAATACGTTTTTTTTTGCGCTTTTATGATCAGAAGTGTATTTCTCCAGTTACTCTACCGTGGCCAAACTTTTGGTTCACCCGTTATTTCAAACATAAATTAGCTTGACAGTTACAGGCTATTTTTGATAATTTCACACCATTCGAACATTTGCACGTTATAGGGCCAATTCTACATAATCCTGATATCTTTTAATCGTCAGATAACACTGGTCGCAGTGGTCATGTGTTATTTTGTGTAAGATGAGATCTACTACCGCGACAAGGTTGGATCATTCCGATAATTTATCTTTATCAGAGAATGTACAATCGACCCTAAAGAATGTCATATTTTAGCGATTAGAAAACAGTTATATCAATACACTTTCATCTTAGACACAGAAGTCAAAAAACACCATAGTGCAATAAGCAGATACTTCAATAGCTATACTTTTCTTCAATTTTCCATTTAATTTTAATTGTTTTATTTTTTGTCCTCTACTCGCCGCTTTTGAATTTTCTGGTTTGCAACACTGATGCTGCCCGAAGCCCGAATGAAGAAGGTGTGCCTTTCTCTGTGTCTTCTTCTGTGTGTGGTGTGCTTCTATCCAGTGACGAGAAGGAACAGAGAAGTGAACCAGTGACACTGAACGAGAACAGAGGTCGCAAATACTACCAAGCTCATGAACGAAATGGGAGTATTTAGGGGCCATTTATTTTCCCCGATTACTGCGCCATGTTATGCATCGACGGAAAAGTGTTGATGAAACTTTACATAGTTTGGGCCGTAGAATCCAAATCTGCAATCAAAAATTGGGGTTTCCATTAGAAATTTCAAAATTGACCCCACTCCAACCCCCAGGGGGTGGGTCTAGAGGGTCAAGTTTGGCTTCATCAGATAGATTTTTTAATATTACTAAACACGTGTTTTTTGATTTTTCGATCCGAAGTTAAGTTCTCGATTTATTCCACCGTGTCCAGACTTTTGATTCACTCTGTATATATATAAAAGCAATGTTCAAAATATTTATGAAGTTGAATAACAATGCTGGGAAGGATCAGGAGAGCAAAACTGGTGTTCCACACCAACTTGCGCGGATATAAACATGACAGGACTTTAGTTATTATAACAAAGGAAAAATTATATCGTTTAGTTATTTTTAAAAGAAGAAAATGTTTGAATTAAAGAAAATCAAAACGGGGTAATAATAAGCCCGGGAAATTAGGAAGGCCAAGAGGATGCTTTCTTTTTTTTTTGTATGAATAGAATAAAGGGCTAGATTCACTCCTAAATTTTTGTATCATATCATATAGGATTTACCAGTCTGCAAATCTTGCCATTATAACTCCAATTTATGCATAAATTAAAATATATTTAATTCTCAAACTCAGATGGGCAATTGCCCACTTCCTTCCTTGTGTTGGGCATAACCCCTCGAAACAAAATCCTAAATACACCTTTGGTTGTCTTCAACATTGGGAGGTGGGCAGATTTGAGGCTTATTCTAGAGAAGGGAGATGAAACTCATATTACGGTAGATGAATCTGATAAACTGTTGTAGAGTATATTATGCATATATATTAGGCCATGTAGATGAAGTAGGAGTACATATCAGTATTAGAAATCACTGCCGTGAACACATTTTGAAATCTGAATACATGCATATTTATAATTTGAATGTTTCTAATTAGGCATCCACAAAGATCCACATTAAAATTGTTTTATAATAACATAATAATATAAATAATGACCCCCAAAACCATGAAGAAAGAATATCAATTATGTATGACGCAACAATACTTTTTGAGCAAAATGATGATAATCTCAATAACATTACAGGAATCACTACAGAAATCTAACGGATATCATATACTCTTTAGTTAACAGATGTAACCTTAAGATTATGGAGAAAAACATTCCAGCATTTGAATTCTTTTCTTTGCTTACGAAGCATCCCGTCTCAAAAGAAAAATTGGGACACGCGGAAATACGTAGGAACAAACCATGGTTCGAACTAGCACAGAAGAGAAAACAGGCAAAATTACGTTGGCTACAAAATCCGAATGAAATAGCTACACAAAATTTCGTAGATATCAGGCGGGAAACTTCCAAAACTTTTAGAACAAAGAAACGCGATTTTTTGAACGCTAAAATTAAGGAACTTGAAGATAATAGTAAAAATAAAAAAATTCGGGACATGTATAAAGGGATCAACAAAGTTAAGTAAGGCTATCAACCTTATGCTTATATTAAAGACAGCTGGATGGAACAGTTCTCACTGATACAGGTAGCATTTTAAATAGATGGAAAGATTTCTTTGACGATTTGCTTAACACGCAGCCAAAAATTAATGTGCGGTTAGAAAGGGAGATCCACAGAACCATATATTCCGGAATCCAACCGAATAGAAGTAGAAATCACTATAAAGAAATTAAAGAAACACAAATCTCCGGGTGTAAACGAAATTCCGGCTGGAAGCGAAAAATTGTGGAACAAGATACACAAACTCATTCTCGTTATCTACAAGAAGGAAGAATTGCCACAATAGTGGAAAGAATCAATCATTTTTTCAATCCACAAGAGAGACCACAAAACTGACTGTAATATGTAATTATCGAGGCATCTCTCTTCTGTCAACATCCTGTAAAATCCTTTCAAACATCCTATAAGCAAGATTGGCCGATACGCAAATGAAATTATTGGAGATTATCAGTGTGGATTTAGACAAAATCATCAACTATCGACCAAATATTTACCATTCGCCAAATACTCGAAAAGAAGTGGGAATATCAGTAGCCCGGTACATCAACTATTTATTTTATTTTATTTTATTGTAGAAAGGCTTATGACTTGGTAGAAGGGAAACATTGTACAACGTTCTTACAGAATTTGGAATACCGAAAAAGCTAATTAGATCAATTAAGGCATGTTTAAATGAATCCCAAAGTAAAGTCCGGGTGGGAAAATTTTTGTCCACAAGCTTTCACGTCGAGAATGGTACAATACAAGGAGATGCGTTGTCGTAATCTTTATTCAACTTTGTCCTGGAATACGGTATAAGGGAAATCAAAGACAATAACCAGGGCCTAGAGGTGAACGATGTTCACCAGGTTATGCGTACGCTGACTGATGATGTAAATTTAATAGGGGATGATAGGAGAACAATAGAAAGAAATGCAGAGGTCTTATTAAACGCATGCAGGGACAAGGGTTTAGAAGTAAATGCAGAGAAAACTAAATACATGGAAGTTCGTCGGGACTGTAATACGGCAAATTATGAATGCGTTAAAATATTAAATAATACTTTTGATAAAGTGGATACTTTCAAATATCTGGTATCAATATTAACAGACTAAGATCATATTCACGAAGAAATTAAATGTCGACTAAAAACAGGAAATTCGTGTTATTATTCAGTTCAAAATCTCCTGTCGTCGCGAATTCTGTCGAGAAATTTGAAGCTTAAAATATATAAAACGATAATCATACCTGTTGTTCTGTATGGTTTCGAAACTTAGTCGCTTACTCTGAGGGAAGAACATAGACTGAAAGTATTTGAGAACAAGATGCTCAGACGAATATTCGGACCCAAGAGGAACGGGAATGGGGAATGGCGAAAACTTCATAACAAGGAACTACATAAATTATACGGCATACCAAACATTGTTAGGGTCATCAAGTCTAGGAGGCTTAGGTGGGCAGGACATTAGCCAGGATGGAAGAAAGTAGGAACGTTTTTTAAGTTTTAGCGGTAAGACCAATCGGAAAAGGACCATTAGGAAGACCTAGACGCAGATGGGAAGACAATATTAAGATGGGTCTCACAAAAATGAGAATACAAAGTAGAAGCTGGATCCAGTTGGCTAAGGACAGAAGTCAGTGAAGAGCTTTTGTGAACGCGGCATTGAACCTCCGAGTTCCATAGGCTATAGATTTAGTTAGCTTACGAAGCATGAGTAGATGTCTAGGCTGATACTACAAATATATGAAATGAGCATTTACTGAAAAAATGGGTTCTACTGACATTGGATAGTCTATATACCCTTTGTGTGCTAGGGCCTAGAGGAGACGAGGAGATAAGATGTCATATCAGGTTACGTCACGGGCAGTCGCACGCCTTCATTTTCATTAAAAATGGAAAAGGCAAGAGAAACAAATTTAATCTCACTTTCCTTTGTGGTAGTCGGACACAAATCATCACACTTATCTGCAAAAAGTACTTTTCAAATCGGATTATTAGGAGAACCTCCAGTTCCAGTGTTGGAGGGGGGGCATGTCTCCTCATTTCCACGGAATTTGTGCCCGTACCTATAGCTGAGACAACTTTCCAGCATGAGGAGAGGGGCATATCCTCCTCTGGTATTTTTGCAAGTAGCGGAAGTGGAACTAATATATATTGATGAAACGCACTACAGCACGAAGTTCAGTTTGAAATACTACAGAATACGATTCTTTTTAAAAAATGGAAAAGCCAAGAGAAATCAATTTCATCTTACATTCCTTTGTGGCAGTCGGACACAAATCATCACACTTATCCCAAAAAGCACCTTTTAAGTCAGATTATTGGGGGGACAGTCCCCCCCAGGTCCAAGATTGGAGGGGACATGTCCCCCTCGTCCCCCCTGGGATTTGCGCCAGTGCTTGAGAATATGGATTATTTATTGTTGTATAATGTTATCACTTAATCATCGATGTGTCGTATACCCAAGGAGGCTAAAAAATTATATTGATAAACTATTATTCAACGCATAAGCATCAGCCCATTAAATTAAGATTGTGGTCACATGCACTAAGTTTTTATCAATGTCATGAAAATGTTATTTAGATACTAATTTTATGAGCACATATTAAAAATTTCCAATTCATGTTTAAGCCTTCCATGTAGTCGACACCTATGGTGTATGGAATTACTGATGTTCAATATTATATTTCTCTTTAGTTTTGGTAGAAGAACATTACTAATACATTTTGAAATGAAATGAAATATATAGTTTAACGCCCCAGGTTTATGCCGACACTAAGGTAGACGATGATGATGACAAATGAATGAAATGGTGGTGTGGAGAAAGTAGAATTAAACGGGAAAACCCCTAGAAAACTCACGCACACGACGTTTGTCCACCAAAAACTCCTATGACGCAAGCTGGGATCGAACTAGGGACCCCTTACACCAAAGATGAACGTTCTACCACTTTTTTAAAAAAGAAAGTTAACTGAACACCGAACGTGCCTGATTAACTTGCTTATCTTACTAATTTCTACTTAATTTTACTCGCTTTTTACTCATTTAACTCGCTTTACAAGTAAACTAGAAGGACAGGGACACGAACAAAGAAACATCGTGGACAATTAAGATTCCACAAAGCTCTCTCACCGGGAACCGAACCCAGGACCGCGTACACCAAAGGCGCACGTGCTAACCACTAGACCAATGGCCACTGAGGCACAACATCCATAACATGTTTCAGTTTACCTTTCGCTTATCCGCTTCCTATGGACACAGCTACTCTTCGTATGATTTCCAGAACCAATCATGGTCGTAAATGAATCAAATGATGACCAAAGTAATTCAGACACTCAAGTTTTTATATCTTGTAACAGTAGTAGAAAATGGATCGATCTGGGCAATACTATGGCATACTAGGCCTACTCAGGAGCCCCTGGGAAATCGAGCACATTGAACCGTCAAGGTCTTTTACGACCTCCATTTTAGGGGTGTATTTGTTCCCTTTTTTGAGCACTTTTTAGGGTGTGTACTCGTTCTCTTTTATGAGCACTTTTTAGGGGTGAACTCGTTCCCTTTTATGAGCATATTTTCCAACCCCTATTATAGCAGAAATTACGAACACACAGCAGAACAGATAATACATAAGATTACGAACACATAGAAGAGCAGATAACAAATAACACTACGTAACATAGCAAGGGTGTATTCGTTCCCTTTTATGAGCATTTTTCCAACCCCTATTTTAACATAGCAGATAACACATAAGATTACGAACACATAGCATAGCAGATAATACATAAGACTACGGGCACATAGGAAAGGTGTATTCAACCCCTATTTGAACATAGCACATATTACATAAGACTATGTAACATAGCAGAGCTAATACAAGAGTATGGCTTATTTTCCAACTCCTATTATAACAGACGAAAATCGACTGGAAGCGTTCGAAATGTGGGTGTGGAGAAGAATGGAAAGAATTAGTTGGGTAGAGCGGAAAACGAATGAGAAAGTGTTGGAAATGGTGGGTGAGAAAAGAACATTTTTAGATATTATTAGGAAGAGGAAGAGAAACTGGTTGGGACATTGCCTAAGAAGAGATTGTATCATGAGGGACGTCCTAGAAGGTATGGTGGCGGGAAAGAGAGGGAGGGGGCGAAGGAGACTACAATTAATGGATGATATTAAATCAGAAAGGTCATACGCGAAGACGAAAAGGTTAGCGGAGGACCGTGGAACATGGAAGCTTCTCAGCTGCGGCAAGTGACCTGCCAATAAAGGCAGAATACCTATGATGATAATGATGATTATAACAGCAGAGAATACATAATATTCGTTCCCTTTTATGATAATTTTTTCAACCCCTATTTTAACATAACAGAAATAGCAGACAATGAGCACATTATAGCAAAGACTACCAACATTAACACTTCGTTCTCTTTTATGAGCACTTAATTCAACCCCTATCTTCCAATGGTCTATTTAAGATAACACATATTACATAAGGCTACGAAACACAGCAGTGGTGTATTAATTCCATTTATTAGCATTTAAATTGCGCAGAGATAAGAACGCACCACTCCTATGTAACATAGCAAAGAATACATAGGAGTTGGTCTATTTAAACATAGTCCATTTTAGGGGTGGACTCGTTCTCTTTTATGAGCATATTTTCCATCCTCTATTTTAGCATAATGAACATAGCATCGTTTCCTTTTATGAACATATTTTCCAACCCCTATTTTAACATAGCAAGGGTTTATTCATTCCCTTTTATGAACATTTTTTCAACCCCTATTTTAAACTATAAACATAGCAGACAATGAATACCTATGTAACATAGCAGGAGTGTATTCGTTCAACCCCCTATTTTAACGTAGCACAGATTTCGTCCCCAACCCCTAATTTAAAATAGCAGAAATGACACAGACACTACGAACACACAACTATGTAACATAGCAAAGACTACTAAGAAAATAATGAGGGTGTACTCGTTAACTTAGCACATAGCAGGAGTGTATTCGTTCCACCCCTATTTTAACGTAGCACTGATTTCGTTGCCCACCCTTAATTTAACATAGCAGAAATGACACAAGCATGTCCCCAAACTACTGACCATCGGGAACAGAGGGTAAACTCTTAAACGAAGCAACATATTGAGGTGGTGTTTCCACATTTAGTAATTGATCATCAACTACTACAAGTTCCAAAAATACTGACGATCGAGGTCAAAGATGAAACTCGAAAGCGGATCCACATATTGAGGTGGTGTTTCCACATTTAGTAATAGGTCATCAACTAGTACTGAAAATCGAGGTCAAAGGTGAAAATACTTAAAACCTAATAACTCGGAAACGGAGCAATATATTGAGGTGCTGTTTCCACATTTAGCAATTGATCATGAACTACTACTAGTTCAAGAAATAATGACCATCAAGGTCGAATGTCAAAATACTTAAAACCTAATAACTCGAAAATGGATCCACATACTGAGGTGCTGTTTCCACATTTAGCAATAGGTCATCAGGTACTACATATCTCAAAATTAGTTTCCATCTTTCGCTTCTTTAAATAGTACAACATGGTCAAGAAATTCTGAGCTAGTTAAAAAGGCATTTCTCGTTGGTACAAAATTGGGTAGACCACTCAAATGTGTAGCTTCGTTTGTTTGAGTAGTACGAAAATGTATAACATGCTGAGCTATTTAAAATTGTCATTCTTCGCTTTCTGGTTAGCACAAAAATGGTATTTCCTTTCGCTTTTCTGGTCAGTACAAATTTATACCTTTGTTTGCTTGATTAGTACAAAGTGTTAATTCTTTCTTTTTCTGCTTGGTACAATACTAAATAATCCATCCAAATTTGAGTATTACAAAATGTTATAAAATTCTGAGTTAGTTAAAATGGCCCATGTTCGCTTTCTCAAATTTATCCCTTCGTTTGTTTAAATAGTAAAACATGGCCTGGAAATAAGATTTCTCGTTGGTACAAAATTCAATAGGCCACTCCTGTGTTGCTTCGTGTTTCTTTGAGTAGCTCAAAGGGTATATCAAACTGAGCCAGTTAAAATGGTCTTCCTTCGCTTTTTGTGGTTATTACAAATTTATTCCTTTGTTTATTTGTGTAGCTTTTTTCTGTTTTAGTACAAATATTATAAAAAGGCATAAAAATCTAAACCTCTTATAAATGGTTCTCAATATTCCTTTCCTTAAATGACAAAAAGGTATAAAAAGCTGAGCTACTTAAAATGGTTGTTTGCTTTTCTTCGAATGAGTACAAAAATTTAGACTACTCAAATTATCCTCAGTTTTTTCTTTACTTTTTTTTGATTGGTAAAAAAATTGAATAGATCACTCAAATTTATTCCTTCGATTATTTCAATAGCACAAAAAGGTATAAAATGATCCTTTTCTGGTCATTACAAATTTATTCTTTCGTTTATTTGAGTAGTACAAAATGGTATAAAATACTCAGCTAGTTAAAATGGTTCTTCTTTGTTTGGTATTAAAAAGTAGAACACCCAAATTTGTTCTTTCGTTCATTGGGCTAGTACAAAGGTACATAAATTCTGAGTTCGCTAAATTGAACTTTCTTTGATTTTTCTGGTTAGTACAAAAAACAGGCCACTCAAATTTATCCCATCGTTTGTTTAAATAGTACAAAAAGGTACGGAAATTCTCAGTTAGTTAAAATGAACCTTCTACTTTTTTTCTTGGTTGGTACAAAACTAAATAGCTCACTCATATTTAGGCCTTCGTTTATTAGACTAGTTTAAAATGGTATTTTTTAATTTTTTCTAGTTAATATAAATTTATTCTTTTGTTTGTTAAAATAATGCAAAATGGTATAAAATACTCAGCTAGTTAAGATGATCCTGCATCGGTTTTTCTCTGGTTGTTACAAATTAAATAGCTCACTCAAATGCATTACTTCGTTAATTGAGTATTTCAAAATGATATAAAATTTTGAGTTAGTTAAAATAATCCTTTTTAGATTGACACAAATAATATTCGCTCAAATTTATTCCTTTGTTTATTTGAATACTCCAAAATGGTACAATTTCTTTGTTTTTTCTCGGTGGTACAAAATAAATACTCCATTGTTTATTTGAGTAGTAAAATTATATAAAATAGTCCTTCTTCGCCTTTTTTTAGATTGGTACAAAACTAAATAAACCACTCAAATTCTGAGCCAGTTAAAATGGCATTTCTCGTTGGTGAAAAATTGAATAGGTCACTTAAATTTATTCTTTCCTATATTCAGCTAGTTCATTTTTTTCTCGTTGGTATAAAAAGTAGAACATCGAAATTATTCTTTCGTTACAGACATTATGAACTTGTTAAAATGATCCTTACAAAAATAGAACATTCAAATTTGTTCTTTTGTTACATAAATTCTGAGCTAGTTAAAATTGTCATTTTTGCGTTTGTTTAAACAGTACATAATGATATAAAATTATAAGATAGTTGAAGTGGCTCTTCTTTGCTTTTCCAGTTGGTACAAAAGAGAATAGACCATTGTGGAATGATACGTTTTCTATTTGGTCGGACTTCTGAAACATCATCATCATCTTCTTCTTCTTCTTCTTCTTCTTCTCCGGAAGAAAATAATTCAGGTGCCGGTTTTGGTGGTGCAGATCCTTCAGATGCTGTTGTACTATTATGCTTGGCAATATAGTTTAATCTTCGTGGATTACCAATCAATTCTTGAGGTGTGTTTGACGATGCAAGTTAGTTGCAAAACAATTCGCAGCCTTGAGATTAGAATGTTTCCTCGGTCGAGTAACATCGCACATTAAATCTACAATATTGGATCCATGTAGTTTATTATCGTTGATGTACACTGTTCCTTTATGATCCCACGTAATTGCGTCATCTTGTTTTAAACGACGGAATAGTAGTTCGGCTTTCTTACGGTACATTTGTGGTATTGCAGCTAAAATTTCTTGTTTCGTGCTATCGTCAACATTCGGGACGTCACCATCAGGTTTCATTGATGTAATTGTAAATGGTATTGGTTCTTCTTGTTTACGTATCACATAAAGATATTTCTGTAATATTCTATTGTACTGATTCCATTTTTCTTTATCACTTGGATACGATGTATTAAATATAGATTGCATTTCACGATCGAGATTAGATTCACGATTTTCACTCAAACGGGATAATGATGCATGCATTCGTTGAAGCATTTCTGGTGGCACTATAACCATCTTCTTGCTGTGTTCCATGATGTTTATTGTTTAAACAAAATATTGGATAACACACTTCCTACAATAGGTGCAAGTAATGCAGGTAAGAATTCTCTTTGTTGTACGGCTAAATGTTTCTTCTTTTTATCCAATGATTTTGTATTGTCTTTGAGATAGCGGAGCGTGTTCTTGTAACGCTTTAATCTTACTTCTGCGCACTTGTCAATGGAACATTGCCTTTTAAGACATTATAACAACATTCACAAATACTATGAATTAATGAAGCGTCTAGGGATGGCCACATTTTCCGGAAAAACGGAAAACGGAAAATATTTTTTCCGGAAACCGGAAAATTGAAAACGGAAAACGGAAAATTTTCCGGAAAATCGGAAACGAAAAATTTTCCGGAAAAACGGAAACGGAAAATTTTCCGGAAAATCGGAAACGGAAAATTTTCCGGAAAATCGGAAGGCGGAAAATTTTCCGGAGAAACGGAAACGGAAAATTTTCCGGAAAACGGAAGACCGAAAATTTTCCGGAAAAACGGACAACAACCTGTAAATGAGGCAATGCTCTTCACCATCTAGTGCTAAAGAAACGCAACTCAAACTTAACAGTGGATAGGAGAGAAAAGGTCGAGTAAATCAGCGACGAAACATTCCTTCCTCCTACATCTATTTGTACACTTGCTTAATCATGTACTCTTTTTGTTTGCGTGAGGGCTTGCAGATCATTCGTTTGCACCGGGAAATTCCCATCATGCGTGTGTTTCGGGGAATCCCCGATTATGCGTGTACCTGAGCGCAGAACTCTGGCAGTAGAGCTGGCAGTGTGTTATTAATACAACTGGTATGTTTATATTCCAACCATTTCTTCATTGCTTATAGTGATCACGGTGATCTGTCAAGGTCACAGATCCTGGGGGGCCGGGGGCAGCCCCCTCAAAGTTCATGTGGACCTCGCATTCTATTTATAAATATACAATATTTTGCACAATTTGAATTCAGTTTGTCTTAAAACCCTCATATATACCTTCTGCATCTGAATGGATCCCCAAAGTTACAGAGAAATCGGCGCCCTAGATTGATTCTATAGAATCCACACGCAGTAGTATTGGCGGGAGTACACTACGTATTCCAACGGAGCTCAGGCGTTAGAACATCGGATTAACATTCAGAAGGCCGATGTTCGATTCGAGCACCCTATCGTCCCGATGTTCTTTTTTCTGTAAGTTTATTACTCAGTTACATCCGACCTGTGCCATAGACTTTTTAACCCTAAGATAAATTCAATTGTACTGATGTAATTCAATTTTATACTTTACCCTAGTGTTACCATCTTGCAACTATAAGCGTCACGAATTCCAAATACCGGTATTATTGACTATAAATACCATAGTATGTAGCACTACTTGAAACTAGCACCAGCTATTCATATAATGATCTATTCCACATAATTCTCTTCGTAACTTTTTCCGCTAATTTCTCTTAAACTGAAGGACGATTCCACCTAGTCATCGATACATCAATTCAGTTCTCAATGCTGACTTATTATCTATGTTTCTGTATGCATTTGAAAGTTTTACTTATTATTAGAGCAACCCAAAAGCATACAAAGCACAAAAAGCATAATAGCTATTTGCACATATGGTTGGTACCTGGAACATGGTTGTGGCTGTCTAAGGGTCCAGAAGAAACTAATTTTAAAAGCATAATTTTAGAAAATAAAGCATAAAGCATAATTTAAAAGATATAGCACAATTCTTTAAAAAATCTCTTTAACTTCAAGTTTAACATACTGTATTAATATTTTTAAGAAACAATATTTACAATGCAAAATCATTGAGAACATAACAATGCAACAATGAAAAGCTTATTTTTATTTCTGTAAACTTTTTGGTCTAATCTTTTGACGTGGAGAAAAGAATAAAGGACAAAAAGAAGAAAACTTCCACCAACAATGAATAGTACACAAGAACTCCACACTATACTGTTATGTGTACCTCTTGAAGTTGAGCACTTTCTGTACTTATTGGTGGCGTCTTTTACTTTCCCTTTCTGTATATATGCACCTCTAAGGCGCACACAAGTGATTAAAAAAAACTGACTCGAGTAAAGCCTCTCTTTACAGTGCATTAGGTAGAAAGTTCATTAAATATGAAAGAAACTGGTTGCATAAAATATTAATAAATAGATCAAGATATTTAGAATATTTAATGTATAGTAAATATTATTCGCTATCACGATTAATGTAAAACAATGATTGAAATTAATAATAAAGCATAATAAAGCATAATTTGGAAAAAAATAAAGCATAATGTAGATTGCTCTACTTATTATTCTACATTCATGTTTTGTTACTAAATTGTGAACTCCTAATGCAATTAAAGTGTTTTATTATATTATTATTATTATTATTATTATTATTATTATTATTATTATTATTATTATTATTATATAAACGTAGATGATAATCTAGGTGCTGCTACCTCTATATCTCAGATTATCGCTTCACCTGGCGCACGCTCAAATGCATCTAAAGTAACAGAAAGATCCCAGAAAAAATGTTTTACAAATAAGGGAACTACGTAAGAAACAGGAAAGAATTCTGTGTTATCTCAGAGACCCTAAGCCTTGTTCTTCCGCAAGAGCAGAGGTGCTTCATAGTAAAATAAGTAATATGGTACCAAAGGATCTTCTTCCTTTGCCTTTCGTTGAAGCAATTCGGTTTCTTGAATTTATGAATGAAGTAGAACCAAGTTACCATTCACCATCCAGGCAAACTGTGACTCGCCGTATTGAGGCCTTGTTTTCTAAGGAGAAGTGTGGCTGCGGAATCGATTGATTAGACAACAGATAGCTGGGCTTCGCAGGCTACGGAAAGTTATATTACAATCACTATATGCTTCCATCTAAGTTCAATAAGTTCAGTCCTTCAAATAATTGAAATAGAAGTGAGGCACACAAGGGTAAACCTAACTCAGCACTTAGCACATGTTGCAGAGTAGTGGAACATTTTAGATAAAATACATGCAATTGTCTATGACAATGCTAGTAATATCACAAGTGCGATACGAGAACTTCCGTGTGGAAGCATATGTTGTTTTCCTCAGACCCTACAACTCTCTATAAATAAGGGACTTGCAATAGAGAAAATCGAGAAAATGTTAAGTGTTGCTAGTCGGATTGTTTCCCACTTTAAACATAGTACGTTGGCAACGTCAGAACTGGAAAAACAGTAAAGGTTATTAGGATTGGAAGTACATTTCCTTATACAGCAAGTTAAAACTCGGTGGAACAGCATACATGAAATGCTTGAGAGATTGATAGAACAAAGAAGAGCTCTTAACAATGAATTATCAGATAGAAATGTAACAAAGACGTCAGATTGCAAGAAGTTTAACCCTTTAAGGATGTCCAAAATTTTAGACTTTCACTCAAACAGCTACTGCTTCCTTACTATTTATCGTAGGATCATGGTTCATACCTCGTTTTTCTCACGATAGAGCATACTTACCAACAATACCACGTGTCTGTATCATAAACCTTAACCGGAAAATCGAAAAAAACGGATTTTTTCTGAAAAAATCACCCCTTCGTAACACTTGCACCCCTCGGGTCCGTCCCCGGTTTTACGTTGGGATCTAAAAAAATTGATAAATACCCAAAGGTAGATCTACACACAATCCTTATGCAAGTTTCAATCTGATATCTTGAAAACTAAAGGCGTGAAAAAGTTTTGAAATTTGCCTTAAGAAAAAAGTCACGTCCCTTCGCACCACTTGGCGCCGCCAAGTTGACCATCCGGTTCCAAAACGCATCTGCGGTGTTCTTTGGTCCATCCTTGACTTGCAACATAAAAAAAATCCCGGCTTAAATACCTGTTATAGAACCTAAATAAGCGGTCAAAGACGCATAAATACCTGTTATAGAACCTAAATAAGCGGTCAAAGACGATAGTACGCCATGGTATATAAATATACCAGAACTCTTTAAAAGGTTAAACTTCCTACAGACTAGGGATAGCCACATTTTCAGGGAAAACGGAAAACGGAATATAATTCTTCCGGAAACTGGAAAATTAGAAAGGAAAGACGAAAAATTTTCCGGAAAAACGGGAACGGAAAATTTTCCGGAAAATCGGAAACGGAAAATTTTCCGGTAAAACTGAAACGGAAAATTTTTCGGAAAAACGGAAACGGAAAATTTTCCGGAAAATCGGAAAACGGAAAATTTTCCGGAAAAACGGAAACGGAAAATTTTGCGGAAAAACGGAAACGGAAAATTTTCCGGAAAATCGGAAAACGGAAAATTTTCCGGAAAAACGGAAACGGAAAATTTTCCGGAAAATCGGAAGACGGAAAATTTTCCGGAAAAACGGAAACGGAAAATTTTCCGGAAAACGGAAGACGGAAAATTTTCCAGAAAAACGGAAACGGAAAATTTTCCGGAAAATCGGAAAACGGAAAATTTTCCGGAAAATCGGAAGACGGAAAATTTTCCGGAAAAACGGAAAACGGAAAATGTGATTTTCGGAAACCGGAAAACTCTTTTTCCGGAAATGGCCATCCCTAGAAGCGTCTGCATTGGCAATAATAGCTTTACGCAATCTTGGTTTAGCTTTGTGCAGAGCACGTAGCAGATCAGCGTGTTTCACTGTAGGAGACATCGTGACAGACTAAGTCATTCTTTTCACTTGCACAATAATTTAAACATGTTTTGTTGGTACGTAAACATAATGATGCAAATCGTCGGGAAAAATATTTGTACGAAATCGCATTTCATCGGGTATATCTTGTTTAAGATCCATCAGTAAATAACCATGTGGATTTCTTGTTGCGTCTGCATAACTTTCTTGTAGAAACAGTGGATGCTCAGGCATGATTTGATAACTCATATGCTTGATTTGTGACTTGTCACGTGGATTTTTAAACAAAACCAAATACGAACAATTTAAACTCATATTTCTATTTGCTTTATTTTGATGAAATACATTTTGTGTTATAAAAATCACACTAATATTTCGATGATGTGATTCTTTTGTGAACATATCAAAAATATCACTATTCACTTCTCGCATATGGTCATCAATAATAATCAAATGTGGTCCATCTTGAGCCTGAAAATCTTTCATTCGTGGAAGTCCTTCGTAAAATTCTACTGGAACCGGCATTGTTGCATACACGTCTTGCAATTCTGCATAATACCAGTATATTTTACGAAATTTTGCATTGATCATGGTTAGAAAATGTGACAGTAATCGCTTCACAAAATACGTTTTCCCACACCCACTAGGCCCTGCGAGGATACAGGTAAATGGATGTTTCCACTGTGTATCCATGATGAACACTAACACCTTGTTTCAAAAATGATGCGTATTTAAAGCGAGTACAAATTTTTTTTGTTTTAGTTTGTAAATTCGTGCACTCACTGGTGTGAAAAGGAAAAAACCGTTCATCACTTTATCGAATAGTTGAAAACCGTTTATTTGTTAATCGAATAGTTGAAAACCGTTTATTGGTTATTCGAATAGTTAGAAACCGGATAAAGTTTAACGGTTAACCGTAAAAGCGGATCACTGATTTAAATTCTATTTGAAAAATTTTTCTTTTGAAATTTGTTTTGAAATTTTTGTTTCAAAAATTTTGTTTGAAAATTTTTTGTTTCAAAATTTTTGTTACAATTATTTTTTGTTTGAAATTTTTGTTTAAAATTTTTTTGGTTGAAATTTTTCGTTTCAAAATTTTTGTTTGAAATTTTTTGTTTGAATTTTTTTGTTTGAAAATTTTTTGTTTGAAAATTTTTTGTTTCAAATTTTGTTATGTTGAATTTTTTTTAATTTCAAGATTTTTGTTTAAATGTTTTCGTTTCAATTTTTGTTTTGAAAACTTTCGTTTGATTTTTTAGTTTGAAAGAGAGAATATTGACCAGGGACCTCGTCGTGCATCAAAACCAAATCATCGATCACGTGACCGTACTACACCCGAAGGGTCCTACCAAATTGAAAGGGGATACCCGTCCATACCTTATCAAATAGGATAAATTGAGTCAATAACCGAACACGTGGTTGTACTAAAAAAATTGGCAATAGAAACACCGAAAAATATTGAGGTCCTGTACTATGCTTAAATTGGACAATTTCAGTGTACCCCTTGCCAAATTTTAAGAAGGGTGCAACAATATACCCATGTCTTATGATAGCAAATGGACCCCTTGTAATCATATAAGGTAATAGGATCTCATCAAAGGGGATAAAATGGACCAAAAACCAAACACGTAGTACAACGTATTGCTTACGTTTATATTTTGGCAATTTTTTGTACCCCTAAAAGGGAACGAAAGGGTCCACCCAAATTTATAGTGATATATATTAGGTTCCAATACTATGATACCAAATGTTTAAATTTGGCAATTTCTACAATTTAAGGGGTGGGCCAAAGTGCCCTTCCCAAAAATGTTAATGGGTGCATCAATATACCCATGTCTTACGAAAGGAAATGGACACCTATACATGACCATATAACCATATAAGGTAATAGAACCTCGTCAAAGGGGGATAAATTGGACCAAAAAAACAAACACGTGGTTGTACTAAAATTTGGCAATTTTGTACCCCTAAAAGGGAACAAGGTGAACCACGCAAATTTATACTGATCTATATTAGGGTCCTATACTATAATACCAAATGTTTAAATTGGACAATTTTCAAAATTAAAGGGGTGGGCCAAGGTACCCCTCCCAAAAATTTAAAGGGGTGCACAAATGTACCTATGTCTTATGATAGGTAATAGACCCCTATACATGACCATATAACTATATAAGGTAATAGGACCTCATTCAACCAGATAAATTAGGCCGAAAACTAAACACGTGGTATAACGTATTGCTTACGTTTATATTTTTGGCAATTTTGTACCCCTAGAAGGGAATGAGGTGGACAACCCAAATTTATCATAATACATTTTAGAATCCTGTACTATAATACCCAATGTTTAAATTGGTCAATTTCCAAATTTTAAGGGGTGGGCCAAGGTAGCCCTCCCAAATTTTTCAAGGGGTGCATTAATCTACCAATGTCTTATGAAAGGTAATGGACTCCTGTATACGCCCATATAACTATAAAGGGTAATAATACCTCATCAAAGGGAATAAATTGGGCCAAAAAACCCGAAATTTGAATTTTTGGCATTTTTTATCCATGGAAGGGAACGACATAGACCCCCAATACTGATAGAGGTAGATACTATGGTCCTAGGCTACCATACCAAACTTTTAGATTTGGCAATTTCCAAAACTTAAGGGGGTGATCCTATGTACCCCTGCCAAAATTTAGAGGGTGGGCCATGGTTCCCCTGCCAAAATCTAGAGGGGGTGGTCCTAAGTAACCTAGATCATTGACCCCGGGCCAAGGTCATTGACCTTTGACCTAAGACATCATAAATGTCGGGGTCAAAGTCCAAAACGCGGTCAAGTCACGCAATTACTAGTGAGGCACGTCCAGAAAGCAAGTTCCGTTTGGTAATAAAATTAAATTGTGGACAGATACAGAAAAAATATTTATTGCACAAAATTCTACAACTCTTAAATACTTTTCCACATAACTGCCGAAATTTTGCAGGCATTTGTCATAGCGTGGCACAAGGTTTTGTATATCTTCTTCATAGAAGTTTGCCGCCTGTGTCTTCAACCAGTTGGAAACAGTTTCTTTCAGCTCTTCGTTATTGTTGAAGTGTTGACCGCCAAGGAAAGACGTGAGATGTAAGAATAGATTAAAGTAACCCTGCGGTTTTCCTGGAGCTTGTCATCAATCGCGTGAACCAGTTCTTCTGTAACCAAAGATGGACGCCCACTTCGTTCTTCATCGTGCACGTCACTACGTCCTTCATTGAATTGTCGGACCCATCTTCTCACCATTGAATCACTCATCGCATTTTTCCCGTAAACATCGCAAATTTGCCGATAAATTTAACTTGGTTTCACTTTCCTCGCATTCAGAAAACGAATCACAAGCGGCGGGATTTTTCATCAACACCGACATTGTGAACAAGCACAACAAAGTGTACGTGACTGACAGGGATCTTCAAATGGCGCACGTTTCTTCTCCTTGATACAGAGCGTCTACTGCGCATGTGCGGAACTGCGATCGCAGCGCTGCAGCGGAGACAAATTGAAACACAACTTACTTTCTGGACGTGCTATGTACATATTAGAATCAGTAAAACAAAATTTCAACGTTTAGTTGGAAGTTTGTTCGATACAAATATTAACTAATCGTGGTTGAAAAGAAAAAAGATCTAATGCTTTTAGAGTCTAAAAGTAATTTTGCTATTCATGTTATTTCAGTAATCTGTGTTGTCTTGATTTTCTTTCATGCGTCTCAGGGATAGCCTCTCCAGTTTGGGAACCAATTGAGTATTGGATCTGTTAGAAATATGAGAAGATTGCGGGACGTTGGAAGCAGTGCTGTATTGTAGGGATAATTACATTATCTTACTTTCTCTTCCTCCACATTCAAGCCACATGCTACAGCCCCTTGACAAGGGATTCTTTGGACCTCTGAAGACTGCCTATGCAACTGAGTGTGACAAATGGATGATCAATCACCCGGGGCGAGGAATAACACAAACGGACATTTCCGGCATCTTCCGCATTGCATACGAAAGGATTGCAACACTTGAGAAAGCTAGGAGTTCGTGACAGGCTACAGGAATCCACCCCTTTAATCCTGACGTCTTCAGCGATGTAGACTTCCAACCTTCGGATGTCCAATCGATGACCAATGAACAACTGTGTTCTGCTGACAGCGAAGAGAATGGTGCAAGAACATCAGATGTTCCAGATAAACCAGCAGCAGTTCATCCGTCAGCATGTCTGCGCCTACCTAAACACTTAGGTGTACAGAAGAGAAAAAGGGCAGGGAAGAAGTCTGAGATTATGACATCGTCACCATTCAAAAATAATCTTATAGCATCTAGAGAAGCAACTTGAACAAGCCTAAGGATCAAGTTGATGCCAAGACTGAAGGAAGAAGATGTATGTTTCTGCAGACGAACCAAGATCTTCATCCAAGGAGAAATACTTCTGCCCTGGATGTGATGAGCAGTACATGGAACCCATCACCGAGGATTGGGAGCAATGTCATGCCTCTAAGAAGTGGTGGCACGAGGCCTGTTCAAATTATGAGGGTCTCGGTGTTTTTAAGTGTGATAGCTGTTAATGATCACAAAAAAACAGGTTTTAGATGAAAATTTTGTTATAATGTTTCGATTTGTTTTCTTTCCGCATATAAATTTCTGTTTAGTTTTTAATAAGTTCACCTAGTTTGGTATAATTCGGCAGTTTTCACTTTTATTTGAAAATTTCACTTTCTGTGCCTAGGTTGATTGTAGCGTTCACTTGGTTTCCCTCATTATCAAGAATTTGTATATTTTTGATGTTATATTTTTGTATCCATTTATATAAATTTTTGCAAAACTAATAAAACTGTGTACCTCTTTTCGAGTATCTGTCATAATTTTCTTTGAATTGTGTAATGTCGTTTTCATTTGCTGTCTTGTAATAGTATTATTGTCATATAACAGATGCGTACTCTTGGAGGACATACTGCGTACTCTTAAAGGCATAGTCCTTCAAGAGTGCGCAAAGGCATTGTTTTATAACAATGTATCTATTGTTGTAACTATTGCGTCACTGCATTTATATTTGCCTCCAATTTTGACCTTAGGGACTGAATAAAAAATTGTATTAAAAATTAACACTCTGGGTGATTTCCCTTTTCTTCTTTACATGTTCAAAGACTAAGTGCGTTCTCTTTGGAAACTTCCCTTATATTCGATTGCCGTGGTAACGCGTGCCCAGTTTACACAATTTTAACATCATTAACATCATCATGACTTCCGACCAGAAACAACCGCGTTAGATCAATAGAGTGCGTACTCTAAACTATTTCTATTTACTAAATAACGTTGGTAGTACGTCAACGGACGTACAGAAAATAATTTAAAAAAAATATTACTCAAAACTTTAAGAAGAGAAGAACAAAATTAAAATAATACATTTAAGTTTTCGAAATCAATATCTTCAAAATATCATATAATAATATCTATTACTATTGAATATTGTAGGCCCATAATTGACAACATTAAAGTAATCACCTGTTGGATAAATTGTTGAATTAAATGTGTAAATGATTTTATTAGTGGGACTAAGGTAACGAAATACTGAAACTTACAAGAGAAACTGTAATCTTGTATTTATCAGAATTATTGGCCAAAAAAGAAAAGGAGCACGAAAACCATCATTCCGAATTATACGATAGCCAATGCTGCCGATCGAGAGAGTAAGAACCACTGGCTATGAAACAAATGTCCCCTAGGTACAATATAAATGTGTCTCAACCACGAGAATTCACACTTCATGATCACTGTGGAAAGTGATTTTAAAGCTTTCTCCTCACGATCGAAATAAATTGGCTCTTGATTAAGAATATATCGTAAGTGTAGAAAATAAATATCATAAATTAATAATTATATCGATAGCTTTGTGAATAAACATCTACATGGATAACCATTAAAACTAATAATAAAAGAAATGAATACTTCGTCACTGAATATTTAAATTTACATGGTAGCTAAATTTAAGACATCAAAAATGGGAGGGGAAGGTAGTAACAAAAAAAGTATTTCTTAGAACTAAGAGTTCAAAAAGAGAGTGAAAGAGACAAACGATAGGCGTAGTAAAACAAGATAAACTGAAGAAAGATGGCACCGAAAATGGTATTCGATCATATCAAAAAGTTACAAGGGTCAATTTTAAAGCAAAGATTGTATCTCCAAAGGCCGAAACATTTGTGTCTCAAACAAGGCCCCAAGGGCCAAACAGATGCAAGTCTGTGCCCTAAATAAGAAACTAACGAAAAAAGAAATCTTTATGAAATTCTCACCATTCACTCTATGCGGCTTAATCCGAAAAAAATATGGCCAGTCGATGCTGAAATGGTGGTTAAGGTGCCTTAAATTTGACAATTCCACAACAAAAATGTTGTCCTACGCCACAACGGCAGCGAACGAAGAAAAAACTTAGTTTAAGACGAAGAGAATAGTTCGAACCAAGAGAAAAAGGGGAAAATATTATCAAATGGAGTAGCCGAAAATGAAAGAAATTAAATAAAAAAATACTGATTGCAGGCCGAAATTTTGCTAGTCACGGCCAACCACATAGATGTGACCCCTGAGCGCCATCACTTTGAGCTGCTTCTATAATTAAAAAGAGAAATAAGAAGAAAAAGTGAGGCTGGCGCCTTGGTACGAGATGAGTACCGAATAAATTAATTATATATATATACGAATATATGAGTACCGAATAAATTAATTAATTATTATATATATATATATGTATGTATGTAGATACTTAGATATAGATACAGCCCCTACGCAAACTCAATCCAATTACGTATAAATAGAAATAACTCGAAGGCACATTTAAATAAAAATTAAAGCAAGAGGTAACGACTAAGAACTTGGGTTTCATAAATCATCCGTTTTCTATGTATTATTATCCAGAATACTTATATTCTATAACTAACCAACGAAGTATAATATTCTGAATCTACTTCATCATTATCAGAGTAAAATATGTCATATTGTACTCCCTTTTACTGCACCTCATCCTGAAAATGTCAATTCGTGTAAACATACAAATATATAACTCCTCCAAACACACATATACTTGGTAAAATCGGTATTTGTTTTTAGTAAACCATTACTTCATCTATTCGTAAACCTAATAATTTCATTTGTGATAACTATTACATTTTATAAAATTGCTTCGAAATATCAGGTTTTTGATTTATGAGTGCATCCCGCTCTAAACACTTTCAATCGTTAATAAATCTTCGAAGCCGCTTGTCAAAATTTAACCAGTCCTTTTGCATGCATATATCCACACACACACACACACACTCATATATATATATTACTCAATTATTATTAAGATTCAATACTCCATAGCTCTGATCGATATGAAGTGATATTCCTAGATATACATAATTCAAATATTGCTATGTCGTAATTATTGAATCCATTGTTTACTACACATTTGCATAGGAAAGTTTAAAATATTACGTAGATACGTAATATTACGTTTATTAAATGTAATATTACTTTTAACGCTACTAAGTTATAACATTGTTAACTGATATAATCTATTTAATAACCATTCACGGAGCTCAACTGAACAATTTTAATGAGACTTGTTACCTAATTAAATATCATCATTTTGAAATCGATATTAAGTATGGTTTCCCAATAAACAACATATGAAATACGAAATGCGAACATCCGTCGTTACCGTCGATCAAGGTTCGTTAGAAGAAAACTATCCTTTCACATAAAGAAATAAACTAAGCTAAGTTTAGATTAAACGCCGAGAATTGTGATACAAAATAGACGCACGAGTATGCACTTAATATGCAATGCACTAAATATATTGGACGTGAAGTAATACGTCATTTGGTAGGAGGGAAGATAAACGGGCCCTCGGATTTTCGGTTCAAAATTGATCACAACTTCTTTCTTAGGTCCCAAATAGTGTTTCCTGAAAATTTTAGACCGCGGAAACTTCAGAAAGGTGCCCAAAATTACTATAGAATTTACCAGATATGGGCAGAGAAGATAAACGGGCCCTCGGATTTTCGGTTCTTTCTATCCAGAGACGAAAAGTTTTTGTACAATAAAGAAATAAATATATCATCACTAATAAATAAGTCAACCCAACCACACACATTTGCACTCACTACTAAATACATATATTAGAATTAAGGGGAGCTTACATATTCTGAATTAACTAACTATTGAAAATGTAAGTAATCATTTTCACTGCTTTGGGCTGTTGTTGATCAAACTTTTGTACTTTAATTTCACATCATTTGAAGGAGATTTATGCTGAAATATCTGGGCCCTTTCTGAGGAAAAGTGACCCTCAAAAATAAATAACTTTACTAACCCATTGATATTGAGCAGGAGCTCACAAACAAGATTTACACATGCACATTGAAAAGCATGCCCGCACAATTAAACATGTTAAATGCCGCCATTAGCCTACCCCTACACACAATTCACTAAACTAATTGAGCCAGCTGCGTAACAAACGGAAAAAATAGGTCAATGGGAGGGAGAATTACTCGAGGCAAAAAAATCTCCAAAATTAATTTCACTGAACACTCGTTAAAAAAGACACGGCTTCGATGCAATTCTCATTCCTATATCTACAACTATCATGGCGGTTCCTGTCAATTGTTGAGAATTTTAAATTTTCTTTGTTCCTACGTAAAGATTGTTATTATTCGCGAAATTGCAGTCCTATATTGCTACTAAGTGTTTAATCTTATTTATTTTGATATGAATTTGCCTGGTTTTGCAGCAGCCTATCACATTTCCATAAATTTCGGACAGCGTGAATATGCACGACCTTTGTCCTTGAAACTGTACTGAGAAGGGCACTATGCGTATGGCGCCAAACTACTGAGTCAAGATCAATTACCAATAAACTGCTAGATTTTTTCGCGCTGAGCGAAGGAAATCGAATAAAAAAATAGTTTAACTCGATTACTATTGATTTTGCCAAAATATTGGTATCTCATCGAGCTGAAGGTTAACGTGAATATCCTTTTTGACACGGCATTGACAAATAACTTGGGAAATTCGCAACCATTTAATGAAATATGTTTTAACTCCAGAACAAAACCGTAGATCGTAGTTTCGTAAGTGAGTTATCCGTATATGGAAAGAACATATAAAGAAATCAAAAATGTTTAGAAATGACTAAAAATTTCACTATTTAATTAAAGCAAAGATTTATATTTAAAAAAAATGAATGACTAATTATTTTACACTCAAGTGAAATGAAATGAAATTTTTGAGTTTTACGAGACAAGGACAATTTTAGTTATTATATAAAGAAGAAAAAGAAACTAGTTGGAACATTGACTAACAATACATTGTACCATGAGGAGTGTTGTAGATGGTATGATTGTTGAAAAGAGAGAGGCAAAAGAGGCTACAATAAATTATCGTACGCTATCAAAACAAGAAAATTGTATATGGATACGAATATGCTAGCTGAAGATCGTTTACTATGGAAGCTTTTCAGTTCCAGCAGCTGACCTACCAATAATGTTAGAATAATAATAATAATAATAATAATAATAATAATAATAATAATAATAATAATAATAATAATAATAATAATAATAATAATAATAATTATTATTATTATTATTATTATTATTATTATTATTATTACATCATTACTTTATAATTTGATATTAGTTGTTTTATGGCATTACTAAGAAACACTTACTTTCTGACAACAAGTTAATTTGACACTTTAAAAGCGTTTTGGAGTATATGTTTTAATTTATAATCAAAAGTATTTTTTTAAATAAAACTCAATACTTACATCCTTCAAAGTAATTGCAGAACCACAGTATTTATATGTCAGGTGAGTTCTCCAATAATAAATTGTATAGTGGTCGATATTCCAGTCGTGGGTACATTTTGTTAAATATGCGCTTGAATTTATTTTATCAGAGTCGTACGAGTCAACTATATAGTCATTGTAAGTCAGTCTCAACAGATAGAACTTAGCACCCCATGTGTTACCAGTGAACAGCTCAGTAATATCCCATGACTTACCACCTTCTAACAGCGCAACCATAATGAATCCACGTTTAGGCATTTTTAGTCGAAATTTGAAAGATAATGTTCCATTAAAGTGGTAGTAGTAAGAATAAGTCCCATCGATTATTATACGTTCTAAGAATAAACAAAAAGACACAAAGTTATTAGTAAAATGTTAAGAAAAGAATCACAAATAGTTATTCCCTATAAATTGCTTAAAATAAAACGACTTAGAAATGAAGACGCATTTCGCTTCCGTTTTATATTCTTACAATATATTCTAGACATTAATTCCTTACAATTTATTTTAAATGTATTACTTAATAAACTAGCATACGTTATTGATATAGTTCTCATTGTTTTTGTCAATTATATTTTTGAAGCAACTGTGATAGGATGACTTTTCTGCTCCTTCAACAATATTATATAACTCAGTTTGATATACTTTATAACATCTTTAAATAATTCTGAAAGATTAGTTCGTTTGCTTATATATTAAATGGAAATGTGAAATAAGTTGTACCTGAACAATTGAAACTATTAAAATGAAAATGACAATGTTTGTGACTTCACAACTCTTGAACCAACCGACCAATCACGATCAAATTTTCAACTTACACTCATGTCTAAATTATTGTCGCATGTCTATAAATATGTTATTGTAGGAATATAATTTGATAACGTATTCACCCGGTATTTCTTATAATGTTAGTATGTGTATAATGGGCAAAGATAGTTATGTGGAAAATTTCATATCAAAAGAGCAGTAAATAAGAACAATAAAGCGAAAATAAAACTTTCTTGTTCATTTAGCAAAATTTTGTTTTACTCATTCAAATTTTCGTATTTATAATTATTTTCCTATGAAATTTACCAGAAAAATGCATTTCCCGATTATACACGTAGTATCAGTATTAAAACGTCGCACGAGAACCAGAGGGACGTAACTCCATTTTCGTAGGTTTACGGGGAGAGGACAAAAATAATATTTTCTTAGAAAGATGTGTTTGTAATAAGATGGTAATTGAGCTACATCACAACAGGTGATCGACAAGGAGAGCAGATGGCGTTCCGTTCCATTTACACCAAGTGGGGCTTTCAAAGTTATGTCCAAACATGAAGAAATCAAAAATAGTAACACCTTATTTCATGATTTACAGATTTGGTAAGTATTTACTAACAGGTATAAGATAATATGGAATATAATTTTAATACCAATTGCAATAGCTCAATACCTATCATTATGATATTATTATATAATTCCTCCACGAATTGAGGCTATTTCATTCAAATTTTTTTTCTTTTGAAAACATATAATAATTTTAAATTTATTTATCTTTTCACAATTATCACTGTTCTATTCCTGTTTTGAAACAGGATTATCCTACAAAAATCAAGAATTGAAGAATTAACTTCATAAACATAGCAGATATATTACTTTAGTTCAAATTTTTCATAATACGATTCTTAACATGGTGTCACATTTCCCGTTAATGTAAAACATTCTTAGTAAAAAGTTGACACGAGAAACAAATACAGTGAAACCTCTCAATAGCGGTTACCGACAGGACATGAAGTTTTGTCCGTTACTGAGAGGTGTCCGTTATAGAGAGGTTACATAAATTTAATTTCTCATAAGGGTAATTGAATGCAGTAATATACAGTAAATATATTATGTATGGGCGTAAATACGTAAAATTCAATATGAAACTAGTCTTATTTAGTACAATTTGAATTACTGGGAGGGATGAAGGAGAAATTAATTTCTATTAAATCATAGCCTATTATTGCTGGGCAATGTTTAACGAAAAAGGCATGCTTTTTCCTCTACAACGGTAATAAAACTCATTAGCAAGTGTCCTCTAAAAATCCTCAGTACGATTGCAGAAGAAACATGTGTGTGTGTGTGTTTGTGTACTGGCGCCGCATCTTCGTTGACAGAATGGATGAAAAGGCAAACTATTGGGGGTGCATATTTATTGACCCAGGCCCAATCACAAAGAATATCCTTTTAGAGAAAATGAAAAAGGAAGCCTGGAAAACTAACCCAGACTTGTTCCAGTATCATGAGTAAAAGAAAAATGTTTCTTTTCCAAAAAAATGTGAGAGAGGTAGCATTGCTCGTTGAAAATGTTATTGTAAAATAAACAATGTTTGTTTTGTTATCTATGAAATTGTCGGTAAAGATGCAAGGTCCAGACGAAAAGGATTAAATTTGTTAGGGAAGGGAAGATCTTTCGCATAGATTTCCTGGCCTTACGACGAACTCTGCATGAGTGTTATTCCTTATTGAAAATTTTCTAGAATTTCCGCCAGAAAGCAGTTTATTGCGGAAAAAAATTCAAGTTCAGCTGTTCTGTTTGATGGTTCACCAGGTCTGGACTCATGAGAGATACACTTATGGGTAAAGACTTTTCTGTATACTGTAATATATCGCAGAACCGAGAACAATTCCTGTCCGTTATGAAGAGGTTATTCAAACGTTTGGGCGGAAAAGAACTGTCCGCATCCGTATCTGAGAGTGTCCGTAAAAGGGAGGGTTTTGTTCCGTAAGAGAACATATATTTTTGCCGGGACAAAAAAATCTGTCCGTATTATAGAAGTGTCCGTTATTGAGAGATGTCCGTTAAGGGAGGTTTCACTGTATCTATCTCTTAACATATTGATGTGAATGACTGACGTAATTTACGAGCAAACACAAATATTCACCATAATAATAAGAGGAATCATTGGTTTTAGTGGAGAATTCCTGTCTCTCTCTCTTTCTCTCTCTCTCTCTCTCTTTATATATATATATTAGGGATGGCCACATTTTCCGGAAAAACGGAAAACGGAAAATATTTTTCCGGAAAACGGAAAACGAAAAATTTTCCGGAAAATCGGAAAACGGAAAATTTTCCGGAAAAACGGAAGGCGGAAAATTTTCCGGAAAATCGGAAGACGGAAAATTTTCCGGAAAAACGGAAACGGAAAATTTTCCGGAAAAACGGAAACGGAAATTTTCCGGAAAACGGAAAATGAAAATGTTTACTTGGAATAGTGACATTGGTCGTCTTACATTAAGAAATATAACGAAAAATGCTACGCGAAAACAACCTGTAAATGAGGCAATGCTCTTCACCATCTAGTGCTAAAGAAACGCAACTCAAACCTAACAGTGGATAGGAGAGAAAAGGTCGAGTAAATCAGCGACGAAACATTCCTTCCTCCTACAACTATTTGTACACTTGCTTAATCATGTACTTTTTTTGTTTGCGTGAGGGCTTGCAGATCATTCGTTTCCACCGGGAAATTCCCATCATGGGTGTGTTTAGGGGAATCCCCGATTATGCGTGTACCTGAGCTCAGAACTCTGGCAGTAGAGCTGGCAGTGTGTTATTAATACAACTGGTATGTTTATATTCCAACCATTTCTTCATTGCTTATCGTGATCTGTCACGGTGATCTGTCAAGGTCACAGATCCTGGGGGGCCGGGGGCAGCCCCCTCAAAGTTCATGTGGACCCCGCATTCTATTTATAAATATACAATATTTTGCACAATTTGAATTCAGTTTGTCTTAAAACCCTCATATATACCTTCTGCATCTGAATGGATCCCCAAAGTTACAGAGAAATCGGCGCCCTAGATTGATTCTATAGAATCCACACGCAGTAGTATTGGCGGGAGTACACTACGTATTCCAACGGAGCTCAGGTGTTAGAAAATCGGATTAACATTCAGAAGGCCGATGTTCGATTCGAGCACCCTATCGTCCCGATGGTTTTTTTTTCTGTAAGTTTATTACTCAGTTACATCCGACCTGTGCCATAGACTTTTTAACCCTTAGATAAATTCAATTGTACTGATGTAATTCAATTTTACACTTTACCCTAGTGTTACCATCTTGCAACTATAAGCGTCACGAATTCCAAATACCGGTATTATTGACTATAAATACCATAGTATGTAGCACTACTTGAAACTAGCACCAGCTATTCATATAATGATCTATTTCACATAATTCTCTTCGTAACTTTTTCCGCTAATTTCTCTTAAACTGAAGGACGATTCCACCTAGTCATCGATACATCAATTCAGTTCTCAATGCTGACTTATTATCTATGTTTCTGTATGCATTTGAAAGTTTTACTTATTATTATAGCAACCCAAAAGCATACAAAGCATAAAAAGCATAATAGCTATTTACACATATGGTTGGTACCTTGAACATGGTTGTGGCTGTCTAAGGGTCCAGAAGAAACTAATTTTAAAAGCATAATTTTAGAAAATAAAGCATAAAGCATAATTTAAAAGATATAGCACAATTCTTTAAAAAATCTCTTTAACTTCAAGTTTAACATACTGTATTAATATTTTTAAGAAACAATATTTGCAATGCAAAATCATTGAGAACATAACAATGCAACAATGAAAAGCTTATTTTTATTTCTGTAAACTTTTTGGTCTAATCTTTTGACGTGGAGAAAAGAATAAAGGAGAAAAAGAAGAAAACTTCCACCAACAATGAATAGTACACAAGAACTCCACACTATACTGTTATGTGTACCTCTTGAAGTTGAGCAATTTCTGTACTTATTGGTGGCGTCTTTTACTTTCCCTTTCTGTATATATGCACCTCTAAGGCGCACACAAGTGATTAAAAAAAACTGACTCGAGTAAAGCCTCTCTTTACAGTGCATTAGGTAGAAAGTTCATTAAATATGAAAGAAACTGGTTGCATAAAATATTAATAAATAGATCAAGATATTTAGAATATTTAATGTATAGTAAATATTATTCGCTATCACGATTAATGTAAAACAATGATTGAAATTAATAATAAAGCATAATAAAGCATAATTTGGAAAAAAATAAAGCATAATGTAGATTGCTCTACTTATTATTCTACATTCATGTTTTGTTACTAAATTGTGAACTCCTAATGCAATTAAAGTGTTTTATTATATTATTATTATTATTATTATTATTATTATTATTATTATATAAACGTAGATGATAATCTAGGTGCTGCTACCTCTATATCTCAGATTATCGCTTCACCTGGCGCACGCTCAAATGCATCTAAAGTAACAGAAAGATCCCAGAAAAAATGTTTTACAAATAACGGAACTACGTAAGAAACAGAAAAGAATTCTGTGTTATCTCAGAGACCCTAAACCTTGTTCTTCCGCAAGAGCAGAGGTGCTTCATAGTAAAATAAGTAATATGGTACCAAAGGATCTTCTTCCTTTGCCTTTCGTTGAAGCAATTCGGTTTCTTGAATTTATGAATGAAGTAGAACCAAGTTACCACTCACCATCCAAGCAAACTGTGACTCGCCGTATTGAGGCCTTGTTTTCTAAGGAGAAGTGTGGCTGCGGAATCGATTGATTTGACAACAGATAGCTGTACTTCGCAGGCTACGGAAAGTTATATTACAATCACAGCCCACTATATGCTTCCATCTAAGTTCAATAAGTTCAGTCCTTCAAATAATTAAAATAGAAGTGAGGCACACAAGGGTAAACCTAACTCAGCATTAGCACATGTTGCAGAGTAGTGGAACATTTTAGATAAAATACATGCAATTGTCTATGACAATGCTAGTAATATCACAAGTGCGATACGAGAACTTCCGTATGGAAGCATATGTTGTTTTGCTCAGACCCTACAACTCTCTATAAATAAGGGACTTGCAATAGAGAAAATCGAGAAAATGTTAAGTGTTGCTAATCGGATTGTTTCCCACTTTAAACATAGTACGTTGGCAACGTCAGAACTGGAAAAACAGTAAAGGTTATTAGGATTGGAAGTACATTTCCTTAAACAGCAAGTTAAAACTCGGTGGAACAGCATACATGAAATGCTTTTGAGATTGATAGAACAAAGAAGAGCTCTTAACAATGAATTATCAGATAGAAATGTAACAAAGAGTCAGATTGCAAGAAGTTTAACCCTTTAAGGATGTCCAAAATTTTAGACTTTCACTCAAACAGCTACTGCTTCCTTACTATTTATCGTAGGATCATGGTTCATACCTCGTTTTTCTCACGATAGAGCATACTTACCAACGGTACCACGTGTCTGTATCATAAACCTTAACCGGAAAATCGAAAAAATAACGGATTTTTTCTGAAAAAATCACCCCTTCGTAACACTTGCGCCCCTCGGGCCAGTCCCCGGTTTCACGTAGGGATCTAAAAAAATTGATAAATACCCAAAGGTAGGTCTACACACAATCCTTATGCAAGTTTCAATCTGATATCTTAAAAACTACAGGCGTGAAAAAGTTTTGAAATTTGCCTTAAGAAAAAAAGTCACGTCCCTTCGCACCACTTGGCGCCGCCAAGTTGACCATCCGGTTCCAAAACGCATCTGCGGTGTTCTTTGGTCCATCCTTGACTTGAAAAATAAAAAAAATCCCTGCTTAAATACCTGTTTTAGAACCTAAATAAGCGGTCAAAGACGCTTAAGTACGTGTTATAGAACCTAAATAAGCGGTCAAAGACGATAGTACGCCATGGTATATAAATATACCAGAACTCTCTAAAAGGTTAAACTTCCTACAGACTAGGGATAGCCACATTTTCAGGGAAAACGGAATATAATTCTTCCGGAAACTGGAAAATTAGAAAGGAAAGACGAAAAATTTTCCGGAAAAAGGGAAACGGAAAATTTTCCGGAAAATCGGAAACGGAAAATTTTCCGGAAAAACGGAAACGGAAAATTTTCCGGAAAATCGGAAAACGGAAAATTTTCCGGAAAAACGGAAACGGAAAATTTTCCGGAAAATCGGAAAACGGAAAATTTTCCGGAAAAACGGAAACGGAAATTTTTCCGGAAAACGGAAGACGGAAAATTTTCCGGAAAAACGGAAACGGAAAATTTTCCGGAAAAACGGAAACGGAAAATTTTCCGGAAAAACGGAAAACGGAAAATGTGATTTCCGGAAAACGGTAAACTCTTTTTCCGGAAATGGCCATCCCTAATATATATATATTACCTTGAACTCTCCTATCACATTATGATGAATTATTGACGTTATTCATTTTCAGTGAATGTACCATAAAGTGGTCCCTTGCTGCATTGTTAAGCTAACAACCTAATGATTAAATCGGTAATTACTAAGGAAGAAAATTGAGCAGATCCTTTTTATGTTGAATAAACAAATACATAACTTTGAAATGTACGATTGCTATAATGTTAAATATTTTGGTAACAAAATCATTAAAGTTTTCCATATTTACACTTGTTTTGGGGGCATAAGAATATCAGCAGGAAGGTTCATGCCTACATCAAAAGTCTCTGTAATCAACATAGAGTTGTGTGACAGAGTAACGTTGGTATCCTTCCACATTAGAATTTCGTTTGGATGTTGTTTGTGTTTCCTGTCTCCTCCCAGATTTAACTGTTTGAATAAAACTGTTTTTTTTTTTTCGAGATATTTAATTATACCGTTTTCAATGTTCACTTCGTCATTTCGTCCCCACATTCACAAAGAGTTTCATGTTTTCCACAGAAACAACAAACCGCTGTTTTTCCTAATTTCAGTCTCAAAAAGGCTGAGCGCATTCTTTATTGGTGTTTTGAGGCAAAAATTCTCTAAGTCCAACTTCGGGTATCTTCGGAAAATAGTAAACCAGGTTCGAACCTCCAAGCAAGCCTTTGCAATCGGGAAAAATTTTACAGATGTGTTTTTCTTCTTTTAAATATATTAAGACTTGTTATCAAGTTTTGAAAAAAAGCAACCTTGATTGAAATACTTAATGATACAATATTTCGAAACCTTGTATTAATGTCAGCATTTGCTTGTTTGTCATTTAGCTCTCCATACGTAATGGAACATCTACATACGTTAAAGAATCTTTCCATATGTAAAAGAATGCTCAAAGTTAAGACATAGCACATAAATATCTTGTGAGTACTAAAATAAAAGTCAAAGTAGAACAAAAACAGCGTTTGTAGTGGATATGAATGTCAAAAGTTTCTTGAGAACCGTCATATATCGCTAGAAGCATGCTTTTAGAAGTCCTTGTGTTAGCTCACTGGTAAGCTGTAGGATTTCAAATCATAAGGTTGTGGGTTCGATTCACTTCTGGGTCAATGCATTTTTAAAATTATATTTACCGCAATGCATGAAAAATTATATAAAATAATTACATTAAAATTCATCAGTTGTATATATATAACATAATCATTACTGAACATAGTAATTATTATGTTTAAAATATAACATCGGAAATAGGTAGGTGTTGACAGTAGGTCGGTATTATATATGAGAATCTTAAATACAAGTTAGGAAACTCGTTTAATAGCAATAAATAAATCATGTAGTGTATTTATTTCCAGCTATTTGTCATATAGAGGGTAATTCTCAACATTCATAATACAGCATGTCATTTATGTTCTTGGAAAATTATTCGATGCATAAACAGAGGGTATAAAAACTGAATCCAAAGTTGCAACGCTCGCAAGAAATTCAGGAACCCCAAAGGTCACGTGAGCAGACTGAATTGTCCTTATGAAGCATGCCACAGCAGAAAGTCTTTACATAGATTTTCAATTCAATTCCTGGTAAATGCTTTTGCAATGTGGAAGTGGTGATGCCTTGACTCGCTCTCTCTCGTTCGCTCGCTCACTCTCTATTTATACAGAATATAAAAGTGGATTATGTGTGTGTTTCAACATAATTCTGATATATCTAGAGCAATTTTAACTATATTTCTTACAATCTGGAAAAGAGTACTGTCGGGATACATATCAAAAATGCTAGAAACGGGTCGATATTAGTATCGAATCCAGAGTTTCGTGGTCGCTTAGGTGAATAGTTCTACTTTCAATTCCAGTCCAATTAAGCTCCCATTAGAACCCAGGGTGGTTACGTAGCGACATAAAAATATCGAAATCAACCGATATTAGAATCGAATCGTAAGTTTTCAGCGCCGCTAACAGTGCCGCGTTTCCCATTAGTCCTTATTAGTCCACATTTCACAGTAGTCCCATTGCTTAGAGGGCAACATATTTGCAGAGTGCAAAGTTTAAAACTTGAATAATATTTTAAATTTTTCCGTATGAAAAAGTTAAAGATCAAGAGCAAATATACTATTTCATGAACAATCCTCTTTTACTATTCTAATATGTTTAATAATAGCGTAAGAAATCTAAAAATAATTCAGAACATGTTTCACATTCGTTATTTTTTGTTACGTAGTTATAGCTTTAGCATGTAGTGAGTGATATTTAACTGTAATAAATTCACTAATTAAGCATATTCGAATTAATTTTTATTTTTAAGTTAGGGATGAAGAGGCGGAGAAATATGTAGTTATTGTAGGCTCCGAGAGCAAAAGTGCGTAGGGACGCCGAGCTTTTAAATTTAACACTGGTCGCTAAATTAATTGGTAGAATTTTTAATGTCATTTAAGACCAAATTTAGTCCTAACGGTGGCAGTATTCGTTTGCTCTCCTAGGAGAAATGAAAGGGGCTGACATCAATATTATAAAAAATGACCGACATTAGTGTCGAATCCATAATTTTCGGGGTGGATTAGATAAAGAGTGGCACTCCAGGTGCCACGTAAGTTAAGCCCTCATTAGCACCCTGAAGGGGTGTGTAAAATTTTGACATGTAGAAGTAATTGAAAATGACCAATGTTAGTGTTGAATACATATCTTTCGGGGTCCCCAAGTTCAATGGGAGCAGTTCTGATGGCCTTTAAGTTCAACTTCCAGTAGGAGTAAAATCTCCTAGCACATCTAATAAGGAGAGTCGAGAGTCGAGTAACATATACAATGATTTAAAAGGACCGATATTAGTGTAGAGTCCATATTTTCGTTATCAATGACATAAATAGCAATACTTCCGAACGAACATGTCAGCTGGATTTTGAATTCACAGGGGCAGCATCGAAGGCATTGTTCGCACAGCTCTAAGTATTTTAATGTTTCTGTATAAGTGTATATTCCAGCGTAACTCCTTAATGTCTGGGGCAACATTTACCAAACTGGGGGACATATTACTTTCAATCTAAGATGAAAATATTGTGGTAGTATGAAGTTATGGAAGTTCGGAGGTGTGTCATGTAAAAATAATGTAAAACGACTGATCTTAGTGTTTTATCAATAATTTTCTCTGTCGTTGAGATGGATAGTGATGCGCAGAATGGAGTTTACATCCAAATTCATCCCCATCTTTACAGGATGATGGCCTGGGAGAAATAAAAATAGAATCTCAAAAATTACTGAAATATTTGTCGAATTTATAGTTTTCGGGGTTGAGAGAGCGTTTCTAATAATTTTGGAAGGTAGTTTGTACCCACTTCAAGATGGGTGTTTTAATCATACCAATTTCTCACCGTGATAAAAATGACCATTTCAACTACTATATAAAGCCAACCTTCGCAATCGACGAAAAAATTGTGTGGAAGTATGTTTCGTCTTTTAAATGAAAGAAGACATGTTAAAATCAAAGATGGAGTTGGTCAATTGGTCGGTTGCTAAGTGGGTGAAATGGGTCAAGATTTGTGAATGGGTCAGTGGATCGTGGGTCAAAAGGACGTGACCTACTGCGAAACACCACTTACCGTGACTCACACTCACCCTCCGACCCATTCTGTTCAGTGCATTGTGGACATCTTCCGAACACTGGTGAGCTTTTCTACATTTTACTTTCAAGATCTCCATTTTTTGCATTTTGTCATTTGTTTCTAATGAAAAATGTTTAGTTACTTTTGGATTTTCATAGGACAGTAAGAGTTGGATTTTGGGATGCATCCTGTGAGCTTCTAGAGTAGCTAACTGCTTGAAAAAATATTTTTGAATCACCTGTAATATATGAATTATATTATAAAAAATTGAAAGTAACTATGTCTGCGTAATCATCACGGTCAAATTGCAAAGTCTAACGAAATGACGTTTGGTATATAATCAGACCCCAATCCCAACTGGGAAGTTATCAACGCGTATCATTTTCATTATAATACATATCCTTAGGGGGAGTAGAAGTCCGAATTTTTGCGAAAAATTGAGTATCTGACAAGCCGTTCAACTAAGAGCTGAAATTCAGCATATAACTCTTTATTAAAAATAAACAGAATATGTCGTGGCATTTTTTTAAAATTGTCTTTTATGAGCGAGGGGTGGGGGTGCATTTTCTATATATTGGTAATTGGTAGTGGGTTGATTTGTAAAAATAATCGAACACGATTGATATCAGTTGAGAAACCAAATGAGTAATGAAAACTACAGTTCTTCGAATTTTATACCCACTGCTTTCTATTTATAATTGCTAAAGCTGGTGTTTAATATATTGAGCGTTCAGAGCATAAGGTAATCAAGCCATAAAGTTGAGAGAACAATGGCCTAAATTTGTATTGTAAACTTAATTACATGGGTATTTTCAATTAGTACGGCATGCTTAATTATATAGAAAATTTGTTTTTCTTTCTTTTTTTACGTTGGTCTGCTTTTCCTTGATTTGAGACTTTCAAATTTCATCCTATTTTCTACTGAAATGTGTCTGTAAGGCAACAAAGAAATAATTATGTATGATAAATTTAAATTCATTTTAATTCGGAAGATGAGAAACACTTTGCCATTATATATCGTAAAGGTCAGATCCATCAGTATTGTAGCAGAGAGGTGCTTGAGCCATTGACGGTAAAAATTCAAACTCGGATACGTGATAATTTCACGGTCTTGTTTTATTACAAATGTAACCTCTTTAGTCAATGGAGAGGAGGACGTGGATCATGGGTCAGAGTTGATGTCAATGGGTTTTGTTGGGTCGTAATTGTTTGTAATGATTCAGAGTGGTTCATAGTTGGTTGTGGGTCAGAGTGGATCACGATGGATGATGGGTCAGAGTGGGCCAATGGGTCATTTGGATGATGGGTGATAGTGGGTCATGGTGGGTCGTGGATCAAATTTTCATTGACCCACACCATCTCTGGTTAAAGTTGTAATAAAGATAAGATGCACCGAAGATGCATGTCGGCTATTATGCACAAATTTTGCACATAGATAGTACCCCACCAGAAAGCAATAAATCTGAAACGGTTCATGGTATCACCACCTAGAAATCGAGATGTAGGGGTTTGTCTGATTGGCTAAATTAAGAGGTCAATGATTTATCTTTTAACAAGCAAGCTCTTTATGATTGTTTCCGTGGGGAAGTCAGAAGAATACGTGCCTAGTGATCGTAATATTAATAGTTCGCGTCCATTCCAGGGTATTTGTTTTGTGTTTTTTTGACTCACCTAAATATAATCAAATCACACATGTAGGCATTTTAACATATTTTGGGAGAGTAATTTTGTGGTTCGTTGGCGTTTCATCGCGTCTCTTCTGCTGGTAGTAAAGTTTTCAAAATGGAACTGGGCCCACCGCGGATCGTCGCTGCGGAGCCACCAATTTTTGGCGAGAGGTCAATAGTTGACCATCTGTAGTCCGCCGACGCTTACAGCTTAGGGTAATGAACGATGTCTTTGCTTTATAGACTTCATGACTACCGACGTCGGTAGTCAACTAGCTTTTAGTTTTCCTTTACTAACCGTCTATCGTTCATGTTTATACACGGTGTTATCATAATAAAATAATAATAATAATAATAATAATAATAATAATAATAATAATAATAATAATAATAATAATAATAATAATAATAATTATTATTATTATTATTATTATTATTATTATTATTATTATTATTATTATTTGTAGTAATAGTAGTGTAATTGATAATAGAATAATTATATTGTCTATGTATTGTCTAGGTAGGACTACACACAGGATTTGGCTCGTTTTGGTTCGACTCGACTCTAATCCGAGTCGAGTTGGAGGATAGTTTTCGCGCCGAGTCCTAGAGTAGACCTCAAAGATGTCTGTTTCGAGTCGAGTCGAGATTCAAAGAAAAGTCGCTTGTGCCCATCCCTACTAATGAGAGCTTAATCGGATTTAAGCGAAATCGAAAGTCACACTATTTATCTAAGTGACCCCGAAAACTATGAATTCGACACTAATTTCGATCATTTTCTAGCAATCTTTTATACAGGCAATCTGTATGTATCCCCCTCCCATTCACCATAGGCAACCCGACAGCACTATTTTTCAGACTATAAGAAATGTGGTTAAAATTAAATTAAAGAAGTTCTGGACACAGCTAAGGAGAAATAGATACAACGAAGAGGACAAGATCACAAGATACATACCAAGAGGGAGAAAGAAAGAGGAAGAAGACAAGAACAAAAAATGGTTTGGAATAGAAAGCCTAGGCAAAGAAACAGAGAAGATAAAGAGAATGCTTCGGAAAGCAGGAATTAGGACGTACAGGAAAGGGATAAGCAGAATAATTGAACTAATAAGAAGAACCAAGAAAAAAGCAGTACCGGACAAAGATCAAAGGGGAGTAATATATAGAGTAGGATGCGCGGAGTGGAACAAAATTTACATAGAAGAAACAAAAAATAAAATGCAAGAAAGAATTATACAGCACCAGGATGATGTAAGATTGAAAAGGGACAACAATGCGATATACTAGCATCACAAAGAGACAAGCTGCAGGATAGGGTGGGAAGGAGCAGAGGTCATAGAGGTAGAGAACAAAACTTTGGTGAGAAAATTGAAGGAAATCAGGGAGATTATGAAGGCAGGAGACAAGGTGATGAATTGGAATGCAGGATTCTCGACAAATGAAGAGTGGGAGAAGATTCTGCTTAAAGAAGAAGAAATGAAAAGGAAGAAAAATGAAAGAGGAAAAATTAATAAGGAAAATAAGTATAATTAGAGGACAGAATGTATCCAACGAAAAAAAGTAAACTTTTAATTGGACACGTGTGCAGCTAAAAAGTGAAAGTTAAAGCCACACAGGTGTTACTTTTTAATGAAGAGGCGGAGCCTAATTTAAAGTTGATCTCTGGAGAGTATATAAATGATGACCAACTCCCAAGCAGCCAGAAGAAGTGGAAGTCTGATGAAGAGACAGTTATTGTGTTGAAACTGTTACGTGATACTGTTCTTTTTACATATTATCACATAGCCTTGCTCAGTGTGTTATTGTGTACTCTAGGCCACTGGTTCTCAATCTAATTCCTATCACCATCCCTCTTTATCACATCCTCTTGCCAGCGACCCTTTTATAATTTGTGTTTTATAATAAGCCTGTGTGGGATTTTTAACATACCTATTTCCATAATAGTAGAATCCATTTCTTGTTTATAGTGAACAGTGCCGTCGCATGGAAAATCAGCGCCCGATGCGAGAGTATACGACGATGTCTCCGTACATATGAGTGAGGTCGACAGACTAGCTGCGAAGCGCCACCATGATTGGCACGAAGCTCAATAAAATTTTCAAAAGTAAACCCTGCCTTTCCTTGATTTTAAGCACATTTTATTACGTTTTTCCTTCTATTTTATACATGTGCACATGCACTTTTCTAACATGAGTAACACACTTCCTCCGAATTTTGTGCCCCCTTTTTTCGGCGCCCGGCACTGACAGTGGATACAGTAACTGTAATATCTATATTTCCAACGACGAAGGTGCTGGTTCAAGATGGATGTTAAACTCCTTCATTGAAGAGGCCATTAACGTATCTGATCTAAGCCCACAACATCTTGACCAATTAATAGAATGATCATGCGACAAGTCTTTGCAACTGGTTTTCTGTAACGAAGACTTGGACAAGTTCTGCCTTATGAGGAGAGAATAATATCCAGGTCTGGTATCTGCTGCTTTAAAAGTAATAATTCCATTTGCTATATCGTACCTGTGCGAAAGTGTTTTTTTTATTATGGTAAACATTGAAACAAAGACAAGAAATCGCTTATCAGTTGAAAATGGCTTGATAATGTTCGTCACGAAGATTGAACCGGGCATTGCTGCACTAGTGAAATTACACCATGTTAGGTATCTCATTAGGTTTCAATTTTCATTGTATTTCAATGTGCAAATTTTGTTGCATGTGTATTATTCTAGTATTTCTATATACAGTTCTCATTATTTTCATATCATACCTCTTTCATTTAAATTCATTTTTAAACAACTCTGCACTCTTTGAAAATGTTAAGTAGACTTATTTTTTATTGTTCTTTATAGTATGTATAAAAAATAAAACTATGCCTATCAGAACAAAATTCAAAATAATATTTAAAAATAATTTCCGGTATTAGATTCTAACTATATTTATCTCTTCCGCTTATCTTTGCGACTCCCTAGGGGCCGCGACTTCCAGGTTGAGAAACCCTGCTCTAGGCATACATGAGTTATGTTGGAACATACATACATACACTTTTATATGTATAAATGCAGATAAGAGAGAGCGATTAAGATATTACCGCTCTCAATCTCTTCACCTTACTTTTGCGATTCGTGAATTTCTTACGTAACAGTTGGGGCTAGCTAGTTTTTTTTTTTTGTCTTAAACCACGATCCGATTTTCGATATGCTCTACCTAAATGCTGTAATGCGAATATTGAGAAGTTATCTGCGTATGAAAATAACTGCAAATAAATACATCACATAACTTATTTATTGCTATTACACGATTTTCTTAATTTGTGTTTAATATTCATATATAACATACCGACGTTCTGTCAATACCTCAGATGTTATATTTTAAAGATAAGAATTACTTATGTCGTGAAATGATATGAATATATATATTCAACTGATATATACAGCTGATGAATTGTAATGTAACTATTTTACATAATTTCCATGCATTGTGGAAAGTAGAATATCATAAAAGAAACTTACCTGAACGGGCATCGAACTCACGATTTGAACGCTCAGGGGTGCACCACTGAGCTAACATGACCGCTTTTCGGAAGTTGCTTCTGAAATATAACTGAGCTCATACGTAAATGCTCTTTTCCGTATGGAAATCACAATGACGAGACGAGAGTGTGAATACATAGTTTCGAAATATTGTATCATTAAGTATTTCAATCAATGTTACTTTTATCTACACATAATACCATTTCAACATGTCTTGTTATATTTAACAGAAGGAAAAACATATCTGTAATCTTTTTCCCGATTTCTAAGGTTGGCTTGGAAGTTCGAACCAGTAGCATTAGTTTACTGTTTTTCGAAGATACCTGAAGTTGGACTTCGAAAGTGATCGTCTCAAAACAGGTATCATTATATCGCTCAATCTGTTTGGTATATGGTATATGTTTTTATACGTGTAAAGTCAGTATAACAATTCATTCTTTAAACAGCTTTTCGTATGTATTAATATTCCTTTATAAAAACTGTTTTTAATATTATTATTACGGCACACCATTTTCAGATTTCTTTTGTGAGTCGTTGACCAAGTCGGTCCCTACAATAGGCGTGTCGTGCAAGTAACCAATCACACGTCAGGTACTAGCTTTTACCTATTGCTTCCTACTCACAGCTCAGAACATTGGTAACTATGGATTGACGTACAGCAATAATTATTTTATGGGAGGTGGAAGGCTATTCTGCATCTGCAGTTAGCAGGCGAGTATGTGTCCCGGCCTCGACAAGAAGGCGAAGGATTCGGAAATATGGTGCTACAGGTCAGACTGGTAATTTACGATCTCCTGGTCGTCCGCGTGTGTTAACCGAAGCCGAAGATGCGAGATTAGTAAACGAAGCCCGGTTAGACCGTCTAGGCGGCTAAGGGAAGCTTCTCTCTTTCCTGGTAGTAAGTATACAGCTCTGGGAAGGCTTCGTCATGCTGGGTTACGTGGCCGTTTTGCTGCCGTGAAGGATAACTTCTTAGACGACCACCAAATTTACCGTCTCGCGTTTGCACAGGCGAATGCGGGTCGCAATTGGGAAAACGTAGTTTCCTCAGATGAATCCATATTCACAACATCAAATGAGGGACGCCGTTTAGTGTATCGTCCGAGAGGTATCCGATATGACCCTGGATATGTGACTGCTTGCAATCGCAGTGGCCATGATCTAATTAATGTTGGGGTTGGATTTCCAATCGCGGAGCAGGACAGCTTCACAGAATTGAAGGACATATGGACAGTGCTCAGTACTTATACATTATGAGTAATATCATGGTGCCATCTGTACGAGTATTTCAGCCTGATGGTGTAATTCACTTCCAACAAGACCAGTCGCCAATACATACTTCCCGCGTGGTTCAGGAATGGTTCGCAGGGCAGCCTGAGATGATTTAATTGACTGGCCGCCTAGTGGAGCAGACCTCAATCCCATGGAAAATATGTGGGCAGAAGTGAAGCTTACGCTAAGGGAAAGTTGGCCTGAGGCAGATCCACCAAGAACTCAGGATGACCTGTGGCATCTTGTTTCCGAAGCATGTCTGGAGGTAGGGGAAGGAGATAGATTTGTCGCCCATTTAATAGATTCCATGCCCAGAAGAATGGGGCGTGTAATAAATTCAGAAGAGTCTTGGGCACAATATTAATGTCCCCGCCTTAACTCCCGAAAACAGCCCTTTTCAGGGCTACCTAAACGCTTCTGAAAATATTTCTAGAAGTAAACCACTCCTTGTATCCGATTTCTGTGCAATTCTACTAACAAAAAAATGATAATTCGCTGCAAGCTGTAGTGTCCTATCTTCCACCGTTCAGGTACGGCGCAGGCAATCCTACAATAAGTGTTATGGTTAACATTAAAGCATCGGACTTCTGAGTGCTGATTCGTTGCCAACGTAGGACATGCTTACAAGGAAAGGAAACAGGACATAGGAATTGAATAAAGCACATCAGGAATAAATACGCAATGCATTCCATAAGATGACAATGGAAATCGAATACAAGTATAGAATATTGACCTGCTTTTATTATCATTAATGTGTATAGTACACAAACAGTTGTCCTCTCATCACCTCGGTATAGTCAAGACGTTATGCCAATACAATTATATGTAAACATTCATATATCTCCAAAGTTATCCCCATTAACATCTAGGTTACTTAATAGCATTCCTGTTCTAGATCTGACTCATCCCAATGCACTTAATTAATATTTATTCATTGTACATCATCAATTAATTCTTCAAATTGTCGCATTTTCATCATATATACTGTATATATCAATAAACATTTATATTATATTTATACTAACAGCAGAAGGATGATTACTTAATTACAGGAAGCACACTGATTCATTTGATATGGCAAAAACATACACATATAATAACCAATTAAACGAGTATGAATATGTATAGGCATCTGTTGTCAACTTTATGATGAACTTAGCAATACGTATACCTTATTCTTCCTGATACAAAAGACGTTATTTATAAACAGTAGAGAAGACAATCCAGTTACGGAATCCTCACGGATTCCAGACTATTTAAACTAATACGACAAATTCATTTTCTTCTCTTGATCAACACTACTATATACATAGTTATTTCTATTTCACTCACTAATCATATATAAACAGCAGAGAATATCAATTTAATAGAGGAAAAAGAAGATAACTGGCTATAATTTCTCGGCCATTAACGCCAATACACCGGTGGCGCAGATTAAATATAACCCAAAATTCTTATATAACAAAATAACAGAAATAATGGCATAAATGCAATATTAACAATAACTAATATGCCCTTGCAAATGGTAAAGGTAAACAATAAGGGCGTATACAAAGAAAAATAATCTTATACTCTAATGGAGACCAGACGGGTCCATTACAGTTTGCCCCGTCTTCAAATAAAAAAAATATATACATATATTTTTTTCTGATTGTCTAGTGCAAGGTACTTGAATAACCGGGCACACTAAAATCAGAACACAAGACAAATACACAATAAACAATAATAGAGAAACAAGGAACGAGTGAGCAAAATTTACATGAACTAGGCTTCATTCACTACTCTTATCTTTCTTTCGGAATTTCCAATTCATTTCTTCTTTTTCTTTCTTCACTTTCCGTTGGTCAATCTTTCGTTTCATCTTAAACCATCCTCTCACATTTACAGTCCTGATTTTCTTTCGTTTCTTCTTTGTATGACGGTTCTTCTTTTCCTCTCCTCCAAATTTCCGTGTCCATGTGTTCGATTTTTTTTTTGTATTTCCAGGTCCAGATATCGCTATTCAAGATATTCTTCAGCTTACGGATCCTCCTTCCAATTTCATATACTCTTCTTCTCTTCTGTCGATGCACATTAAGGTTCATCTCTTTCACTTTCTTTGCGCTGGTCTTCTTCCTAGTTTTGTGATTCACACAAGTATTTGAAGTAGCACTGTGTTTCAATCTTTCTTTAATTTCGCTTTCAGCCTTAAGGTAATCAAAGTCTTCATCCTGTGACCCTTTCCATAGCTTTCGTACTCTTCTTACACTATTTGACACGCATTTATTTTCTTTATTTTCTCCGAGTACTATTTTCTCTTGCAGAGTCTTAGTTCGCTTCCACCGTTGATTACTCTCATCATCATTCTTGTCAGATTCTGGCGAATAATCAGAGTTTGATGGTTCTTTCTTAAGCTTCCGATACTTATGTTCCCTACTACACTTATGAACGGATTCTGAAAGCTTTTCATTCTGTTCTTGTAGCTTGGAGTTATCTGCTTTCAAAGGAAAAACCGACATTCTGTGGTGTACTCTTGGATAGCACATCCCTAAGAGCTTGAACTTCTCGTTTTTCTCGGTGTAGTTCATCTTGTTTTTGTTTCAAACTCACTTTAGTGTGACAACAACTGGTCACGATTTGTCCTGAATGAAACCATTTCTGTTTCCTTCAAATCTAAAGCCTCCTTCAGGCTGCCTATTTCCGTTTTGAGACTATAATTCTCGTCTAGAAGACTATCACATTCTTGACTCATAGTCTTTACGTACATTTCATTCTTCTCATAAGCTTTAAGCTGTATTTGAAGCTTCTCAATTTCAGCATCTTTTTCCCTTATAGCAACAAAATTATCACGTATAACACGTTCAGCATGTTTCAATTCTTCAGAATACATACTATTCGCTGCATTTCTTTCTTCCTCTTCTTTCGATTTTTGAGAAAGCATTTCCTTCAATGCTTGTTGCAGTGAAGTTATTTCCTTTTCTTTCCCAGATATTTCTTTCTGTAATGTATTTTCCTTTTCACGAAGCACCTTTCGTAACTCCTCAACTTCCGCATGCAAATTTTCTTGAAGCTGCTGATTATCTTCAAACTGCTTTCTCTGCTCTTCTAAATTATTTTCAAGACTTTGGATCTTTTCATCTTTTTCTTGCGCAAGGGACTCCAACTCCTTCATTCGTGTTTGCAAAGATTCAATCTCACACGTCTGCTGTGAGATCTTTTTTTCGCTTCAAACGCTTTACTTCTTTCTTCCGGAGTAATTTTATCTGCACGTAACGCTTCAATCTTTCGTTCATATTTATTCACAGATGACAATAATTCTTCCACCCTATTCATATACATTCCAGTTTCAAGTTTAAGATCACTATGCTCTGCTTGTTCAACTTCGAGAAGTCGCTGGCATTTACATAACTTTTCACTAAGGATACTAAGTTCACTCTCTTTAGCACCAATAATACTTTTATAATCCGCTACACGCTCCTCATAAGATCTAATTCGATCCAACAAAGCTTGATTTGCATTTGTTGCTTTTGCCAATTTTGATTCCAGCTCCGTCACTTTATCATTAAGAGTGGAACACTTACACGCTTGAGTCCGTTCTTCAAGAGCTGTAATAGTTTTCACCTTTTCAGCTATTTATTTGTCCTTTTGTTTTAACCTATTCATGACAGAATATTGGTCTACATCCATATCACTCATTCTTTTCTTCATCTCTTCAGACTTTGTTTTCTGTTCATCCAGAGAGAGTAAGCAGTCTTGAAGCTTCTGTTGTAAACGATTATTCTCTTCGCGAAGACACTTCATCACGCTCAGTTGAGAACTCTTTTCAGTTTTGATCCTCTCTTTGGTTTCATCCAAGGCGTTAACATACATAGCTGCTTTGTGAGTATTTGGTGGCTGTGGTTCTTTTCTTGTGGCTTCTATATTCTGCCGTGATGCCTCTTGTAGCAAGCTAGATACCTTCTTTTGGGTACTTCGGCAACGGTCGCAAATCCAAATTTCTCCAGCAAAACTCATTTGTACATAGTTATCAAATGTCATGTTAATACACTTAAAGTGATAGTAACATTTACATTTTTCACATATAATTGAAGCCACTATTTTGCGTCCTTCCTTAGGCGATACTTTTCTGTTTATGCAACAGGCATATTGCCACTCCTTGCCTAAGTCTTTCTTCTCACTATTTGCTTCCATTATTTTCATATTCTCCAAAATCCAGTGATTCATCCGCATCTGGTCATCTTCTCATGTACGTATCCTCTCATGTTTCTCCTCTTGTTACCTACTCACCACGTCGTGCTTCAGTAATACCAGACTTTACTGTATCCTGTCACGGTCGCCAATTTTGTAGTGTCCTATCTTCCACCGTTCTGGTACGGCGCAGGCAATCCTACAATAAGTGTTACGGTTAACATTAAAGCATCGGACTTCTGAGTGCTGATTCGTTGCCAACGTAGGACAGGCTTACAAGGAAAGGAAACAGGACATAGGAATTGAATAAAACACATCAGGAATAAATACGCAATGCATTCCATAAGATGACAATGGAAATCGAATACAAATATAGAATATTGATCTGCTTTTATTGTCATTAATGTGTATAGTACACAAACAGCTGTCCTCTCATCACGTCGTATAGTCAAGACGTTATGCCAATACAATTATATGTAAACATTCATATATGTCCAAAGTTATCCTCATTAACATCTAGGTTACTTAATAGCATTCCTGTTCTAGATCTGACTCATCCCAATGCACTTAATTAATATTTATTCATTGTACATCATCAATTAATTCTTCAAATTGTCGCATTTTCATAATATATACTGTATATATCAATAAACATTTATATTATATTTATACTAACAGCAGAAGGATGATCACTTAATTACAGGAAGCAAACTAAATCATTTGATATGGCAAAAACATACACATATAATAACCAATTAAACGAGTATGGATATGTATAGGCATCTGTTGTCAACTTTATGATGAAGTTAGCAATACGTATACCTTATTCTTACTGATGCAAAAGACGTTATTTATAAACAGGAGAGAAGAGAATCCAGTTACGGAATCCTCACGGATTCCAGACTATTTAAACTAATACGACAAATTCATTTTCTTCTCTTGATCAACACTACTATATACATAGTTATTTCTATTTCACTCACTAATCATATATAAACAGCAGAGAATATCAATTTAATAGAGGAAAAAGAAGATAACTGGCTATAATTTCTCGGCCATTAACGCCAATACACCGGTGGCGCAGATTAAATATAACCCGAAATTCTTATATAACAAAATAACATAAATAATGGCATAAATGCAATATTAACAATAACTAATATGCCCTTGCAAATGGTAAAGGTAAACAATAAGGGCGTATACAAAGAAAAATAATCTTATACTGTAATGGAGACCAGATGGGTCCATTACAGTTTGCCCCGTCTTCAAATAAAAAAAATATATACATATATTTTTCTTCAAATTGTCGCATTTTCATCATATATACTGTATATATCAATAAACATTTATATTATATTTATACTAACAGCAGAAGGATGATCACTTAATTACAGGAAGCAAACTGAATCATTTGATATGGCAAAAACATACACATATAATAACCGATTAAACGAGTATGAATATGTATAGGCGTCTGTTAACTTTATGATGAACTTAGCAATACGTATACCTTATTCTTCCTGATGCAAAAGACGTTATTTATAAACAGGAGAGAAGACAATCCAGTTACGGAATCCTCACGGATTCCAGACTATTTAAACTAATACGACAATTTCATTTTCTTCTCTTGATCAACACTACTATATACATAGTTATTTCTATTTCACTCACTAATCATATATAAACAGCAGAGAATATCAATTTAATAGAGGAAAAAGAAGATAACTGGCTATATTTGCTCGGCCATTAACGCCAATACACCGGTGCTGCAGATTAAATATAACCCAAAATTCTTATATAACAAAATAACAGAAATAATGGCATAAATGCAATATTAACAATAACTAATATGCCCTTGCAAATGGTAAAGGTAAACAATAAGGGCGTATACAAAGAAAAATAATCTTAAGCTGTAGTGTCCTATCTTCCACCGTTCTGGTACGGCGCAGGCAATCCTACAATAAGTGTTACGGTTAACATTAAAGCATCGGACTTCTGAGTGCTGATTCGTTGCCAACGTAGGACAGCCTTACAAGGAAAGGAAACAGGACATAGGAATTGATTAAAGCACATCAGGAATAAATACGCAATGCGTTCCATAAGATGACAATGGAAATCGAATACAAGTATAGAATATTGACCTGCTTTTATTATCATTAATGTGTATAGTACACAAACAGTTGTCCTCTCATCACCTCGGTATAGTCAAGACGTTATGCCAATACAATTATATGTAAACATTCATATATCTCCAAAGTTATCCCCATTAACATCTAGGTTACTTAATAGCATTCCTGTTCTAGATCTGACTCATCCCAATGCACTTAATTAATATTTATTCATTGTACATCATCAATTAATTCTTCAAATTGTCGCATTTTCATCATATATACTGTATATATCAATAAACATTTATATTATATTTATACTAACAGCAGAAGGATGATTACTTAATTACAGGAAGCACACTGATTCATTTGATATGGCAAAAACATACACATATAATAACCAATTAAACGAGTATGAATATGTATAGGCATCTGTTGTCAACTTTATGATGAACTTAGCAATACGTATACCTTATTCTTCCTGATACAAAAGAAGTTATTTATAAACAGTAGAGAAGACAATCCAGTTACGGAATCCTCACGGATCCCAGACTATTTAAACTAATACGACAAATTCATTTTCTTCTCTTGATCAACACTACTATATACATAGTTATTTCTATTTCACTCACTAATCATATATAAACAGCAGAGAATATTAATGTAATAGAGGAAATAGAAGATAACTGGCTATAATTTCTCGGCCATTAACGCCAATACACCGGTGGCGCAGATTAAATATAACCCAAAATTCTTATATAACAAAATAACAGAAATAATGGCATAAATGCAATATTAACAATAACTAATATGCCCTTGCAAATGGTAAAGGTAAACAATAAGGGCGTATACAAAGAAAAATAATCTTATACTCTAATGGAGACCAGACGGGTCCATTACAAAGCTTTAAACTTAAGACCTCTTCATTGCCAAGCCCGTGCTCTACCAGTGAGCTAACATAAAGCCCCAAATCCAACCTGAAGAAACACGACTTCCAATTTCCGGTATTCGATGACAATGATGCTCATATGCTTTGCAAATGTTGTATTCAACTTGGGATATTCCGAAACACACACACACACACATAAACAAAGCGAGAGAGAGAGAGACAAAGAGAGATGAATATACAAAAGCATATTCAAAGTATTCGAATGAGACTCTAAGTAACGACATTCCGTTCTAAAGAGCATTTGTGTTTCTTCCCGTGACGTTAAGGGGATCGGGAAAAGTTATGTGTCTTGAAGCAGGATCCGACTTTGCATACTCTGTTTATACATTTTATATATCCGTAGGAATATACTGTATTTCACGAATGTAAATGACCTGCTGTATTGAAAATATTGAGAAGTTACATCTGTATGACAAATAGCTGCAAATAAATACACTACCTAATATATTTATTACTATTAAACGATCTTCCTAACTTGTATTTAAGATTCTCATATATAATACCAACCTACTGTGAACACCTACCTATTTCAGATGTTATATTTTAAACATAATAATTACTATGTTCTGCAAAGATCATGTTATATATATATACAACTGATGTATTTTAATGTAATTATTTTATATATTTTTTCATGCATTGTGGAAAATATAATTTTAAAAAAAGCATTGACCCAGAAGAGAATCGAACTCACAACCTTATGATTTGAAATCCGACAGCTTACCAGTGAGCTAACACAAGGATTTCTGAAAACAAGCTCCTAGTGATGCACAACGGTTCTCAAGATAATTATGACATTTATATCCACTACAAACGCTGTTTTTGTTCTACTTTGACTTTGATTTTAGTACTCAGGCGATAATTATGTTCTATGTCTTAACTTTGAGCATTTTTTACATATGAAAGGATTCTTTAACGTATCTAAATCGTCCATTACGTATGGAGAGCTAAATGACAAACAAGAAAATGCTGACATTAATAGAAGGTTTCGAAATATTGTATCATTAAGTATTTCAATCAATGTTGCTTTTTTTTCTACACTGGGTAACAAGTCTTATTATATTTATAAGAAGAAAAAAAGAAACTTTTTCCCGATTGCAAAGGCTGGCTTGGAGGTTCGAACCTGGTTTACTTTTTTCCGAAGATACCCGAAGTTTCACTTAGAAAATTTTTGCCTCAAAACACCAATAAAGAATGCGCTCAACCTTTTTGAGACAAGGTGTACATTATTGTATCTCTAGGCCGAGCAATATTAAATATGGCATCCATTTTATTCAGCTGTTAGAAAATTTACGCTACCTTAAACTAATTTTACTTAGACACCAGTTGCATACTTTTGACGTTCTTATGTTTTGCGAATAGTTTATGTAGATCTATCTTTCCTTTGACAGATACGGCATGGCATGTAATTTAGTAACTCTCGTAAAATTTTGAAGGAATTTATTGATAATATTCGAAGATTATAATCTGAAAACAGTCGCGATAATGTATCCACTGGACCATTGTCGACACCTTTGATGTGTTGTACCTCAAAATCAGAAGTTCGAAGTTCTAAGGATCATATTAATAAACAACTATTATATCTGTGTATTTTCTTGAAATGTAACGAATTATGACCCGTTATAACTGTAGAATGGCATCCACTGACGTACGGAGCGAATTTCTGAAATGCGAAGCGTACAGCAAGTAATTCGATTTCAGTAGTCGTATATCCATTCTCTGTGTTCTTCAATGTTCGACTAACACAGTGAATAACAGCTCGCTCACCTGTTGTAGGTTTAGGTTGCCATAATATACCAGAAATTCCGGATAACGAACCATCACATTGCACATAAAAAGGACGTTCTTATGGAGGATGATTTAGACGAAGGTTTTCCATAATACACATTTTTAATTTGCTAAAATTATGTTCTTGTAAGATAGCCCATTACCATGGGATTCCCTGCTTAGTTATTGAAGATACAGGTTGGGCTATTTCTGCAAATCGAGGTATTGATTTTCGGAACCAATTAAAAAATCCCAATATTTGACGGGTTTCTTTTAAATTAGTAGGAACGGGTAGATCTTATATAGCCTGTATTTTGGTTTCACTGAAACACATTCCTTGAGCATCTATAAAATAACCTAAGAATTCAATGGATTCCCTGAAAAATTTAGATTTTTCTATATTTACTGTTAAGCCTGTTTGCTCCAAACGCTCCGGAACTTCATCCAAGTTTTCTAAATAATCTTTAGGAGTTTACCCCATGATTAAAATAGCATCGGCATAGAGAGTCACATTTGCACGAAGATTTTGTCCTATTACTTTATTTAAAGAAGATGCTAAGGCAGCATTACCATAATTAATCAAAAAACTACTCGATGATATTCGTACAATTGCCCTTCAAATGAGAAAGTTGTATGGGGCCTTGAACTTTCTAACAACAAGATCTGATTATACGCTATTACAAGATCCAGGTATCTAAACATTGAATTTCCTTGTAAGGAACTAAGGATATTCTCAACTGGGGGATACCTTACTTGTAATTTTATATGTGTACTTAATTGTCTCAAATCCAACGGTATTCTTAGACGTTTGCCATTCTGTTTGGGTACCACATGTAGCGGGTATAAATGAACACTTTCTGCAGGACTTATTATTCCGTCTTGCAGCATTTCTGTGATCTGTTTTCTTACATTTTCCCCTAAATCTGTAAGGTATAATGTACGGCTTTCTTACTATTGGGCTTTCTGTATCAACCTCAATATCATACACGAAATCTTTACAACATCGTGGTCTATGTGAAAATAACTTTCTATATTTAAAAAGAATATTCATAAATTGTACTACAGAATTTTTATAACTCTTTTTACGTACACATACAGAACGATTGTTAAGTGTTTTAGGTCGTCTCTACGTTACCCTACTTTTGAAGTGATGGAATACGCTAATCTCGGCAAATTTGTCATTTTCAAGAGGGCAATTGCCTGCTGCAACCCTCTTCTCTCAGAACCAGTATCTCCCAGTTTGAAGTCATCTTTTCATCGGCAGAGTTTTCTTTTTTTAATGTCGACCTTTTAACAAAGGGGCTGTTTCACCCTTTAACTTTTTCCCCGAAAGAAACAAAAAAATACGTGTCAATTTATTTTCAGTCTAGTATATACTTGCACAGTTTTAAGAAAATCGGATGAGTAACGTTTGTGAGGTTACTTCCTTTACATTTTTTCATTTTGGACTTGACGGAAGTTTCCCCAAAGTCTTCAATTCCCCTCACATCTTCAGAACACACACACACACACACACACACAGACAGACACATATATATATAGGGTGTCAAAGGAGAAAGGGTCAAAATTTCAGAAAATGGTAGTATGGGTGATTCTAAGCTAAAAAGTTCATATGAACATGAGTTTTAATCTCAACGGTTTCAGAGCTACAGGTTGTAAACCATTTTAGACATTATATTGAATATTGCTCACGTTGTGGCTATTCTACAGAGACAAGACTGGCGGATTTGAAAGATGGTGATATGGCCTTTCCATCGGTATGCAATATGTAGCAGTTGCGTACTTGGAAGAAAAGTTACTGAGGCATATTTGAGAATCAGTGTTGCCGTCCAATTTCTTTAAATAACCTTATCTTTCCGTAATTTCCCTCAGTAGATTCCCTTCCATATGTTGCATATGTTGCATAAAGTTCAAAAAGCCATCCAATCACCTTTAAAATTAATTTTATTTCACTTGAATAGAGTAAATACAGGGTGACCAATATGCAACATGAAGTCGAGAATGGTTCTAAACCTGTAGCTCTCAAGCTGTTAAGATTAGGACCTATGTTCATATGAACTTTTTTGCTTAGTGCCACCCATACTTGCATTTAAAAAAATATTTCCCCCTCCTACATTTAAAAAAATATCTCCAAAAATAGGTAAGAAGATACGAAATTTCAAGAGACCGACTACAAAGCGGATTCTCAAAAGCTTTATCGGCCTATGCTCATATCTTAGGGCCCACATTAAAGATTTTACGTTAAAAATTGAGCCTTTTCAACAGTTAGTACCATCCAAATCTAAATTTAAAAGCACAGAGAATCACGATGTTCTCTTTGAAAAATTAAAAGAAGACAAACTAAACGCTCCATCACTTGCTCACTTTGACGATTCGCTAGAACTGCGTCTACAGCGATTGCAGTCAAACTCAGGCAGGAGGACTACTCGCCTGCTATGACTCAAAAGCTGACACTGAGAAGGTGGTTGCTTATTGTTCCCGGAGGCTAACGAAAAGTGAAGAGAAAGCAAGCACATGGCAAATAGAGTTGTATGCTCTCATATATACATTGCGCAAATTTCTCTACTTTCTGCTTAATAGAAAATTTAACCTGTACGTAGACGCAAAGTGAATCCCGACGATGAACACCCAGCCGGACAAAGTCGGGAAGTACACAAGATATAAGCTATTTGTAGCTGATTATGATTTTGATATACAATATATTTGCCTGGATCCAAACACCCAGCAGATATAATCAATAGGTTAGAACAGACCCAAGATATTAAGAAAGAAGGTGAAAAAGAAGAAAATAATGAAGAAAAAGGGGAGAACTATTATGCTTTTAAATCAAATACCCTTCAAGTTAGTACTATAGAATCAGGAAATAACGAGCCTTTACCGAATATCGCAGGAGAGCAGCGCAAGGATGAAAATTAGAAAGACATCATTTCCGTTTTACAGGGAAGGAAGCCGGAAAAGATCTCAACAGTCAGATCAGCAAGATTTTTTGTCTTAAGAACGGCATCTTATATCGAAAACAAAACCACCCTGATTATGGATTACAACATCTTTTATGCATACCGAAGTCCCTAGTTAATTTATGGTTCACAACCTTCCACCGCCAGACGATCAACCGCATTTTGGATTTTCAAAATCATACAAGACCGCTATCAAGAAATTTTATATGCCATATCTGAAAAACTACCTTGCTCATAAGATGCGCACGTGTCCAGATTACCAACAACTTAAGAAAATAGCACAAAAGAAACAAGCCGAACTATTACATCACCCGGTGGGAGAGATAGCAACAACGTGGATATATGACGAGCTAGGGCCCCTCCCAAGCAGAGAAGGAAGAAATAAGTACATACTAGTAGCTACGGAACTAGCCACATGATATGTCTTTGCAAAGACAGTAGACGCCATAAACGCGGGAAACATTGAGACATTTCTGCAATAAGATATTATCCTCAAATTTGGAGCATTTACAACATTATATTGGGACCGACAACCAGTACATGGAGCAACTCGTTAACAAAATTTGGCGCAGAAGTACGATTTCGTCTATAAGTACTCACCCGCATATAATCATGCTTCCATAGGGTTAGTAGAACAAACTAATAAAATCATACAGATTTGTCTAAAGTTTTTCGTAGAAGAACACCATACGGATTGGGAAAGATGGTTACCGCACGTTATTTTTGGCATCAATACGTACGTACAAGGAGGGACCAAATATTCAGCAAGTTTCTTATTTTTGGTTATGAACCGAGGACCCCGCCAGAATGTACGCTCGAATCAAGACAGCTTATACAAATTAACAGAGATAAACTAGCCATCAGGAAGAAAATACGAAACAACGTAGAACAGGCGCATAACAGACAAAAGCAGTTTTACGATAAGAAAAGTAGGTTTAACCGAACATTTTACAGTTCACTACGACGGCCCGACACGCACCCTGGAAAAGATTAATTCAAGTTTATATCGAGTAGAATTACGGTCTAAATTCAAGGACAGAATTCAAGAAATTGCAATCCACCGCTTAAAACCATTTTAGGAGGAGCAAACAGAGGGAAGACAAAATTAAGGAGAAAGAGGCACATATCCAAAAAGAAGAATTTAACAAAACTCGTAGTACTTACCAGGAAAAGAAGAGGCACCAACAAAAGAAGAAACGAAAAAAAAGGACAACAAAAGATGCGCTGACATAAATTCGCACTTCTTTATTTCAACTATAAACTATATCTCATTTTGTTACTTAACTTCGTTACAATTTGTTTTTCCGTTCTCGCAAAATACAAGACCAACATTTTTTCTCTTTATTTTTTTAGATTCAAAAGTCATTAGTCCTTGCAAGGTCGATATACAACGCTTTTCTGCTTCTCCCATCGCTTCTTCAATACGAGTACATGAATGCTTATTACGTCACTTCTTCTCCTTATTCAGAATGTTCATAAAATGAGGCTCTTGATTCCATTATACAGAGTGACCAGAAATTCACATTCTCTATTTTTTCTTTTCTTAAGAAAAGAAGCTATTAAATTCCAAAACTGATTCTTCTCTTTTCATTCGTTCTAGTAATAATTGATTTGTGCCTCGCCTTTCATGAGCCCCGTTACAAAACAAAAGTTAACCAATTTGCTAAACATACCTTCACCATTAGGAACACTCAATTAACTGGCGCCTACTAATACTACGACAGAGACTCCACCGATATAGACTACCCAAACCAGATGTGACCTATCCTTAATAAACTGATATATTTATTAATAACAGTGATGACGTTTCTACCCACTTTGAGGGAAAAGATAAACTGTTTTTTATCCTGCTTAATTTGGGACAGAACTGCAGTGTTATTATCATTATGTGTATATTTCACAAGTTTTTCATAGTGATATTGATGTATCATAGTGTTTGTAGTGTTTTCTTGTGTCTAAACAGTATCTCAAGTGTGTCAGTATTGGTGCAGTTACCTTTTACTAATTACAATTTTGTTTTTTCTCAAAATAATTTTCCAGATTATTTTTTCCAGTCTGGGGGGTGCAAGGATCCCCACATCACAACAGACGCACGTGTCAGCTCAACAAGTGATAATGATTACAAACAACCTAGCAGACAACAGGCCAACTCGGAAGACACCGAGGAACACCGAATGCAGACGGACATCACGGAAGGACCCCAAGAGGACAAATAAAAGGAGGACCACCGAGAGACCCAGCATCAGTCGACCAACTAATCGCCTTACCTTTACCTTCCTATGTCGCCGTAGACTAGGAGCACCTCTTCCTTACCCTATGTCGCACTGGGCTAGGAATCCATCTTAAACTTACAATCCAAATTTAACCTACAAACTGCCAAAGTGTTCTGGAAACTGCCATGAGTGGAAGGGAGACCCGGCAATACATTTAGTATTCCTTCACTTGGTCATTGAGGAAGAGACATTGAATTAGAGACACTTCTATTTATTATATTATATTTTGTAATAAAACTTGGTGAAGGGGAAATGATTCCCGGTCTATCATTTGACTACCAAACATTATATAAACTTTATGAAGAAAGTAAAATTTTAATTTCCTTTACAGTCATGAATGACTGAGTAAATTGAATTAGTTCAATTTCTTTGGAAATACCTGGAGGCAAGCAACTGAAAACGGAATGCAAACGTAGCACATTTGGTTATTTTCAAATGGCTTTTGCAATACATAGATGATGAATGAATAATTTTTCTAATACAAGAGTAAAAGTGCGGAGAAAGCGGATTACGCCGTCTCTCCACCGCGAAAAAATGTGTATGGCGTCCCCAGTTCCTTAAAAATTAACATGGGCCAAGATAGGCAGGGGGAACAGCGCCGCATCATGCCACTACCTACCGTACTCCCTCCTTTTCAGATCCACTTCCATATCTGTTCTAATATATATAGTGTTTTAACTGTACGGGCAAACTATAATAGCTGATTCCTCATATCAAATTAAGAAACGGGAGAAATATGTACC